>NC_141693.1:2015791098-2016991098 GCF_964263255.1 Lissotriton vulgaris | reverse complement strand
TGCGGTCCCCTTTTATACACAAAAGAAGGGGCTCATAAGTAGGCGGTTACAGCTCAAAACATGATTTACGACCATATATGGACATTTCTTGAACATGATCGATACATGGGTGGAGTTAACGGTTCTTGAGACCCGCCGAAATGCACATTCCTATCTACGCTAATCAGAGACAGATGTGACTCCTACTGAGCATGCGCTAAACGCACAAGGAACTATTTGTAGCCTGTTGCTGGGCAAACTCCAGGGGTGACAATCAATGAGGTAGGACTCGCCTCGTGGCGAGCACATGGCAATGTATGGCACACAAGATGGACGCCAGAAAACAAAAAGGAGTCTGGCCGTATTTTAAGTACGGACGGGAAAACTAGAACAAAGACGCAATAGCATGTCTTCAGCTAATGCTTAATACTATTGCTGTTTTATTTACAACAGACGACCCTTTCAGCATTTGCTGAAGACATTCGGTTTTCTTGGGTAATCTAAATACTCATCGTTTATATCGATGCTCATCATTTTGGCTATCTCTCTAGTTTAGTTTTCTGATGGGCAGCCTCTGCAACGGATTGTTTATTAGGCACACAAAACGAAGCACATAAAGGACATATCATTGGACTACATTGGATACATACACAACACGTAAATAATGTGGCAACAACTATACAAAGTCCAGTGAGAACTTTCCAACCCCACGTGGAGATCAGGGTCTAGAACCAGCTTGAAAAAGTCCAAGACCCATTTTCTTTTTTTTTGTTTTGGGAAAACCTTTATTTAACATTTGCAATCAAATACAGACACAGGCCTACAACCCCCAGGGCTGGCCGCTAAGCATTTCAGTACGTTATTGCAATCCAACTTCAGATCCAGCCTCCCTGGGGAGCACAGGAACTCCATCCACAAAGCGCATCGGTTGCAAAGGCAGTTCAATTCGGAAACAGGATAAGAGGCTTTCATTTTACATATAAAAAGTTGAAAGGATCAGGTGTCGTACAGTGTCTCGGATCACAAAAGGGGGGCGAGCAAAAGAACAACGTGTCCAAAATAAGTTTTTCTATCATGTAGGTCAGCGGCGTTAAGACATAAGACATCAGGATAAGTAGCACATGATTATTCGTCTACGCCATCATTATTGTCCGCCCCACAGCACCAAAACCTCAGAAAAGGTCAAGGTACAGATGTAGAAACAAGGATGTAAGGAAAGCCGAACCAACTACACTAACCCGGAAAAGGAAAAAGAAGAAAAGGCAAGGGAAGAGAAGGAAGAAAAGAGGCCATAGAACAAAAATAAAAACGAAACATCCATCCCCACACCCCCCCACCCTGCACCCCTGCTGATGACTACGGCCACCCCCCTCGCAGCCTGCCTGTCGCCCAGTAACCAGAACCCGAAATTTAGTAGAGAGGGAAAGAAAGGAAAAGGCAAAGAACCCCACACAATGAGGGAAATCGGAGGAGGGCATAGTTCTACGGGCTCCCGGTCTCCTTCCCCCGTCGTAGCCAGCCCCGCCCCGGACTCCGTTAGGTCAATAAAAAACAATCCCGTTAAACATAGTGCCACAATGAGAGACTCGGGGGATCAAATTCACCAAGACCCATTTTCAACATGTATATCAGCTGCAATTTTGTGTAATTTGTTAATGGCTTTGTACACAGAAGGAGTATGGTCAGGGATAAAGACACAACAACTACTTCCAATAATTCTACAAGCCCCGCCTCTGTCTGCTAACATTACATCCAAAACCATTCGGTTTTGTAATGGGACACCACAAACGCTGAACCTCACCTGGGAGCCACGGAGTTGCCGAGTTGCCGAGATTAGCCTGCCCTTACCCCCTGAGGGTACCGCCGCTGCCGCTTCCCACCACTGCTTGCCGCACCCGCTTCGCGGGTGCCGCTTCGCGGGTGCCGCTTCGCGGCTATAGGCGAGGGGCAAGTGCTGATTGGCCGCCTGAAGACGTCAGGGGGAGGGAGGAATCAACTAGCTGCAGTGGGAGCGCGCTAGCAGGGACTCAGAAGACCAGGAGTCCCTGCGCTGCACAGGTGTGCACGACCGCGCCCACAGCGAGACACGCCCACCCCGCCTGTCCAAGCTTCAAAAGGCGTGTGCTTCCTTAACCCTGCGGGACACCACAAACGCTGAACCTCACCTGGGAGCCAAGGAGTTGCTGAGTTGCCGAGATTAGCCTGCCCTTACCCCCTGAGGATACCGCCGCTGCCGCTTCCCGCCACTGCTTGCCGCACCCGCTTCGTGGGTGCCGCTTCGCGGCTAGAGGCGAGGGGCAAGTGCTGATTGGCCGCCTGAAGTCGTCAGGAGGAGGGAGGAATCAACTGGCTGCAGTGGGAGCGCGCTAGCAGGGACTCAGAAGACCAGGAGTCCCTGCGCTGCACAGGTGTGCACGGCCGCGCCCACAGCGAGACACGCCCACCACGCCAGCAACACCCCCTATTTAACATCACGCCTGATGCTCAGCGGGACGCCGAGTGAAGCCCGGGCAAAGGGCGGGCAGTCTGTGGCAGTCAGGGGCTGACAGAGGCTGGGCTGGGTCACGTCCCTAACATCTTGCCTACGTTTCTGGTAGGGTGTGTGACTGTGGTAGAGGGAGTATACCCTACGATGTCTACCCGCTCTGGGAAACTGCTAAGGACTGAGGGAGGAGCAGAGGGGAGTTCCACAATAGGAACTATGGACCGTTTCATTACCAGAGTAGCTGCAGTCATCGAGAAGGAGATCGTGATGACCGAACGTCGTCTCTCCGAGGTCTATTTACCTACCAGATGCTCCTCCCTTGGTGCTGTGGCCCAGGCCTTGACCCCAACATCGGAAAGGGCCCCATCAGCTGACCCCATAGATGCCACTGTACAGCCACGGTTGTCGGCTATAGGAGCAAGCATAGATAGACTAGAGAATCTTGCCGACCTATTGCCTGTGGTGGCTGGCACTGAGACGGGGGAGGTTACGATTTCTCAAATCCCATCGTGTCCCGCTAGTGGGCAGACCTCCCCTCTGTTACATCAGGCTCCCGTTACGGAGCCGTTACCGCCCAGCCAGCCCCAAGGCACTTCCAAACAGGCGAAAAGGAAAAGGGTCATGAGCTCCCGCAAAGGTAGTCACACCGCACTTTATAAGCGTCCAAGAAAGCAGGGGCTAATGGGATTTGGGTCAAAAGTAGAAAATGTCTTAGCTCCAACTCACAATGGGAGGGTAGGGGAGTATCCGGGTGCGGGAACATCTTCTGATATGCCCAGAGTACTTTCTAAACCCCACGATAGTATAGCCGTCACCCTTGAATCTGATTCCCTCAAACCAATTATGGACCTGATTAAAACTCTAATTGTCCCGGTGATTGACCAACTTAAGGGTTTGGGGGCGAGTAGACAAATTCGAACAATCCACCCTGGATAATTTTTTCTCACTTAGACTCTTATTAAACATCAGTCTAGAGAAAGTGAGGATCCTGCGGGTAGGAACACGGGAAAAGGACTGCCTCCAAATCCTGCCCCAGTGCAGGCCGTTCCGAGTTCAACCCTTCTCCCTGAGGTAACTCCCGGCAGGGATCCTCCCTTAGTCCCCCCGGTCCCTCCCCCTCCTAAGCCAGGCCCTGCCCCTCGTACTTCTCACATAAAACCAAAGCCCCCTATGGTCTCTAAAAACCAGCCCAATAAAACATCTCAAGCAAAAACACCGGCTGCCGTGGGGTTGGTCAAGAGTAGTCAAACTGCTCAGCCGAATGCTAACACCAAGGGGGTTGGGACAGCACCGTCAGCTAAGGTTCCTAGTTCCAACTTGGCACCTGATGCTGCCGCAATAGTTCCCCCAAAGGTTACCATTCGGATTCCCCCGGTTAACCTCCCCCCTGATTGCCATCCCTATGTAGTAGTCCTTGTTAATGTCCCACCATTGAAGGTAAATCAGCCCGAGACTCATCAGGGTCTAAAAAACAAGTGTCTCCATTGGTTAAAAGCAAATAAACCACTCCCAATAGGTATGGATGGATTAATTCTTGGTGTCCGAAGGGTTGGTTGGGTGGGTCAGGGCAAGAAGCGGTTGGAGGGTGACTGTATTATTATTAATTTCCAGGATAGCAGAGTGGCAGAGACAATCTGTGCCCAAAAACATGAGGTGGATGGCCCTGGTGTCAGAGCAGTGGATTTGACTTATTTCTACCCTAGGCCTGCTGGCAATTCTTTTAGGCCTGTTAATGGGGATACTTGCGTAGGCCCTTGGGGAGCCCCGCGACATCCTGTGGCGCCCCTCTTCTTTCCCCAAGCCGGATGGCCGGAGATGATCTGGGGCTCCAGGGGACACTGACTCGAGGGTGGGGGTGGGACGATGGTAGGGGAGTTGAGAGAGTTTTCGCCCCCTCCCATGGTGCAGCCCTTATCCCCGCCCTCAACGGAAATCCGTTCTACTTTATTAGATGCACCGGGAATGATAGAGACCCCAGACATAACTGGAACACCGGTGGATTTACAGGAGGTGTCCCCTTGTCACGACCTTGTATCCGGTAGCGTCCCAGCTGTGACGGACCCAGTCTTTAAGGTTCTCAGCTGGAACGTAGCTGGAATTACAAGGAAGTTGACATTGCCCGACTGGAATGCATTGGTGGACGAGCACTCCATATGCATTTTTCAGGAGACCTGGAGCATGGATCCCACTTATAGGGCGGGTTACTCTGCCTTCTCTATCCCAGCAGTTTGCTCAGAATCAGGGAGGGGACGCCCCTCTGGCGGCCTCCTTATCTGGGTTAATGCCTTATTGAATTGTAGGATAGTGGAGCACCAGACTGGTTGTCCGGACCTCCTAAATATTACCTTGAAGGACTCCAGGGGTCGTGCCATTCTAAATATCTATAACATTTATGCACGAGGCACCAAGGGGGAAGGCAGTCCCCTACAATTGCCCTTCTGGAGGGTCTTTTAAGATCAACCCCATATAAGGCTTGCACCCTGGTTGCCGGTGATATTAATTGTACATTCGAGCCCTTAGGCTCGGATGTCTCCCTGGACCAGGACGAGGAGGACGCTAGGAGGGGAATTCCCGCTCTAGAAATAGCCCCCATAAAGAGGTGGACTGAGGTGGCCCTGCAGGTGTACACCATCAGTATGGAGTTTAACTTGAGGGCTCTTAATGGGAGGTCTGAGTCAGATAAGGGAGGGGCCCATACCTATAATAGGCCCAATCACACATCAAGAATTGACTACATCTTGCTTGATGTGTGCTTGTGGAACTCGGTGAAGGACATGGTTGTGGTCCCCTCAGTAGAGAGTGATCACAACTTGCTCTCCCTCACCTTAGACTTTTGGTGGCTAGCCGATAGGGGAAGCTTGGTCCCCTCCTCCTTAGCGGAATTGGGTGAGTCTCAAGTAGCATTGTGTGGGAGGAGAATAAAGTGGTCAAAACTGATCCTCTCGGAGGAGAAGGTTGCAGTTATAACGCACCTGTTAGCCCAAGCACAATGTAATCTGGGGACCACGATGGGAGGGATGGGGATGGCTTGTGGGGTTTTCAGTGCACTCACCGAGGCCCTAATTAACTTGTTCACTGCTCCTCCAAGTAGACGAGGGACCAAAGATAGACAGGTAAGAACCAAGGGATGGTATACCCACACATGCAGGGTGACAAAGACTAGACTGGTAGAGGCAGTCAAATCCAAATCTCAAATTAAGATCAGAGAGGCTAGAAAGGTTTACTCTAGGACCCTCCAAATTGCGAAGAAGGACTGGGAAGAAAAATTCTGGGCGGATCTATTGGCCGCCAGTAAAAGCAAGGACGCAAGAGGGTTTTGGAATCTGGTGGGTGCCCGCAACAGACCCGACGACACTCTGAGGACATGTAATATCCCTCCCCAGAACTGGTCGAAACACTTTGGGTCCCTATATGCTCCTGTAGAAGGCCCCTTAAACGACCCAGCCCCCGCCCCCGTCTTGCTAGGGGAAGTTACTTTTGATCTGTTTACAGGTAGGGAGGTAGAGGAGGTCATAAAGTGGGTGGCACCACGGAAAGCAGCAGGACCGGATGGACTTCCGGGTGACCTCCTTGTGACCTCCGGGTGATGTCGTTTAGGAGGGCAGCAATTACTATGCCCCAGTCAGATGGATATGCACTATCCATCTGACTGGGGCATAGTAATTGCTGCCCTCCTAAACGACATCTTGAAGGGTGGCCCTGTACCGGATTCATGGAGAGGGGCGGTGGTCATCCCCATTTATAAAAAGGGTTGTAGAAATAGCCCAGGGAACTATAGGCCAATAAGCCTGATCGATTCCACGCAAAAGGTGGCAGAAAAGGTAATTTTGGGAAGGATCCTCAACTAGGTGGAGGAAATTAGAGTGCTATCTGACTTCCAGGCTGGGTTCCTTTCAGGAACAGGGACCATTAGGCAGGTCTTCAGATTAGCACTCTTAAACTGGAAAATTGTGGAACTAGGCAAGGGCTGTCTTTACTTGGCCTTCATTGACCTGAAGACTGCCTTTGACCTGGTCCCTAGGGAGGAACTTTGGAGGGTGCTTCAGGGATTGGGGCTGCCCCCATACATTCTATCCCTACTTATTAAACTCCACACCAGTAATTATGCCCAGGTCCGATGGGGGAAAAATGGGGAAACAACGGACAGGATACCGGTCTGTAGGGGAGTCAGACAGGGTTGCGTGCTAGCCCCCACACTCTTTTCGTTGTACGTTAATGGTGTGATTGAGCATCTCCAGCAAGAACCAGCGGACGCACCCTGTCTGGGGGGAGTAAAGATCCCTACTCTTCTGTTCGCAGATGATACTTTGCTTATTTCAAAAACTCCCCAGGGCCTACAGAAGCTATTGACCCGCTTCCAGGACTTTTGTGTATCCAGAGGTCTGGTTATCAACGTGGACAAAACTAAATATTTGATTTTGCACCCCCCAAGGAAATTAGGAAGTCCCCCTGTTTTGAACACCGTCCCCTTGGAGAAAGTCTCCGAATTTGACTACCTAGGGCTTCGCATAACGTACATCATGAACTGGTCCGCCCATATTGATAAGATGGTACTTAACCATAAAAAGGTAGGAGGTGCTCTGCTTAGGGAATTTCGAGCATCACCGAGGCAAGTGGTGAGTCCTGCAATTGAGATCTATAAGGCCAGAGGCGTAACATCAGCTTTGTATGGGGCAGAGTTGTGGGGCCACTGCAACCTGGAGTCCCAATCTAAGGCTGAGAATAAATTTTTGAAAGATCTCCTAGCCCTTCCCTCGAGTACCCCGACAGTCCTGGTGCTCCTGGACGTTGGTTGTAAGAGTATCAAAGACCAGGCTCGCCTTCGACCACTGCTTCTTTGGTCAGCCACATGGAGGGTCCCGGAGCTAAAGTCCTATGCCGACGGCCTGGGAGAGGTAATGAACATGGGAGGCTGGGCCAAGATCAAGTGGCTGAGGGACACTAAAAATCTTTTGGGGGAGTTGGGCCTGGGGGACTGCTGGTCTTCAAAATCTGCTCCACCAAAGGCTGACCTCAAAAAACTTTACTGGGACTGGGACTCATCAGGAACCAACTCCATTGTAATCTGACTGCATCATTTTTGGAATTAAAGGATGTGGCTGTTTTCAAACCCTTTCTGGACTTAATCACCTTGCCAGCCGATAGGGCCCTGTATTTTAAACTCAGGGTAGGCATGCTTCCGATCGGGGCCTTTGTATCAAAATGGAATGGTGCTCATCGATCCCCCTTCTGTGCCTTTTGTCCATCTAGGCCAGAAACGATAGCACATATATTTTTTGAGTGCCCGGACTACACTAAACCTAGGAGGCATTGGCTTAAACTTCTTTTTAAACGCCTGGGAACACGTAGGCACTTGGTTGCACTACGTATTTTATTGACTGATACTGCCCCTTTAATAGTCTGTGGTGTTTCTAAATTTTTAAAACATTCATGGTTGATTCGCTGCAAGAGACTGTCAGTTTCAATTTAATTCACTTTTAGCTAATTTATTCTGGGTCATTCCCATTTTATCTGTCTTAGTATTTAAACGTTGATGTACATATCACTGTTTTAAAAATGTGTTTTACTTGTATGTATGCTTTCAAGATATCTTGCATATCGAATAAAAGCTTTCAACCACAATGCAACAATCCTAGTAGTTTGCAGCTCTTCAGTAAGATTTCCAAGGGCTGCAGCAGTTTGATTAGTAACAGCTTCCACTACTCTCGTTAATCGTCGTATCTTTCTACTGTTCAGAGCAGCTCCCACAAAGAAAAACAATCCTAGGTTGAAATCTATATACTGCTGCAGACTGGTATCAGTTTGATCAATGTCACCGACAGTCAAAGTTCACTTATATCTGTTTACAGTCACATTGTTCAGTAATTTCAAATCTTTATGATATGATGCAGGTGCCAAGAATACAGGTGGCAGTAAAAAGGATACATAACATACTCCGGACCGTCCAGCTGGTAATCGATAATAGCCTTCGTTTCCACATACAAAGTAAGTATTATGAGAGGCTAGGAACGTACTATTATTTAGACCATCAATATTCAATACAACAATACAATCACTAACACCTACAGGGATATGGCCTACACTCTGTACACATAAATCTGCTTGTGCTTGGGCCACATAAATCACAAACTTCTCCTTTCCAACAGTGTCTCTAGTGTTCGTAAAGATATAAGGCGTGGAATCATTGTCCGGTCGATATTCTTCCCACTCCCATATAGTTCAGTTGGCTTGGGGATAGCCTTCCTTATCTTGATGGCATTCTTTATTCAGTCTGAAAAGCAATCTACCCACTGTGGGGTTTCCCGTAGCAAAAAGCACAGTGTACCATGCTCTACAAGAGCCATTATGAGAGAAATGGAGAGGTATGAACGGTGTTCCCTCTTTCTTTTGATGTGCCGCCATCATCCCACATATCCGACAGTTCCTAGCATTCGTAGCAACGTGGGTATGATGCAGCATCTGAATGAAAGTGTTATTCAAATACGACTGTCGATGTTTCAACTCTTGATATGGAAGTGTATAGAAGAAATGCTCATCTGGGACTGGAGTAGAAACAACATATAGCTCACAGGCAGGAGCTTTATCCTCTACAAACCACGTGACTGTAGCAACAACTGCTACAACGGCAATGAAACCTACAGAACCAAGGGCCCGATGTAGGTACCAAATACCGGTCGGAAACGGCCGATTTCGGCCGTTTCCGACCGGTATTTGGCCTACTGAGATGTACGGGACCTTTTTTTGTCCGATTTGGTATTTTACCGAATCGGTAAAATTACCGAATCGCAAAAATACCGAATTGGTAATTTTACCGATTTTTAAATTTGGGATGTAGGTGGGACTACTTTCTGTCCCACAGGCCCTTCAGATTCGGTATTTTAACACCCAATCCAATTGGGTGTTAAAATACCGAATCCAGGTGTGCATGCACATGTGTGCATGCACACCTATGCCATGTGACAGACAGACATGCCCTTAGGGCATGTCTGTGTGCCACATGGCTCACATGCCTGTTTTGGGGGTGCTAGAGGGTGTCAAAGTGACACCCCCTGCACCCTTGCACAAATCGGTAATTACCGAATCGGTAATTACCGATTCGGTAATGCCCATTGATTCCTATGGGCTTCAAGGCCCATAGGAAGCAATGGGGGATACCGAATCGGTATTTACCGAATCTGAAATACCTGCATCTCCCCCCCTCTAATTTACCACTTCATAAATACCGATTCGGTATGATTCGGTATTTATGAAATGGTAAATGTAGATTTACCTACATCGGGCCCCAAAAATCTTCTTCTTATCCATTCGAACAAATGCACACACAGTATCTTCCTGTAACTAAAGTGTTGTCAGAACTCTTACCCCTAGGTAGCCGTTGATTTCTTCACCAGTGGGCCAAGACGGGTTTCACTACACTAATGCAGGGCTGATCCCCCCCCTTGCCTCATCGGCTCTCCGTTTCACTGACCTAGGGACCGTTCTGACAACTTCTCACACAATTTGCAGGTTCTTTTCTTGGTCGCAGATTATATCTTCTTGATCCAGGGATTGTCAGGTGCGGGAAGAACTCCTCAGATTCGTCAGGTACCACAGCACGGCCTCTTTCCACAGTCAAGATATCTCGATGGTCGGTCAATACAGCAGGCTCCACCAGGTCAGGTTGCACCTTCCGGCAATGGATGGAATGAATCCAGTTCTTCCGGTTGGTGACTCGGACAGCTGTTCTTGTAGCGAGAAGTACCTGCTCGGGACCACACCACCTCGGCTCCAGACTGCTCGACCTCTCAAAGCTCGACCTCTCTTCACAAGGACGAAGTCACCAGGCCGGAGATTATGGCCTTCTCCTGTGGACCGGTCCGGGAGTGCTTCTCGAACCTGTTCATGAATGGAAACCAAACTATCAGTTAATTGTGCCAAATAGTCATTCATTAAAACACAAGGTACATCGTACACTGAGCTTGGTTTGGGTACCCCCCATATGTTCATGGGGCACCCGAAAACGATCTCATAGGGCGTTAGGCCCGCCCGAGAATGCGGTACTGATCTGATAGACAATAACGCCAAAGGCAAAGCATCTGGCCAAGTCAGAGAGGTAGAAGCCTGTATTTTCGCTATTTTGAGCTTCAACGTGCCATTATACTTTTCCACCAATCCTGCCGATTGTGGGTGGAACACTGCATGAAACTTTTGCGTTATTCCTAATCCTTTCAGGATATACTTAACAACGTCCGCCACAAAATGGGGCCCGTTGTCACTCCACAACAATCTTCAAACACCAAAGTAAGGAAAAAATTCCTTCAACAGCACCTTGGCAGTAGTCATTGCAGTATTGTCCTTCCTAGGGTATGCTTCAATCCATTTGCTGAATGCACAAACCACAACCAAAACATACTTTAGATTATTACAGCGTTCCAGCTGAATATAATCCATTTGCAATACTTCAAAAGGTGCAGTAGGTGTTGCAAATCCTCCTGCTGGAGTTTGTGTCCCTTTTCCTGGATTATATTCAAGACAAATCATGAAGGTCTGTACTACTCTCTTAGCCATGCTAGCAATCTCTGGATGCTCCCAAACTTGCGTAAGCAATTTCACAATTGCCGAAGCTCCAAAATGTGCTAGCCCATGTGCCATCTGAACCATAGGTTGTACAAAGGCTGTGGGTAACTTCCACTTATCCATCTGCTTATTCCTCCAACAACCTTCATCATCCAATTCTCCATCCTTGGACCATTGCTCTCGTTCTTTGTCAGAAGCGGTCTTTTGTATCTCTAACACCTCTTCCCTAGCATTGTGCCACCGCTCAGCTTGTGACTTCACAACATACATCGGAGTGGAGCCAGGCTGCATCGCATTTTCGCGTGCCACTCGATCTACGAAAGCATTTCCTTGTCCCACTTTATCTGTCACTTTCTTGTGTGCGCTACATTTCACTATAGCTATCTTCTTCGGATAGGTCAATGCAGTCAAGAGGTTATGTACTAATTCTCCATACATTATCTGTGCTCCATGTGATGTCAAAAAGCCCCTTTCCTTCCAGAGCAGGCCGAAATCGTGCGCTACTCTGAAAGCATAGCGGCTATCCGTATAGACATTCACGCATAACCCTGCACTAAGCTCACACGCTCGTGTCAACGCTATCAGTTCTGCTGCTTGTGCTGATTTCTGCGGTATGCGTGCTGTCTCCACTATTGTGTGTAGCGTAGTAATTGCATATGCTGCTGAGGTAGTTCCATCTGATAACTTCAAACAAGACCCATCCACCCACAGTTCTCCATCCACATCTGTAAAGGGCGTATCCTGCAAATCAATACGACCCTTTGGTCTGTTCCTCGGTCACAAAGACACAGTCATGTGTCTCTTGCGCCTCAGGCCGAGTCACCGGAAAGGGCAACAACGTAGGTGGGTTTAGTGTTGCACATCTCTTCAATGTAATATGAGGAGCCAACAGCGTTAGCTCAGATCCTGTTAGACGAGCACTAGTTAGATGCTGTGTCTTCGTTTGATTTAAAAGGGCATCGACAGCATGGGGGGCCAACACCAACAGCTTATGAGATAACACAATCCCTTCACTCTGACGTATTGACACAGCTGTTGCTGCAACTGAGCGAAGACAACCAGGCAGTGCTCGAGCAACAGGATCAAGCGTTGCCGAGAAGTATGCACAAGGGCGCTGTTTGTCGCCTTGCATCTGTACTAACACTGATAATGCGCATCCATCTCTCTCATGTACGTACAATGTAAAAAGTTTCGTGTAATCAGGTGTACCTAACACTGGTGCTGAGCAAAGAGCCTGTCGTAATTGTTGGAAAGCATCCTCACACTCATTTGTCCAGGGAAGGGGAACTGGAGTATCCTTTGTCAAAAGTGCTAACAGTGGTTTAACTATGTATGAAAACCCTAATATCCACTCTCTACAAAAGGAAGTGAGACCCAGGAAAGCTCGAACATCTTTCTGCGTGGAGGGTGCTGGTGTATCCAAAATGGTTTGAATGCGATCTAATGTAAGTGCACGCCCCTCCTTAGACAAAAGGAGACCTAAGTAGGTTACCTTTGGTCTACAATATTGCAATTTCTTTTTCGATACTTTGTGATTGTGCGATGTCAAGAAAGTAAGCAGAGACAATGTACACTCTTCACATTTTTCGGGGGTGTCGGCTGCCAACAAGATATCATCGACATATTGTATAAGCGCCACACCTTCAGGTAGAATAAAAGAATCCAATTGTCGTTTCAATGCTTGACTATAAATACTGGGACTCTCAGTATAGCCTTGAGGAACTTTACAAAATCTGTACGATCTATTATTCAAAGTGAATCCGAAAAGGTATCGGCTGTCAGGATGAATAGGGATCGAGAAGAAAGCGTTCTTCAAGTCTATAACAGAGAACGTTGTTGCAGTTGGCGGGACTAGAGTAAGAAGTGTTGTAATGTCAGAAACCACTGGGTATTGAGGTATCACTATCTTATTAACCTCCCTCAAATCGATAATAAATCGATAGATCCTAGTGTCAGTGTCTTTCTTCAAAATCGGTAGTATAGGACTGTTACACACATTGTATGGAACTTCTTCAACAACCCCTACTTTAATCAGATCCTGCACTATCTGTATGAGAGCCTCCTCCCCCTCCTGCGAGATTCGATACTGAGGCAGGCACGGCAACACAGCTCCCTCCTTTACACTAATGTGTACCGGGGGAATGATCATCTGTCCCACATCAGTATCCGAAGTAGCCCACAGGGTATGAGGTAAAGAGGCCAATGCAGTATCTTCTTTAATCGTACACACCCTCTCCATTGTCGGATAGTTGTCATTCAAGATAACACGTACTTCTTCAGGGGACCATCGTATCGTAGCCCGAAAATGCTTGAGCATATCCAGGCCCACAATGTTATCAGGCGTGTTCGGGGAAAGCAAAAATGGACACGGTGCAACAAACTTATCTACATGAAGTGTAAGAGGTTGTGATAGTGGGCTAAGAGAAGGTGTTCCATCGAACCCTATAGATGTGATTGTTAAGCCAGACAGGGGAGCACTCGGAACCAATTATTTAGACAAAGCGCTACGAGTAGCTCCTGTATCAACCAGGAACCGATCCGTAGAACCCAAAACATGTGCTGTAACATAAGGACCCCTCTGATCTACTGGCACTTCGACTGATTCCTTACCCCATCCTACGCAATCCTATTCATACTGTGAATCGTGCTGTTCAGGAGGTACAAACTCAGACATTTGATATTGATTCCGTCGATCAAAGACATTAGACCCATCTTGCGGTCGCATACCAGAGTCAAAACTAGCTCGATCATTCGTGTTGCCCCTAGGGCCGGAAGATCCTCCCCTACTCCTCATCGGTCCCTGCCCACGCTCTTGCCGCTGTGCGCGCAACAATGTACACTCGTTTGCCCAATGGCCTCTCTGCCTACACTATGCACATTGATCCCGGGCCAAATCAGTGCGGCCCGAGGAAGAACCAGGAAGATTCCGAATGTCCCTTTCATTACCTCTACGAGGCGGTCCATACACTTGTGCTAACATAACCTTCATTTTTAAATCTTTAAATTTCTTTTCATCATTACCCTTCGCTTCTAATTCCTGATGTTCATAATACTGAGCCATCGTCAGGAGGGATGCCGGTGACGAAGTCGTCCAAGAGCTTTCACTCGCTTTCAATCAAGCTGCTACTCCCGGCAATACATTTGAAACATATTTATCAACGAAATGATGCCGACCCGTGTCATCCGTAAGCGACTGGCCGCTGAAATCATGAAAAGTTTCCTCAAATCGTGTAAAGAAATCTGAGACTGATTCATCTGCTTTCTGTTTACATGACGCTAACATAGTCCAATCAATCTTTTTAGGAGGAATGATCGTTTTTAATTTAGTCAAAATGGCAGCAGGAAGATCTAGAATCGACTGGGGTGGTTTCTGTGCAGGCTTCCTATCTCTATCCTCATCTTCAAGATCCACCCATCTAGCCTTAAAGGTTACAAGATCGTCCACCTTTCGTACAGATCTCCACATATCTGGGGGTAATATAAGCCCGAAAAATAGATCAATATCGGCCAGGGTCATAGTACAGGAATTGAGGGCCCCCTCAACTTCCTCATAAAAGGCGGCAGGATTCTTTACGTGGATCAGGTAATGCAGCTTTTAATGCCATAACATCTGCTCTATTCCAAGGAGTATAAACCCAGTTATAGATGAAATACCCTCTAGCATCGGCAGACGCCGTATCCGGACTAGTACCCGCTCCTTTAGGAGGAACGTACAAAGGTGCTGCCTCCCGCATCGGTTTAACATGCACTGCATCGATCTTATCTGAATGAAAGATGGAGGACTGCTTCCCGTCGCCACTCGGATTTGTTTTCTCCTCGTCCGCTTTCCTTTTCCGTGCTTCATCCCGTAGCTGAAACATCTCATCCCGTAAGCAAACAGCGGTCGAACCGCATCAGGCACCTGAGAAGGAAGAAGAAAACCTTTACGCAGATCTTTGGAATCAGCTCCCACATCATCAGGTTCAAGAACATGGGAATATTTCCGAAAAGCTGATCTTTCAATAACTCTGCAAGGGAAATAGTATCCTTGTTAACCCGATAAACAATCTTTCGGAGTTCAGCCATACGGTCGGCCGATAACATGGACCGCGTATCCACCTTCTGTGCGGGCGGTCCAGAATCCTGATCTCCTCGTCTTGGAGCAGACGGGCCAGCGTACGGGGCGGAGAGCGATCTAATAACGAAAAATCATCATCATGTTTATTAAGGACAGGATAAAGAGGCTGTCGAACAGGATACTGGCCAGATACTTGCAACCAACGTTCTTTTTCCTGTTTCTCTTCTAATTCCTTTGCTTTGCGCTTTTTCGACTCTTGCGCTCTCTCACTCTCACTCTTTCGTTGCTCTTTCTCAATCAGTGCCTGCTCACTCTTCTCACGCTCTCGCACCTTTTTCACCCACATACGTATACACTCAAACATGTCTTGCCTCACTCGCCGCTTGCACATACACTGCTCTAAATACTCAATTTTCCGCAAATCAAACGATCCACACAGAGGCCATCGTAACTCAGGATCCTTTGTGGTATATTTCCTCCATAACGTGCTGTACATTATAGGGGAAAGACCAAACTTCACATACATATCCCTATTCGGCGTCCCTTCCGGGGGAGCCGGCTGTGATTCTTCAAGTATCAACCGGTCATTTCCAAAACAGCAGCACCACTTACGGAGTGCACTAAAAACAGGCATGTCAGAAATAGTGCAGAATATGCAATATTATAATTTAAATGGCACTTAAAACGTTGCGCCGCTCAAATCCAAACTTCAGGAGAAATATCTCCACATTGCCTGCCTATATGTGTTGCAACGCATATATGTTCAAATTCAAACCAAACAATATGACTAGTCACCTCAAACAAACAAACAAATTAGTCGCGGCAAGCGTATCCTAAAACTGCCTTGCCAATCAAGACTACCAAAGGCTCACGGCAAGTACCGTACAACGATTCTTACCAATCAAGAGAGTCCAGATTCCAACTGCCAAGTTCCAAATTCGCCCAAACGGCCATTACGCGGCAAACCGACAGAAGAGGTCTCAGTCGTGGACCGGCTCCACCCAGATGGTCAGATCGGAAGGGAAGGAAGAATACCTCAGGATGCCAGGACTAAAAGGCACCGCTGGCAGTGATCACGTCCCCGGCAAGGCTCCAATCCTTTGTCAGGACGAATCCTTCGAGCATCCGAGTCGCGATGAGCCCCACGTGACGGGCGCCAATTGACGAATACAGGCCTCAGCAAGGCCTGTGAATGCAAAGGGTTCGCCCTTCTGTGCACGGAGTCCTCAGACTACACAAAGAAATTGGCATGGAAACTGGAAATACAAAGACATAGTTTAATAAACCTTTAAAGGTGGTACTACAGCCCACACAACACTCTACAGTATTGTACAAGGTAGCACACAGAACTCAGACATGCGGTCCCCTTTTATACACAAAACAAGGGGCTCATAAGTAGGCGGTTACAGCTCAAAACATGATTCACGACCATATATGGACATTTCTTGAACATGATCGATACATGGGTGTTAACGGTTCTTGAGACCCACCGAAATGCACATTCCAATCTACGCTAATCAGAGACAGATGTGACTCCTACTGAGCATGCGCTAGACGCACAAGGAACTATTTATAGCCTGTTGCTGGGCAAACTCCAGGGGTGACAATCAATAAGGTAGGACTCGCCTCGTGGTGAGCACATGGCAATGTATGGCATACAAGATGGACGCCAGAAAACAAAATGGAGTCTGGCCGTATTTTAGGTACGGACGGGAAAACTAGAACAAAGACACAATAGCATGTCTTCAGCGAATGCTTAATACTATCGCTGTTTTATTTACAACATAGGGGCCGACTGAGCAAACTCAGGTATAGGGTTCTTGTCTCTTGTGTGTGTGTGTGGCTCTGTGTGTGTTTGTGTGGCTCTGTGTGTGTGTGTGTGTATGGCTCTGTGTGTGTGTGTGTGTATGTGTGGCTCTGTGTGTGTGTGTGGCTCTGTGTGTGTGTGGCTCTGTGTGTGTGTGGCTCTGTGTGTGTGTGGCTCTGTGTGTGTGGCTCTGTGTGTGTGTGTGTGGCTCTGTGTGTGTGTGTGGCTCATGTGTGTGTTGCTCTGTGAGTGTGTGTGGCTCTGTGTGTGTGTGGCTCTGTGTGTGTGTTTGTGTGGCTCTGTGTGTGTTTGTGGCTCTGTGTGTGTGTGTTACTCTGTGTATGTGTGGCTGTGTGTGTGTTTGGCTCTGTGTGTGTGGCTCTGTGTGTGTGTGGCTCTGTGTGTGTGTAGCTCTGTGTGTTTGGCTCTGTGTGTGTGGCTCTGTGTGTGTGTGTGTGTGTGGCTCTGTGTGTGTGGCTCTGTGTGTGTGTGTGTGTGGCTCTGTGTGTGTGGCTTTGTGGCTGTGTGTGTGTGTGGCTCTGTGTGTGGCTGCGTGTGTGTGTGTGTGGCTCTGTGTGTGTGTGGCTTTGTGTGTGTGTGTGGATCTGTGTGTGGCTGTCTGTGTGTGTGGCTCTGTGTGTGTGTGTGTGGCTCTGTGTGTGTATGTGTGGCTCTGTGTGTGCTGCTCTGTGTGTGGCTCTGTGTGTGTGTGGCTGTGTGTGTGTGTGGCTGTGTGTGTGTGGCTCTGTGTGTGTTGGTGCATGTGGATCTGTGTGTGGCTCTGTGTGTGGGTGCGTGTGGCTCTGTGTGTGGGTGCGTGGGACTCTGTGTGTGTGTGGGTTCAAATGCAATAGGTCTCGCATTTGCGAGAGATTAAGCTATTGGCATTCTAAATGACAATGCCATTTCTTTATATGTTTGAAAAACAAAAATAATGTCATGAGCAATGCCAATAGCTCTAACTTTAACAAGGACGAGATCATTGCATTGTAAATGCTTGTTCTTACCTTCTGCTCCCCTTATTGCACTCATTTTTCTTGCCTTCTGCTCCCCTGATTGCACTCGTTTTTCTTGCGTTCAGCTCCCCTGATTGTACTCGTTTTTCTTGCCTCTACTCCCCTTTGTGCCTCTATGCCACTCGTTTCCCCCCGTTTTTTGTGACCTTTCGGCCCTTTCTTGGGACCTTTGTGCCTCTGTGCAACTGTTTCCCCCCATTTTCTGTGACCTTTTCTGCCCTTTCTTCTGACCTTTCTGCCTCTGTGCCACTCGTTTCCCCCCGTTTTTTGTGACCTTTCCTGCCCTTTCTTGTGACCTTTGTGCCTTTGTGCCACTCTTTTCCCCCCATTTTTTGGGACCTTTCTGACTTTTTTGTGACCTTTGACCCTGCTTGCAGGCAGGTCGCCCCCATGCCGCTGCTCGTCACCTGACTGCCTGGTTCCTGCCGCCTTGCTGCCTCCTTGTTTCCTGGGTTTTTACCTCCCCTCTGCCCTGTGCACCAGTTCCCCCGCCCCGCCGCTCTTGATCCGACCCTTTCCCGCCGCTGCATACCTGTGGCCCGCCCCCCCTGCACACCCATTCGCCTCCCCTCTCCCGCCTCCCAGCTGCTTCTCCCTCCCAAGCCACCTCATGTGCAGGCCGAGAAGCAGTCACGCAGCGGGTGCGCCGCACCCATCCGCGCCTGGACCATGCCCAGTGCCAGAACCCATGGACTCGCGCGAACGCCACAACACCAGAATCCACTACGACGGCAGCACACTCCACGCACTCAACACCGGCCGCCCCAAAACGGACCCACGGATCCTTCTCCTGCCACACATGCAGCTTCACCAAACCTCCAAGGACTGAACCCAACTACCTCCGCTGCATACTCCTCAACACCTGCTCCGCACGCAAACATGCCGTCGAGCTCTGGGATCTGCTCGACACCTCGGCCCCCGACGTGGCCTTACCGACCAAGACCTGGTGGAACGATTCCTCGGTGCCCAGAATCGCCATAGCCATCCCGGACGGCTACAAGATCACCTGCAGGGATTGCCCCAACGGAATCGGAGGAGGAATAACCATCGTCCCGAGTCCACCCTAAAGGTTGCCACCCACGCAGACGACACCCTCAACACCGCCGAACACCTGCACTTCCGAAACCACACCGACCCCAACACCACCCTCGGAGGAACACTCATCTACAGACTCCCCGGACCCCGGGCTCAGTTCAGCGACTCCATCGCCAACCTCGCCAGCACCCACGCACTCACCTCCACGGACTACATCCTCCTCGGAGACCTGAACTTCCACCTCGAGAACAACAATGATGCCAAATCCGCCAGCTTGATCGACAACCTCACTAACCTGGGCCTCAGACAACTCGTCACCGCACCCACCCACGCCGCAGGCCTCACGCTGGATCCCGTCTTCTCCACAGTCTCCCACGTCGCCTTCGACCACACCACCGAACTCCACTGGAGCGACCACCGCTGCATCCATTTCACCTTCAAGAAACCAACCACGCACCACCGCACCCAACAACTGCCTCGCCGCTGCTGGAGCAAAGTCACCGAAGACCAGTGATCACCTCCCTCGCCAAGAACACACCCACCGACCCCACCAACCCAGACGCCGCAACCTGAAACTTCAGACAGTGGATCGACGACTGCGCCAACACCCTCGCCCCGCTCAAGAAACCCTCCGACAGCCACGCCAACAAGAGAGCCACCTGGTTCACAGACAAGCTCCAGACCTCTAAACGCGCATGCCGGAAACTGGAGAAGACATGGCTCCACGAACACACACCGGACAACCACGCAGCCCACAAGGACGCAACCCGCAGACACCACCACATCATCAGATTAGCCAAGAGATCCTCCTTCAAAGATCGCTTGGATAACAATGCACACAACATCAAAGAGCTCTTCAGCATCGTAAAGGAACTCACCAACCCCAGCGCCGACGCCAACGACATCCCGCCCTCACAAGAACTGTGCGACTCACTAGTCATTAAGCATGGGCGAATTTTGCGAATCTCGCGTTCGCGAATTTTGCGGATTTGCGAACTCGCAATCCGCAAAATCCGCGAATTCTCGCGAATTGGCGGATTTTTTTTTTTGAGTTCGTGCGGGTTTCTGCCAGTTCGCGAGGTTTTTGTACAATTTCGCAAACGCGAACTTACCTGTCGGGTCGCAAGTTTTGCGAACTTGTTGTTTCTACGTGTCCAGCCTGTTTGGGACACTCTTCTTCATCACTGCCACTCTCTGTCACCACTGCCACTCTCTGACTACTCATGCCACCCTCTGGCCCACCCATGCCACCCTCTGTTTCATCACCGCACCCTCTGGTTGTCCAGTGTACATTATTTTCGGCAAAGCACACCTTCCCTGCCTCAAGTGACCTGAATTAATTTGGGGCTGATTAATGTGTCACAGAATATTTTTTTAGCTGGCACCTGCTTCCTTAGTGCTTCCTGATTAGTAATCTTTTGCACTTGCTAAGTGCTTTCATTGTTGCAAAATTAGTTACAACACCTGCCCTGCCCCAACTGACAATAATGAATTAGGGGCTGATTAATGTGTCACTGGATTTGAACTTCCAGCCTGGCTCCTGCTTGTCTGCCTTAGCTGTAATTCAGGACCTTTGTGTAACTATTCTGAGGGTCAGAGCAGGGTCACATAATAGTTGCAAGTAGGCAACTGAACTCTGGAGGGCCCCCTCAGGAAGCACTACAGGAAATGGCTACTAATGATGAGCTTGAACTTTTAAACCTGGTAACTAGTTTCAGTTTTGCTAAGATCGTATTTCTGCAATTTAGCGCTTATTCGCGGGGCGCGAAGTTGAACTGGGAAGCCGCGAACTCACGCGAACAGTGCGAGCAAGCCATAAAATCCGCTGCTCGCGTATTTGCGGATTTTGCGGGAAATTCGCGAATCTCGCGGATTGCGAATTTACCGAAAATCCGCAAAATCCGCGAGCGTAACGGATTTTCCGCCCATGCTTACTAGTCATCTTCTTCCACAGCAAGATCGCTGACATCCACAACAGCTTCAACACCATGACTGCCCCGACTATGCCAGACTCCACCTCACCTGTGAACGCCACCAGCGCCAACCGCCTGACCTCCTGGTCCAACGTCAAGGACCACGAGACACGCAAGGTCATGAACTCCATTCACTCAGAATCTCCGTCTGACCCATGCCCACACCACGTATTCAACAAAGCAGACGCAGCCATTGAACCCCAACTACGGAAGGTCATCAATATCTCCTTCGAAACAGCGACTTTCCCAGAAAGCTGGAAGCACACCAAAATCAACGCCCTCCTCAAGAAGCTCAAAGTGGACCCCAAGGACCTCAAGAACTTCCGGCCCATCTCCCTGCTCCCGTTCCCGGCAAAGGTCATCGAGAAAATCGCCAACATGCAACTGGCCCGCCACCTCGAAGACAACAACATCTTGGACCCATCCCAGTCCAGATTCAGACGAAACCACAGCACTGAGACAGCCCTCATCGCCGCCACAGACGACATCAGGCGCCAACTAGACAACGGCAAAACATCAGCCCTCATCCTCCTGGACCTGTCAGCCGCCTTCGTCACGGTCTGCCATCGCACTCTAAAGACCCATCTCCTAAAAGCCGGAATCCAAGAGAAGGCTCTTGACTGGACCACTTCCTTCCTCTCCGGCAGAACCCACAGCGTCCGCCTCCCACCCTTCCGATCCGAAGCCACCGACAACATCTGCGGCGTCCCCCAGGGCTCATCCCTCAGCCCAATGCTGTTCAATGTCTACATGGCCCCACTCGCACACGTGGCCCGCCATCACGACCTCAACATCAACTCCTACGCTAATGACACCTAGCTCATCCTCTCCCTCACCAAGGACCCACACACTGTCAAAACTAACCTCCACGAGGGAATGAAGGCTGTCGCCGATTGGATGAGGAGCAGCCGTCTGAAGCTGAACTCGGACAAGACGGAGGTGCTCATCCTCGGACCCACCCCCTCAGCCTGGGATGACTCCTGATGGCCGACACACTGGGAACAGCACCAACACCCACCGACCATGCACGCAATCTAGGATTCATCCTCAACTCTTCCTCTCCATGTCTAAGCAGGTCAACGCCGTCTCCTCCTCCTGCTACAAAACCTTCCTCATGCTCCGCAGGATCTACAAGTGGATCCCGACCGAAACAAGAAGAACTGTGACACAGGCCCTCGTCAGCAGACTGGACTACGGCAACGCACTCTACGCAGGAATCCCAGCCAAACACCCACGACCCAGACGCATCCAAAACACCTCCGCCTGACTGATCGTCAACATCCCCCACCGCAGCCACATCACCCCCCACCTGAGAGACCTACACTGACTCCCCATTGACAAGAGGATCACTTTCAAGCTCCTCACCCACGCACAAAAAGCACTCCACAACGCCGGACCAGCCTACCTGAACAGCTGACTCAGCTTCCACACGCCACCCGGCAGCTCCGCTCCTCCAGCTGTCCCCCTGCCTCCAACGAACGACCTCCGGTGGCAGATCCTTCTCCTACCTCGCCACCAAGACCTGGAACATCCTTCCTACCCACATACGGCAGACCCAAGACCTACTCGCCTTCAGAAGACTCCTCAAGACCGGGCTCTTCAGTAGCAGCACCCCCTCCCCTCAGTGCCTTGGGACCCTCACGGGTAAGTAGTGCGCTTTACAAGATATCTGATTGATGGATTGATTGATTGAGTTTCGCCCCTGTCAGGGCAGATGCCGTCAGACCCGGATACCTTCAGGTCAGAAGGCTGGGGAGCAGGAGGGCTCCAGATAGTCTAGGTAGGGTCAGGAAAGGGCTGAATAGACCTGGGCTGCAATGGGGAAGGGGTAGGAGATTTCCTTGCACCTCAAAGGGCCTGGTTTGCCTCTAACAAAGCCGTCTACACCTCCTGCCAGGAATTCACACCAGAGAAGGCAGAACTGGTTCTGGTTGAACACAGACACACTCTGGCTAGAGGATCAAAGAATTTTTGGATACAAATACTGGGGCCCAGACTCCTGAACTGGAAAACTCTTTTGGACCAAGAAGACTGCCAAGAAGAAGAGCTGGAGATGCTGTGAGGAGGAACTGCCACTTTGCTGTGTGCTTTGCTGAGTTGTACTGCAGTGGCTGCTTCTGTCTTGGGCAGGGAAAGGACTGGACTGAACTTTCTGCAATCTACTTTGTGAGTTTCACCAAGGGCTTGAGGTAGAGCTTGCCCCCTGTTCAAGAAGTCTCAGGAACAGCAAAGACTTCAAGCTCTTCTGCCCTCAGCACTGGAGACTGTTTTTTGTGCTGCGACAGAAGAGAAGCAACTCGAAGTCCTTTATGACACCGCTGCCGACTCCGTGTCCTGAAGGCACCTCAGAGGGCACCGCCGCAATGCCGCACTGCGACCCTGGTCTCACCGACGACGTATGCTGACAGCGCCACCGAGCTGCTGCTCGCACCGTGACCTGTGGGCACCGCACTCCACACTGCCTCGCTTCATGCCGAAGCCTGGGCACCGCAGAGAGCACCACCGCAATGCCGCTCCACGACCTTGGTCTCACCGACGACGCCTGCTGATGTCTCCACCGAGCCGTTGCTCACACCGCGACCTGTGGGCACCGTACTCCGCACACCTCGCCGCGCCGGAATCGATGCTACTGCTTGCACCATGGTTCGAGTGCACTGCTCGTAAAGTTACACCTCCTAATCCCGCCCTCATAACGCACAGCAGCCTTTGCCTACCGACGCCGGTGCCATCGACTCCAGTTTATCTGCTGATGACAGTGCTTCAGCAACGACGATGCCGCTGCTTGCACCGTGACCTGCTAACACCGTGACGGGCACCGCTGCACCGCGAGCCTGGTCTCACAAACGACACCATCTGATGCCACCAACGAGCTGCTGCTTGCACCGCGACCTGAGGGCACTGCACGCCGCACTGCTACACATCGCACCCCAGCACCTGACGGCTGCTGACACCTGCGCTCCTGACTCCATCAGAGAGAAGATTGACCTGCAAAGCATGTGACTTCGAGGGCTCCCGACGACTCCTGCACTGACCTCCGGAACCCACGGCTCCGGACGCCCTGTTTTCGGAAGCTCAACGAGAGGTCATAGACGCCCTGCATTCCTAAAAGGTACTGTTTGCGGGTCTTCCCGACACCGTATTGGGCCCGTGATGCCGAGGTCACCCAGAACTGTTTGGATTTGGTTGCTCATGACGCCGTGATAGCCCCGGACGGAGCTATTGACATCAAGGAACTCGTTTTAAAGCATTTGATGATAAGTGAAGATTTTGAAGTACTGTATGGTGGATTTTTATCGTTTTTGGTCTTGGCTTAAGTATATAAAAATATTGGATATTTTTCTAAACTGGTGTGGTGTCCTTTTGTAGTGCTTACATTGTGTTACTGCTGTTTGATATGTTGAAATGCTGTACACACTGCCTCTAATATAAGCCTGACTGCTCATGCTAAGCTAGCAAGGGGATTTGCAGGGGTTATTTTAGGAGTGTAACTCCCTTATCCTAACTTGAGTAGGGATTTCTGCCCGACTTTGGCACATGCCCTAGCCGACCAAAAATGTAATTTCTAACATGAACAATTTGCAATAATTATTGAAACTATTGTGCACTATTATGAAGCAACTGTGCTGCAACTATAAAACATACAGAACTTAGTAGTATAATTAGCGTCACTAATTAACCGTACACAATGAAAAGCCCTATCATGGTTAACGGTGCATCTGCATAAACCTAGCCTCACAATAATATATCAGTGATCTCTGGAGTGGTACCGGGTGTTACCTGGCATTTGCCGTTAGCTGGGTTGAATCTCAAAGTGTGCAGAGCTGGTGCACTCGCCCCCGGACCTTTCACCTGCTAAAAATTCTTATCTCTATTTTCTATGCTCATATGATAAGAAATGCCGTACTTGTACACCACATCTGGGTGTCTTCTATTGTGTCTAGGTGTAGTGTCCGAACACAGAGAAAAACAGGGCACAATGTTGTATGACCTGGGACGAAATGTTCAGACTGAATCCCAGCAGAAGAGCTGACTAATAAAACATTTTCAGCCTATTTCTAAAATAACAGTGTGGCACAAAAACAAGCGTGTTACCTCGTAACGTGTGCAAAGCAAAAGCAGCCGACAACGTGTGTAGTTAGGCTAACATAGGGGAAAACTACAGTGGGCCCTATGGGGACTCGCAACAGTATGTGGCAAGGTTTAAGTAAAGACCCTTCTGGGTGTAAAGTCAGGAAGCAAGCAAGGGTGGAAGCAGTGGAGTCAGTTCAACTGCTGCCTCTTCCAGGGGGTCCAGCTCGGCGGCAACATCACAATTCAATTCAAGATCCGTCATACTCAGAAAATGTACTGATAAATCAAAGACTTATTGTATCAAAAACACCCAGCTTCAATGCATTGAAACCAGCCGAAAGAGCACTTCCAGTTCATTTGTTATACAAAATGCCTATAAATTGAACAATTTAACACAATTTGTGTGAATGCTCACAATTCAGGCTAAAACGAGCTATGTCTTTGCAGGTTGTAATGCCATGTTCTACAAACATGGTGCAGTACCAATACCTCCACCCACAACCTAGTCGCCGCATGAAAAAAGTAGGTGTTAAAGAGACTGAGATTGTGATGAAAAATTCTACAGCCTCCATTTTTATCCCAGAATGAATACAATGAAAGTTATCATTTCCCCACGGGATCCATCAAGAACCTTAACCTAATTATTTGAGGCTACGCTGGTTTTGAGAGCCCTTCCTGAAGGTACTCTTGTTTAGGCAAATTCAGAAAAAACTCCATAACAGACCTCAAATACTTTTCCAATTCCAAGTCCCTGGGATCAGCAGCCTTTGAAATTCATTTTCTTTGCTTGGACACGGTCGCCTGAGACTTCGGAAAGCGCTGAACCCCACAAACGACGAACCTACCAAGAAACAAGTGCCTGTAATAAGGCTTTAGCCTTGTATTCTGCTGTGTCATGCAATTACTATGTTCATTATGAGCAATTATGTCCCAAACACGCTTACCCATGCGCCTTCCAAGACATTTCAAAGACAATGACTCAGTTTCAGATAATCAGCCTTTACCTCCAGGCTTTTCTTAAATAAACCAAAGTCCAGTCTCACCTGGGCTTGCTCGGCTTTTGACAGCAAACTAAACAAGCATTTGCAATGCAATAGGTCTCGCATTTACGGAGTTTAAGCTACTGGCATTGTAAATGACAATGCCTTGTATTTATGTTTTAAAAACAAAAACAAAAAATAAAAGGCATTGTTATTTGCAATGTCAATAGCTCAAACTTGCGTAAATGAGAGACCTATTGCATTGCAAATGCTTGTTAACTTATTACCATCACACAAAGTTGTGTACCATGTGCATGCATTGGGATATTGTATATAGAGTCATGTGAGCGTTTTGCAAACCATCCAACCTGCTACCTTTAGAACTCATCATTTCTACAACCCCACACCATGTAAAAGGAGTCTCCACCGTTGGCAGATGCGGGAATAGCTTCAAATAGAATAACTGTAATTGATGAATACCAGAGATGACTTATGCAGTAATCACTTGGTTGGCTTCGGTACTAAGGAAACGCACATACATAGTTTAGCGTGCCTCCTTAATTACAAGAATTGATGTTGCCTGTGAGTCTGCCCTTACACCGCTTGCCCTGTTCTACCACCAATGCCACATCTGTTGAACTCGTTTGGAAAATAGCCATCACTGTGCAATAACTCAAGGCCCACGCTAGACTTTCCCTTGCGTCTTTTATCTTTACCCCTATAATAAGCAGTGAGTTATTGCTCTCTGGATTGATGGAGAAGCGGGTTTTCAAGAACCCGTCAATGGGATTTGACGTTTACAGTTCACTTTCCATGAAACAATCACAACATGCAACCCACGCCCGTTTGCAGTATTCAAAGTTAGCACCCCATAGAGATTCCCACCCTCACCCCCTGCACTCTCCAAAATTAGGAGGACTCTTTCTTCCTCCGATATAAAGCACAGACTTTATGGCGCTTGCATTGCCTTACCTAAGGAGGCCATGGCGGTCTGGGGCCTTCGCCAGCGGAGCTGCTTTGGCCTCTGCTCCGCATCAGTAGTGCCATAGTTAATCTGGGAAGTGAACAGGAGGGAGGCGGCCTGGCGGACGCACCGGTCTGTCTCCGCCTGAGTGTCGCATCTCTCCCGCTGGTACCTCAGCTGCTCCAGAAACTGCGGCTTCAGAACGTCTCCGTTCATCTGCAAAGAGAAACCAGACAAACATGTGATTGTGAATAACAGGGCAGCCTGAGGCAGCCCATCACAGTCTGAGGGGAGGGAGGCTGATGTATTTATTAAGAGAGCCTCGGCAGAAGGGTACCTGGGTGGATAACATGGTCACAGGCGGCCTCGAGCCGGAAGCTCCTGACTGAGTGCACCGGGCAGGAGAGGCCCTGGGGCTTGCGTGGAACCCGGAGCTGGAAGCGCGTCCCTTGCCAGGTGGCAGCCGAGAGACACAATACCAAGCTTTCTCCCTGGAGCCGATGGGGGGAGGTGGGGGAAGGGAGCGAAAGCGTGCGATGCACACGTGCATATCTCCTGTCCTGCGTGCGCGTAGACATGGAGGGAGGGGGAGAGAGGGAGCGAGCTGAGCCCTACGCACGTGAACATCTCCTGGACACGCGCGCGTCCACATTTTCAGTCCGTCTCTTGCGCATGCCCATCTCTTGTCTCGCATGAGAGGTAACTCAGTAACAATACTTCTCGCTGGCGGAAGCGCTTTGTGCTGCGCACGCCAGGCGAGACCTAAAAAAGCATCTTTGGGTCTTACATTTTGTAATCCCAAGTGGTCTGACCAGAAGGAATCAACTTGTCTCTTACTATTTCAAGTTGGGGTTACTCGAGGGATTACATTGAAGTAATCCCAAGCGGTCTGACCAGAATAAATCAACTCAGCTCTTACTGCTTCAAGTTGGGGCTGCTCGAGAGAATGCATATTTTAACAAAAACATAAGATAGAGAGGGGCACTTCTATTTAATTGTCTTTAGGTGGATGCAAGAAGAACCCTTATCATTAAGTGAAAGTCCCAAATAGGTGTAACTAGTAGTCCCTATGACTGGGATTCTTGTCTTTCCTGCAGATCATCATTTCTGTTTTACTCAAATTGATGCGCAATCGGTTTTCAGCGTAGCTGGTCCAAGAACCTAAGCGAACCAATGCGCGTCTGGTCAAATGTGACCTGTCAGCGACTCCCACTCCCAAGATCTCATTGCATCTTGGGAGTGGGCAGACACAATGCACAATAAGACACATTCCATTAATGGAGGCCAAATTTAAACCCTTTAAATCAGCGTTTCCCAAACTGTGGTCCGCGGACCCCCTGGGGTCCGTTAGCCATTCCCAGGCGGTCCGCAGGATGCGAGTGCCTGTCGTCGTAGTGAAAAATGAAACGTCCATGCGTCCTCACAGCACACAAGAGCTGTGAATGTTGGCGCAGGGGCGGCGAGACCAGAATACAATCGGGAGGCGAATGCAGCAAATGGGCAGTGGGCAGTCAGGGGGCGGGCCGCAGGGGGCGGGCCGCAGGGGGCACAGCGGCTGGGGAAACGAGCGGAGCAGAAGGCAAAAGGGGCACAAAAACAAGGAAAGAACGAGTGGCGCAGAAGGGCACAAAAAACGAGCGGAACAGAGGGCAGAAGGGCACAAAAATGAGTGGAACAGAGGGCAGAGGGGCACAAAAAACGAGTGGAACAGAGGGCAGAAGGGCACAAAAAATGAGGGACAGAGGGCAGAAGGGCACAAAAAATGAGGGGAAAATGAGTGGAACAGAGGGCACAAAGGCACAGAAAACGAGGAAAAAATGAGTGGCGCAGAAGGGCACAAAAAACGAGTAGAACAGAGGGCAGAAGGGCTCAAAAAACGAGTGGAACAGAGAGCAGAAGGGCACAAAAAACGAGGGGAAAACGAGTGGAACAGAGGGCAGAAAGGCACAAAAAATGAGTGGAACAGAGGGCAGAAGGGCACAAAAAAAGAGGTGAACAGAAGGAAGAAGGGCACAAAAAACGAGGGAAAAACGAGTGGAACAGAGGGCAGAAAGGCACAAAAAACAAGGGAAAAACGAGTGGCACAGAGGGCAGAAAGGAACAAACAACAAGGGAAAAACGAGTGGAACAGAGGGCAGTAAGGCACAAAAAACGAGGGGAACAGAGGGCAGAAAGGCACAAAAAACGAGGGAAAAACGAGTGGAACAGAGGGCAGAAAGGCACAAAAAACTAGTGGAACAGAGGGCAGAAAGGCACAAAAAACGAGGGGAAAACGAGTGGAAAAGAAGGCAAAAGGGGCACAAAAACGAGGTAAAAACAAGTGGCGCAGAGGGCAGACGGGCACAAAAAACGAATGGCACAGAGGCAAAATATAGAATACAGAAATATAGGGGCAGCTAAGAACAGAAGGCAGAACGGGCCGAGAGGCACGGGGAAGGGAGGGGAACAGAAGGGAAAACCGGGCAGAGACACGGGGCAGCGAGTGGTACAGAAGGAAAGACCGGGCAGAGAGAGCACGAGGACAGCGAGGGGAACAGAGGGAAGAAAAAGGGGCACGGACCGCATACATGCAGCGGGGGAAGACAGACAACAGCAGTCAAAGACACAACAATGAAAATACAGGCAATACAATAAAAGCAATAAAACGCTGAAAGGCACATGTGTATAGGTTACCGTTACTTGGCAGGCAGGTAAAAATAGATCATCATTTTTGCTTTACTCAAATTGATGCGCAATCGGTTTTCAGCGTAGCTGGTCCAAGAACCTAAGCGAACCAATGCGCGTCTGGTCAAATGTGACCTGTCAGCGACTCCCACTCCCAAGATCTCATTGCATCTTGGGAGTGGGCAGACACAATGCACAATAAGACACATTCCATTAATGGAGGCCAAATTTAAACCCTTTAAATCAGCGTTTCCCAAACTGTGGTCCGCGGACCCCCAGGGGTCCGTTAGCCATTCCCAGGCGGTCCGCAGGATGCGAGTGCCTGTCGTCGTAGTGAAAAATGAAACGTCCATGCGTCCTCACAGCACACAAGAGCTGTGAATGTTGGCGCAGGGGCGGCAAGACCAGAATACAATCGGGAGGCGAATGCAGCAAATGGGCAGTGGGCAGCCAGGGGGCGGGCCGCAGGGGGCACAGCGGCTGGGGAAACGAGCGGAGCAGAAGGCAAAAGGGGCACAAAAACAAGGAAAGAACGAGTGGCGCAGAAGGGCACAAAAAACGAGTGGAACAGAGGGCAGAAGGGCACAAAAATGAGTGGAACAGAGGGCAGAGGGGCACAAAAAACGAGTGGAACAGAGGGCAGAAGGGCAAAAAAAACGAGTGGAACAGAGGGCAGAAAGGCACAAAAAACGAGTGGAACAGAGGGCAGAAGGGCACAAAAAATGAGGGACAGAGGGCAGAAGGGCACAAAAAATGAGGGGAAAATGAGTGGAACAGAGGGCACAAAGGCACAGAAAACGAAGAAAAAATGAGTGGCGCAGAAGGGCACAAAAAACGAGTAGAACAGAGGGCAGAAGGGCTCAAAAAACGAGTGGAACAGAGAGCAGAAGGGCACAAAAAACGAGGGGAAAACGAGTGGAACAGAGGGCAGAAAGGCACAAAAAATGAGTGGAACAGAGGGCAGAAGGGCACAAAAAAAGAGGTGAACAGAAGGAAGAAGGGCACAAAAAACGAGGGAAAAACGAGTGGAACAGAGGGCAGAAAGGCACAAAAAACAAGGGAAAAACGAGTGGCACAGAGGGCAGAAAGGAACAAACAACAAGGGAAAAACGAGTGGAACAGAGGGCAGTAAGGCACAAAAAACGAGGGGAACAGAGGGCAGAAAGGCACAAAAAACGAGGGAAAAACGAGTGGAACAGAGGGCAGAAAGGCACAAAAAACTAGTGGAACAGAGGGCAGAAAGGCACAAAAAACGAGGGGAAAACGAGTGGAAAAGAAGGCAAAAGGGGCATAAAAACGAGGTAAAAACAAGTGGCACAGAGGGCAGACGGGCACAAAAAACGAATGGCACAGAGGCAAAATATAGAATACAGAAATATAGGGGCAGCTAAGAACAGAAGGCAGAACGGGCCGAGAGGCACGGGGAAAGGAGGGGAACAGAAGGGAAAACCGGGCAGAGACACGGGGCAGCGAGTGGTACAGAAGGAAAGACCGGGCAGAGAGAGCACGAGGACAGCGAGGGGAACAGAGGGAAGAAAAAGGGGCACGGACCGCATACATGCAGCGGGGGAAGACAGACAACAGCAGTCAAAGACACAACAATGAAAATACAGGCAATACAATAAAAGCAATAAAACGCTGAAAGGCACATGTGTATAGGTTACCGTTACTTGGCAGGCAGGTAAAAATAGATGCAGCCAGGATCAGCAGTAGGATTTTCGCGCTGCTGTCTGGTTGCTCACTTTCCACAAGCCCTTGGGTACCACTAAATAACAAACTGCTGTATGCATGCATGTCCATGCCAATAGAACCAATTCAGGCTCTCTTCTTCTTGAAATTGCCTCTGCTTCAAAAGGCGTTTTTAAAAAGAAATTTAAATTGTACAAATTGCTTGTGGGTCCCGATCTTCCAGTAGTGACTCAGTGGGGGTCCTCAGGAGTCAAAAGTTTGGGAACCACTGATTTAAATTTTAGTCAATGATGGCTCCCCTTGGGCACACCATTGTTGATAGATATCTGTTTTTAGATTTGACGTCAGTAATCCAAAGCTAATTCCTGACTTGGCACAGTAGGTTCCTGGTCCATTCAATGAGGTCTGTCGCATGCTTTATCCGTAGGTGCCCTTTTCACATATTCTGAAGGATTCTCCTAATCAATCAATCAACAGAGCAGCATTTGTAGAGCACGGCACTGTCACCCCTGGGGGTATCTGGGCGCTGGGGTGCGAGGTCTCCATTATGTCAGCTCCCCCTGCGACAGGTCTTGAGGAAATGGCGAGAAGAAACAAGCAGAAAAAGGCAAAACAGAGAGCAGAACAACAAGTAGAAAATGTCATACAGTGGGCAGAAAAATGAGCAGGAAAGGGCAAACAGAGGGAAAAAAACAAGCAAAAAGGCAAAACAGAAGGCAGAAAAACGAGCAGGAAAAGCCAAACAGAGGGCACAAAAACATGCGACAAAAGGCAAATCAGAAGGCAGAAAAAGGCAAAACAGAGGGCGAAAAATAAGCAGGAAAGGCAAACAGAGGGCAAAAATAAAAGCAAAAAGGCAAAACAGAAGACAGAAAAACGGGCAGGAAAAGCCAAACAGAGGGTACAAAAACATGCAAAAAGGCAGAACAGAAGGCAGAAAAAGGCAAAACAGAGGGCAAAAAATGAGCAGGAAAGGCAAAACAGGGGGCAAAAAAGCGAGTAGGAAAAGCCAAACAGAGGGCAAAAAAACAAGCAAAAAGGCAAAACAGACTGCAGAAAAACTAGCAGAAAAAGGCAAAACAGAGGGCAAAAAATGAGCAGAAAAAAGGCAAAACAGAGGGCAGAAAAATGAGCAGAAAAAGGCAAAACAGAGGGCAGAAAAATGAGCAGGAAAAGGCAAAACAGAGGGCAGAAAAATGAGCAGGAAAGACAAAACAGGGGGCAAAAAAGCGAGCAGGAAAAGCCAAACAGAGGGCAAAAAAACAAGCAAAAAGGCAAAACAGACTGCAGAAAAACTAGCAGAAAAAGGCAAACAGAGGGCAAAAAATGAGCAGAAACGAGCAGGGGATGCACAAACAGACAGCAGTAGGTCGACAGGCTGCAGAGGGTAGCGGATTGTGGGCAAGCGGTTCAGAACTGTCGCGGGGGGAGTCGGCACTAGAGTCCCTATCCATGTGGGGATGCAAACATTAAATGCCAGGCAACAAAACCACATCATTTTTTATATGCCGGTGCCACTGCCAGTCAATGCATCCTGGTCAGGGTTCACATGGTTTAGCAGAGTCTATACAAACAGAAAACATTAAAAACATATCCACGCCGTTGCAAGAGGCGGGATTTCCCCCTCTAGAGGTGTTGAGTAGATTCCATATCCTTGTGACGCAACACGGGGGTCTAGCGGAGGCCTGAATTGGTGAATCTTGAAATCACTAAAACCTCATTTACGAATGCAGGATGGGATTTCAACATACTTCTTTGATTGCGGTTTAACTAATCTTTACGTTACCACAACCCAAGAAATTTCAAAATAAAACTGGTGTTTGTTGAGCTTAGAAAGAGCGCCTGGATGGTCGAGAACCGGTACCCAGGAGCAATAAACATACGCAGAGATTCCGGCCATGTGAAGCTCTACATTCTGTGTATAGCGACCCAAAGTCATCCAGACAAAGATGTGACCATTTCATAAGTTAGAACTCGTAGATGCTCTATACGAATAGTTGCATCTGGGAGCTGTGGTCGCGCTCCCACAGATGCTGTAAACGTTAACCATGTCCTTCAAAATTGTAAACAGAAACAACAGACCCTAAATCAAAAGAAAATAGGGAGAAAAAAATGTCTCCAGGGCATATAATAAAATGGACCGCAGAGGAAAGCGATGCACATAAGAAGCAAAACGAGTATAGTGTCCCACTGAGGGGTCAGGTAGGGGGCAGAGAGTGCCGCCATGTCAGTCCCCTCAACCTATCTGCCTCCAGTCAACCCAATTCCACCTCACCCAGGGGATGCCACCTCTACTCTTCCCTCAACATCCGCTCCCGCCTTATATACAACACATGGATCACAAATATGTCAACTGTCTTTTAAAGTGAAGTAGATCCTGTCCATTTTCTCACATAAAATAATGTTCAAAACTGTGCAGCGCTGATATAGTCCTATATTCCTTGAGGGTAAACTTAGAATCAACTCTTCAACTATTCAAGGTTTTTTCCAAACACAACTTAAATCCGCATTCTCCTTCTCTATATTCAGCTTCAACTTTCAAACACACTTTGATTTGATTTGATTTGATTTAGGATTTCTAGAGCGCGTAGCTACCCTCGGGCGTCCCAGCGCTTTCAAAAGTAAACGAAGCAGTCGCCATGCTTTTCATTTGTTCTGGAATCCACGTCCTATCTGAAGCAACACATATGTATCTCGATTGCCCAGAAGGGATGCTGTGAACGACAAGGAAACCTATCCCTGACAACTTCAAAATGGCCTCCGCCATTTCCAAACAACGTGAGAGTTCAGCAGGCTCATGGGAAATGTAGTCTGTGCTTGGTGCAGATGCGTGGTGCTTCCGACAGAGACGCAAGGCTTTTCTCCAAAGGGCATCAACGTCCCAAGACCACTACCAACCTTTCCTTTCTTGAACTGAGAGTAGCATGACTGAGTGTGAATGATTGCTCATGTGTACTCACAAACACTGGAAGCTAAGTCACAGATCATGGAACAGGGAGTTGTAGCAACCAGAGGCAAATTGGAAATGAGTAAAGTAGCATCATGTATAGGCGGTGTGGAGGGGGGCCCAAGCTCCAGGGGCCCCACTCAGCACAGCACTCTGACTGCAGAGCTCCTGATTGAGCCCGGAGGGGGCCCCTCCACATGCCTTTCAGGGAGGACCCCTCGAGTTTCGTTACACCTGTGGAATTGGGAACTACGAACACATTCAACATAGACGTTTGTGTGGTGTATTTCCTTACTAGCAGTGCACTTCTCCTAATGACTAACACCTTGATATGTGCAACTACCCATAGAAGAGACGTGCCCATTGTACAGACATGTTATGCCTGACCGAGCTGGTATGCCATCCCGTATGAGACAGTAGTATGTGTTGTTTGTCGGAACCAGCGCCTTCTAAGTGGATGACACGAGAAATCTGGTACCTACATCTATAGGAGCTAGAAATGTGCAGTTGGTATGAAAATACCACTACGTCGAGTTGTTTTTGGAAAGTTACTGTATTTATTTGGCAGAGTTAACATTTTGAATCTACCTCTTAGGCCTCGGAGAGAGCACTTTTATAGACACAGAAAATTGCATAAGTGGTTTTAGAATCCCAAGAATCAAGTGACTCAAAAACGTACATACTATATATAATATTTAATAAATCACAAATTAGAACTCAAAGTTTTAGGAAGCAATTTAGAGGGTCTCCTGGTCCTTTTTTGTTTTAAAAAAAGGACCAGGAGGCCCTCTAAATTGCTTCCTAAAATTTTGAGTTCTAATTTGTAATTCAGGAATTAATGGTGTGTTTGCAATTATAGTAAATTTGCATAAGCTAAACATGGTTTGACTGTACCAAAGAGGAGTTCGTGGAAAAATTCAAATTGGCTTTTCGGAAGATAAGTATATGGTGCAGTCTATGAGGGATCCCGCTAACTGATTATTTAAATAGTGACTATTGGTCACTACTAGAAAACTAAAACCCTTCCTCAACGACGACGACCTAAAAACAGCCGAACAAGCTCTAGTGATACCCAGAATATACTACGGGAACTCAACCCTATGTGGCTTACCAAGATCCAGGCTAGCTCCTCTAAGAGCCTCACTCAATGCGGCTGCAAGGCTCGTCACCGGCTCCAAAAAGAATAACCATATCACCCCTGATCTAAAGGCACTGAACTGGCTTCCGTATGAGGCAAGATCACAGCTAAAATTTGCTTGCATGATATACACAGCCCTGCACTTCAACACACCAAAGTATCTCGCCAATAAACTGGAATTATAAGGCAGTAGCAGAACTATGAGACGCACCAACACCCTGCTATTGAAACCGCAAAAAGTTTTTTAAAAAAACCTACACCCGAAGGAATGCCCTTCGCCCAGCAATCAGAATGAACTCCTCTATCACCTCCTTCAAAAAAGAAGTCAAACTACTTCTAATGAATAAATCTCTCCCCTGATCCCAGTTGTGGTGGGAGTTGGGTATCAACCAGATGCAGCTCACCTACCAGGATCCACAATGAACTCTAAACGAGAATAGCGAATGCACTCCTGAATAACTCCAGACCTACAACGAATGCACACAACATTTACACTCTCCTTTTAGCTACTCAAATCTATGCGCCCAGTTCTCACTTTATTTCATTTGATGTAACATTTGTCAAGCGCTCTGATACCCTCACCGGTTCTAGTTTGCACTATATAAAACTTATACATAAAATCGGTCAACCAAAACCATTTTAGTCCCAAGCAGCCTGCTTCCTAGTCAGGAATTCAGGACAGAACAGCTTGTGTGAAATCTGTGATGTGTTGGGGGCATCATTTCGTCCCAGCCTTCTGGGTACAGATTCTTGTACCCTTCTGTCATGAAAGGCCTCTCCCCAGGTCCCCTAAATAAGAAATTCTAACTCTTCTTGCCTACGGCTGCCGACACTCATGCTGTGCAGCTGGTGACACCAGATCACCTGTGTTACATTCTGATATAGCTTTTATTTATTATTTAGTCTTGTAAGACTGTTCCTTTAACTGCATGCGACATGTTATGTTTCTGCTTGCATTCCATGTTCTGAACAGAGTTTTCCTCATGTAGCATTCTGCACTTTCTGGCAGTTTAACCTTGATGCAGCTGTACTAGGATCTTATGCTGTGCTGTTGAATAAACCTTTTCAAGCTGTTTCCTGGATTATTACAACCTGCCAGAGCAGAACGGGCACAAAAGGACACAACTGAATGATTTTAGTGAACAAAGCTTTCGCTGGGCACATTCCTTCTTCGTTGGGAGGCCGCTACCTTTTTATGTAACTTCTCGTTCTGATAGAGTCATCTAACCACAGATTCCTCACTCTTTGTATAATCTACAGGCATCAGACTGGTTCCAGAACCTTTTTTCAGCAGCATCTTTGTGTGCCGTAAGGTGCCACTGTGCGTCTCTGCACTCACACCATTCCACTCCACAAATATGTTGAGCCTGTATAGGGATCACTCCCGTACCCTGATGTCAAGTCCTTTCTTTTCACTCCACCATACCTGGATCTGGAGCTACCTCTCCTCTCTCTGAGATACATTATCTAAAAAAAGAAATTATGTGTGCAAGGGAAATGTCACCGCCCCAAATTACAAGTTTTATTCTCTGGATGGACTGTTGCAAACAAATGTCTGTGACAGATCCTCACCTGGTTTGCCTGTGGTGCCTAGGGTCGAGTCACAACTCTAAGGCCTGCAGTGACAGCGCGTCAATAAACCTATAGGCGATACAAGACCCCAAGATGAAAATCTATGCCACTGAGCACCGGACGACTCCATGACAAGTTTGGTCCAAGTCAAAGAGTTGGACCTGGTCGCATTCGGTCCGTAAGTCAAAAGAGTTGTTCTCAAGTTTAGTCATCATCGCACTCCAAGACATCGGATAATTCAAAGAAAAAGATAAGAAATCCAAGTGGGATTCGGCCCCTTCCGGCCACTCACGTTCTCATAAGAAGGTATGATGTTGTCCTTGGGCCATATTCACAAAGGTAAACTGAGACAAAAGTCTAACTTTATAACTTTCGGTATTCACAAAAGGCATTTACGAGTAGTAAAGTTAGACTTTTGTCTCAGCTAAAATTAAGTTTTGTTCGCAAGTTTAACTGAGACCAAAACTGAAACAAAAGTCTAACTTTGCTACTCGTAAATGCCCTCTGTAAATACCAAAAGTCATAAAGTTAGACTTTCATCTCAGTTTACCTTTGTGAATCGGGCCCCACATGCCTCTCGATCTTGCTTCTGAAGATGGGGTGCATAAGATGGCCGCCTGAGGAGGAGCTGCACTGGGAAGCTCCTGGTTTTGGGATCACCTTCGGGTGTAAATCCCTGATAAACCACCCAGCCCGCCCACCCTCCGTCCAACTACAACAACCGGAACATGGAAACAGGCGACAGATGACTGCAAATTAGAAATTGGAACGATCCTTACTGCGTTTCTCCTGTCTGGTCACTGTCTGGTCACTGAGCAGCTCGGCGTGCGGCGAGTTTCCTGTGATCGGTGGACCACCCGAGTGAAGTGCTGAGGAGCGGCTCTGGGACTAGGCGCCGGACCACAGATGCATCGGTGAAGCTGGTTGCGGTGTGCCGGTAAGCGGGATCGGAGGAAAGAGATCAGTGCTTTTGGGGCCGCGTCGGAGGACATGGAGCGGGGCTCATGACTGGAGCGGCTGTGCGGGAGTAATCAGGGGAGCGACGCGAGGAAGAGTGATTGCGCCAACCAGAGCGGCGGGAGGAACCCTGGCCATGCTACCGGGAATCCGGCCCCGGTGAGTGATATTATCTGCTCCCCGGTGAGGAGCATGGACACAAAGGAAGGACAAGCGACGGCGAGCGGAGAGAAGAGTGAGTCACGATAGAGGCTCTGGATCTCCCAGTCGGCATTTCCAGCAGAAGGGAGGGCAGGACAGAAAAGGTCTCCCCATCTCACTTATTTACACACGGCTACCGGGGAATCCCTCACATAACAGAAGCTGGGAGACAGATACGACATGCCTGACCCTAAGATGGCGGCTAGTGCAGACAAATAAGGACGTGGAAAGTGAGAAAGGACTCCCTGCTAACATAAAACAAACAACGTCAGCCATCTTAGAAGGGTGGTTTTTACACCAAGCATAGAGCTGAACAAATGTCAGCTGGAGAATTAATTAATTGATTAATTAATTAATTAATAAGCACTCTGAAAGTACTACGAGAGCTAAATGTGGAATAATTAGGAAAAAGAGAAGCCTTTCCCAGCACTCAACAATAAAATAACATCAGCAGGGAGGCTACCTGGAATAAAACTGAAAAAGAAACACCATAACAAATGCAGAACGGAGCAAAAATGAGCGAAAGATACCCAGAAACTACTGGCTTGAGTGCCCAGAGTATAAAATACCCCAATAACTTAACTAAAAATGCAGCTAAGAAGTTTAAACACGACTACCTGAGAAAAAACCCGGACATAATATTCGCAGACCTATACTTTAATGCAACTACTGGTACGAAAATGAATGACCTCATATTCTATACATCCAAAACAGCTAAATGGCGCAATGCCTTCGCTAGGATGTTTACCATAAAAACTACGAAAAATATTCCTCACGGATTAAAAATGTCAACCGCACCATCACAAAGATGCAGAGCCGAACTTAACATCACGATATATAAATCCGGAACAGTGCTGATACAAGCAGCAAACCGTGATCTAGAGAGATTTGCCAAGACTTTCCCATCGTTAAAAGACGCATTGGACGACCCGAGTAATCAAACTCTCCTAACCCCACCAGTAGACACCCCAGACAACCATGAGGCCTCAATCAGAGGCGCAATTAGAACCAGGAGCCATCATACGCCGGCATCAACTCTAGCGACTACCCGGGTAGAGTTAACTGGTCCAGTAAGACCTCTACCAGAGAACACGACTAGAAGAACTGAGAGGCCTACCTCTCAAACAAACAATGAACATAATCAGCACCTTAGAAAAGAATCGCCCCTATTCCCGAACCATGAGACCTCTCAAACAGATCATTCACTGGCAGTGGGGGTAGCGCCACCTAACAACCAGGAGTGGGATGAGACTGAGGATGGTGAGACAATGAGGATAGCGCCACCCAACAACCAGGAATTGGTTGGGACAGAAGACATCAGCCTTCCCACATCCCAAACCCTCGTCAGAACCATACCAACTTCGTACACACCCACACCAACAAACAAACTCACAACAACACAGGACCTATCTAACTCCAGCAACCTCCTCACACCTCATGCTAATACAACACCAGCGGCGCACAGACCCTCAACCTCTAACACGATCCTACCAATTCAGAACATATCCAGCATCAGCGACGCACCGAATGGAGACGGAATAGACAATCAAAAAGAGAAGATAAAGAAAATGGCAGCGCAACGAAGATTCGTGCCAAAAATGAGAAGAATTGAGCGGATGTACAGATCGGCCGCCCCAAAGAAACCCCACCAGAACAAGAAGGACTTTGTTAAGCTTCAGAAACTTGTGAGCAAGCTAACACAAGCCACTATGAATACCGTACAGGCGATGGAAAAAATCGAAGAGAGGACGGAGAACATTCACGCCAAAGTCACGGATATCCAAAATCTCGTACAGTCCTCACACAGAAAGAGCATCGAGGCGAACATGCGTTTAATACGGAGAGACAACCGACCAGACAGGACGAAATCACTATCTAAAGAGGAAACGTTGGCCTTAATCCGAACATATGACCTATCGGACCACAAGGAGGAAGAGAGAATCCAAACAGTCCCGCTAGACGTTAACAGAACAGTGAAGAAAAACGAGAGAACTTCCAACCCCCACAATTTACAGCACATACAGCTAACACCAAACGAAGCGGAAAATGTGATCGCCAGTAAAAAAGAAAAACACCTATCCTGTCTATTACTCAACTGCCGGTCAGCTACCAAACATGCATCGGACATAGCGGACCTCATCCTCAACAAGGACATCGACCTGGCAATCCTTACAGAAACTTGGCTTACGGAATCCTCATCCCCAACCATGGATCTATTGATACCACCGCAATTCAACGTTCTCAGACTGGATAGACACGGAAAGCTAGGGGGAGGGATAGCATGCATTCATCGATCTGACATAGAGGTTAAACAAATTCAGGCCGACCCGCTGGAATCATGTGAGTATCTTGGTCTTAACATAAGATCATCCAACACTCAATGGTGCAACCTGCATACTTTCTATCACCCACCAGGAGATAACACAAAATTTATAGCAGAGTTAATGGAGATCATAACAGCCAACTCGAATGACGCTGCCAATAACATATTCCTAGGCGACTTCAACCTGCATTGGGAGAACTGCAATGACAAACTGGTCAACATGCTTAAAGGTTTCCTCACTGAACTAAACCTCAATCAAGCGTGCACACTGCCCACACATTCGAAAGGAGGGACGTTAGACTGGATAATCTCAAGAAACAAAGCTGCAACAATCCACTCCATAACTCCATGTGACTGGTCGGATCATCACGCCATAACTTTCATGATACCCGCAACGAGAAAAGGTAGAACCAGGCAACCTATCAAGACCAAAAAATGGACTCGAGACACAAAAGAAACAAATATGGAACTACTGGTCAAGAGCTGTGAAAGAGACTTAAAGCCACCCAACGATATGGAAACAGTTAACGAACTGACGGAACACTACATAACAACTGTCGAAAATATCGTTAATAACACCATGCCACTAAAATTGAAACGAATCTCAGAAAAGACTAAAAACCCATGGTTTAACGAAAGACTAAATGAAGATAGACGCAAATTGAGAATGGCCGAAAGAAAATGGAGGCAACACCCATCAACTCCTGAACTGGAAGCCCTCAGAAAAACAAGGAAACAATATAATAAAAAGATCATCAACTCAAAAAAGGAATTTATAAGAGAAGAACTGGATAATGCCAAAAACAGGCCACGAAAACTATTTGAAATCCTAAAGGAGCAATCAAACAAACTAGCCAAAACAGTGCAAGAACATTCAAAAACATCTCTAAGCTGTGATGATTTCTCCACATTTTTCATGGAAAAGGCCAAAGCACTCGAAATAGAGCTTAAAGACTCGGCATTAAACCTTCCCAACGAACCTAGGGCTACTAACGATGCCAACTCTACAACAGGTTGCACTAAGGCAAAAAACAAGGCGAGCTGGGAAACATTTGAACTATACGACCAACACATGATTGCCAAGGCGCTCTCAGGAATCAAACCTAACAACCACCACCAAGACCCTCTACCGGCAAAATGCGTAAAAGAAATCAATCACATCTTGATTCCAATATGGACCGAAATAGTAAATGCGTCACTGTCACAAGGGATCCTTCCCGACTGCCTAAAAACAGGTCAAGTCGTTCCCATAATCAAAAAACCCACAGCAGATACATCAGATCCAAATAACTTTCGCCCAGTGACCAACATCCCTTTACTGGCCAAGTTGACTGAGAAATGTGTGCAGAACCAATTGTGCCAACACATCAACAAATTCTCCCTGTTAGATGAATGCCAATCAGGATTCAGAGCAGGGCACAGCACTGAAACAGCGATTCTCCACATTACTGATGACGCATTACAGGCCCTTGACCAAAATCAAGCATGCTTACTGATCCTCCTGGACTTGTCATCGGCATTTGATACGGTAAATCATGAAGCATTACTGGCCAGGCTACGGGACAGGATGGGAATATCAGGAACAGTGCTGAAATGGTTCGTCCTTTTTACAGAATAGAACACAGCGCTTCCTGGTTAACCAATCAATCTCCCCTCCGTGCCCTACCACAATTGGAGTCCCTCAAGGATCGACATTATCCCCAGATCTGTTTAACCTATACGTCGAGCCACTCACAGAAATTCTACAAAAATCTCAAATATCCTATCACATGTATGCAGACGACACGCAAATATACGTAAAGATCGGATCCATAAAAGAATTGGAATTAATAAATGAGACACTAAAAATGACACTTCAATGGTTAATGGCAAACCACCTGAAGCTGAATGCACATAAAACAGAGTTCCTATTAATCTCTCCACCAAAGAGGAATACAGAAATAATGGAATGGATGAAAGTCGTGACTGCGCTAAACTGTACCCCTACCCTTGTCAACTCAGCCAAATCATTAGGAATCATCTTAGATGAGAATCTAGACATTAAAGCCCACATTAACTCAATGGCGAAAAGTGCCCGATTTCACTTGAACTACCTAAGAAAATTGAAACCTTTCATCACAGAGTCAGACCTCAAATTGGCAATCCAATCCTTAGTTGTCTCAAGGATTGAATATGGATGCACCACCTTGGCTGGATTACCAAAAATGTCCACAGGACCACTAAAAGCCTGCCTTAACGCTGCAGCAAGACTTATCACCGGAACTAGGAAATATGACCATATATCCCCACACCTAAAAGCATTAAACTGGCTACCTTATGAAGCAAGAATACAAATGAAGTTAGCATGTATCACACATAAAGCATTACACGACAACACCCCAAGATATCTAGCAAAGAAAATTCAGTTGTCCGGTGGCAACCGAACATCTAGGAGTGCTGGGGAGCTGCTACTACGACCAGCATTCTTCCGAAAGAAAAAAACTTATGACAGAGCGTTCTCAGGAGCGGCCCCCAGAATATGGAACTCACTCCCTCCAGACATCAGGAAGATCCAGAATCTGGTAACATTCAAACGGGAAGTGAAGAGCCTGCTGATGAATAGATACAATACTTAATGAAGATCACGGATCATGGATTTGCTATAATACTGCCTTAGTACAGATCATGTACGCCATCAAAATAGAAGGCTCAGACAATACTATAATGGAATATGTATCCTAGGATACGGGAACAACCCAATAGCCAACAGGAATGGAGATTTAATTGAACAGAAGAACAATATCTTTCATGAACCTATACCGTGCTACCTCATACATGAACCTATACCATGCTACCTCATATTTGTTATATATACGTGTCTTGTATTTTATTTAATCATAGCATACTTACTTTTGCTATCGTCACTTGTGTTACGAATTTATATGTCATCTACCTCACTGCGACTGCTTGCTAACGATGTATACATATGTAACCTTGTTTCCTTTTTCCTACCTCATGTTAAGCGCTCTGATACCCACGGGTCTTTGTTCGCGCTATACAAAACTTTATAATAAATAAATAAATAAATAAATAAATAAGATGGCCGATATCAGACCACATTCCACAACCTAAGTTTCCAGGGCCGTCAGTGACACAAGACATATTGTAAAGATCCTTACCAACTTGGTCTGGTGTGCCTGTATGCCCTAGGTAGCCCAGAGGCCCTCCATCTGGGATACCACTGGTGGGTGCTTCCTCTGTACCCTTTGACACTCCAAAATCGGCAGCGGGTCACTCCCGCCATCCAAGCCAACTCTGGCCCAGCTCCACAATCCACACTAGTTCTTGGAATGTTGATGCCATAAGAGGAGCTGTCTATCATGCTTTCCGACTCTGAGTCAGCACCGGTTTGTGTGACAGAACCACGCATACGTTTACCACAAATGTTTTTACAATGCGGGCAATACAACTAACATATGTTATCACACTTTCCTTTACCACGCAAGTCATTACAACGACTAGCCTAGGGAAACGCTGCACTTTGGAATAGCATGATTTACTATTCCAACTCCAGTCTGCGCAACAGTAGTGAAGGCGCTAGAGTTCATATCCAACACCAGTATAGCAACGCGTTTCCTAAAGCAAGCCGTTGTAATGACGTGCGTGGTAAAGGAACACCTGGTAACTATGCATTCGTTGTATTGACCTCGTAAACGCACTACGTGGTTTTGGCTACGTGGTAAACGCTGTTTCCATCTGCACCGTTGTGACCTTGAAGAAAGCCACGCTCAGTTTCCATTGGACCATAACCAGCTCCGCTTGATAGCCCGCCTCCACAAGGAAGAGCACGTAGGTGGCATTCTTTATTCAGTACGGATTCGGACAATTATTCTGATGTGGGTAATGACACAGGTCAACAGTACCGCAGAGAGAATTGGTATGATGACCTTCAAGACAGTGGATTGACACTTCCCCTGTTTGAGGACTCCTTTATTTATTTATTTATTTCATTTCTAAAGGGCTCTATCACCTAACAGGCATCCTGACGCTGGCAAACTAAAAAAGTACGTAATAGAGAAACCTGCAGAAGAGCGACAGGGGTAGAACCACCCAGAACTACAGCCCTTAAATTTTGGGAAACAGCAATGTCTTTAGTCTTCTTCTAAAGAGAAGGAGATCACTAACTTGTCTCAGTTCCAGAGGGAGCCCATTCCACAGTCTGGCAGCGGCGACCATAAAGGTTCTGCCACCCGCTTTGACTTTCCTGAACCTCGAGGTCTTGACTAATCTTGCCGAAGCGGAACGGAGGTTTCTAGCTGGAACATACCACTCGAATTTCCTCTGCAAAGAGACAGGGCCCAGCCAGTGTAGGGCTTTAAACACTAGGCAGAGGGATTTAAACTGAATTCTCTGTCCCACTGAGAGCCAATGCACTTCTGCCAGGGCCTGAGAGGAAGGGGACCTTCTAGGCCAGCCCAAGGCAAGTTTGGCTGCGGTGGACTTAATCCTAAGAAGTCTATCCAAAAGAAATGTTGGAGATTCTAACAAAAGGGCATTACAATAATGCAATCTACTCAAGACTGTGCTCTGTACAACTAATGCTTGTGCCTGGGGGGAGGGGTAATAAAGGAAAGATTTTCCGCATACCCTGCCACTGAGGAGAGCGCATCTTATGCAGTGGTCATGGGTAGGGCAGCCAGAGTTCCTGACCTCAAGCTTCTCCCCGTAGAGGGCAAAACCAATGTCTTGATGGAAGTTCTCCGACCAGGGCAAACATCTACTGACGCCCTCTTCCCCTTCAAGGAGACACATACAGATACTTTGCTAGGGGCCTGGGTCAAACTTGTTTGGGCCACACAGTCAATCTCCAAATTGTATGATGAAAAATGCAGGGCCACGGACAGCCCTGCATTTTTGTCTACAAGTCAAAGGAACCTGAATACCATTCCGATCACTCCCCTGAAAGGGAGTTTAAATTAGTAGATACCTTTGAAAAGAGGGTATTTTCTTCCATAATTTTTGCCTTCAGGCCATGAATGCCAGATACCTGCTGGGCCTAATGCTAACGCTGTTTGGGATTCAGTGGTTGAATTACTACCAGATGTCTAGAGGTTCCCCGACCTGTCCTTACCGAAGCCTTACAAGTCGATCATGATGTGAATACTTTTACAATCAGCTGTGACGTTGAGACCACCTATTCCATTGCGTGAGCCACTTGCACCAGCATCGGCATTCGCCACCACGCCTGGCTAGAGTCAACAAATTTTTCAGGCGATGTCAAATTGTCCCTCATTGACTGTCGCTTTGGCGAGACTTGTCTGTTTGGGGACAAGGCAAATTCCCTGTGAGAGTGGTTCAAAGTGCTGTGGCACGCTCCCTGGGCTTATTTGCCCTGCCTCGCTAGCCGCATCAGCCCTACCGCTCCTCTTGCATCTTTGGCAGAAATGCCTCATACCAGTAGCCAATTAAGCCTCAGCAGAGTGCCTAGCAGTTTTACGGCTAAGGCTGTGATGCCCATCGCCCCCGTGGTCAAGGTTTGTTAGCCAACCAGTCCACTGCGTCCCCCACAGCCCCCCTTTCAAACCACTTTACAATGCCCTTTGCGCAGCACAGCCACCCAGTTTGAGGCAGGATCCAGCGATTCTTGCCGAGTTAGCAAACAATAACACTGGACAGGTGGGTTCCGCAGATAGTCCAGAAGGGTTCAATCAATCAATCAATCACAAAATTTGTATAGCGCGCTACTCACCCGTAAGGGTCTCAAGGCGCTGAGAGGGGTGGGGGGGGGGTCGCTCGTCGCTACTGCTCGAACAGCCAGGTCTTGAGTTGTTTCCTGAAAGAGAGGTGATCCTGGGTCAGCCGTAGGTGAGTGGGGAGGGAGTTCCAAGTCTTGGCTGCCCAGTAGAAGAAGCATAAACCCCCTGACGGTGGATTTCCAAATCCTTGGGGTAGAGGCGAGGCTGGCGGATCGGAGCTGGCGGGTGGGTGTGTAGAAGGTGAGGTGGCTGTTGAGGTACTGCGGGCCAATGTCGTGGAGAGCCTTGTATGCGTGGGTGAGGAGTCTGAACGTAATCCTCTTGTTGACGGGCAGAGAGTGCAGGTCTTTCAGGTGGGCAGAGATGTGGCTGCGGCGAGGGATGTCCAGGATGAGTCGTGCTGAGGCGTTCTGGATGCGCTGGAGTCTTTTCTGGAGTTTGGTTGTGGTTCCAGTGTAGAGGGTGTTCCCGTAGTCCAGACGGCTGGTGACGAGGGCCTGGGTGACCGTCTTCCTGGTTTCGGTGGGGATCCATCAGAAGATCTTTCGGAGCATGAGCAGGGTGTTGAAGCAGGAGGAAGAGACTGTGTTCACTTGCTTGGTCATTGTGAGGGAGGAGTCCAGGATGAAGCCCAGGTTGCGTGCATGGTCCGTTGGTTAGGGTGTGCGGCCCAGGGCAGGGGGCCACCAGGAGTCATCCCAGGCGGAGGGGGATGGTCCGAGGATGAGGACTTCCGTCTTGTCTGAGTTCAGTTTCAGACGGCTGATCTTCATCCATTCCGCGACGTCTTTCATTCCTTCCTGGAGGTTGGCTTTGGCGGTGGCGGGGTAGTTGGTGAGGGAGAGGATCAGCTGGGTGTCGTCGGCGTAGGAGATGATGTTGAGGTTGTGTTGGCGGGCGATGGCTGCGAGGGGGCTCATGTAGATGTTGAAGAGGGTGGGGCTGAGTGAGGATCCTTGTGGGACGCCGCAGATGACTTCGGTGGCCGCGGAGTGGACCGGGGGGAGGCGGACCCTCTGGGTTCTTCCGGCGAGGAACGAGATGATCCACTCCAGGGCCGCTCCTTGGATTCCTGTGTTGCTGAGGCGCTGTATCAGGGTGCGGGTGCAGACGGTGTCGAAGGCTGCTAAGAGGTCCAGGAGGATGAGGGCAGCCGTTTCCCCATTGTCGAGCACGGACCTGATGTCGTCGGTGGCTGCGATGAGGGTGGTCTCGGTGCTGTGGTTTGCTCGGAAGCCGGACTGTGTGAGGTCGAGAGATCCGTTGGTCTAGAGGAAGGCAGAGAGTCGTCTGTTGACGGTCTTCTCGATGACTTTGGCTGGAAAGGAGAGGAGCGAGATGGGGTGGAAGTTCTTCAGGTCCGTGGGGTCTGCGGTGGGTTTCTTGAGGAGGGCGCTCATCTAGGCATGTTTCCAGCTCTCCGGGAAGGTGGTAGATGCGAAGGAGCTGTGGATGATGTTCCGGAGTCGGGGTGCGATGACGGAGTCGGCTTTGTTGAAGATGTGTTGTGGGCAGGGGTCGGTGGGGAGCCGGAGTGGATGGTGTTCATCATGCGGGTGGTGTCTTCAGTGCTGACAGGGGTCCAGGTGCGGAGGTGGTGGTTGGGGGCGCTGGTTCGGCGGTTGGGTGCGTAGTTTGTGCGCCGAAGCTGTTGTGAATGTCGGCGATCTTGCGGTGGAAGAAGGTGGCGAGTGAGTCGCAGAGGTCTTGCGAGGGAGTGATGTCGGTGTAGCAGGCGCTGGGATTTGAGAGCTCTTTGATGATGTTGAAGAGCTCCTTGCTGTTGTGGGTGTTGTTGTCCAGTCTTTCTTTGAATGCTGTCTTCTTGGTGCTTCGGATCAGTTGGTGGTGTTTGCGGGTGGCGTTCTTGAGGGCGGTCATGTTCTCTGCTGTCTGGTCGTGGCGCCAGGCTTTCTCGAGGGTGCGGCAGGTTTTCTTGGAGTTTTTGAGGTCAATGGTAAACCACGATGCTTTCCTGCTGCCGGGTCTGCTGGGAGGATTCTTCAGTGGTGCTAGTTCGTCGGCGCAGTTGATGAGACACTGTGTGAGGTAGCAGGCTGCTTCGCTGGGGTCCGTCGTGTTGGTGGGCAGGTTCTGGCTGAGGGCGGTGGTGAGCTGGTCGGCTGTGATCTTGCTCCAGCTTTTGCAGGGAACCTGTTGCGGTTGGTGGTGAGTCGTGGTTCTCCTGAAGTTGAAGTGGACGCAGCTGTGGTCTGTCCAGTGTAATCCGGGGGAGTGGCTGAAGGAGATGTTCTTGCTGGAGGAGAAGACAGGCTCAAGCGTGTGTCCGGCGTAGTGTGTGGGGGTGTTCACCAGTTGCTTGAGTCCGAGGTTGGCGAGGTTGTCCAGCAGGGCGGTGGTGTTGCAGTCCTTGTTGTTCTCCAGGTGGAAATTGAGGTCCCCTAGGAGGATGTAGTCTGTGGAGGTGAGGGCGTTTGGACAGACGAAGTCTGCGATGGCTTCGCTGAATTGTGTGCGTGGTCGCGGAGGTCTGTAGATGAGGGTGCCTCTGAGGGTGGTCTTGGGGTCGGTGTGTATCTGCAATTGAAGGTGCTCGGCGGCGGTGAGGGTGTCGTCGGAGTTGGTCTTGATGCGGATGGTGTTCCTGTTGACGATGGCGATGCCTCCTCCTGTTTGGTTGACGCGGTCCCTCCGGGTGATCTTGTAGCCCTCCGGGATGGCTATGGCGATGTCGGGGGCTGAGGAGGCGTTCATCCAGGTTTCTGTTAGGAAGGCGACGTCTGGTGATGTTGAGTCGAGGAGGTTTCAGATTTCGACAGCGTGCCTGTGGACAGAGAGGGTGTTGAGCAGGATGCACTTGAGGTGGTTGTTGCTTGCGCTCGGCTTGGCGGGTGCAGTACAGGTTCGGAGGTAGGTGAAATGGCAGGCTTGGCAGGTGAAGGGTCCGTGGGTGCGTTTCGGGGTGGCTCGGTAGCAGGCGGGGTTCCGGTTGCTATTGAGTGCGTGGAGGGTGGCGGCGTCGTAAATTTGTCGGGTGCGCTGGCATCGACGAGGACCAGGGGTCCTGGCGCTGGGCGCGCCCCAGGTGCGGATGGGCTTGCCTTTGGCGCACCCTCGGCACACAATTGCCACGCCCGCTGCACGTGAATGCTGCGCGTACGCATGGGTTCCGCCATAAATGGCAAAGAGGGAGGGAGGAGCAGCTGGGGCGGGAGCGGGGTGGCGAATGGGAAGTGGAGCGGGTGTACAGACGAAAAGGGGGGCGGGCCGCGGGGGAGCAGCGGCGGGGAGCAGCAGCGGAGCAGAGGACACGCAACAGAGCAGTTCATTCGGCTAACACATCTCAAGTTTGAATCATGTGCTGTTCTGGTGAATGGGGCTGCCTCTGCAAGAATGTGTCCAAAAAGGAGGTTCTGGTCATGTGGTCACCCTGGCCCGAGGCTGGGGATCCCCTTCAGCCGGTCCTAAAGAGAGCAGTCTGTCTCTGTGCTTTCCTTTGTCGTCAATGGAGCACAGTTAAGATGATCAAACTCCAACTTTCATCCCTTCTTAACAGATCCTGCTGCTTCCCCCAGCGACCCCAGGGTGGTGCAGACACAGCCCTGGTCCCAGCTTGCCCAGGTCACTGTGTGATCCTGTACAATGGAGTAACCATCAACCTCCCTGCGAGCCTCAAAGGCTACAGAGTCAAGGAGACAGAGGCCCTTCATTGGCTCCCAGTGAGAAAACATTGATTTTTAAAGCTCTGTATTTGGTTTATAAGTAGGCCTGGGCGAAGCACAACGCTACGTTCGCGGAGTTTGCGAAGTTTGCACAACTTCGCACTATGCGAGCTGCACGTAGCACAGTGCGAACACGCGTAGTGCAGCGTAGTGCAGCGCTCATTTTTTGTTTGTTCGCGGTCCTGAACGTCATGTTCGCTTCCGCGAGCAAGCAAAATGACATCCCTGCGAGATTCTCAACGCGGGGAGGTAAGGTTTCTCATTGTGAGTGGTTGCGCATGCTCGCGACTGCTCTCAATGAGAAACTAACAGTTCGCGTTGAGAAAGCTGCCGCTCGAGTAATAATATACTCGAGCAGCAGAAAACTACAGCTCGCACTGTGCAAGATGCCGTTTTCAATGATTGCACAGTGCCAGATGCTTGTCCGCACTGTGCAATCATTAAAAAACGCATCTTGCACAGTGCGAACATGCCACTACGCAGCTCGCGTAGTGCTACGTGAAGTTCGCGTAGTGCGAAGTGCACTTCGCGTAGCTTTGTGTAGTGCTACTTCGTGAACTACGCCCACCCTTATTTATAAGGCCCCTCCCCAGCAGGGCAGTTGCGGCCAGCATGAGTACTGGGTCGAAGGGCGGGTGGTTTGCGTGGGGAGGTGTCACATAGGTGTGGGGGTTAATTTAATTTAAAAAAATTAGAATTAAACTTACCTTCCCGCCAGCCGGGTCCTGCGTATTCTCTACTCTCCTGCTCTCCAGGAAGCGGAAGCAGGCAGCCAGGTTCCCTTCCTCCCCTAAGCCAAACACAGTGCTGCAAGTAGCGTAGTGATTGGTCGGAACGCCGCCCAGCCAGCCACGTATGGGGAGGCTTTTACCACCATGGAGGCTGCATTGCTACCTGAACGGAGAAGGGAAGAGTGCGCATGATTGGTTTGGGCGGCCCCACCCGCCCACCCACAAACAAAATAAAAAAATAGTAACTGATGAGAAGCAGTGGGGCGACGCTCCTCCGCCCTAGTTGAAGAGCTGCCCCTGCAGGGCTCTTGCTATCTGAGAACCGCCTTCAAATGGTATCTTCCAAACAGACAGCTGCGCTCGGCAGGAAGTGATTGTTCCCAAGTTCAAGAAGACAAGATGGGGTGAGCGTGTTCTTTCTGTGGCAGTCGCCAGGCTACGAAGCACTCTCGCTGCACATGTGGAGAGCCTTCATTGTTATTCCATGTTTCGCAGGCACATGAAAATGTGGCTTTTTCGCAATCATAAATGCTTCTGCTTGTCTCCCTGTTTGCTCTTGCTGGTTATAGCGCTTTGATGCCTTTTTGGTTTTATGCGCTTTACCAATCCAAAATTAAAATTCACAGATGGCCTGAGTCTGAGCCTTCCCTTCCTGAAGGTGCCCTGGGGGTGCCAGCTGACTCCAGGGGTACACCTAAGGTCCTCTGTGGAATAGGCTAAGGAGCTGGTGCCTCAGTCAATAGCTCCCAGAAACCTGCCATAGGCATCCGTCCATCAAATCAACCAACGATCCTCCCTGTGGATGTAAGACCCGGGGGGTGTAACACTGTCAACCCTGGCGGGGCGCTAGAGGGCACCAAGCAAGATGGCCGCACTACCGTGAGTCTCTTACTGCTCGGAGAATTATCCGATCTCTACCCTGGCCATCCAGTCCCTATGAACGATTCTACAACAAACATTATGCGGGGATTCATGCAGGACTGCCCGGAATTAACTGCTACGTGGCTGCGGAGCGCTGATCGACTGGTCTGGAGCAGCGGCCGGTTCCCTCGTGGCGGACACGGGACGGAAGCCGGCGAAGTGGTGAGGAGCGGGCCGGCGCGACGCTGTAGTGCTGATCTCGATTGGGGCAATGGAAGTTGCTGTTGCCTGCCTAGACCGGGGCCTGGCCCTTTGGAGTGCTGAGTGAAGGGTAGTTTGCCTGCACCATACATATAAGGGCACAGCGGACTGAGGATCCTGGGGAGGCAATATCACCGGCCCAGCTTGTGGCTGGAGCAGTTTCTGGGGGCCCTGTGGGGGACCTGGACAGCACCGAGGGAGCGTCATCCACGTTGGAAGAAGGCCTGCTTGTAACAACAGCATGAGTTTGGGGGTCTCGGAGTCTGGGGCTCAGAGTCTGGGGCCTCACTCAGTCTCTGGGTATGAGTTTGGGGGTCTCGGAGTCTGGGGCTCAGAGTCTGGGCCTCACTCAGACTCTGGGTATGAGTTTGGGGGTCTCGGAGTCTGGGGCTCAGAGTCTGGGCCTCACTCAGACTCTGGGTATGAGTTTGGGGGTCTCGGAGTCTGAGGCCTCCCTCAGACTCTGGGTATGAGTTTGGGGGTCTCGGAGTCTGGGGCTCAGAGTCTGGGCCTCACTCAGACTCTGGGTATGAGTTTGGGGGTCTCGGAGTCTGGGGCTCAGAGTCTGGGGTCTCACTCAGACTCTGGGTATGAGTTTGGGGGTCTCGGAGTCTGGGGCTCAGAGTCTGGGGTCTCACTCAGACTCTGGGTATGAGTTTGGGGGTCTCGGAGTCTGGGGCTCAGAGTCTGGGGTCTCACTCAGACTCTGGGTATGAGTTTGGGGGTCTCGGAGTCTGGGGCTCAGAGTCTGGGGTCTCACTCAGACTCTGGGTATGAGTTTGGGGGTCTCGGAGTCTGAGGCCTCCCTCAGACTCTGGGTATGAGTTTGGGGGTCTCGGAGTCTGAGGCCTCCCTCAGACTCTGGGTATGAGTTTCGGGGTCTCGGAGTCTGGGGCTCAGAGTCTGAGGCCTCACTCAGACTCAGGGTTTGAGTTTGGGGGTCTCGGAGTCTGGGGCTCAGAGTCTGGGGCCTCACTCAGACTCAGGGTTTGAGTTTGGGGGTCTCGGAGTCTGGGGCTCAGAGTCTGGGGCCTCACTCAGACTCAGGGTTTGAGTTTGGGGGTCTCGGAGTCTGGGGCTCAGAGTCTGGGGCTCACTCAGACTCAGGGTATGAGTTTGGGGGTCTCGGAGTCTGGGGCTCAGAGTCTGGGGTCTCACTCAGACTCAGGGTATGAGTTTGGGGGTCTCGGAGTCTGGGGCTCAGAGTCTGGGGTCTCACTCAGACTCTGGGTATGAGTTTGGGGGTCTCGGAGTCTGGGGCTCAGAGTCTGGGCCTCACTCAGACTCTGGGTATGAGTTTGGGGGTCTCGGAGTCTTGGGCTCCCAGTCTGGGGCCTCACTCAGACTCTGGGTATGAGTTTGGGGGTCGGAGTCTGGGGCCTCACTCAGACTCTGGGTATGAGTTTGGGGGTCTCGGGCTCTGGGGCTCAGAGTCTGGGCCTCACTCAGACTCTGGGTATGAGTTTGGGGGTCTCGGAGTCTGGGGCTCAGAGTCTGGGGACTCACTCAGTCTCTGGGTATGAGTTTGGGGGTCTCGGAGTCTGGGGCTCAGAGTCTGGAGCCTCACTCAGACTCTGGGTATGAGTTTGGGGGTCTCGGAGTCTGGGGCCTCACTCAGACTCTGGGTATGAGTTTGGGGGTCTTGGAGTCTGGGGCTCGGAGTCTGGGGCCTCACTCAGACTCTGGGTATGAGTTTGGGGCTCAGAGTCTGGGCCTCTCTCAGACTCTGGGTATGAGTTTGGGGGTCTCGGAGTCTGGGGCTCAGAGTCTGGGGCTCACTCAGACTCTGGGTATGAGTTTGGTGGTCTCGGAGTCTGGGGCTCAGAGTCTGGGGCTCACTCAGACTCAGAATATGAGTTTGGGGGTCTCGGAGTCTGGGGCTCAGAGTCTGGAGCCTCACTCAGACTCAGGGTATGAGTTTGGGGGTGTCGGAGTCTGGGGCTCAGAGTCTGGGGTTCACTCAGACTCTGGGTATGTGTTTGGTGCTCTCGGAGTCTGGGGCCTCACTCAGACTCTGGGTATGAGTTTGGGGGTCTTGGAGTCTGGGGCTCGGAGTCTGGGGCTCACTCAGACTCAGGGTATGAGTTTGGGGGTCTCGGAGTCTGGGGCTCGGAGTCTGGGCCTCACTCAGACTCTGGGTATGAGTTTGGGGGTCTCGGAGTCTGGGGCTCAGAGTCTGGGGTCTCACTCAGACTCTGGGTATGAGTTTGGGGGTCTCGGAGTCTGGGGCTCAGAGTCTGGGGCTCACTCAGACTCTGGGTATGTGTTTGGGGGTCTTGGAGTCTGGGGCTCGGAGTCTGGGGCTCACTCAGACTCAGGGTATGAGTTTGGGGGTCTCGGAGTCTGGGGCTCGGAGTCTGGGCCTCACTCAGACTCTGGGTATGAGTTTGGGGGTCTCGGAGTCTGGGGCTCAGAGTCTGGGGCCTCACTCAGACTCTGGGTATGAGTTTGGGGGTCTCGGAGTCTGGGGCTCGGAGTCTGGGTATGAGTTTGGGGGTCTCGGAGTCTGGGGCTCAGAGTCTGGAGCCTCACTCAGACTCTGGGTATGAGTTTGGGGGTCTCGGAGTCTGGGGCTCAGAGTCTGGGCCTCACTCAGACTCTGGGTATGAGTTTGGGGGTCTCGGAGTCTTGGGCTCCCAGTCTGGGGCCTCACTCAGACTCTGGGTATGAGTTTGGGGGTCGGAGTCTGGGGCCTCACTCAGACTCTGGGTATGAGTTTGGGGGTCTCGGGCTCTGGGGCTCAGAGTCTGGGCCTCACTCAGACTCTGGGTATGAGTTTGGGGGTCTCGGAGTCTGGGGCTCAGAGTCTGGGGACTCACTCAGTCTCTGGGTATGAGTTTGGGGGTCTCGGAGTCTGGGGCTCAGAGTCTGGAGCCTCACTCAGACTCTGGGTATGAGTTTGGGGGTCTCGGAGTCTGGGGCCTCACTCAGACTCTGGGTATGAGTTTGGGGGTCTTGGAGTCTGGGGCTCGGAGTCTGGGGCCTCACTCAGACTCTGGGTATGAGTTTGGGGCTCAGAGTCTGGGCCTCTCTCAGACTCTGGGTATGAGTTTGGGGGTCTCGGAGTCTGGGGCTCAGAGTCTGGGGCTCACTCAGACTCTGGGTATGAGTTTGGTGGTCTCGGAGTCTGGGGCTCAGAGTCTGGGGCTCACTCAGACTCAGAATATGAGTTTGGGGGTCTCGGAGTCTGGGGCTCAGAGTCTGGAGCCTCACTCAGACTCAGGGTATGAGTTTGGGGGTGTCGGAGTCTGGGGCTCAGAGTCTGGGGTTCACTCAGACTCTGGGTATGTGTTTGGTGCTCTCGGAGTCTGGGGCCTCACTCAGACTCTGGGTATGAGTTTGGGGGTCTTGGAGTCTGGGGCTCGGAGTCTGGGGCTCACTCAGACTCAGGGTATGAGTTTGGGGGTCTCGGAGTCTGGGGCTCGGAGTCTGGGCCTCACTCAGACTCTGGGTATGAGTTTGGGGGTCTCGGAGTCTGGGGCTCAGAGTCTGGGGTCTCACTCAGACTCTGGGTATGAGTTTGGGGGTCTCGGAGTCTGGGGCTCAGAGTCTGGGGCTCACTCAGACTCTGGGTATGTGTTTGGGGGTCTTGGAGTCTGGGGCTCGGAGTCTGGGGCTCACTCAGACTCAGGGTATGAGTTTGGGGGTCTCGGAGTCTGGGGCTCGGAGTCTGGGCCTCACTCAGACTCTGGGTATGAGTTTGGGGGTCTCGGAGTCTGGGGCTCAGAGTCTGGGGCCTCACTCAGACTCTGGGTATGAGTTTGGGGGTCTCGGAGTCTGGGGCTCGGAGTCTGGGTATGAGTTTGGGGGTCTCGGAGTCTGGGTTCTCAGAGTCTGGGCCTCACTCAGACTCTGGGTATGAGTTTGGGGGTCTCGGAGTCTGGGTTCTCAGAGTCTGGGCCTCACTCAGACTCTGGGTATGAGTTTGGGGGTCTCGAAGTCTGGGGCTCAGAGTCTGGGCCTCACTCAGACTCTGGGTATGAGTTTGGGGGTCTCGGAGTCTGGGTTCTCAGAGTCTGGGCCTCACTCAGACTCTGGGTTTGAGTTTGGGGGTCTCGGAGTCTGGGGCTCAGAGTCTGGGCCTCACTCAGACTCAGGGTTTGAGTTTGGGGGTCTAAGAGCCCGGGTTCTCATAGTTTGGGGGATCGGAGTCTGGCGCAGGACTGAAGAGGCAGCACCGGCCCGGGGAGGGGGGCGGGTGGGGGCCCCGGCTGTCAGGCAGCAGCTGAGGCGCCGAGCCCCCTCGCCGCAGACCGCACCTCGCGCCTCATCACCCGGACAAGGAATCGATAAGTAATTTGGCTGCAGCAGCGCGAGCGGTTTTCCAATAATTGTGCGGCAGCAGCCGAGGCCGGGCCAGAGCAGCTCTGGGGGGGGCTGTAGCGATCAATGGGGGGCCTCCCGGGGAAGCAGCCCCCCCCCATGCTGCCTCTGCCCTGCACTGGGGGTGAGGGCCCTCCCGGGGAAGCAGCCCCCCATGCTCCCTCTGTCCTGCACTGAGCGGGGGGGCTCCCGGGGAAGCAGCCCCCCCCCCCCTGCTGTGTCCGCCCTGCACTGGGAGCGGGGGCCCTCCCGGGGAAGCAGCCCCCCCCTGCTGTCACTGCCCTGGGTGGGGGGGGGGGGGGTTCCGGGGAAGCACCCCCCCTGCTATCTCTGCCCTGCACTGGGGGGGGCTTGTGCTTGTCGGTGGTCTGTGCAAAGACAGACACCCCACGATGGCGCGGTCTGTGCTGCACTGTGTGGGTGTGTGTGGGTGTGGTGGGGTGGGGCATTCTGTGCTGCACTGGGTGTGTGTGCAGTGTGTGGAGGGGTGGGGTGGGGGCATTCCGTGCTGCACTGGGTGTGTGTGTAGTGTGTGGAGGGGCGGGGTGGGGGCATTCTGTGCTGCACTGGGCGTGTGTGGAGTGTGGGGTGGGGGCATTCCGTGCTGCACTGGCGTGTGTGTGCAGTATGGGGGGCATTCTGTGCTGCACTGGGTATGTGTGCAGTGTGTGGAGGGCGGGGTGGGGCATTCTGTGCTGCACTGGGTTTGTGTGCAGTGTGTGGAGGGCGGGGTGGGGCATTCTGTGCTGCACTGGGTGTGTGTGCAGTGTGTGGAGGGGCGGGGTTGGGCATTCTGTGTCGCACTGTGTGGGTGTGTGTGTGTGTGGTGGGGTGGGGCATGATGTGCTGCACTGGGTGTGTGTGCAGTGTGTCGAGGGGCGGGGTGGGGGCATTATGTGCTGCACTGGGCGTGTGAACAGTGGGTGGCGGGGTGGGGGCATTCTGTGCTGCACTGGGTTTGTGTGCAGTGTGTGGAGGGCGGGGTGGGGTCATTCTGTGCTGCACTGGGTGTGTGTGTAGTGTGTGGAGGGGCGGGGTGGGGGCATTCTGTGCTGCACTGGGCGTGTGTGTAGTATGTGGAGTGTGGGGTGGGGGCATTCCGTGCTGCACTGGCGTGTGTGTGCAGTATGGGGGGCATTCTGTGCTGCACTGGGTATGTGTGCAGTGTGTGGAGGGCGGGGTGGGGCATTCTGTGCTGCACTGGGTTTGTGTGCAGTGTGTGGAGGGCGGGGTGGGGCATTCTGTGCTGCACTGGGTGTGTGTGCAGTGTGTGGAGGGGCGGGGTGGGGGCATTCTGTGCTGCACTAGGTTTGCGTGCAGTGTGTGGAGGGCGGGGTGGGGCATTCTGTGCTGCACTGGGTGTGTGTGCAGTGTGTGGAGGGCGGGGTGGGGGCATTCTGTGCTGCACTGGCGTGTGTGTGCAGTTTGGGGGCATTCTGTGCTGCACTGGGTATGTGTGCAGTGTGTGGAAGGCGGGGTGGGGGCATTCTGTGCTGCACTGGGTCTGTGTGTAGTTCAAGTTCAAGTTCAAGTTCCAAAATTTGTATAGCGCACTACTCACCCAGAGGGTCTCAAGGCGCTTGAGGGAGGGAGGTGCTTTACTTATCAAATATCCAAGTTTTTAGTTGCTTTCTGAAGGAGAGGTGGTTCTGTGTAAGGCGGAGGTGGGTGGGGAGAGAGTTCCAGGTCTTGGCCGCCAAGTAAGAGAAGGATCTTCGTCCCATGGTGGATCTGTGAATTCTCTGAATTGCGGCGAGGGCTTGATTGGACGATCGTAGCTGGCGGGAGGGGGTGTAGAAGGATAGTCGTGTGTTGAGGCATTCGGGACCTAAGTCGTAGAGGGCTTTGTGTGCGTGGGTGAGGAGGCGGAACGTTATTCTCTTGTTGACAGGGAGCCAATGGAGATCTTTCAGGTGGCCGGAAATGTGAGCTTGCCGAGGGATGTCCAGTATGAGTCTGGCTGAGGCGTTTTGGATGCGTTGGAGTTTTTTCTGTAGTTTGGCTGTGGTTCCTGCATAAAGGGTGTTTCCGTAGTCCAATCGGCTTGTGACCAGTGCGTGGGTGACAGTCTTTCTTGTTTCGGTGGGATCCATCTGAAGATTTTTTTAAGCATGCGTAGGATGTTGAAGCATGATGACGAGGAGACGGCGTTCACTTGTCTGGTCATCGAGAGGGAGGAGTCCAGGATGAAGCCCAGGTTACGTGCGTGGTCCGTAGGTGTGGGTGCGGTTCCCAGGGCCGGTGGCCACCATGAGTTGTCCCAGGCAGAGGCGAATGACCCTAAGATGAGGACTTCCGTTTTGTCCGAGTTGAGTTTTAAACAACTATTCTTCATCCACTCGGCTACTTCTTTCATTCCTTCGTGTAAGTTGGTTTTGGTGGTGTTTGGGTCTTTGGTGAGGGAGAGGATCAGCTGGGTGTCGTCTGCGTAGGAGATGATGTTGAGGTTGTGTTGGCGTGCGATGGATGCGAGGGGACTCATGTATACGTTGAAGAGGGTGGGACTGAGTGATGATCCTTGTGGTATGCTTCAGATGACTTCGGTGGCCTTTGATTTGAACAGGGGGAGGCGGACTCTCTGGGTTCTTCCGGCCAGGAACGATATGATCCATTCCAATGCTTTTCCTTGCATTCCGACGTTGCTGAGTCGTTGTATGAGGGTGCTATGAGAGACTGTGTCGAAGGCTGCGGAAAGGTCAAGTAAGATGAGGGCAACTGTTTCTCCGTTGTCCAGTAGCGTTCGGATGTCGTCTGTAGCTGCGATGAGGGCGGTTTCGGTGCTGTGTTTGACTCGGAAGCCGGATTGTGAGGGGTCGAGGGATTTGTTGGATTCGAGGAAGGCGGCGAGCTGACTGTTGACGGCTTTCTCAATGACTTTGGCGGGGAATGGGAGGAGCGAGATGGGGCGGTTGTTCTTAAGTTCGGTGGGGTCTGCTGTGGGTTTCTTTAGAAGGGCGCTGAGTTCGGCATGTTTCCAGATTTCCGGGAAGGTTGCGGAGTTGAAGGATGTGAGAAGTTGGCCTGATATATAATGCTCACTAATTCTTAGTGATCACTTTGTATCATGCCAAGCAACCCTTATGATGATGGTTGTAATTCAACCTTGTAGACCAGTTATCCTAGTGGTAACGTGGACAAAGCAGTCTTAGGCTAAACTCTGAAAGGCATGTGAAGCCAGCTGTTATACCATACACAACCCCCTTGAATACCAAATGAAAGGGACACCACACAGATATATATTGAAAATATATATTGATTTATTAACTATAAAATCCCCTGGACTCTTTATGAGCACAGAAGCACAAGCGTTAAATCACAAGACAGTTTAAAATACACAAAAGTTGCACAATATGGATGAGCCCTAGGGGCCACCTAAACCATATACTAAATAAGTGGTATAAGAGATACCTAAAGGAAAGTGAAGAGGCCTAGGGCCTTGGGAATCGCTGGAGCTATTCGAGACTGGAGTTAACTAAGTCGGGAAAGGCCCACGGGACTCGGGTGCAGTGTTCAAAGTGCACGCACTTCTCAATACAAAGTCTATGGTGCGTAAAAAGCACAAAGTTAGAAAGTTAGGAACCTTCCGAGTGACCTACGGAGCTGAAACTTAAAACACAGGCCCTTGGGATGTGTACCAGTGCAGGAGCACCGGCGGAGCTGAGTTACCTCACCCACAGGAAGCGGGTGCACAGGGTCGAAGATGTGTCGGGTTTCGTCACGCTGGTCGATGGTGCTTGGAGCTGAAGATGCTGCAGGCGGCTCGATGAGAAGAGTTCCGGTGGATCCAAGGGTGGATCAGAAGAGTTGAAGACCTGAAAGCAGAGGGGACAGTGTTCAAAGTCACTAGCCAGTGACTACCGTGGAACCAGAGTGGAACCAGGCGATGTCGGGTGCAAACAGGCGTTGTCGGGTAGCTTCTTTCTGCAGTCACGTGGATACCCGGGGTCGAGGACGTCCAGGAGTCGGTCACGAGCTGTCCCACGTAGGCTTCTCGCTGTTGGCGGTGTCGGCGACCTGATAGGAGCAAACAGGCCTTGGCAAATGCAAGCCACGCAGAAGTTGAAAGATGCTGTTCACTCGGACCAGCAAGGTCAGAGCGGGTGCTCCTTTTCACAGGAGCTTGGGTAGGTCTGGAGCAACCAGACCTGCTGTTTAAATCTTCGGGTTCGTCGCCAAGATGGCCGCTGGCCGCGTGGCTAGTGGCCGGGATGGCGCGTCGAGTGGCACAATGCAAAAGGGCCCCACGCAGATCGTGGAGATGCTGGAGGGCTGATCTTCGGTGCAAGGGCTGCTCGGTGGTGGGGGTTCTCAGTCCCCAAAGCACAACGTCGAGGATGCCTCAGAAGCTGCGCAGTCAGCTTTTCGGGTGTCTTTCAAGAGGTCCGGTCCCACGTCACTCGGTGCCTCCACGGGTCCCTTCTTCGCAGGGACTGTGGATCGGGCTCTGAGAGGTCTGGGAGTCTGGTTCTTGTCGGGCTCTGGGCTCGGTCTCCGGCGGGAGGCGGCGGCAAAGCAGACGTCGAGTTGCTGGTTGGTACCTGTGTTCACAGGGTGGCCACTCCTTGACCACAAGGGAGATTCTTCTTCAGTCTTCTGTGCAGCAGAATGTCGAAGTCCAGTCTTCTTCTTAGTTTTAAGTTGATTTCGGGATGATCTGCTGTGCAATGGCACTGCTCCCCCTCTTATTCCCAAACTGGGGGTGGATCACCTACTAGGTCCCTCCTCTGGGAGGAACCAGGAAGGGGGGCGGTTACACCCCCTTTCCTTTGTCCAGCTCCGCGCCAGGACTGGGGCTGGAAGGCCCCAGAACCGGTTTGGACTGGCCTATGCACGGGGACACCTTGTGTGCCCCGGGCATGTCTGATTCTTTTCAGCCCTGTCCTACCTAATACACAAAATCCTGTCTGGGGTGGTGCTCGCACCTCCCAAGGCAGGAAACCCTTTGTCCAGGCCACCATCTGCCGAGTTTCGGTCAGCAGCAGGAGGCCAGACTTGTGTCTGTGGTGGCAGCGTCCATTTTGTGAAGCTGAGGCTCTGTTTAACTTTAACCGGGGTTAAGGCTACACACATGTCGTGTCCCTCTAGAAGGGTGGAATGCTATCCCCGTCGCCAGAATTGGCGAGGGGATAGTATTCCAATTCGTATGACACCTTACTCGACATGTTTTGATAAAGCCAAACCAAAGATAGCATTGAACCGCGAGGATTATAATGCACTTAAGAGTATATGGTATGGCAATATCCCGGAACAGCTTAGGGAGTGGTTCCCGACAGCTGCAGACAGGCTCAGCTCATGCCAGAGCACCATCTCACATATTTCCAAGCACTCTGCCTCCAGGATTGATGAGGCCTTCCATAGGAGTGGCTGATAGGAACATATGTGTCCAGTTTAGGGTTAGGCACAGACATACTGTACCTAAGTAAGAGGTGGTTACACCGACTTACCCCAGCTGAGTGATCAGCCAGTTGTGTCAAATATGGAGGCCAGGCCAGGGGTGGCACAATACATGCTGCAGCCCCTGGCAGGCCTTGGCTACACCTATGCCCTGGGTACCTATGGTACACTGTTACAGGGGCCTATAAGGTGAACCAATTCCAATTGTGTTATGCACCTAAGGTACATGGAGTCCATTTTAAGGAGAGAGCAATCAGCCTGGGGCCCTTAATAGCAGGATCCCAGGCCAACTAAGTCAAAAACCAGCTAAACACCAGGCAAAAAGTTTGGGGGTAACCATAGTCAGATATCCACCTTCCTACATAACCCCCCCCCAAACGAAAGGAGATAAGGCTATCCTTGACCAGGTAAGCCTATATTGCCTAAGTGGCCATATAAGGAAGTACCAGCTCTGGCTTGGTAACCCCCTGTCTCATGGTCCACTAAGCAATCCCTCACCCTAAGGGTATCTGAGGGTCTCCACCATAGGGAATCTCTACCTGTGGTGTGTCTTTGCAAAGTCAAAGGCTGGTGTTGAGATGGAGTACTGAAGTGAGTTTCCTCTGTAGGGCTCAGCTTCCTCCAATCACTCTCCACCATGTGTGCCTTTCTTTCTCTGACTGAGTTGCACTGTGCTCTCAGGGTCAACCTCTGGCTACCTAAAGCTGGAGGCTGGGTCCCTCTGTTTGGCTTACTGGAGGGACAGGTCAGGTTTGGGCCCTTAGGGTCCCAGGTTTGGCTGTGCCCAACAATATCCATCTGGGGGAGGTCCCTAACTACTTTTAAGGGGGATCCCTCAGGAGTTTTTAAAGCTTGCACCTCACTAGGGCTACTAGTTTTGGTGCCCCTAATCTGCTGATGGGGGTGCTTTATTTGACAGGGGGACCTTTGGGTCTCGCTGTCCTTCTTGTCCTCTGCAGCCCTGGGCTGAGTAAGGCAAGGTAGAGAGGGGCAGGTTACCTGCTCCAGACTGGGTCCCTCCTGAGAAGGGTCCACTGCCATCAGAGGCTCTGTCAGGCCAGGCCTAACAACCTCTGGGACAGTTCCTTCATCAGGGGTAAGATCAGTTCCCTGAGGAGGCTGATCCTTTCCTAAAGTCTGGTGGGAGGGAGATTTCTCTTCCTCCTCAATGCTCTCTGTTTGGGTGGAGTGATCCATCATTTCAGGCTTCACTACCCAGGTATCGGTTTGAGTTTGGGCTGTGGCCATCACAGCCCCACCAACCTTTTCAGGAGGAGACTCAGTTTGGGTATGGGCTGTTACTAGTACAGCCCTGCTACTCTTTCCAGGAGGGAAGTTATCTAAAGATGGGGCTGAGGTTTGCTCAGCCCTCCCAACCTTTTCAGGAAGGACATCTTGAATTGGGGCTGTAGCCATTACAGCCCCACTAACCTTTCCATGGAGGTTTACCATTCTAGAATGGGTTTGCTGTTCAACCTCAGCCCAGGCTGAGATTTCCAAATCATTACCCAGTAGGCAATCTACAGGCAAGTTTGCTGACACTGCCACTCTCTTTGGGCCAGTGACACCTCCCCAGCTAAGATTGACTACTGCCATGGGATGATTGGATTCTATGCCATCAATGTTTGTCACCTGATATTTGGCATCAGGTAAAAGTTGCCTTGAGGGGACTAGACATTCAGCCACCATGGTGATGCTAGCCCCTGTGTCTCTGAAGGCCTCAACTTTCAAGCCATTGATGAGGGGCTCCTGTCTATACTTGCTCAAAGTGTTTGGGCAAGCTGTGAAATTGGCAAACCCCATGCCAGTCTCATAGACAAGAGTATCTGAGTTAGGGGACCTGGATAGGCCAGAGTCCACCTGTCCTCCAAAAGTAAACCCACCCATATTCTTGGGGGTGCTCCCACCACCTGGGGGACCACTGCTAACAGTGACAGGAGGTGTTGGAGCCTTACCTGGAGGTATATTCTCCTTATTGCCATTCTTGGGACAACAGCTATCTGTTTTGTAATGCCCCACCTGTTTACAGGTATGACAATAAGGCTTTTTCTGGGATGTAGAAGTGTCTTGGGACCCACCCCCATTCTTGGAGTTTTGGGGCCCTGGGGAAGTCTTTTCCTTACTTTTATCCCCACCCTTCTCTTGAGGCTTGGTAGTCTCTTTCTTTTGGTCACCACCCTGGTTCTTAGGCCTGATCCTGGTTCTGACCCATTTGTCTGCCCTCCTACCCAATTCTTGTGGGGAGGTCAGATCAGAGTCAACCAGGTGCTGATGTAGAAGCTGATTTTGACAATTACTTAAGATTTGCTCTCTCATAATTAAATTATACAATCCTGTATAGTCAGTAACCTTACTTCCCAGCAACCAGCCCTCCAGAGCCTTAGTGGCACACTCAACAAATTCAGACCAGTCCTGAGTCTGTGTCTTCTGGGTGTCTCTGAACATTAACCTGTACTGTTCAGTGGTTAAGCCCAACCCATCAATCAGAGCACTCTTCAGGACCATGTAGTTTCTAGAATCCTCATCACTAACTGTGAGGAGTCTGTCTCTGCCTCTACCTTCAAAGGAGAGCCACAAGATTGCTGCCCACTGCTCCTGAGGGATCTGCTGTACCATGCAGGCTCTCTCAAGTGCAGTCATCCATTTGTGGATATCATCCCCAGCTTTGTAGGGGGGCACAATCTTACTCAGGTTTCTTGTATCAAAAGACCTGTCTTTATCCTTCTGGATAGTGCTGCCACCAGTGGATCCTAATCCACTCTCTCTAGGCTGTCTTGCTCTAGCAAGTTTCTCCTTGGCCAGGGCAACCTCTAACTCTTGCCTCTGGATCCTAAGCTCAGCCTCTCTCATCTTGGCCTCATGTTCCCTTCTCTGAGGGCTAGTCATCTCCTTTCTGGAGTGACCATGAGAGCCTCTAGAGACATGGGAGGTATTGGATTCACCTGAGTGATGCCTCCTCCTCCTATGGCCCTGGTTAAGTCCACCTGGGGGTCTGAATGGGTTGTTACCTGATTCATTCCCAAGTTGACTTAAGTTAGCCTGGTTCAGTCTACTGACCAGCACCTGCCTATCTCTGTCATCATCTGACTCACTGCTTTCCACCTCCTCCTCTTCCTCTTCTTCTTCCTCTACATCTACCTGAGGAGCTCCAGTGGTGGAGGCTTCCTCATCTACCAGGATGATAGGGGCAGGGGTGTCTACAGTGTCATCCTCTGAAGGATGGCCTCCTTCAGCATCCCCTGTGGGGTTTGCTTTAGAGGTCTTTAGAGCCTCAGACTGATCCAAGAGCTCTCTTAGGTGGTCTGTAGTAGGGGAAGGCCCTGTCTTCAGACCCCTTAAGACACAAAGCTGTCTTAATTCCTTAAAGGAAAAAATAGCAAATTTGGATGGTGCCCTTGGAGGGTCACTCTCAACAGGAGTAAGTCCACTGGACCCCTCTGCTCCAGACATTGCTCTAGTGTGGGTGGATGTGTTGCAATCTACCTACACTGGTGTTTACCTACTAAACTTATCTAGTAGTTGTAGCTAGGGTGTGCTACTCCCTTTGCTCTACAACAACTAAGTTCAGTAGAACTTAAGTATACTAGTCTTGTTTTATATGTACCTAGCAGGTACCTGTATGATCTTTCAAATGATAATCTCAAAGATTGTAATGGTAAAACAACAGCAAGCTCAGATCCCAATCCGCTGCTCACCAATGTGAGAAGTTGGCCTGATATATAATGCTCACTAATTCTTAGTGATCACTTTGTATCATGCCAAGCAACCCTTATGATGATGGTTGTAATTCAACCTTGTAGACCAGTTATCCTAGTGGTAACGTGGACAAAGCAGTCTTAGGCTAAACTCTGAAAGGCATGTGAAGCCAGCTGTTATACCATACACAACCCCCTTGAATACCAAATGAAAGGGACACCACACAGATATATATTGAAAATATATATTGATTTATTAACTATAAAATCCCCTGGACTCTTTATGAGCACAGAAGCACAAGCGTTAAATCACAAGACAGTTTAAAATACACAAAAGTTGCACAATATGGATGAGCCCTAGGGGCCACCTAAACCATATACTAAATAAGTGGTATAAGAGATACCTAAAGGAAAGTGAAGAGGCCTAGGGCCTTGGGAATCGCTGGAGCTATTCGAGACTGGAGTTAACTAAGTCGGGAAAGGCCCACGGGACTCGGGTGCAGTGTTCAAAGTGCACGCACTTCTCAATACAAAGTCTATGGTGCGTAAAAAGCACAAAGTTAGAAAGTTAGGAACCTTCCGAGTGACCTACGGAGCTGACACTTAAAACACAGGCCCTTGGGATGTGTACCAGTGCAGGAGCACCGGCGGAGCTGAGTTACCTCACCCACAGGAAGCGGGTGCACAGGGTCGAAGATGTGTCGGGTTTCGTCACGCTGGTCGATGGTGCTTGGAGCTGAAGATGCTGCAGGCGGCTCGATGAGAAGAGTTCCGGTGGATCCAAGGGTGGATCAGAAGAGTTGAAGACCTGAAAGCAGAGGGGACAGTGTTCAAAGTCACTAGCCAGTGACTACCGTGGAACCAGAGTGGAACCAGGCGATGTCGGGTGCAAACAGGCGTTGTCGGGTAGCTTCTTTCTGCAGTCACGTGGATACCCGGGGTCGAGGACGTCCAGGAGTCGGTCACGAGCTGTCCCACGTAGGCTTCTCGCTGTTGGCGGTGTCGGCGACCTGATAGGAGCAAACAGGCCTTGGCAAATGCAAGCCACGCAGAAGTTGAAAGATGCTGTTCACTCGGACCAGCAAGGTCAGAGCGGGTGCTCCTTTTCACAGGAGCTTGGGTAGGTCTGGAGCAACCAGACCTGCTGTTTAAATCTTCGGGTTCGTCGCCAAGATGGCCGCTGGCCGCGTGGCTAGTGGCCGGGATGGCGCGTCGAGTGGCACAATGCAAAAGGGCCCCACGCAGATCGTGGAGATGCTGGAGGGCTGATCTTCGGTGCAAGGGCTGCTCGGTGGTGGGGGTTCTCAGTCCCCAAAGCACAACGTCGAGGATGCCTCAGAAGCTGCGCAGTCAGCTTTTCGGGTGTCTTTCAAGAGGTCCGGTCCCACGTCACTCGGTGCCTCCACGGGTCCCTTCTTCGCAGGGACTGTGGATCGGGCTCTGAGAGGTCTGGGAGTCTGGTTCTTGTCGGGCTCTGGGCTCGGTCTCCGGCGGGAGGCGGCGGCAAAGCAGACGTCGAGTTGCTGGTTGGTACCTGTGTTCACAGGGTGGCCACTCCTTGACCACAAGGGAGATTCTTCTTCAGTCTTCTGTGCAGCAGAATGTCGAAGTCCAGTCTTCTTCTTAGTTTTAAGTTGATTTCGGGATGATCTGCTGTGCAATGGCACTGCTCCCCCTCTTATTCCCAAACTGGGGGTGGATCACCTACTAGGTCCCTCCTCTGGGAGGAACCAGGAAGGGGGGCGGTTACACCCCCTTTCCTTTGTCCAGCTCCGCGCCAGGACTGGGGCTGGAAGGCCCCAGAACCGGTTTGGACTGGCCTATGCACGGGGACACCTTGTGTGCCCCGGGCATGTCTGATTCTTTTCAGCCCTGTCCTACCTAATACACAAAATCCTGTCTGGGGTGGTGCTCGCACCTCCCAAGGCAGGAAACCCTTTGTCCAGGCCACCATCTGCCGAGTTTCGGTCAGCAGCAGGAGGCCAGACTTGTGTCTGTGGTGGCAGCGTCCATTTTGTGAAGCTGAGGCTCTGTTTAACTTTAACCGGGGTTAAGGCTACACACATGTCGTGTCCCTCTAGAAGGGTGGAATGCTATCCCCGTCGCCAGAATTGGCGAGGGGATAGTATTCCAATTCGTATGACACCTTACTCGACATGTTTTGATAAAGCCAAACCAAAGATAGCATTGAACCGCGAGGATTATAATGCACTTAAGAGTATATGGTATGGCAATATCCCGGAACAGCTTAGGGAGTGGTTCCCGACAGCTGCAGACAGGCTCAGCTCATGCCAGAGCACCATCTCACATATTTCCAAGCACTCTGCCTCCAGGATTGATGAGGCCTTCCATAGGAGTGGCTGATAGGAACATATGTGTCCAGTTTAGGGTTAGGCACAGACATACTGTACCTAAGTAAGAGGTGGTTACACCGACTTACCCCAGCTGAGTGATCAGCCAGTTGTGTCAAATATGGAGGCCAGGCCAGGGGTGGCACAATACATGCTGCAGCCCCTGGCAGGCCTTGGCTACACCTATGCCCTGGGTACCTATGGTACACTGTTACAGGGGCCTATAAGGTGAACCAATTCCAATTGTGTTATGCACCTAAGGTACATGGAGTCCATTTTAAGGAGAGAGCAATCAGCCTGGGGCCCTTAATAGCAGGATCCCAGGCCAACTAAGTCAAAAACCAGCTAAACACCAGGCAAAAAGTTTGGGGGTAACCATAGTCAGATATCCACCTTCCTACAAAGGAGCAGTTGATGACATCGCGGAGATGGGGTGCGATGATGGAGCTTGCTTTGTTGAAAATGTGGTGTGGACATGGGTCGGTTGGCGATCCTGAGTGGATGGAGTTCATCAGGCGGATGGTGTCTTCGGTGGTGATGGGGTTCCAGGCGCAAAGGTTGTTAGAGGGCGGTGTTGGTTCGGAAATGGGTGGAGTGGACATATCTTCGGACTGGTTTTCAAAGCTGTTATGTATCTTCAGATGTCTGTTGGAATTCTAAAAGATGTTTTACTTGAGGGCCTGCCAATTTAGATGCCTTGATTGCTGATCGACTATCCATAAGGCGTGTGGCCACAGAACGAGCTGTCTCGCCCACATATCCCAATCCACCGGGACACAATAACAGATTGAAGACGTTTTTTGTTGTACAGTTAGACATTTTGGTTGCCTTCACTGTTCCTCTATTATGGGTGATACTGTCCATTTGTCTCGCATGGTCACACTCTTCACATTGGGTGCATCTATACCTGCCAACAACTGGAAGATTACCATCGATGGACTTCTGACCAAAGAGGTATGTTTTGTGAAACGGAACTGCACTACGAAATCTTTGATATTTTGATTGTGAGGGGGTGCGAACATGGGTTTAGGAAGTTTAGAGTTACTATCCTCTTCACTATTCAGAATATGCCAAGTAGAACACATGATCATTCATTGATGAGTGGCGAGTTACACCAACTAGACGAGATGGCCCTGGTTGTTGAGGTTGTCTGTGGCGGTTCCTGAAGAAGGCATGGTTTCACGCCGAAACGTGTGTACAAGAGGGTTTACAACCTTTGATGCATTATAAAACAGATGAATTGCAACCACTAGAGATCAATCTATTTATTCTACATATAGATTCTAACCTGTATATACTTTATGAATTTTATATGTATTGCATGAGATGTGCCCAGCTCTGTCGGGGTACTGAACACGAGTAATCAGGGACATTAACCAAGTGACTGGAGGAACAAGGCTGGGCTCACTTGAAAGTTGTATGCTGGGGGTTTACTGTTGGCCAAAAACTCAGAAAGTACACACGAGATTCGCTGATTTGTCACTTTTGTTAGCAAATCGGCTCGTAACGAGACAATGGAAGCCACCTACCCCAGCAACTATACAAGCGTGGCGGGAGGATATCATTAGGTGGGGGAGGGCCGAGAGTTACTCGTTACACAGAGAGGAATACAGGGGGCTGCGGAAGACATCAATATCCCTTGAATGGAACGCACTACTGGAAGATTTTATTGCATTTGATCCACAACTAGATGAGGGATTGTCTTATTTCCTACTTGCGCATAACACTTCACAAAGAACATGTATGTGTGGTGCTGGTGTGTACGGGTCTGTGGTATGTGCCCACCAATAAAACTGATAACGAGTGCAGCATTGGAGGAGACTGTTACCGGATACGCTGTGTGAATCCTTATTAGTGTCCCTCCCTAAGCCTCACAGAGATACAGAACTGATTGGTTCCTATCGGCCGCTAGCGCTCCTTATTACTGACTACAGTATTAGAGAAAATGCTAGCGAACAGACTCGCTCCGTTGGTGCCTCAGTTAGTTCACGTAGATCAGAATGGGTTGTGCCGGCTCGGAGTACACCGCTGAATCTACAACAATTCTTTAGAGTGGCATATTATTCGAGTGTCAACTGGCCACGTGCTGGATGTTTGGTCTTGGACCTCGAGAAGGCCTTTGAGACCCTAGAACGGGGTTTTCTATTTGCGGTGTTGCAAAGATACGATCTTGGCGCTGAGTTTTTGGGCTTAGTTAAGCTGTTATACACGGACCCTACAGCCAAAGCTAGGACAGGTTGCGATGTCTCGAACCAAATCTCCATAGGACCTGGCATGCGGCAGGGTTCTCCGCTCTCCCCCCTATTGTTTGTGCTGGCAGTCGAATCATTAGCAGAGGCGCTCCTCACCACACAAGCTGAATGAGGGATCCCTTTGTGTGATGGCATACATGCAGTATTACTATATGCTGATGACCTACTCATCTACCTTAGAGATGTCGGGCAGCCCTGCGTGTCAATCGAGCGTACACTGGATCACTTTGCCTTGTTGTCAGGACTAAAAGTGAACTGGGACAAGTCATGCCTCTAGTCCTTTGTGGATTCTATACCAGACCCACAATTACTTATGAGTGGTAAGCCAGTGCATTGGCAAACAACGGCGTGTCGATGTCTCGGAGTCCATATATACCGCGGACAGTGGGATTTCCTGGAGGGCATTCTGACACGTGCCATTACAGCAGTGTGGGTGCAAAAGTCCTTCTGGAAAACCCTGCCGCTAGCAGGAATGGGCCGGATTGCTTTAATAAAGATGGTGGTCTTGCCGAGTTTGCTCTATCACTTCACAAATTTGCCACTTCATCTTCGACCTCCTTTATTCAGAGATTTAGAGTCAGACAATGTATCTGGCATGATTCACGCAGCAGGGTAGCGATGGTATAAATGTACCCGTCGACCACACAGGGCGGCTTATCACTGCCCAAAGGGAGCATTACTACTTAGCACCCCAACTTCAGAGGGTGGCGCACTGGCTCAGTGCACGCAACCTTGGGGATACGGCGACACAGGTTCCCGGGTACACTCAGCCTCAGATAGTGACGCTCTTTCACCCTACCAGAAGGGCATGGCCCACCTATGCAATTGTTGTTGAAGGTAGCTTATCAGTATTATCGCCACTGCCTTCGCCTTACGCACCAGCTTGTACCATATGCACCCTCTCTGCCTATACTAGGCATCCCAGAAGGCAACGAGCGGTGTCCAGCACGGAACTCACACAATGGGAGGAGGCGGACATACTAGTAGAGGGAGACTTACATAATGATGGGCAGCTTGTCCCCTTTGAAGAACTGGAGGAAAGTTCTGGCCCGCCACACGGACAGTTCCTTCTCCATGCCGCGTGACTCGGACACTGAGCACACAGTGGGGAACTGCAACGCAGGAACCTATCACGCATCTTACCATACAATACTTATACAAGCTTGGAACTGGTCGCCACCTCCCTAAATGGTTTGCGAAATCCCTCAGAGCTCTCTCTGCGCGCCCATTGGGATGCGGACTTCCAACGACCAGTCACAGACGTGAATGGGGCCGCGCGCTTGAGCGCCCCACACAAATTCCCCGTAACACGTGATTTAGGCTCATCCAGTGTCACATACTCCACAGAGCTTACCTCACGCCCGCCAAAATAAATAAATGTTTTAATCGTACAGACGTTAAATGTGCCAGATGTAACAAATTGGGGGCTGACCTTCTACATATGCTGGGGTCCTGCACTGTCATCCAGCCATACTGGGCTGAAGTTACTAGGAGACTGGCATTGTGCACAGAGCGCGCGCTGGACTGGACATGGGACGTATGCATCTTAGGGCTTTACCATAGATCTAAGAAACATAGGGTGGCGTCCAGATACCTTGACCTGGGCCTCATAGTGGCTAAGCGATTGCTCACACGCCAATGGAAATCACCTGAACCCCCAGTAGCCAAGGCCTGGTGGTATCACTCCCTCCTGTGCTGGGCACAGGCGGAGAGCGTTGCACTCCGCCGTGAAGACGCGATTGGACTACGTAGGCAACCACTAGCACCAGCATGGGACGCAATGCTGTCAGATTTTCGTACACATAATCTCTGACATATAACCTTACACAACAGTCGCACTGACAGAAGTGTTTATACGTGCTCTAACATCTGTCTCTTTGCTAGCATTTCTTTGATAGATAAGATCCATGCTTTTTAACTTATGTAATTCAGACAATTGGAGTGTATTGTTATGCAGCATAATTTCATATGCAAACACCAGTTGAGATTCTCTATCTGTTTTATCCTCTGTTCTCCCCCCTCTTATTTCGCACTTTCTTTCTATGTTCTTTGAACAGTGTATCGCCTCATTCTAGGGTGGATTTACAATCTTTTATCAAGCATATCACTGTAAATTGTCAGACAATGTATTGTGAACTGTAATGGAGGCTTGTGACGGATGGTATATAATATAAATACGGCTATTCTAAACTGTTTGGTTTTCAAAGTTCTATGAAAATATAAAAAACAACGCAGGAGGCATTTTGCACAAATCATTATAAATTACGGGAATGGGCGTAATCTTGTAATTTTATGTAATTTTGCGTCAAAAGAGTAAAGCAAAATTACTCTGATTACTATGCTGTCATTAATATTTCACCCAGACCTAGTAATAAAGCACTTTCTAATCTTGATATATGTTGGACAGGCCACGTGAAGGGCCGCTCCCCCTCTGCCCGACCAGGCCCGAGCCCGGTCCCTCAAGTGTCACACACCACCACTTCACGTTTTCCGTCCCCTCCGGGACCCTTGCCTCTGAACATATCGACCTCGTGGGCCCGATCCATTACTGGCCCGCGCGCCCAGCCCGGGCGCCATCTTGGACACTCCGCCACGAGGCCGCGTGGCCCCCGATCGACCCCAACCCTGGGCCTGGCCAGGCCTCAGACATCCCGGCACCACCCTCCACCCAGGAGGTGAGCGGACTACTTGGCAGGTCAATGGGAGAAAGAGGTGTCGATGGTTCTCCCTCGCCAGGTGCCGCTCGCCACAACCTCCCCGGGCGCTGGCTCCACCCCCCTGCTGGGTGTCTGGACCCCTTCATCCCGGACCCCCCAACCCCCAAGTGCGAGGGTCCGGACATCAAAGGGCACCAGCCCTATAACTGGGGCAGCTCCAGAGCAGGAAGGCAGTTGTATCCTGGAGTCGAGAGACGCAGTGAAGAACTCATCCTTGACGGACTACTGGCGCTGCCGTAGCCCTGCCTTGCGAACCATCGTCCTGCCTGCTGGCGCTGCCGCAACCTTCGCAACCTTCGTAACCTTCATCGTCGTCGGGACCTGCTGGCGTGGCCGCGGACCGTTTGTAACCACCATCTTCATCGGGACCTGCTGGCTCCGCCGCGGACCGTCGCTTCCTTCATCCATCTCGGGACCTGCCTGGCTCCGCCGCGGCCCGATCAGCTAGAACGCCGAGCTCGAGGATTGAGAGCTATTTTCATCTATTGGTAACAAGACTGTCCCGCTACCCTTTTCCCAATCCAGAGACCAGAATCGAGGGGACCCCTGAGTCCAGACCTACTTGTATAATTTTACCGTACCTAAAGAATTGCTGATAAAGTATCGTTGAACCTTATCCTGGTGTGGTGTCCGTCTGTGGGGGGGAAGTTACTTGTCTGTACGATCGCTGGAGACGGCTCTCCCCGGAGACCTCTCCCCTTGTCCTCGGCCGACCCTCCCGGTCCGTCTAACATTGGTGGCCAGCGGCGCGATCCGAATCACCGCATAATCGTACAGAGAGTAGCTCACCCCACGACGAAATCACAATGAGAACCAAAGAAAGCGGATCCACCGAGAAATTTCAAATGGAGAAACTGGACGAGTACAGCCATCGTGAACTAAAACAATTCTGCATCGAACTAGGTATCGCTACCACCGGTCTAAGTACCAAAGACGATTTCAAGCATGCCCTAGAGTCCTGGGCAGAAACCGGGGCCGTAGGAACCACCGACCAAAACATCGCAGCAGTAGGAAAAAACACCACGGCCCCCGAGGAGCAAAGAACGGGTCTCTCGCAAGACGAGATCCAGGAACGAGAGAGAACACGACTACATGAACTAGAAATGGCCCGGCTCAAAATGGATGTTGAACTTAAACTGGCCGAACAAAAAATAAGCTTAGAGCACCTGCGTCTCCGCGAAGAAAGAGAGGAAAAACAGAGACAAAGGGAGCTCGAGGAAAAGAGGCTGGCGTATGAACACGAGCGCAAACTAGCTGAGATAGACTTACGCAAGCAGAACAGAGAATTAGGGGTGCCCGAGCAACCCCGCGACCCAGGGGCAACAGAGAAAAAGGTACACATCCCCAAGGATGTCGTTCGAGAATACTTCCGAGAGGACGACATCCAGCAATGGTTCAAGGCCTACGAAATCGCTATGACCGCCCACCGGATCGATCGAAGCGATTGGGGAGCCGGTCTATGGGGGAGATTCCTCAATGAGGGCCGCGATGCCCTGCTACAGCTCCCGGACCATCAGATGACCTCCTATGACCACATGAAAGCTGCCCTCCTCACCCGCTATGGGCTCACACCCGAGATGTACCGTCAGAGGTTCCGAGACTGCACCCGCATCCCGGGTACAACTTGGGTGGACTACGTGAACTACTTTAGCCGAGCCTTCGAGGGCTGGATCAAAGGAAGCAATGTCACAACGTACGAACAACTCTTCAACCTCATGGTGTGGGAGCATCTATCGAACAATTGCTTCATTGAGCTCAGGCAGCACCTCCTCGACAGCAAATTGACTGATCCACGGCAGCTCGCAGCCGAGGCTGACCGGTGGGAAATCACCAGAGTGGGCCGAAATGGGTCCTATGAACAGAACCGGAACAACAACGGTCAGCACCGTCCCCGAGGAGGAGGGGGGGCCAAGGGCGAGGAAGAGACAACGCTCCGGTCGCCCCCGCTACCAGCACCACCCCCCCGGCCAACCGGGGCAGCACCCCGGCGCGACCGGGATACAGAGCCAATGTCACGTGTCACCGATGCCAACGAGTCGGCCACTATGCAAACGACCCAAATTGCCCGCAGTACCAGAGCCCAAGACCCCGCCAAGTGGCCGCTGCTGCCCTAGGGGAAGAACAGATCTCCGAGGAGCAGGAAGAATACGAACAAGAGCATCAAGAATGGGAGCCAGCCGCCATGACTTTAGCATGCTTAGGGGGGAAAGACATGGTCCCGCGGGTCCCCCTACCCGCTAACACCCGGAAGTACAGCCAATGGGTGAGCATCAATGGACGCCAGGCCGAAGCCCTCCGTGACACCGGGGCCAGTGTAACAGCCGTCCGCTGTCACCTGGTGACCCCAGAACAGTTCATACCAAACATTCTCTGCCCTGTCCGTTCAGCCGATAACTCGGAAAGTCTGTGTCGGATGGCCTGCGTCCCTTTCGAATGGGGAGGGGTCTCCGGCATGTTGAAAGTAACGGTCCGAGATGATGCTCCCGTAGACTGTCTCCTGGGGAATGACCTTGAAAGCTCTCCCTGGGCAGCCGTAGAACGAAGAGAACACCTGGGGATGTTGGGCGTCCCGGACTGGGCGTGCGTCACCACCCGGTCCATGGCCGCCCGTGCCAATCCCCGACAAGAGGAACCCGAATGGCCGGCGCCTCCTCCCCCGGTCGCCCCAGTCGAAGACACCGACCGTGCCGTCCCCCCAGAACCAGCTCAACCTCCGGACCTCGCTGGCCTCGACCAGTGGCATCAAGAGGGGGGACCCACACAGGAACAGTTTCGCCAAGAGCAAAAGACCTGTCCCTCCCTCGAGGGACTCCGCCAACAAGCCCTCGCCCAGAGCGCAGGAGATACCTCCGGAACACATTGGATCTACTGGGACAATGATCTGCTATATAGTGAACAAAGGATCGCGGAGTTGGGGGCCAGCCGAGTGCTAGTGGTGCCCCTCCGTTTTAGAGACTTCTTGCTAAACCTGGCCCACGATGTCCCCCTGGCTGGACACCTGGGTCAGGATAAAACCTACAGCCGCCTAGTAACCCACTTCTTCTGGCCCAAAAGGAGAAATGATGTACTCCAGCATTGCCGATCTTGCCCCACGTGCCAAGCCAGTGGAAAGAGCGGCCGCAAACTAAAGGCCCCCCTGCAACCATTTCCCGTGGTCACCACCCCGTTCGAGAGGGTCGGGATAGACATTGTGGGGCCCCTGGACCCCCGTACAAAACAAGGACATCGGTTCATCCTGGTACTAGTGGACCACGCCACCCGCTACCCCGAGGCTGTTCCCCTGCGAACTGTGACAGCCCCGGTGGTCGGCCGGGCCCTGATGGGGATCTTCTCCCGTGTGGGCTTCCCCAGAGAAGTCGTCAGCGACAGGGGCACAAACTTTATTTCCAAATATATGAAGTCCCTCTGGCAACAGTGTGGGGTCACCTACCGATTCACGACCCCCTATCACCCTCAAGGAAACGGACTCGTTGAGCGGTTCAACCGCACGCTCAAAGGGATGATTGGGGGGTTGGAAGAGCCCCTCCGTCGCCAGTGGGATGTGCTGCTGCCGTGCCTCCTCTTCGCATATCGAGAGGTCCCCCAGAAGTCCCTCGGCTTCAGCCCGTTTGAGTTATTGTATGGACACCCCGTACGGGGGCCTCTCAGTCTAGTCAAGGAAGGCTGGGAAATGCCCCCTCTAAAGAACCCCCCAGATGTCTTCAAATACCTCCTAACCCTCCGCAACCAGACCCGACGGTTCAGAGAACTGGCAAGAGCAAACTTGGAGGCCAGTCAAGAGGACATGAAAAAGTGGTATGACCAAAATGCCTCCTCCATCGAATTTGAACCCGGACAACAGGTATGGGTGATGTCCCCCACCGAGCCCTGCGCCCTGCAAGACAAGTGGACGGGGCCCTTCAAAGTAGTCGAGCGTAAGGGTCCTGTCACCTATCTCATCGACATGGAATCTTCACGGAACCCCCTCCGAGTCCTCCACGCTAATAGGCTGAAACCCCACTTTGTGCGTTCAGAACTCAGCCTCCTGATGGCCACAGACAATGGAGCCGAAGAGGACTCCGAACCCCTTCCTGACCTCCTACGGACTCGGGAGGAAGATGGCTCCGTGGATGGGGTCCGGCTCTCGGGAGCCCTCACCCTGGACCAACGCCAGGAATGTCGAGACCTTCTGCTGCAGTTCGCCGACCTGTTTTCCCTCACCCCAGGTGTCACTTCCTGGTGTGTGCACGACGTGGACACGGGGGACAGCCCCCCTATCCGCCACCGGGCCTACCGCGTACCAGATCGGGTACGGGCTTGCATCCAGGAAGAAGTAACCAAAATGCTCACCCTCGGGGTCATTGAGCCCTCAGACAGCCCCTGGGCCAGCCCAGTAGTACTGGTCCCCAAAGCAGCCGCTCCCGGCACCACACCGGAACTCCGGTTCTGCGTCGACTACCGGGGCTTGAATGCGGTCACCAGAACAGACGCACATCCCATCCCCCGGGCGGATGAACTAATCGACCGCATGGGAGCTGCCCGCTACCTCAGCATTTTCGACTTGACGGCGGGCTACTGGCAGATCGGCCTCACACCCCGGGCCCAAGAACGATCTGCATTTTCCACTCCTGATGGCCATTACCATTTCAAGGTCATGCCCTTCGGCATGAAGAATGCCCCCGCAACATTTCAGCGGCTAGTCAACCAGGTCTTGGCCGGGCTCGAAGGATTCAGCGCCGCCTACCTAGACGACATCGCTGTGTACAGCCACCACTGGTCCGACCACCTCCACCACCTCCGAGCGGTGCTACAGGCCCTTCAGCAAGCTGGCCTCACGATCAAGGCCAGCAAATGCCAAATTGGTCAGGGGTCCGTAACCTACCTCGGACACCAGGTGGGAAGCGGCCTGGTGGCCCCTCTGCAGCTCAAGATTGCCGCCATCCAGTCCTGGCAGCCCCCCATCACCCAGACCGAGGTCCGCGCCTTTTTGGGACTCACGGGCTATTACAGACGGTTCGTGAAAGACTATGGTACCATAGTGGGGCCCCTCACAGAGCTCACGTCCAAAAATCAACCCAAGAAGGTCAACTGGACCCCAGATTGTCAAACAGCCTTCGAACAACTGAAGGCCGCCATGTGCTCCGCCCCTGTGCTCCAGGCCACCGACTACAGCCGGGAATTCGTCGTCCAGACGGATGCCTCCGACCACGGCATTGGGGCGGCCCTGTCTCAATTAAACACCGAAGGCCTTGATCAGCCAGTGGCCTTCATCAGCAGGCGACTCCTACCTCGAGAACAACGCTGGAGCACCATCGAGAGGGAGGCCTTCGCCGTGGTATGGGCCCTCAAAAAGCTCCGGCCCTACCTCTTTGGCACACACTTCCGGGTGCAGACCGACCATCGACCCCTGCAGTGGCTGATGCAGATGCGGGGGGAAAACCCAAAACTACTACGTTGGTCCATCTCCCTACAAGGGATGGACTTCACTGTTGAACACCGGCCTGGGCCAGATCACGCCAACGCAGATGGCCTGTCCCGGTTTTTCCGCCTCGACGAGGAGAGTCCCCAAGAGGATGGGTGACTCTCCCCGCCTTCAGCTGGGGGGGACGCATGTTGGACAGGCCACGTGAAGGGCCGCTCCCCCTCTGCCCGACCAGGCCCGAGCCCGGTCCCTCAAGTGTCACACACCACCACTTCACGTTTTCCGTCCCCTCCGGGACCCTTGCCTCTGAACATATCGACCTCGTGGGCCCGATCCATTACTGGCCCGCGCGCCCAGCCCGGGCGCCATCTTGGACACTCCGCCACGAGGCCGCGTGGCCCCCGATCAACCCCAACCCTGGGCCTGGCCAGGCCTCAGACATCCCGGCACCACCCTCCACCCAGGAGGTGAGCGGACTACTTGGCAGGTCAATGGGAGAAAGAGGTGTCGATGGTTCTCCCTCGCCAGGTGCCGCTCGCCACAACCTCCCCGGGCGCTGGCTCCACCCCCCTGCTGGGTGTCTGGACCCCTTCATCCCGGACCCCCCAACCCCCAAGTGCGAGGGTCCGGACATCAAAGGGCACCAGCCCTATAACTGGGGCAGCTCCAGAGCAGGAAGGCAGTTGTATCCTGGAGTCGAGAGACGCAGTGAAGAACTCATCCTTGACGGACTACTGGCGCTGCCGTAGCCCTGCCTTGCGAACCATCGTCCTGCCTGCTGGCGCTGCCGCAACCTTCGCAACCTTCGTAACCTTCATCGTCGTCGGGACCTGCTGGCGTGGCCGCGGACCGTTTGTAACCACCATCTTCATCGGGACCTGCTGGCTCCGCCGCGGACCGTCGCTTCCTTCATCCATCTCGGGACCTGCCTGGCTCCGCCGCGGCCCGATCATCTAGAACGCCGAGCTCGAGGATTGAGAGCTATTTTCATCTATTGGTAACAAGACTGTCCCGCTACCCTTTTCCCAATCCAGAGACCAGAATCGAGGGGACCCCTGAGTCCAGACCTCCTTGTATAATTTTACCGTACCTAAAGAATTGCTGATAAAGTATCGTTGAACCTTATCCTGGTGTGGTGTCCGTCTGTGGGGGGGAAGTTACTTGTCTGTACGATCGCTGGAGACGGCTCTCCCCGGAGACCTCTCCCCTTGTCCTCGGCCGACCCTCCCGGTCCGTCTAACAATATAAGACTGTTATCAGATATAGAAAGTCAAGGAATAAATGCACAAGACATTTTCAAAAGAAAGGAACATTTCGAGATTGGAAAAAAGTTGTAACTACTTTGGGACTGAGGATTTTATATTCGTATTTGCCAAGAGACAGACATTTTTTTATTAGGTAAAAAATATACATTATTCTCAGAGATTGAAATCTATAAAAAAGGTTCTGATCTAAGAAAGCTTAATAAAATAACACATTTGATCCAGAAGGCATTTAAATGAACTGAGCTAAGATTAAACTACAATTTAAATTTAAAAACAATTCGAGAATGTTAATCAGAAAAAGTAATGTCTTTTATTTTGTCTTGTGTTTATCCATGTGCTTTAAAGAAAGAAGAATGTCATCACAGATGAAGTTCAGAGAAAGCAACCCACAACGTCTGACAGAACAGAACTGCTTCTCCCCATCTTCCCCTTTCTTTCCCTGTTGACCCACCCTCTCCCGGAACATGTTGCAGTGAGATAGGATTTGAACCATACAGATTCTTGGTGCAAACTCAAGTACAAGCCGCACTCGAGTGGATAAACCTTTATTCCCGGCTGAAAGTTTTTATATCAACAAACAAATGAAACTGTAGGAATGGGTGGGTATGATGTCAATGAATGTCATGATATGTGCGGGCCCGACAACAATAATATCGGTAAATGTAATGTGAATGTATGTCGCCGCTTGTACCCGCACAATGCCGTCAATGCAATGTCAATGTATACGTAACTTGTGCCCGCACAGCAGTGCCGACATCAGCAACAGTGATACCAATGTATGGAACAATCCATGCGCGTACGATAATATTCTTGTTGCTAAAGAGGCCACTGTCAATGTACGTTCAGAACAGAGCAAGTCTAACCTCGTTAGTACCAGTACAAAGAGAATGAATGTACAAATGACAACTGTATGCGCAATGAGGATAATGTCGATAAGAACGATAGCAGTGGCTGCCGTATTAAAGTTAGGAGTTCCAATGAACGCACATCATTACAGCCGGATTCACGCTAAATGACCTCCCCATCAACCCTGAGTCAGAGTTACGTGGTCAGGCAGGTCCTGCAACCCATGCCCACGCATATCGAGTAACAGGTTACAGGTGGGATCCCCCATAAACCGAAGACAAACACGCACCCATCGAGTTCACAGTTAGATAGTTGTACCTCAAACAGGTTTTGAGATGATTGGCCCCAATAAAACCCGTTTGGGCAAAGGCTCAGGTTCCTCAGAAATACCATAAACCTAGATACCACATGTAGATAGACACACTCAACCAATCAGAACACGCGAGGCTCACCACACATAGTGATCACGCGCTCTGCATGACGGACATCTGGGCACACACACACTTCCCACACTAGCTCTCCAAGAGTTCGAGGGCCATTTGTGTCCTTATCAAATGTCCATTTTTGTTGATTTACAAACGAATATGCTTTTTTTGGATATAGACATATTTTTATTGCACCTTATGAACTGTATAAATTTACAGCCAAAATCCATGTACCTTGAGAGTTTCTGAGCACACTCACTCTGCCCAGGCTCTCCCGGCCACAGCGTTTAGTTAAGTTTCAAAGGTCTTAGGGCTATCGATTCCAACACCGATAGCACCTGATAGAAAGGAGAGGTGTTCCCCCTTTTTTCTCCACTTGGATCACTGGACATTAGGCAGTGATACGCACAACCTGTGGATATAATATTGGGTGTAAATTGGCAATAATGAAAAAAATAATTTGGACCTCGGAGAATCAGGCATAAGTTGTGTCTGATTGCAGAGGGCATATAGTTATCAGGATATTTCCTTTTCTCCATTTAAATTGTTGACAATTTTTGTCCACTGAGCTGGTAGTGATAGACTATCAGGGTCACCTAGCTCCGCGGACTGTGCAGAGCATCCCCTCTTCACGGGCTATAGGCAGGAGGAGAGGGTTCCGTTTTTGGGGCAAAAACTTTTTTTTTTGTCAATCCTTTTAGTCTCTGTTGGATTTTTTTTTATGCATTTATTGATTTTGTGGTGTTGTAGAAATTTTGCTAAATCATGCCACATGTTTAAATGTCATGTCTCGTTAATAAGTCTATGCTTTTAGGTAATAATAACTGTCTTTTTTAAATCAGAAGTTCATGATTGCTACTTTACTGCTGCAAAACCAATCCACACTGCCTTGAACCAACAATTGCACTTTTTGTTACAGGTTGTTATTACTTCATTGTATTATTGTCTCTGTCTTAATGTTAACACATTTGTGTCAATGCCTCAGGTTGGCTGCAGAGCTCACAGCCAGTAGATTGAGTTGTTTAATACCATCCCTGTGTACACATTTACCCCTCACTAGAGCAGAATTGGCAATTGGTTTTAAAAGCAAATCTCGAGATAACCAACATTTTGCAAACTCTCAAAACAAGTAAGCTTCCCACTCTGGTATGGAGACACAGTTAGACCTCATGCAAGTGAGGTTTCCCCACCAGACATGGAGGCTAGAAATACACTGCCATGAGTAGCACGTCTGTACTACTGGACACTTTCCCTGGCCCAAGGGGGGTCACGTTCAACACCCATAACATAGAATGCACCAAAACTTTCATTCACACCAGACACAAGGGTGAAGAGAGAGAACAGCAAATGAAAAGTTAAGGATGTGGGTCGACAGAGGGTCGGCCCCAACATGCGCCATACATGACCATTGAGCTAACAGCAGCGAAGAGAATGGCTCCAGCTCCTCCGAGTTCAACAGTGAAGGCGAAAGCCTAGAATGAGGACTGCCCAGCCAGGGGGCACTTGTCAAAGTCCACCCAGGCACATAATAACATGCTGAACCCCCTGATAGCCCTGGACAGTCTTGTAGAGGGCCCCGTGGTTACAATGCCCATGAGCAAAACACTGCACCACTTCCTGGTGGATACAGGGGCGGCTACGTAATGCCTACAGGAAGGAGCAGCCCCTCAATCAAAGATCATTGGCACGATACAGGGGACTTCAGGGTCCATGGCCAAAGCCCCTCTCACTAAACCCCTGAGCTGGAGTTAGGAGGAAGTAAGATCAGGGACAGTTGTTGTATTATGTCTCCTCCCCGATCAATGTGGGCCCGATTCGCAGAACTAACTTAAGACAAAATCCTAAACTTACTACCATTTTGGTATTCACAGAAGGCACTTACTCATTTCGGTATTCACAGAAGGCACTTACTCATTTTGGTCTTCACAGAAGGCACTTACTCATTTCGGTATTCACAGAAGTTAGGAGTCCTAACTTTTCTACTTCTAAACTGAGAAAAATCCTAACTTTAAGACTTTTGGTATTCACAGAAGGCATTTAGGAGTCCTAAAGTTAGGACTCCGAACTTCTGTGAATACCAAAATGAGTAAGTAATGTATGTAATGTAACCGGATTTATAAAGCACATGGTTACCCGGAGGCGTCCCAGCGCTGCACTAGAATCAGGCTCAAGAAGGAGAACGGAAGGCAGAAGGTCACTTGGGGAAAAGAAAGGTTTTCAAAAGCTTCCGGAAACGCGAATGGCAGGGTTCCATGCGCAGTTTAGAAGGAAGGGCGTTCCACAGTGAGGCCGCATTAACGGAGAAACGGCGGCCTCCTGTGCGTGTCTTCTTGAATCTTGGCACTCTCGCCAGGCACTCATTATCAGAGCGCAGGGGCCTATTAGTCTTGTAGGGCGTGACTAGACTCTTAATGATAGAGGGTCCCTTAACTTGAAGGAGTTTATGAGCGATACATAAAGATTTAAACTTAATCCTTTCACGAATGGGGAGCCAGTGAAGCGATTTGAGTGCTGGTTTTGCTGACGTCCTAGCTGAGGTACCCATTAATAGCCTAGCTGCGGCATTTTGAGTCTGTTGAAGTTTGTTGATGGTGGCTTCAGGGGCCCCCAAAAAAATGGCATTACTGTAATCTAATCTGGACAAAACTAGTCCTTGTACTAGCAGCTTCCTAGAATACTGCGGAAGGAGAGGAAGAACTTTCCGGGCAGACCGTAGAAGGCCAAAACAGATTCCTGCCGTTTTTTTTGCTTGTGTTTTAAACAAGAGATCCTGTTCCAACCAGACCCCTAAGCTTTTAATTTCTTTTTTAGGGCTGGGAAGATCCCCCCAGACAAGCAGGCCAGATGGTAGTAGGTATAGATGTGCCCTTGTGACCTAGTAACATAATTTCGGTTTTTGACCCCTTCTGTGAATACCAAAATGGTAGTAAGTTTAGGATTTTGTCTTAAGTTAGTTCTGTGAATCGGGCCCAATATATGAGGAAGGGAACTATTGTCCAAATAGAGACTGTCCATACAGTTCACTGAGATCGGATCTATAGCCTGCTGCTCCCCTGGACTCTCTCCCAAGAGTGTGGACCAACAACACCCGCCCACTTCTCGGGGGTACTAGCCAGAGCAGCTCCAGACCATCAAGCACTTCTCAGAGGAGCAGTCTGGGGTTTTATGTAAGATCTCTTAAAATTGTATGGCCTAGCATGACAGTGGAGCGTCCAGGCACACCAACGCTTCAAAGAAATGGGCAAAGTATGTAGGAAATGCAGGGAATCGGGGACCCCGGATTACAACATGCACAGGACCATCACATCCCCTGATTCTGGGAGGGAGGGTGGCTTAGGGCTGCCTGATTCGGCCTCTGGCAAGACCCTGGTGCCTCCTCAAAGGAGGAGGCAGCCCAGGCGAAGCTGCCAAGGGGGCGAATCTAGCCCAGGGGCACATTTTCTGCGCGAAGAGCCCCCTACTTGATACCCAATACCAGGACAAGACAAATAACCACGGCAGAGAAAGCAACATGTCTGACTATCGGGACACCGCCTCAGGGAATTGTCCCTGCCCGTCACATGGGAGAAATCCCTGGGCTGGGAGGGGACAGGCTTTCTCCTACACTCCCCTCCCCATGGTTCTGTTGGAGTGACCGAGAAACTGGGCAAAGCACCCGTAAAGGGGTCAGGGTGACCATAAACATTCAGGTTGCCCCTGATGGGGAAATATCTCAGGGGCCGATTCACAGAACTAACTTAAGACAAAATCCTCAACGTACTACTTTTGGTATTCACAGAAAGCATTTAGTAGTAGTAAAGTTAGAATTTTGTGTTAAGTTTGACTTAAGACAAACTTAAGACAGACTTAAGACAAACTTAAGACAAAATTCTAACTTAAGTCTGTCTTAAGTCTGTCTTAAGTTTGTCTTAAGTCAAACTTAAGACAAAATCCTATCTTTACTACTACTAAATGCCTTCTGTGAACACCAAAAGTAGTAAGTTTAGGATTTTCTCTTAAGTTAGTTCTGTGAATCAGGCCCTCAGCAATTGAACCCCAGGGGAATCCAACTGAGTGCTAGCCAAGAAAGTCAAAGGGCAGGAGGCCTCAACCATCGTAGAGTGCCACCACAGGGCAGGAGGCCTCAACCATCGTAGAGTGCCACCACTCCTCCCAAGAAACCACAGGGCAGGAGGCCTCAACCATCGTAGAGTGCCATCACTCCTCCTAAGAAACCACAAGGCTGACCATTGTCGCCTCAAGGTAGACCCTGAATAGATTGTCATCAGGGTTACCCCAGCTGAATCCCTACACACAGGACAAACCCCAGAACCTCCCAGACAAGCAGAGTCCAGAGCCTCAACACCAGCCCAACCACAAACTCACCACAGATGAAAATATTTAACATCACAGCGGTAGGGACAACTCAAAACCGTATAATTTAACAAACAATAATCTTTAATGTAACCAGCAACAATAATAATTCAAATCCTTTAATGCAACAACAACAGTAGGAAAAACTGAAAAATCCTAACTTGGCAAGACCTTCAAGTACAGGCAGGGAAAACATCAGGACAGCGGTTCAAGGGCGACCGGGAATGTTCGCTAGAGTTCTCCATCCGGGTGCCGAAAGGAGGTTCAGGGCGCCCTCAACTGTTGATCCCCCGAGGCGGGTTAGCAGACCTTGCCCCCCGGGAAAGACCGTCCAATGATGAAGCAGGACAGCCCTCACTGGTGCCCAAACATGCTCCTTGTGGTTCGAGGCAAACAGCTGGCAGAGGCAAAATCAGGACCGCTGGGCCACTCATGAAATGGGTCTTAGGGATGCCAATGTTCCTTGACTGCAGCTCGGTCATGGGGCAGTGGGAATGCAGACTAGACTCTCACTGTTTGTGTTAGGTACCCCGGGAGGCTGGTGCTGCTCAGCTCCGGTTGGTCCTGGTATCTTCACACTCGGTGGGGAGACAGCTCTGACCTTCCAGGGCACGAATACCTTCTCCTGGTTGTCTGCGGCATCGGTTGGGCCGGGGAGCTGAAAGGCGGTTGACCGCAGTTTGCAGGGTGAGTCACTCAAGAGAGTTGAGAGTAGGCAGGGAGTAGCTGAATATTCAGATACACATGTAGGCAGGCACTCACATGAGGGTATAAACAAACATACAGGAGCATGCAAGGAGAAGGTAGGTACTCACATACACATGTAGGCAAGCACACACATGGGTGTATAAAGAAACATACAGGAACATGCAAGGCAAAGCTAGATATAAACCCACTTACAAACAGGTGCGTGTAGGATTTGCACACACATTCATACAGACAGGCACCAGATTTGCACAAACACGTGCAGATGGCAGGCGCATGTAAGGTGCAGCAGGAAATTCCCACACATGCAGACAGGGAGGCGCATGCAAGGCGCAGCAGGGTATTCATACACATGTGCAGACAGGGAGGCGCATTCAAGGTGCAACAGGGTAATCACACACGTGCAGACAGGGAGGCATATGCAAGGCATATCAGGGTATTCACACATGTGCAGACAGGGAGGCGCATGCAAGGCACAGCATTGTATTCACACACATGTGCAGACAGGGAGGTGCCTGCAAGGTGCAGCAAGGCATTCATAAACACTTGCAGACAGGGATGTGCATACAAGGCATAGCAGGGGATTCACACACATGCAGACAGGGAAGCGCATGCAAGGCACATCAGGGTATTCACACACATGTTTTTCATACACACGTGCAGACAGGTAGGTGCATGCAAGGCACATCAGGGTATTCATACACATGCAGACAGGGAGGCACATGCAAGGCACAGCAGGGTATTCACACACACATGCAGACAGGGAGGTACATGCAAGGCTCAGGAGGGCATTCATAAACACGGTATTCATACATACGAGCAGACAGGGAAGCGCATGCAAGGCACATCAGGGTATTCACACACATGTTTTTCATACACACGTGCAGACAGGTAGGTGCATGCGAGGCACATCAGGGTATTCATACACATGCAGACAGGGAGGCACATGCAAGGCACCGCAGGGTATTCACACACACATGCAGACAGGGAGGTGCATGCAAGGCACAGCTGGGCATTCACAGACACGTTATTCATACACATGCAGACAGGGAGGCGCATGCAACGCACAGCAATGTATTCACACACACATGCAGACAGGGAGGTGCATGCAAGGTGCAGCAGGGCATTCATAAACATGTGCAGACAGGGATATGCATACAAGGCGTTGTTACAAAAAACAAGGGAACCCAAAAGGTATAGTATAGGGACCTTGGGCAGTATCATGTTATAGAAAACAATGGTCCCTATTTTCAGAGGAAGCATCACTTATATACAATAATCATACTCTAAATAGGTAATATGTCTTTTGTCCAGGCGGACAAGAATTTATTTTGCAAATATATATCAAATTAACTTGTTAGAAACATTCAATGACAAGTGGGCACAGCCGTGACCCACGAAACAGTGAGACAACAAAACGAAGCACAGAATGGCCAAAGGGCAAAGTGAAATACGTCTGTACACTCCTATTTGAAAGTTTTAACAGACTAAGATAATTTTCTTATACACCATTGCACATTACAATATTGCATAGTCATACTGCATATGGCACCAAAAAAGACATACTACCTATTTTATGATTATTGTATATAAGTGATGCTTCCTCTGAAAATAGGGACCATTGTTTTCTATAACGTGCATACAAGGTGTAGCCGGGTATTCACACACATGCAGACAGGGAGGCACATGCAAGGCACAGCAGGGTATTCACACACACATGCAGACAGGGAGGTGCATGCAAGGCTCAGGAGGGCATTCATAAACACGGTATTCATACATACGAGCAGACAGGGAAGCGCATGCAAGGCACAGCAGGGTATTCACACACATGTTTTTCATACACACGTACAGACAGGTAGGTGCATGCAAGGCACATCAGGGTATTCATACACATGCAGACCGGGAGGTGCATGCACGGCGCAGCAGGGCATTCACACACACGTTATTCATAAACACGTGCAGACAGGGAGGCACATGCAAGGCACAGCAGTGTACTCACACACACATGCAGACAGGGAGGTGCATGCAAGGCACATTAGGGTATTCATAAACAAGTGCAGACAGGGATGTGCATACAAGCCATAACAGGGTATTTACACACATGCAGACAGGGAGGCGCATGCAAGGCACAGCAGGGTATTCACCCATGTGCAGACAGGGAGTAAGGCCTATCTCAGAAGCTTGCATCCTGTTTATATAAAGTACAGAAAGTGTGTTGCCTGATTGTGAAAATTGTATTGAAGACAGCACATGTATTACTTTTGTTAAGTATGTAAGCCGCCAGTTCTGTACTTCCTTTGATTTTATGTTAAATGACATTTCTTAAAATTGAACTTTGTTTTTTTTTTTTCCTGTGAAAATAGACTTTGGATTGGGAACTTTGAGTGGGCGTTAAAATGTGCTGATCATCAAGTGAAAAAGATAACAATGTTATGGTTCCAGAGTAGAAACAAGAATGAATCTGGTGACAAAGCTGAGAGCGGCAAGGGTTAAAGAGAAAGCCAGTGAATCCTAAAGGATAAGGTGAAAGAAGAGGCGAGAAACTAAAGCTGAAAGCAGCAGAATTGATGATTTGAGTCTGAGGAGTGCCAATAAGTAATACACATAAGAATAATAATAATAGACATTTGTAAAGCGCACAATCACCCGTAAGGGTCTCTAGGCGCTGGGGGCCGTCGGGAAGATTAAGCAAGCTATTGCCCAGAGTCACATGGTGCTGGGCTAATCTGCCGCCGGAACCGGGGATCAAACCGTGATCCCCAGATTCCGGAGTGAGTCGCCCTGGCCGCGGCGCCACACCTCTGCTCCTCTATTTCTAAAGCAACCCTTCAACTCGCCTTTAAAGAGCATACATTAGCTCAAGTCTCGCAGAGCACCACTATATGCACTCTGACTTCCAGGTTTCTGGACGTCAAACAACAATACAAGCTAGAACCAGCACTTGACAACATTCAACCATTTCTTGTCAAGAAATTGTTTTTGCAAGTTGGACATGGGGTGCTCCCCCTTAGAGTATTTACAAATAACTGGAAGGGAGGCCCCAAATTGGACTGCCCAGGGTGTATGTTGACCGAAGAGACTGAACTTCGTGTCCTCCTCTTCTGCCCTGCTTATCGAAGGCCAAGGTCCAAATGGGTGCTCCAGCTGTGTAGAAATATGGGAATTAGAGATCCCACTGAGGCTTGTGGAGAAGTGTGGCTCAGGGGTTAGAGGTGGCAGACCCGGAAGCTGAGATCGGCCCTGGACCAGGGTTCAATTCCCCGCCCTGACGGGGGTTGGGCTCAATAATTTCACGGACTCGATAATTCTCACTCCGGTGCCTACTCGACTCACGGGTTCACACTCTGCGACTCTGGGCAATAGCTTGCTTAATCTCCACAACGGCCCCTTGCGGCGGGATGCCTGGCTTTCACCTTGTGGATACCCTGCCGGGGTATCTCACAGGGGAATACCAGGACGGGTTCCCTAAGCAAGCGCATAGATGCCTGCGATGTGGGCGATTTGCGCTATATAAATACATGTACATGTACATGTACTATAGGCTACTAAAATATAAGTCGCACCCATTATTTGTCTTTGCATTGCAATTTCTAGATTCTTGCTCGCGATCGGTGCATGCGTCGAGGCATCCTAGAGAAACAGAGCTCAGGAATACCCCAGCGCTTGCCCGTCTAATGTTCATGCTGCTAATCTAAGTTTGCACACTCTCCCATGCGAGAATCTGTTCTGCAAAATCTCGCTCTTTTTTTAGCTGTTTTTAAATCTTTTTTATTGTTTTTAACATGTATTTATTGTATTGGTTATAAATGCTTTTAAAGGTTTGTTTATATCTGCCCTGTCCTCAATTGGCATCTATGGTTGTTGACTATTGTGCGATGTGTGGTCTCTGGGCCTGAAACTACCTTATAACTCTGCACTTTACCGCTCTTTTTGGCTCCCTAACGATATTTTGTATTTATCTCTAATATGTGTAAATTGTTGTGCAATAGAAGCTCTGCATTTTATGCATGTTATTATTAATTGCGCTTTTATGCCTACATAGCCGAAATATTGTTGTTTTGACTTGACTTGACCAATCACTAAAAGATGAGGCTGTTCATAATTGGAGCTATTGCTAAAAGCTAAGGTAAGTTACAAAAGGTTCCTCAGTTAAAGCAGAGCATCCTTAGGAGGACTGTGGGAGCATAGGGGTGTTTAGGTACCGAGAAGGGTCCTCGAATGTTTATGGGTACAGTTCAGAATCAAGATGAGGATTGTGGGTGAAGGTTAAGCGCATTGAGCTAAGTATGACGTAAAGCTATGGATGAGCAGGAGGGCGCAGTCGGTGCAAGTCAATCTTGTACTAATAGTGTCTTGGTGCCCCTTTCTTGCAGAATAATGCATGCAACAAGTCCATAAGACACTTGGGCTTGACTTGGGCTTGATATGTCACTTGGTGTAAGGAAAAGCAATTCAGATTATTTGAATTTCTTTAATGTTGTTTTATCTTTGGCCTGGGAAGGCTTTGCTGTGGGCATGCCATCTAAGGAGGAGAAAGTTTACCCAGTTGAATCCACAACATGCTCTTAATTTCAATATTAAATTGCTTGGCCAAAAAGAGCTGTCATGGGCCATAGCAGCCCATTTCATTAGATTATAGACTGGACTTCAGCTCTAGCTCAGTGTGTTCCCTTTTTGGATATAGGTGGAGCCCTATGAGGGCTTCCATCCCTGCATTGATTAAGCACCACTGTATCGATTCTCCAGTCCATAGGGAGGCCCTTTTTAGGTCGAGGCTACCGTCGCACTGCGAAGCAGTGGGCGGAGCCGAAGATGTTATGACTTCTTGTTGGACAGGCCACGTGAAGGGCCGCTCCCCCTCTGCCCGACCAGGCCCGAGCCCGGTCCCTCAAGTGTCACACACCACCACTTCACGTTTTCCGTCCCCTCTGGGACCCTTGCCTCTGAACATATCGACCTCGTGGGCCCGATCCATTACTGGCCCGCGCGCCCAGCCCGGGCGCCATCTTGGACACTCCGCCACGAGGCCGCGTGGCCCCCGATCGACCCCAACCCTGGGCCTGGCCAGGCCTCAGACATCCCGGCACCACCCTCCACCCAGGAGGTGAGCGGACCACTTGGCAGGTCAATGGGAGAAAGAGGTGTCGATGGCTCTCCCTCGCCAGGTGCCGCTCGCCACAACCTCCCCGGGCGCTGGCTCCACCCCCCTGCTGGGTGTCTGGACCCCTCCATCCCGGACCCCCCAAACCCCCAAGTGCGAGGGTCCGGACATCAAAGGGCACTAGCCCTATAACTGGGGCAGCTCCAGAGCAGGAAGGCAGTTGTATCCTGGAGTCGAGAGACGCAGTGAAGAACTCATCCTTGACGGACTTCTGGCGCTGCCGTAGCCCTGCCTTGCGAAACATCGTCCTGCCTGCTGGCGCTGCCGCAACCTTCGTAACCTTCATCGTCGTCGGGACCTGCTGGCGTGGCCGCGGACCGTTTGTAACCACCATCTTCATCGGGACCTGCTGGCTCCGCCGCGGACCGTCGCTTCCTTCATCCATCTCGGGACCTGCCTGGCTCCGCCGCGGCCCGATCAGCTAGAACGCCGAGCTCGAGGATTGAGAGCTATTTTCATCTATTGGTAACAAGACTGTCCCGCTACCCTTTTCCCAATCCAGAGACCAGAATCGAGGGGACCCCTGAGTCCAGACCTCCTTGTATAATTTTACTGTACCTAAAGAATTGCTGATAAAGTATCGTTGAACCTTATCCTGGTGTGGTGTCCGTCTGTGGGGGGGAAGTTACTTGTCTGTACGATCGCTGGAGACGGCTCTCCCCGGAGACCTCTCCCCTTGTCCTCGGCCGACCCTCCCGGTCCGTCTAACATTGGTGGCCAGCGGCGCGATCCGAATCACCGCATAATCGTACAGAGAGTAGCTCACCCCACGACGAAATCACAATGACAACCAAAGAAAGCGGATCCACCGAGAAATTTCAAATGGAGGAATTGGACGAGTACAGCCATCGTGAACTAAAACAATTCTGCATCGAACTAGGTATCGCTACCACCGGTCTAAGTACCAAAGACGATTTCAAGCATGCCCTAGAGTCCTGGGCAGAAACCGGGGCCGCAGGAACCACCGACCAAAACATCGCAGCAATAGGAAAAAACACCACGGCCCCCGAGGAGCAAAGAACGGGTCTCTCGCAAGACGAGATCCAGGAACGAGAAAGAACACGACTACATGAACTAGAAATGGCCCGGCTCAAAATGGATGTTGAACTTAAACTGGCCGAACAAAAAATAAGCCTAGAGCACCTGCGTCTCCGCGAAGAAAGAGAGGAAAAACAGAGACAAAGGGAGCTCGAGGAAAAGAGGCTGGCGTATGAACACGAGCGCAAACTAGCTGAGATAGACTTACGCAAGCAGAACAGAGAATTAGGGGTGCCCGAGCAACCCCGCGACCCAGGGGCAACAGAGAAAAAGGTACACATCCCCAAAGATGTCGTTCGAGAATACTTCCGAGAGGACGACATCCAGCAATGGTTCAAGGCCTACGAAATCGCTATGACCGCCCACCGGATCGATCGAAGCGATTGGGGAGCCGGTCTATGGGGGAGATTCCTCAATGAGGGCCGCGATGCCCTGTTACAGCTCCCGGACCATCAGATGACCTCCTATGACCACATGAAAGCTGCCCTCCTCATCCGCTATGGGCTCACACCCGAGATGTACCGTCAGAGGTTCCGAGACTGCACCCGCATCCCGGGTACAACTTGGGTGGACTACGTGAACTACTTTAGCCGAGCCTTCGAGGGCTGGATCAAAGGAAGCAATGTCACAACGTACGAACAACTCTTCAACCTCATGGTGTGGGAGCATCTATCAAACAATTGCTTCATTGAGCTCAGGCAGCACCTCCTCGACAGCAAATTGACTGATCCACGGCAGCTCGCAGCCGAGGCTGACCGGTGGGAAATCACCAGAGTGGGCCGAAATGGGTCCTATGAACAGAACCGGAACAACAACGGTCAGCACCGTCCCCGAGGAGGAGGGGGGGGCCAAGGGCGAGGAAGAGACAACGCTCCGGTCGCCCCCGCTACCAGCACCACCCCCCCGGCCAACCGGGGCAGCACCCCGGCGCGACCGGGATACAGAGCCAATGTCACGTGTCACCGATGCCAACGAGTCGGCCACTATGCAAACGACCCAAATTGCCCGCAGTACCAGAGCCCGAGACCCCGCCAAGTGGCCGCTGCTGCCCTAGGGGAAGAACAGATCTCCGAGGAGCAGGAAGAATACGAACAAGAGCATCAAGAATGGGAGCCAGCCGCCATGACTTTAGCATGCTTAGGGGGGAAAGACATGGTCCCGCGGGTCCCCCTACCCGCTAACACCCGGAAGTACAGCCAATGGGTGAGCATCAATGGACGCCAGGCCGAAGCCCTCCGTGACACCGGGGCCAGTATAACAGCCATCCGCTGTCACCTGGTGACCCCAGAACAGTTCATACCAAACATTCTCTGCCCTGTCCGTTCAGCCGATAACTCGGAAAGTCTGTGTCGGATGGCCTGCGTCCCTTTCGAATGGGGAGGGGTCTCCGGCATGTTGAAAGTAACGGTCCGAGATGATGCTCCCGTAGACTGTCTCCTGGGGAATGACCTTGAAAGCTCTCCCTGGGCAGCCGTAGAACGAAGAGAACACCTGGGGATGTTGGGCGTCCCGGACTGGGCGTGCGTCACCACCCGGTCCATGGCCGTCCGTGCCAATCCCCGACAAGAGGAACCCGAATGGCCGGCGCCTCCTCCCCCGGTCGCCCCAGTCGAAGACACCGACCGTGCCGTCCCCCCAGAACCAGCTCAACCTCCGGACCTCGCTGGCCTCGACCAGTGGCATCAAGAGGGGGGACCCACACAGGAACAGTTTCGCCAAGAGCAAAAGACCTGTCCCTCCCTCGAGGGACTCCGCCAACAAGCCCTCGCCCAGAGCGCAGGAGATACCTCCGGAACACATTGGATCTACTGGGACAATGATCTGCTATACAGTGAACAAAGGATCGCGGAGTTGGGGGCCAGCCGAGTGCTAGTGGTGCCCCTCCGTTTTAGAGACTTCTTGCTAAACCTGGCCCACGATGTCCCCCTGGCTGGACACCTGGGTCAGGATAAAACCTACAGCCGCCTAGTAACCCACTTCTTCTGGCCCAAAATGAGAAATGATGTACTCCAGCATTGCCGATCTTGCCCCACGTGCCAAGCCAGTGGAAAGAGCGGCCGCAAACTAAAGGCCCCCCTGCAACCATTTCCCGTGGTCACCACCCCGTTCGAGAGGGTCGGGATAGACATTGTGGGGCCCCTGGACCCCCGTACGAAGCAAGGACATCGGTTCATCATGGTACTAGTGGACCACGCCACCCGCTACCCCGAGGCTGTTCCCCTGCGAACTGTGACAGCCCCGGTGGTCGGCCGGGCCCTGATGGGGATCTTCTCCCGTGTGGGCTTCCCCAGAGAAGTCGTCAGCGACAGGGGCACAAACTTTATTTCCAAATATATGAAGTCCCTCTGGCAACAGTGTGGGGTCACCTACCGATTCACGACCCCCTATCACCCTCAAGGAAACGGACTCGTTGAGCGGTTCGACCGCACGCTCAAAGGGATGATTGGGGGGTTGGAAGAGCCCCTCCGTCGCCAGTGGGATGTGCTGCTGCCGTGCCTCCTCTTCGCATACCGAGAGGTCCCCCAGAAGTCCCTCGGCTTCAGCCCGTTTGAGTTATTGTATGGACACCCCGTACGGGGGCCTCTCAGTCTAGTCAAGGAAGGCTGGGAAATGCCCCCCCTAAAGAACCCCCCAGATGTCTTCAAATACCTCCTAACCCTCCGCAACCAGACCCGACGGTTCAGAGAACTGGCAAAAGCAAACTTGGAGGCCAGTCAAGAGGACATGAGAAAGTGGTATGACCAAAATGCCTCCTCCATCGAATTTGAACCCGGACAACAGGTATGGGTGATGTCCCCCACCGAGCCCTGCGCTCTGCAAGACAAGTGGACGGGGCCCTTCAAAGTAGTCGAGCGTAAGGGTCCTGTCACCTATCTCATCGACATGGAATCTTCACGGAACCCCCTCCGAGTCCTCCACGCTAATAGGCTGAAACCCCACTTTGTGCGTTCAGAACTCAGCCTCCTGATGGCCACAGACAATGGAGCCGAAGAGGACTCCGAACCCCTTCCTGACCTCCTACGGACTCGGGAGAAAGATGGCTCCGTGGATGGGGTCCGGCTCTCGGGAGCCCTCACCCTGGACCAACGCCAGGAATGTCGAGACCTTCTGCTGCAGTTCGCCGACCTGTTTTCCCTCACCCCAGGTGTCACTTCCTGGTGTGTGCACGACGTGGACACGGGGGACAGCCCCCCTATCCGCCACCGGGCCTACCGCGTACCAGATCGGGTACGGGCTTGCATCCAGGAAGAAGTAACCAAAATGCTCACCCTCTGGGTCATTGAGCCCTCAGACAGCCCCTGGGCCAGCCCAGTAGTACTGGTCCCCAAAGCAGCCGCTCCCGGCACCACACCGGAACTCCGGTTCTGCGTCGACTACCGGGGCTTGAATGCGGTCACCAGAACAGACGCACATCCCATCCCCCGGGCGGATGAACTAATCGACCGCATGGGAGCTGCCCGCTACCTCAGCATTTTCGACTTGACGGCGGGCTACTGGCAGATCGGCCTCACACCCCGGGCCCAAGAACGATCTGCATTTTCCACTCCTGATGGCCATTACCATTTCAAGGTCATGCCCTTCGGCATGAAGAATGCCCCCGCAACATTTCAGCGGCTAGTCAACCAGGTCTTGGCCGGGCTCGAAGGATTCAGCGCCGCCTACCTAGACGACATCGCTGTGTACAGCCACCACTGGTCCGACCACCTCCACCACCTCCGAGCGGTGCTACAGGCCCTTCAGCAAGCTGGCCTCACGATCAAGGCCAGCAAATGCCAAATTGGTCAGGGGTCCGTAACCTACCTCGGACACCAGGTGGGAAGCGGCCTGGTGGCCCCTCTGCAGCTCAAGATTGCCGCCATCCAGTCCTGGCAGCCCCCCATCACCCAGACCGAGGTCCGCGCCTTTTTGGGACTCACGGGCTATTACAGACGGTTCGTGAAAGACTATGGTACCATAGTGGGGCCCCTCACAGAGCTCACGTCCAAAAATCAACCCAAGAAGGTCAACTGGACCCCAGATTGTCAAACAGCCTTCGAACAACTGAAGGCCGCCATGTGCTCCGCCCCTGTGCTCCAGGCCCCCGACTACAGCCGGGAATTCGTCGTCCAGACGGATGCCTCCGACCACGGCATTGGGGCGGTCCTGTCTCAATTGAACACCGAAGGCCTTGATCAGCCAGTGGCCTTCATCAGCAGGCGACTCCTACCTCGAGAACAACGCTGGAGCACCATCGAGAGGGAGGCCTTCGCCGTGGTATGGGCCCTCAAAAAGCTCCGGCCCTACCTCTTTGGCACACACTTCCGGGTGCAGACCGACCATCAACCCCTGCAGTGGCTGATGCAGATGCGGGGGGAAAACCCAAAACTACTACGTTGGTCCATCTCCCTACAAGGGATGGACTTCACTGTTGAACACCGGCCTGGGCCAGATCACGCCAACGCAGATGGCCTGTCCCGGTTTTTCCGCCTCGACGAGGAGAGTCCCCAAGAGGATGGGTGACTCTCCCCGCCTTCAGCTGGGGGGGACGCATGTTGGACAGGCCACGTGAAGGGCCGCTCCCCCTCTGCCCGACCAGGCCCGAGCCCGGTCCCTCAAGTGTCACACACCACCACTTCACGTTTTCCGTCCCCTCCGGGACCCTTGCCTCTGAACATATCGACCTCGTGGGCCCGATCCATTACTGGCCCGCGCGCCCAGCCTGGGCGCCATCTTGGACACTCCGCCACGAGGCCGCGTGGCCCCCGATCGACCCCAACCCTGGGCCTGGCCAGGCCTCAGACATCCCGGCACCACCCTCCACCCAGGAGGTGAGCGGACCACTTGGCAGGTCAATGGGAGAAAGAGGTGTCGATGGCTCTCCCTCGCCAGGTGCCGCTCGCCACAACCTCCCCGGGCGCTGGCTCCACCCCCCTGCTGGGTGTCTGGACCCCTCCATCCCGGACCCCCCAAACTGCCAAGTGCGAGGGTCCGGACATCAAAGGGCACTAGCCCTATAACTGGGGCAGCTCCAGAGCAGGAAGGCAGTTGTATCCTGGAGTCGAGAGACGCAGTGAAGAACTCATCCTTGACGGACTACTGGCGCTGCCGTAGCCCTGCCTTGCGAAACATCGTCCTGCCTGCTGGCGCTGCCGCAACCTTCGTAACCTTCATCGTCGTCGGGACCTGCTGGCGTGGCCGCGGACCGTTTGTAACCACCATCTTCATCGGGACCTGCTGGCTCCGCCGCGGACCGTCGCTTCCTTCATCCATCTCGGGACCTGCCTGGCTCCGCCGCGGCCCGATCAGCTAGAACGCCGAGCTCGAGGATTGAGAGCTATTTTCATCTATTGGTAACAAGACTGTCCCGCTACCCTTTTCCCAATCCAGAGACCAGAATCGAGGGGACCCCTGAGTCCAGACCTCCTTGTATAATTTTACCGTACCTAAAGAATTGCTGATAAAGTATCGTTGAACCTTATCCTGGTGTGGTGTCCGTCTGTGGGGGGGAAGTTACTTGTCTGTACGATCGCTGGAGACGGCTCTCCCCGGAGACCTCTCCCCTTGTCCTCGGCCGACCCTCCCGGTCCGTCTAACACTTCTACAGTGGGGCTTTAACCCGCCTCTCTCTTCCATTGGCTAGCTTCGTAAATGGAGGCTAGCCATTGGAAGGAAGATGTGTCAATCATTCTTGGAGCAGATTCGCGGGCGTTTCTGTGTTTTTTTTCCCGTCATGCAGCGGTGGGCGTTTATTATTATTTTTTTTCTCAAGGCATGTATTTATCATTTCTAACGTGTCTGTTGCAGGGGTGGGCTGCGCGATTTCTGTTGCCAGGATGGATTTATCTATTTGCGAGCAGGTAAGCAGCATTTTGTTATATTTTACCCCCGCACTGCCTGCCGCATCCCCACTGGGAGGAGAGATCGTGAATAATCGCACCGCAGCACCGGAGATGCTTCGTGTATCAAAGCGCACCCTCGCCTGTGCGCCGCGCCTCACGACAAAGAAGCATTTCCCCGCTTTCATCGGGCGCCCCCCGGAGTGTTCGTGGCGTATGCCAAAAGCGTACGCAATCGCACCAGCTTTTGTTTGTGCCCACTACGAGACATACCGCCTTGCCTTGGGGCCTGTTAGACGGGGACCCGGAGGGTCGGCCGAGTACAGGGGGAGAGGCCTCCGGTGAGGACCGTCTCCGGCGATCGTACAGCCAAGTAACTTCCCCCCCCACAGATGGACACCACACAAGGATGAGTTCAACACACTTTATATAAGAATCTTGAGGCACGGTGGTAAACGATACAGGGGGATCAGGACACGAGGGTCCTCCCAATTCTAGTCTCTGTAGGGGGTAGCAGGACAGTCTTAGTACCGGACCGGTACAGGTGCGGCAAGAAGGAAGCTCACATTCCTCGAGCTTGGGGGTCCGCAAGGATGGGCCGCGGCAGCGCCAGCAGGCTAGGACAATGGTTCACAGCGAGGAGGGCCGCGGCAGCGCCAGCAGGCTAGGACGACTGTTCACAACGAGGAGGGCCGCGGCAGCGCCAGCAGGCTACGACGATGGTGCACGACGAGAAAGGCCGCAGCAGCGCCAGCAGGCCAAGATGATGGTTTCATGGTGAAGAGGGCCGCGGCAGCGCCAGCAGGCTTCGGAGATGGTTCACAAGAAAGGGCCGCAGCAGCGCCAGCAGGCTTCAGAGATGGTTCACAAGAAAGGGCCGCGGCAGCGCCAGCAGGCCTTCAAGGATGAGTTCCTCACGGTGTCTCTCGACTCCAAGATACAACTGCCTTCCTGCTCTGGAGCTGCCCCAGATATAGGTCTGGTCTCCTTTGATGTCCGGACCCTCGCCCTTGGAGGTCGGGAGGTCCGAGATGAGGGAGTCCAGACACCCAGCAGGGGGGTGGAGCCAGTGCCCGGGGAGGCTGGGGCGATCGACCCCTGGTGGAGGGGAGCCATTGACGCTCCTTTTCCCATTGACCTGCCAAGTGGTCTCTTCACCCCCTAGGTGGATGGTGGTGCCTCGATGTCGGGGCTTGGCCAGGCCCAGGGTTGGGGTCGAGCCGGGCCTCGCGGCCTTGTTATGTAGTGTCCAAAGATGGCGGCTGGGCCGGGGCAGTGGTGCTGACGGGGGCCCGGGCCAGCCGATACTGGGGTGTCCATGCGGGGAGGGAGCGGGCCGTCCACGAGGCCTGTCCAACACACACACATCCAGGTCAGAGCCCCCCATGCACACACATCCAGCCTCCTGCCTGTTAATTAGTAGAGGCCCCCACCCGGGAATCAGAACTGCGCAGAGGGCTATTCACAAGAGCACTGTACAGTGCCTTAGAAATGACGATCTGGCACCACGTGTGGAGCCGGAGTGTATTGTAATTATTGGTAACAGTATATAGCTGTTAATGTTTTGTGTTCGCCCTGTCTTCAGTACTATCGGAGCCTTTGCTGTCAGCAGGAAGGTTGCCGTGCTGATAGTAGTGGCCACGGCTGCCATGGGACTGGCTCGCTTATGGCTGCAATGTGTGTTTACTCTGGCTTTTATGTTAAGACATTTTGAGTGCATAATCTGGGTGCATTACTATTTGCTCACAAGCATGCCTGCAGTCTGGTTCTCCAGGGAGCATGGCTGTGGCCCCAAGGTTAATGGGGACGTGCCTCTTCTCCATCGGAGGGTCCTAGGGCTGGAGGTGATTCCTCTTCTCACCGCGGACTCCTGTGTCTCATATGAGTATTCCTCTTCTCCGGTGCTCGGGACCCTCACCTGTTGATTAGATGAAAGCAGACATCATCCCCTGTGGTGTTCAGGGAGTGCATTCCTGTAATGTGTTTTGTTTGTGACCCGAGGAGTGGCTGCTGTGAGGCCTGAGCCTATTATTGCTCCGTGATTCCAGGGTATAGTCCATATTATGACCTAATTAAAGGAAGTCTCATCCATTCTGCGCCATCCTATGCTCCAGCTCAAGTATCCACGAGAACTCGACCAAAATGTATGTAAAATCTGATCTGTCATTTTCTGCCAGGTGTTCATATTGTGTATTTCTTTCCTACTGTTCTGTACTCTCCCTTATTGCGCCTCGTCACCTGGCAGCATTTACCAACCTTTGTCTCTCTTCTACAGATCCTAGATCGTTAATTCTTCAAAGGCATTGTGAAAGTGTAGAAGGCGGCAGCTCAGTTGGTGTGGTAATCAAAAAATGGGGGGTTGATGTATTGCCCCAACACCGGTCCTTTAGTGATCGGTCACTGGCCACAGAGAGGGTTCAGTGGCAGTATTTGGACTGGAAGTATCCATAGCTGCAAAGTTTTCCAGGGCCCTGCATAATATATTGGTCCAGTCCACATTTTTTTCCTCTGGATTTTGGGACTTTTAGTCCTATTTTCATAATGGAATAAACCGCGTTAAAAAATCTGCCTGGAGCAGCACATCACACATGGGCCTGGGAAGCTTGGCCTGGCTGAGCACCTTTTCTCCCCAGGGGACTGGGCACCTTTTTTACTGGCAGGAGCTGTCTCCCTGGAATCTGAACAGTTAAGGGGTCACATTCCATCTAAATCCTTTTCTCCTGCAAGAGCGAGCTGTTAAATTGGCAGTTCCCATCAGTACCCCAGCCATCCCCTTAGCTTTATTGCCTAGTTCCACTCTCCTCCTGTGTTGTGATGCTATTCCCATCACTTCTGCCCTCCTCCCGCTTTACTTGATATTGCCTTCCGCCATCTGCCATCCGTCATGTTGCTTACTCCCTTCTGCCTTTCATCTGCTGTACTTGTTGGCCCACCCCACCCACCATAGCAAAAAAGTGCTATAACCGTGCAAGTGCTAACAGTGTCATAGCACTGTGTGTGCGTGGGTGGCTCTGTCTGTCTGTGTGTGTGGGTGGCTCTGTCTGTCTGTGCGTGGGTGGCTCTGTCTGTGTGTGTGTTATCGTGGGTGGCTCTGTCTGTGTGTGTGTGGGTGGCTCTGTCTGTCTGTGTGTGCGTGGGTGGCTCTGTCTGTCTGTGCATGGGTGGTACAAAAGGGGATGGTGATGGACGGAGCATCTGAATCAATGAAACACTCAAACCCAGTCAAAAGATCTGGGTTTAATCCATCACCGTTCTTTAGCCCACTCTGCCACCCCAGTTCAGACATGGCTATATGCAAATCAGTCTGACCCTGAGCCTCATGGGAACAGTCCAGCCCGAACTGCCAAGCCATGTCTTCCCTGGACCGGAAACAAGCTTCCGAGGACTGGTTTCTGGCATTCCAGCCGTCTTCAGCCCGGCTTGCTTGAATCCAGTGGCAAAGTGAGCAAAGGACTCACGTCTGAGCATACCCTGTCATGCATGGGTGGCTCTGTCTGTCTGTGTGTGTGTGCGTGGGTGGCTCTGTCTGTCTGTGCATGGGTGGCTCTGTCTGTATGTGTGGGTGGGTGGGTGGGTGGCTCTGTCTGTTTGTGCGCGTGGGTGGCTCTGTCTGTGTGTGCGTGGGTGGCTTTTTCTGTCTGTGTGTGGGTGGCTCTGTCTGTGTGTGTGGGTGGCTCTGTCTGTCTGTGTGTGGCTCTGTCTGTCTGTGTGTGCGTGGGTGGGTGCAATTCTGCTTTAACTTTTCAGGCCAGGCATCCTTAGCGTTGTGGGGGCCGTTGTGGAGATTAAGCAAGCTATTGCCCAGAGTTGCAGAGTGGGACTCCATGATTGGAATAGGGACCGAGGCGAGAATTATCAGGTCCGTGGAATTTTTGAGCCCAAGACCCGCCGAGGCGGGGAATTGAACCCTGGTCCCGGGCAAGACCTCTGCATCAGGGTCTGCAGCTCTAACCATTGAGCCACACTTCTCCACAGTGCGTGGGTGGCTCTGTCTGTCTGTGTGTGCGTGGGTGGCTCTGTCTGTCTGTGCATGGGTGGCTCTGTCTGTGTGTGCGCGTGGGTGGCTCTGTCTGTGTGTGCGTGGGTGGCTCTGTCTGTCTGTGTGTGCGCGTGGGTGGCTCTGTCTGTGTGTGTGTGCGTGGGTGGCTCTGTCTGTCTGTGTGTGCGTGGGTGGCTCTGTCTGTCTGTGTGTGCGTGGGTGGCTCTGTCTGTCTGTGTGTGCGTGGGTGGGTGCTATCCTGCTTTAACTTTTCATCGGCTCCCTTCCTAGTTCGATATGCACCATTTCTGACTTATTCCATGTTGACCCCCTTTTGTATGTAAGTGTTCTGTTTGGTATTCTTATTCGATGCTGGTACTGCATTTATTACCTTTCCTCCAATTGTAAAGCGCTCTGATATCCTTCGGGGTCATGTTCGTGCTATATAAAGCTTTATAAATAAAACGTTATACATAAAGGGAGGCGCATGCAAGGCGCAGCAGGGCATTCATTAACACGTGCAGACAGGGAGGTGCATGGAAGGCGCAGCAGTATATTCACACATGTGCAGACAGGGAGGCGCATACAAGGCACATGCAAGGTACAGCAGGGTATTCACACACGAGCAGACAGGGAGGTGCATACAAGACGCAGCAGCGTATTCGCACACATGTGCAGATAGGGAGGTGCATGCAAGACGCAGCAGCGTATTCGCACACATGTGCAGATAGAGAGGCGCATGCAAGGCGCAGCAGGGTATTCACACACGTGCAGACAGGGAGGTGCATGCAAGATGCAGCAGCGCATTCGCACACATGTGCAGATAGAGAGGCGCATGCAAGGTACAGCAGGGTATTCACACACGTGCAGACAGGGAGGTGCATGCAAGACGCAGCAGCGTATTCGCACACATGTGCAGATAGGGAGGTGCATGCAAGATGCAGCAGCGTATTCGCACACATGTGCAGATAGAGAGGCGCATGCAAGGCGCAGCAGGGTATTCACACACATGTGTAGATAGGGATGCACATGCAAGGCGCAGAAGGGTATTCATACACACGTGCTGACAGGTAGGCGCATGCAAGGCGCAGCAGGGTATTCACACACACGTGCTGACAGGTAGGCGCATGCAAGGCGCAGCAGGGTATTCACACACACGTGCTGACAGGTAGGCGCATGCAAGACGCAGCAGGGTATTCACACACATGCAGACAGGGCGGCACATGCAAGGCGCAGAAGGGTATTCACACACACGTGCAGACAGGACGCGCATGCAAGGCGCAGCAGGGTATTCACACACACGTGCAGACAGGACGCGCATGCAAGGCGCAGCAGGGTATTCACACACACGTGCAGATAGGGCGGCGCATGCAAGGCGCAGCAGGGTATTCACACACACGTGCAGACAGGGAGGCACATGCAAGGCGCAGAAGGGTATTCGCACACACGTGCAGACAGGGCAGCACATGCAAGGTGCAAAAGGGTATTCACACACACGTGCAGACAGGGCGGCACATGCAAGGCGCAGAAGGGTATTCACAAATGTGAAGACAGGGAGAAACATGCAAGGCGCAGCAGGGTATTCGCACACACGTGCAGAGAGGGAAGCGCATGCAAGGCACAGCAGAGTATTCACACATGTGCAGACAGGGAGGCGCATGCAAGGCGCAGCAGGGTATTCACACACACTTGCAGATAGGGCGGCGCATGCAAGGCGCAGCAGGGTATTCACACACACGTGCAGACAGGGAGGCACATGCAAGGCGCAGAAGGGTATTCACACACACGTGCAGACAGGGAGGCACATGCAAGGCGCAGAAGGGTATTCACACACACGTGCAGATAGGGCGGCGCATGCAGGGCAGGGTATTCACACACACGTGCAGACAGGACACGCATGCAAGGCGCAGCAGTGTATTCACACACACGTGCAGATAGGGCGGCGCATGCAGGGCAGGGTATTCACACACACGTGCAGACAGGACGCGCATGCAAGGCGCAGCAAGGTATTCACACACACGTGCAGATAGGGCGGCGCATGCAAGGCGCAGCAGGGTATTCACACACACGTGCAGACAGGGAGGCACATGCAAGGCGCAGAAGGGTATTCACACACACGTGCAGACAGGACGCGCATGCAAGGCGCAGAAGGGTATTCACACACACGTGCAGACAGGGAGGCGCATGCAAGGTGCAGCAGGGTATTCACACACACGTGCGGATAGGGCGGCGCATGCAAGGCGCAGCAGGGTATTCACACACACGTGCAGACAGGACGCGCATGCAAGGCGCAGCAGGGTATTCACACACACGTGCAGATAGGGCGGCGCATGCAAGGCGCAGCAGAGTATTCACACACACGTGCAGACAGGGAGGCACATGCAAGGCGCAGAAGGGTATTCACACACACGTGCAGACAGGGCAGCACATGCAAGGTGCAAAAGGGTATTTACACACACGTGCAGACAGGGCGGCACATGCAAGGCGCAGAAGGGTATTCACAAATGTGCAGACAGGGAGGCACATGCAAGGCGCAGCAGGGTATTCGCACACACGTGCAGAGAGGGAAGCGCATGCAAGGCACAGCAGAGTATTCACAAATGTGCAGATAGGGCGGCGCATGCAAGGCGCAGCAGGGTATTCACGCACACGTGCAGACAGGGAGGCACATGCAAGGCGCAGAAGGGTATTCACACACACGTGCAGACAGGGCAGCACATGCAAGGCGCATCAGGGTATTCACACACACGTGCTGACAGGTAGGCGCATGCAAGGCGCAGCAGGGTATACACACACACATGCAGACAGGTAGGCGCATGCAAGGCGCAGCAGGGTATTCACACACACATGCAGACAGGGCGGCACATGCAAGGCGCAGAAGGGTATTCACACACACGTGCAGACAGGGAGGCACATGCAAGGCGCAGCAGGGTATTCACACACACGTGCAGACAGGACGCGCATGCAAGGCGCAGCAGGGTATTCACACACACGTGCAGATAGGGCGGCGCATGCAAGGCGCTGCAGGGTATTCACACACACGTGCCGACAGGGCAGCACATGCAAGGTGCAAAAGGGTATTCACACACACGTGCAGACAGGGCGGCACATGCAAGGCGCAGAAGGGTATTCACACACACGTGCAGACAGGACGCGCATGCAAGGCGCAGCAGGGGATTCACACACACGTGCAGACAGGTAGGCGCATGCAAGGCGCAGCAGGGTATTCACACACACATGCAGACAGGTAGGTGCATGAAAGGCACAGACAGGCAGGGGCAGGACTTGCAAACAAAGACAGCCTTGTTGGCTCCTCTATGGCGCGGGAAGAAGCCAGAACAGGTTCATCCAGGTGCGGGCGCCAGGTGACGAGCCAGGGTGCTCGAGATGCCCCGCCCAGCCCTGGAACACACAAGGAAGTCGCCGAGGCCCAGACTGCTTCCGAGCAGGAAGGGTTCCTGAGGCACCCTGCCCTGGCTCTCCCATCCTGTCCAGTGAGCTCCGCCCCTCTCCACCGCCAGAGCTTTCTGTAAAGCCAGGAACACAGTGTCCGAGTCACGCGCCTCATCCATGATGCCAGCTGGCCGGTTGGAACCAGTGTGACCAGTGTCTCCAAGTCCCTGTGGCACAAAATGAGAACAATCACCAAAAGCCAGAAATCCCCCTTGAGTCAGTTTATACTTTAAGAAGTAAATATAATGAGAACACACCTTAAATGTGCTGTAGAGCTTCCATAGTGATCCCTGGCTTAAAGTAAACAAAGACAGATACACCATGCTAAAAACAAGCATTGACAAAGTCAATAAGTCTCGCCTATGCAAGAGCTATTGGGATTGTGGAGTGGTGTGGCTCACTGGTTAGAGGCGGCAGACCCGGAAGCAGAGAACGGCCCGGGACCAGGGTTCAATTCCCGACGCGGCAGGGTCGTGGACCAGGGTCAGCGGACTCGATAATTCTCGCCTCGGTGCCTACTCTAACCAGGGATCACACTCGGCAACTCTGGGCATTAGCTTGCCTCATCTCTACAACGGCCCCCCACATTCGCCGGGGATGCCTGGTTTCACCTTGGAGATACCCAGTAGGGGCCATCTCACAGGGATAGTCAGGACGGGTTCCCCAGCGGTCTACAGCGCCATGACGCCTCAGGGCAGCAGTGCGCTTTACAAGACACATTACATTACATTACATTACATTGCCAATGTGTTTTAGCAATGTTGTGCACCAGTGTGGCTGCTGTTCAGCACGGCTAAATGTTTGTGGCATAATCATAGCCTGTAGCACACGCTAATGTAAAATTGCATATAATTCATTCATATATGTTCAAGCAAATGTCTTATTATTCTTTTAATCTGTTGTTCGGTTGTTATGTTCTTAGCCACAAAGCCAACACATGGTTCGTTGCACAAGGGGAAGTGGCCCAATACTTCCTCAGGTCTGTATGTCCGTCCTTATTGCCGGTTGTAGTTCCGTCTGGTGTGTCCAAATATCTATTCTCTGTAAGTAGTTCCCCCGTCTCTATTTTCTCATGAAGTCTGGTAGTACAGGGGCACATGCATCAAAGGTAGGAATTGCGATTCCCTAATAGCGATTATTAAGGAATCGCTATTAAGGAGTCGCAATTACCTATGCATGTAGGTTGCGCAAAAAAATAATGTTTCTTACATATTCCTTAATAGCGAATGGCAAATTATTAAGGAATGGGAAGACATTCGCAAGCTGCGAATACCAAATAGGTACTCGCAAATTGCGAATGCCATTTCAAGGGTGACAGGGGGCCGAAAAGCCAACCTGATGCACCCCCAAAACAGGTATGTGTGCTGATGTGGCACACATACATGCCCCACACATGCCCCAAGGGCATGTGTGTGTGCCAAGTGGCACATGGAAAATGCAAAAAAGCGAATATTTGTAAGCTTTTGCAAAGTACCACCAAATAATAATTTGCGATTCCTTAAAGCCCGGTCGCAATTTTTTCATGCTTCCTGCATTGCATTTAGGGAATTGCAAATTGCGATTCCATAAATGCATTCACAATATAGGTAATGACTTGAACTGCGATTCCCTATCTTGTGAATTGCTTTGGGCCCGATGAATGGGCCCCAAAATGTGTCCATGCTCGCGGATCACAGTGGACACCAGGCATCGGCGCACCGGATATGGATCTACGGTGTGGATTCACTCCGTGCTGGGAGCTTTCACACATTTCACTACCAGACTTCATGAGAACATAGAGCTGGCGGATGAACACAGTGAACAGGGTTTGCGGAGGGGAGGGATGGACTCGAGAGAGCTGGACAGCCTGGAGCAGAGTCAGGACATAGAAAGCAAGCACATGTGAGTTGCAAACAGTAAACAACGGGCAGAAAACATTCCCAGGGAAGCTTTCAGAACGCCCTAAAGATGTCATTAGCAAACCAGGCAGCTGACTGTGTGCCGGGCTTCTACCAAATAAATAGAGGTGATGTTATGTAAACTTTATTTCAGAATTTAAAAATGTGGCCAGTATTTATTTCTTGGAGAGGCGACAACCCTAGGCTCATCAGAACGGGGTGTGTTAATGGCATGAGGGCCTGATCAGAACAGGGCCAGTTCACTGCACACAGGGGCCCATCAGAGCAGGACTAGATCACTGCACACAGGGGCCCATCAGAGCAGGACTAGTTCACTGCACACAGGGGCCCATCAGAGCAGGACTAGTTCACTGCGCACAGGGGCCCATCAGAGCAGGACTAGTTCACTGCACACAGGGGCTCATCAGAGCAGGACTAGTTCACTGCACACAGGGGCCCATCAGAGCAGGACTAGTTCACTGCACACAGGGGCTCAACAGAGCAGGACTAGTTCAATGGACACAGGGGCTCACCAGAGCAGGACTAGTTCACTGCACACAGGGGCCCATTAGAGCAGGACTAGTTCACTGCACACAGGGGCCCATCAGAGCAGGACTAGTTCACTGCACACAGGGGCTCATCAGAGCAGGACTAGTTCACTGCACACAGGGGCCCATCAGAGCAGGACTAGTTCACTGCACACAGGGGCTCAACAGAGCAGGACTAGTTCACTGCACAAGGGGGCCCACTAGAGCAGGACTAGTTCACTGCACACAGGGGCTCAACAGAGCAGGACTAGTTCAATGGACACAGGGGCTCACCAGAGCAGGACTAGTTCACTGCACACAGGGGCCCATCAGAGCAGGACTAGTTCACTGCACACAGGGGCTCATCAGAGCAGGACTAGTTCACTGCACACAGGGGCCCATCAGAGCAGGACTAGTTCACTGCACACAGGGGCTCAACAGAGCAGGACTAGTTCACTGCACACAGGGGCCCATCAGAGCAGGACTAGTTCACTGCACACAGGGGCCCATCAGAGCAGGACTAGTTCACTGCACACAGGGGCTCATCAGAGCAGGACTAGTTCACTGCACACAGGGGCCCATCAGAGCAGGACTAGTTCACTGCACACAGGGGCTCAACAGAGCAGGACTAGTTCACTGCACAAGGGGGCCCACTAGAGCAGGACTAGTTCACTGCACGAGGGGGGCCATCAGAGCAGGACTAGTTCACTGCACACAGGGGCTCACCAGAGCAGGACTAGTTCACTGCACACAGGGGCTCGCCAGAGCAGGACTAGTTAACTGCACATGGGGGCTCACCAGAGCAGGACTAGTTCACTGCACACAGGGGCTCAACAGAGCAGGACTAGTTCACTGCACACAGGGGCCCATCAGAGCAGGACTAGTTCACTGCACATGGGGGCTCACCAGAGCAGGACTAGTTCACTGCACACAGGGGCTCAAAAGAGCAGGACTAGTTCACTGCACGAGGGGGCCCACCAGAGCAGGACTAGTTCACTGCACACAGGGGCTCAACAGAGCAGGACTAGTTCACTGCACGAGGGGGCCCACCAGAGCAGGACTAGTTCACTGCACGAGGGGGCCCACCAGAGCAGGACTAGTTCACTGCACGAGGGGGCTTATCAGAGCAGGACTAGTTCACTGGACACAGGGGCTCACCAGAGCAGGACTAGTTCACTGCACACAGGGGCTCACCAGATCAGGACTAGTTCTTTGCACGAGGGGGCCCACCAGAGCAGGATTAGTTCACTGCACGAGGGGGCCCACTAGAGCAGGACTAGTTCACTGCACGAGGGGGCCCATCAGAGCAGGACTAGTTCACTGCACGAGGGGTCCCACTAGAGCAGGACTAGTTCACTGCACGAGGGGAACCATCAGAGCAGGACTAGTTCACTGCACACAGGGGCTCGCCAGAGCAGGACTAGTTCACTGCACACGGGGGCTCAACAGAGCAGGACTAGTTCACTGCACGAGGGGGCCCACTAGAGCAGGACTAGTTCACTGCACGAGAGGGCCCATCAGAGCAGGACTAGTTCACTGCACACAGGGGCTCATCAGAGCAGGACTAGTTCACTGCACACAGGGGCTCACCAGAGCAGGACTAGTTCACTGCACACGGGGGCTCAACAGAGCAGGACTAGTTCACTGCACGAGGGGGCCCACCAGAGCAGGACTAGTTCACTGCACGAGGGGGCCCACTAGAGCAGGGCTAGTTCACTGGACACCGGGGCTCACTAGAGCAGGACTAGTTCACTGGACACAGGGGCTCACCAGAGCAGGACTAGTTCACTGCACACAGGGGCTCACCAGATCAGGACTAGTTCACTGCACGAGGGGGCCCACCAGAGCAGGACTACTTCACTGCACGAGGGGGCCCACTAAAGCAGGACTAGTTCACTGGAAACAGGGGCCCACAAGAGCAGGACTAGTTCACTGCACGAGGGGGCCCATCAGAGCAGGACTAGTTCACTGCACGAGGGGACCCATCAGAGCAGGACTAGTTCACTGCACACAGGGGCTCACCAGAGCAGGACTAGTTCACTGCACACAGGGGCTCACCAGAGCAGGACTAGTTCACTCCACGAGGGGGCCCACCAGAGCAGGACTAGTTCACTGGACACAGGGGCCCACTAGAGCAGGACTAGTTCACTGCACGAGGTGCCCCATCAGAGCAGGACTAGTTCACTGCACACAGGGGCTCACCAGAGCAGGACTAGTTCACTGCACACAGGGGCTCACCAGAGCAGGACTAGTTCACTGCACACAGGGCTCACCAGAGCAGGACTAGTTCACTGCATGAGGGGGCCCATCAGAGCAGGACTAGTTCACTGCACGAGGGGGCCCACTAGAGCAGGACTAGTTCACTGCACACAGGGGCTCACCAGAGCAGGACTAGTTCACTGCACACAGGGGCTCACCAGATCAGGACTAGTTCACTTCGCGAGGGGGCCCACTAGAGCAGGACTAGTTCACTGCACACAGGGGCTCACCAGAGCAGGACTAGTTCACTGCAAACAGGGGCTCACCAGATCAGGACTAGTTCACTGCACGAGGGGGCCCACTAGAGCAGGACTAGTTCACTGGACACAGGGGCTCACCAGAGCAGAACTAGTTCACTGCACACAAGGGCTCACCAGATCAGGACTAGTTCACTGCACGAGAGGGCCCACCAGAGCAGGACTAGTTCACTGCACGAGGGGGCCCATCAGAGCAGGACTAGTTCACTGCACGAGGGGGCCCACTAGAGCAGGACTAGTTCACTGGACACAGGGGCTCACCAGAGCAGGACTAGTTCACTGGACACAGGGGCCCACTAGAGCAGGACTAGTTCACTGCACGAGGGGGCCCATCATAGCAGGACTAGTTCACTGCACGAGGGGGCCCATCAGAGCAGGACTAGTTCACTGCACAAAGGGGGCCCACCAGAGCAGGACTAGTTCACTGCACGAGGGGGCCCACTAGAGCAGGACTAGTTCACTGGACACAGGGGCTCACCAGAGCAGGACTAGTTCACTGGACACAGGGGCCCACTAGAGCAGGACTAGTTCACTGCACGAGGGGGCCCATCAGAGCAGGACTAGTTCACTGCACACAGGGGCTCACCAGAGCAGGACTAGTTCACTGGACACAGGGGTTCACCAGAGCAGGACTAGTTCACTGGACACAGGGGCTCATCAGAACAGGACTAGTTCACTTCACACAGGGGCCCATCAGAGCAGGACTAGTTCACTGCACACGGGGGCTCAACAGAGCAGGACTAGTTCACTGCACACAGGGGCTCACCAGAGCAGGACTAGTTCACTGCACACAGGGGCTCATCAGAGCAGGACTAGTTCGCTGCACGAGGGGGCCCATCAGAGCAGGACTAGTTCACTGCACGAGGGGGCCCATCAGAGCAGGACTAGTTCACTGCACACAGGGGCCCATCAGAGCAGGACTAGTTCACTGCACACGGGGGCTCAACAGAGCAGGACTAGTTCACTGGACACAGGGGCCCACTAGAGCAGGACTAGTTCACTGCACACAGGGACTCACCAGAGCAGGACTTGTTCACTGGACACAGGGGCCCACCAGAGCAGGACTAGTTCACTGCACGAGGGGGCCCATCAGAGCAGGACTAGTTCACTGCACGAGGGGGCCCATCAGAGAAGGACTAGTTCACTGCACACAGGGGCTCACCAGAGCAGGACTAGTTCAATGGACACAGGGGCTCACCAGAGCAGGACTAGTTCACTGGACACAGGGGCCCACTAGAGCAGGACTAGTTCACTGCACGAGGGGGCCCATCAGAGCAGGACTAGTTCACTGCACACAAGGGCTCACCAGAGCAGGACTAGTTCACTGCACACAGGGGCTCACCAGAGCAGGACTAGTTCACTGGACACAGGGGCTCACCAGAGCAGGACTAGTTCACTGGACACAGGGGCTCATCAGAGCAGGACTAGTTCACTGCACACAGGGGCCGATCAGAGCAGGACTAGTTCACTGCACACGGGGGCTCAACAGAGCAGGACTAGTTCACTGCACACAGGGGCTCACCAGAGCAGGACTAGTTCACTGCACACAGGGGCTCACCAGAGCAGGACTAGTTCACTGGACACAGCGGCCCACTAGAGCAGGACTAGTTCACTGCACGAGGGGGCCCATCAGAGCAGGACTAGTTCACTGCAAACAGGGGCTCACCTGAGCAGAACTAGTTGACTGGACACAGGGGCTCATCAGAGCAGGACTAGTTCACTGGACACAGGGGCCCATCAGAGCAGGACTAGTTCACTGCACACAGGGCCTCACCAGAGCAGGACTAGTTCACTGCACGAGAGGGCCCATCAGATCAGGACTAGTTCACTGCACACAGGGGCTCACCAGAGCAGGACTAGTTCACTGCACACAGGGGCTCACCAGAGCAGGATTAGTTCACTGCACGAGGGGGCCCATCAGAGCAGGACTAGTTCACTGCACGAGAGGCCCATCAGAGCAGGACTAGTTCACTCCACGAGGGGGCCCATCAGAGCATGACTAGTTCACTGCACACAGGGGCTCACCAGAGCAGGACTAGTTCACTGCACACAGGGGCTCTCAAGAGCAGGACTAGTTCACTGCACGAGGGGGCCCATCAGAGCAGGACTAGTTCACTGCACACAGGGGCTCACCAGAGCAGGACTAGTTCAGTGGACACAGGGGCTCACCAGAGCAGGACTAGTTCACTGCACACAGGGGCTCACTAGAGCAGGACTAGTTCACTGCACGAGGGGGCCATCAGAGCAGGACTAGTTCACTGCACACAGGGGCCCATCAGAGCAGGACTAGTTCACTGCACACAGGGGCTCACCAGAGCAGGACTAGTTCACTGGACACAGGGGCCCACTAGAGCAGGACTAGTTCACTGCACACAGGGGCTCACTAGAGCAGGACTAGTTCACTGCACGAGGGGGCCCATCAGAGCAGGACTAGTTCACTGCACACAGGGGCTCACCAGAGCAGGACTAGTTCACTGGACACAGGGGCTCACCAGAGCAGGACTAGTTCACTGGACACAGGGGCCCACTAGAGCAGGACTAGTTCACTGCACGAGGGGGCCCATCAGAGCAGGACTAGTTCACTGCACACAGGGGCTCACCAGAGCAGGACTAGTTCACTGGACACAGGGGCTCACCAGAGCAGGACTAGTTCACTGGACACAGGGGCTCATCAGAGCAGGACTAGTTCACTGCACACAGGGGCCCATCAGAGCAGGACTAATTCACTGCACACAGGGGCTCACCAGAGCAGGACTAGTTCACTGCACACAGGGGCTCACCAGAGCAGGACTAGTTCACTGCACACAGGGGCTCACCAGAGCAGGACTAGTTCACTGGACACAGGGGCCCATCAGAGCAGGACTAGTTCACTGCACACAGGGGCTCACCAGAGCAGGACTAGTTCACTGCACACAGGGGCTCACCAGAGCAGGACTAGTTCACTGGACACAGGGGCTCATCAGAGCAGGACTAGTTCACTGGACACAGGGGCCCATCAGAGCAGGACTAGTTCACTGCACACAGGGACTCACCAGAGCAGGACTAGTTCACTGCACACAGGGGCTCACCAGAGCAGGACTAGGTCACTGCACGAGGGGGCCCATCAGAGCAGGACTAGTTCACTGCACACAGGGGCTCACCAGAGCAGGACTAGTTCACTGCACACAGGGGCACCCCAGAGCAGGACTAGTTCACTGCACGAGGGGGCCCATCAGAGCAGGACTAGTTCACTGCACGAGGGGGCCCATCAGAGCAGGACTAGTTCACTGCACGAGGGGGCCCATCAGAGCAGGACTAGTTCACTGCACGAGGGGGCCCATCAGAGCAGGACTAGTTCACTGCACACAGGGGCTCACCAGAGCAGGACTAGTTCACTGCACATAGGGGCTCACCAGAGGAGGACTAGTTCACTGCACACAGGGGCTCACCAGAGCAGGACTAGTTCACTGCACACAGGGGCTCACCAGAGCAGGACTAGTTCACTGCACGAGGGGGCCCATCAGAGCAGGACTAGTTCACTGCACGAGGGGCCCATCAGAGCAGGACTAGTTCACTGCACACAGGGGCTCACCAGAGCAGGACTAGTTCACTGCACACAGGGGCTCCCAAGAGCAGGACTAGTTCACTGCACACAGGGGCTCACCAGAGCAGGACTAGTTCACTGCACACAGGGGCTCACCAGAGCAGGACTAGTTCACTGCACGAGGGAGCCCATCAGAGCAGGACTAGTTTACTGCACGACGGGGCCCATCAGAGCAGGACTAGTTCACTGCACACAGGGGCTCACCAGAGCAGGACTAGTTCACTGCACGGGGGGCCCATCAGAGCAGGACTAGTTTACTGTACGAGGGGGACCATCAGAGCAGGACTAGTTCACTGCACACAGGGGCTCACCAGAGCAGGACTAGTTCACAGCACACAGGGGCTCACCAGAGCAGTACTAGTTCACTGCACGAGGGGGCCCATCAGAGCAGGACTAGTTCACTGCACGAGGGGGCCCATCAGAGCAGGACTAGTTCACTGCACACAGGGGCTCACCAGAGCAGGACTAGTTCACTGCACACCGGGGCTCACCAGAGCAGGACTAGTTCACTGCACACAGGGGCTCACCAGAGCAGGACTAGTTCACTGCACACAGGGGCTCACCAGAGCAGGACTAGTTCACTGCACGAGGGGGCCCATCAGAGCAGGACTAGTTCACTGCACACAGGGGCTCACCAGAGCAGGACTAGTTCACTGCACACAGGGGCTCACTAGAGCAGGACTATTTCACTGCACACAGGGGCTCACCAGAGCAGGACTAGTTCACTGCACATGGGGGCCCATCAGAGCAGGACTAGTTCACTGCACACAGGGGCTCACCAGAGCAGGACTAGTTCACTGGACACAGGGGCTCATCAGAGCAGGACTAGTTCACTGGACACAGGGGCCCATCAGAGCAGGACTAGTTCACTGCACACAGGGGCTCACCAGAGCAGGACTAGTTCACTGCACAGAGGGGCCGATCAGACCAGGACTAGTTCACTGCACACGGGGGCTCATCAGAGCAGGACTAGTTCACTGCACGAGGGGGCCCATCAGAGCAGGACTAGTTCACTGCACGAGGGGGCCCATCAGAGCAGGACTAGTTCACTGCACACAGGGGCCCATCAGAGCAGGACTAGTTCACTGCACACGGGGGCTCAACAGAGCAGGACTAGTTCACTGGACACAGGGGCCCACTAGAGCAGGACTAGTTCACTGCACACAGGGGCTCACCAGAGCAGGACTTGTTCACTGGACACAGGGGCCCACCAGAGCAGGACTAGTTCACTGCACGAGGGGGCCCATCAGAGCAGGACTAGTTCACTGCACGAGGGGGCCCATCAGAGCAGGACTAGTTCACTGCACACAGGGGCTCACCAGAGCAGGACTAGTTCAATGGACACAGGGGCTCACCAGAGCAGGACTAGTTCACTGGACACAGGGGCCCACTAGAGCAGGACTAGTTCACTGCACGAGGGGGCCCATCAGAGCAGGACTAGTTCACTGCACACAGGGGCTCAACAGAGCAGGACTAGTTCACTGCACACAGGGGCTCACCAGAGCAGGACTAGTTCACTGGACACAGGGGCTCACCAGAGCAGGACTAGTTCACTGGACACAGGGGCTCATCAGAGCAGGACTAGTTCACTGCACACAGGGGCCGATCAGAGCAGGACTAGTTCACTGCACACGGGGGCTCAACAGAGCAGGACTAGTTCACTGCACACAGGGGCTCACCAGAGCAGGACTAGCTCACTGCACACAGGGGCTCACCAGAGCAGGACTAGTTCACTGGACACAGCGGCCCACTAGAGCAGGACTAGTTCACTGCACGAGGGGGCCCATCAGAGCAGGACTAGTTCACTGCAAACAGGGGCTCACCTGAGCAGGACTAGTTGACTGGACACAGGGGCTCATAAGAGCAGGACTAGTTCACTGGACACAGGGGCCCATCAGAGCAGGACTAGTTCACTGCACACAGGGCCTCACCAGAGCAGGACTAGTTCACTGCACGAGAGGGCCCATCAGATCAGGACTAGTTCACTGCACACAGGGGCTCACCAGAGCAGGACTAGTTCACTGCACACAGGGGCTCACCAGAGCAGGACTAGTTCACTGCACGAGGGGGCCCATCAGAGCAGGACTAGTTCACTGCACGAGAGGCCCATCAGAGCAGGACTAGTTCACTGCACGAGGGAGCCCATCAGAGCAGGACTAGTTCACTGCACACAGGGGCTCACCAGAGCAGGACTAGTTCACTGCACACGGGGGCTCTCTAGAGCAGGACTAGTTCACTGCACAAGGGGGCCCATCAGAGCAGGACTAGTTCACTGCACACAGGGGCTCACCAGAGCAGGACTAGTTCAAGTTCACTGGACACAGGGGCTCACCAGAGCAGGACTAGTTCACTGCACACAGGGGCTCACTAGAGCAGGACTAGTTCACTGCACGAGCGGGCCATCAGAGCAGGACTAGTTCACTGCACACAGGGGCCCATCAGAGCAGGACTAGTTCACTGCACACAGGGGCTCACCAGAGCAGGACTAGTTCACTGGACACAGGGGCCCACTAGAGCAGGACTAGTTCACTGCACACAGGGGCTCACTAGAGCAGAACTAGTTCACTGCACGAGGGGGCCCATCAGAGCAGGACTAGTTCACTGCACACAGGGGCTCACCAGAGCAGGACTAGTTCACTGGACACAGGGGCTCACCAGAGCAGGACTAGTTCACTGGACACAGGGGCCCACTAGAGCAGGACTAGTTCACTGCACGAGGGGGCCCATCAGAGCAGGACTAGTTCACTGCACACAGGGGCTCACCAGAGCAGGACTAGTTCACTGGACACAGGGGCTCACCAGAGCAGGACTAGTTCACTGGACACAGGGGCTCATCAGAGCAGGACTAGGTCACTGCACACAGGGGCCCATCAGAGCAGGACTAATTCACTGCACACAGGGGCTCACCAGAGCAGGACTAGTTCACTGCACACAGGGGCTCACCAGAGCAGGACTAGTTCACTGCACACAGGGGCTCACCAGAGCAGGACTAGTTCACTGGACACAGGGGCCCATCAGAGCAGGACTAGTTCACTGCACACAGGGGCTCACCAGAGCAGGACTAGTTCACTGCACACAGGGGCTCACCAGAGCAGGACTAGTTCACTGGACGCAGGGGCTCATCAGAGCAGGACTAGTTCACTGGACACAGGGGCCCATCAGAGCAGGACTAGTTCACTGCACACAGGGACTCACCAGAGCAGGACTAGTTCACTGCACACAGGGGCTCACCAGAGCAGGACTAGTTCACTGCACGAGGGGGCCCATCAGAGCAGGACTAGTTCACTGCACACAGGGGCTCACCAGAGCAGGACTAGTTCACTGCACACAGGGGCACACCAGAGCAGGACTAGTTCACTGCACGAGGGGGTCCATCAGAGCAGGACTAGTTCACTGCACGAGGGGGCCCATCACAGCAGGACTAGTTCACTGCACGAGGGGGCCCATCAGAGCAGGACTAGTTCACTGCACGAGGGGGCCCATCAGAGCAGGACTAGTTCACTGCACACAGGGGCTCACCAGAGCAGGACTAGTTCACAGCACATAGGGGTTCACCAGAGGAGGACTAGTTCACTGCACACAGGGGTTCACCAGAGCAGGACTAGTTCACTGCACACAGGGACTCACCAGAGCAGGACTAGTTCACTGCACGAGGGGGCCCATCAGAGCAGGACTAGTTCACTGCACGAGGGGCCCATCAGAGCAGGACTAGTTCACTGCACACAGGGGCTAACCAGAGCAGGACTAGTTCACTGCACACAGGGGCTCACCAGAGCAGGACTAGTTCACTGCACACAGGGGCTCACCAGAGCAGGACTAGTTCACTGCACGAGGGAGCCCATCAGAGCAGGACTAGTTTACTGCACGACGGGGCCCATCAGAGCAGGACTAGTTCACTGCACACAGGGGCTCACCAGAGCAGGACTAGTTCACTGCACGGGGGGCCCATCAGAGCAGGACTAGTTCACTGTACGAGGGGGACCATCAGAGCAGGACTAGTTCACTGCACACAGGGGCTCACCAGAGCAGGACTAGTTCACAGCACACAGGGGCTCACCAGAGCAGTACTAGTTCACTGCACGAGGGGGCCCATCAGAGCAGGACTAGTTCACTGCACGAGGGGGCCCATCAGAGCAGGACTAGTTCACTGCACACAGGGGCTCACCAGAGCAGGACTAGTTCACTGCACACCGGGGCTCACCAGAGCAGGACTAGTTCACTGCACACAGGGGCTCACCAGAGCAGGACTAGTTCACTGCACACAGGGGCTCACCAGAGCAGGACTAGTTCACTGCACGAGGGGGCCCATCAGAGCAGGACTAGTTCACTGCACACAGGGGCTCCCCAGAGCAGGACTAGTTCACTGCACACAGGGGCTCACTAGAGCAGGACTAGTTCACTGCACACAGGGGCTCACCAGAGCAGGACTAGTTCACTGCACATGGGGGCCCATCAGCGCAGGACTAGTTCACTGCACACAGGGGCTCACCAGAGCAGGACTAGTTCACTGCACACAGGGGCTCACCAGAGCAGGACTAGTTCACTGGACACAGGGGCTCACCAGAGCAGGACTAGTTCACTGGACACAGGGGCTCATCAGAGCAGGACTAGTTCACTGCACACAGGGGCCGATCAGAGCAGGACTAGTTCACTGCACACGGGGGCTCAACAGAGCAGGACTAGTTCACTGCACACAGGGGCTCACCAGAGCAGGACTAGCTCACTGCACACAGGGGCTCACCAGAGCAGGACTAGTTCACTGGACACAGCGGCCCACTAGAGCAGGACTAGTTCACTGCACGAGGGGGCCCATCAGAGCAGGACTAGTTCACTGCAAACAGGGGCTCACCTGAGCAGGACTAGTTGACTGGACACAGGGGCTCATAAGAGCAGGACTAGTTCACTGGACACAGGGGCCCATCAGAGCAGGACTAGTTCACTGCACACAGGGCCTCACCAGAGCAGGACTAGTTCACTGCACGAGAGGGCCCATCAGATCAGGACTAGTTCACTGCACACAGGGGCTCACCAGAGCAGGACTAGTTCACTGCACACAGGGGCTCACCAGAGCAGGACTAGTTCACTGCACGAGGGGGCCCATCAGAGCAGGACTAGTTCACTGCACGAGAGGCCCATCAGAGCAGGACTAGTTCACTGCACGAGGGAGCCCATCAGAGCAGGACTAGTTCACTGCACACAGGGGCTCACCAGAGCAGGACTAGTTCACTGCACAAGGGGGCTCTCTAGAGCAGGACTAGTTCACTGCACAAGGGGGCCCATCAGAGCAGGACTAGTTCACTGCACACAGGGGCTCACCAGAGCAGGACTAGTTCACTGGACACAGGGGCTCACCAGAGCAGGACTAGTTCACTGCACACAGGGGCTCACTAGAGCAGGACTAGTTCACTGCACGAGCGGGCCATCAGAGCAGGACTAGTTCACTGCACACAGGGGCCCATCAGAGCAGGACTAGTTCACTGCACACAGGGGCTCACCAGAGCAGGACTAGTTCACTGGACACAGGGGCCCACTAGAGCAGGACTAGTTCACTGCACACAGGGGCTCACTAGAGCAGAACTAGTTCACTGCACGAGGGGGCCCATCAGAGCAGGACTAGTTCACTGCACACAGGGGCTCACCAGAGCAGGACTAGTTCACTGGACACAGGGGCTCACCAGAGCAGGACTAGTTCACTGGACACAGGGGCCCACTAGAGCAGGACTAGTTCACTGCACGAGGGGGCCCATCAGAGCAGGACTAGTTCACTGCACACAGGGGCTCACCAGAGCAGGACTAGTTCACTGGACACAGGGGCTCACCAGAGCAGGACTAGTTCACTGGACACAGGGGCTCATCAGAGCAGGACTAGGTCACTGCACACAGGGGCCCATCAGAGCAGGACTAATTCACTGCACACAGGGGCTCACCAGAGCAGGACTAGTTCACTGCACACAGGGGCTCACCAGAGCAGGACTAGTTCACTGCACACAGGGGCTCACCAGAGCAGGACTAGTTCACTGGACACAGGGGCCCATCAGAGCAGGACTAGTTCACTGCACACAGGGGCTCACCAGAGCAGGACTAGTTCACTGCACACAGGGGCTCACCAGAGCAGGACTAGTTCACTGGACGCAGGGGCTCATCAGAGCAGGACTAGTTCACTGGACACAGGGGCCCATCAGAGCAGGACTAGTTCACTGCACACAGGGACTCACCAGAGCAGGACTAGTTCACTGCACACAGGGGCTCACCAGAGCAGGACTAGTTCACTGCACGAGGGGGCCCATCAGAGCAGGACTAGTTCACTGCACACAGGGGCTCACCAGAGCAGGACTAGTTCACTGCACACAGGGGCACACCAGAGCAGGACTAGTTCACTGCACGAGGGGGTCCATCAGAGCAGGACTAGTTCACTGCACGAGGGGGCCCATCACAGCAGGACTAGTTCACTGCACGAGGGGGCCCATCAGAGCAGGACTAGTTCACTGCACGAGGGGGCCCATCAGAGCAGGACTAGTTCACTGCACACAGGGGCTCACCAGAGCAGGACTAGTTCACTGCACATAGGGGCTCACCAGAGGAGGACTAGTTCACTGCACACAGGGTGTGAGAAGGTGGCCTGATATGCAGTGCTCACTATTCTAGTGAACACTATGTATCAGTCCAGCAACCCTTATTGATGATTGGTTGTAAGTCAACCTTATAGACCAGCTATCCTAGTAGCGTGGATACGAGCAGTCTAAGGCTAAAGACTTGAGAGGGCGTGTTAAGCCAGCTGTTTACCACACATATACCCCTTGAATACCAAGTGAAAGGACACCACACAAGTGTTATGAAAATAAACAGTTATTTATTTAAAGATCACAACAGCCCTGTACTCTTTATGAGGACAGGGTACTAAGCACAAACCAAAACTCTTACAAAAATACTTAAGTTAGCACAGTATATACAAATGCCCGAGGGGCACGGAAAACCATATACTCTGAAAGTGGAATGCGAAATTCCTAGCAGGTAAGTACAGTACTAATAGCTTTTGGAATCGCTAGGACTTGACTAGGGAATCGTTAGATTACTTCTAGGAGGCCTAGGGGACTCGGGTGCAGTGTGTGCACTCTCACGCGAGATGCGGGACAAAAGTCTATGGTAGCTAGGAATTAGAAAGTTAGTGTTCTCGGGCGAACCCGACCTGGTAGGGAGAAAACGAAAGTAGATTCTGACCCTTGGATAGTGAGGCTATGCTGGGGCACCGAAATGCCGAAGTTACCTAGCCCAGGGGCTGCAGCTGCATAGGTCTGAAAAGACGTCGGGAATCCTCGTAGACGGACCAGGAGCCGGAAGAAAAGATGCTGGCCGGTGACCAGTGAAGAAAGTTCAGTTGGATCCAAGCCTGGATCTCGAAGATAGATGACACCTGAAAGCAGAGGGGACCAAGTTCGAGACTACTAGCCAGTAGTCAGTGGGCACCAGGAGGGCACCGGATGGTAGCCACCTCGACAAGGTGAGTGGGTGACGCTTGACTCGAGGATCTCACGGACCAGGAGGCGTTGTCGGCGACCAGGATGGAGGATCGAGCTGTCCCACGAAGATGGAAGCTGTCGGCGTCGCTGGACCCAGGATTGGGCAACAAAGCCTTGGCAAATTCAAGCCCACGCGGTGGACCTAAAATGGCGTCTGGAGTGGACCAGGAGGGTCCGGGGTGCCTCTCTTGAAAAAGGAAGCAAGGGCCAGCCTGGGGCAACCAGACCAGCAGTCGTGAAGTCGTTGGGCATCGTTCGGAAGGCCACAAGCCAGCCGGCTAGTAGCCAAACAACGCGGTGCACAGCAAACAGCAGAAGGGCCCCACGCCGATCGTGGAGATGCAGGGAGGCTGATCTTGGGTGCTGGAGCTGCGCAGGGTCGGGGCTTCTCGGACCCCAAAGCACTCACCAGTGGAGGACACGGTGGGCTTGCAGTAAAGATGTCGTGCAGTCTTGGCGATCGTCGGTCCCTTGAGGTCTCGTCGCACTCACGGTTCTCAGCTTGGCTGTAGAGGTGAGTAGAGGTCAGAGGTGCCAGGGAAGCCGGGTCTCGTCGAGCTGGGTCGTCGGATTCGTGATGAAGGACTTGCAGCAGACCGCAGTGTTCTTTAGGATGGTGCCTGCTTGATGCAGGGTGACTACTCCTTAGCCACAAGGGAGAATCTTGAAGAAGAAATCGTGAAGTCCTTTCGAAGAAAGTGGTATCTTGATTCCAAAGATGATCTAATTTTAACAGGGGGCCCGCTCCCATCTTTATACTAAAAAAGGGGGCTGACCCGGTGACTAGGTCCTGCCTATGGGTGGGACTAGGTGGGGGGTGGTTACACCCCTCAGCCATGCCGGACTTCCCCAGGCCAGGGGCTGGTGTGCCCCTGGAACTGGTTCAGACTGGCCTATGCGTAGTGAGCACCGGGGTGCCACTCAGCAGTCACCTTCCTGTAAAGCCCTGCCTACCCAGGATACACAAAACCATGTCTGGGACGGTGCTAGCACCGCCCCGGACAGGAAACCCTTTGTCCAGGCTCCCCTCGCTGGAAGGACTCCCAGCTGCAGGGGGTCAGACTCGTGTCTGTGGTGGCAGCGTCCATTTTGTGGAGCTGAGGCTTCAGTTAACTTTAACCGGGGTTCACAGTTACATACATGTCGTGTCCCTCTAGAAGGGTGGAATGCTAACCCCGTCGCCAGAATTGGCGAGGGGTTAGTATTCCAATTCGTATGACACCTTACTCGACATGTTTTGATAAAGCAATACCAAAGATAGCATTTAACCGCGAGGATTATAATGCACTTAAGAGTATATGGTATGCGATATCATGGAACAGCTATTAGGACTTGATTCCGCAAGCTGCAGACAGGCTCAGCTCATGCCAGAGCACCATCTCACACGATTCCAAGCACTCTGCCTTCAGGATTGTCAAGGCCTGCCATAGGAGTGACTGATAGGAATCTGTGTGTCCATTTTAGGGTTAGGTATAGGTATACTACACCTACAGCAAAGGGTGATTACACGACTTTGCCCCAGCTGTCATGCAGCCAGTTGTGTCAAATTTAGGAGGCCAGCCAGGGGTGGCATAATACATGCTGCAGCCCCTGGCAGCCCTGGGTACACCTATGCCCTGAGTTACAGGGTCTGACGAGGTGGCCCAGTACCAATTGGTAGATGCACCTAGGGTACATGAGGTAATTTAGAAAGAGAACAGCCAGGCTGTGGGTCTGATTGGCAGGCCCACAGCCAGAGAAAGTCGTAAACCAGTGAAACAAAAGCAAAAAATCTGGGTGATCATAGGATTGCAGACCCTACTCTCCTACATGACCCCCCCCCAAACTTTGGGACAATAAGCTAACCTTGACCAGGTGAGTCTTCTTGTTCTAAGTGGAAATATCTGGAGAGCCCATCGGCATTGCCATGATCAGTACCAGGTCTATGTTCCACTGTAAAGTCCATCCCCTGTAGGGAAATGGACCACCTAAGCAGTTTGGGGTTTTCACCCTTCATCTGATTTAGCCACAAGAGGGGCTTATGGTCGGTCTGAATCTTGAAGTGAGTGCCAAACAAGTATGGCCTCAGCTTCTTCAGGGCCCAAACCACAGCAAAGGCCTCCCTCTCAATAGCTGACCAATTCTTCTCTCTGGGGGTCAGCCTTCTGCTTATAAAAGCAATGGGCTGATCCTGACCATCAAAATTCAGTTGAGAAAGAACAGCTCCCACACCCAACTCAGAAGCATCTGTTTGGACAATGAATGGTTTGGAGTAGTCTGGACTCTTAAGGATAGGTGCTGTGCACATGGCCTGCTTTAGGTCATCGAATGCTTTTTGACAGCCTGCTGTCCACTGAACCTTTTTTGGCATTTTCTTACTTGTCAGTTCATTTAATGGTGTCACAATGGAACCATAGTTCCTGACAAACTTTCTGTAGTATCCAGTCAGGCCCAAGAAAGCTCGAACCTGAGTCTGGGTGGTTGGAGGAGCCCAGTCCCTGATTGACTGTATTTTGCTCTCCAGTGGCTGAACCTGGCCTCCACCTACAAGGTGGCCCAGGTATACAACCTGTGTCTGCCCTATCTGGCACTTGGTGGCCTTGATAGTGAGGCCTGCTGCTTGCAGAGCCTCTAACACTTTCCTCAGGTGGACCAGGTGATCCTCCCAGGTGGAGCTAAAGACAGCAATATCATCTAGATATGCTGCACAGAAGTCATCCAGCCCAGTAAGGACTTGATTCACCAACCTTTGGAAGGTGGCAGGTGCATTTTTCAGACCAAAGGGCATTACCACAAATTGATAATGCCCACCAGGGGTTGAAAATGCTGTTTTGGGTTTGGCATCCTCAGCTAACCTGATTTGCCAATACCCAGCTGTTAAGTCAAATGTACTTAAGTAGTTGGCAGAAGCCAATCTATCTATAAGTTCATCTGCCCTTGGTATTGGATGGGCATCAGTCTTAGTGACTGCATTGAGACCCCTGTAGTCTACGCAAAACCTCATCTCTCTCTTACCATCTTGGGTGTGAGGCTTTGGCACTAGAACTACTGGACTAGCCCAAGGGCTATCTGAGGGTTCAATGACTCCCAATTCCAACATTTTCTGCACTTCAGTTTTTATGCAGTCTCTAACATGATCAGGCTGCCTGTAGATTTTACTCTTGACTGGCAGGCTGTCACCAGTGTCAACCTCATGGGTGCACCAATTGGTCTGACTGGGGGTCAGAGAGAACATATGTCTGAAAGACTGAAGAACCTGTTTACAGTCTTTCTGCTGATGTTCAGAGAGGCTGCCACAAAAGACAACACCATCTACTGACCCATCATCAGGATTCTGAGTGAGCAGGTCTGGGAGAGGGTCACTCTCTTCCTCCTGTCCCTCATCTATGGCCATGAGCAAGCTCATGTCCTTCCTGTCGACATATGCTTTGAGCCTGTTGACATGGAGTACCCTGTGGGGACTCCTGGGAGTTCCAAGGTCCACCAGGTAGGTGACCTCTCCCTTTTGCTCAAGGATTGTGTGGGGCCCAGACCATTTGTCTTTGAGTGCTGCTGGGGCCACTGGCTCCAACACCCACACCTTCTGTCCAGGCTGATAAACAGTCAGGACAGCCTTTTGGTCACGCCAAGCTTTTTGAAGTTCTTGACTGGCCTTAAGGTTTTCTGATGCCTTCTCCATATACTCAGCCATCCTGGAGCGGAGACCAAGTACATAGTCCATTATGTTGGTTGCAGGCTTTTTGAGAGGTCTCTCCCATCCTTCCTTCACCAAACACAAGGGGCCTCTCACAGGGTGCCCATACAAAAGTTCAAAAGGGCTGTAGCCAACCCCCTTTTGTGGGACCTCTCTGTAAGCAAACAGAAGGCAGGGCATCAGGACATCCCATCTACGCCTGAGTGTTTCAGGTAGTCCATGAATCATCCCTTTTAGGGTCCTGTTGAACCTTTCAACAAGCCCATTGCATTGTGGGTGATAGGGTGTAGTGAATTTGTAATTGACACCACACTCCTTCCACATAGCAGTTAAGTAGCTTGACATGAAGTTTGCACCTCTGTCAGAGACAACCTCCTTAGGGAAGCCCACTCTGGAGAACACTCCAACTAGGGCCCTTGCCACCACAGGTGCTGTGGTGGTCCTAAGTGGAATAGCTTCAGGATACCTGGTGGCATGATCCACTACCACCAGTATAAACTTGTGCCCTGATGCTGTCTGGGGTTCCATTGGACCAACAATGTCAATCCCCACTCTTTCAAAGGGCACCCCCACCACAGGCATTGGTATAAGGGGGGCCTTTGTTGTGCCACCTGACTTACCACTGGCTTGGCAAGTGACACAGGAGCGACAAAACTCCTTGGTATCCTCATTCATGTGAGGCCAGTGAAAGTGTGAGACAAGCCTGTCCCAAGTCTTTGTCTGGCCTAAGTGACCTGCTAAGGGAATCTCATGGGCCAAGGTAAGTAGGAAACCTCTCTGAGACAAGGGTACAACCAGCCTCCTGGTCATGCCAGGCTTGGGGTCTCTTGACTCAGTGTACAGGAGTCCATCTTCCCAGTATACCTTGTGGGTACCTGTGGCGTTCCCAGCAGCCTCAGCAGCAGCCTGCTGTCTGAGGGGTTCAAGAGAAGGGCAGTCTAACTGGTCCTTCCCCAGGTCTTCCCTTGAGGGTCCCCCTGAACCCAAGAATTCAACTTGATCAAGTTCAAACTCTCTAGGCTCAGTTTCCCTCAATTCCTGCAGGTCAGCCTCCTCTGAGACTTGATCCACAACCTGGGGCAAGGGGGAAGGCACAGCCTTAACCCTACTGCTCTTTTTCTTGGAAGGTGTCTGGTCCATTGTTCCAGGATCCAGCACCTGTTCAGTGGGGCATTTTCTGGCCTGTGACCTAGTCACAGCAAACACATGTGCTGGCAAACCTAACATTTCCAGATGAGTCCTCTGCTCCACTTCTGACCATTGTGATGACTCCAAATCATTGCCCAACAAACAATCCACTGGGAGGTCTGAACTAACTACAACCTTCTTTTGGCCAGTTACCCCTCCCCAGGAGAAAGCTACAATTGCCATACTATGATTGGTAGTGACATTGCTTGCATTGGTCACCAGGAATTCTGTACCTGGCATGATCTGTCCAGGGTCCACAAAGCCAGGTGTCACCATTGTGACACTGGCACAAGTGTCCCTATAGGCCTGAGCCATTTTTCCATTAATAAAAGGTGTCTGTCTGTATTTGCCCAAAGTATTGGGACTTATGTCAGGGGACATATCCATATCCCCTGTACTGACAAGGACAGCCTGAGTGAGGGTGCCAACTAAGTTGTCACTCCCCTCAGAACCCAGGGTTAACCCTACTAAACCCTTGGGAGGTGCACTACCACTGCTGGCTGTACTAGGGGGCACAGGTGCCTTAGGGGCTGCAGTGGCAGGAGTCTGCCCTCCTCCTTTCTTGGTGCACTCACTAAACCAGTGAGTTTTACTTTTGCAGTATTGGCACCACCTTTTAGATTGGCCTTCTTTCTTCTTTTGGGGAGCCTGACCCCCACCCTCTTTGGGTTGTTGGGGACCTGTCGAAGACTTCTGGTCATTTTGTTCCCCTTTTGAATCTTTACCCTTCTGGTCTGCTTTCTTCTGACCACCTTGATTTTGGCCCTGGTTCTGTTTAACTCTTGTTCTAACCCATCTGTCTGCCTTCTTTCCCAATTCTTGGGGAGAGGTCAGATCTGAGTCAACAAGATGCTGATGCAACAACTGGTTCTGACAATTGTTTAAAATTTGCTCTCTCATCTAGAACATATGTCTGAAAGACTGAAGAACCTGTTTACAGTCTTTCTGCTGATGTTCAGAGAGGCTGCCACAAAAGACAACACCATCTACTGACCCATCATCAGGATTCTGAGTGAGCAGGTCTGGGAGAGGGTCACTCTCTTCCTCCTGTCCCTCATCTATGGCCATGAGCAAGCTCATGTCCTTCCTGTCGACATATGCTTTGAGCCTGTTGACATGGAGTACCCTGTGGGGACTCCTGGGAGTTCCAAGGTCCACCAGGTAGGTGACCTCTCCCTTTTGCTCAAGGATTGTGTGGGGCCCAGACCATTTGTCTTTGAGTGCTGCTGGGGCCACTGGCTCCAACACCCACACCTTCTGTCCAGGCTGATAAACAGTCAGGACAGCCTTTTGGTCATGCCAAGCTTTTTGAAGTTCTTGACTGGCCTTAAGGTTTTCTGATGCCTTCTCCATATACTCAGCCATCCTGGAGCGGAGACCAAGTACATAGTCCATTATGTTGGTTGCAGGCTTTTTGAGAGGTCTCTCCCATCCTTCCTTCACCAAACACAAGGGGCCTCTCACAGGGTGCCCATACAAAAGTTCAAAAGGGCTGTAGCCAACCCCCTTTTGTGGGACCTCTCTGTAAGCAAACAGAAGGCAGGGCATCAGGACATCCCATCTACGCCTGAGTGTTTCAGGTAGTCCATGAATCATCCCTTTTAGGGTCCTGTTGAACCTTTCAACAAGCCCATTGCATTGTGGGTGATAGGGTGTAGTGAATTTGTAATTGACACCACACTCCTTCCACATAGCAGTTAAGTAGCTTGACATGAAGTTTGCACCTCTGTCAGAGACAACCTCCTTAGGGAAGCCCACTCTGGAGAACACTCCAACTAGGGCCCTTGCCACCACAGGTGCTGTGGTGGTCCTAAGTGGAATAGCTTCAGGATACCTGGTGGCATGATCCACTACCACCAGTATAAACTTGTGCCCTGATGCTGTCTGGGGTTCCATTGGACCAACAATGTCAATCCCCACTCTTTCAAAGGGCACCCCCACCACAGGCATTGGTATAAGGGGGGCCTTTGTTGTGCCACCTGACTTACCACTGGCTTGGCAAGTGACACAGGAGCGACAAAACTCCTTGGTATCCTCATTCATGTGAGGCCAGTGAAAGTGTGAGACAAGCCTGTCCCAAGTCTTTGTCTGGCCTAAGTGACCTGCTAAGGGAATCTCATGGGCCAAGGTAAGTAGGAAACCTCTCTGAGACAAGGGTACAACCAGCCTCCTGGTCATGCCAGGCTTGGGGTCTCTTGACTCAGTGTACAGGAGTCCATCTTCCCAGTATACCTTGTGGGTACCTGTGGCGTTCCCAGCAGCCTCAGCAGCAGCCTGCTGTCTGAGGGGTTCAAGAGAAGGGCAGTCTAACTGGTCCTTCCCCAGGTCTTCCCTTGAGGGTCCCCCTGAACCCAAGAATTCAACTTGATCAAGTTCAAACTCTCTAGGCTCAGTTTCCCTCAATTCCTGCAGGTCAGCCTCCTCTGAGACTTGATCCACAACCTGGGGCAAGGGGGAAGGCACAGCCTTAACCCTACTGCTCTTTTTCTTGGAAGGTGTCTGGTCCATTGTTCCAGGATCCAGCACCTGTTCAGTGGGGCATTTTCTGGCCTGTGACCTAGTCACAGCAAACACATGTGCTGGCAAACCTAACATTTCCAGATGAGTCCTCTGCTCCACTTCTGACCATTGTGATGACTCCAAATCATTGCCCAACAAACAATCCACTGGGAGGTCTGAACTAACTACAACCTTCTTTTGGCCAGTTACCCCTCCCCAGGAGAAAGCTACAATTGCCATACTATGATTGGTAGTGACATTGCTTGCATTGGTCACCAGGAATTCTGTACCTGGCATGATCTGTCCAGGGTCCACAAAGCCAGGTGTCACCATTGTGACACTGGCACAAGTGTCCCTATAGGCCTGAGCCATTTTTCCATTAATAAAAGGTGTCTGTCTGTATTTGCCCAAAGTATTGGGACTTATGTCAGGGGACATATCCATATCCCCTGTACTGACAAGGACAGCCTGAGTGAGGGTGCCAACTAAGTTGTCACTCCCCTCAGAACCCAGGGTTAACCCTACTAAACCCTTGGGAGGTGCACTACCACTGCTGGCTGTACTAGGGGGCACAGGTGCCTTAGGGGCTGCAGTGGCAGGAGTCTGCCCTCCTCCTTTCTTGGTGCACTCACTAAACCAGTGAGTTTTACTTTTGCAGTATTGGCACCACCTTTTAGATTGGCCTTCTTTCTTCTTTTGGGGAGCCTGACCCCCACCCTCTTTGGGTTGTTGGGGACCTGTCGAAGACTTCTGGTCATTTTGTTCCCCTTTTGAATCTTTACCCTTCTGGTCTGCTTTCTTCTGACCACCTTGATTTTGGCCCTGGTTCTGTTTAACTCTTGTTCTAACCCATCTGTCTGCCTTCTTTCCCAATTCTTGGGGAGAGGTCAGATCTGAGTCAACAAGATGCTGATGCAACAACTGGTTCTGACAATTGTTTAAAATTTGCTCTCTCATCATCAAATTGTACAATCCTTTATAATCAGTAACCTTACTGCCCAGCAACCAGCCCTCAAAAGCCTTAGTGGCACAATCTACAAAGTCAGCCCAATCTTGAGACTGAGTTTTCTGGGTATCCCTGAACAGCACCCTGTACTGCTCAGTGGTTAGGCCAAACCCATCAACCAGTGCACTTTTCAAGACTTGGTAATCATTAGCATCCTCCACCCTTGTGGTGAGGAGCTTGTCTCTTCCTTTACCCTCAAAGGAGAGCCACAAGATAGCTGCCCACTGACTTGGGGGAACACCTTGCACAGTGCAGGCCCTCTCCAAAGCAGTAATCCATTTGTGGATGTCATCCCCTTGCTTAAAGGGGGGCACTATCTTACCAAGGTGTTTTGTATCAAAACTCCTTTCCCTATTGCTAGGTACAATGCTGCCACCAGTGGGGACTGTCCCACCCAATTGTTGCTCTCTAGCAAAGGCAAGCCTTTCTTTGGCCAGGGCAAGTTCTTCCCTTTCAATCCTCAGATTGGCTGCCTTTTCCTTAGCTTCATACATTCTCCTCTGGGGAGATGTCATTCCCCTTTGAGAGGAACGTTGAGAGCCATTGGTATGAAGGGATCTGATAGAGCCTCTTGATAGAGATCTAACTCGTCCATTCCCCACGTTAAGCTGACCTGAGAGTGGCCCTAGGGGTCCCCTAGTGCCCATCTCATGTCTGCTTAAGTTGGACCTGGTTAGTCTGCTGACTTCTACCTGTCCCTGGTCTGCCTCACCCCCAGACTCCAAGTCATCATCCTCATCATCAGCATCATCTGCTTCCTGAAGGGGATGGTCCTGGTTATCAAAGGGTCCCTGTAGGGAGGGCATATTGCCTTCTGAAGTAGAAGGGTCTGGGTTACCAGCCCTCTTTGCATCATGAGTCTCTAAGAGACCAATCAGAAAAGCAGTTGTGGGGTTAGACCCCTGCTTAATCTTCCTAGAGGTACATACTTGTCGTAACTCATGGAAGCTAAGCGCAGTATATCTTGAAGGGATGACCTGTGGAGGGTCAACTGACACAAGGGGAGACTCAGTGTTTCCTCCTGTGACCGACATACTGCTTCTAGTGTGGTGTAAGTGATGCACCTACCTACACTATGTGTTACCTACTGGTCCCTTGCTAGAGTTGCAGCCAAGGTGTGCTAAGCCTTGAGGAGCTACAACAGCTGGTTCAGTAGAACTCAGAGTATTCTAAGCTTTAGTTATATGTACCTAACAGTACTTATGTGATCTTTCAACAAGATATTCTTAGGATACGTGTGGTAAAACAACAGCAAGCTCAAATCCCACCGCTGCCACCAATGTGAGAAGGTGGCCTGATATGCAGTGCTCACTATTCTAGTGAACACTATGTATCAGTCCAGCAACCCTTATTGATGATTGGTTGTAAGTCAACCTTATAGACCAGCTATCCTAGTAGCGTGGATACGAGCAGTCTAAGGCTAAAGACTCGAGAGGGCGTGTTAAGCCAGCTGTTTACCACACATATACCCCTTGAATACCAAGTGAAAGGACACCACACAAGTGTTATGAAAATAAACAGTTATTTATTTAAAGATCACAACAGCCCTGTACTCTTTATGAGGACAGGGTACTAAGCACAAACCAAAACTCTTACAAAAATACTTAAGTTAGCACAGTATATACAAATGCCCGAGGGGCACGGAAAACCATATACTCTGAAAGTGGAATGCGAAATTCCTAGCAGGTAAGTACAGTACTAATAGCTTTTGGAATCGCTAGGACTTGACTAGGGAATCGTTAGATTACTTCTAGGAGGCCTAGGGGACTCGGGTGCAGTGTGTGCACTCTCACGCGAGATGCGGGACAAAAGTCTATGGTAGCTAGGAATTAGAAAGTTAGTGTTCTCGGGCGAACCCGACCTGGTAGGGAGAAAACGAAAGTAGATTCTGACCCTTGGATAGTGAGGCTATGCTGGGGCACCGAAATGCCGAAGTTACCTAGCCCAGGGGCTGCAGCTGCATAGGTCTGAAAAGACGTCGGGAATCCTCGTAGACGGACCAGGAGCCGGAAGAAAAGATGCTGGCCGGTGACCAGTGAAGAAAGTTCAGTTGGATCCAAGCCTGGATCTCGAAGATAGATGACACCTGAAAGCAGAGGGGACCAAGTTCGAGACTACTAGCCAGTAGTCAGTGGGCACCAGGAGGGCACCGGATGGTAGCCACCTCGACAAGGTGAGTGGGTGACGCTTGACTCGAGGATCTCACGGACCAGGAGGCGTTGTCGGCGACCAGGATGGAGGATCGAGCTGTCCCACGAAGATGGAAGCTGTCGGCGTCGCTGGACCCAGGATTGGGCAACAAAGCCTTGGCAAATTCAAGCCCACGCGGTGGACCTAAAATGGCGTCTGGAGTGAACCAGGAGGGTCCGGGGTGCCTCTCTTGAAAAAGGAAGCAAGGGCCAGCCTGGGGCAACCAGACCAGCAGTCGTGAAGTCGTTGGGCGTCGTTCGGAAGGCCACAAGCCAGCCGGCTAGTAGCCAAACAACGCGGTGCACAGCAAACAGCAGAAGGGCCCCACGCCGATCGTGGAGATGCAGGGAGGCTGATCTTGGGTGCTGGAGCTGCGCAGGGTCGGGGCTTCTCGGACCCCAAAGCACTCACCAGTGGAGGACACGGTGGGCTTGCAGTAAAGATGTCGTGCAGTCTTGGCGATCGTCGGTCCCTTGAGGTCTCGTCGCACTCACGGTTCTCAGCTTGGCTGTAGAGGTGAGTAGAGGTCAGAGGTGCCAGGGAAGCCGGGTCTCGTCGAGCTGGGTCGTCGGATTCGTGATGAAGGACTTGCAGCAGACCGCAGTGTTCTTTAGGATGGTGCCTGCTTGATGCAGGGTGACTACTCCTTAGCCACAAGGGAGAATCTTGAAGAAGAAATCGTGAAGTCCTTTCGAAGAAAGTGGTATCTTGATTCCAAAGATGATCTAATTTTAACAGGGGGCCCGCTCCCATCTTTATACTAAAAAAGGGGGCTGACCCGGTGACTAGGTCCTGCCTATGGGTGGGACTAGGTGGGGGGTGGTTACACCCCTCAGCCATGCCGGACTTCCCCAGGCCAGGGGCTGGTGTGCCCCTGGAACTGGTTCAGACCGGCCTATGCGTAGTGAGCACCGGGGTGCCACTCAGCAGTCACCTTCCTGTAAAGCCCTGCCTACCCAGGATACACAAAACCATGTCTGGGACGGTGCTAGCACCGCCCCGGACAGGAAACCCTTTGTCCAGGCTCCCCTCGCTGGAAGGACTCCCAGCTGCAGGGGGTCAGACTCGTGTCTGTGGTGGCAGCGTCCATTTTGTGGAGCTGAGGCTTCAGTTAACTTTAACCGGGGTTCACAGTTACATACATGTCGTGTCCCTCTAGAAGGGTGGAATGCTAACCCCGTCGCCAGAATTGGCGAGGGGTTAGTATTCCAATTCGTATGACACCTTACTCGACATGTTTTGATAAAGCAATACCAAAGATAGCATTTAACCGCGAGGATTATAATGCACTTAAGAGTATATGGTATGCGATATCATGGAACAGCTATTAGGACTTGATTCCGCAAGCTGCAGACAGGCTCAGCTCATGCCAGAGCACCATCTCACACGATTCCAAGCACTCTGCCTTCAGGATTGTCAAGGCCTGCCATAGGAGTGACTGATAGGAATCTGTGTGTCCATTTTAGGGTTAGGTATAGGTATACTACACCTACAGCAAAGGGTGATTACACGACTTTGCCCCAGCTGTCATGCAGCCAGTTGTGTCAAATTTAGGAGGCCAGCCAGGGGTGGCATAATACATGCTGCAGCCCCTGGCAGCCCTGGGTACACCTATGCCCTGAGTTACAGGGTCTGACGAGGTGGCCCAGTACCAATTGGTAGATGCACCTAGGGTACATGAGGTAATTTAGAAAGAGAACAGCCAGGCTGTGGGTCTGATTGGCAGGCCCACAGCCAGAGAAAGTCGTAAACCAGTGAAACAAAAGCAAAAAATCTGGGTGATCATAGGATTGCAGACCCTACTCTCCTACACAGGGGTTCACCAGAGCAGGACTAGTTCACTGCACACAGGGACTCACCAGAGCAGGACTAGTTCACTGCACGAGGGGGCCCATCAGAGCAGGACTAGTTCACTGCACGAGGGGCCCATCAGAGCAGGACTAGTTCACTGCACACAGGGGCTCACCAGAGCAGGACTAGTTCACTGCACACAGGGGCTCACCAGAGCAGGACTAGTTCACTGCACACAGGGGCTCACCAGAGCAGGACTAGTTCACTGCACGAGGGAGCCCATCAGAGCAGGACTAGTTTACTGCACGACGGGGCCCATCAGAGCAGGACTAGTTCACTGCACACAGGGGCTCACCAGAGCAGGACTAGTTCACTGCACGGGGGGCCCATCAGAGCAGGACTAGTTCACTGTACGAGGGGGACCATCAGAGCAGGACTAGTTCACTGCACACAGGGGCTCACCAGAGCAGGACTAGTTCACAGCACACAGGGGCTCACCAGAGCAGTACTAGTTCACTGCACGAGGGGGCCCATCAGAGCAGGACTAGTTCACTGCACACAGGGGCTCCCCAGAGCAGGACTAGTTCACTGCACACAGGGGCTCACTAGAGCAGGACTAGTTCACTGCACACAGGGGCTCACCAGAGCAGGACTAGTTCACTGCACATGGGGGCCCATCAGCGCAGGACTAGTTCACTGCACACAGGGGCTCACCAGAGCAGGACTAGTTCACTGGACACAGGGGCTCATCAGAGCAGGACTAGTTCACTGGACACAGGGGCCCATCAGAGCAGGACTAGTTCACTGCACACAGGGGCTCACCAGAGCAGGACTAGTTCACTGCACACAGGGGCTCACCAGAGCAGGACTAGTTCACTGCACGAGGGGGCCCATCAGAGCAGGACTAGTTCACTGCACACAGGGGCTGTTGGACAGGCCCCATGAAGGGTTCGCTCCCTCCCCGCATGACAGGGCCCGGACATCTCTGTATCCTTGGCCCGGACCAGCTGCCATCTTGGACACTGCACCACGAGGCCGCGTGGCCTCAGCTCGACCCTAACCCTGGGCCTGGCCAGGCCCCGACATCCCGGCATCACCATCCACCCAGGAGGTGAACAGCCCACTTGGCAGGTCAATGGGAGAAAGAAGTGTCGATGGCTCTCCCCCGCCAGGTGCCGATCGCCCCCGGCCTCCCCGGGCGCTGGCTCCACCCCCCTGCTGGGTGTCTGGACTCCCTCATCCCGGACCTCCCGACCTCCAAGTGCGAGGGTCCGGACATCAAAGGGCGCCAGACCTATAACTGAGGCTGCTCCAGAGCAGGAAGGCAGTTGTATCCTGGAGTCGAGAGACACCGTGAAGAACTCATCCTTGACGGACTACTGGCGCTGCCGTAGCCCTGCCTTGTGAACCGTCGTCCTGCCTGCTGGCGCTGCCGCGGCCTTCTGCAACCTTCATCCTCGTGGGACCTGCCGGCGCTGCCGCGGCCCGTTGTAACCTTCATCCTCTTGGGGACCTGCTGGCGCTGCCGCGGCCTCTTGCAACCACCATCTTCGTCTGGACCTGCTGGCGCTGCCGCGGCCCGTTGCTATCTACGACCTTCTCGGGACCTGCTGGCGCTGCCGCGGCCCGACCTGCCGAACGCCGAGCTCGAGGATTGTGAGCTACTCATCGTCTCATCTCAATACCAGATTGGTAACAAGACTGTCCCGCTACCCCCTTTCCCTTCCAGAGACTAGATATTGAGAGGACCCTCGTGTCCTGACCGCATTGTACAGTACTACCTTAATTCAAGAAACTGCATATAAAGAGTGTCAACCTCATCTACGTGTGGTGTCCATCTGTGGGGGGGAAGTTACTTGTCTGTACGATCGCTGGAGACGGCCCTCACCGGAGGCCTCTCCCCTTGTCCTCGGCCGACCCTCCAGGTCCCCGTCTAACATTGGTGGCCAGCGGTGCGATCCGAACCAACTCGTACAGAGAGTGACTCACCCTACGACTAAACCACAATGACGACCAAAGAGAGCGGATCTACTGAGAAATTCCAGATGGAAAAACTAGAGGAGTACAACCACCGAGAGCTAAAACAATTTTGTATAGAACTAGGCATTGCTACCACCGGTCTGAGCACAAAAGATGACTTCAAGCACGCCCTAGAATCCTGGGCAGAAACAAATGCCGCCGGTCCCCGGGACCAAAACATCGAAGCACCAGAGACAAACACCACTCTGACGGAAGAAAGGAGAGCGGGTCTCTCTCGGGAAGAGATCCAAGAAAGAGAAAAAAGCAGACTACACGAATTAGAGCTGGCACGGCTCAAGTTGGACGGAGAGCTGAAACTGGCGGAACAAAAGATAAATTTAGAACACTTACGGCTCCGAGAAGAGCGGGAAGAAAAGCAAAGACAGAGAGAACTCGAAGAAAAAAAGACTGGCATACGAACACGAACGCAAGCTAGCAGAGATCGAACTGCGGAAACAGAACAAAGAACTAGGGGTGCCCGAGCAACCGCGCACCCCAGGCGCTACCGAACAAAAGGTCCACATCCCCAAAGATGTGGTCCGTGAATACTATTGGAACGACGACATACAGCAGTGGTTCAAGGCCTACGAGATCGCCATGACCTCCCACCGGATCGATCGAAGTGACTGGGGAGCCGGTCTATGGGGGAGGTTCGTCAATGAAGGCCGCGATGCCCTGCTACAGCTCCCGGACCACCAAATGACGTCCTATGACCACATGAAGGCCGCCCTCCTCACTCGATATGGGCTCACGCCCGAGATGTACCGCCAGAGGTTCCGCGACTGCACCCGGATCCCGGGTACAACATGGGTAGAATATGTGAACTATTTCAGCCGAGCCTTCGAGGGATGGATCAAGAGTAGCCACGTAACAACCTACGAGCAGCTCTTCAACCTCATTGTGTGGGAGCACCTCTCCAACAACTGCTTCGTCGAGCTCAGGCAGCACCTCCTCGACAGTAAATTGACTGAACCACGGCAGCTCGCCGCTGAGGCTGACCGATGGGAAAGCACCCGAGTGGCCCGGAGTGGGCCAACCGAGCAGAACAGAACCAACCAAGGTCATCATCGTCCCCGAGGAGGAGGAGGAGGCCAGGGCCGGGGCAGAGACGCCGTCCCGGCCGCTCCCGCTCACAACACCCCGCCCCCGGCCGGCCGAGGCAACCCCCCGATGCGCCCGGGGTTCCGAGCCAATGTTACTTGTCACCGATGCCAGCGAGTCGGCCACTATGCCAGTGACCCGAACTGCCCAAAGAATCAGACTCCCAGGCCCCGCCAGGTAGCTGCCGCCGCCCTAGGAGAAGAGCAAATCTCCGAAGAACATGAAGAGTACGAGCAGGAACAGCCCGAGTGGGAACCCGCCGCCATGGTCCTGGCTTGCCTAGGGGGAAGAGACATGGTCCCGCGGGCTCCCCTACCCGCCAACACCAGAAAATACAGCCAGTGGGTGAACATAAATGGGCGCAAGGCCGAAGCCCTGCGGGACACGGGGGCCAGTGTGACGGCCGTCCGCTGTCACCTGGTGACCCCAGAACAATTCCTGCCAAACGTTCTTTGCCCCGTCCGAACGGCCGACAATTCTGAAAGCCTGTGTCGGATGGCCTGCGTCCCCTTCGAATGGGGAGGAGTGTCCGGTATGCTGAAAGTGACTGTCCGCGATGATGCCCCTGTGGACTGCCTCCTGGGAAATGATCTCGAGAGTTCCCCGTGGGCGGCCGTTGAAAGAAGAGAACACCTGGGGATGTTGGGCCTCCCGGACTGGGCGTGCGTAACAACCCGGTCCATGGCCGCCCGCACCATCCCCAGACCTGAAGAACCCGAATGGCCAGCACCTCCTCCCCCGATCGCTCCAGAGGGAGACACCCTCCGTACCGACCCCCCAGAACAAGCACAAGAAGGGCCCGCTCAGCCCCAAGACCTTCCAGACCTGGCTCAGTGGCGTCAAGAAGGGGGGCCCACCCAGGAGCAATTCCGGCAAGAGCAAAAGACCTGTCCCTCCCTCGAGGGACTGCGACAGCAAGCACTCGCCCAGAGCGCGGGAGACACCGCCGGGGCCCACTGGATCTATTGGGACAATGATCTGCTGTACAGCGAACAAAGAACCGCAGAGTTGGGGGCCAGTCGAGTGCTGGTGGTGCCCCTCCGCTTCAGAGACTTCCTTTTGAACTTGGCTCATGATGTCCCCCTGGCTGGACACTTGGGGCAAGACAAGACATACAACCGCCTGGTAACCCACTTTTACTGGCCAAAAATGAGAAATGACGTTTCCAACCACTGCCGGTCCTGCCCCACCTGCCAGGCCAGCGGGAAGAGCGGCCGCAAGCTCAGGGCACCCCTGCAACCATTTCCCGTGGTCACCACCCCGTTCGAAAGGGTGGGAATAGACATTGTGGGGCCCCTGGACCCCTGAACAGCACAAGGGCATCGATTCATCCTGGTCCTGGTGGACCACGCCACCTGCTATCCCGAGGCCGTTCCCCTTCGAACTGTAACAGCACCAGTGGTAGGCCGAGCCTTAATGGGGATCTTCTCTCGAGTGGGCTTCCCCCGGGAGGTCGTCAGCGACAGAGGCACGAACTTTATTTCAAAGTATATGAAATCCCTCTGGCAGCAGTGCGGGGTCACCTACCGATTCACAACCCCCTATCACCTGCAAGGAAACGGACTGGTCGAGCGGTTCAACCGCACTCTCAAGGGGATGATCATGGGGCTGGAAGAACCCCTACGCCGCCAGTGGGACGTGCTACTCCCGTGCCTCCTCTTCGCCTACCGAGAGGTCCCCCAGAAGTCCCTCGGCTTCAGCCCCTTCGAACTCCTGTACGGGCACCCCGTTCGAGGGCCCCTCAGCCTAGTGAAAGAAGAATGGGAAATGGCCCCCCTGAAGACCCCTCCAGACGTCTACAAGTACCTCCTGACCCTCCGCAATCAGACCAGGCGATTCAGAGAGATCGCCAAAGCCAATCTTGAGGCCAGTCAGGAGGACATGAAGAAATGGTACGACCAACATGCCTCCTCCATCAAGTTCGAGCCCGGACAGAAGGTATGGGTGATGTCCCCCACCGAACCTTGTGCCTTGCAGGACAAATGGACGGGGCCCTTCAAGGTGGTCGAGCGCAAGAGCCCCGTCACCTATCTCATCGACATGGAATCCCCCCGGAACCCCCTCCGGGTCCTCCACGCCAACAGACTCAAACCACACTTCGTGCGCTCGGAGCTCAGCCTGCTGATGGCTACGGACAGTGGGGCGGAAGAGGACTCCAAGCCCCTCCCTGATCTACTGAGGACCCGTGAAAAAGATGGTTCAGTGGACGGGGTCCGACTCTCCGATGCCCTAACCCCGGAGCAGCGCCAAGACTGTCGGGTCCTCCTACGGCAATTTGCAAACCTCTTTTCCCTCACCCCTGGGGTCACCCCCTGGTGCCTGCACGATGTAGACACTGGGGACAGTCCCCCTATCCGACACCGGGCGTACCGAGTGCCAGATCGGGTGCGCGCCTGCATCCAAGAAGAAGTCTCCAAGATGCTCGCACTCGGAGTCATCGAACCCTCAGACAGCCCCTGGGCCAGCCCAGTCGTACTGGTCCCTAAGGCTGCTCCTCCGGGCACCACCCCCGAGCTCCGATTCTGCGTCGACTATCGGGGTCTGAACGCTGTCACCCAACCGACGCTCACCCCATTCCCCGAGCAGATGAACTGGTTGACCGCATGGGGGCTGCCCGCTACCTAAGCATCTTCGATCTGACAGCGGCCTACTGGCAGATCGGCCTCACTCCCAGAGCCCAAGAACGATCCGCTTTCTCCACCCCGGATGGACACTACCATTTCACGGTGATGCCATTCGACATGAAAAACGCTCCAGCCACCTTTCAACGACTAGTGAACCAGGTATTGGCGGGCCTCGAAGAGTTCAGCGCCGCCTACCTGGACGATATCGCGGTGTACAGCCGCCACTGGACAGACGACCTCCGCCACCTCCGAGAGGTCCTGCAGGCCCTCCAACAGGCCGGCCTCACAATCAAGGCCAGCAAGTGCCAAATTGGTCAGGGGTCCGTGACCTACCTCGGACACCAAGTGGGAAGCGGTCTGGTGGCCCCCCTCCAGCTCAAGATCGCTGCCATCCAGTCCTGGCAGCCCCCCGTAACCCAAACCGAGGTCCGAGCCTTCTTGGGGCTCACCGGATACTACCGGCGGTTCGTGAAGGACTATGGCAGCATTGTGGGGCCCCTCACGGAACTAACATCCAAGCACCACCCAAAAAAGGTCAACTGGACTCCCGACTGTCAAGCGGCCTTCGAGAAGCTGAAGGCCGCCATGTGCACCGCCCCTGTGCTCCAGGCCCCCGACTACAGCCGCGAGTTCATCGTTCAGACGGATGCCTGGGACCATGGCATTGGGGCCGTCCTCTCCCAACTGAACCCCGAGGGAGTCGACCAACCAGTGGCCTTCATCAGCAGACGCCTACTGGCCCGAGAACAGCGCTGGAGCACCATCGAGCGGGAGGCCTTTGCAGTCGTATGGGCCCTTAAGAAGCTCCGGCCCTACCTCTTCGGTACCCACTTTCGGGTGCAAACAGATCATCGCCCCCTGCAATGGTTGATGCAGATGCGGGGGGAGAATCCCAAACTATTGCGATGGTCCATCTCCCTGCAGGGGATTGACTTCACTGTGGAACATCGCCCTGGCCAAGACCACGCCAACGCGGATGGCCTGTCCCGCTTTTTCCGCCTCGACGAGGAGAGTCCCCAAGAGGATGGGTGACTCTCCCCGCCTTCAGCTGGGGGGGACGCATGTTGGACAGGCCCCATGAAGGGCTCGCTCCCTCCCCGCATGACAGGGCCCGGACATCTCTGTATCCTTGGCCCGGACCAGCCGCCATCTTGGACACTGCACCACGAGGCCGCGTGGCCTCAGCTCGACCCTAACCCTGGGCCTGGCCAGGCCCCGACATCCCGGCACCACCATCCACCCAGGAGGTGAACAGCCCACTTGGCAGGTCAATGGGAGAAAGAAGTGTCGATGGCTCTCCCCCACCAGGTGCCGATCGCCCCCAGCCTCCCCGGGCGCTGGCTCCACCCCCCTGCTGGGTGTCTGGACTCCCTCATCCCGGACCTCCCGACCTCCAAGTGCGAGGGTCCGGACATCAAAGGGCGCCAGACCTATAACTGAGGCAGCTCCAGAGCAGGAAGGCAGTTGTATCCTGGAGTCGAGAGACACCGTGAAGAACTCATCCTTGACGGACTACTGGCGCTGCCGTAGCCCTGCCTTGTGAACCGTCGTCCTGCCTGCTGGCGCTGCCGCGGCCTTCTGCAACCTTCATCCTCGTGGGACGTGCCGGCGCTGCCGCGGCCCGTTGTAACCTTCATCCTCTTGGGGACCTGCTGGCGCTGCCGCGGCCTCTTGCAACCACCATCTTCGTCGGGACCTGCTGGCTTTGCCGCGGCCCGTTGCTATCTACGACCTTCTCGGGACCTGCTGGCGCTGCCGCGGCCCGACCTGCCGAACGCCGAGCTCGAGGATTGTGAGCTACCCATCGTCTCATCTCAATACCAGATTGGTAACAAGACTGTCCCGCTACCCCCTTTCCCTTCCAGAGACTAGATATTGAGAGGACCCTCGTGTCCTGACCGCATTGTACCGTACTACCTTAATTCAAGAAACTGCATATAAAGAGTGTCAACCTCATCTACGTGTGGTGTCCATCTGTGGGGGGGAAGTTACTTGTCTGTACGATCGCTGGAGACGGCCCTCACCGGAGGCCTCTCCCCTTGTCCTCGGCCGGCCCTCCAGGTTCCCGTCTAACAGGGGCTCACCAGAGCAGGACTAGTTCACTGCACGAGGGGGCCCATCAGAGCAGGACTAGTTCACTGCACGAGGGGGCCCATCAGAGCAGGACTAGTTCACTGCACGAGGGGGCCCATCAGAGCAGGACTAGTTCACTGCACACAGGGGCTCACCAGAGCAGGACTAGTTCACTGCACACAGGGGCTCACCAGAGCAGGACTAGTTCACTGCACACAGGGGCTCACCAGAGCAGGACTAGTTCACTGCACACAGGGGCTCACCAGAGCAGGACTAGTTCACTGCACGAGGGGCCCCATCAGGGCAGGACTAGTTCACTGCACGAGGGGGCCCATCAGAGCAGGACTAGTTCACTGCACACAGGGGCTCACCAGAGCAGGACTAGTTCACTGCACACAGGGGCTCACCAGAGCAGGACTAGTTCACTGCACACAGGGGCTCACCAGACGAGGACTAGTTCACTGCACACAGGGGCTCACCAGAGCAGGACTAGTTCACTGCACGAGGGGGCCCATCAGAGCAGGACTAGTTCACTGCATGAGGGGGCCCATCAGAGCAGGACTAGTTCACTGCACGAGGGGGCCCATCAGAGCAGGACTAGTTCACTGCACACAGGGGCTCACCAGAGCAGGACTAGTTCACTGCACGAGGGGCCCATTAGAGCAGGACTAGTTCACTGCATGAGGGGGCCCATCAGAGCAGGACTAGTTCACTGCACACAGGGGCTCACCAGAGCAGGACTAGTTCACTGCACACAGGGGCTCACCAGAGCAGTACTAGTTCACTGCACGAGGGGGCCCATCAGAGCAGGACTAGTTCACTGCACACAGGGGCTCACCAGAGCAGGACTAGTTCACTGCACACAGGGGCTCACCAGAGCAGGACTAGTTCACTGCACACAGGGGCTCACCAGAGCAGGACTAGTTCACTGCACACAGGGGCTCGCCAGAGCAGGACTAGTTCACTGCACGAGGGGGCCCATCAGAGCAGGACTAGTTCACTGCACACAGGGGCTCACCAGAGCAGGACTAGTTCACTGCACACAGGGGCTCACCAGAGCAGGACTAGTTCACTGCACACAGGGGCTCACCAGAGCAGGACTAGTTCACTGCACATGGGGGCCCATCAGAGCAGGACTAGTTCACTGCACACAGGGGCTCACCAGAGCAGGACTAGTTCACTGCACGAGGGGGCCCATCAGAGCAGGACTAGTTCACTGCACACATGGGCTCACCAGAGCAGGACTAGTTCACTGCACACAGGGGCTCACCAGAGCAGGACTAGTTCACTGCACACAGGGGCTCACCAGAGCAGGACTAGTACACTGCACACAGGGGCTCACCAGAGCAGGACTAGTTCACTGCACACAGGGGCTCACCAGAGCAGGACTAGTTCACTGCACATGGGGGCCCATCAGAGCAGGACTAGTTCACTGCACACAGGGGCTCACCAGAGCAGGACTAGTTCACTGCACGAGGGGGCCCATCAGAGAAGGACTAGTTCACTGCACACAGGGGCTCACCAGAGCAGGACTAGTTCCTTGCACACAGGGGCTCACCAGAGCAGGACTAGTTCACTGCACGAGGGGGCCCATCAGAGCAGGACTAGTTCACTGCACGAGGGGGCCCATCAGAGCAGGACTAGTTCACTGCACGAGGGGGCCCATCAGAGCAGGACTAGTTCACTGCACGAGGGGGCCCATCAGAGCAGGACTAGTTCACTGCACACAGGGGCTCACCAGAGCAGGACTAGTTCACTGCACATAGGGGCTCACCAGAGGAGGACTAGTTCACTGCACACAGGGGCTCACCAGAGCAGGACTAGTTCACTGCACACAGGGGCTCACCAGAGCAGGACTAGTTCACTGCACGAGGGGGCCCATCAGAGCAGGACTAGTTCACTGCACGAGGGGCCCATCAGAGCAGGACTAGTTCACTGCACACAGGGGCTCACCAGAGCAGGACTAGTTCACTGCACACAGGGGCTCACCAGAGCAGGACTAGTTCACTGCACACAGGGGCTCACCAGAGCAGGACTAGTTCACTGCACGAGGGGGCCCATCAGAGCAGGACTAGTTCACTGCACGACGGGGCCCATCAGAGCAGGACTAGTTCACTGCACGAGGGGGCCCATCAGAGCAGGACTAGTTCACTGCACACAGGGGCTCACCAGAGCAGGACTAGTTCACTGCACGGGGGGCCCTTCAGAGCAGGACTAGTTCACTGCACGAGGGGGCCCATCAGAGCAGGACTAGTTCACTGCACACAGGGGCTCACCAGAGCAGGACTAGTTCACAGCACACAGGGGCTCACCAGAGCAGTACTAGTTCACTGCACGAGGGGGCCCATCAGAGCAGGACTAGTTCACTGCACGAGGGGGCCCATCAGAGCAGGACTAGTTCACTGCACACAGGGGCTCACCAGAGCAGGACTAGTTCACTGCACACAGGGGCTCACCAGAGCAGGACTAGTTCACTGCACACAGGGGCTCACCAGAGCAGGACTAGTTCACTGCACACAGGGGCTCACCAGAGCAGGACTAGTTCACTGCACGAGGGGGCCCATCAGAGCAGCTTCATGAATTGCCGAAGCACTCTAATATGAGTATATGGATTGTTCAGTAACAATTTACAAAATTCAAAACACCAATTCTGACAGAAGTAACAAAAGTTCCAATAGATGAGTGAATCTTGGAGTCTTTAATGGAGATTACAGCCAGCCGACACGTGTTTCATCGCCTTCGCGATTCATCAGGGCTGAAACAAACAAATGAGTAGCGTCTAGCATATTCTTTGAACAGATGGATTTACATACAAGACCATAGTGTATGGCCGTTATAAACATACAATACAGCTTCCTCCTGCAGTGAGCATACAGTGATTGTTTCATTTTTTCAGGCTTGTTTCGCTAGTGCCACCACAACACATCCGTGTCGAAGTTAGGGTGTATATTACCGATTTTATATAAGGACGTGAATATATGTGATAGTGATTGTGATGGATATGTGCAGGGACGAGATAACCATCGTATATCTCAAAAGGCAAGCAATGACACGTGCTTTACATCTTGGCGGAAGTGTCCTAATCGTGTGCAGCTCTTTCATCCTACATGCCAGTCCTTTGTGAAATGGTGAGAAACAAGTGTCATTGTGAAAGCATACCTAGAAGGCCGTATCAACGTCAGAAGGTCTGCATATTTTTGAAAAGAAGAAGACAAAAACCGAAAAAATCTCATCACTAACCAAACTTTAGTGATATTCAGGCAAAATGTCACCAAAATCAGACTGTCCGCCAATAATTACATGAAAACTCACCGCTCAGCTGGTGATAATTCCGACCCAGCCGGGCCCTTGACCAGTTACACTAGTTCGAGTGCGTCCAGCAGCGGTCAATATCTTTATTTCTATGACAGAGTAAAAGCAATATGTGTCACCTAAATATGTGGTGTTCAAGACGTTATCACGGTGATATGAGATAGTTATTCTCTGTATATTCTAATGTCACAGGGATTGTCTCACTAGAGCCATGGTATTAAAAAAATACCTGCGGGGAATTCCCTGTCTTTCACTCCAACATCAATAATCGATCCGACTTTTTAAGAATTTGTAGCATGTAACGCAATACCCACAAAGGTACTGCTTATCCACTTACATGAGTATAGAATCAAGAAGTCTATTATGGGCTCGGAGGTCACCCGATACAGTTCATGATGTTTGAAATTTTCGTTATCAAAAAATACTGTTAAGAAAAATGACAGTTATGTTAAACATTGACAGGGTTATAATTGGTCATTGTTGCGCAAAGTCATATCTCGAAAGTTGTTACCCTGGTTTTACCTATTCCATTCCTATGCGTGGATACCGGTTGCGGTTCCAATTCCGGCGTGCTCCAAGCTGAAGGAGAACGAGTAATAGTAGTATTTGGACTGTGTTCATGTGCGGAGAATCATAACTTACAAGTCCTACTACAGTGCTCGAATACGATCGCACAATTAACTCACCCGTGTTTGGCTCTCCGAGTGCGTATGGCGGGTGCACCTCCTCCGAGCTCTGTTCCTGTTTGGACACGTGACTGTGTCCAAACAGACGTATATGCGCGCTTGAACGTAACGTGTTCTAAAGACTAGAACGCGTATGATACTGGTGCAGGACTAGTTCACTGCACACAGGGGCTCACCAGAGCAGGACTAGTTCACTGCACACAGGGGCTCACCAGAGCAGGACTAGTTCACTGCACACAGGGGCTCACCAGAGCAGAACTAGTTCACTGCACACAGGGGCTCACCAGAGCAGGACTAGTTCACTGGACACAGGGGCTCATCAGAGCAGGACTAGTTCACTGGACACAGGGGCCCATCAGAGCAGGACTAGTTCACTGCACACAGGGGCTCACCAGAGCAGGACTAGTTCACTGCACACAGGGGCTCACCAGAGCAGGACTAGTTCACTGCACGAGGGGACCCATCAGAGCAGGACTAGTTCACTGCATGAGGGGGCCCATCAGAGCAGGACTAGTTCACTGCACGAGGGGGCCGATCAGAGCAGGACTAGTTCACTGCACACAGGGGCTCACCAGAGCAGGACTAGTTCACTGCACGAGGGGCCCATCAGAGCAGGACTAGTTCACTGCATGAGGGGCCCATCAGAGCAGGACTAGTTCACTGCACACAGGGGCTCACCAGAGCAGGACTAGTTCACTGCACACAGGGGCTCACCAGAGCAGGACTAGTTTACTGCACACGGGGGACCACTAGAGCAGGACTAGTTCACTGCACGAGGGGGCCCATCAGAGCAGGACTAGTTCACTGCACCAGGGAAGCTCATCAGAGCAGGACTAGTTCACTGCACCGAGGAAATAAAAGCAGGGCCTGTTCACTGCACGAGGAGGCTAATCAGAGCAGGACTAGTTCACTGCACATGGGCGCCCATCAGAGCAGGACTAGTTCACTGCATGTGGGGGCTCATCAGAGCAGGACTAGTTCACTGCACCGAGTGACTAAAAGCAGAACTAGTTCACTGCACGAGGGGGCTCATCAGAGCAGGACTAATTCACTTCACTTGGGGGCTCATCCGAGCAGGACTAGTTCACTGCACCAGGGAAGCTCATCAGAGCAGGACTAGTTCACTGCACAAATGGGCTCATCAGAGCAGGACTAGTTCACTGCACATGGGGGCTCACCAGAGCAGGACTAGTTCACTGCACAACGTTCTAGTCAGACTAGAAGACTGAAGACATCTCCCTTGTGGTCAAGGAGTGACCACCCTGTGCAAACAGGCACCACCAGTAACTTGCCTGTCTGCTTTGTTGATGCTCCCGCCAGAACCTGAAGACTCAGTGACACAGGAACTAGACTTCCAGAATTCTCTGACTCCGACCCACATCCTCAGCAAATCTGAGACCCGTGGCGGACATAAGAGACGTGGGACCTGACACCCTGGACATCCTGCATTTTGCTAACTGCATCGACTCCTGAGGTAACTTACAGTTGTGCATTGGGGTACGAGAAGCCCCAGACCCGAGCACCATTTGCCTTGAAGCTCAGCCCTCCACACTCCACGAGTGCCGCGTTGGGCATGCTCTTGCATTTCAGCTTGATGCGTCTTCCTGGTTGCTAGCCCATTGACTATTTGGCCCCCTGAAGACTTTCTTTGAAAACTAACCTGCTCGCCTGGTTGCTCCAGCTTTGCCCCAGCTTTTCTGCAAAGGAGAAGCTCCCCAGACCTTGCTGGTCTGACTCGAAGCCAATCTTCACTTCCTGCATGGATTGCGTTTGCTAAGGCTTGTTGGGTCCAATCCGGATACCGACTTCGCAGTCAACTAGATCCTTTGTGGGACACCTCGAATCCAGCTCCTGGTTGTTGTTGACACCTCCTGGCCCTCGTGGCTGCAGAGAAAAGCTTCACCTCTTCACCTGAAATCACCCAACATCGCCTAGTTCCTTCCTGGTTCCTTCCTGGTCACTGGCTAGTGACCCAGACTCTGTCCTCTCTGTTTTCAGGTTCTTCAGATCTTCGAACCACCCGTGGATCCACCCGGACACTTTTCCTCTAGTCGCCTGCAGCACTTCTTTGCAGATCTCCATAGAAAACATCGACGAAACCCGACACCAAAAGGCTCCTATGCACCCGGCTTCCCTGGGTGAGGTAACACGAGTACTCCGGTGCTCCCGTGGGTCTTGACTCTCGAAGTGTCCTAGTCTAAGGGGGTTTTGTTGTAGTCCATCCGGAAGTGCCCTTAAACAGTAACTTTGTAACTTTTACGTTCTCCATTATAAGTCAATTGTAACTCGCGACTGTGTTTAGACCCTGCATGCATCTCCCGTGGGTCTCCTACTTCCTAACCTTTGGTTCTTTAGTGTAGCCCCAGCGATTCCCTAGGCCCTAGGCCTACTTACTATTTCTGTTGTGGTACTTATACTACTATTTTAGTATATGGTTTGTGAGGCCCCTAGGGCAAAACTGTATTTGTGCAACTTGTCGTATACTAATTAAGTAACTTGTGATGTACTTTGACCTCTGCCCTCATAAAGAGTGCAGAGGGGTTATGTTAGAAATAAATAAATATATATTTGATATATACCTTGTGTGGTGTCCCTTCATTTGGTATTCAAGGGATTATAATTGGTAAAACAAACAGCTTCACATGCTCTTTGGAGTCTTAGCCTAAGACTGCTGGTCCATGCTACCACTAGGATAGCTTGTCTATAAGGTTGACTTTACAACCACCATCAATAAGGGTCGATTTAGACTGGTGCAAGGTGCCACTAGTACTAATGACATCATATGCCAGGCTAACTTCTCACACTGCCAAATGAGTTATTTTGTAAAGAAATAGCACATGGCACCAAGGACTTAAGACTGTATTCCTCGCAGCGCCACTCACTTACCGTCTTTGTGACTCTTGCCGTTCCCTTTGTTTCTGGGGTGCGCAGAACTTGCACAAGGGATAGATGAACTCTTCTTACTCCTTCTGAACGGTGAACGTCTTTTCGCGCGAACACTGAGACACGTGATACACTACTTTCAACCAATAGAGGTGCAGACTGAGAATAGGTTGCAGGACTAGGGAGAGCACAGTAAGAGTGGAGGGGGATTCTACAGTTCAGCAGCTTCAACTATGACCAAGTTTAAGGACGAACTTCTCGCCCTTAGATTTCCTTATTTCTATTTTATGTATATAGAAACCCATACACAGAAGAACTCTTTTGGGGGTATGTGTCCACCTTAGCGAGAAGGTGACGACTGAAAAGAGCCCTCCCTCTTCCTCAATGGTTTGGACCATGTTTGGTCACGGTTTCGCCGCAAAATAAGGCATCTTCCACTAAACTCAAAAGGGGTGCGCTAATTCGTTATTAAAGTCCAGTTTGTGTGTTCTGTGCTTGTTGGCGAAGGTTATACACTCCTACAGTGTTTCGAGTATGTGCACGTTGGAAGGAAGCATTGTGTTATTTGTGTGTTGACCTTTCCCTCACGTTTGTCCCCTTTAGTGAGTGGCATGTGGTACGGTCCTCTGGCTCGTGTTCCATGCTGCTGTCACTGTATGCTGAGCCCGGAAGCGGCTTACTAGTTCTGCAACTCTTGGTTGCTGCTGCGCCACTGCCATCATGTCGGTGTCCGCGGAGCCCGCGGCAGGAGCAGGTGGTATCCTAGGTGCTCTGCACCAGCTGCATGCCTTGCTGAGCTCCGGGGAGGCTGGACCGGCCGCTCCCTCTGCGCAAAACCTTATCTGCAATATGGGCCAAGAGTGTCTGAGTTCAACCGGGGGGAGTCTGCTGGGTTGGTTCAGGATTTTGTGCATGACCGCACTTGGGTAACCCAATTATAAAATCTCTTATGATTTCTGAGGCTGTACATCTAGACTAGTTTAGGATATTAGTTCTGTTCCTTTAATGCTGCACTGGCTCCTTGTTGAAGAAAGCGCACGCTAAGAGTGCACTCATCGTTGACAAAGCTCTACAGAGTTCTAATCCCTGCGATGCAGGTTAGGCATCGAGAATCTCAGCAAGTCAACAAAGGTTGCTTAATGCAGAATCTCTTCTCCTTCAGACTCTTACATTCAAACCGGAGGAACTATAGGAAGCGGGCGAGGGAGCAACGGGGGAAGTTGCGCTCGAAACAAACGCTCGCCATGACACAGCCCCGTCCCTTTCAGACTGGGCTCCCGGACTTCCTGCTGACTTAAAACCTTTCTTATCTTCTTTATGGGGCCACCTGGACCCATAAAGAAGATAAGAAACCTTTTACTTCAGTCTTAAGTCAAGGAACCCAGTCTGAAAAGGGCTGGGCTTAGCGAGAAAGAAGAACGTCACTAGGACCTCTTCTCCAATGGCTGGCCACCGTTTAGGACGCCAGCCAAGGGGAAGAGGGGCGGGGCTTAACCTCGCTAGTAGAAAATACCCTACCTCATTAAATCTCGCCAGCTCGACTGAGCATGTGCGCAGTCTTTCACAGGCCAAGACCTAAAAACAGAGCTGGCCTACAACCAGATGCAGTGCAGGTGTACAACCCAAGGGCCAGATGCACAAAGGGCTTCTTTTAGTGTTTCCAAACCCTCTGATTCAGTAAATCTGTGGGTTTGCGATCACAAAAACCCTTTTTCAAATGTACTAAGCCCGTTTAACGATTCAGGAAAGGTTTTCCGAATTGTTAGAATGGTTTAAAAGCTCATACAGAACTGGTATTTAGAAGGGGTGTCTTAAGGACATCTCTTCCAAATACCAATTGCTTATCGTCTGTAGTAATTAAATCCATTCACAAAACATTGATATTATTGCAACACTTCAAATGATGTGGTTACCCATTCTTAAACCAGAAGGGGTCCCCAAAGGACCACTTCCTCTTTGTAAAAGTCGAAAAACATTTTTTAGGAGCAAGCAGTAGTCCTAAAAAAAGTTTGTGAAACTTTTCAAGTTTTTTAAACGAATTCCATTTTCCTTTAAGGTAAATGTGCTGCATTTGAAAAATGATTGCTTTATTTGAAACAATCACAGACATGGCGGACTGTAGACCCCTGCACGCCTCTATCCCTGTGATGGCAGCAAATCATACTGGGCCATCATTTGGAGTCTACATGATTAATATTCATGAGACTGGTCAAATTGTGACTCAGTATGATTCAATATTTTGTGAACCAACCTACTAGAACATAGGCCAGTTTGCAAAAGAGCAGTCAACTTCGAAGCTGGGGAACAGGGTTCGAATCTCGGCAGGGACGCTCTACACCCTGTTATTCTGGGCAAATCACTTACTCTCCCTGTGCCAAACAAAAATGAATGTGTCTGTCTGTAATGTAACTGGTGCTATGTAAAGAGCTCTGATACCGGCTTCAGGTCCAGTTCACACTACATAAACAAACAAAAAATGCATTTGGCAAAGGTCAATGCGAAAAATTATAATCCCTTTTACCAAATGCATTCTTCATACTCCTGCCCCTTGGTGATATACGGCTTTTCCACAATGTAACTATCATCTGAGCTGTAAATAAGCTCTTTAGGGCCTCACTACAAGTTTGCTGGAGTTTGCAGAGGAGACACCGAAGGGCTGGAGCTAAGATGATCAGCAAAGTCCGGCCATTTCAAGTTTTCCCCTGAAATGGGGAATTAATGTTTGCTCCCCCGAGAATTTACCAAATTCTTTTTCAGAGCCATTTTTCACAATTTCAGTAAAAAAAAAACAAGCAATACAATAGGTCTCGCATTCACGCGACTTTAAGCTATTGGCAGTGTAAATGACTATGCCTTTTATTTATGCTTTAAAAGAAAACCAAAATAAAAGGCATTATCATTTGCAATTTGAATAGCTCACACTTGCGTAAATGCGAGACCTATTGCATTACAAATGCTTGTTTGTCTATGATTCCTAAATTATTGCTCTTTAGATTGTTTAGTACTAGCTACAGCCAGTTTTAGATGTGTATCTGAGCTCATGTAATCACAAAAAGTTTAAACAAGAAAACAACGGAGTGATTGGAGTGATTGCCTCAGTGACCTGGAGATGAGTACTTTTTTATTTTTTAATCAAAGTACCATTGCACCACAAAGTTGATCGCCCGCTCTACAACACATATTAAAAACGTTAACAAAGACAATATCTCTATCTAAACACTAACCCCCCAAAAGCAAGACCTATTGACTTTGCCAGTGCTTGTTTCTTGTAGTTCAGAGGGGCGGGTAATCTTCAGTTCCCTGGTGGTAGATTTGTCTTTGCCAGTGCTTGTTTGTTGCTGGTGGGTGTGAGGGGAGGATACCAGTGATCTTCAGTTCCCTGGTGTTAGATTTGTCTTTGCCAGTGCTTATTTGTTTTGGGTGTGAGAGGGGCAGGCCGAGTGATCTTCATTTCCCTGGTGGTTAATTTGTCGTTGCCAGTGCATGTTTGTTGTGGGTTTGAGAGGGGCAGGCTAAGTGATCTTTAGTTCCCTGGTGTTAGATTTGTCATTGCCAGTGCTTGTTTGTTCATGTGAGAGGGGAGGGCGCGAGTGATCTTCTGTTCCCTGGTGGTTGATTTGTCTTTGCCAGTTCTTGTTTGTTGTGGGTGTGAGAGGGGAGTGCGCGAGTGATCTTCAGTTCACTGGTGGTTGATTTGTCTTTGCCAGTGCTTGTTTGTTGTGGGTGTGAGAGGGGAGGGCGCGGGTGATCCTCAGTTCCCCGGTGTTAGATTTGTCTTTGCCAGTGCTTGTTTGTTGGGGGTGTGAGAGGGGAGGGCGCGAGTGATCTTCAGTTCCCTGGTGGTTGATTTGTCTTTGCCAGTGCTTGTTTCTTGTGGGTTTGAGAGGGACTGGTGATTTTCAGTTCCCTGGTGTTAGATTTGTCGATGCCAGTGCTTGTTTGTTGTGCATGTGAGAGGGGAGGGCGCAAGTGATCTTCAGTTCTCTGGTGGTACATTTGTCTTTGCCACACAGTAGCCATTGTTCCACAAAGTTGATCGTCAGCTCTACATCACATATTAACCCTACAATGCTAAAATTCCTACCCAGCCACCAGAGATGCAATCTGAAGGCCTACGGTTTTTACTGAATTGTGGGCAACAAGCGGCTTCGAAAGCAATAAGTTGTAATTGGAATTTGATTAAGACTTGTGGCAGGACACTTCAGTGGTAAAGATAACAAGCTGGCTCCGTGGAGCCGACGGGGGGAGGGAAACTGAAAGCGCGCGATCCGCGCGCTGCCAGCCTCCGGGGACAGGAGATGTGTATGCGTACAGAGTGCACATCTCCTTCCTCGAGTGCACGTCTCCAGTCCGCACGTGCCACCTCCTGTCTCCCTTCGGCACAGAAAGCAGCGACTATATGTCTCGCCAAGGCGAGCAGTGCATGCGCTGCGTCGCTAGGCGAGAGCTAAAAACCTGCTGGTATTTTCCACCTGTTCTGAGAAGGTGAAAATGTCTGCGGGACTGGTGATGGTGGGTGATGCGCTGGTGATGATGGGGGGTGATGCGCTGGTGATGATGGTGGGTGATGCACTGGTGGTGATGTGGGTGATGCGCTGGTGGTGATGGTGGGTGATGCGCTGGTAGTGATAGTGGGTGATGCGGTAGTGGTAATGGTGGGTCATGCGGCCGTGGTGATGGTGAGTGATGCGCTGGTGGTGATGGTGGGTGATACGGTGGTGGTGATGGTGGGTGATGCACTGGTGGTGATGTGAGTGATGCACTGGTGGTGATGGGGGTAATGCGCTGGTGGTGATGGTGGGTGATGTGCTGGTGGTGATGGTAGGTGATGCGGTGGTGGTTATGGTGGGTGATGCACTAATGGTGATGTGGGTGATGTGCTGGTGGTGATGGTGGGTGATGCGCTGGAGGTGATGATGGGCGATGCATGGTGGCTATTCGCTGGTGGTGATGGTGGGTGATGCGCTGGTGGTGATGGTGGGCGATGCGCTGGTGGTGATGGTGGGTGATGCTCTGGTGGTAATGGTGGGTGATGCTGTGGGTTTGATGGTGGGTGATGCGCTGGTGGTGATGGTGGGTGATGTGCTGGTGGTGATGGTGGGCGATGCTCTGGTGGTGATGGTGGGTGATGCGCTGGTGGTGATGGTGGGTGATGCGGTGGTGGTTATGGTGGGTGATGCACTGGTGGTGATGTGGGTGATGTGCTGGTGGTGATGGTGGGTGATGCGCTGGAGGTGATGGTGGGGATGCACTGGTGGTTATGGTGGGTGATGCACTGGTGGTGATGTGGGTGATGTGCTAGTGGTGATGGTGGGTAATGCGCTGGAGGTGATGGTGGGCGATGCGTGGTGGTGATGCACTGGTGGTGATGGTGGGTGATGCACTGGTGGTGATGTGAGTGATGTACTGGTGGTGATGGGGGTAATGCGCTGGTGGTGATGGTGGGTGATGCGCTGGTGGTGATGGTGGGTGATGCGGTGGTGGTTATGGTGGGTGATGCACTGGTGGTGATGTGGGTGATGTGCTGGTGGTGATGGTGGGTGATGCGCTGGAGGTGATGATGGGCGATGCATGGTGGTTATTCGCTGGTGGTGATGGTGGGTGATGCGCTGGTGGTGATGGTGGGCGATGCGCTGGGGGTGATGGTCGGTGATGCTCTGGTGGTAATGGTGGGTGATGCTGTGGGTTTGATGGTGGGTGATGCGCTGGTGGTGATTGTGGGTGATGTTCTGGTGGTGATGGTGGGCGATGCTCTGGTGGTGATGGTGGGTGATGCGCTGGTGGTGATGGTGGGTGATGCGTTGGTGGTTATGGTGGGTGATGCACTGGTGGTGATGTGGTTGATGTGCTGGTGGTGATGGTGGGTGATGCGCTGGAGGTGATGGTGGGGATGCGGTGGTGGTTATGGTGGATGATGCACTGGTGGTGATGTGCTAGTGGTGATGGTGGGTGATGCGCTGGAGGTGATGGTGGGCGATGCGTGGTGGTGATGCACTGGTGGTGATGGTGGGTGATGCACTGGTGGTGATGTGAGTGATGCACTGGTGGTAATGTGGGTGATGCGCTGGTGGTGATGGTGGGTGATGCGCTGGTGGTGATGGTGGGTGATGCAGTGGTGGTTATGGTGGGTGATGCACTGGTGGGGATGTGGGTGATGTGCTGGTGGTGATGGTGGGTGATGCGCTGGAGGTGATGGTGGGAGATGCGTGGTGGTGATGTGCTGGTGGTGATGGTGGGCGAAGCGCTTGTGGTGATGGTGGGCGATGCCCTGGTGGTGATGGTGGGTGATGCTCTCGGGATGATGGTGGGTGATGCTGTGGGTTTGATGGTGGGTGATGCGCTGGTGGTGATGGTGGGCGATGCCCTGGTGGTGATGGTGGGTAATGCTCTGGGGGTGATGGTGGGCGATGCGTGGTGGTGATGTGCTGGTGGTGATGGTGGGTGATGCGCTGGTGGTGATGGTTGGCGATGCCCTGGTGGTGATGGTGGGTGATGCTCTGGGGGTGATGGTGGGTGATGCTGTGGGTTTGATGGTGGGTGATGCGCTGGTGGTGATGGTGGGTGATGTGCTGGTGGTGGTGGTGGGCGATGCGCTGGTGGTGATGGTGGGTGATGCGCTGGTGGTGATGGTGAGTGATGTGCTGGTGGTGATGGTGAGTGATGGCTGGTGGTGATGGTGGGTGATTCTGTGCTGGTGATGGTGGGTGATGCTGTGGTGGTGATGGTGGGTGATGCACTGGTTCCCAAACTGTGCACTGTGGCTCCCAAGGGGAGCCGGCAAACCTAGCCAGGGTAGCCGCGCACCAATGCAAATTCTCCAGAGGCCGGGCCTACATCCCCCCTCCAGAAAAAGTAACAGTCAGGAGCCACAGGCAATGGCCAATGGGTGAAGGGAGCCGCGGTTGAAAATGTTTGGGAACCACTGGGTTGGACATATTGCAAGCAGCCTCTCACCAGCTTTTGTGTGTTTCATGTCCCGCCCTAAGTGGCATGAGTATGCACAGATGGGAGTCCTTTGCTCTCTGTGCCAGTGGAACCAAGCAACACCTGACTAATGTGCCCCAATCCGGGCAAACCCAGTCCTGGGAGGCTTGTGTTTCGGTTCAGGGAGGACCTGGCTTGGCAGTTTGGACTGGACTGTTCCCACGGGATCAGGGTCCAGACTGATTTGCATATGCCTGGGTCCAATCAGTCAATCAATCAAAAGATTTCTAGAGTGCCCGGCTACTCAGAGAGTGTCCCGACGCTGAGAGTGCAGACCCCAGCGTAGGCCTGTGTGAGCTCCCAAACGCAGCCATCCCTTCCAAGGGATCCCGTAACAGGCAGGTTTTACGGCCTTCCGAAATCCAAACGGAGGTGGCATGGCGAGCAAAAGAGCGATGGGTTGGAATATTACCCCGAGCAGTTTGTGTGTTAGAGTTACTCTCCTCCATCTTGTGGTTAGAGCTCGGAGGTAGGGTAGATATTTACTATGTCTGAAGTGTGTAGGGCCTCAGTCAGAGTCCTGTATGCCATGTGCATGTCTTCAAATGTAGCGTTGAACCGCGCCTGGGTCCTATTCTACCGCGTTCATTGATTGTCATTGGCACTTTGTGCTTCTTGGCGTTAATTCTACTTAAAACTTTAAAATTCATATCTCCAGTTCCACATATTAGATTATTGTAATTTTGGTGTCATCGTGTCGTGAATTTTACTCTGTTTTTTCGACTTCCTTGTTGGTTTTTTATTCTTTTACATTCTGACCTTATCACTGTTGTGATTGATTGATTTATTATTAACCGTTAGGTTTGTTAAAATCATTACTGAAAAAAGCTAAAAATAAGAACCCCACCCCTTACCCACCCGCCCTTTCCACCCCCCTTCTAGTGCCCCCTGTGAGATTAAAAACCCCGTTCCAACAGTCAATCCTGTGTTGCGGGGACCTTTCAGCTTTCTATCCGGATCCTTAATTTTGATGTGGCGGGTTCAGGACAGAGCACTTGAAGTAAGGGCAAGGTCTTCTTTGCCCATTGATGTTTGCGGAAACCGTTTGTTGGCGCATTTGACAACTCTGATTTTGGGAGCTTAAGGAGAGTCTTTTATACTGTAGCGTCTACAGCTTGTTCAATCAGGTATATAAATGTTGCCGCAACAAGGTGGTGTGTTTTTGTTTCCGAGAAGCACCAATCTGATGCCTCCTTGCAAGTTCTGATGCCAAGGGCTCTTAAAATGGGACGAAGCAGCCTCTGTCACTTATCCCTGTTGTGGTACTGCATAAATACTTTACACATTGCCTCTGATTCAAGCCCGTCTGCCCTGTGCCAAAGCTTCCTGGGGTTTGAGCTCTAGCTAATTTGGTGACTTCAAGGGTTTACCCCAATAAGGACTGTGGTTATTATTATTAGCTGAGGTGGGTTCCTAGCCCCTCAACTAATAACCCAATTTCTTACACTTATCAACATAATATCAATGTTTAGGAGCACATTATTTTTGCAGTCAATATTTTTGTACTTTTTACGGGCTCGGCGACGTCACCACAAAGTGGGGAAGAGCTGCGAGCCGTATTGTAGCGGGTTTCGCGTTCGTGCTGGATACATTTTTCTTTGCTCGTGCATTTTCAGTGCGTTTTTTTATTATCTGAATGGTGATTGGTCGTCGCGGTGGTGTGTTTTTAATAGTCGGGATGCGATAGGGCTATTTATTTTTGGTCCGCCATTTTTGGCATATTCTGTGCGGTTTCGCGTACTGCAGTCCATTACTTTTAATTAGGAGCTGTCAGGGTGCCCGTGTAATGCATTCCAGATGGTGTGTGCACGTTCACCATTGAGCAGTGCGTTTGTCGGGTGCGCGTCTACATTACGAATTTCAAGCAATGAGAAGCTCGGGTGCGTTCGCGTGTTTTAGTTAAAAAAGAGATAACTGTTAGCGATTAATATTATGCCATGGTGCGCTCTCGGGCTCTGCTAATGTTAACAAACCAGATGTCCTTGGTACTTTTGTGTAACACAACCAACTCCTCCGTTGGCCTCGTAGCACAATTTCCTGAAAGTAAACTTTTCTAGTTGTGTTCGTGAGGTATTAGCATGCCCTTGATGCCAATGTGTTTGCTTGACTATGCGTTTTATACCTTATCATTATTATTAGTTCACATCCTTATTAACAATTCGGCAATATGAAATGTGAGTGGCGGTGAGTGCAGAGTGGCGGTGAGTGCAGAGTGGCGGTGAGTGCAGAGTGGCGGTGACTGCAGAGTGGCGGTGAGTGCAGAGTGGCGGTGAGTGCAGAGTGGCGGTGACTGCAGAGTGGCGGTGAGTGCAGAGTGGCGGTGAGTGCAGAGTGGCGGTGACTGCAGAGTGGCGGTGAGTGCAGAGTGGCGGTGACTGCAGAGTGGCGGTGAGTGCAGAGTGGCGGTGACTGCAGAGTGGCGGTGAGTGCAGAGTGGAGGTGAGTGCAGAGTGGCGGTGAGTGCAGAGTGGCGGGGACTGCAGAGTGGCGGTGAGTGCAGAGCGGCGGTGAGTGCAGAGTGGCGGTGACTGCAGAGTGGCGGTGAGTGCAGAGTGGCGGTGAGTGCAGAGTGGCGGTGAGTGCAGAGTGGCGGTGACTGCAGAGTGGCGGTGAGTGCAGAGTGGCGGTGAGTGCAGAGTGGCGGTGAGTGCAGAGTGGTGGTGAGTGCAGAGTGGCGGTGACTGCAGAGTGGCGGTGAGTGCAGAGTGGCGGTGAGCCATCTGTGCACGCTTTTACCAAGCACACACCCACCAGCCGTCAGTGCACCCTTTCACCAGGCACACACACCTCCAGCCGGCAGTGCACTTTTCCACCAAGCAATCGCAGTATGGTACACTTTACTTTTAAACATATTCATATAAAACACAGCATGCCACCATTGGTAAAATTACAATTCAACCCACATAATTCCACTACACACCACATGCACACACTCCATAACACATGGCGAAAAGACATTGGCATTTACAATGCCATTAGCTCAAACTCAAATAAATCCGAGCCCGATTGCATTTCTAATGCTTGTTATTATATGTATGTAAATTTGATTTTCAATATTTTGATAATAATATTCTAGCACCGCAATATTCTTGTGGTATATGCCTTGTCATACAACCCCTGGTGCTGCCTGGGTGAAAAGCATTGCAAATCCTACCTAGAGCAGGCACACGCGGCACTCCAACCTTGGGCCAGCTCCTGTGCCCATCGGGCACCAGTCCCAAGGAAGCGGGAAAATTCCCTTTAACGTGGATACGATAATGCCACACTGTCTGAAATGGCTGGAGCTGGAGAAATACCACTGATCTCGATTAAAAACTCTTGTGCTCTTAGCATATGGGGTGAGTAAACTGTCCCCAGTTATTGAAAGTTGTCTGTGGTGTGGGCATGGTTATAGTCAAACGTAACAATACTCAGATTTGGGGAGCGCGCTTCTCCCCTTCGTTTGAGCAGCGGTGTGGAGACATGGATTCGGTTATGAGTGCCAAAAAGGTGTCTATAAAGGCAAGGCTGCCCAAATACTTTTTTAAAGTAGTGTGTCCTCTGAGGAACTATAGAGGTTACCTTTGAACCCCTGTGGAAAAATAATGTCTTTTCTAATCCCTCCTTGCTGTATATGGTGCTTAAGTTAAGACTGACATGTTTGAACTGTAGTCGCGGGAACCATGACTCTTCTGCTGTCCGCGGCTGCGCAGTTTGATGGCTATTTCAGTTATAAGTAAAATATGGTGGCTCATGTTATGTTTTCTTTGAAAATGTGATTAAAAGTGTTTAAAGAAATGGAATGTAGCCAAGAGTGAAAATAAGCTTGTGTTTTGCTGGTTTTACAGCGTGTTACCCTCTAGAAATGTTCCCTGTAGGAAGTCAAGGGAATCTTGTCTTCCCATCCACCATTACTGGTGGCCAATCCAGAAAAGAACTCATCTAAATCAAAAGAAAGTATCTCCGAGACACTTGAGAAACAGCACCTCTAAAAATGAAGAGAAGAAGACCTAAGCCCCTTCCCCCTAAAAAAATCTCTTTGAAGAAAGAAAACTTTGAAGAGGTCTGGAGAAGAAATGAGAACACTCACCCCTCCAACTTTAAACCCTCACAAGAGTCAGAGGAAGATTGAAGGGAACATGTTCAACTACAAGGAAACACACATCAAATCATTTATCAAATCTCCTCCAAATATCCAGAACCAACTCTTTGAGGTGGCTGCATTGGGAAATAACCCTTCTCCCTCCATTAGATTTCATGAACCTACAAAGAAAGCACAAGAATTTGTTCTTAACCCCTTCGCTGCGGCGGCAATTCCGCCGCAGCGCTAGTGGGGAGGGGGCGGAGCGGCGCTCGCATGCTCGTGACAAAGCCGCTCCGTCACAAGCCGCGGTTGAGCTGTGCTCATGACAGAGCGGTTCCGTCATGGCCCCGCCCGCTCAATGGAACGTCGAGTGCAGGCGCGGAATTCATGACGGAACCGCTACGTCATGAGCATGGAAGGTGTTAATTCAGGAAGTTCATTCATTCATTGAGCAATCACTGCCCCGCTTCCCTGACCTCGATCAGTAAATCTGAGAGGAAAAGGGCTGAATTTTTAGACTTAATCTGCAAACAACACATTGACACCATCTCTAATGTCAAATCATGTGACCATTCCCTAAACTCTAGACCTGTTGTGGAGGGCAAAGAGCTGTACTATCACGTGTTACCGTACTGGATCGACTTTACAAACCTTTCCGGCTTGTTATACCCCAAACCTGGCCCAATGGCTTTAGAGTGCTTTGCAAAACAGCTAGACGGTCAAACATTTGTATTCCTTGTTGAGCAAGAGCAGATTAACACCCGATCCAGAGTTTGGCGGTCAAGGTCTCCATCGCAAGCGCAGGCCGTGTGGGAGTCATTCATTTTTTGTTTTTCAAAAAACAACTCCCACTTTGGGAGTTTGTTTCCAAAAACACAAAAATAATGAAGACGTTTTGAGAATGGTGTTGTATTTCATATGCTATTATGTATGTATCTCTTTAAGTAGGATCTGCCTGTTGTTGCCTTACAAACCCTGTACTGCAATCTGTTACTAAGTGTAAAGGTTCTAGATTCCAGACTGGATTACTACTGGACCTGTCCTGCTGAGCAGATGCTGTACTGTGTTCCTCTGTACAATAAACCTACTTTCACCTTCAACTGGACTGGATTACTACAAATGGCCATCAAAATGGACGTCCACCGCGCTTTGTACCATGACAGCGGTTCCTTTCAATGCACAGAGATAAATGCAGGGCCTCTCCAAATCTGGCAAATGATAGTCCATCGGGGGTGGGGGTAGGGGGGAGTTGGGTGGTGGGAGGGGGGTTATGTCCTCTGCCACCCTGACGGACTGAACTCCATCCTACAAACCTTTAATCAGGGCCTAAGTGAGTTGTCCCAGAATCTCAGGATTTTGAGCAAAGGCCCAGGCTCGTACATGGTGCCCCAATTCTTTTTTACAGTTTTATTTTAGCACAAGCTCGACCCCAAGGTATTGGATTGCTATAACTTGGCATCAGGTACATTACACACAGACACAATCCTTTTTTTTAAGGCAAGGGGAGATTGAGGGCATGATTTCATTGTTGGCAGACCCCCGATCCTTCCGCGCTTTTTCAAGTGTATCACCACCGGCCTAGTTGCCGGTCCGCCTGCTCGATTTAGATGTTTCAGGTCCATGAACGAAAGGCTGACCGAGTTCCGGAGACCGCACCAGCATTTCCCTCATGCCTCAACGGTGTCAGAGGAAAAAGCAACTGTCGGAGGGGAAACAACCTTTACAACGCAGTCATTACATTGCACTACATTTAAAAGGCAGTCATTACATCGCAACATCCTTTACAACGCATGTCACTACAACGCATCCATTACATTGCATGTCACTACAACACATGACACTACAATGCATGTCACTACAACGCATCCATTACATCACATGTCATTACCACGCATACCATTACAACACATACTACACTATCCAACACTTACCCTACTGTTTCACCCCCTGGAGTTAGAATAGTAAATTTTACCCCTACACTATCCAACATTTACCTTAAATGCAATGTAATGGTATGCGTTGTAAAGGTATAATGCGATGTAATGGAATGCGTTGTAAATGTAGTCATTTGTTGTAGTGGTATGCGATGGAAATGTATGCGTTGTAAAGGATGTTGCGATGTAATAACTGCGTTGTAAAGGCATGGTTGTAAATGTATGTGTTGTAACGTCATGCATTCCTGTCGGAAGGAGTACAGCCAGGAATTGGGGAATATTTGGCACAGAAACCTCCTACTTCGAGCTAGCAGAATCGAAGGAAATGAGATAAAAACGTACAGTTTTTACTGTTTCCGACTTCTGTTTCCGTCTTGGTCCCGCTGTCCGGGTCCTCCCTTAGCTGCTGCCAGTTGGCCACAACTCCAATCCAGTCTGTTGTCACTGCAGGGCTCGAGTTGGGGGTACACACAGGTACACAGCGTCCCCCCACTCTTTTCACAGGGTGGACGCCGTCCCCCCTGCCAAGAAGTTGGGCCCCACCGGGACACGTTCAGCATATAAATGCAGACACTGTAAGACTGTCAGATGGGTTAGTCTGTCCCAGTATTTGCACAAATAATTTAACTAGCACTATTGTATTTCTTTTATAGCACTACATTGTGACGGCATGAGGTTATTTGCATATTGTCTTACATGGTCTGTCCCCCCACTTTTTTTATAGGACCTGTGCCCTGTGTCACTGGAAGCACAGGTAGGTATTGTTACACTTGTCCCGCTATGAATCGTGTGCTCACGTGAGCATTAGCCTCTTGTATGATTACATTGCTCTTACATGCATGTATGTGTCAGGCATAGGTGTACATCTTACCAATTATCGTGGTAAAATGTACACTCCTGTATTGACAATTAAAAAAATGTTTAATTTGGTGGTGGTGCCTGTGGGTGTATATTCAACAGTGTGTCTATGTTGTTAGTGTGCCATGCAATATATAAAAAAGGCCTTACACGTTGCCTACATGTACACATTAACAGTTTCACAGCACATATGTGTAGGGAGATAATGATGAGTGGTACTTACCTGTCTCCACACCACCAGCACTTCAATCCATCAGGATGGGAACATCTGAATATGCTTGGTGCAAACCCGCCGGCATGACTACGATGGAAGACTGGGTGCCAGCGGAAAAGACCGTCAAAGCGGCGGTTACCTGGTCTGTTGATATCGTCAGCTTGGCGGAGAACATGGGATCCCTGCCGCCGCGGGATGACGGTCTTACAGCCATGATCTGAATCAGCCCGAAGAGATTTGTCAAGAGTCACAGGATGTTGAGCTGACGCCGAGACCCAAACCTGGGTCCTCAGTTTGAAGTCGGCAGCTCTGGCCGCTACGGTGCATATCCTCAACGCTTTTACTCTTCGGGATCCCAGTTCCAAGAGCTGCTGGTTTTCTTCAGATTCTGGATCTTTCCATCACATGCGCCTCCTCAGACCGACCCGGGTTGAGGGTTCATCAGGTGGGCCCAGGTGCGGGTTTGTGTCCTCACAGCTCTTGAGCCTGTTAATCTCAGGAGGGGAGATTACTTCTTCTCAAGAGCGGACAGTGAGGCCCCGGAAGGAGGGGGGGTGGAGTGAATGTGGTGGGGAGAAAAATCTCATTTGTTAAATATTGTAATGCGCTCAAATGTTCTCATGATAGAGCGGCTAAACATGTGTGAGGGCTTCAGATCTGATGTCACTTCTTGTGTTAGTCACTTCCTGTGAGGTCATGGAATATGATGCCACTTCTTGTGATGTCACATCCTGTGAAGCCACGTGCAAAGCCTTGCTCCATGATGTAATCTGCTGTGACGTCACTTGCATACACCTTAACTTGGTTAGTGCCCCCTCTTCTTTTTTTATGACTTTTGCCCTGTTTATGTCTATTTCCAGGGGCCCCAAGTGATGGTTTCTTCTTCTACCCTGAAGGGCCACACAACACTGAAAGGTCTGGAAATGTGAACCTCCGCTGGAGAGCGTGCCTGACTTTGTGTGTGCGTGCGGCGCTTAAGTGTGTGCGTGCGCTTGCGTACGTATTACACAGCGGAACATGTAGCGCACAGTCTGGTGACGCTTACCTGCTCTTCCACCGGCGGGAGTGTCCCTGTCCCGTGCGGCTCTCGGGCCACGGGCTAAAATGGCGGCTGTCGATATACCCGAGCATTGGATCTGGTGAGGACGCCGCTCCCGGGACCTGGGTTTCTCCTAGCCGACTCTCGCAGCCAAGGTGATCCGGTTTCCAGAGTAGGGGTAGAGAAGAGCTCCCTGCTCTTCGGCGAGAGGCTTACCAGGCAGGGACACCATGCGGTCCGTCGCCTGACCCAAAGATGGCGGCGCCCTTGTGACATTGGGCATTGACTTCCGCTGTTCGCCTGGCGAACTCCTGGAATCTGGCAGTGTATGGTCGGATCCGGGGGCACCAGCGCAAGTAACAACGCATACCCCTGTTCTCCTCTGCGGAACTCACCATATGGCGCTAACTCGTGGCCTGCCTGGTTCCAAGATGGCGGCAACTACAGACCACCGGTACCACTGACTCTGCCAGATTGATCTGCGCGCTGCTGAACTTTTGCATCAACTGGTGGTCCCTGCATTGCAGCGTTCACCCTTCTACTACTTTCACTTCCAGCCGTCTCGCCCTCAGCATAGGGATGCCAAATAACCAAGAGGCGATATGAGGACGCTTCATCTTGCAGCCACTCCGCTGCTGTTGCCTTTCCGTCTTGCCAGGTACAGGGGTGCAGTTTTGGGGAGAATCTCGACACTACAGCATGACGCCCCTGGGCTTTTCTTTGCTGTCTTAAACTGGGGGTGCGCGCCTTCCTGGACTGCGTCTCTGGCACACTCGCGGACTTCCACAGACAGTTGGCGTGCTGCATGCAGCCTTTGGGGCACTGCTGCCCTTACGACCCAGAGACTGTGCCTTTGAACATCCTCGGCGACTCTGCTGCCCAGTGGCCCCGAGCGTTTGCCCATCTAATTTACTCGTTTTGGCTTCGGTGGTCCCCCAATCCCTTTCCCTCCTTGCTCCTGTGGCTGCCCCCTCTGCTCTGCTCCTCTATGGCCGCCATTTTGCTGCTGCTCTCAGCCGCTTCTTTCTCCTGACCCTGGCCCACCATCTTGTCCGTTCACTCGGCCTTTACCCTTCTCCCTCGTTTCCCCCTTGACGATCCTCAAATGTTTCTGATTTGCCTTTTTTCCATACCCCAGTATCCCTCTCACCCTCCCTACTCCCACCCAATTCTATTATTTGCATATATATGCATATAGAGATAACTCTAGCCCCTAGTATATGCGTAGACCTCTGTACTCTCTACCATTCCTATGTGACTCTTAGAGTATATCCATTTGTATCTCCTCCTTGTGTGAATTTACATCTTGTATATTTGCAATTTTTTCCGTGTGTATCCTCTTTGTAACGCATGTAATTCTAAATCCTTATGTATCACAACTGGTTCTTATGTAAAGCGCTCTGACACACTCGGGCAATGTTCGCGCTATAGAAAATCGCATAAATAAAATAAAAATAAAAACACCCCTCCCCCCGGCTCCCTCTTCTCCATTACCTCCTCATACTACCGTCTTCCTCCCTCCCTCTGACCACATCCCGCACCCCGTCTCCTGCCCCCCTCTCCCCCCCACTCCACCACCATTTCTTCCTGGCTTGCTCTCGTGTCCTCACCCCGCTTTTCTTTTTCCCTTCACGCCTTTCCCTGCTTATCTCTGCCCCCGCCTGCCAGCCCGGGGCGGGGGGAGGGGGGGGGGGAGGGGCGGGTGCTGTCTGGCAGAGCTGAAGACATGGAATGGGGCCCCCACGGCAGAGACCCCCCTCTCACGCCCGATGCCCTCCGAGGAGCTTGGAAAGCACCCTGGCGTCTCAAATGAAAACAGGCAGCTCCGAGCTTCCCCTCCAGCAACGGGCATCGGGCGGCGGCCCCCCCCCCCTTCCCTGCAGCAGGACTGGCGCCCCTCATACAAGAGTGCTGGCACCCCCGCATACAGGAGGAAGGGTGTCCCCTCATACAGGAGGACCAGCGCCCCCTCATACAGGAGGACCAGCGCCCCCTCATACAGCAGGACCAGCACCCCCTCATACAAGAGGGCCGGTGCACCCTCATACAGCAGGACCAGCGCCCCCTCATACAAGAGGAAAGGTGCCCCCTCATATAGGAGAGAAGGCGCCCCCTCATACAAGAGGACCAGCGCCCCCTCATACAGGAGGACCAGCGCCCCCTCATACAGGAGGACCAGCGCCCCCTCATACAGCAGGACCAGCGCCCCCTCATACAGGAGGACCAGCGCCCCCTCATACAGCAGGACCAGCGCCCCCTCATACAAGAGAGAAGGCGCCCCCTCATACAGCAGGACCAGCGCCCCTCATACAGGAGGACCCCCGCACCCTCATACAGCAGGACCAGCGCCCCCTCATACAGGAGGACCAGCACCCCCTCATACAGCAGGACCAGCGCCCCCTCATACAAGAGAGAAGGCGCCCCCTCATACAGCAGGACCAGCGCCCCTCATACAGGAGGACCCCCGCCCCCTCATACAGGAGGACCAGCGCCCCCTCATACAGCAGGACCAGCACCCCCTCATACAAGAGGGCCGGTGCACCCTCATACAGCAGGACCAGCGCCCCCTCATACAAGAGGAAAGGTGCCCCCTCATATAGGAGAGAAGGCGCCCCCTCATACAAGAGGACCAGCGCCCCCTCATACAGGAGGACCAGCGCCCCCTCATACAGGAGGACCAGCGCCCCCTCATACAGCAGGACCAGCGCCCCCTCATACAGGAGGACCAGCGCCCCCTCATACAGCAGGACCAGCGCCCCCTCATACAAGAGAGAAGGCGCCCCCTCATACAGCAGGACCAGCGCCCCTCATACAGGAGGACCAGCGCCCCCTCATACAGCAGGACCAGCGCCCCCTCATACAGCAGGACCAGCGCCCCCTCATACAGCAGGACCAGCGCCCCTCATACAGGAGGACCAGCGCCCCCTCATACAGCAGGACCAGTGCCCCCTCATACAAGAGAGAAGGCGCCCCCTCATACAGCAGGACCAGCGCCCCTCATACAGGAGGACCCCGCCCCCTCATACAGCAGGACCAGCGCCCCCTCATACAGGAAGGCCAGTGCCCCCTCATACAGCAGGACCAGCGCCCCCTCATACAAGAGGAAAGGTGCCCCCTCATATAGGAGAGAAGGCGCTCCCTCATACAAGAGGACCAGCGCCCCCTCATACAGGAGGACCAGCGCCCCCTCATACAGGAGGACCAGCGCCCCCTCATACAGCAGGACCAGCGCCCCCTCATACAGCAGGACCAGCGCCCCCTCATACAAGAGAGAAGGCACCCCCTCATACAAGAGGGCCAGTGCACCCTCATACAGCAGGACTTTTTTGGAAAGCATTGTGCACATTTGTTGAACAGCAATGTTAATAGGAAACCAACTAAAATGTGTTTGGCTGACAATACTTTAACCAGGAAGGGTTGGCAGCCATTTTGGGTCTCAGCTTGATGCAGAGTCTCAGAAAAAGAAAAAAAATGAAGAAAAGGGGGCAGGATAGGAATACCCTGACCCCCCCAGATATGGTGGGAGGGTCCCACAGGGACCCCGCCGTGTTTTAAAAGCATTTTTTTTAAAGTTTGCCGCAGACTCGCAGGTGGATGCCGCAGAAGGCAGGGAGCCAGCAGGGATCTCCTACAAGTCCTACACAATGGGATTCCTGAGAGCTGGTCGGAGGCCCAGCCCCTTTCTTAGCCACTCTGTAAATGCAACTACTACTTAAAAATCCATAGAAATTCACTGAAAAAAACAAAGGTTACAGGGACGTTACAGTTAGGAAATGGAATAAAACAAAACATAGAAATTCATAGAAAAAACAAAGGTTACAGGGACGCTATAGTTAGACTCACGTTTCACTCATACAAAACCAGTGAAATTCAGCGGTTATAGTTAGCTGAGCTAACTATAACTCGCACCCCTGCAATGCACTACCTGTGACCTCACATATTACATCACTCATGACACGGTCAGTGACATCCCTGAAGATATCACTCATGACATCTTTAAATGACACCACTGATGACATCACTGATGACATAATCCAAAGAATCTATGACGCACCCACTCACACCCCAATATAACTTTTCATACACCCACTCCAACTTCCACACTACCAATCTCAAAACCATTGACACACCCATACCAATACTTACATGGCTACTCACTGATTCATCGGTCTAAACACACATCCACTAATACATGCATACAGCTACTCATACACCAACTCACTCCCTACTACAGCCACTGAAATATCCACTCATAAACCCATGCAACCCCTCATACACTGCCAGTCACCCATAGAGCTACTCATAACACTACTCACTCACCCATGGAGTCAATCTCACAGCCTCTTACTCACCTACATAGTTATGCACGGTCCCACTCACTTATTTATACAGATATTAACACATACTTACTCACCCATACTGTTAGTGACAAAAGCACACAATCACCCAAAGAGCCACTCTCACAATCACTCACTCATAGTGACAGCTCCTAAGGCTGGGACTCCAAGAGACAGATAGCTCTCAGAGACAGGGACTCTTCATAGACTGAGAGTGGACAAGAACAGCTTCTGATGCAGGGACCCCAAGAGAAAGATAGCCCAGAGAGACAGAAAGCAGACAGAGACAGAAGAGGAACAAGCAGTTGCTACACCAAAGGAATCGCATTACTGATAGTTAGAGGTATTGGTGTTGCAAAGAATAATGCAACGCCAATAGCTCATACGTTCAGTAATGCAAGACCTAGTGCATTGCAAATGCTTGCATAGTGATTCAGGAACCAGCATCGTATGTCTCAGTGCAGTACCACAAGATGCTCCTAGAGGTCCCTAGTGAGCAAGGCACCAGCACTGCTTCTCTAGGTGCAGTACCGCAAGCTGCTCCTAGATGTCCCTTGTGAGCAGCATAAACTTTTGGTCACATATGGTACCGCACCCTGCAGAAGATATGGTAAATCCACCCTACCAATAATTAAGGGTGGGTGTAGTTGGCGGAGTACTACTATGTGGAATTCCACAGACTTGAACAAAAACGCAGTGAATTCCACAACTTCCTTCATCTGACTACCAATTAATAAAACAGAGAGCTCATATACGTTTGGTAAAATAACAAGTATCTCTGTCTTTACATGCTAAAATGGATATAGTCATTTCACAAAAGTGAAAATGAAAATTTAGCAAGCAGTAAGAGAGGTGATGATTTTGGGATCTTCCCTAACCTAGGGAGAGAACCAAGCAGATGCCTTGAAAAGAAAGAGCACATCTTGCTGAACGATTCGGTGGTGGGCCCATCGTCTTAGGACCACCCCAAGCACAGTTATGGGCAACAATACAATCCCAACCAAAAGCCCTGCAAAGCATTATGGGATGAGATTAGCAGTGGGCAGTGATTATTATAGTATCCAATATCAAAATAATTCTACAAAGAACTGCAGTTCAACTAGTCGTTACTAGGTGTCCCTCACGAGTCAAATGCAAAAGCATTGAAACCCTTTCCCAAAGCTGCAGTTCCACTAGTCGTTACTAGGTGTCCCTTATGAGCCAAATGCAAAAGCAGTGAAATTAATACATCAAGCTGCAGTTCCACTAGGCATTTCTAGGTGTCCCTCACAAGTCAAATGCAAAAGCATTGAAACCCTTTCACAAAGCTGCAGTTCCACTAGTCGTTACTAGGTGTCCCTTGTGAGTCAAATGCTTGCATTTGACTTGAGGGACACCTAGCAATGACTATTTGAACTGCAACTCTATGTAGAATGTATAGTATTAGCTCTCAGCTCTGCCAGAGAGCTGGTGCCCCCTCAGGAATGTTTTGATATAGGATACTATAATATTCACTGCCCACTGCTAATCTTGTCCCATAATGCTTTGCAGGACCTTTGGTTGGGATTGTATTTTAGCCCATACTTTGCTTGGGGTGGTCCTAAGAGGATGGGACCACCACTAAATTGTTCAGGAAGATGTGCTCTTTGTTTTCAAGGCATCTACTTGCTCCTCCCCCTAGGATAGGGGGTTCCCCAAAATCATCACCTCTGTCATTGCCTGATATTTTTCATTTTCAAAGTTCACTTTTGTGAATTGGTTATATGCTTTTTAGCATGTAAAGTTGCTTTCTCAAAGCATTTGTGGGTGCAGTTTAGTAGCTGACTCCGCTACGTGAAGGAACAGAGTTTTTGCCTGAATTCTGTGTTTTTAATGAAATGCGTCATGAACAATTCTCCGCAAAATCTGCGAGCGGAGTTCATTGCCCAGGATTATCAATAATGCATTGCATGCAAGGCAGTACTGTGAGAAGTTGGCCTGATATATAGTGCTCACTATTCTAGTGATCACTGTGTATCATACCAAACAACCCTTATTGATGATTGGTTGTAAGTCAACCTTATAGACCAGCTATCCTAGTAGCATGGACAAGAGCAGTCTTTAGGCTAAACTCTAGAGGGCGTGTTAAGCCAGCTGTTTTACCATCAAATATACCCCTTGAACACCAAGTGAAAGGACACCACACAAGTTGTTATAAAAATAAAGTATATTTATTTAAAACAAGTCTACCCTGAACTCTTTATGAGTCAGGGAGCTAAGCACAATACAAAACTCTTAAGAAAATACTTCAAGTTGCACAATTTACACAAATGCCCGAGGGGCACGAAAAACCATATACACTAAAAGTCGAATGCGAAATACTAGCAGGTAAGTAACAAGATCCAGAGGCTTCAGGATCGCTAGGACTACACTACTGAACCCTAAGGTTAGGAGCAGGAGGCCTAGGGAGATCGGGTGCAGAGTGTGCACTCTCACGCGGGATGCGGGACAAAGTCTATGGATGCTAGTATTTGTAAAGTTACTGTTTCAGGATGAATCCGACTAGGTAGACTGAAAGTGAAAAAGGATCTCGACACTTAGATAGTGAACCTACGTTGGAGCACCGAAATGCTCAGGTTACCTAGCCCAGGGGCTGCGGCTGCATAGGGTTCAAAAGACGTCGGTAATCCTCGTTGTAGTCTATGGAGCCTGAAAGAAGAAGTTGCTGGCAGGCCACCAGTGATGATGTTCGAAGTGATCCAAGCCTGGATCGATGATGGAGATGACCTGAAAGCAGAGGGGACTCAGTTCTTAATCACTAGCCAGTGATTGTGTGGGCACCAGGATGGCACCGGATGAAGTCACCTCGACCAGGTGAGTGGGCGACGCTGGACTCTGCTGTCCCTCGGACCAGGAGGCGTTGTCGGCGACCAGGCTGGAGGTGCGAGCTGTCCCATGAAGGTGTCTGCTGTTGGCGATGCTGGGACCAGGACTGGAGCAACAAGCCTTGGCAAAGGCAAGCCCACGCAGTGGAGTCAAGATGGCGTCTGGAGTGGACCAGGAGGGTCTGGGATGCTTCTCTTTTGGAAGGGAGCAAGGGCCAGTCTGGAGCAACCAGACCAGCGGTGAAATTGTCGTGGTACGTCGTCAGGAGGGCCACTAGCCAGCAGGCAAGTGACCGGACAACGCGGTGAGCAGCAAAGAGCAGAAGGGCCCCACGCAGATCTCGTGGATGCTGGGGGGCTGGACTTCGGTGCTGGAGCTGCTCAGGGTTAGGGCTTCTCAAACCCCAAAGCACTCACTCGAGGATCCCTCGGCGGTCGTGCTGGTTAAGCGTTGTGCAGTTTCAGAAGATGGCCGGTCCCTCAGGTCTCGTCACACCCACGAATCTCAGCTGGGCTGATGTTGCAGGTAGAGGTCAGAGATGCCAGGGAATCCGGATCTCGTCGAGCTGTGCAGTCTTGATCCGGAGGATGGACTTACAGCAAACCACAATGCCTAGATGGTGCCTGCGGGTGCAGGGTGGCTACTCCTTAGCCACAAGGGAGAGTCTTCAGAAAAAGTCAAGAGTTCCTTTCGTGGAAAGTAGTTCAAGATTCAGAATTATCTAATTTGGGAAGGGGGCCTGCTCCTACCTTTATTCTAAGAAAAGGGGCTGGCACGCGACTAGGTCCTGCCCATGGGTGGGACCAGGAGGGGGGTGGTTACACCCCTCTCCCTTGTCCGGACTTTCCCCTGCTCAGGGGCTGGTGTGCCCCTGGAACTGGTTTAAGCCGGCATATGCACAGTGAGCACCGGGGTGCCACTTGCAGTCACCTTCCTCTCAGCCCTGCCTACCTGGGATACACAAAACCCTGTCTGGGATGCTGCTAGCACCGCCCCTGAAAGGAAACCCTTTGTCCAAGCTCTCCTCGCTGGAAGGACTCCCAGCAGCAGGAGGTCAGACTTGTGTCTGTGGTGGCAGCATCCATTTTGTGATGCTGAGGCTCGAGTTAGCTTTAACCGGGGTTCACAGTTACATACATGTCGTGTCCCTCTAGAAGGGTGGAATGCTAACCCCATCGCCAGAATTGGCGAAGGGTTAGTATTCCAATTCGTATGACACCTTACTCGACATGTTTTGATAAAGCGATACCAAAGTTGGCAAATAACCGCAAGGATTATAATGCACTTAAGAGTATATGGTATGCGTTATCATGGAACAGCTATTAGGACTTGGTTCCGCAAGCTGCAAATGGGCTCAGCTCATGCCAGAGCACCATCTCACATAATTCCAAGCACTCTGCCTTCAGGATTGTTAAGGCCTGCCATAGGAGTGACTGATAGGAATACATGTGTCCATTTTAGGGTTAGATATAGAGATGCTATATCTAAAGCAAAGGGTGGTTACACCAAATTGCCCCAGCTGTCGTGCAGCCAGTTGTGTCTGTTTAGATGGCCAGCCAGGGGTGGCATAATACATGCTGCAGCCCCTGGTAGACCCTGGGTACACCTATGCCCTGAGTGACAGGGTCTGACAAGGTGACCCAGTATCAATTGGTAAATGCACCTAGGGTACATGTTGTAATTTAGAGAGAGAACAGCCAGGCTGTGGGTCTGATTGGCAGGCCCACAGCCAGAGAAAGTCATAAACCAGTGAAACAAAAGCAAAAATCTGGGGTGATCATAGGATTGCAGACCCTACTCTCCTACAAGGACCACGAGTATATTCAAATAGCTATGTCCATATGTACAATTAGTAGCTTTGAAATGTGACAAAATAATTATTATATTAATTCTGGATTAGGTCGTACTCTATGTGGAGCTGATGTAGGGAAATTTATGGAAGGTATAATATACATGTGAAATGCTCTAGCGAGTAAAGTAACTACTACCAACCTTGTTTGGACCAAGTAAAGGTAAATGTAAATTGATACTTGTATAGTGCACTACTCACCCGCAAGGGTCTCAAGGCGCTTGTACGAATACCGCTGTGGAACCCATCCTGGCTTTCCCTGTGAGGCGTCCACTCCTGGGCACCCCCAAGGTGGAGGCCAGGCATCCTTAGCGTTGTGGGGATGTTGGGGAGATTAAGCAAGCTATTGCCCAGAGTTGCTGAGTGGGACTCCATGATTGGAATAGGCACCGAGGAGAGAATTATCAGGTCCGTGGAATTTTGAGCCCAAGACCCGCCGAGGCGGGAATTGAACCCTGGTCCCGGGCTAGACCTCTGCATCAGGGTCTGCCGCTCCAACCATTGAGCCACACTTCTCCACGTGAGTGTTCTGACTAAAGGCCTTTAAGAAAATAGTGACTTGAGGCTGTAATTAAAACCTAGCGCATAACAACACATGTAACAAGGGGTGTCCTCATGAGAGGTTACAAGAAGAGACAAGGTGGTACTAAGGAGGGACTGCTAAGCCCAATGACCAATGCAAAGCCACCATTGACAAAGGACAGGGACAGGAGCCAATTAAAAAGATCGGCAGAAAGTATGCAGAGTTTTAAGCCCACATCCTGAATACAGCATGTCTTGAAGAGACAGCGCAAACGCTGCCTAGGCGAGACCTCAAAAGTAGGAGAGCCAGCAGAGGTCAGAAGTCAAGCTAAGATAGAAAGGAAGACTGCCCACAGACATGATGAGCACATGTTTTATTCCAGACCTTTCCACATCTTGAGGGGCATCCTCAAAACCTCCAAAAATGTGAGTGGCAGATAGGCAGAAAGTCAACATGGAAAAAATAGCTGTCTGTCACATGGCTGTGTCGAGGGTGAAACCCAGAGTGACCTGATTCTGGGAGAGACCGCGACTGACCAGTCTAACACTGGGAGAGACCGACCATTGACTGTTGTCTAGCACCGGGAGACACTCGCCCATCGATATATGTCTAACACTGGGAGAGACCGACCAGTGACCGCTGTCTAGCACCGGGAGACACTCGCCCATCGATATATGTCTAACACTAGGAGAGACCGACCAGTGACCGCTGTCTAGCACCATGAGTCACTCACCCATCGATATATGTGTAACCTGGGAAAGACCGACCAGTGACCGCTATCTAGCACCAGGAGTCACTCACCCATCGATATATGTCTAACAGTGGGAGAGACCGACCAGTGACCTCTGTCTAGCACCATGAGTCACTCACCCATCGATATACGTCTAACAGTGGGAGAGACCGACCAGTGACCGCTGTCTAGCACCATGAGTCACTCACCCATCGATATATGTCTAACAGTGGGAGAGACCGACCAGTGACCTCTGTCTAGCACCAGGAGTCACTCACCCATCGATATATGTCTAACACTGGGACAGACCGACCAGTGACGGCTGTATAGCACCAGGAGTCACTCACCAATCGATATATGTCTTACACTGGGACAGACCGACAGTGACCTCTGTCTAGCACCAGGAGTCACTCACCCATCGATATATGTCTAACACTGGGAGAGACCAACAGTGACCTCTGTCTAGCACCAGGAGTCACGAACCCATCGATATATGTCTAACACTGGGAGAGACCGACCAGTGACGGCTGTATAGCACCGGGAGACACTCGCCCATCGATATATGTCTAACACTAGGAGAGACCGACCAGTGACCGCTGTCTAGCACCATGAGTCACTCACCCATCGATATATGTGTAACCTGGGAAAGACCGACCAGTGACCGCTATCTAGCACCATGAGTCACTCACCCATCGATATATGTCTAACAGTGGGAGAGACCGACCAGTGACCGCTGTCTAGCACCATGAGTCACTCACCCATCGATATATGTCTACCACTGGGAGACCGACCAGTGACCGCTATCTAGCACCAGGAGTCACTCACCCATCGATATATGTCTAACAGTGGGAGAGACCGACCAGTGACCACTGTCTAGCACCAGGAGTCACTCACCCATCAATATATGTCTAACACTGGGACAGACCGACCAGTGACGGCTGTATAGCACCAGGAGTCACTCACCAATCGATATATGTCTAACACTGGGACAGACCGACAGTGACCTCTGTCTAGCACCAGGAGTCACTCACCCATCGATATATGTCTAACACTGGGAGAGACCAACAGTGACCTCTGTCTAGCACCAGGAGTCACGAACCCATCGATATATGTCTAACACTGGGACAGACCGACCAGTGACGGCTGTATAGCACCAGGAGTCACTCACCAATCGATATATGTCTAACACTGGGAGAGACCGACCAGTGATTGCTGTCTAGCACCAGGAGTCATTTGCCCATCGATATATATGTCTAACACTGGGACAGACCGACCAGTGACCGCTGTCTAGCACCAGGAGTCACTCACCCATCGATATATGTCTACCACTGGGAGACCGACCAGTGACCGCTATCTAGTACCAGGAGTCACTCACCCATCGATATATGTCTATCTCTGGGAGAGACCGACCAGTGACCGTTTTCTAGCACCAGGAGTCAATCACCCATCGATATATGTCTAACACTGGGAGAGACCGACCAGTGACCGCTGTCTAGCACCAGGAGTCACGAACCCATCGATATATGTCTAACACTGGGACAGACTGACCAGTGACCGCTGTCTAGCACCATGAGTCACTCACCCATCGATATATGTATAACCTGGGAAAGACCGACCAGTGATTGCTGTCTAGCACCAGGAGTCACTCAGCCATCGATATATGTCTAACACTGGGACAGACCGACCAGTGACCGCTGTCTAGCACCAGGAGTCACTCACCCATCGATATATGTCTAACAGTGGGGCAGACCGACAGTGACCTCTGTCTAGCACCAGGAGTCACTCGCCCATCGATATATGTCTAACACTGGGAGAGACCGACCAGTGACCGCTGTCTAGCACCAGGAGTCACTCACCCATCGATATATGTCTATCTCTGGGAGAGACCGACCAGTGACCGCTGTCTAGCACCAGGAGTCACTCACCCATCGATATATGTCTACCACTGGGAGACCGACCAGTGACCGCTATCTAGCACCAGGAGTCACTCACCCATCGATATATGTCTAACAGTGGGAGAGACCGACCAGTGACCGCTGTCTAGCACCGGGAGTCACGAACCCATCAATATATGTCTAACACTGGGACAGACCGACCAGTGACGGCTGTATAGCACCAGGAGTCACTCACCAATCGATATATGTCTAACACTGGGAGAGACCGACCAGTGATTGCTGTCTAGCACCAGGAGTCATTTGCCCATCGATATATATGTCTAACACTGGGAGAGACCGACCAGTGACCGCTGTCTAGCACCAGGAGTCACTCACCCATCGATATATGTCTACCACTGGGAGACCGACCAGTGACCGCTATCTAGCACCAGGAGTCACTCACCCATCAATATATGTCTAACACTGGGACAGACCGACCAGTGACGGCTGTATAGCACCAGGAGTCACTCACCCATCGATATATGTCTAACACTGGGACAGACCAACAGTGACCTCTGTCTAGCACCAGGAGTCACTCACCCATCGATATATGTCTAACACTGGGAGAGACCGACAGTGACATCTGTCTAGCACCAGGAGTCACAAACCCATCGATATATGTCTAACACGGGGACAGACCGACCAGTGACGGCTGTATAGCACCTGGAGTCACTCACCCATCGATATATGTCTAACACTGGGAGAGACCGACCAGTGATTGCTGTCTAGCACCAGGAGTCATTCGCCCATCGATATATATGTCTAACACTGGGAGAGACCGACAGTGACCTCTGTCTAGCACCAGGAGTCACTCGCCAATCGATATATGTCTACCACTGGGAGACCGACCAGTGACCGCTGTCTAGCACCAGGAGTCACTCACCCATCGATATATGTCTAATTATTATTATTATTATTATTAATTGTGTTTTGTTGAGCGCAAACAACCCGGAGGCCTCGTAGCGCTGAGTATAGTCTGACTAGTGTGAGGTGAAAAAACCAAAGATTAGATAAAAAGAAGAGTTTTCAGTTCCTTTCGGAATTTCAGAAGGTTAGATTCACTGCGAAGGGTAGTAGGCAAGGAGTTCCAAGCCTTAGCGGCGTTCCAGGAGAAAGAGCGCCAGCCCCATCTGGTACGTTTGATTTTGTTCATGGTGGCCAGGATTGCTGTGCTAAATCTCAGTGATCTGTGCGGGAGGTAAGGGGTCGCTAAAGAGCAGATCATTGCTGGTGCGGTCTTCCACATGGCCTTGTGCATAATGCACATAGATTTGAACAATACTCTGGCCTTAATGGGAAGCCAGTGAAGTTTCTTCAGCGCCGCTGTGCCTGATTCTTGCCGGTTAAGGCCCAGCAAAAGGCGGGCTGCCGCATTTTGAGTAACCTGGAGCTTCCTTGTTGTAGAGGCAGGAGCCCCGAGGTATAAGGAGTTCCCGTAGTCCAGGCGGGACAAGATAATGGCTTGCACCATTATTCTACGGGCTTGAGAAGGAAGGAGTGGCAGCACTTTTCTAAGCATGCGCATAAGGCCAAATCAGGTGGCGGACAAAATGGTTGCTTGCTGTGTGAAGTTTAAATTTGCGTCCAACCAAATGCCCAAGCTCTTTATTTGGGTTTTAGGTTGGGGCGGGGTGCCCATGCATGGGGGCCAGTCCGGCAGAGGGCTAGAAATAATTGAATTGCCCAAAATCATGAGCTCCGTTTTCTCGCCGTTGAGCCTCAGGTGCGAGGTGGCCATCCACTGGGTGACCGCTACCAAGCAGTTACTGAGATTGGGGGGGGGAGGTATTGGACTGGTTCATGGATACAACCAATTGTGTATCGTCGGCATAGGTCACTATGTCTAGACCGAACGAATGCACTATGTCAGCAAGAGGTTGCATGTAAATATTAACAAGCATTAGGAATGCATTAGGGCTCGGGTTTGTTTTAAGTTAGAGATAATGGCATCGTAAATTGCAATGTTTTTTAGGCACTCTGCACTAGCAATCTGCACTCTGCACTACCAATCTGCACTCAGCACTCTCAATCTGCACTCTGCACTACCACTCTGCACTCTGCACTACCACTCTGCACTCTGCACTACCACTCTGCACTCTGCACTACCACTCTGCACTACCACTCTGCACTCTGCACTACCACTCTGCACTACCACTCTGCACTCTGCACTACCACTCTGCACTACCACTCTGCACTCTGCACTACCACTCTGCACTACCACTCTGCACTCTGCACTACCACACTGCACTACCACTCTGCACTCTGCACTACCACTCTGCACTCTGCACTACCACTCTGCACTACCACTCTGCACTCTGCACTACCACTCTGCACTACCACTCTGCACTCTGCACTACCACTCTGCACTCTGCACTACCAGTCTGCACTCTGCACTACCACTCTGCACTCTGCACTACCACTCTGCACTACCACTCTGCACTACCACTCTGCACTCTGCACTACCACTCTGCACTACCACTCTGCACTCTGCACTCTGCACTACCACTCTGCACTACCACTCTGCACTCTGCACTACCACTCTGCACTCTGCACTCTGCACTACCACTCTGCACTACCACTCTGCACTCTGCACTACCACTCTGCACTCTCAATCTGCACTCTGCACTACCACTCTCAATCGGCACTCTCAATCTGCACTCTGCACTCTCAATCTGCACTCTGCACTCGCACTCTGCACTCACAATCTGCACTCTGCACTCTCAATCTGCACTCTGCACTACCACTCTGCACTACCACTCTGCACTCTGCACTACCACTCTGCACTCTGCACTACCACTCTGCACTACCACTCTGCACTCTGCACTACCACTCTGCACTACCACTCTGCACTACCACTCTGCACTACCAATCTGCACTCTGCACTACCAATCTGCACTCTGCACTACCAATCTGCAATCTGCACTCTCAATCTGCACTCTGCACTACCACTCGCACTCTCAAACTGCACTCTCACTCTGCACTCTGCACTCTGCACTACCAATCTGCACTCTGCACTCTGCACTACCACTCTCAATCTGCACTCTGCACTACCACTCTCAATCTGCATCTGCACTCTCAATCTGCACTCTGCACTCTCAATCTGCACTCTCACTCTGCACTACCACTCTGCACTACCACTCTGCACTACCACTCTGCACTACCACTCTGCACTACCACTCTGCACTCTGAACTACCACTCTGCACTACCACTCTGCACTCTGCACTACCACTCTGCACTACCACTCTGCATTCTGCACTACCACTCTGCACTCTGCACTACCACTCTGCACTACCACTCTGCACTCTACACTCTGCACTACCAATCTGCACTCTGCACTACCATTCTGCACTCTGCACTACCAATCTGCAATCTGCACTCTCAATCTGCACTCTGCACTACCACTCGCACTCTCAAACTGCACTCTCACTCTGCACTCTGCACTCTGCACTACCAATCTGCACTCTGCACTCTGCACTACCACTCTCAATCTGCACTCTGCACTACCACTCTCAATCTGCATCTGCACTCTCAATCTGCACTCTGCACTCTCAATCTGCACTCTCACTCTGCACTACCACTCTGCACTACCACTCTGCACTACCACTCTGCACTACCACTCTGCACTCTGAACTACCACTCTGCACTACCACTCTGCACTCTGCACTACCACTCTGCACTACCACTCTGCATTCTGCACTACCACTCTGCACTCTGCACTACCACTCTGCACTACCACTCTGCACTCTACACTCTGCACTACCAATCTGCACTCTGCACTACCATTCTGCACTCTGCACTACCAATCTGCAATCTGCACTCTCAATCTGCACTCTGCACTACCACTCGCACTCTCAAACTGAACTCTCACTCTGCACTCTGCACTCTGCACTACCACTTCAATCCAGTGATAATCTGATGTGCCAAGTAGAAACGTGTTGTGGAAATACACTTTTTTTAAAACTATTTTTGAAAGGGGTTTGTTGCACAGTTTTCGTGGCAAACACTTTCAGGGATTAGAACGTGCTTGGGCACTTTCTTAGCAGAAATTCTGCTCGGCTGGCCATGTTAATTTGTTGGCTCGTCCACCAACCTCTGCTGGGAAAAGATAGTTGTCAACCGTTATTCGGAAGTTTATATTGACTGGACAGTACCAGGCCACATGTGATCTCCCTCTTTTATTTAAGATTATATAGGATTACGGTTTCTAAAACTACTGAGTCGAAAAAGACATTAACTCAAAACGTTAATGCAGCTCGCTGTCACCCGTCAATTTAACGCAGTTTAAAGTCTCCATAAAAGACGATACGTGTTAGTAACATGCATACAGCAGTAACACAGATGATAGATACGTGAAGCACCACAAGCCACCTGCACCACACGTGAACAAGCATTTGTTGAAATGAAAATGTGACAATCCTGGTGCACACTGTACAGGGACCTGTATCAAATGTGTCTTTTGATATATTAACTGCGTGTCAGTACACTACAGCCTAACAGATCTATGCGCGGTCCAACTGTAAATAAAATACATTCGTTTACGTTTCATATTAGGGACACTCTAAATTGGCAGATTTTTGTTTTAGACAAAGGTGGTAACACAAACCGGCTTCAGTCAGACACTAACACTGCCAACCCTCACAGCGGAGAAGCTCAGGGAACCACTGTACCTGAGAACACGGAGATGAGAGCTGCACGAGCACCGAAGGCAGAACAGAAACTGGCAGCGTCATTTAACTCGGCAGCCCGAGCTCTCGAGGAAGCGGAAGTACTGCACAAGTCAAAGGACGCAGGCAGCGCCCTGCTGAAGTATTCCGGTTTGCCTCTAGCTCTGAGTGACGCGCGCAGCAGCAACAGATTCGCGCCTACCAGCCGTCTCTGCCTGACGAGCACACTAGGGGACTGCTGGGCATTATTATAGGGAATTTCTGCGCATCGTGCTAGTTGTGGGCTTTGTGTCTTACAAAAACGGTATTCCTATATTTTTTGCTGGCCGGCTGTTCATGCGCGCACACAGAGCTGAAGGGAAAAAAAAACACAGCAGTGCACACGCTCTGCAGAATGGTGAACGCGCCCACAGCATCTGGATTCCATTACTGCACCTCCCTGACAGCTCCTAATTGACGGCCGTGCGCGAAACCGCTGGGAAAATGCCAAAAATGGCCCACAAAAATTACAGATAGCCTATCACGTCAAGGCTACTACAAACACAGCACAGCGAAGACGAATCACTATGCAGATGGCATAAAAACTAAGGAATGTTTCTGGCCCGAGCCCTAAAGAAACTTTTTTTTTTTTTATAACAATAGGAGCTCGGAGCTCCGCCCCCGAGCCCTAAAAAGGGTAGGGCTCAGGGCAGAGCCCTGGGGCACACCTTGGTCGAGGGGCCAGATTTTTGAGTGGGTGGTGCCCTCTACTACCTCAAAGGAACGATTCTCTAGAAAGGACTGAAGCCAGTGCATGGCCTTCCCTGAAATTCCTATTTGGCGTAGGCGATGGAGAAGGATGCTGGTGTTGACAGTGTCGAAGGCGGCACTAAGGTCAAGCAACATAATTGCTGTGGTGCCGCCTTGGTCCATCTGTTTCCTAGCCAACTCAGTCACCGTCAGAAGGGTAGCCTCAGTTCCTAACTTAGGACGGAAACCTGCTTGGGAGTCGTGGAGCAGATGATTGTTTTCCAGAAATTGTGTAATGGAGGCATTGATATGTTTTTCTAATAGTTTGCTAACCCAAGGGAGTAATGAAGTTGATCGATAATTGGCCATGTTATCTGACCCTGGGACAGACCGACAGTGACCTCTGTCTAGCACCAGAAGTCACTCGCCCATCAATATATGTCTAACACTTGGAGAGACTGACCAGTGACCGCTGTATAGCACCAGGAGTCACTCACCCATCGATATATGTCTAACACTGGGAGAGACCGACCAGTGACCGCTGTATAGCACCAGGAGTCACGAACCCATCCATATATGTCTAACACTCGGACAGACCGACCAGTGACCGCTGTCTAGCACCAGGAGTCACTCACCCATCGATATATGTCTAACACTGGGCGAGACCGACCAGTGACCGCTGTATAGCACCAGGAGTCACTCACCCATCGATATATGTCTAACACTGGAACAGACCGACCAGTGACCGCTGTCTAGCACCAGGAGTCACTCACCCATCAATATATGTCTAACACCAGGAGAGACCGACCAGTGACCGCTGTCTAGCACCAGGAGTCACTCGCCCATCGATATATGTCTACCACTGGGAGACCGACCAGTGACCGCTGTCTAGCACCAGGAGTCACTCACCCATCGATATATGTCTAACACTGGGAGAGACCGACCATTGACCGCTGTCTAGCACCAGGAGTCACTCGCTCATCGATATATGTCTAACACTGGGAGAGACCGACCAGTGATCGCTGTCTAGCACCAGGAGTCACTCACCCATCGATATATGTCTAACACTGGGACAGACCGACAGGGACCTCTGTCTAGCACCAGGAGTCACTCACCCATCGATATATGTCTATCTCTGGGAGAGACCGACCAGTGACCGCTGTCTAGCACCAGGAGTCACTCACCCATTGATATATGTCTAACACTGGGAGAGACCAACCAGTGACCGCTGTCTAGCACCAGGAGTCACTCACCCATCGATATATGTCTAACACTGGGACAGACCGACCAGTGACCGCTGTCTAGCACCAGGAGTCACTCACCCATCGATATATGTCTATCTCTGGGAGAGACCGACCAGTGACCGCTGTCTAGCACCAGGAGTCACTCACCCATCGATATATGTCTACCACTGGGAGATCGACCAGTGACCGCTATCTAGCACCAGGAGTCACTCACCCATCGATATATGTCTAACACTGGGAGAGACCAACAGTGACCTCTGTCTAGCACCAGGAGTCACAAACCCATCGATATATGTCTAACACTGGGACAAACCGACCAGTGACCGCTGTATAGCACCAGGAGTCACTCACCCATCAATATATGTCTAACACTGGGAGAGACCGACCAGTGATCGCTGTCTAGCACCAGGAGTCATTCGCCCATCGATATATATGTCTAACACTGGGAGAGACCAACCAGTGACCGCTGTCTAGCACCAGGAGTCACTCACCCATTGATATATGTCTAACACTGGAACAGACCGACAGTGACCTCTGTCTAGCACCAGGAGTCACTCGCCCATCGATATATGTCTAACACTGGGAGAGACCGACCAGTGACCGCTGTCTAGCACCAGGAGTCACTCACCCATCGATATATGTCTAACACTGGGACAGACCGACAGTGACCTCTGTCTAGCACCAGGAGTCACTCACCCATCGATATATGTCTATCTCTGGGAGAGACCGACCAGTGACCGCTGTCTAGCACCAGGAGTCACTCACCCATCGATATATGTCTAACACTGGGAGAGACCGACCAGTGACCGCTGTCTAGCACCAGGAGTCACAAACCCATCGATATATGTCTAACACTGGGACAGACTGACCAGTGACCGCTGTCTAGCACCAGGAGTCACTCACCCATCGATATATGTCTAACACTGGCAGAGACCGACCAGTGACCGCTGTATAGCACCAGGAGTCACTCACCCATCGATATATGTCTAACACTGGCAGAGACCGACCAGTGACCGCTGTTTAGCACCAGTAGTCACTCACCCATCGATATATGTCTAACACTGGGAGAGACCGACCAGTGACCGCTGTCTAGCACCAGGAGTCACTCGCTCATCGATATATGTCTAACACTGGGAGAGACCGACCAGGGACCGCTGTCTAGCACTGGGAGATATTAGGCTAGGGAGGGCGGTCCAACACTGAGAGACACTGACCAGTGACCCCAGTCTGTCACTGAGAGATACTAGCCAAGGATAGATGTCTAACACTGAGAGACACTGACCAGTGACCACTGTCTAGTACTGAAGAATACTAGCCATGGAGGGATGTCTATCACTGGGAGAGACTGACCAGTGACCCCCAGTCTAGTACTGGGAGATGCTAACCCAGGGAGGGAGGTCCAGCATGGGAGATACTGACCAGTGACCACTGTCGAGTATTGGGAGGGACTAGTCTAGGGAGGGATGTCTATCAGTGGGAGGAACTGGCCTCGGGCTAGCTCTCCTTCACAGGGAGAGACTGGCCTCAGGCTAGCTGCCCGTCACTAGGAGAGACTGGCCTCAGGCTAGCTGCCCGTCACTGGGAGAGACTGGCCTCAGGCTAGCTGCCCGTCACTGGGAGAAACTGGCCTCAGGCTAGCTGCCCGTCACTGGGAGAGACTCGCCGCAGGCTAGCTCTCCTTCACAGGGAGAGACTGGCCTCGGGCTAGCTCTCCTTCACAGGGAGAGACTGGCCTCAGGCTAGCTCTCCTTCACAGGGAGAGACTGGCCTCAGGCTAGCTCTCCTTCACAGGGAGAGACTGGCCTCAGTCTAGTTCTCCTTCACAGGAAGAGACTGGCCTCGGGCTAGCTCTCCTTCACAGGGAGAGACTGGCCTCAGGCTAGCTCTCCTTCACAGGGAGAGACTGGCCTCGGGCTAGCTCTCCTTCACAGGGAGAGACTGGCCTCGGGCTAGCTCTCCTTCACAGTGAGAGACTGGCCTCAGTCTAGCTCTCCTTCACAGGGAGAGACTGGCCTCAGGCTAGCTCTCCTTCACAGGGAGAGACTGGCTCGGGCTAGCTCTCCTTCACAGGGAGAGACTGGCCTCAGGCTAGCTCTCCTTCACAGGGAGAGACTGGCCTCGGGCTAGCTCTCCTTCACAGGGAGAGACTGGCCTCGGGCTAGCTCTCCTTCACAGGGAGAGACTGGCCTCGGGCTAGCTCTCCTTCACATGGAGAGACTGGCCTCGGGCTAGCTCTCCTTCACAGGGAGTGACTGGCCCCGGGCTAGCTCTCCTTCACAGGGAGAGACTGGCCTCGGGCTAACTCTCCTTCACAGGGAGAGACTGGCCTCGGGCTAGCTCTCCTTCACAGGGAGAGACTGGCCTCAGGCTATCTCTCCTTCACAGGGAGAGACTGGCCTCAGGCTAGCTCTTCTTCACAGGGAGAGACTGGCCACAGGCTAGCTCTCCTTCACAGGGAGAGACTGGCCTCAGGCTAGCTCTCCTTCACAGGGAGAGACTGGCCTCGGGCTAGCTCTCCTTCACAGGGAGAGACTGGCCTCAGGCTATCGCTCCTTCACAGGGAGAGACTGGCCTCAGGCTAGCTCTTCTTCACAGGGAGAGACTGGCCACAGGCTAGCTCTCCTTCACAGGGAGAGACTGGCCTCAGGCTAGCTCTCCTTCACAGGGAGAGACTGGCCTCTGGCCTCAGACTAGCTCTCCTTCACAGGGAGAGACTGGCCTCAGGCTAGCTCTTCTTCACAGGGAGAGACTGGCCTAAGGCTAGCTCTCCGTTACAGGGAGAGACCGGCCTCAGGCTAGCTCTCCTTCACAGGGAGAGACTGGCCTCAGGCTAGCTCTCCTTCACTGGGAGAGACAGGCCTCAGGCTAGTTGCCCGTCACTGGGAGAGACAGGCCTCAGGCTAGCTGCCCGTCACTGGGAGAAACTGGCCTCAGGCTAGCTGCCCGTCACTGGGAGAGACAGGCCTCAGGCTAGCTGCCCGGCACTGGGAGAGACTGGCCCCGGGCTAGCTGTTCATCACTAGGAGGGACTGGCCCAGGGATAGATGTCTAACACTGAGTGACACTGTACAGTGACCACTGTCTAGCACTCGGAGAGACTCGCCCAGGAAGAGCTGTCTAACACTGAGGGAGGCTGGCAGAGGGACACATGTCTAGCACTCAGGAAGACTGGCCCAGGAGGAGCTCTGTAGAACCCGGAGAGACTAAACAATGGGACAGTTGAGTCCCACTGGGAGAGACCGCCTAGAGGGAGGTGTCCAGCCCCGGAGAGGCTGGCTCAGAGTGAGTTCAGCTTTGGACACACTGACCCAGAGAGAGCTCTGAGGAAGGTTATGGAAGGAAACATGGAGGGAGGGCTGAGAGGAGCGTCATAGGAACGGAATGTTCCCTCTTAAAGGGGAGGTGAGCTCTGCCTCATCAGCCTCAGCCTGAGAGACATGGGGGGGGGGTTCAATAAACCACCCAGAATGTTCCAGGCTCCCATCCAGGAACTATCCCACAGAGATGAAGGGCAGGTCCTCTCACTGCCCCTCAAACCCCTGTATAAGAACTCTAGCACTGAAAGAAAGGGCAGGTCCTCTCACTGCCCCTCAGACTCCTGCCAAACAACTCTAGCACTGAGATGAAAAGTGGGTCCTCTCACTGCCCCTCAGACACCTTCCCAAGAACTCTAGCACTAAGAGAAAGGGCAGGTCCTCTCACTACCCCTCAAACTCTCACCCAAGAACTCTACATCTGAGATGAGGGGTAGGTCCTCTCACTGCCCCTCAGACTTCTGCCCAAGACCTCTAGCCCTGAGATGAGGGGCAGGTCCTCTCACTGCCCCTCAAACACCTGCCCAACAACTCTAGCACTGAGATAAAGGGCAGGTCCTCTCATTGCCCCTTAACCCCCTGCCCAAGACCTCTAGCACTGAGATGAAGGGCAGGTCCTCTCACTGCCCCTCAAATCCCTGCCCAACAACACTAGCACAACGATGAAGGGCAGGTCCTCTCACTGTCCCTCAGATTCCTGCCCAAGACCTCTAGCACTGAGATGAAGGGCAGGTCCTCTCACTGCCCCTCAAACTCCTGCCCAATACATCTAGCCCTGAGATGAAGGGCAGGTCCTCTCACTTCCCCTCAGACTCCTGCCCAGCAACTTCAGCACTGAGGTGAAGGGCAGGTCCTCTCACTGCCCCTAAAACTCCTTCCTAAGACCTCTAGCACTGAGATGAAGGGCAGGTCCTCTCACTGCCCATAGGACTCCTGCCCAAAAACTCTATCACTGAGATGAAGGGCAGGTCCTATCACTGCCCCTCAGACTCCTGCGCAACAACTCTAGCACTGAGATGAAGGGCAGGTCCACTCACTGCCCCTCAAACACCTGCCCAACAGCTCTAGCACTGAGATGAAGGGCAGGTCCTCTCACTGCCCCTCAAACTCCCTCCTAAGACCTCTAGCACTGAGATGAAGGGCAGGTCCTCTCACTGCCCCTCAGACTCCTGCCCAACAACTCTAGCACTGAGATGAAGGGCAGGCCCTCTCACTGCCCCTCAGACTCCTGCCCAAGAACTCTAGCACTGAGATGAAGGGCAGGAACTCTCACTGCCCAAGGACTCTATGTCTGAGATGAAGGGCAGGTCCTCTCACTGCCCCTCAAACACCTGCCCAACCACTCTAGCACTGAGGTGAAGGGCAGGTCCTCTCACTGCCCCTCAAACTCCCTCCTAAGACCTCTAGCACTGAGATGAAGGGCAGGTCCTCTCACTGCCCCTCAGACTCCTGCCCAAGAACTCTAGCACTGAGATGAAGGGCAGGTCTTCTCACTGCCCCTCAAGCCCCTGCCCAAGAACTCTAGCCCTGAGATGAAGGACAGGTCCTCTCACTGCCCCTCAGACTCCTGCCCAAGAACTCTAGCACTGAGATGAAGGGCAGCTCCTCTCACTGCCCCATAAACACTTGCCCAAAACCTCTTGCACTGAGATGAAGGGCAGGTCCTCTCACTGTCCCTAGGACTCCTGCCCAAAAACTCTAGCACTGAAAGAAAGGGCAGCTCCTCTCTCTACCCCTTAAACCCCTGCCCAAGACCTCTAGCACTGAGATGAAGGGCAGGACCTCTCACTGCCCCTCAGACTCCTGCCCGTCAACTCTAGCCCTGAGATGAAGGGCAGGTCCTCTAACTGCCCCTCAAATCCCTGCCCAACAACTCTAGCACAGCGATGAAGGGCAGGTCCTATCACTGTCCCTCAGACTCCTGCCCAAGACCTCTAGCACTGAGATGAGGGGCAGGTCCTCTCACTGCCCCTCAAACTCCTGCCCAAGACCTCTAGCCCTGAGATGAAGGGCAGGTCCTCTCACTGCCCCTCAGACTCCTGCGCAGCAACTTCAGCACTGAGGTGAAGGGCAGGTCCTCTCACTGCCCCTAAAACTCCTTCCTAAGACCTCTAGCACTTAGATGAAGGGCAGGTCCTCTCACTGCCCATAGGACTCCTGCCCAAAAACTCTAGCACTGAGAAGAAGGGCAGGTCCTACTGCTGCCCCTCAGACTCCTGCCCAACATCTTTAGCACTGAGATGAAGGGGAGGTCTTCTCACTGCCCCTCAAACCCCTGTATAAGAACTCTAGCCCTGAGATGAAGGGTAGGTCCTCTCACTGCCCATGGGACTCCTGCCCAAAAACTCTAGCACTGTGATGAAGGGCAGGTCCTATCACTGCCCCTCAGACTCCTGCCCAACAACTCTAGCACTGAGATGAAGGGCAGGTCCTCTCACTGCCCCTCAAACCCCTGTATAAGACCTCTAGCCCCGAGATGAAGGGCAGGTCCTCTCAATGCCCCTCAAACACATGCCCAACAACTCTAGCACTGAGATGAAGGGCAGGTCCTCTCACTGCCCCTCAAACTCCTTCCAAAGACCTCTAGCACTGAGATAAAGGGCAGGTCCTCTCACTGCCCCTCAGACTCCTGCCCAACAACTCTAGCACTGAGATGAAGGGCAGGTCCTCTCACTGCCCCTCAAACTCCTTCCTAAGACCTCTTGCACTGAGATGAAGGGCAGGTCCTCTCACTGCCCCTCAAACTCCAGCCCAAGACCTCTTGCACTGAGAGAAAGGACAGGTCCTCTCACTGCCCCTCAGACTCCTGCCCAACAACTCTAGCACTGAGATGAAGGGCAGGTCCTCTCACTGCCCCTCAAACTCCTTCCTAAAACCTCTAGAACTGAGATGAAGGGCAGGTCCTCTCACTGCCCCTCAGACTCCTGCCCAAGACCTCTACCACTGAGGGAAAGGGCAGGTCCTCTCACTGCCCCTCAGAATCCTGCCCAACAACTCTAGCACTGAGATACAGGGCAGATTTTCTCACTGCCCCCTATTCCTTTAATTTGCCAGTTTCAAATATTTGACCCTTGAATTTATTTGACGATGTATCATTTTAGTAGAATCTTACAGTCTGCTGTGTTTCAAGCACTTTATTTTTCTCACTTATTTAGGAGAAAGAACTCAGGTAATCTAACTGCATGATTGGAGGACCAGGGGCCAGCTCTTAATCGGCTGTTGAGTGCCAGATAATGGTACATTAGTGTGGTGGGTTCATGCTCCTACTGGTTGTAATGCAGAACATCTTGGACAGGTAAAAGATACATTTGCAGGTCAAAAAATGATGTATAATACAGTGAAACAAGTTAAATGTCCAAGTTAAAAGTATTACAATTACAGCGAGAACATGGCACTAAATTGAGGGGAGAGTCTAGAAGTATTTGTGCGAGGCCACACCTCCGAAATCAACAGTTCTGTGGGTAAAAAATTAAGCATAGCACGTGTGGCCACAATTACTTCACACTTTTGTACAGTTTTACCTGCAAATGTAAAATCAGTCTTGCTAGAGGTAATGGGATTGGGTGTGTGTGCGTGTGTGTATGTTTGTGTGTGCGTCTGTGTGCGGATGTGCATGTGTGTGTGCACACGTGTGTGGGTGCGCACAGGTGCGAGTGTATGTGTAGGTGTGTGTGTGTGTGCACTTGTGTGTATACATAAAGTGGTGTAGGTGGTTATCAGGTTTCAGTGCATAGTTGCTGTGCGCATGGCACAATGCACTACCACCACTATGTAAGATAGGCGATAAATGGCCCGTGCATCAATTCCACATTGGGCATCACTGTTAGGTTACAGAATGCCGTCATTTTGCTGTTTTCATTAATAAAAGGAGCTAATGCTTCAGAGCAGTTTTAACCTTGTATATGGTTTGTTTGCATGTGCATTTCAGAATCATAAACATCCCCTAACCCTCTTTCACGCTGCTGTGCCACAATATCCCTTGGTTGAAACTACAAAATGATCTCACTTTGTAAGAAAAGGTCAAATTAAAGACAGATGTTATTGTTAAAACAATACACAGCAGCGTATCTGGTGAAACTGCCTGACAAGTGTGAGTCTGCCTTGGATACACACTAAAGAAACCTCCTTGAAGGATATCTGGGGGTGCTCGAGTGCCTTCCACACCCCTAGATACCGCGCCACAGGAGTGGATTGCCCTCCGCGTTCTGTAAATGGTTGGCTGAGACTACCACCTCACACACCAAGAGACATTGGTGTTGGGTGGTACACCGGCATCTGATCAGGCTGGTCTCCCTGGTAATGCCTCAGTCTTTGAAAGAAGGAAAGATTGCCATGTTCTCTGCCTGACACTGACTTCAGCAATGTGGCGGCAATGGTGGGATCCGTTCTCTGCTGCTGCAGAGTTCAACATGGCACTAGATACCACGCCACAGGAGTGGATTGCTCTCCGCGTTCTGTAAATGGTTGGCTGAGACTACCACCTCACACACCAAGAGACATTGGTGGTGGGTGGTACACCGGCATCTGATCAGGCTGGTCTCCCTGGTAGAGCCTCAGTCTTTGGAAGAAGGAAAGATTGTAGCCATGCTCACTGCCTGATACTGACTTCAGCAATGTGGCGGCAACGGTGGGATTCGTTCTCTTCTGCTACAGAGTTCAATATGACAGCAGACACAGCACAGTAGGAGTGTATTTCCTTCTGCAGCTTCTGCAAGTGGTTGGCTGTGACTACCACCTCGTACGCCAAGAGACAATGGTGGTGAGTGGTACACCAGTATCTAGTCAGGCTCGTCTCCCTGGTAGTGCCTCAGTCTTTGTGTAAAGAAATATTGCGGCCATGCTCACCACCTGGTACTGTTTCCAGCATGTCACTGCGGGTATGGTGTCCCCCCAGATCCGACCGAACAACAGTGATGCTGGGTGCACCTGATGATACAGCAGGCAGTGTTTCTACACATATACAGAAACTTGTATATGGTCCATTCGGTATCCAGTTGTTGCTCAACCTCATTTCTCATCACTTTTTTCTCATGAAGCGTTGAACCTCTCCATTGGCTTTGACCATCTAGGAGTGATTATCTTGTAGTCGATGTTTACGTTTTGTGCATATAGTTTACAAATGTACCCCCGCATGGACCTTTGTCTGTCTTAGTTTCTGATGGTGCTCCATATGTTGGGAAAAACTTTTCCAGCTTTGGTACCACCTTTCTGAAAAGGGGTGGGGTCAACCAGTTCAACCATGGGGTATTTTTTGCAGGCATCAACCCCGACTAGGAGTAGATGGTTATCTGGTGCTGTGAAAAATCCTGGCTGATCTTAATTCATGTTATTTGACACTCTTATCAAGTGAGGATGGGTTTGGGGGCTAAGACCTATTGCAGCTTGACACCAGGGGCAGAAAGCAACAATTTCTGTTCTCAAATTGGGGAACCATCCTTCTCTCTTAAACATGCCTCGGCTTGACAATATCTTGGTTGCCCTAGTGACTTGGTGGCCCTGATGAGCCAGCGGGAGCATACAGGGAATCTGTGCTCTGAATTGATGATGCAGTTTCTATTTTGAACCATCCGCAGTCGGGCTTAGTTCATCCTCAGTCTGTCAGAGAGCTCATCGGTGGCATGCCCTTCAAGAAGGTTCTTCCAAGCATGCTGTTGTTTGGCCTATAGGCCGCTGCCTCCATCGTAACTGCCTCAAGCTCTTTCTGTGACAGAGGAGGGTACAGGCCCCAGTGGGGACAAGGTGGAGACGTTCCTCTGCATTTCCCATTGTCCTCAACTCTTCAGCTGTGATGCGTCGAGGATCACAGGAAAGATTATTATTTGCAGGGTTGTTGATGAGGATGGGTGAATAATTCCGCTACACCGGCAGAGTTGTCCACTCTGTGTTCCATTTGAAGGGCAGAGTTCCAGCAAAACCCTGGCAACTGCTGTGTGGCTGAGTTTTCTCTCCCTTGCAGATCACCAACGTTAAATTCACGAGCACAAGTGAGAATTCGCATCCACTACGGCGATGTTCAGGCTCTAGAACGCCTCCAGGTGAGATTTCCCAATGCAGGCGGTCGCAGCAGGTTGTGACCGTTCGCGTAAGAAAGCTGCTGCTCGAGCAGAAAATATACTCCAGCAACAGAAAGAAGCAGCGCCCTCTGAAGGGCCACGTGGTGCCTTTCCCATTGATTTTACAGCACGGAATAAGCTACCAGTGCTGAAAATCAGCGCAGCGTGCTGAATTCCGCCCGCTCGGGGAATTCTCCAATTTTCTTTTATATAACTCCGTGAAATTCCACGAACTTAAACTCTGCAAGTTCCGCCCACCCCGATTGTGTATCTCAGGCGGGTATTGGAGATCAGACTAATACACTTTGATCTGAATGGTGCTTTTCTCAAGTGCTGGGGTGGGCTTGGAGCAATGCCCCGAAACTGCAGCAAGGGGAATTTGTGGTCAATGACAATTCAGGAGTAGTTGAAGTAGGTGAAAACGCTGCCAACCTCATTAATTGAAAGACACACCATTGATGGACGGAATGCAAAACAAATCAAAGCTTTCACCCCCAGTCAAGCGATCTGGGTTAAATCCGTCATTCTTTTGCTCACCATGCCACCCCAATTTAAACCCAGCCATATGCAAATCAGTCTTGGCCCTGTGCCTCATGGGAACAGTCCAGCCCGAACTGCCAAGCCAGCATCCTAGGATTGGTTTCGGGGTTTCACCCCTCATCAGCCAGGTGAGCTTGATTCCAGTGGCACAGTGAACCCAGGACCCACGTCTTGGCATGCCCAGCGCACACTTAGGGCGAGGAAGCAAAAGAAACACAATTGATGGACGGAATACAAACAAATTAAAGCCGAAAGCCCGAAACCGGTCCTAGGATGCTTGTTTCCAGTCCAGGGAGGACCTGGCTTGGCAGTTCGGGCTGGACTGTACCCACTGGGCGCAGGGTCAAGACTAATTTACATATGGCTGGGTCCAGACTTGCATGGCATGGTGAGCAAAAAAAACGATGGATTTAGGCCCAGATCTCTGTACTGGGGTGAATGCATGTCATTATTCTGCATTCTGTCCATCAATTGTTCTTTTTGTAACCTCATTAATTGGCCACGGATTCTTGCTACTTTGGAAATATTTGGTGCCAGTGTCTGTGATGGATTGGCTTACAATAGCGACAGGATCCTATTCGCCTTAAGTCTGTTGTTGGAGTAGGACTGCCCCAAGGCCACACAGACTAGTGTCTGTGACTGACTCAGCCTTCTTCCCGCAGAGGGCAGGACACTCATCCTGCCCATGGGAGTCAGTTCCTCAGTGCCTGCAGGCTCTGCTGGGTACTTCTTTTCTGTCAGCATGTTGGTGCCGCTTTGTTCATTGCGCTGTTCTCAAGATGCGGCCTATTCTCTCAGTCTGAGAGCACATAGTCAGCTAAGAACTCTACCGCTGAGCCAAGAAGCGTCCACTCTCACTAGCCCTGGCTTCAGGCTTCCAAATAAGAACTCTACCATTGAGCCAAGGGGCGGCCACTGTCACTAGCCCTGGCTTCAGGCTTCTACATAGGAACTCTACGACTGAGCCAAGGGGCGTCCACTCTCACTAGCCCTGGATTCAGGCTTCTACATAAGAACTCTAGCACTGAGCCAATGGGCGGCCACTCTCACTAGCCCTGGCTGCAGACTTCTACATAAGAACTCTACCACTGAGCCAAGGGGCGGCCACTCTCACTAGCCCTGGCTTCAGACTTCTACATAAGAACTCTACGACTGCGCCAAGGGGCGGCCACACTCACTAGCCCTTGCTTCAGGCTTCCAAATAGGAACTCTACGACAGAGCCAAGGTGCGGCCACTCTCACTAGCCCTGGCTTCAGGCTTCTACATAAGAACTCTACCACTGAGCCAATGGGCGGCCACTCTCACTAGCCCTGGCTTCAGTCTTCTACATAAGAACTCTACCACTGAGCGAAGGGGCGTCCACTCTCACTAGCCCTGGCTTCAGACTTCTACATAAGAACTCTACCACTGAGCCAAGGGGCAGCCACTCTCACTAGCCCTGGCTTCAGGCTTCTACATAAGAACTCTACCACTGAGCGAAGGGGCGTCCACTCTCACTAGCCCTGGCTTCAGACTTCTACATAAGAACTCTACCACTGAGCCAAGGGGCAGCCACTCTCACTAGCCCTGGCTTCAGGCTTCTACATAAGAACTCTACAGCTGAGCCAAGAAGCGTCCACTCTCACTAGCCCTGGCTTCAGGCTTCCAAATAAGAACTCTACCATTGAGCCAAGGGGCGGCCACTGTCACTAGCCCTGGCTTCAGGCTTCTACATAGGAACTCTACGACTGAGCCAAGGGGCGTCCACTCTCACTAGCCCTGGATTCAGGCTTCTACATAAGAACTCTAGCACTGAGCCAATGGGCGGCCACTCTCACTAGCCCTGGCTGCAGACTTCTACATAAGAACTCTACCACTGAGCCAAGGGGCGGCCACTCTCACTAGCCCTGGCTTCAGACTTCTACATAAGAACTCTACGACTGCGCCAAGGGGCGGCCACACTCACTAGCCCTTGCTTCAGGCTTCCAAATAGGAACTCTACGACAGAGCCAAGGTGCGGCCACTCTCACTAGCCCTGGCTTCAGGCTCTACATAAGAACTCTACCACTGAGCCAATGGGCGGCCACTCTCACTAGCCCTGGCTTCAGTCTTCTACATAAGAACTCTACCACTGAGCGAAGGGGCGTCCACTCTCACTAGCCCTGGCTTCAGACTTCTACATAAGAACTCTACGACTGAGCCAAGGGTGGCCACTCTCACTAGTCCTGGCTTCAGGCTTCTACATAAGAACTCTACCACTGAGCCAATGGGTGGCCACTCTCACTAGCCCTGGCTTCAGACTTCTACATAAGAACTCTACCACTGAGCCAAGGGGCATCCACTCTCACTAGCCCTGGCTTCAGACTTCTACATAAGAACTCTACGACTGCGCCAAGGGGCGGCCACTCTCACTAGCCCTTGCTTCAGGCTTCCAAATAGGAACTCTACGACAGAGCCAAGGGGCGGCCACTCTCACTAGCCCTGGCTTCAGGCTTCTACATAAGAACTCTACCACTGAGCCAATGGGCGGCCACTCTCACTAGCCCTGGCTTCAGGCTTCTACATAAGAACTCTACCACTGAGCGAAGGGGCGTCCACTCTCACTAGCCCTGGCTTCAGACTTCTACATAAGAGCTCTACCACTGAGCCAAGGGGCGGCCACTCTCACTAGCCCTGGCTTCAGGCTTCTACATAAGAACTCTACCACTGAGCCAATGGGCGGCCTCTCTCACTAGCCCTGGCTTCAGACTTCTACATAAGAACTCTACGACTGAGCCAAGGGCGGCCACTCTCACTAGCCCTGGCTTCAGACTTCTACATAAGAACTCTACCACTGAGCCAAGGGGCATACACTCTCACTAGCCCTGGCTTCAGACTTCTACATAAGAACTCTACGACTGCGCCAAGGGACGGCCACTCTCGCTCTCCCTGGCTACAGGCTTCTACATAAGAACTCAACCACTGCGCCAAGGGGCAGCCACTCTCACTAGCCCTTGCTTCAGGCTTCCAAATAGGAACTCTACGACTGAGCCAAGGTGCGGCCACTCTCACTAGCCCTGGCTTCAGGCTTCTACATAAGAACTCTACCACTGAGCCAATGGGCGGCCACTCTCACTAGCCCTGGCTTCAGGCTTCTACATAAGAACTCTACCACTGAGCGAAGGGGCGTCCACTCTCACTAGCCCTGGCTTCAGACTTCTACATAAGAACTCTACCACTGAGCCAAGGGGCAGCCACTCTCACTAGCCCTGGCTTCAGGCTTCTACATAAGAACTCTACCACTGAGCCAATGGGCTGCCACTCTCACTAGCCCTGGCTTCAGACTTCTACATAAGAACTCTACGACTGAGCCAAGGGTTGCCACTCTCACTAGCCCTGGCTTCAGGCTTCTACATAAGAACTCTACCACTGAGCCAATGGGTGGCCACTCTCACTAGCCCTGGCTTCAGACTTCTACATAAGAACTCTACCACTGAGCCAAGGGGCATCCACTCTCACTAGCCCTGGCTTCAGACTTCTACATAAGAACTCTACGACTGCGCCAAGGGGCGGCCACTCTCACTAGCCCTTGCTTCAGGCTTCCAAATAGGAACTCTACGATAGAGCCAAGGGGCGGCCACTCTCACTAGCCCTGGCTTCAGGCTTCTACATAAGAACTCTACCACTGAGCCAATGGGCGGCCACTCTCACTAGCCCTGGCTTCAGGCTTCTACATAAGAACTCTACCACTGAGCGAAGGGGCGTCCACTCTCACTAGCCCTGGCTTCAGACTTCTACATAAGAACTCTACCACTGAGCCAAGGGGCGGCCACTCTCACTAGCCCTGGCTTCAGGCTTCTACATAAGAACTCTACCACTGAGCCAATGGGCGGCCACCCTCACTAGCCCTGGCTTCAGACTTCTACATAAGAACTCTACGACTGAGCCAAGGGCGGCCACTCTCACTAGCCCTGGCTCCAGACTTCTACATAAGAACTCTACCACTGAGCCAAAGGGCATCCACTCTCACTAGCCCTGGCTTCAGACTTCTACATAAGAACTCTACGACTGCGCCAAGGGACGGCCACTCTCACTCTCCCTGGCTACAGGCTTCTACATAAGAACTCAACCACTGAGCCAAGGGACGGACACTGTCACTAGCCCTGGCTTCAGGCTTCCAAATAGGAACTCTACGACTGAGCCAAGGGGCGTCCACTCTCAGTAGCCCTGGCTTATGGCTTCTACATAAGAACTCTACCACTGAGCCAATGGGCGGCCACTCTCACTAGCCCTGGCTTCAGGCTTCTACATAACAACTCTATGGCTGAGCCAAGTGGCGTCCACTCTCACTAGCCCTGGCTTCAGGCTCCTACATAAGAACTCTACGACTGAGCCAAGGGGCGGCCACTCTCACTAGCCCTGGCTTCAGGCTTCTACATAGGAACTCTATGGCTGAGCCAAGGGGCGTCCACTCTCACTAGCCCTGGCTTCAGGCTTATACGTAAGAACTCTACCACTGAGCCAATGGGCGTCCACTCTCACTAGCCCAGGCTTCAGGCTTCTACATAAGAACTCTATGGCTGAGCCAGGGGGCGTCCACTCTCACTAGCCCTGGCTTCAGGCTTCTACATAAGAACTCTTTGGCTGAGCCAGGGGGCGTACACTCTCACTAGCCCTGGCTTCAGGCTTCTACATAAGAACTCTACGACTGAGCGAAGGGGCGTCCACTCTCACTAGCCCTGGCTTCAGGCTTCCAAATAGTAACTCTACGACTGAGCCAAGGGGTGTCCACTCTCATTAGCCCTGGCTTCAGGCTTCTACATAAGAACTCTACGACTGAGCCAAGGGGCGGCCACTCTCACTAGCACTGGCTTCAGGCTTCTACATAAGAACTCTACGACTGAGCCAAGGGGCGGCCACTGTCACTAGCCCTGGCTTCAGGCTTCTACATAAGAACTCTACCACTGAGCCAATGGGCGGCCACTCTCACTAGCCCTGGCTTCAGGCTTCTACATAAGAACTCTACGACTGAGGCAAGGGGCGTCCACTGTCAATAGCACTGGCTTCAGGCTTCCACATAAGGACTCTACCACTGAGGCAAGGGGCGTCCACTCTCACTAGCCCTGGCTTCAGGGTTCTACATAAGAACTCTACAACTGAGCCAAGGGGCGGCCACTGTCACTAGCCCTGGCTTCAGGCTTATACATAGGAACTCTACGACTGAGCCAAGGGGCGTCCACTTTCACTAGCCCTGGCTTCAGCCTTATACATAAGAACTCTACCACTGAGCCAAGGGGCGTCCACTCTCACTAGCCCTGGCTTCAGGCTTCTACATAAGAACTCTACCACTGAGCCAAGGGACGGCCACTCTCACTAGCACTGGCTTCAGGCTTCCAAATAGGAACTCTACGACTGAGCCAAGGGACGGCCACTCTCACTAGCCCTGGCTTCAGGCTTCTACATAAGAACTCTACGACTGAGCCAAGGGGCGGCCACTCTCACCAGCCCTGGCTTCAGGCTTCTACATAAGAACTCTACGACTGCGCCAAGGGGCGTCCACTCTCACTAGCTCTGGCTTCAGGATTCCAAATAGGAACTCTACGATTGAGCCAAGGGGCGTCCACTCTCAATAGCCCTGGCTTCAGGCTTATACATAAGAACTCTACGGCTGAGCCAACGGGCGGCCACTCTCACTAGCCCTGGCTTCAGGCTTCTACATAAGAACTCTACCACTGAGGCAAGGGGCGTCCACTCTCACTAGCCCCGGCTTCAGGCTTCTACATAAGAACTCTACGACTGAGCCAAGGTGCGGCCACTCTCAATATCCCTGGCTTCAGGCTTCTACATAAGAATTCTACCACTGAGCGAAGAGGCGTCCACTCTCACTAGCTCTGGCTTCAGACTTCTACATAAGAACTCTTTTTATTTATTTATTCATTGAGCTTTTAAAGCGCGACAGCTACCCAAATAGGGTTTTCCCGGCACTAGCAAGATAGAAAGCTGTTGAGCAGGTAATGATGCTCTGAAGAGAAGCAGGATCCAAATTATTGATTGAACTGCAAGGTCTTTATGGCTCTGCGAAACTGAACATAGCTCGTTTCCTTACGTAAGTTAAAGGGGAGGGAATTTCATAACTTTGGACCTAGAAACGAAAAGGACCTGCCCCATCCTAGCTAGCCGGACTTTCGGCAAGCTGAAAAGGCCTGAGATGAGGATCTCAAGCAGTGGGCAGGAGAGTTAGTGTGAACCAGAGATTGTAAATATCTCGGGGCAGCGCCGCATTTAATTCTGTGCATGAAACACAGAGTCTTAAACTTGACTCTGTTATCGACTCTGAGCCAGTGTAAAGCCTAAGATGACCCGACATGCGTTCTCTTCTGTGCCATTTGCACAGTAATCTGGCAGCGGCGTTTTGCCCCAGCTGGAGGCGTCTCGAGACAGCCTGCGAAGATCCTAAATAGAGGACATTACCGTAGTCTAACCGAGAGGTGATTAGGGCGTTGACCACAGACTTTTGTAAGTCTTCGGGTAGCATCCAGATGATTTTCCTAAGCTATCTCAGGATGGTGAAACAAGTAGCTCTTAGATTCCTGACTTGAGGCTGCATGGTTAGGCCTTTGTCGATAATGATGCCTAAATTGCGCACCTGGCCCGACGGAGTGGGAAGGGATCCCATTTCTGGAGGCCAGTGTCTAGGACTCCAAAGATCCGGATTGGGCCGAGTATTACAACCTCAGTTTTGCGGCCATTGAGCTTTAGCAGGTTGTCCCTCATCCATGTTGCAATTTTGCTAAGACCTGCCTGCAGCGGGGAGGAGGAAACCCGATCTGCGCTGGAGAGTGAAAAAATTATCTGCGAATCATCCGCATAAGTAAACATGGTCAGGCCTTCCGATTTGGCGATCTGAGCCAGTGGGGTTACGTACAAGTTAAAAAGCAATGGGCTGAGCACCGAGCCCTGAGGAACTCCATATGGGGCAGATGGATGTTAGAAGGCCCAGTGTTGGAAGTTATTTGAAATGTTCTTTGGGTCAGAAAAGAAGCAATCCAGTTCAAGGCCTTACTCTTAATGCCCATGGCAGAGAGGGACTTTAACAAGATGTTATGGGAGATGCTGTTGAATGCTGCGCTGAGATTGAGTAGAATCAGCGCAGCTGAGTCCCCTTTGTCTATCAAATAGCGCAACTTTTCCATCACCCCCAGCAGTGTTGTCTCCGTCGAAAACCCCAAACGGAAACCTGACTGCGAGGGATGGAGTATGTCATTGACTTCCGTAAAATGGGCAAGATGGCAATGAACATGTTTCTCCAAAACTTTGGAGAAAGCCGGCAGGAGGGAGATGGGATGAAAATTGGCCAGAATTTTAGGGTCGGCCGTTTGTTTCTTCAACAGCGGCGAGACCATGGCATGTTTCCACGGGGTAGGGACCCTGGCCGTGGATAGGGACAGATTAAGTGCCTTGCAAATCACAGAAAGTTGCTGGGTGTTAGGAGTTTAAGAACTGAAGTTGGGAGAGGATCAGCTGGAGATCCAGATTTCAGTTTCCCTAGTATATCTTGCAGGCCTTGAACATTCATCTCAGGCCAGGAAATAAGAGGCTCATAGGACAGATCCAGCTTGAGGGAAGTAAGCACCTCCACAAAGTCAGAAACAGAATTCCTTGCAGCATGCCCCAGATGTTGTTTTGAGATGTCCGAATAGATGGCATTAGTCTTACTAGTGAAAAATCGAGACAATTCTTCACATTGGGCATTACCCAAGGGAAGGGGTTTAGCGATGGTTTGAGAGCCCGCTAAGTCTTTAACTAAGTTAAATAATGTTTTAGATTTATTTGTGGCTTCAGAAAAGGTTTTCGCCACAAACCCTGCTCTAGCTGCAGCACAATCTTTGTGATAAAGCCTCAGTTCTTTCCTGTAATTCTGGCCCGCTGCTGGAGAATAATCTATCCTCCAGAGGCTCTCCAGACGTTTGCAATTGGACTTTACCGCTTTCAGTGAGTCGTTAAACCACAGTGCCGGAGTGTTGTGGGCCTTGACTTTCTTGTATGAAGATGGCAGACAAGCGTCTATGGCCCCCAGGAGCCAATTATTGGTCTTCATAGCTACTGTTTCCATATCATCCGAGTCTACTACCTCGTCGAGTGGCACAGAGTCTAATGCTGCTTTGAGACGATTCAAGTCCAGCTTCTTCCAGTTCCTTTTACCGTACTGGGCTGTTGAATGAGGGAAAACGGGAGTCGCAGGGGCGGACAGACTGAATTTAGTAAGAAAGTGATCTGTCCAGTGTAGGGGCAAAGCGGGAAGATATTGTAACATGGGAAGGCTGGAAAATATAGGGTCCAGTAGATGGCCACCTATGTGTGTGGCTCCTGTATTCCATAAGGTGAGGTTCATGGCTGCCAGGTCATCGATCAAATTTGTACCTGCGTTATTCTGAGAGTTGTCGAGATGGATGTTAAGATCCCCTATGATAGAAAAGTTGCTAGAGTTTATCAGAAAAGACGCAATCAAATCAGAGTTTGTATAGAGCCTGGCGGCCGATAAACCAGCAAACCGGTGAGCGTAAAATTAGGGTGCAGTAAGAGTTTAAAAAGGGCTATCTCACAAGCATTCAAAGAGACTGGTTCAAGGGTGCATTGCAGTGATTTTTTAAATATGACTGCAATGCCACCCCCAGTTCTTTTTGGTCTGTCTATTCTAAGAATGGCATAATTTAACGGCAGGGCTTCTGCAATGTCTGGGACAGCCCTATTATTCAACCAGGTCTCCGTAAGAAAGAACGCGTCCAGTGAATCATCGGACAAAAGGTCATAGATGTTCCTTTTATGTTTGCTTAAGGACCGGCAGTTCAGACTGCCAAACAGCCAGGATTGAGATGGCCTACGGCCCGCAGACAGATGTCGGCAAAGCTGGGGAGTGTCGAGCTGGAAGTTACATGTAGAGCACGAGATGGAGCATTGCCTATCATTCTGAAGGATCATGCATTTCTGATTGGCTGACCCTCGGAGTGTATGCAGCACATCTGAAGGGTAGACCCTTCTGATCGGTGACTTTAGTCCAGGGAGTCGGGGCCCTGGGCCATGCCAGGCGCGGACAGGCGTGGACAGGCGCGGACAGGCGCAGACGGGCTTGCCTTTGGTGCGCCAGCTGCACGCCGCTGGCATGCCCGCTGCACGCGTCCGCTGCGCGGCCGGGAATAGATGGCCAAATTATACAGGTAAGTGTGGGAGGGGCGAAGAAACTAGAACGTAGCCTCGCTCTGCTTCCCCCAAGATTTCGGTCCCCTTGCCTATTCCGAGCACGAGCGCCTACTCGGCTGAGCCAGGAAAACGAAAATCAGGTAAGGTGGGTAGCTAATTCCAAAACAAACAAAACAGTTTTAAAAGTGCAAAACAGCAATAAAATACAGTTTTTGCTGCCTCTCTCTCCCGGCTTCCGCCTCAGGTGGTGTGCTAACTAAATCACACTAAACTCTACCACTGAGCCAAATGATGGCCACTGTCACTAGCCCTGGCTTCAGGCTTCTACATAAGAACTCTACCACTGAGCCAAGGGGCGTCCACTCTCACTAGCCCTGGCTTCAGCCTTATACATAAGAACTCTACCACTGAGCCAAGGGGCGTCCACTCTCACTAGCCCTGGCTTCAGCCTTATACATAAGAACTCTACCACTGAGCCAAGGGGCGTCCACTCTCACTAGCCCTGGCTTCAGGCTTCTACATGGGAACTCTACGACTGAGCCAAGAGGCGGCCACTTGTGTTAGTGCAAATGTGCTGTCAGTGGTGTGTATCTGTGCATTCCTGTTAGTGGAGATGTGCTATCAGTAGGATAAATCGGTGTGTTCCTGTGTTAAAGTAGATTTACTAACAGTGGTGTGAATGGGTCTGTTTCTGTGTAAGTGCAAATGTGCTGTCAGTGGTGTGAATGGGTATTTGTCTGTATTAGTCTAGATATGCCATCGGTGGTGTGAATAGCTATGTTCCTGTGTTAGTGTAGATGTGATTATGTGTAGATGTGGATTATTATGCCAGTGGTGTGAATCGGTGCATTCCTGTGTTCTTGCAGATATGTTATCAGTGGTGTGAATTGGTACGTTCCTGTGTTAGTGTAGATGTGCTGTCGGTAGAGTGAATGGGTGCGTTCCAGTGTTAATGTAGATATGCTATCAGTGCTGTGATTGTGTGCGTTCCTGTGTTAGCGTAGATGTGCTGTCAATGGTGTGAATGGGTGTGTTCCTATGCTAGTGGAGTTGTGCTGTCAGTAAGGTGAATGGATCTGTTCCTGTATTACTGTAGATATGCTACCAGTGGTGCTAATGGGTGTGTTTGTGTGTCGCTTCAAATGTGATGTCATAGGGGTGAATGGGTATATTCCTGTATTAGTGTAGATGTACTCTCAGTGTTGTGAATGAGTTTGCTCCTGTGTTAGTGTAGATGTGCTGTCAATGGTGTGAATGGGTGTGTTAGCGTAGATGTGCTATCAGTAGGGTGAATGGGTGTATTCCTGTTTTAGTGGAGAAGAGCTGTTAGTGGTGTGAATGGGTGTGTTCCTGTGTTAGTGTAGATGTGCTGTCAATGGTGTGAATGTGTGCGTTCATGTGTTAGCATAGATGTGCTGTCAATGGTGTGAATGGGTGTGTTCCCGTGTTAGCTTAGATGTGTTGTCAATGGTGTGAATGGGTGTGTTCCTGTGTTAGCGTAGATGTGCTATCAGTATGGTGAATGGGTGCATTCCTGGGTCAGTGTAGATGTGCTATCAGTAGGGTGAATGGGTGCGTTCCTGGGTCAGTGTAGATATGCTATCAGTAGGGTGAATGGGTTTGTTCCTGTGTCAGTGTAGATGTGCTGTGAGTGGTGTGAATTGGTGTGTTCCTGTGTTAGTGTAGATGTGCTGTCAGTGGTGTGAATGATTGTGTTCCTATGTTAGTGCAGATGTGCTATCAGTAAGGTGAATGGGGTTGTTCCTGTGTTAGTACAGATGTGCTATCAGTAAGGTGAATGGGGTTGTTCCTGTGTTAGTACAGATGTGCTATCATTAAGGTGAATGGCTGTGTTCCTGTGTTAGCGTAGATGTGCTATCAGTAGGGTGAATGGGTGCATTTTTGGGTCAGTGTAGATGTGCTATCAGCAGGATGAATGGGGATGTTCCTGTGTTAGTGGAGATGTGATATCAGAAGGGTAAATGAGTGTGTTCCTGTGCCAGTGTAGATGTGCTATGGGTGGTGCGAATGGGTGTGTTCCTGTGTTACTGCAATAGTGCTGTTAGTGGTGTGAATGGGGGTGTTCCTGTTTTAGTGTAGATGTGCTGTAAATAGGGTGATCAGGTGTGCTCCTATATTAGGGGAGATGTGCTATCAATAGACTGAATGGATGTGTTCCTTTGTTAATGTAGATGTGTTATTGTGTGTTCCTGTGCTAGTGGAGTTGCGCTGTCAGTAGGGTGAGTGGGTGTGTTCCTGTGTTGTGTAGATGTGCTGTCAGTGGTGTGAATGGTTGTGTTCCTATGTTAGTGCAGATGTGCTAGCAGTAAGGTGAATGGGTTGTTCCTGTGTTAGTACACATGTGCTATCAGTAAGGTGAATGGGTGTGTTCCTGTGATAGTGGAGTTGTGCTGTCAGTAGGGTGAATGGGTGTGCCCCTCTGTTAGTGTAGATGCGCTGTCAGTAGGGTGAGTTGGTGTGTTCCTGTGTTGTGTAGATGTGCTGTCAGTGGTGTGAATGGTTGTGTTCCTATGTTAGTGCAGATGTGCTAGCAGTAAGGTGAATGGGGTTGTTCCTGTGTTAGTACAGATGTGCTATCAGTAAGGTGAATGGGGTTGTTCCTGTGCTAGCGTAGATGTGCTATCAGTAAGGTGAATGGGTGTGTTTCTGTGTTAGCGTAGATGTGCTCTTGTTGGACAGGCCACGTGACGGGCCGCTCTCCCCCGGCTCGACCAAGCCCGAGCCAGTCATACAAGCACCACACCCCACCATTGCACGTCCTACGTCCCCTCAGGGACACCTGCCCCCGAGCATGATAACCTCGTGGGTCCGATCCACGGCCGGCCCACGCGCCCAGCCCGGGCCGCCATCTTGGACACTTCGCCACGAGGCCGCCTGGCCCCCGATCGACCTCAACCCTGGGCCTAGCCCGGCCTCAGACATTCCGGCACCACCCTCCACCCAGGAGGTGAGCGAGCTACTTGGCCAGTCAATGGGAGAAAGAGGTGTCGATGGTTCTCCCCCGGCCAGTGCCGCTCGCCCATCGCCTCCCCGGGCGCTGGCTCCACCCCCCTGCTGGGTGTCTGGACTCCCTCATCCCGGACCTCCCGACCTCCAAGTGCGAGGGTCCGGACATCAAAGCACGCCAGCCCTATAACTGGGGCAGCTCCAGAACAGGAAGGCAGTTGTATCTTGGAGTCGAGAGACGAAAGAAGAACTCATCCTGGACGGACTACTGGCGCTGCCGTAGCTCTGTCCTGTGCACCATCATCCTGCCTGGTGGCGCTGCCACAGCCGTCGTAACCTTCATCCTTCACCGTCGTCCGGATCTGCTGGCGAGGCCGCGGACCGTTGTAACTGTCATCTGCATCGGGACCTGCTTGGCTTCTCCACGGCCCGTCGACCATCCTTCATCCATCTCGGGACCTGCTTGGCTTCTCCACGGCCCGTCGACCATCCTTCATCCATCTCGGGACCTGCTTGGCTCCTCCACGGCCCGATCAGCAACCACGCCGAGCTCGAGGATTGAGAGCTATTGAACTCATTGGTAACTAAGACTGTCCCGCTACCCTTTTCCTCAACCAGAGATCAGAACCGAGGGGACCCCTGAGTCCAGACCTCCTTGTATTATATCAACGTAACCTAAGAAGTGCATATAAAGTCTCGTTAACCTTCAATCTTGTGTGGTGTCCGTCTGTGGGGGGGAAGTTACTTATCTGTACAGTCGTTGGAGACGGCTCTCCCTGGAGACCTCTCCCCGTAATCTCGGCCGACCCTCCCGGTCCGTCTAACATTGGTGGCCAGCGGCGCGATCCGAATCACCGCATAACGTACAGAGAGTAGCTCACCCCACAACGAACAACAATGTCGACTAAAGAGAGCGGATCAACTGAGAAGTTCCAAATGGAAAAGCTAGAGGAATACAGCCATCGTGAACTAAAGCAGTTCTGCATCGAACTAGGTATCGCTACCACCGGACTAAGTACCAAGGACGATTTTAAGCATGCCCTAGAATCTTGGGCAGAGACCGGGGATGTCGAAGCCCCGGAGCAAAGCACCGCGAAAAAGACCAACACGGCCCCTGAAGAGCAAAGAACGGGTCTCTCGCAAGACGAGATCCAAGAAAGAGAAAAAGCCCGACTACACGAACTTGAAATGGCCCGACTCAAGATGGACATAGAACTCAAATTGGCCGAGCAAAAAATAAACTTAGAGCACCTTCGCCTCCGAGAAGAAAGAGAGGAGAAACAGAGGCAAAGGGAGCTCGAGGAAAAAAGACTAACGTACGAGCACGAGCGGAACCTAGCCGAGATCAACCTGCGCAAACAGAATAAAGAATTAGGGGTGCCCGACAGACCGTCCACCCCCGGGACCACGGACAAAAAAGTGCACATCCCCAAGGATGTGGTCCGAGAATATTTTCGAGAAGACGACATCCAGCAATGGTTTAAAGCATATGAAATCGCGATGACTGCGCACCGGATCGATAGAGCCGACTGGGGAGCCGGCCTATGGGGCAAATTCCTCAATGAGGGCCGCGATACTCTGTTACAGCTCCCAGACCACCAGATGACCTCCTACGACCATATGAAAGCGGCCCTCCTCACTCGCTATGGCCTCACGCCCGAGATGTACCGTCAGAGGTTCCGAGACTGCACACGCATTCCAGGTACAACTTGGGTGGACTATGTAACGTACTTTAGCCGAGCCTTCGAAGGCTGGATCAGAGGGAACAACGTCACGACCTACGAGCAGTTGTTCAATCTGATGGTATGGGAGCATCTGTCCAACAACTGCTTCATTGAACTACGCCAACACCTCCTCGACAGCAAGTTAACCGATCCCCGGCAGCTCGCAGCCGAAGCTGACCGGTGGGAGATCACCCGAGTGGGCCGGAATGGGTCCTACGAGCAGAACAGGAACAACAATGGTCACCACCGATCCAGAGGAGGAGGAGGGGGCCAAGGACGAGGAAGAGACAACACTCCGGCCGCCCCCACTACCAGCACCACCCCCCCGGCCAACCGGGGCAGCACCCCGGCGCGACCGGGATACAGAGCCAATGTTACATGTCACCGATGCCAACGAGTCGGCCACTATGCAAATGACCCAAGCTGCCCGCAGTATCAGAGCCCAAGACCCCGCCAGGTGACCGCCGCGGCACTAGGGGAAGAACAGATCTCCGAGGAACAAGAAACAGACGAGCAAGAGTATCAAGGGTGGGAGCCAGCCGCCATGACTCTCGCGTGCTTAGGGGGAAGAGACATGGTCCCGCGGGTCCCCCTACCCGCTAACACCCAGAAGTACGGCCAATGGGTGAGCATCAATGGACAACGGGCCGAAGCCCTTCGAGACACCGGGGCCAGTGTGACAGCCGTCCGCTGTCATCTGGTGACCCCAGAGCAATATCTACCGAACATTCTCTGCCCTGTACGATCAGCCGACAACTCGGAGAGTCTGTGTCGGATGGCCTGCGTCCCCTTTGAATGGGGAGGGGTCTCCGGCATGTTGAAAGTAACGGTCCGAGACGACGCCCCCGTGGACTGCCTCCTCGGAAATGACCTGGAAAGCTCCCCGTGGGCAGCCGTGGAGCGAAAAGAACACTTGGGGATGTTGGGCGTCCCAGACTGGGCGTGCGTCACCACCCGGTCTATGGCCGCCCGTGCCAACCATCACCCGGAAGAACCAGAATGGCCGGCGCCTCCGCCTCCGGTCGCCCCCGCCGAGACCCCCGACCAGTGCATCCCCCTCGAACCTGCTCAACCTTCCGACCTTGCTAATCTCGACCAGTGGGCTCAAGAAGGGGGGCCCACACAAGAACAATTTCGTCAGGAGCAGAAGACCTGTCCCTCCCTTGAGGGACTCCGACAACAAGCGCTCGCCCAAAGCGCAGGGGATACCTCCGGAGCTCATTGGGTCTACTGGGACAATGACCTACTGTACAGCGAGCAACGAATCGCCGAGCTGGGGGCCAACCGAGTACTAGTGGTGCCACTCCGCTTTAGAGACTTCCTGCTAAATCTGGCCCACGATGTCCCCCTGGCAGGGCACCTGGGACAAGATAAAACCTACAGCCGCCTAGTGACCCACTTCTTCTGGCCAAAAATGAGAAACGATGTGCACCAGCATTGCCGATCTTGCCCCACGTGCCAAGCCAGTGGGAAGAGCGGCCGCAAATTAAAGGCCCCCCTGCAACCCTTTCCCGTAGTCACAACCCCATTTGAGAGGGTCGGAATAGACATTGTGGGACCCCTAGACCCACGTACAAGACAAGGCCATCGCTTCATCCTAGTACTAGTGGACCACGCCACCCGCTACCCTGAGGCTATTCCTCTCCGGACCGTCACAGCCCCAGTGGTCGGCAGGGCCCTGATGGGGATCTTCTCCCGTGTGGGGTTCCCCCGAGAAGTCGTCAGTGACAGAGGCACGAACTTTATTTCCAAATACATGAAGTCCCTCTGGCAACAGTGTGGGGTCACCTACCGCTTCACGACCCCCTATCACCCCCAAGGAAACGGACTTGTTGAACGGTTCAATCGCACACTAAAAGGGATGATCGGGGGATTGGAAGAACCCCTCCGTCGCCAGTGGGACGTGCTGCTGCCGTGCCTCCTCTTCGCCTACCGGGAGGTCCCACAGAAGTCCCTAGGCTTCAGCCCATTCGAACTGCTCTATGGGCACCCAGTACGGGGGCCACTCAGCCTGATCAAAGAAGGCTGGGAGTTGCCTCCGGCCAAGAGTCCTCCAGATGTCTTCCGGTACCTCCTCACCCTCCGCAACCAGTCCCAGCGGTTCAGAGACCTAGCGAAAGCCAACCTAGAGGCCAGTCAAGAGGACATGAAGAGATGGTATGACCAGAACGCCTCATCTATTGAATTCGAGCCGGGGCAACAGGTCTGGGTAATGTCCCCCACAGAACCGTGCGCTCTCCAAGACAAATGGACGGGACCCTTCAAGGTAATCGAGCGCAAGGGACCCGCCACCTATCTGATCGATATGGAGTCCGCCCGGAATCCGCTCCGAGTCCTCCACACCAACAGACTGAAACCCCACTTTGCACGAACAGAACTCAGCCTCTTGATGGCCACAGACAACGGGGTTGAGGACGACTCCGAGCCTCTCCCTGACCTCTTGCGGACCCAGGAGCAAGACGGCTCCGTGGATGGGGTCCGACTCTCGGAGACCCTCACCCAGGAACAACGCCAAGAGTGCCAAGCCCTCCTATCACGATTTGCCAGCCTGTTCTCCCTCACCCCAGGTGTCACTTCCTGGTGTGTGCACGATGTGGACACCGGAGACAGCCCTCCTATCCGCCACCGGGCCTACCGCGTACCTGATCGGGTACGGGCCTGCATCCAGGCGGAAGTAACTAAGATGCTCACGCTCGGGGTCATCGAGCCCTCCGACAGTCCATGGGCCAGCCCGGTCGTACTGGTCCCCAAAGCAGCCGCCCCCGGAACCACACCCGAACTCCGGTTCTGTGTCGACTACCGGGGCCTGAATGAAGTCACCAGAACGGACGCACACCCCATCCCCCGGGCAGATGAACTGGTCGACCGAATGGGCGCTGCCCGTTACCTCAGCATCTTCGATCTAACGGCAGGCTATTGGCAAATCGGCCTCACACCCCGAGCACAAGAACGTTCTGCCTTCTCCACCCCCGATGGCCACTATCACTTCACGGTCATGCCCTTCGGCATGAAAAATGCCCCAGCGACTTTCCAACGGCTCGTCAATCAGGTCCTGGCGGGGCTCGAAGAGTTCAGCGCCGCCTACCTGGACGACATCGCTGTGTACAGCCACCACTGGACCGAGCACCTCCACCACCTCCAGGCAGTGTTGCAAGCCCTTCAGCGAGCTGGCCTCACGATCAAGGCCAGCAAATGTCAAATTGGACAAGGGTCAGTGACCTACCTCGGACACCAAGTGGGAAGCGGTCTAGTGGCCCCTCTTCAACTGAAAATTGCCGCCATCCAGAACTGGCAACCCCCTAACACTCAAACTGAGGTGCGAGCCTTCCTGGGCCTCACGGGCTACTACCGAAGGTTCGTGAAAGACTATGGTACCATCGTGGGGCCTCTCACCGAACTCACGTCGAAAAATCAGCCCAAGAAGGTGAACTGGACCCCAGAGTGTCAAGCGGCCTTCGAACAGCTAAAGGCCGCCATGTGTTCCGCTCCTGTACTCCAGGCCCCAGACTACAGCCGGGAGTTCGTCGTCCAGACGGACGCCTCCGACCAGGGCATTGGGGCGGTCCTGTCCCAGGTGAACACCGAAGGCCTTGATCAACCGGTGGCCTTCATCAGCCGGAGACTCCTACCACGGGAGCAACGCTGGAGCACCATAGAGAGGGAAGCCTTCGCTGTGGTATGGGCCCTCAAGAAGCTCCGACCCTACCTTTTTGGCACCCACTTCCGGGTGCAGACTGACCACCGGCCCCTGCAGTGGTTGATGCATATGCGGGGGGAAAACCCAAAACTGCTACGCTGGTCCATCTCCTTGCAAGGTATGGACTTTACCGTTGAACACCGGCCTGGGTCTGACCACGCCAACGCGGATGGCCTGTCCCGGTTTTTCCGCCTCGACGAAGAGAGTCCCCAAGAGGATGGGTAACTCTCCCCGCCTTCAGCTGGGGGGGACGCATGTTGGACAGGCCACGTGACGGGCCGCTCTCCCCCGGCTCGACCAAGCCCGAGCCAGTCATACAAGCACCACACCCCACCATTGCACGTCCTACGTCCCCTCAGGGACACCTGCCCCCGAGCATGATAACCTCGTGGGTCCGATCCACGGCCGGCCCACGCGCCCAGCCCGGGCCGCCATCTTGGACACTTCGCCACGAGGCCGCCTGGCCCCCGATCGACCTCAACCCTGGGCCTAGCCCGGCCTCAGACATTCCGGCACCACCCTCCACCCAGGAGGTGAGCGAGCTACTTGGCCAGTCAATGGGAGAAAGAGGTGTCGATGGTTCTCCCCCGGCCAGTGCCGCTCGCCCATCGCCTCCCCGGGCGCTGGCTCCACCCCCCTGCTGGGTGTCTGGACTCCCTCATCCCGGACCTCCCGACCTCCAAGTGCGAGGGTCCGGACATCAAAGCACGCCAGCCCTATAACTGGGGCAGCTCCAGAACAGGAAGGCAGTTGTATCTTGGAGTCGAGAGACGAAAGAAGAACTCATCCTGGACGGACTACTGGCGCTGCCGTAGCTCTGTCCTGTGCACCATCATCCTGCCTGGTGGCGCTGCCACAGCCGTCGTAACCTTCATCCTTCACCGTCGTCCGGATCTGCTGGCGAGGCCGCGGACCGTTGTAACTGTCATCTGCATCGGGACCTGCTTGGCTTCTCCACGGCCCGTCGACCATCCTTCATCCATCTCGGGACCTGCTTGGCTTCTCCACGGCCCGTCGACCATCCTTCATCCATCTCGGGACCTGCTTGGCTCCTCCACGGCCCGATCAGCAACCACGCCGAGCTCGAGGATTGAGAGCTATTGAACTCATTGGTAACTAAGACTGTCCCGCTACCCTTTTCCTCAACCAGAGATCAGAACCGAGGGGACCCCTGAGTCCAGACCTCCTTGTATTATATCAACGTAACCTAAGAAGTGCATATAAAGTCTCGTTAACCTTCAATCTTGTGTGGTGTCCGTCTGTGGGGGGGAAGTTACTTATCTGTACAGTCGTTGGAGACGGCTCTCCCTGGAGACCTCTCCCCGTAATCTCGGCCGACCCTCCCGGTCCGTCTAACAGCTCTCAGTAGGGTGAATGGGTGCATTCTTGGGTCAGTGTAGATGCGCTGTCAGAAGGGTGAATGGGTGTATTCTTGTGTTAGTGTAGATGTGCTATCAGTAGAATGAATAGGTGTGTTCCTTTATTAGTGTAGATGTGCTATGGGTGTTGCAAATGGGTGTGTTCCTGTGTTACTGCAAAAGTGCTGTTAGTGGTGTGAATGGGGGTGTTCCTGTTTTAGTGTAGATGTGCTGTAAGTAGGGTGATCAGGTTGTTCCTATGTTAGGGGAGATGTGCTATCAATAGACTGAATGGGTGCGTTCCTTTGTTAATGTAGATGTGCTATCATTGAATGAATGGGTGTGTTCCTGTGCTAGTGGAGTTGTGCTGTCAGTAGGGTGAATGGGTGTGCCCCTGTGTTAGTGTAGATGCGCTGTCAGTAGGGTGAGTGGGTGTGTTCCTATGTTATTGTTTGTGTGCTGTCAGTACGTTGAATGGGTGAGTTCCTGTGTTAATGTAGATGCTCTGTCATTAGGTTGAATGGGTGAGTTTCTGTGTTAGTGTAGATGCGCTGTCAGTAGGTTGAATGGGTGTGTTCCTGTGTTAGTGTAGATGCGCTGTCAGTAGGGCGAGTGGGTGTGTTCCTGTGTTAGTGTAGATGCGCTGTCAGTAGGGTGAGTGGGTGTGTTCCTATGTTATTGTTTGTGTGCTGTCAGTACGTTGAATGGGTGAGTTCCTGTGTTAATGTAGATGCTCTGTCATTAGGTTGAATGGGTGAGTTTCTGTGTTAGTGTAGATGCGCTGTCAGTAGGTTGAATGGGTGTGTTCCTGTGTTAGTGTAGATGCGCTGTCAGTAGGGCGAGTGGGTGTGTTCCTGTGTTAGTGTAGATGTGCTGTCAGTAGGGCGAGTGGGTGTGTTCCTATGTTATTGTTTGTGTGCTGTCAGTACGTTGAATGGGTGAGTTCCTGTGTTAATGTAGATGCTCTGTCATTAGGTTGAATGGGTGAGTTTCTGTGTTAGTGTAGATGCGCTGTCAGTAGGTTGAATGGGTGTGTTCCTGTGTTAGTGTAGATGCGCTGTCAGTAGGGCGAGTGGGTGTGTTCCTGTGTTAGTGTAGATGCGCTGTCAGTAGGGCGAGTGGGTGTGTTCCTGTGTTAGTGTAGATGTGCTGTCAGTAGGGCGAGTGGGTGTGTTCCTGTGTTATTGTATGTGTGCTGTCAGTAGGTTGAATGGGTGAGTTCCTGTGTTAGTGTAGATGCGCTGTCAGTAGAGAGAGTTTTGTGCACTCCTATGTTAGTTCAGATGCGTATAAGTAGTGTGAACAGGTGTGTTCCTCTCTGCTCAGAATATGCTGGTTCTATCTGGTGGAAATAGATATTCTTGTAGCACAAGCTCTCTACTGCTGAAACCCCAAAAATTCAATAAGAAGAAAACATAAAGGTGAACCGTCTCCAGAATTTCTCTCCCGTAGACCAGGACCATCCCTTTATTAACACTCTTCAAAAAAGTAGTAAACATTTTATTACTGAAAGACTCCTTCTCTGATGCTAATATCGGATGTATGACGGTACAACGCGTACCGTCACAACGCATCCCTTTATCACGCATCCCTTACAACGCAAGTCGTTACCACGACTTGCGTTGGGGGTGCGGATTTCGAATAGTATAATTTACTATTCTAACACCAGTCCCCGTGGACCCTAGGGAAGATGTTGGGATAGTAAATTTACTATTTTTAATCCTTTAGTGCCCTCCAGTGCAAGTCGTGGTAACGACTTGCGTTGTAGGGGATGCGTTCTAAAGGTACCGCGTTGTAAAAACTTTGTGGTAAACGATGTTTACCGCTAATATCTGTACTAGGGGCGGGTGGTGAACTCCGCTCTGCCAGCGGAGTTTGTGGAGTAGAGTCAACTCCGCGATCCACTGGGAGCACGGAGTTCGGCAAAAAACTCTGACTCCTCCACGTAGCGGAGTTTGTCCCCTCTGCCCACCCCGATGCAAGATGCAGCACGGTGTCAGCCCTGCTTTGTATTTGTGAATCTCTCAGCAGGCAAGGGGCTGTTTGTGTAGAGCTAATGCAAGGCGATAACATGTCTCCGCATCTTTTGACAGGTACAAGGAAGGTCTCACGCTTTTCCTTCTATTCGATAGGCCACTTTAGGTAGGGACGGCAGATGAGATATGACAAGGTAACTGCATTATGTCTAAAGTTCCTTGGAAATTAATTAATCTTGTAGTTAAGCGCTGCGAGGCCTCCGGGTAGTTTTGGCGCTATATAAATATAATTTTTCATTTCATTTCAGTTCTTAAAACGTTATTTGATGTGTGTATGTTGTGGTATTTGTACAGTGCAATACTAGCTGGGTAGTTACAGAGTGCCGTACAATAGTGGGGCGGAGCACGGGGAGGGGGGGTAATTGTTAATGGAGTCTGCTTCCTCATCCCTGGATGCCATCAGCATGGAAGATAGACCAGCGGGCCTGCTCGCTGCTCACAGACGTGGTGTTAATGCATGTCTTCACTTCCGTTCCCCGGCAGCCCTTCCCCCTCCAGCTGGCGTATTCCCAGATCCCAGGTGCTGAGGGAGAGAGTGGTGTACGGGGTCAGCTGAGAACTGGGCTCAATGCATGGAGTGGGGACCCCTCCCCTGGAGGGCTGGGGGTGTCTGAATAAGGTGAGCAATGCCAAGCCACCACGTTTCACCGCGCCATTGGAAAAGACTCCACTCTTTAAAAACCCTGGCATTCCGTTTACCTCACTCCCTCGCAATACTTATATTGCCTTCTGGTGGGCCATCCCACTCCACCCGATATCTCCCCAGAATCAATAGTGGCACACTGTGACATGTCATCTACAATCCATAGTCCGTATTTTCATCAGTCACCAGCCTTGATCTGAGCAGACCCCAGAGGGTAAACTGCCATTTCAGGGTATGGGCAGCAGCTCCATGTTTAAAGGAGACCGCGTCATATGTACCACTCCCAGGAGTTTATTGTCTCTCTCCTGCTTTATGACACTGCATACCTCAGCACTTTAAGTACACTTCCTTTTCTAGGGCAGCAGAACTCTGCGGAATTCCAGAGTTTTTATGCAACTCCACGGAATTCCGCGTAGCGTAACTGCGAACTCCGCCCACCCCTGATCTGTACTGCTGTGAATCCAGCTGCTCCGGGCCTCTTGATGTTACTTGCGCAAATTCTATGTTACTTTCCATTGTACAGCGCTCTGATGCCAGAAATGGTCTTGTTAGCACAATATAAAACCTATTAAATAAAAATAAATACATAAATAAATAAGTCCAAATTCGCCTCAGGGTTGGAGAGGAACGATTTACCCTAGCTGCGATGACTGCAAGAGGGGTTGTCCCTGATTTTAAGGGTAGGAGGAAGAGAGTGTTTTTTTTTGTCTCCTGCGTCAGACTAGTTACCGATAGGACTGGGCAGTAAATTCCGTTCCGCTCGCGGAATTTAGGTAATTTTGCGTTCTGTGGAGAATGCAGAATTGCCAGAAATTCCACGATCCGCGGGATCGTGGAATTTGTTGCTTGTTCGCGCTTTCAAAATGCGTGTTCGTGAGATATTTCTCCCCAAGCACGCAAACAGCGTTCGCGAACAGGAAAAAAGCATTGCGAACGGGTGGAACAGGCAATTCTGCGTGTTCGCAAAACTTTTGCGTGCTCGCAGAGATTTTTTACTGTTTCGCGGAGCTTTGCGTAGCACGACTACGCAAATCCCGCCCACCCCTAGTTACCGAGATGTGGGATGTGTTTTGGGTCTTACATCTGGGTTGCCACTAATGATTGCTGGTAACATGTAAGCCTCCCGTAAGTTGTTATGGGCCGGGATGCCCGCCACCCCTCCCAACACCAATTCCCCATGGGAGGAGACAGACACAGATTTGAACTTTTGGAAGGCGGGGGGGCCTCACGACCCCCCCGGCCGTATTTATTAAAATATGAAACAAAATTTAAAACTTTAAATTAAAATGTTTCATGAATCATGTACAAATTCAACTTCAATTACATCTTGATGAAGACAGGTTTTTCAGGCTAACCTTAACAAATCTCTAATACAAAGGTTTCCTAGCCGAGTCTAGCATCCTGATAAATGCATTACATTCGAATTTGTACAACCTAACATTAAGGGCCAACGGCAAGGTCTTAACCGGTGTCAGATCCCTATCACCAACTTCCCGCCCTCACGGTGTGAGTGGCGCATGCGCAGAGGACTTTACCCTCGCCGCCAAATTGTAACTTCCCTTGTCGTGAGGGCCCCCTTTTACTCGACGCCATCTTAAGGTCGTCTGAGTTCGTGTGCGAGGTATCCGTAAGAAGGACAGCGTGGACTACCCCCCTTCCCCACACTCTCTTCCGCCGGAGCGGATATCCGCCCCCCGGGAAATTCGTGGGAGGGGCATATAGCCGTCTCCCCCTGGGAGGGGTCTATGGCCGTCTCCCCCTGGGTGACCCATCCGTAGTGGGTGTCGCCCCCCGTGGAAGGGGCCAATGGCCGCCTCCCCCTGGGTGCTCCCATCCATAATGGGTGGCGCCCCCCCTAGGGACCTTGAAATCACTGCTCACCGATCATGACCTTACCGCCCGACCAAAATAAATACGACAATTGTTATACCTACTAAGGAAAGAAAAACAATGACTAAACTTGCAACAGCTTGATAAATTCACCAACTTCAACAATGCTACAAAGGGAAAAAGGTCCTAAAGAAAAGCACAAACTTCATTGAATCCGTACCATTACGTTTCTACAAAGGAAAAAATGGCCTACAAGCAAGTATTCAATTACATGTATACCCTCGTCATACATTTATGATGCAAGTAATGATTGCCATACATGTTTTATTACATCAAATAACACCATTCGGTATTTCTTTATTTCACAAACTTTGCAACAAGGGGCTGGTGGGTGGGTCAAAAAGTGCAGCTTGTTCCCTTGAGGGCTCACGAGCGATGAGTGGTGCAGCCTTCAGAGCACAGGAACAAGATGATGCTTTGTTGGATTCTCGCACCTTTTATCCAGCTACGGGAGGGTGGGGCCCCGCCTCAAGCACGGCCATCAGTGCACGGACTTCCGGGCAGGTGTTTTAGGACAACCTCCTTTGGGCGGGAGGAGCGTGTTCCGGCCACGCCGCTTCGGGCATACCAGCTGGGACACGCCCCCCGCCCACAATGGTTTCCAGGGGGATCGGGGCATCCATCCATACGTTCGGGGGGACCGAGTGGTCTCCCCTTTCCATATGGGCTGGGATGGCTGCCACCCCTCCCAACACCAATTCCCCATGGGAGGAGACAGACACAGATTTGAACTTTTGGAAGGCGGGGGGGGGGGGGCCTCACGACCCCCCCGGCCGTATTTATTAAAATATGAAACAAAATTTAAAACTTTAAATTAAAACGTTTCATGAATCATGTACAAATTCAACTTCAATTACATCTTGATGAAGACAGGTTTTTCAGGCTAACCTTAACAAATCTCTAATACAAAGGTTTCCTAGCCGAGTCTAGCATCCTGATAAATGCATTACATTTGAATTTGTACAACCTAACATTAAGGGCCAACGGCAAGGTCTTAACCGGTGTCAGATCCCTATCACCAACTTCCCGCCCTCACGGTGTGAGTGGCGCATGCGCAGAGGACTTTACCCTCGCCGCCAAATTGTAACTTCCCTTGTCGGGGGGCCCCCTTTCACTCGACGCCATCTTAAGGTCGTCTGAGTTTGTGTGCGAGGTATCCGTAAGAAGGACAGCGTGGACTCCCCCCTTCCCCACACTCTCTTCCGCAGGAGCGGATATCCGGCCCCCGGGAAATTCGTGGGAGGGGCATATAGCCGTCTCCCCCTGGGAGGGGTCTATGGTCGTCTCCCCCTGGGCGACCCATCCGTAGTGGGTGTCGCCCCCGTGGGAGGGGCCAATGGCCACCTCCCCCCGGGTGCTCCCATCCATAATGGGTGGCGCCCCCCCTAGGGACCTTGAAATCACTGCTCACCGATCATGACCTTACCGCCACAGGCCAGATAGTTGACCGACTAACTGGCCCCCCCACACCTCCTATAGGTCATGTCTCCTCAAACCCACTAGCCAAGCTACGATGTCTCCTATCAGTAAGTCATTACCAGTCCTGGACAGGTGCACCCCATCATTCGAGTAACAGTGATCGCCCCTGATACACCCATGAGAAATGCTTTGGAGATGAGCAGAGCGGAACAATTTCTCTATTTTATTGTTGACCCTCTTTACTGAGTGGTTCAACGCTGTCGTGGACAAACCTCCCCGCCATATCCTCCTGGGAATCATGTGGGACCAGGCAATCGTACATCCCGGGAGCCTTTTGGCTAACCAGCTAACTACAGACAGTATGTGCTCAACTAACACCCGTCTTCCCAATCTCACCAAGTCATTGCCCCCTACATGCACTATGACTACAGATGGCGGTGACCTGCGCCGCCCTAAAAGTTCTTCCATAAAACTTTGCAATCGGTCAATACAGAGGCCGCCCTTCCCATGGAAGGTCACTCTAAACCCATATTCCTCAGATGTGCGGATCGCATCACCTGCTTTGAATATGTCCCCGGCACGCCTCACGTATGAGTGGCCCACGACCCAGACCACTTGATCTCCATTTCGTGATCCTTTCCCGCCGGTCAGCTGATGCTGGGTCGATCCCAATTTCCGCCCCGCGTCACAGGCTCGCGAAACTGTAATCCAAACAAAAGACAACAAGCGTGAGTGCATTTCATCAGTCTTTTACAACATGTACAGCCGCACATATCTCTTGAAACAATTCGAGGACCAACGGCCTAATTGTTTCACCTCGTCTGCCTGCAGACCCCGAGCCATAGCTTCTGTAGCGGCCCCTATTCTAAATGAATGGGTCCCAAAATCACACGGGTTCAAGCCCGCTGCTGCAATCGTAATTGCCAGCACCTTCTGAAATTGAAATCTTGTCAATGGGGTGCCGTCCATATGTCTAAGCAGGGCCCCCCCCATGTTGTCAACCTTTGTTTCAGGTAGGCCTCCACATGCCTTACTGGACAACCGGGATTCCCCGGAGCGCGCTGCAACACCACACTATTCCCCAGGGCCTCCTGGTCCGTTTTTGACCTAACTATCGAGATCAGCAGAGAATCCCCCCTCACTTGTATGTGATCCCTACGTAGACCTCCTTCCACATCTTTCTTATTCCCTGCTACAAGTTCACTTACCCGCAGGGCCCCATAGAATGCCAATGTGAAAGCTGCTTGGAACAGTATTACCTCGCTGGGCGAGGAGCATGTTTCGTCCAGTTTTGCCAGGAAGGTGGTCAATTTCTCAAACCCAATCGGGTGCCTGTTATCCTGTCTACGTCCCTCCATGCGCCGCCAGCCGCGGAGAGCCTTCCTGACTAAGAAGGAGTTCGTCGGATCCCTAATCCCGTGGAGCTGTGCCATAAATGATATGGCGATTTACAAAAAGGGGGTGGTGATGAACAGAGTGTCTGAGTTAAACAGACCACTCTTACCCAGTCCAAAGATCAGGGCTTGATCCATCACCGTTATTTATCTCACTGCCCCATCCCAGCTCAGAACCTGGCTATATGCAAATCAGTCTGTCCCTGGCCCAGTGCATCATGGGAACAGGGCAGACTAAACTACCAAGCCAATTCTTCACCAGAAAGGAGACAAGCTACCGGGGACCGGTTTCTGGCATTTCAGCGTTCTTCGGCCCGGCTTGCTTGAATCCTGATGGAGCAGTGAGAAAGGGACTCATGTCTGAGTATACCCTGCCACACCTATAGTGGCCAGAAACGATTTACAAAAAGGGGGTGGTGATGAACAGAGTGTCTGAGTTAAACAGACCACTCTTACCCAGTCCAAAGATCAGGGCTTGATCCATCACCGTTATTTATCTCACTGCCCCATCCCAGCTCAGAACCTGGCTATATGCAAATCAGTCTGTCCCTGGCCCAGTGCATCATGGGAACAGGGCAGACTAAACTACCAAGCCAATTCTTCACCAGAAAGGAGACAAGCTACCGGGGACCGGTTTCTGGCATTTCAGCCTTCTTCGGCCCGGCTTGCTTGAATCCTGATGGAGCAGTGAGAAAGGGACTCATGTCTGAGTATACCCTGCCACACCTATAGTGGCCAAAAACGATTTACAAAAAGGGGGTGGTGATGAACAGAGTGTCTGAGTTAAACAGACCACTCTTACCCAGTCCAAAGATCAGGGCTTGATCCATCCCCGTTATTTATCTCACTGCCCCATCCCAGCTCAGAACCTGGCTATATGCAAATCAGGGGGTTTGCCCTGTTCCCATCATGCACTGGGACAGGAACAGACTAATTTGCATACAGCCAGGTTCTGAAACTGGGATGGTGCAGTGAGCTAAAAAACGGTGTTGGATCTAGCCCTGATCTCTTGACTGGGTGAGAGCTTTCTGCTTAATTCAGAGACTCTGTCCCTCACCACCCCTTGTTGTAAATATTTTTGTCCACCCTAAGCGTGGAAGGGTATTCTCAGATGTGAGACCCTTGCTCATTGCACCATCAGGATTCAAGCAAACCGGGCCGAAGATGACTGTAATGCCAGAAACCGGTCCCCGGGAGCTTGTTTCCTTCCCAGTGTAAGAATTGGCTTTTGTAGTTTGGTTTGCCCTGTTCCCATCATGCACTGGGACAGGAACAGACTAATTTGCATACAGCCAGGTTCTGAAACTGGGATGGTGCAGTGAGCTAAAAAACGGTGTTGGATCTAGCCCTGATCTCTTGACTGGGTGAGAGCTTTCTGCTTAATTCAGAGACTCTGTCCCTCACCACCCCTTGTTGTAAATATTTTTGTCCACCCTAAGCGTGGAAGGGTATTCTCAGATGTGAGACCCTTGCTCATTGCACCATCAGGATTCAAGCAAACCGGGCCGAAGACGGCTGTAATGCCAGAAACCGGTCCCCGGGAGCTTGTTTCCTTCCCAGTGTAAGAATTGGCTTTTGTAGTTTGGTTTGCCCTGTTCCCATCATGCACTGGGACAGGAACAGACTAATTTGCATACAGCCAGGTTCTGAAACTGGGATGGTGCAGTGAGCTAAAAAACGGTGTTGGATCTAGCCCTGATCTCTTGACTGGGTGAGAGCTTTCTGCTTAATTCAGATACTCTGTCCCTCACCACCCCTTGTTGTAAATATTTTTGTCCACCCTAAGCGTGGAAGGGTATTCTCAGATGTGAGACCCTTGCTCATTGCACCATCAGGATTCAAGCAAACCGGGCCGAAGACGGCTGTAATGCCAGAAACCGGTCCCCGGGAGCTTGTTTCCTTCCCAGTGTAAGAATTGGCTTTTGTAGTTTGGTTTGCCCTGTTCCCATCATGCACTGGGACAGGAACAGACTAATTTGCATACAGCCAGGTTCTGAAACTGGGATGGTGCAGTTAGCTAAAAAACGGTGTTGGATCTAGCCCTGATCTCTTGACTGGGTGAGAGCTTTCTGCTTAATTCAGAGACTCTGTCCCTCACCACCCCTTGTTGTAAATATTTTTGTCCACCCTAAGCGTGGAAGGGTATTCTCAGATGTGAGACCCTTGCTCATTGCACCATCAGGATTCAAGCAAACCGGGCTGAAGACGGCTGTAATGCCAGAAACCGGTCCCCGGGAGCTTGTTTCCTTCCCAGTGTAAGAATTGGCTTTTGTAGTTTGGTTTGCCCTGTTCCCATCATGCACTGGGACAGGAACAGACTAATTTGCATACAGCCAGGTTCTGAAACTGGGATGGTGCAGTGAGCTAAAAAACGGTGTTGGATCTAGCCCTGATCTCTTGACTGGGTGAGAGCTTTCTGCTTAATTCAGAGACTCTGTCCCTCACCACCCCTTGTTGTAAATATTTTTGTCCACCCTAAGCGTGGAAGGGTATTCTCAGATGTGAGACCCTTGCTCATTGCACCATCAGGATTCAAGCAAACCGGGCCGAAGACGGCTGTAATGCCAGAAACCGGTCCCCGGGAGCTTGTTTCCTTCCCAGTGTAAGAATTGGCTTTTGTAGTTTGGTTTGCCCTGTTCCCATCATGCACTGGGACAGGAACAGACTAATTTGCATACAGCCAGGTTCTAAAACTGGGATGGTGCAGTGAGCTAAAAAACGGTGTTGGATCTAGCCCTGAACTCTTGACTGGGTGAGAGCTTTCTGCTTAATTCAGAGACTCTGTCCCTCACCACCCCTTGTTGTAAATATTTTTGTCCACCCTAAGCGTGGAAGGGTATTCTCAGATGTGAGACCCTTGCTCATTGCACCATCAGGATTCAAGCAAACCGGGCCGAAGACGGCTGTAATGCCAGAAACCGGTCCCCGGGAGCTTGTTTCCTTCCCAGTGTAAGAATTGGCTTTTGTAGTTTGGTTTGCCCTGTTCCCATCATGCACTGGGACAGGAACAGACTAATTTGCATACAGCCAGGTTCTGAAACTGGGATGGTGCAGTGAGCTAAAAAACGGTGTTGGATCTAGCCCTGATCTCTTGACTGGGTGAGAGCTTTCTGCTTAATTCAGAGACTCTGTCCCTCACCACCCCTTGTTGTAAATATAAATGATATGGCGGCCTTATACCTATTGGCGATTGCCGCCGACCGGCCTTCCTTATGAAGTGCCACCAAAAATTGGAGCAAGGACACCTCCTGCCCCCATCTATGTTCCCCTACCGGCCCCAGAAAGGCGCAGTATGAACTGAACGCCCCTTCATATGCTCTCCTTGTCCTGGGCGCTAAACTGGCTGCCACGAGGTTTTGTAGTCCGGGGCACCGATCTGCCACAGAGCTTCGGGGAAAGGTGCCGCCACTAGCTCCGCTGAGGGTAGACAATCCCTGAAAGCCTGCATTTTGGAACGAGAGAGTGCATCAGCTACATAATTCAGTACTCCCAGCACATCTTTTGCCCTGAACTGTACATTCAATCTCATGCATCGCAATACAATCTCTTTTAACAGTCGTAAGATCCATTTGCAGCGTGCTGCCTTCTGATTAATGCACTCAACCACTGTCATGTTATCTGACCAAAACACCACCGAGCGGTCCCTAAAGTCTTCCGGCCATGCCACCAGGGCCACCCAGATGGGGAATAATTCCAGGAAACCAATGTTATTCGTCAGGCCGCTTGTTCGCCACCACGCCGGCCATGTTTGTGCCGACCACCGGTTTCCGAAGATTGCACCAAACCCCACGCTGCCCGCCGAGTCGGTCCATAAGCCGAGTTCCACCGACGAGGCAGGGGATCTGCTCCATACCACTGGGCCATTGAAGTCCGCCAAGAATGCCAGCCAAATGAGCATGTCCTGGCGAACCTCTGCCGACAGTCTTGTGCGGTGGTGCCCTTCCCTAAGGCCCACCATGGATTGCGCAATGGATCGAGAGAAAGGGCGAGCCATCGGTATCACTCTCAATGCAAAGTTAAGCTGACCCACTGTCTGTTGTAACTGGTGCAGGGTCACCTTCTCCGTCCGGAGACACTGTACCAGGGAAGCCCTAAACTTGGCAACCTTCTCCGTCGGCAAACGGAAACACCCCTCCTCTGAGTCTAGTTCTATACCCAGAAACTCGAGGGAGGTAGTCGGCCCCACCGTCTTACCTGGCGCCAATGGAATCCCAAAACCCCGCATGAGCACGCAGAAGTCCTGCAATGCCCGCGCGCAGTCCCGAGTGCCCGCTGGGCCAAGAAAGAGGAAATCATCCAGATAGTGCATCACATGTTTGTGCCCTGTGGCCTTCGTGAACACCCATGCTAAAAACGAGCTAAACATTTCAAAATAGGCACACGAAATTGAACAACCCATAGGCATGCACATATCCATGTAGTATTTCCCCTGAAACGTGAATCCCAGCAGGCGCTGGTCTTGAGGGTGTACTGGGAGCAACCTGAATGCAGATTCAATGTCTGATTTAGCTAACAATGCGCCGGGGCCCAGGCGATTCAACAGTACTACTGCGTCATCGAACGATGCATACTTTACTGAGCATACCTCGGGGTCAATCGCTTCATTTACTGAGGCCCCCCTCGGAGCCGATAGATTGTGAATGAATCTTTACTCCCCCGGGTCCTTCTTCGGAACCACTCCTAACGGGGAACACACAAAATCCACTTCTGGTGGGTTGCAAAATGGTCCTGCCACTCGCCCCAAGCTAACCTCTTTCGCTATCTTTTAGGCGGCAACTGTTGGGTTGTGTTGAATAGACAACTGGTTTTTACAGGAAGAGTTCCCACGAAAATTGCCCGCCGGGATCCTGAAGCCATATGAAAAGCCATCCCTCAGAGTCCCGGCGGACGCATGATCAGGGTATCCGTTTAGCCAAGGGGTGAAAGCCAAGATATCTACGGGCGAAGATGTTTGCTTCCGAGGCACCGCATCAATCCTGCTTGGGACCCCCCTTTCCTCCTGCGCCATTGGCCTTAGATCGGCAACTGGTTTCCGGGTGTGAGGAATTTCGACAGCCCGAGCACGCATGCCGGAACCTACACGTTCCTTGGGACCTGTTACAAGTTCCTTTGTTAAAGCCCCAACACACCCCTCGCTTGCTTCCGTTCCCGCCTGACCTAGGCTGGGACTCCCCCCCGGAGCTCGCCCGAAAGGGCTGTGACTGCCTCTGAGGGAATACCCCGGAGCCGTTCGTGCTCGACCCTGAAGCACTCGCTGGTCCTGGCAAGAGCTGGGCATGCCATGACACTGTATCCAAACAATCCCATGTCAAGGCCTCGTTAAATTCCTTCGCTTTTCTAAAGGCCATATCATAGCCCTTCTATTACTCACCCCCATACTTCGCATGGAAATTCGTGATTCTGCTCTGATAACATGCCAAGTCACTCAACACCTCTGGTGTACGTTCTGCGATAATCGCCACAAAGATAGAAAAGGCCCTGATCCAGTTCCTATTCGTCTCATCGACCCTGAATTCTGCCATCTTGGCCAGCCATACACTGGGGTGCCACAAATCTTTTTGGGTCTTTGCATACTCTAACTCACGATGATCAGTCAACAGTGAAAACATGTTAATGTACTTGTTGCCCACACCATCTCTTTCGTAACCATGGGAACATGTTGAGCTAAACTTTCCCGCCTTGAGGGTACCGCGCCCTCCCCCACCATCGGTAACGATCTCTTACCGGCTTCTGCCGCGCTTCCAGCCGCGTCCGTTGTTTTCTCTTGGTTGTCAGCCGTGACCACCTTCGCCACCTGCGGGGAAATAGAAGGCACATTCGCTGTCCCGGCATTCCTTGCCTGCCGTAACTGCTCAATAATTATTCTGGCCTCTTCGTCCGGGTCTCCCGCAGCCGCAGATCCCCCGCTCCCTTCTTTAGCCATGGTAACACTGCTGCTAACTGAAGCGCTAATTCCGGGGGCATCTGGTTGTCCACCAGCGGCGTGATAACCACGGGGATAGGCAACCCCCCATCCGGTCCCGGTACCGGGCTGGTCGCCGGCGCTACTGGAATTGGTGGAGTTTCTACCGGGACTGCGGCCTCGCTGGGACCCGCCTTCCCCTTCCTCTTCTTACCCTTATCCCCTGGGGTGACGTTCGGCAAAGCCGGTCCTATGACCCTCTTAGGTCGTCCCGAGGGGGCATTCTGGGCCTCCACCTGTTTCCTGAGGGCAGCCAAGCCGCGGTCTAGCCGGTCTACTTTACCGAATTTTCGGTCCATCACCGCCACTTGGTTCACCAACGTGCGCAGCATCCTTTCCATCTCGGAGCTCTTTCCGGGGCTTCTTGCCAGGCATGCCTGTGATCGATCCGCACAACCTGTCCTACGGAAGCAACTCGATCTCCGACTACGCCTTGTCTGAAAGAGAAAAACAAATATTACAAGTTCTCAAAAAGTGCAGCTTGTTCCCTTGAGGGCTCACGAGCGACGAGTGGTGCAGCCTTCAGAGCACAGGAACAAGAGGATGCTTTGTTGGATTCTCGCACCTTTTATCCAGCTGCGGGAGGGCGGGGCCCTGCCTCAAGCACGCCCATCAGTGCATGGACTTCCGGGCAGGTGTTTTAGGACAACCTCCTTTGGGCGGGAGGAGCGTGTTCCGGCCACGCCACTTCGGGCATACTAGCCGGGACATGCCCCCCGCCCACAATGGTTTCCCGGGGGATCGGGGCACCCATCCATACGTTCGGGGGGACCGAGTGGTCTCCCCTTTCCAGTTGTGCTGTAGATGCATTTCTACAGTGCTTCGTACTCTCGATGAGGCCCCAAATCAATTTTCTGAAGATGGATAGTACGCTGCTTGTTGTGCTTAGTTGGTTGAGTGTGGGTTCGTAATGTGTCCTACGTAGGAAGAGGTTTGGAGCGTGCATGAGGACTGGGTTCCAGATGCTGTAACCTAATGGCAAACTTCTCCAGGTGAATGAGCAGGGAATGAAGGGGGTGAGACATAATATTGCTTATTAGCATACCTACCACCTTGGTATGGGTGAATGGGTAGTCAGGGTCTAGAACTGGTTTATGGCACTTGTAACTTATCATCTTGTCATCTACCCAGAAACTACTAGGCCTTATGCATCTTTCTGAAGTGCAGGTGGTCCTCGGCACGTCTGTCATCATCACAGTCAGAGAGTTCCATAGCTTTGCTGCCTGCACAGGGAGGGGAGTCCCATCAATGCATGTCTTCTTGAAAGGCCAAACTCAGCAGGGAAGTGAGATCAGGCCATAGTTTGAATGTTTCTCTGAAGTTGCACTTCGATAAAAGATGGTCCATTGCCATGGATGGCCCTGTGTGGGAAGCATAGTGCTTGGAAGGAGGAGCTTTTGGCCAGAGGTAGGCACTGTAGGCCTTAGCGGCCCTGTGTGAGGAGGTGTCATAGTCATAGCGTAGAAATTACCTGGCTGTTGCATTCTGTGTTCGGCAAATTTCTCAGACGTGGGGCATATTTACAAGTCCTTAGCGCCACCTGAGCATCACATTTTTTTACGCTTCACTGCAGCTGTGTTATGGCCCATATTTACAAGGCCACGCAGAGCTTTATACAGCCTTGTAAATATTGCTCTCTTTCACTGCATCAAGGGGCGTGTCATGGGTGTTGCTATGGGTGTTCCCACGCAACACCCATAGCTTTTTGACTCTACCCGAGATTTGGAAGCATTCCTAAATCTGAGGCAGCCTCAAAAATGACCGCCTTTCCAGGGGAGGCGTTAAAGTGGTCCAACGCGGAGAAATACTTTTATTTCTCCTCGTTTGTTGCTCTCTCTATGTGAGCTGCATTTTGCGTCACACGTAGAAGAAACAAAACGCTGTTAATACTTAAATTCCTGCAGTAAGGTCTTCCTTCCCCCACAAACACAATCATGCCTGAAAAGTGGGCCCCCTTGCACCATGAGGCAATGGTGCCTTCGTTGGAGCACGGCTGCTGTCTGTGCGCAGGGGAGAGCACAGGGGTGCGTCATATTCTTGTAAATACAGTGCATCCCTGAATTTTTTAAATGATGCAGCTCAGTGCAGAAAAATGGCTTGCGGTACTGCATTGCGCCATTTCATTGCAAATATGCCACAGGGTTTGTGAGTCCCAGACACAGTTAGCCCAGCACTGAGTGTGCACATGTACATCCCAGCACTGCAGGCTTGATGGGGTGGGGTGCGGGGGGGAGTTGGCAAGGTTTTTGGGTGCTCCTACTGAGCTCCAATGGCCAGACGAGAGCCTGGGATCTACACAGTTTCCTGTCATTGCCTTTATTTTCCTATTTTTACTATTATAACACTTGCACAAAAGCTCAAGTTTAGAGTGCGGGCCCAGCATAACACTATAGTGTGCTCTCCTTCCACAAAGTTCCAAGGCTTGTGAGCGTCTCGGGTTTCTGTTCTCTCTGTTTAACCAGCAACTTGCTGAACAAGCCTGAAAATAGCTCCAATTCAATTATTTTTAGAGCCCCAAGAAAAAGATGTTGTTGTTTGCCTTCCGCCTCTCACCAAGACCATAATGGAGGCCATTATTGCAGCTGGGGATCCTCTGGTGGCCATTTTGGATTGGGCTATAGGGCACTTGCCTTCAATGATCAGAAAGGCTAAGATTGAACAAAATAGGAAGTATCAAACCTGCGCCATGCTGCGGTCTAGCTGAAACGATGAAGTCGGGGAGTGTTTCGCCACATTGTCTCTTTTATCCTGAAATGTCAGTCACTGATAATATCAAATTGAAAGTTATCTGGGAGGACATTCTAGGGCCTGAGGATGCCTCCGCATTTACCCTGGAAAGAGTAAGGGTCTCTGGGATCTGAGAAAGTGCTTGCCTCGCTTGGAGGCGTGAGGACAGAAGGATAACATGGGGCTGCTGATATGTTCTTGTGCTTTTATGGAAGCCACTCACAAGCACTTCGGGCCTTATTTATGAGCCCTTGCATCACGTTTGCGCCGCGACGCACCAGTGGCCTAAAAAATGTGCCTTGTTGCACCATATTTACAAAGTGACGCATCGAGGTAGATACGTCACTTAGTAAACCCCTGCACCACATTATACCTGCGCCAGGTATAATGTATGTAGGAGGGCGTTCCGAAGCAAGGAAGGGTCACAGAAGTGACGCAGTGAAATCTATAAGATCACTGCGCCACTTCTAGGATGTAAATGTGTCAATATCTTACGCCTGCCTCGTGGCAGGTGTAAGACTGACGTAGGCAGATTTCACATGGGAGTTGCCCATGTGTAATGACCCATTGCTGGAGTTGCATCACTGTTGTGACACACTCCAGCAATGCGTCACTTTTGCGCTTACAGATACGTCAGAAATACTGACGTATCTGTAACTCCTTGTGACATGATGCGTCATACTGTAAATATGACGCATCATTGGTCTCCCAAGGAGGGCGCAATGAAAAGTGACGCATCGCTGTTTTCTCGCAGCGATGCGCCACTTTTCATAAATGAGGCCCCTTCGTCTCTCCGCCTCGCAAGTGTCGGCAGCCAGTCCGGCTAGGGTCTGAGCCATGGCCGGACCAGGTCTCGTGTGACGCGTGCTCCTCTGCGTTTTGTAAAAGCAAGACAGCGGTTCTCTTCAGGAGAGGTTTTCAGCTCTAACCTCCTAGTAGCACATTCTGTAGTTGTATTTTTACTTTATATCGAAATAGTGCGGCCTTCTAATCAGGTGACATCGAGACAGATGAGGGTCATGAAATTTTAAAAGCATTATTTATTAACAAACTGTTATTTTTAATACGTATTTAAACATCACATTTTAAATCATTGATGTTGGATGCTGATGTTGTATTGCGGCCTTTAAAAACGCCCAGAGCATCGCAGTTTAATCTGACTTTTATGAATGTAATGCACTTTCATCTATCAATTGTATTGCAATGGTTTTAAGTAACTAAGCAAGTTTTCAATAAACTAAATCTTAAACTCCTTGGCTAAGTATAATGACAGTGAAACAGTAACTAAGAATCACACAGTAAGTTTAACTTAAAATCATAAATCTCATTCCAGGTGCTCCAAAAACGACGCTGTGATGCGAACAGCGCCATCTGTGAAAAGGAGCGCCCTGGAGCTGTAGAAATGTAATCAACATATTTACATATACAATCATCTCTAGGGACTGATCAATATGTAAACTCTTGGTAACACTCAAAATCAGAGTACAATATATACATCATGATGAATAATATCAGTTCACCAGTTTATTTGCCGATGTTTCGACCCTTTATGCAGTGATTTACCAGGGTCAACATCAGGGCAACAAAATCATGGAAGCCACAAGCCTGATAAGCAAAAATTACCCTATGGGGTAGAATGGATCAGGACTTTTAATTCGTTTACTGCTGCGGATAATACGCCGCAGTGCGGGCTTTCCACGGAGTGGTGGGGGCTGCGTCAGCCATTGGTCGTGCTCAGCACTCCAGAGGTAGAGCTTGCGTCGGCCGACGCGAGCACTCAACAGGTTAAGAAGAGTTGCTAGAAAGGACAGCCCGATGCCGCCGCACTGTCCGAGGATCGTGTCAGTGGTCAGCATGAATTTGTGTCTCGTACAAGATGGTACGGACAGAAAAGATACAGTTTTGGAGCCTTTAGGACTACGAGAGGGTCTTGGACATGAACCCCTAAAAATCTAGCTTCTTATTCGTATTGTTATGGCATGGACTTCCTGGTGTAGGTGGAATTTGGGCTTTTAGAGGCTCTGCAGTTTGGGCTCGGGGTGCAGACATGAAGGCTCTTTCCCTCAATCATTCCTTGCTCATGAGGGGGCTTATTTACAAGGTGCTTCCGCCACCGGTGCGTCACTTTTAATATGGGAAAAAGTGACGCAATTGTGGCGCAGGGGCTTGTAAATTGACCCAGAGGTGTTTTGTTCAGCAGGCTGTATTCCGGCCTCTAAAATGGGGCTTGGCTCCGACTCGTGTCACCAACTCCCATCCTTGCCTCTTGACGCCATCTTACTCACTAGGTGCCATCTCGGCTTCACACAAGTGTCTGTAAGGATTACTGCTCCTTCTCGATCACCCCTTGTTTGGAGCACACAGACACCGCACCCCCTGCACCTCTGGCTGGGTTGGTGCTATGCAGACTACTTTATGTCTTAATCTCAATGTACCCCTCCGCCCCCCACCAGTCCACAACCTCTCCCAAACGGGACTACCCATATGTAGGGGTCTAGTTTCTTTTGGACTGCCACACTGAGACGCCTGGCCCGGAAGGGCCTCTACACTTTGTATCGACCTCTGGCCAGGTGTGGCCAGAGGGTATAAATAAATGAGCGGAGGTCGCTCGAGACTTCCGGTCCAATCTGAGTACTAAGGTTGTGGTGTCTGTTATTATGTAGCTCCAGTGTTAGGCCCAACGCTCTGGTGAGCCAACATTACACCGGCGACGAGGGTGGGCACATCACCGTCCATCGTCGACGACGTACCGTTCCCCACCTATCTCCTGGTGCCTACTCGCGGCCCGTCCACCCAGTGGAGCAAGGAGCGAAGTCGCAGCACAATGCAGAAGGCGCTGGCCTCGTCACCCACCGCTGCTGTGTAGGTGTGAAGACCGGGAGTCCGTGAAGAAGCGGTGCCGCGGCTGTGCCACCGTGCCCCCCCTGTGACAGGGAGCCCTCCTGCCTACAGCCTCAACCACCCCAGCGGTACAGGTACTTGCTCCTGCTTGAAGACTGCACGCTCGCTGTGTGCGCTGCTGTCGCTGGTGCTCCCGGTGCAGGCCCGGTGACAGCGCGCATGTAGTTTAAGCCACCTTGACCCCAGCAACAGTCCGTCACATGGTGACGGCTCCGAGGACAGCCTCCATTGTGCTAACCACCACCAATAGCCCTGCACCAAGCAGCAGGTGGGGTCATATAGACAGAGCCTCAGTGCACCCCCATCAGCAGCAGCAAAAGACCACAGTGCACACATTGCAGCAGCAACAGGCATCTGAGACCAGCAAGGTACCAGTCTCCATCAGCACTCTCTAGCCACACCTACGTAAAGAGAAAGGCACAGTGCAAGAGGCACCGCACATGTGCAAGCATGTCAAACCCAGCGGCTCAAGCAGCACCTCAACCTCAGCCGCCCACCCAACAAGCAGGGCTCCCAGCTCAACAACCAAAGTCACAACAATCACAAATCAACATGCTGCAGCCCATTCAGCGAGCTCATTGACGCAGCCACAGCGTCTCCTTGATGGACACTCTGGATCAGTAGGATAGAAAACTTCTTTACAGTGACACAGGAGACTGACGGAGAGGAAAAAAGGTCCCTACTGCTACACCTTGCGGGCAATGAAATCTACTGGCTATTTGCCCAGCTTCCTAACACCGGAGCGCCAAATGACTACAATGCTACTGCCAGGTCCCTGAAAGCGCATTGCGTACCCTAACTAAACTGAGATTACGAGAGGTTTAAGCTGTGTCAGGCACATCAGAGTGAAGGGGAATCAATGGATGCGTTCCACACACGTCTGCGTGAACTGGCAAGCACCTGCACGGACGACGACTTGAACAAAGAGATGAGGGCGCAAGTCAAGGGTGCCAGAACAAGAACCTTAGGACCCTCACCCTGCACCAAGCAGGTATCACCCTGGAGGACATCCTCATTATCGCCAGGTCGCACGATCTATCCGAAGCCAGGGCGACGGCAATGGACATTGCGGTCACTCAACAATCATAAAAACCAACTACGATCAAGACTGAGAAGGCAGACCCGATCGAGCCCCAGAACAGAGGCGCCCGAAGACGGTGGCCTAGGAGAAGTGCACAAAGCTCTCGCTGTAGATACTACGGCAGGGAGGAACATCCGCAGGAATAATGCCCAGTGCAAGGGCAAACATGTTCCAAGTGTGGCACACCCAACACTTTGCAATAGCGTGCCGAGGAGGCCCACGAAGTGGAGGAGCCCGAGGACAACGGCCACCATCGAGGGCAGTCAAGCACTTATCACTGGAAGAGCCCGAAACCTCAAGAGGAACCCGGACGCCTATTAGACAGAAACACTACCTCGAAGACTCATCAACTGACAAAAAGGGCGAGTGATATCTGATCTCATTTGCGAGTGACCTCAAACGTAAGAGGCGGCCACAGCTCACGTGTGCCATAGACATTGCCAGATCCCAGATCACCGCACTGATAGATACAGGAGCCCCGGTGAATGTGATGGGGTGCCAACACTATAAACAACTCAACCCACAGCCCACACTATCCCCATCGCATGTCAGGATCCTCACGTATGGCAGGCAGACCCCCCTGCCACTAAAAGGAAAATGAGGGTTCAAGTCAAAGCAGAAGGGTGTGAAGTCACAACCACATTCCACATGGTGGACAGAGAGGCAGACATTCTGGTGGGCATCCACACAGCCGAAAACCTTGGCCTAGTTACATTTGCCAACTCGATCAAGACACTACAAACTGAAGATGTCCAGAACCTCTTCCCACAACTGTTCCAAGGACTCGGATGCCTAAAGACAGCCCCCTCAAACTACATATCGACAAAGCCAAAAAGCCAAAAGCCCGGCGATTCGAATGAGTACCATTCCACCTGAGAACCCTGGTGGAGAAGGAGCTACAAGAACTAGAACAACAAGTCATCACTGAGAAGGTTACAGGGCCGACACCATGGGTATAGGTATCCCCCATGGTGATCGCGGGGAAGTGAAAGCAGTGCGGAAAAATCCAGCTACGTATTGATATGTTCCTACTCCATCAAGCAATCAAGCGCAAAAGACACCTGACGCCCACTGTAGATAACATCATAGCCGATCTCAACGGGTCACACTGGTTCTCCAAGCTAGACCTCAACGCAGGATACCACCAGATGAGGCTAGCAGAGGAGAGCCGATACATCACAACATTTTTGACCAACATGGGCGTACGCCGATACAAAAGACTCAACTTCGGCAAATCCTCAGCCGCAGAGATCTTCCAGGACACTATCCGGGAGGTATTGTCAGGACTCCACGGAGTACTCAATATCAGCGATGACATCCTGATACACTTTGCGACCATAGAAGAACACCATCACCACCAATTCTATTGATTTATTTGGTTATGTGTTCAGCCAAGATGGGGGGAGAGTAGACCCTAGAAAATCGCAGGCGATACAACAAGCCCCCACAGAAATGTCAGCATCGGAAGTGAGAAGCTTCCTCGGAATGACCACCTACTGCGGGAGGTTCATACTGAACCTGGCAACACTAGCTGAAACTCTACGCGCCCTGACCAAGAAAGATGTGACCTGGAAGTGGGGCCTGTAATGATGGGTGCAGTCTAGTTGTGGGTGGGCGGAGCTAGGTGGACAGAGGAAGAGGAGGGGCAGCTACAGGAAAGAGCAGTTAGAGTAGGGACAGGGTCGATGGAAGAAGCAGAAATAAAAGCTCCTTAATAACGCACACTTGGTGTCTGTCATAATTAGTAGCACGATGCTCCCTCCAGAGAATCTCGGTCAGCATCTTCGGAATCGGTGTACACCGACGAGTATGCCAGCATGGTAGCTGATCCAGACCAACTAAAAAAATACCCAAGATTGGACATCAGTGTGGGAACACATCAAACCAAGTTCGTACTAGACAGTGGGGCATCACTGAACTATATCCCTGTAACTGAATACAACAAGATGAAACCACAACCCTCGTTGAGCCCAGCCCTTGTCAGAGTGTTCCCGTGGATGTCGAAAAAACCTCTCCAATATCTGGGAAAATTTGCAACCACCCTGAAGCACAAGACCACCTCGGTGCCGGCTTATATACATGTCATTGAAGGCCCGGAAGCTGACTGTCTCCTCAGTTTGCCCACTGCGGAGCGTCTTAGGTTGGTCGAAATTCTGTATAGAGTAAGCGATGATCCAGACATCATACACAAATTCCCCAAACTATTCACTGGACTGGGAAAAATGAACAAATGCCAGATCCGGTTACACGTTAATGAGCAAATACGGCCTGTTGCGCAACATCACAGGCGGGTGCTTTCCATCTTCAGCAAGCCGTGGAGGATGAAATCCAAGAGCTATTGAGAACAGACATTATTGAGCGAACGGGAGGCCAACACCATGGGTTTCACCAGTAGTCATTGTGCCAAAGAAGGGCACACCCGGAAAGGTGCGCCTGTGTGTGGATATGAGGCTTCCCAACACTGCCATCGAATGGGAGCATCACCCAGGGCCCATTTAAGTAACATGATCTCATCCTTAAATGGTGCAAGAGTCTTTTCCAAACTGGGATTTGAATAAAGGATACCACCAGCTGGTACTACATGAAAAGTCACGCTACATAACATTTGCTACTCAGTTAGGATTGTTCCGCTACAAACGACTCAGTTTTGGGATTTCATCTGCGGCACAGATCTTTTCAGGAAGCCATCCGCCAGACTATACACAACATATCGAATACACTAAATTACAGTGATGACATTCTAGTCTACGGCTCAAATGTTCAAGAGCACGACAAGGTACTAGACCGAGTATGCCATGCACTCCTGGAGGCCAACATCACACTCAACAAAGACAAGTGCTGTTGTGTGGGCCTGGGAGCGCTTTCATATTTTCATATACGGAAAACATTTTACGCTAGTGATAGATCATCAATCGCTAGTCACCATCTTCGGCAACCCCAGAGCTAAAATGCCACCTCGAATTGAGCGCTGGGGTTTGCGTCTACAGGAGTACACTTATACTATAGTGCACAAGCCAGGAAAGTCAGCGAATCCAGACGATTACATGTCAAGACACCCTCAAGCTTCACAAACGTCACATCCATCCGTGGCAGAAGAATATATCCACTTCGTGGTGGATCAAGCCAGACCATCGGCAGTTCCCTTGGAAGCGATATGTGAGGCCACGCCTCAGGATGATATCCTTCAAAGAGTGATACGTCGACTGCGGACGAATCAATGGCGTCACGATAATGAGGAGGAAGGGTGCGACCCACATGTCCGTCAAGAGATGCAGGCTTTTCGGCATGTGAGTGACGAACTGTCTGCCACTTCAGCGGGACTCCTACTGAGAGACCAACGAATTGTCATACCTATGCAACTCCGCCAAGGCGTCATCAATTTGGCTCATGAGGGCCACCGTGGAGTGGTCGCTACAAAAAGAGCATTCAGAGAGTGGGTATGGTTCCCGCTACTTGACCAGATGGTGGAACTCACTTTAAAGGACTGCCCCCAGTGTCAACTGGTCAATCACGGAGATCCTCCAGCACCACTGCAGATGTCAAAGCTACCTAGTGGTGTATGACAAGAGCTTGCCATGGACTTGTATGGACCCATTCAGTCGGGCAAGTACGTTCTAGTGATAATGGATGAGTACTCCAGATTTCTGATAGCACAGTTTGTATCATCCACCCGCGCCACCAGCACCATTGCTGTGTTGGATGAAGGGTTTGCTGCTTGGGGTGTTCCACAAGAACTCAAAACGGATAACGGTCCTCCTTTAAATGGACGCGAGCTTGGAGACTTTGCGAAGCACCTAAATTTCAGACATCGCAAGATCACTCCCCTATGGCCTCAGGCCAATGGAATGGTGGAACGATTTATGGCGACCTTAAAAAAGACATTCCAGCAGGCCACCAATGACAAAAAGGACTTACAAGTGGCTCTCAATGAAGTCTTGGGAGCATATCGAACGACACCTCATGCCACGACAGGGAAATGCCCCGCCACTCTCATGTTGGGACGGCCGATCAGAACGCGGATACCTATGTGGGAAGGGGCCCTGCGACCGGTGTCACTTACCAAAGCACACAAGGAGCTCGTGGCAGCCGACTACACGCACAAGAGCAGAATGAAATCCTATGCTGACATCCGGAGGAGAGCCCGATCCCCGTCTCTACACGAAGGGGACTGCGTGTTGGTCAAACAGGAACAGCAGAAGAAGACAGATTGCAAATTCAGAGCTGAACCTTGAATATAATTACCCAACAAAAAGGTACCATGGTAACTGCTGAATCGGAGAACAGGAGGATTACGAGGAATGTCTCTCATTTTCAATGGTGCACTCCGGCCGCTAAGGACATTTTCACCAAAATGAAGGAACAACCAGGCTCCAAGAGACCTGGCAGCGCAGATGCCATACAGAGACTTGAGATTCCAGCCGACGCTGAAGCTGAAGAGAGAGGTGTGGTCCTGCGACCCAGAAGAGACATTCGCCGACCTGTGCGGCTAATTGAAGAACTATGATCAAGTCAGATTTTAATTTCTTTATCTTGTTAACAAAGGGGGAGATGTAATGATGGGCGCAGTCTAGTTGTGGGTGGGCGGAGCTAGGGGGACAGAGGAAGAGGAGGGGCAGCTACAGGAAAGGGCAGTTAGAGTAAGGACAGGGTCGAAGGAAGAAGCAGAAATAAAAGCTCCTTAATAACGCACACTTGGTGTCTGTCATAATTAGTAGCGCGATGCTACAGGGCCAAGAAGAAGAAAATGCCTTCCAAAGGATCAAACAAGCCCCCACCCCTCCCAACCCACACCAACCGACTTCAACTCTCAGCAGGTGACTACCAGCCCCATCTGCAATCCCACACGCTATTTAACACCCCCCACTGCACCACCCAGCGGTCACCTTGGTCGTTGATGCTGGCAGTGCCACGGCGAGACACGCTCCCCGCTTCTGAGAGATGGGCCCCAGCACCCTTTGACCCTGCACAGACCCCAGCACGGAGAACAGCAACCAATGTGCGAGCTAGTAAGAAAAGAAATGCTATGCCGAGAAACATCCTGCCAGGCTGCACCGCCCTAGTCAGGAATCGCCGCAGCGGAGGGAAGTGTTGTACGCGTACGAGCCCGAGGCATGGACCGTGATGAAAACCAACAGGATCACCATCACAGTCCAGAAAAGAACTGAAGTCATCACCCAGAACATATCCTGGTTCAAACGAGTCCATGACACCAGCGTCGACTGGAGGTCACCTAGACATGCTGACAATGGAGACGATGCCGCCGATAGCCAATCACCGGGTCTCGAGGATAATCACACAGCAGTAGGTCTATCATCCCCGATGCCTGTGGAGGCTGGGACTACCGCCACCAGGCTGCCAAACAGCTGTCAGACGAGTTGTGGAGTCCGGTCCCAAAGTACGAACTGAGGCAAGACCAAGCCAAAGACGCACAGACTTTATGTGCTAACTTTGTGGTGTTCGTTTTGAATGCTGACTTGGGACTAGATGTAGCGGTCTAGTTTCTTTTGGACTGCCACCCCGAGACGCCTGGCCCGGAAGGGCCTCTACACTTTGTATCAACCTCTGGCCAGGCGTGGCCAGAGGGTATAAATAAACGGGCGGAGGTCGCTTGAGACTTCACGTCCAATCTGAGTACTAAGGTTGAGGTGTCTGTTATTGTGTCGCTCCAGTGTTAGGCCCCAACGCTCTGCTGAGCCAACATTACACCACACATACCTCTCAACCTTTGTAGCAGGCTGGTGATCGAGTCTCGATTTTATCAGGAGATTCACAGTTTTGTTTACAACAAACGTGATTCAGTTTTTGTTTCATACAAAGTACGACATTACTGCACCTGTCAGCCCTGTATCGAAGCTGCATATTTAAGACTAACTAGGCAGACACTCAGAGGCGCAACTAGAGCCAAGTTCCGGAAGGGGGGGCTACCAAAAATGTCAGGGGGCTGATTCTTGCAGCAATTATCAGAGTGGAGATGCAGGGGCTCTAAGAAGGGGTGAAAAGCAACAAAGCCTCGTTAGCAGTAAATGCTCTTTTAAAGACCTGTGAAGTGCTTGGGTGCGGCTATGTGTGTGCCCGGGAGGCTGTCTCGGGGCGTGGCGAACCCACACAGCGTGGATGGAGAGGGGGGGGGGGGGGCTGAAGCCCTTTGAGCCCAATGGGTGTTGCGCGCCTGCAGACACTGTCTTGCTTCACTCCTCTCCGGCTGTGATATCCAGAGACGCGCCCTGGAGGCGCCGCTCCGGGGTCCTTCCTGCTTCCAGACCGTACGCCTCATTTATGGGAAATGACGCATCGCTGCGTGAAAGCAGCGATGGTTCACTTCTCAGTGCGCACTCCTTGCGACATTCCTGATGCGTCTTATTTAATGTATGATGCATCATGTCGCAAGGAGTTACAGATACGTCAGTATTTCTGACGTTTCTGTAAGCGCAAAAGTGACGCATTGCTGGAGTGTGTCACAAAAGTGACGCAACTCCAGCAATGCGTCCTTTCACATGGGGCAAGCCCCATATGAAAGGGCCTGCGTCAGTCTTACGCCTGCTGTGAGGCAAGTGCAAGATTTTGACGCAACAGCATCCTAAAAGTGACGCAGTGAAATCTCATAGATTTCACGGCGTCACTTCTACGACCCTTCCTTGCGTCAATACGCCCACCTTGCATACATTATACCTGGCGCAGGTATAATGTGTCGCAGGGGTTTACAAAGTGACGCATCTACTTAGATGCGTCACTTTGTAAATATGGTGCAACAAGGCGCATTTTTTACGCCACTGGTGCGTCACAAAAAGTGACGCACCGGCGGCATAAAAGTGACGCAAGGGCTCATAAATGAGGCCCCTTGTGCGCCGCAGCATCCGGCAGAGCCGACTCGACACTCATCCTCCCTGTGAAGAGGCGCTGTGTGTCCCTTGCAAGTTACAAGTACACATGAAGCGCTGTGTGAAGGGCAGGCGGGTCGACACACGGATCCGTAGGAGCTGCTGCTGCCCAGACGGGCCCAGCAGGGGGTCCCCACAACCAGCAGATGATACCAACTGGTGGAAGCGGAAGGGAGTCTAACGGGTGAGGGGTGGAAGGGGCCCCAGGGCGGGTGTGCAGCTAGCACAGCCCACCCCCGCTTCCTGTCCTCGCCTCCAGCCAATAGAAACCATGAAACGCAGCCCAGGAACTGCAGAGTAAAGGAGGACCACGAGAAACGGCAGTGATAATACGAGCGCCTCTCTCCCATGTCCTTGTCCTTCGCCCTTCGAGGCGCTGCATTCAAGACAAGAGCATTTCTCTGGCGTGACACCAAAACCCTTCCCACAGAGGAGGATCACAAGAAATGCTGCGCTCTGCAGAGCGCGCCCCCCTGCGGTGAAGCGTGCCACGTGTCTGAAAGTGCGCGTCGGTGCGCTGCACAGGGGACACCAGGTCGGACCGGCCCGGTCCTCTTGAAAACACTGACCTGGGGTGCGTGGAGGGTCACATGAAGCGCCTGGAGGCGTGCAGCACAGGGTCTTAAGCGCTATATACATGCTACAGTGTAGTACACATTCACAATGTAGGATCGGCCCTCTTGAAAACACTGACCTGGGGTGCGTGGAGGGTCACATGAAGCGCCTGGAGGCGTGCAGCACAGGGTCTTAAGCGCTATATACATGCTACAGTGTAGTACACAATTTAGGACTGGCCCTTTGGAAAACACTGTCATCCGGGACAGTACCAGCCCATTTAAAGCACTGATTAGGGTGCGTGGAGGGTCACATGAAGCGCCTGGAGGCGTGCAGCCGAAACCACAAAATTAGTTTTACCCCAAAATGACCTCTCACACTGACGGTGCTATTTATTTCACTCCCTAAAACAGTGTTTTTGTCTTTTATCAATGCATTTCTCAATAATCCCTTGCAAAATTAGATTAATGAAGGAATGTGACACGTCCGTAGAAAAACAAGCATACGCTGCTGTTTTCCAGGAACCCAAGCAGCGCTGCAGGGCGTTGGTGCAGCAGGTGCAGCTGCACCGGGCCCGAGACTCGAGGAGTCATCTAACCTTGCTTTCTGCTGCAGTTCATCATTTCAACAGCAGAAATGGGGCCCCTTCCTCACCTGTACAAGGACCCACGACGCACTGGCGCCGTGCTGCGGCGGCGGGTGGATGTGCAGGGATGGGCATCCGCAGAAATCTTTCCAGGGGGGGCAACATTTTAACTTCATCACCATCCTCCGACATGATTGAGCACAAGTATTAAATACATTTAAAAAAATCTAATACGACAAAGAGCTTAAATAAACAAAGAAATCCATAGGGGGAAGAGAAAAATCTTGTGAGGCGCCACATCAGACAACCTGGCAAGTAATAAAACAGAGGGAAAAACTAAAAATGACCGGAAAAAAACAAAAACATTCTAAATCAGGTTGATGCGGTTCTAGAGCATGGGTACTCACAAACTTTCTCTCAGGGGCCAAATTTACAGTGTGGTTTGTGGCCGAGGGCCGCACTGGTGGGGGCGGGGTCAGTGAGGGAGGGGGGTGGGGCTAGAGCTACAAAAAAAACTATGACAATGAGGTTGAACACAGGTCCCTGCAGCGGACACCTTAGTCCGCTGAGCCTCCAGACCCGGCATACACACATCTTTTTCTCTCTCTCTCTCTGTCTGTCTCTCTGTCTCCCTCCCTCTCTCTCTGTCTCCTTCCCTCTCTCTCTGTCTCCCTCCCTCTCTCTATCTCTCTCTCTCCCTCCCTCTCCCTCTCTCTGTCTCCCTCTGTCTCACTCACTCTATCTATCTCTCTCTCCCTCCCTCTCACTCCCTCTCCCTCTATCTCCCTCTTTCTCCCTCTCCCTCTCTCTCTCTCCCTCTGTCTCTCTCCCTCTCCCTCTCTCTCCATCCCTCTCTCTCCATCCCTCTCTCAGTCTCCCTCCCTCTCTCTCCCTCCGTATCTCTCCCTCCCTCTCCCTCCCTCTCTCTCCCTCTGTCTCTCTCCCTCTGTCTCTCTCCCTCTCCTTCTCTCTCCATCCCTCCCTTCATCCCTCTCTCTCCATCCCTCTCTCTGTCTCCCTCACTCTCTCTCCCTCTCCCTCCCTCTGTCTCTCTCCTTCCCTCCCTACCTCTTTCTCCCTCTCTACCCCTCCCTTTCCATCCCTCTCTTTCTCTCCCTCCCTCTCCCTCCCTCCTTCTGTCTGTCTGTCTCCCTCCCTCTGTCTGTCGCCCTCCCTCTGTCTGTCTCCCTCCCTCTGTCTGTCTGTCGACCTCCCTCTGTCTGTCTGTCGCCCTCCCTCTGTCTGTCGCCCTCCCTCTGTCTTTCGCCCTCATGTCTGTCGACCTCCCTCTGTCTGTCTGTCGCCCTCCCTCTGTCTGTCGCCCTCCCTCTGTCTGTCTCCCTTCCTCTGTCTCCCTCCCTCTGTCTCCCTCCCTCTCTCTGTCTCACAGTCTCACTCCCTTTGTCTCACTCCCTTTGTCTCCCGCCCTCTGTCTGTCACCCTCTGTCTGTCTGTCACCCTCTGTCTGTCTGTCACCCTCTGTCGGTCTGTCGCCCTCTGTCGGTCTGTCGCCCTCTGCCTGTCTGTCGCCCTCTGTCTGTCTCCCTCTGTCTGTCTGTCTCCCTCCCTCTGTCTCCCTCCCTCTGTCTGTCTCCCTCTGTCTGTCTCCCTCCGCCTGTCTCCTTGTCTCTCTCTCTCTCTGTCTCACTCCCTTTGTCTCCCTCCCTTTGTCTCCCTCCCTCTGTCTCCCTCCCTCTGTCTCCCTGCCTCTATCTCCCTCCCTCTGTCTCCCTCCCTCTGTCTGTCGCCCTCTGTCTGTCACCCTCTGTCTCCCTTCCTCTGTCTGTGGCCCTCTGTCTGTGGCCCTCTGTCCGTGTCCCTCCCTCTGCCTCCCTTCCTCTGCCTCCCTCCCCCTGCCTCCCTCTATCTCCCTCCCTCTGTCTCCCTCCCTCTGTCTCCCTCCCTCTCTGTATCCCTCACTCTCTGTCTCCCTCCCTTTGTCTCCCTCCCTTGTGTGTCCCTCCCTCCCTGTCTCCCTCCCTTGTGTGTCCCTCCCTCCCTGTCTCCCTCCCTATGTCTCCCTCCCTCTGTCTCCCTCTCTGTCTCCCTCCCTTTGTCTGTCTCCCTCCCTCTGTCTGTCTCTCTCCCAGTCTGTCTCCCTCCCTCTATCGCTCCCCTCCCTCTGTCTGTTGCCCTCTGTCTCACTCCCTCTGTCCCCCGCTCTATCTGTCTCCCTCTCTCTCTGTCTCGCTCTGTCTGTCTCTGTCTCCCTCCCTCAGTCTCCGTCCTGCAGTCTCCCTCCCTCAGTCTCCGTTCCTGAGTCTCCGTCCCTCAGTCTCCCTCCCTCTTTCTGTCGCCCTCCTGTCTGTTGACCTCCCTCTGTCTGTCTGTCGCCCTCCCTCTGTCTGTCGCCCTCCCTCTGTCTGTCTCCCTTCCTCTGTCTCCCTCCCTCTGTCTCCCTCCCTCTGTCTCCCTCCCTTTCTCTGTCTCACAGTCTCACTCCCTTTGTCTCACACCCTTTGTCTCCCGCCCTCTGTCTGTCACCCTCTGTCTGTCTGTCACCCTCTGTCGGTCTGTCGCCCTCTGTCGGTCTGTCGCCCTCTGTCTGTCTCCCTCCCTCTGTCTCCCTCCCTCTGTCTCCCTCTCTCTCGGACTCCCTCTTTCTCGGTCTCTCTTCCTATGTCTGTCTCCCATCCTGTATCTCCCTCTATCTGTCTCCCTGTCTGTCTGTTTCCCTCCCTATGTCGCCCCCTTCCCTCTGTCACCCTCTGTCTCCCTGCCTCATTGTGCTTATCTATAATAATGTCCCCCCCTCGCCTCTTTCACTATCTTCTCTCGTCAATCATTTCTCCCTCTTTCCTCTCCCTCTCTCCGTTTGTCTTTACTCCCCACTCCGTCTCTTATTTTTCCTTTTGGCTCTGTCTCTCTCTTTTATCTCTCCTCTGCTCTTACATCTCCCTTAGCCTCAACATGGAGGGTTAGTTACATTTCTCCACTACAACATTGTCAAAATCGAATTTTCATTTTTTTCCCATTTTAGTCATATTGTTCTTTAAATGTAGTTATTTCAGTCCTTAGTGTTTTTTCGGAGTATTTCCACTCTTAGCTGTCTTAGCACTCCCCCCATTGCACAAATTCATGAGAATGAAACTTTCAATTTCAATCCGGTCTGTCACTTCACAGTTTTTAAACTACGAATGTTGGCACTAGCCCCGCTCCCCGAACGACGCCCCCACCCGCGCCCCTAAGCTTTGTATCTGATCGTTGTGGCCTGCTGTGAGGGACTAAAGCTGCCTGGGATGGGGGGGGGGGGGGGGGGAGATGCTCCATGCTGTGTCTCCTCTGCCGGCCAGTGTCATACTGCCCATGGCAATGGAACGGCTGCCTCTGTGACCTGCTGGGACTCACACTCGGGCTGTACTGTAGCAGCCTCTCATGTGTCGCCCCAGCAGGAAAGTCGGCCCAGGAATGTGAGCCCATCCTCTAGAACCGGGCCTGGATCCAGAGGGGTGCAAGCGCCCCCTCTTGCCCCCCCCCCCTGCGGACGCCCATGCTGAGGTGAACCCCTTAAAAAGTGGGGTTCACGTCCTGCCAAGAGACCTGGAGATGTGCGTGCGGTGCAACACGCACCAAGAGGGGAGGCTTGCTTTCCACGCCTCTTCTGTTAACATGCCTCAGGCTCAGAAACTCCAGACTGGGGAGAGCTGCGCGCGGTGCCCAGGACCGAGGCCTCGTCCTCCTTATTAGGAAGCGCCGGGAGCCCCGCGTCTCGGCCACCCACAAATCAACTTTATTGAAGCAAGACGCCGCGGTGGCCTTGAGGGGAGCGGACTCGGAGTCCAACAGCGCGCTCCAGTGGCGAAGCTGAGGTACTGCAGCGCAATCCGATGTCAACTGCGCCAAGCGCCCGGGCAGGCTGTAACAAATGAGAGATGAGAGCGGGGGTGCACGTCTAGGGTACGTCACGCTCCCGCCACCAATGGTGATCAATATCCCAGCCTGTGTTTATTGCTGCACGTGCTCCAAATAACATGTCACTCTGGGATGCATTTATATCCACTGGCTACAGATACATCATGCACAGAAACATCTCTCACAAATTGTGTGTCCTACATATCATGTACAAAAATATTGTATATATTTTCTATTATTAATTACGAGTCAGTCTTTTTGTAGGCGGTATTTAGGACCCAATATTTATGTCAGAAGGTATGTTACTACCATACTGTTTTCACCTGGTCATAGATTCTAGAAAGGCATCTGTGAGATATTAAGGGTTGTTTTCTCACGTTATTGAAGTTGTACTGGGATAATAACACTTCTGTCCTATAGTACACGAGTGACTGTACATTTATCAGTAAACGGACCAACTCACGGGAGAGAGGGTCAGACGAACCTTCATTTGCACGGGCAATTTAAAACCCCAGCTGCAAGGCAGCGCTGAACAAAAGAGGGGGTCACAGCTGACGAGGGCGATGAAAGGTGGGTGAGGTGCGAGGCAGGAGGAAGGGAAGGAAGAGGACAGAATGATGGGATGTTTGAGTGCCCACGTGGATATGGGCAGAGCGCAGGAGATGCTTCGACATCCGCAGTGCCAATGCTGGCACCTTAGCATCCAACAAAACAACAGTTGATGGACAGAATGCAGAACAATGTCAAACATTCACCCTAGTACAGAGATCTGGGCCTAAATCCATCGGTTTTTTTGCTCACCCTGCCATTCCAGTTTTAACCCAGCCATATGCAAATCAGTCTTGACCCTTTGCCTCATGGGAACACTCCAGCCCGAACTGCCAAGCCATTTCTTTCCTGGACCGGAATCAAACATCCTAGGACTGGTTTCTGGCTATCAGCCGTCTTCAGCCAGGATAGCTTGACTCCAGTGGTGTGGAGAGCACAAGACCCACGTCTGGGCAAACCCGTCCCACTTGGGGTGACAAATGCAAAAACAACAGTTGATGGACAGAATGCAGAACAATGTCAAACATTCACCCCAGTACAGAGATCTGGGCCTAAATCCATCGTTTTTATGCTCCCCATGCCATTCCAGTTTGAACCCAGCCATATGCAAATCAGTCTTGACCCTGTGCCTCATGGGAACAGTCCAGCCTGAACACCTAGGCCGGGTCCTCCCTTGACTGGAATCAAGCATCCAAGGACCGGTTTCGAGCTCTGAGAGCTGAAGTGACGGTCACTTTGTCGTACTGTAGTGTTCCGTAAAGTGGGGGGGCGTCTTAAGTTCTTTCCTGAATGAGAGCCTGGTTGAGGCGGTCCTGATGGATACTGAGATCCTGTTTTAGACTCTAGGTGCATAAAGACAGCTCTCCTGTTGTTTTGTTTCTCTTCTTTGCTCGTCTTCTTTGCCACTATGAAGGTGTCGCAGCGGTGAGTCTGCCCGGAGCCGCCAGCGGTGGTGAGTTTTCAACCAGGTGGCCCGGCTGCCGGCTGAGATGGCTTTATAGATGATGCAGATGGTTTTGAAGATGCTGTGAGCTGGCAGGGGGGGGGGGGCAGTGGCGGCCACCAGGGTGCGGGCGGTGGATTACGTTTCTTCAGGCCCTTGATGAGGCCTGCTGCAGTCTGCTGAGTGCCCTTAATGGGGTCGTGTGGAGTCTGGGAGACCATGGGTGCTGATGCGAGGGTACAGAGGCTTGAACCGCAGTTTTGAAGTTTCTATATATGAGGGATCGTTTCCCTGTCTGCGGTAGAGCGTGCTTCCCCTCCCCCCCCCCCCCTTTTACCCCCTGGCCGCTGTGGTTCTCTTTGCGCTGCTTTCCTTGATGGTGAGTTTGGTCGGAAGGGTGAGTCTGAGAGACTTGGGTGAGGGTTGAGTTCCTGTGGTAGCACCAGGCGTGGCTAGTTGTTTCTTGTTGTTATTCGTGAATCGCAGGTGTTCCGCTTGGTGTGGCTGGCTTCAGCTAGGGAGTGGATATCCAGGTGTGTGTGAGGTGGGAGCTGTTTTTGGGGCGTTGGCTGCCTGCGGGGGAGGGGGCTTTCAGGTAGATGTTGGTGTCATTTGTGGATCGATGACTTTTGATGCTATCGATGACTGAGACCCGAGGGACTCCATGTTGAGGTTGAATATCACAAGATACAACCGTGGAGGACACCCAAGGAGACGGGGACGTCTGAGCCGTGGAGGCGCCCTCGGAGTGAAATGGTGTCATTGGGTTAGGAGGGTGTTCTCGACCTTCTTTTCACATTTCTCATGCCTTCCACCACCCCTTCTCTTCCCTTCATTCACCAGTCACCTCTCACTCCTCTTCCTTCATCCCTCAGTCTTCACTCTTCATTTTCACTCCTCATCCATACGTCTTCATCCCTCACTCCTCTGTGCATCTCTTCGGATCTGATTGACGTGTGTGTTCTGTGGATGCCTCGGGCCAGTTCTGCAAAGTGCATTTGGGTTTGTACATACAGCGTGGCATATTCTGTGTGTGCAGTGGCCCTTTTATGTGCAGTGAGCTCTCGTCTGTGTATACAGTGAGCACCGTTCTGTGCAGTGGGCCCTTTTAGGTGCAGTGAGCTCTCTTCTGTGCATACAGTGAGCACCGTTCTGTGCAGTGGGCCCTGTTAGGTGCAGTGAGCTCTCTTCTGTGCATACAGTGAGCACCGTTCTGTGCAGTGGGCCCTTTTAGGTGCAGTGAGCTCTCTTCTGTGCATACAGTGAGCACCATTGTATACAGTGGGCCCTGTTAGGTGCAGTGAGCTCTCGTCTGTGCATACAGTGAGCACCGTTCTGTGCAGTGGGCCCTGTTATATGCAGTGAGCTCTCTTCTGTGCATACAGTGAGCCCCGCTCTGTGCAGTGGGCCCTGTTCTAATCAGCAATGTGTGTGCATGCGGCGGGTCCTGGTCTGTGCATTCATTGGGCTCAGTTCTGTCTCTGTAAGAGTTGTTCTTTGCCATGCTCTGTGCATGCAGTGCATCCTCTCCTGTAGGTACAGTGGGCAGTGTTCTGTGCAGTGGGCTTTGTTCCACGCATAGTGTGCTCAGTTGTCAGCAGTGAGTTCTGTAGATGCAGTGTGGCCTCTTCTGTGCGTGCTGTGGACTGTGTTCCATTCACGGGACTCTTTTCTCAGTACTTGTGTTCTGTACAGTACGGTCTGTGCAGGGGGCTCTGTTCGGTGCAGCACGTTATATTCTGTGCAGCACGTTCTGTTCCGTGCAGCCGGCTCGGCGCATGCAGCACGTTCTGTTCTGTGCAGCACGTTCTGACCCGTGCAGCACGCTCTGACCTGTGCAGCACGCTCTGTTCCGTGCAGCGGGCTCTGCTCTGTGCATGCAGCACGTTCTGTTCTGTGCAGCACGTTCTGTCCCGTGCAGCACGTTCTGTCCTGTGCAGCACGTTCTGACCCGTGCAGCACGCTCTGACCTGTGCAGCACGCTCTGTTCCGTGCAGCGGGCTCTGCTCTGTGCATGCAGCACGTTCTGTTCTGTGCAGCACGTTCTGTCCCGTGCAGCACGCTCTGTCCTGTGCAGCACGCTCTGTTCTCCTGTGCTCTGCAGCACGTCCCGTTCCGTGCATACATCAGCCAGCTCCGCGGATCCGCTCGGAGGCGCCTGCACTCCGTGCTGCGTCGGCTGCTGCTATTTCCAAACTCCCCTCCTCTGTCCTTCACCTCTCATCTCACACATGGCCCCTTTCTGGAGGCGTTGCCTAGCAACCGCAGCCTGCCGGAGGACCAGCCTCTTCTGAGCATCTATTCTTCAAACAAGAGCGGGCCCGTGTGAGCAGGAGGAGGGGGAGGTGGGGGGCGAGGAACGCGGAGTGATGCCTCTGCCAAGATGTGTGCGTGTGGGGGCGGGAGGGGGGAGAGAGGGCCAAGGGATAAAGGTTACTGATGGAAACAGCCCCCACATGCAATCTACTCGCACCCAGAGCTCGAACAGCCCACAAACATCTATCTGCAGCCAGAGAATGTGAAATCAAAAACTATAGTAACAACTCTCTCTCTCTCTCTCTCTTTCTTTATATATATTTTTTTTTTCACTGAAAATAACAGGTTACAGGGACACACTGATGACATCATCAAATGAGTGTAAGTTTATGATTGTTAAACATATATACTAAGCTCCTATAAAAGTTAAATTCATGTACAAGGTCCGCTACTAATGAGTGATATTACTTCTAACATATATTATGTGAGTGGCTGACCGTATCCATGTGTGAGTGGTTGTCTGAGTGGCTGCATGGGTGTGTAATTGGCTATATGGATGTTAGTGGGTATGTGAGTAGTTGTATGGGTGAATGAGTGGCTGTGTGAATGGGTGTCTTGAAGAGTGAGTGGGTGTGTGAGTAACTGTACGGGTGAGTTAGTGACCGAGTGAGTGACTGCATAGGTGTGTGAGTGGCTTTATGGCTGAGAGAGTGGGTGTGTGACTGGCTGTGTTTGTGAGTGAGCTGCTGTTTCAGTGTGCGCATAGGTAAGTGAGTGGGTGTGAGTGGCTGTTTTAGAGAGTGAATGTGTCAGTTGCTGTAAGTGTGAGTGAGTGGGTGTGTATGTGAGTGTTTGTTTGGATGTGTGAATGGCTATGTAAGTGATTTTGTGGGTGTGTGAGTCGGTCTGTGAGTGGTTATATGGGTGAGTGAGTGGCTGTGTCAGTGAGTCTTTGAGTGGGCCTTTGAGTGGGTGCATGAGCCTGAGTAAGTCTGTGAGTAGGTGCATCAGAGCATGAGAGGGTCTGCGAGTGGGTCCGTGACTGTCTAAGTGGGTTTGTGAGTGGGTGCATGAATGTCTGAGTAGGTTTATGAAAGGGTGTATGTGTCTCATTGGAACTGTGAGTGGGTGTGTAAGTGTATCAGTGGGTCTGTGAGTGAGTGCATACGTCTTTGAGTGGGTCTGTGAATGTGTGAGTCTCTCAGCAGGTCTGTGAGTGGATGTATGAGTGGGCCTGGGAATGGCTGCATAAGTCTCTCACTGGGTGTGTGAGTGTCTGAGTCGGTCTGTGTAGGAAAGTGCTCCTTTTTGTATGGTTACCTGCACTGTTTGCCTGACGATTGATGCACTTTGACTTGATGTGCCATTGGCTTCTGCCAATCAGGTTCCAAGAGCGTGTGTTCTTTCCCCAAAATGGTATCTTTTTATCCACAATTGGCACATTCCTGGGCACAGGTGAGCCCCTTGTGAAAGGTACCATGGGTACCAAGGGCTGGAGCACCTATTGTGCCACCCTTAGAGACCCTGCACCTTGACACCCATACACTGCCTTTGCAGGCTGCGTGTTTTGGTACAGAGGAAAGTGAAGAGTTGACATGGCACCCATCCCTGAGTGCCATGCCTGAAACCCCCTGCCAGTGGCCTAGGTAAGTCACCCCTTTAGCAGGGTGCACTAGACCACAGGTGAGGGAACAGTTGCAAGAGGACTGTACCCTGACAGTGTCTACGTCCATTCATAGACATTGTAAGTGCAGTACAGCCATAAAGAGTATAACGTCTGGGAGTTGGTCATTACAAACTCCACAGCACCATAATGACTTTACTCTAAACTGGGAAGTTTTTCATCAAACTTCTCAACACATTAAACCCACACTGATGCCAGTGTAGGATTTAATGTAAAATGCACTGAGGGGCATCTTAGAGATGCCCCCTGAAAAAATACCAGCCCTGGTGTGGTTCCTGAATGCCTACATGCCATTTGCCACCATCAGACAGGGTTTTGGACCCCTGGGTAGAGAACCTCCACTCTCTGGGTCCAGAAACAAAGTCCATCCTGGGCAGGGGTGTCATGCCTCCTCCCCAAGGACGGGCGGGGTCCACAAAGGGGAAGTTTGAAAGGCCTGCCGCCTTTGTTAGTTGACCCTGCCTTTTGCTCCCCCAGCAACTAACTGCCACTGGTTCTGACCCCCACTTTGGGTGTGAGAATCGGCCGGAAAACCAAGTTAGGAAGAGAGGTATGCCCACCTTTGCCAACCCCACCTCTCAAGTGAAGGACACATCTCAGTCCCTTCCATCTAGAAGATGAGGGGACCCAGCCAATCAGAGAGAGGTTCATGCCCCCTCCCACTGGAGGGTGGCATAGTAGGGGGTGTACTCACTGCAAGGAAAGGACCCATTGGTCCCAACCTGCACACCCCTGTAACACCCCTAAATGTAGTATTTAGGGGAGACCCTGAACCTTGCCTCCTCAGACTCAAGACGAAGAAAGACGGAAAAAACATGGTGAACAAGAAAAAAAGAGAACAACTGCTTTCAACCCAGCCCTACCGGCCTGTCTGGACTGCAACCTGCAACCAGCGAAACCCCAGCATGTCCGGCAGCCAGCAGCCATCCAGAACCAGGAGGACCTGCCCTGCCTTCACCATAAAGACTCTGTAATTCATAAAAGCCTTTTTGGCTCGGGCCCTAAATATCTGACTGAAAAGTTCAGTGTTTACAAGCCTGGACGCCTTCTGCGCTCCAGCAATCAATTATTGCTACAGATTCCCCATATCAGGAAGGCAAGACAGGGCGGCCGAGCACTGTCCTATAAGGGCCCCACCCTATGAAATACACTCCCCCTTACGTTGAGGCAAAACATCAACCATCTGGCTTTTAGGAAATCCCTTAAAACACACTTATTCCTGACAGCGTAATTTCTTCTGTTCACCCCAAGATTGAATTTAGGCATATATGGCAACGCAAGCACGGAGATACCCCTTTGGGGGTCGAGTCAGGCGCTATACAAGTATATAAATAAATAAAATAAATATCCCATGAGCACCGGATTTGCTCAACCAAAGACTCCAACACAGACCTCGGATCTAGCCAGATCTGTAATTCTGCACCACTTTGCACCTGATGCCCACGGCCCAAGTTTGAGTGGCCCAACATTATGAGGAGGTCTCCTCAGCAATCCTGACCAGGGATCCAGTGATCCCTGACTGGTCTCGATATTCTATACCATGCCTGCAGTCTCAGACTGAGGGATCCCCCAACGGTGACCGGAGCTGGTAAGAAAACCTGATGCCTAAAGACACCCCTGCACCCGACACACCATGGCCTTAGGTGGCCCAACAGACAGTGTCCAGACATCCCCCAACAACCCAACTTACCTCTCTTGCTGGTAGTCACCTTCAGAAAACCTTCTTGCCACAGGGCTCCCGACGTCTCCTTGGCACTCTGCATTCGGCTGCCCCAGTGCCACCGGTGATGCAGCTCCTGTGCTGATTGTTGGCCGATGCAGTGCTGATCTTAAACCCAGGAGCAGTCCCTAACCGAAAGGCCCCCTAGTCCCATTGGCTAACATTGGACCCTGTACTCTGCACCTGCCCGCCCTAGGGTCAATGGTGGTGCAACTCGAGTGCCTTCGTGAACCTTGGGTCTAACCCGAAACACTCAACCTTATGAGTCATTTATTTACCTGCAAACCAATAACATTCTTTTTCCCCATAGGAACCCCCCATGTTGTGGTTTTCCCTCTGAAATGTCCTGTGTCGACCTGCTTTTTGTATGGAACAGAAGTAACTGTGCTTTGAAAATCAAATTGCCTTACTTTCCTTTGTATTGTAGGACCCACAGTGTGATATCTAGGCATATCCCCCGAGTAGTCGATGTAACTATAAAGTAACACTGAAGTAATCCAAAGTAATTTCAAAGTATTCTCAATTGTTTTTACAGCAAATACAACCCTGTAAAAATACCAGTTTCATCCACAGTTGCCTTGCTGTGTCCAGCCTTGCATTTAACCTACACGTATCAAGTTCTGCTTGGTTCTAGAAATAAAACATAAGTTTACCTTTTTTATACTTACCTAATTGGCATGGATACTGTCTCCGAGTGTGTGTGTCATCAGTCCTTGATTGAGTGAATACAATAAATGCTTAACACACCCTCTGATAAGCCTAACTGCTCGACCACACAACCACAAAGAGAGCTGTGAGTGATTATCTAATTTAGCCTCTGCTATAACTCTGGGGTTCCACTGGACTCTGTGCACACTATACCCCAATTTGGTATAGTATATACAGAGCCCGATTCCAGGAGTCTGTGAGTGGGTGTGTGACTCTCTGAGTGGGTCTGTTAGTGGGTGTGTCAGTGTCCAAGTGGTAAGTAGGTGGTTACATGAGTTTCTCAATGAGTCTGAAAGGGTCTGTGAGTGAGTGCATGAATCTGAGTGGGTCTGTCAGTGGGTGTTTGTATGAGTGGATCTGTGAGTGGGTGCATGAGTGTCTAAGTGAGTCTGGTAGTGGGCCCATGAATCTCTGAGTGGATGTGCCACTCTCTGAGTGGGACCGTGAGGGGGTGTATGACTCTGAGTGGATCTGTGACTGGGTGTGTAAGTGTCAGAGTGGTGTCTGTGAATGGCTGTGTGAGTGTCTGAATGAGTCTGTAACTGGGTGTGTGACTCTCTAAGTGGCTGTGTGAGTGGGTACAAGTGTCTGAGTGGGTATATAACTGAGTGCATGAATCTCTAAGTGGGTCTGTGAGTGGGTGTGCGAGCCTGAGTCAGTCTGTGAGAGGGCGCATGAATGTCACAGTGACTCTGTGAGTGGATGCATGAATGTCTGAGCGGGTCTGTGAGTAGGTGCATGAGTGTCTGACTGGGTATGTGAATGGATGTATGAGTGCCTGAGTGGGTCTGTGAGTGGGGGTGTGAGTCTCTGAGTGGGTCTGTGAGTAGATGTGTGAGTGTCTTGAGTGGGTCTGTGAGTGGGTGTATGAATCTCTGAGTAGTTCTGTGAGTGGGTGTAGAAGCATCAGCGTGGGTGTGTGAGTGGGTATTCGAGTGTCACAGTGGTTCTGTGATTGGATGAATGACTCTCTATGGGTCTGTGAGTGTGTGCATTATTGTGCAACTGAGTGTGTAATTGCAAATAAAAAAAAACAAATTGGGGCAAGATTCACAACTCCACAGCGACTCCTGATGGGGGGCTGTGCTGAGCGTCGTGATGGGTCCGCGACTCCATGTATGTGCAAAAAAAAGGGGGTTGCAGCATGTTTATGGTCATAATGGGTCCCTCAGTGACCCCTACAATGCACCTATGGGGCCAGGGTACCTCGAACCCTGACCCCTTTAGTAGTATTGCATTTCAAAATTCATCCCCCAGGATCGTGGCCTGATTCATAAAATGGCAGCTGCAACTTTCTACACAGGAGGTAGCCAGCCAATCACAGCAGTGTTCCTGGCGTATGGCGTCGCAAACCCCTGCTTAGGCATCGCAAAGGATCCATGTCCCTAAACATCCAAATGTGGATTTCTTTTAATATCTCAAAAACGACTGAATGGATTTACACAAATTCACAAAAAGGTCGCTTTCTGAACCAACAGCAATGTTTCTGCCAAATTTGGGGTGATCGGGTTCAGCAGTTCAGGCTGTAATCGTGTCTAAAATCCCTACGGGACTTTGAAAGGGGAAAATGCTTTTTTTGACCCACGCCTCTTTTTCCCGGCCCCTGCTTGAAGGATCACCCCAAAACTTTCAAGACAGCAGTTGAAGTGAGCGTCACATAGCACCAATTCAATAAGATTCGTGGGAGGTCGAGCCCTAAGCTGAATAAGATCCACGGGAGGTGGAGCCCTGAACTGAATAAGATTCAAGAAAGAGGAGGGGTGTCTCCATATGTTTTGAGTCTTCATGGGCATTTGTGTAATTCTTCTGGGAAGCAGGAAGCAGAGGTTATCAGCCCTTCTGCTTTTCAAAGGAGCGCAATCTTCAATCAAGACTTTCAAGGAATCATTGCAAAGCGCTGTGTCTAAACTGACTTCTTGTGGACATCTTAAAGCTGGAAGATGGTAGGCCTTGGTGGCACATGTGTCCATGTTTAAAAGTGTCCCAAAACCTTTTCATATTGGCCAAAGAAGGGATCTGAAATTGGTCCCAATCAACTCACATTGGGTCACGGAATGCGAGGAGTTAGAGTGGGCGTAGTTGGCGGAGTACTACTACACGACATAAACTCAGTGAATTCCATATCTTCGCTCCGTCGGACTCCCAATAAATAAAACAGAAACTTCACATACTTTTGGTAAAATAACAAGTATCTCTGTCTTTACATGCTGAAATGCATATAGTCATTTAACAAAAGTGAAAATGAAAATTTAGGAAGCAGTGAGAGAGGTGATGGTTTTGGGATCCTCCCTAAACTTGGGAGAGAACCAAGCAGATGCCTTGAAAACAAAGAGCACATCTTGATGAACGATTTGGTGGCGGTCCCATCCTCTCGGGACCACCCCAAGCACAGTTATGGGCAAAAATACAATCTCAACCAAAGGCCCTGCAAAGCATTATGGGACGAGATCAGCAGTGAGCAGTGAATAATATAGGATCCAATATCAAAATAATTCTACAAAGAGCTGCAGTTCAGCTAGTCGTTACTAGGTGTCCCTCACGAGTTAAATGCAAAAGCATTGAAACCCTTTCATGAAACTGCAGTTCCACTAGTCATTACTAGGTGTCTGTCATGAGGATGGGACTAGGCCTGGGCGGTAAATTCTGTTCCGCTCGCGGAATTTGTGGAATTTGGGTAATTTCGAGTTCCGCGGAGAACGCGGAATTGCCCAAAATTCCGCGATCCGCGGCTTTGCGGAACTTTTTGCTTGTTCGGGCTTCAAAATGCGTGTTCATGAGATATTTCTCCCCGAGCACACAAACAGCGTTCGGAAACAGGAAAAAAACATCACGAACGGACGGAACAAGCAATTCCGCGTGTTCGCAGAACTTTTACGTGCTTGCGCAAATTTATTTTGCATTTCGCGAAGCTTGGCGTAGCGCGACGACGCAAATTCTGCCCACCCCTAGTTGGGACCATCACTGAATCGTTCAGCATGATATGCTCTTTGTGTTCAGGGCATCTGCTTGGTCCTCCCCCTAGGTTAGGGGGGACCCCAAAATCATCACCTCACTCATTGCCTGATATTTTTCATTTTCAAAGTTCACTTTTATGAATTGGTTATATGCTTTTTAGCATGTAAAGTTGCTTTATCAAAGCATTTGTGGGTGCAGTTTAATGGATGACTCCGCTACACGGAGTTTTTGCCTGAATTCCGTGTTTTTAATGGAATGCAAAGTTAACAAATCTCTGCAAACTCCGCTAGCGGAGCGGAAATCATTACCCAGGTCTAGCAAGGAGATGCTCTTTGGGACGGCCTCTGTAGTGTATCAACTATGGGTGGGTGTAATTCAATTTAGCCTAATCACGCATAGTTACCCAAAGACTCCTGAAGATCACACCTTGTGGCACACCCCCTGCACCCTCCCCGCCCACGAAATCTTCCTGGCGAGGGGCCAACGTGCAATGCAGCACCCCCGCAAACATCGATGCCACCCCAGCGTGCTGCTGGCTGAGGCGGTGGCAGCCTTGAAACTCTGCTGCACCGTGGAGGGCCCGCGTGCCTCGTGGTGCCCACCTCACACCTGATGCCTCACTGGCAAGGGGCTTGCGACATCGCGGCACCCCCTGCCACCTCGATGCCACCCTAGCATGCTGCTGGCTGGGGCAGTGACAGCCTTGAAACTCTGCTGCGCCATGGAGGGCCAGAGTGCTCTTGTGGCACATTCCTCACGCCTGAGAGGTCACTGGCAAGGGACCCACGTGCTTCGCGGCACCTCCCGCACACCTCAATGCCACCCCAGCGTGATGCTGGCTGTGGCAGTGGCAGCCTGGTATGCTCAGCTGCGCCGCGGAGGGCCTGCGTGCGCCGTGGCACCCTCCCCACGCCTGGTGCCTTGCTGGCAGGGGCCTGTGACCTCGGGGCCCCCCTGCACTTCTCGTTGCCGCCCCAACATGCTCATAGCTGGAGCAGAGGCAGCCTGGCTCCTGTGGTGCCGGGCAGGGCCTGAGTGCTCTCTTGGCCCCCTCCGCACGCCACTCGCTTTCGTTGGGCCCGCATGCCTTTGCAACAACCCCTACCCTCCTGCATGGAATTAGTGTGAGGGGGGTTTGAAGATGACATGCAGGCTCCCATGCACCCCTCAGCGTGCCGCCCAGGCTGTTTGTTACCCTCCGGTGCCTCCAGCGCAGGGCCTGAGGGCCAGAGCGCAATCTCACCACACCGTAACAACGCTACTCCAGGGCGGCTGCCCGGCTGCTGACCTGCCCCCGCACAATGACCAGTGCTCCCAAGCCCCCCAGGCAGGTGCCGTGGACGGGCCGGGGGCAGTGAGATGGGATGTGAATTAGGCCAGACCCAGCGAGGGTTACCTGGTTCTTGAGGTGGGAGCGGGGAGATCAGGGGAGATGGGCTGGACTTACCCAAGGCCCATGGTTCGAACCCGACTCAGCGGCAACGATCTAATGACGCGGCGCAATGACCTGACAGCGTGCGGAATCAGCGCAAAAGGAAAGCCGGATGGGCGGGGGAAGTATAAATACCTTGCGCTCCGCCCACTCGGTGCGCCGGAAGTGACGTGAGCAACGCGCTGGACCTTGGTGATCCCAGAGGTCTGACAACTAGACTGGCTTGGCTTTGCCAAACATGGCACTAAGGTGGCTGCCCTCTAAAGGTGCCCCCAGCCTCAAATCTGGTATAGCCGATTGGGTTCATAGTCCTTCTGTCTGCCATCGAGGGCTCCCTGTGCTTGGAAAAGGACCAGTCATTAACCACTCTTATTTGGTTTGTCTACCTTTTTGTTTTGTTTGTTTTCCATTTGTTCGTCAGTCCGGTTTTTCTGTCTTGTTAAGGGGCAGGTCTGTTCCTGCTTTTGCTTTCATTATTCATATTTCTGTGTATTCCAGTCCTGTTCCTGACCCTCTTTCCAGGCTTGCTTCTTCCTGAGCCCAGGTTCTGTTTTGGTGTTCCTTGTTCTGTTCCCCGTTGTCCTTTCTAGTGTTTGTATTGCAATCTTGATTGTCTTGTTGCCAAGGGGGAGAGTGTGTTTCTGAGGTCTTCTGCCCCTGGCACAAAGACCCTCCCACTGCTCTTTTCCAATAGGAGCTTCTGGGTGTCTCCCTGAACTCTGTGATTAATCTGTCCCTTGTCTTCTTTTAATATCTTTTCACCTCTCAAAGACATCACTTCCGAGAAGCAGGAACAATATTGCTTAAGATAGTTTGTGTATGGTTTCCCTGCTTGTAGCTTCTTCTTGTTCGTACTTGTGATATCTTCGTAGTTTCTCTGGCAGACTTCCTAGTTCCATAAGCGTTGCCTGTTCCAACCTGGTTCAGTCCTCAGCTGCTGTCCTGCTCACTTTCCCAGGATTCGGATTATTTCTTGTTTATATTAAACAGCTTCTCTGGAAATCCCCTGTCCCTGCAGAGAGCATGCCCCCGCCTGTTCCCGTGCCCTGCCTGAAAACTCACCTATGCGAGCACCTGAATAGAATCTTTCTTAAAATAAATAACTGACATCATTTTGACCTTTATGTCCCTGTACACATTACTTATCGCTTCCTTAGATATTAACTGTCTATTCCAATTCCAGTGCAGTGTCCCCAAAGGGTAGACTACTTTTCCTTGGACCTTTTTGGCCACACCAGAACCATTGTTTTTCTGAAACATTATACAACCCCAGGCTCACATATCAGGTTACAGGCAAGGTAGGAAAGGTCCAAGGATTCCAAGGCTTAAACAGCGCTTTGATAAGCTGCTTTTGTAGGTGAATGGAGACACACTCGAAGCTCTGGACCTCTTGGGCTTCATATAGAAATGCAGGTTTGAAAAGTGGAGAGTGTGTACTCCATGAGGGATCACAAATATGCTTGTCAGGATTAATATCCGTTCTTTCAAGTCGTCATACAGAGGACAAAACTATTTCAGGTTGCAGTGTAACATCTTTATTGTTTTTTAGTAGAACATGGACAGCCGACACGTGTTTCGCCCCCTCTTTGCGAATTGCGCCGGGGCTTTCTCAAGGCTATTTTCACATATGTAGCGTATATTATTACTGTTTCCAATTTTGGCAATATCCAAGATACAGGGAGTTCAATACTCGAGGAGCAAAAGTTACGGGATTCAACCCGTAAACTAACCCGAAGACCGAGGACTGGGAGCAGGGACCGAACTGCGCCATCAGCTCAAAAAAACTCACAGAAGAACTTTTGCTCCTCGAGTATTGAACTCCCTGACAAGCATATTTGTGATCACATATCAGGTTACCCTTGTCTATCCTTACTACGAGAAACCAATATGGGCAGCTAGGCTCTTCTCTCCAGCCATCCAGGCAAATATGGCCGCCACCATAGCCATTTATTGGCTCTCTCGAACCCTCCGCTCTTCAGCGTGAGCAACAGTTTGTGCACAAAAGTTGATATTTATTTATTCATCTGTAGTAGGTATATAGACCGCTAGCAGCAGAGCCCTTTACATATCACATATTTACATCTAATTCACATTCACATCTAATATAGATCACATCCAATACAGAGATGTTGACTCTTTACATAACCATTATCACATCTAATACAGAGATATTAGTGCTTTACTAACCATTATCACATCTAATACAGAGATATTAGCTTCACATAACCAATATCAAATCTAATATAGAGATATTAGTGCTTTACTAACCATTATCACATCTAATATAGCAATAATAGCACTTTACATAACCATTATCACAAATAATATAGAGATATTAAGCTTTGCATAACCAATATCAAATCTAATATAGAGATTTTAGCGCTTTACTAACCATTATCACATCTAATATAGAGATATTAGCGCTTTACTAACCATTATCGCCTCTAATATAGAGATATTAGTGCTTTAATAACCATTATCACATCTAATATAGAGATATTAGCGCTTTAATAACCAATATCAAATCGAATATAGAGATATTAGCACTTTACTAACCATTATCACATCTAATGTAGAGATTTTAGCACTTTACATAACCATTATCACATCTAATATAGAGATATTAGCGCTTTAATAACCATTATCACATCTAATATAGAGATATTAGCGCTTTACATAAACATTCTAACAAATAACAGAGGATGAAAAACATGGACACAGTATTGAGGGAGCGGCAGATGAGCAGTCTTTAGTCAGTGAAGAATAGTTAGAAGAGATATGTTTTTAGTTCTTTATGGAATGCCAATAGCTTTGTGTTGAATCTGAAATTAAAAGTTGTTTAATAATGTTTTTAAAAATTAATAAGCTTCAATAATTTCCCTATATTTTCCCTCAGTGAAATCTCCACCATGGTGGCAGAGAGACCACTCAGTAAAACAAAAAATATGTTAAATATTAATGTAAAGTAATACTCTATATTTCTTTAAATGTAGAGCAAAAAAAACAATTCTACTGCACTATCAACTTAATTTTGACTTGAATATATGATTAAGTTGAAGGTGTTAAATTAAATTAATATTTCTTAAAGATTTATTCAAAGATTTATTTATTTATTTATTTATTATAAAGTTTTGTATAGCGCGAACAAGACCCGTGGGTATCAGAGCGCTTAACATGAGAGAGAAAAAGTGTAAACATATATATAAACAGTTAGCGAGCAACCGCTGTGAGGTAGATGATATATATATTCGTAACACCTGTGGACGTTAGCGTACATAAATATGCTATGACAAAATTACTAACAAAGGCATGTATATATAACAGATATGACAAAATTACTAACAAAAGCATGTATATATAACAGGTATGAGGTAGCTCGGTATATGTTCATGCAAGATGCTGTTCTCCAGTTCACTCAAAGTAGCCATTACTAATGGCCTTTCGGTTGTTCTCATATCATAGGATACGTATTCCATTATAGAATTATCTATGTCTCCCTTTCTAATGGCGTACAAATCAGTACTGGGCAGTAGTAAATCCGAACCAAGAATAGTGTACTAAGTAATGTATCTATTCATCAGCAGGCTCTTCACTTCACGCTTGAATGTTACCAGATTCTGGATCTTCCTGATGTTTGGAGGGAGTGAGTTCCAGATTCTGGGGGCAGCTCCTGAGAACGCTCTGTCATAGGTTTTTTTCTTTCGGAAGAAGGCTGGCCGTAGAAGCAACTCCTTAGCACTCCTAGCTGGTCTGTTGCCACCGGACAACTGAATTTTCTTGGCTAGATATCTTGGGGTGTTCTCGTGTAATGCTTTGTGTGTGATGCATGCTATCTTCATTTGGATTCTTGCTTCATACGGTAGCCAGTTCAATACTTTCAGGTGCGGGGATATATGATCATATTTCCTGGTTCCAGTGATAAGTCTTGCCGCAGCGTTAAGGCAGGCTTTCAATGGTGCTGTGGACGTTTTTGGTAATCCAGCCAAGGTAGTGCAACCATATTCAATCCTCGAGATAACTAAGGATTGGATTGCCACTTTGAGGTCAGACTCTGTGATGTATGGTTTCAATTTTCTTAAGTAGTTCAAGTGAAAGCGGGCACTTTTCGCCATTGAATTAATATGGGCTTTCATGTCTAGATTCTCGTCTAGGGTGATTCCTAGAGATTTAGCTGAGTTGACAAGGGTTGGGGTGCAGTTTAGCGCAGTCACGACTTTCGTCCAATCCTTTATTTCTGTATGGCTCCTTGGTGGGGAAATTAGTAAGAACTCTGTTTTATGTGCATTCAGCTTCAGGTGGTTTGTGGTTAACCATTGAAGTGCCATTTTTAGTGTCTCATTCATTAATTCCAAATCTTTTAGGGATGCGATCTTTAAGTATATTTGCGTGTCGTCAGCATACATGTGATAAGATATTTGAGATTTTTGGAGAATTTCTGTGAGTGGTTCAACGTATAGGTTAAACAGATCAGGGGATAATGTCGAACCTTGCGGGACTCCAATTGAGATAGGGCACGGAGGTGAAGTTAAAGATAATATCTCACCTTAAGTCGAATGTTTAGATTTATTTATTATCTATTCAACATTACAAAATATGTATAGAATTAATTTCAATGTAATATTTTTTTTAAAGAATTTACTTTTATTTTTAAATTAAAAATCCTATTAAATATGTTATCATTAAATGATATGCATTTTAAAATAATTTTTTTTGCATTGCATTAATTTTAAATATACATTTTAAAAAGTCCAAATAAATTCATTTATTTTAATAATATTTCCTACCGGGTTCTGTCTCATATCTAACCCTGGGCGAAGTTGACGTACCAGCGCTATGCGAGGCTACGCGAAGTAGCAAAAAAACTCTGCAGCGCTAAGGGTAGATACGAAAGCACACGGAGTTGCCTGTTTCCCCATGCTCGCGTGTGCTCGCGTACGCTCGCAAGATGTTTTTGATGTTTTTACAACGCAGATTACAATTTCAGAGGCAATATCAAGCGAACATCACCACGCAATCGCCAATGGGCAATGCCATCTTGTTTTCCTATTCTTTGCATGGTTCTGGTGACAGTTTTTCAATCCCTCTCCAATCTTAGCAATCCTTTATTTTTTACACTGTTTTTCTGATCTTTTTGATTTATTATCTATCCCTCTCTGTCCCTAAATGTATATTTAGTGTTTTATTTGTACTTAAACTGCGTTTTTTAAAACTTTTATCTACTGTTTTATATTACTTACTTTTGTACCCTACTACTTCTTCTCCTGATTTTATTTTTTACTCCTGCATTTTCTTTTCCGTCCCCCGCCCACCCCAGAACCATGGCTAAGGGTACCGGCTCCAAGGGGAAGGTGCCTACGCCCAAGAAGAAGAGCCGCCTTCCTTGCGGCAGACTGCGCCCGGAAGGGGTGCAGCCCCGGTCCCTTTTTAGTGAGACGGAGGTGGCCGCAGAAAACCTCCCCTTGGACTTGGCAGCAGGCGGCAGGCCTGGCTCTGGGTACGCTACCCAGGAGCGTCACCGCCGGTTGGCGAGGGTGCGCCGGGCAGTGCTTCACTGCTCTGGGGTTTGGCGCACCCATAACCAGCTGACCCACGGGTGGTCAGACATCTTGGACCGGGAGCAGGATCTGCTGGACCTGCTATGTGTTGAGGCCGTGGGACTTGGTGAGTAGCTAATAGTATAATACTAGTAGTATTGTGCGTTCTGTAGACTGTGTTACTGTTATTGCGAATATAATTTTTTCCAAATAGCAACAATGCTGCTGCTTACATGGCAGGTAAGTTACGTTTAAAAATCTGCGATTTTTATTCTTTTAGACACAGGTGCTCAGCGCTACTAATCTCACTTATTTGAACTGTGCACTCGTTTGGGCTGATTATGTAAGAGAGTTTACTTTAGAGAACTTAAGTTAGGTAATGCTAAGAGACTCTAGTACTTCCTTTGTTCTCCTGTCACTAAGATAGGGTGGATTGAAAGGTAGTTTAGCTACTTAGTATTTGTTGGTAATTTTTTTGCGTTCTGCGTGAGTCCCCCCCCCCGTGTCATGTCACGTCCTGCTGAGTTCTGCTTACTCCAGTCCTTAGTAGAACCTTTTGTAGTTTGTTAGTGAGTGAGTAATAGGTTTAGCAGAACATCAGGAGCCACCAACCAACAATTTAGTGTATGCAAAAATATATTCATGCATCCTCCAACTATGCATTTTTGATGACTAAAATAAATGGAAATGCAGACTTAGGGAACGATTGGCCCATCTGGAATAGGTGGGTTAGGTCAGGTGGTACCTTGGCTTGGGATGGGATCCTGGAATCAGAATAGAACACTGGACTAGTGTTCATAAATTATTACTAGACGGTCCGCGAATCCTGCGATACAACTAGGCGATCGATTAGATAGGTCCATTGTATTGCAATTGTTGTTTCCAAAAATAGTTTTTGAGCATTTTTAAAAATATTTTATTTGTTTCACGCCAATCATCAATGTTTGTCCCTTTCTTTATTATTATATCTCACATGATAAGCACCCAGGGCTAAGAAGATGGGGTCAGAGATGGCAGCAGCAGGACAAGATGCCTCCTAGGGCCAGGACCGCTCCTCTACCGAGGGCTCTGCTGCTGGCCCCAGTAGGTCCTCCAGTTGTTAATATTATAATTGTATTTGCCTAACTTTTACTGCACCTTATTTATTCCAAACTATTATTTCCGTTTCATGATTCTATTTTTTACCAAATCTTCTTCGATCTAGACTATCTGTTTCTAAATTCTTGTTATCCCTGCCTCTAACTGCCTCTGCTCTGACTCTCTGTACTACTACTCATAGTCTGTCTGTAGCTGAGATTGCCCAGTTGGCCACTCATTATTTTTATTTAAAAGGTTTTAAAACCCAAATTCACCAATAGCTCTAGCCACTGAGTCCAGTCCTTCGGGTTGTCCTCTTCTAGTCTTCTTAATCTTGAGGCTGTTTGACAATTCCCACCAACAAAATGCCCAACCAGATATTTTACTATTTTTGATAGGATAGGACATACTATTACTAGTGTCTCCTCTACTCTAGTACCCGATTTGTACTAGTGATGTATGTGGTATATGTAATATGAATTGTAACTTTTCTTTTCAATCTTGCTAGTGAAAAAGAATAAATAGGGCGAGGTGTATATGGCATCTAAAAAATTTGCAATGTTTTTTCTAGGCATACCGACCACCAGTGCCGGGGCCAGCGGCGGGGCAGGTGACGCCAGCCAGGAGGGAGGAGTGGATGCAGCAGCTGCAACAGGGGTGGGTGAACCAGCAGCAGTGGCGGGCGGTGGTGAGTTATACTTATATTCCTTACTTATTGACAATAGTTACACACGTGTTGTAAGGGTGTACACTGTATGTTGAGAGAGACTAAGTTGTTGTGAATAACGGTTGAAGAAGATACACCTTTACTTAGCATTAGAGCAATAGCATTAGCGGCGGGAGTAGTAGTTGAGTAACTAATGGCCTCTTCTATCTGACTTCAACTCAGCTGGGAAAGTTTTATGGAGAAGACTAAGAGTCAGATCAGATGACCTTGATGGATTGAACGAAAAGGGAAAGAAGGATGGAAGGAGGAAGGATGGGCGAGATGTAATATATATGACTGGCAGAGAAGGATACGTTGATGCATGCATAGGTGGCTGATAGGAAACAGATGCATGGGTGATTGAAGGATGTGTGGAGGTGAAAGAAAAGATGCCTGCCTGGGTGAGTGAACCTGTATGGGTGATAGCAAGAATCCTCCGGGGTGTTTCATGAGTCAAACTCAAAGGCAAGCAAGGAAGGAAGGATGCCTGGGTGGTGGTTTAAGGACAAATAATACATGTTTGTTGTTGGTGAAACAAACTAAGGTTTGTTTAGAGATTAAGAAGAACGATACACATGTTTACTTTGAATGGATGGATGGATGCCTGGACGGTATTCATCATAGCATAGGTGGAGACTGTCACTGGATTAAGAGTATTTTAAGAGAATGAAAAGGAAAATAAACCGCCTCATATTAGCAAAGCCAAGGAGAAAAGAACTACATTGTATTTCCAGAATGCTCCCTTGACTCACAGTAGTTTGCAAGCACAGCATAGATACTGTGTACGTAATGTATTTTGTTGTTATCTAACGCCTCCCCCGACTCCGAGTCCCACTCCCTACCTACGTTAATTTGTTTTTGACTGCCTTAGCCTGCCATGGGTGGCCTGGCCTATCAGCTGCATGATTGTTTACACAACCAATCAAAACAAAGTACCTCATGTCTTTCCATATATAAGCAATGATCATTTGGATCAGATATTATCTGCCTTCTTGTAGTAGTCAGGGCAGGGTGAAAGTGAAATTGAGCAGTTACCCTTGATATTACTGAGGATGGCCAGTGCCACCCAAAATAGACAGTAGTAAATAAAAATAACGTGAGTCTGCGTCATGAGTATGATTGTCTTGGGCGCAAGCTGACTGAGCTGCCATGCCGGCTACAACAAAGTTTTTTAATTTAGCTAATCAAGAGAGAAGAAGAAGACTGGTGTACTTTGTACTCGAGTCCTTAGTGCTAGTATAACGCCTGAAACTCCCACAAATGCTAGAATCCGAGGAAGTGGGAGGATAGATACCACAAATGTTATGTACTGTGCTTGCTAGTGCCACTGTGCCACTATGTGTAGAATTAATTTTGTGTTACTGTTTTGCTAACAGTATTGGTTAACAAACTTACATTAGTCTTTTTAGGTCGAGCCTAGCGCAGCGCACATGCTCTGCTCTATGGGAGGCTTCTTGTGAGTGTTCAAAACTTCTCCATGTGGGTCTCATTCCTCCCACACATTCTATTGGCCTTTGAGTGTCGCTTTCAATAATGAAAGCATGCAAATGGCCAAAGGCGGGTGCATGTCTCACGTCTTCTCTCAAGGTTTACTCCCACAGCATTTTGCTCTCGGGAGCAAACAGCGGCGCGCAGGGTGGCAGCTGCATTCCTGCCTTGTCGTGAATCATGTTACTAATTAAAAATAGCGCAGTCGCTTTCACTTTTGTGGCTGCGCTTTTTAAATCAAATTTCTTTTCTGTGTTAAAAGCACTCACTCGCCATGAGCTTACATACCTAAATATTTTCTTTTTTTCTGACTGCGTTACAGCAAGGGATCTTTTGTTTCTTTTCATTACACATTTTATATTCAAGTGTGAGGAGGTTCTCTTTTGTTTTCTTTGTGCCGTCTTCTTGCCAATTGTGGGTGCAGGGAGCTGCCTCCAGACCCAGTGTGTGCACCTCTGGGCTGTTTGTCAGCAGCTCGTCCACTGCATTGTTTTTATTTCCCAGTCTAGTAACTACAGTGTGGAATTTATTACAAAAGAAGCATAACTACAAGTTGGAAAACATAAAGAATAAAACTTGATTGAAACTCCTTCTCCGGTGCCCGATAAACTTCACAGCTGTTACTTAAAGACTGCGCACCAACATATTTCTACTTGAAGGCTTCCCACCACTTTCTTTCCCAATCATCTAGAGGGATCCTCAATTATGCCATGTGCGCATGGGACTCTCCCCTTCCACACTACAAGCTTACCTCGGGCTCAGAAAGGCTTTGGTTCCTACTGCTGCCTTAAGCCTGCTCTCCGCTCCACTCATGCCTCTTCGCCTGTTGCAGCAAAGCGCAAATTGGCTAATTTACGACGGCCATCATCAAAACCTCTGGGGAGAGAATGGCTGAACACAGAAAGTTGACTACACGCGATTGCCCAGGCGATTAGCGATCGTTATGCGGACAGAACCGCATAGCTGTCCGTGCACGAAAAGTTTTATAAATGTTAAAGGTAAGATGGGAATTTAGGATTACAATAAGAATAAATAGATCGATTAACTCACCCGAATAGAAGGGAAACTTATAAAAACCCTTACATCAATTTATATCCATAGAGAGATGCAGCTATATGCTACAAGGAGTTGAAAAACAGAGAAGACACCCCATATTGGGGGCACATGACATGTGAAAAAAGGTAAATGGTTTGCCAAGCTATATATTGTTGGAACTAGATTAAACAAGGAGACCTTATAGTCTAATACATCCGGGTATTCCCCATAGGATAATCTACCTTCCGGAATTGAAATCAGAAGAAGTATCCCGAGTACTACAAACATACCGACTCGGATATTTCCCATATCTATGAGGGGTAAGAATGAGTTCTGTTTGCAATATCCCGCATGTGAGTGTCTGCTATGAGCTGCCCTCTCCCGCCTGAGACATCTCCACAACAAAATGGACACGGAGGGAATAGCGATGCTAATAGTAATGAATGCAATGAGAAATCTAGAACATGAAGTAAAAACAGTAGTATGCATATTGTTGAAAAAATAGATAGACTTTTCCAAATGGTTCAAAACATTAGGATTGTAGAAGTTGCACTTAATGAGATGTAAGTGGTAGTGGATACATTTAAAGAAGATGTTAATGCATAGCATATGTAGAGAAGTGTGTAAGATCATGTGATGCTCACACATCTTGTATGAAGTAAGTGATATCCTCCCTTCTTTCCCGTATATTTACAGAGAGGGTGCAAGTCACCACGCTTTGAAGCAAATAACCCCAAAAACGGAAGTCCTGAGGAAGGTGCTACAACATCTTTTGTTCCGCACCGAAACGCGTCGACGCATTTTTTAACACAGAGAATCCAACTAGGCCCAGTGAACAACCGATATACATGCACTATTGTTACTGTTGTTTACATGTGTACAAAAAACTATAGGCCTTTGGATCCATTCACCAGTAGTGGCAAAGATAACAAGAGGCCACAGATAATACAAGGGGTTTCTTTTTAGGTTCTCTGATATCTGTTTTCATGTGTAACTCTTGATTTGACGAAATGTTATTTATGTATCTCTCCTCGCTTTTTAATTTGATTTTGACAATATGTGCTATGAAATGTTATAATTAAATATTGTATTTTATTCTTTTTCAAAGAAAACTTTCTTTGAATTTTTTTTAACTGTGTTGTAAAGCGCTAAACCTTTTTTATGTATATGTTTCTGATTAAAATTAGACTGTGAACGTTCCAATTTTGTTGTGGAAATTAATATTTAGTTTACTTAATGTACTGTACCAGTATTCCCTGATAAAGTTTGAATGTGAACCTAAAGTGGTGTGAAAGGATAGTGAGTGTGTACCCAGGGATTCCGATTTGACTTGGATCCTCAATTATGCCATGTGCGCATGGGACTCTCCCCTTCCACACTACAAGCTTACCTCGGGCTCAGAAAGGCTTTGGTTCCTACTGCTGCCTTAAGCCTGCTCTCCGCTCCACTCATGCCTCTTCGCCTGTTGCAGCAAAGTGCAAATTGGCTGATTTACGACGGCCATCATCAAAACCTCTGGGGAGAGAATGGCTGAACACAGAATGTTGACTACACGCGATTGCCCAGGCGATTAGCGATCGTTATGCGGACAGAACCGCATAGCTGTCCGTGCACGTGTTCTACTCTGCGCCCCCCTCTATTTGCACTCTCACCGTGACCAACTGAACACTCTTTGTCACTGAAAAAACTACCTGTATTCCCGTTACAGATGTATGAGTTACATGGCGAGGATGTGCGTTGTGATTCAGGTACAGTGCATAGCTACCAAGATTTTAGATTGCTTATGTGCGAAGGAGAGACCTATTGGCTATGCCAATGCGTGTTTCTTTTTTGATATAGCTACTCCTTCTCAATCAAAAAAAGCAAAACCAGACAGGAAGGAGTTGGCAGCCATAGCTCGGCGCCGGAAGCTGGAGGCCCTCCGCATGGAATATCGGCGGCTGGTGGCTCTGGCGGAGGAGGAGGAGGAGGCAGAACTTTCTCTACCTTGCATCCCTCTCTTCTTCACTCATGACCTCAGATCTTTGTCTATGTTTGTCTTATTTCTCTCTTCCACTACCACTCTATCACTCATCCCTCATTCTAACGTATCTCCCTCTTTACCCCTCTGCACCTCTGCCAGCTCCATCCCTCTACATTTACTTCCACTTCTCTGTAGTTCTCTCTCATTCTCCACTTCCATCTAGAACCCCAGATATCTCTGCTCTCTTTCTCTGCTCACCCATTCTACTTTCTATCTTCCGTGTCTTCTGGTTACCTCACTTTTCCCTCTTACCCTTAGGGCTCTCCCCTACCTCCCGGTGTCTGTATTTCACCTCTTTCTCCACCTCGTCTCTCTCAGTACACTCCTGCCACTTCATAGTTCTCTCCCTCAGCAGAGCCAGAGGAGAGAGGGTTTGTGCTCATAGAGAGAGGAGAGGAGAAGAGGGTCTCTGCGAAGGAAGCGAACTGAGCAGAAAATGGACAGATTTTACTCAATTGAATTGTGAAAACCTCTAGAGTAATGCTCTGAATGTCACCACTTCAGTGAGCTTCACAGCTGTGAAGGGGTGTTTCCTTATGAATACCATGATCCGGCAATTAGAACTAAAGTTTCAAGCAGTATGTGCATATGTTATCTATTAATATGATGTACTAGTCTGATCACCATACACTGTGTCACCCATGCTGTGTCTCTCCTACAACGGGAGGAACAGGTTTAATAAACACTGAACTCCATGTAAAATGTTGCTTTTGCAAGAGAAAACAAATCAACCTGCATGTGCGACAGGAAATGGCTTCATCAAGGCTTGTCAATGCTTTTAGAAGCTTGCTGTTTGACTTAAGAACTCTGGGCAACTTGTCCTTTCCACCGTTTTCAGGTGCCCCAGTTTCTGAAAGTTTAACATACAATTCAATATTGTATGACAGATTGGAGGCTGGGTTTTGCTGTATGCGGAGGATAAATCCAAAAGTGTTTCGAATAAAGGGCCCAAAAATATGGCTTATCCAGGACCCTAAAAATTGTTAAATGAAACTGTACTCTCGTTGGCTCTTTGATGCCACTCAAAACCCCTTGGTGAACGCATCCCCATTATTCACAGCTGCCCACATATTTCTTTGTCATGTGTGTGACTCTCACTGAAGCCAGTTGAATGAACCCCAGATTCTACATCGGGTTCTTCACTGCTACGATGCAGCAACAACGGGAAACAAGAGTTGCTGTGCACGATTACACATCACACAGGAATGCCAGGCCGCATTGACAGGGTTCTCAGAGAGCCTGTCCTTATGGCACTGACTCTCGGCTCTGTCGGAGAGCAGGGAGCACAGCATTGTCAAGGAGGGTGAAGGAAAGCACAGCGGGTGGTGTGGGTGGGTGCCAGGATAACAAATTTAATTTTTGTTTATTTAGGTGGAGAGAAGAGAGTGAATACAGAGGGTGGTGAGGGTAGTTGGCAGGTTACTAGGAATTTTTTCCGGTCCACCCTGGACAGCACATGCACTGCTCTGCGCGGCATGCTGTATTCAGGTATGGTCTTGAAGCTCCGCCCACTCTCCACCCATCTTTTCAATTGGCTTCTGCTTCTGTACTTTCTAAATAGTTTCTTCTGATTCGTTAATAGGCTTGTTAGTCCCACCGTAGTAATGTCTTGTCTGCATTTGTAACCTCTCATGAGGACTGGACTTTTTACTTTTGTTGTTACACGGTCTGCTTTACCTAGGCTGTGAGCAATATTTTTTTTATATTTCCCTATTGCAGTCACCACGTGCTTTCCTGCAAGCATGCCCGCTTTGCCTTCAGGCGCCGCGCTACTGTTTCAGCACGTTGCCCGCTTTTATTTTTATTGCAAGTTGGGCCAACTTGCACCTTTTCATGTACATTATTTTTTTATTTGGTAGCGCTGCACACTTTTAATATAGCGTCCAAGCACCTTTATTTTCTTCCAAACTTTCCCCTTTTTTATATCAGGGCACTGCCTGCTTGCCCCACCAGTCAGGTAAAGGCGGGCCCGGCCCTCCTTTTCGGGAAACAACTATTACAACGCATTCATTACAATGCACTACCTTTACAACGCAGTTATTACAACGCAACATCCTTTACATCGCATGCCATTACAATGCAGCCATTACAACGCATGTCACTACAACGCATGCCCTTACAATGCATGCCACTACAACGCATTAAAAGGTAAGTAATGGGAAATAGTAATTTTTATCCCTACACTATCCAACACTTACCCTACTGTTGCACTTACTGGATTGGGAATAGTCATTTTTACCCCTACACTATCCAACACTCTCCCTACTGTTGCAGGCAGTGGAGTGGGAATAATAATTTTTACCCCTACACTATCCAACACTTACACTACTTTTGCCCTAAAAGTATTATGCGTTGTGATGGTATGCGCCAACACCCCCATGGGATCAGTCCCCCAACACCACCACATCACCTGCATCAGAACCCCCAGGAGCCTCCAGACCAGGCCCGGCTCTAGCGGGTGGGCCAGGTGGGCCAGGCCCTCCCAAGGAATACCCTGGCCCACCCAAGGCTATTTAGAACTGAAAAACAAGGGTTTTTCACGCTAACGTTTCACAGGGGCGTGCAGCCCCATGAACTCTCTTTTATCGTTTATTTTAATGATTTAACACCCTTGGCATAGGGTACTTTCACGCCCAGGAGGTGTGTGACGTCAGCAGAGTTCATTAGCTGCTATGATGCACAAATGACCAGCCCAGATATCCTGAAAACTGAATTAGGATTCTGGGCTTATCGCATCGATTTTTAAACTTCAATGCTTTGCAAAGTAAAAAACTGCCAACGTTTTTTTAAAACATGAAAAGCTGTAAAGTGGCTCTGTATGGCGGTGGAAGCATTTCTGCTGCTGCACTTGACCAGGGGCTGCCACAGTCTTGAAGTTCTGCATCTTAAGGATGTGACAAGCAGCGTCCCTCCCTTCCCCCAAAGCCGGAAGCACGTAAGGAACGCAATGTATGTCGCTCTTTGGGTGCTTATTATTGTGATAAAAAGGTCAAATGTGGACAGATGGCAAAACCTAAAATGTCAAATTGATTAAATACTTAGGGGCAGATTTACAAGCCCCTTGCACCAGTTTTGCGTCACTTTTCCCATGTTAAAATTGACGCAAAAGTGGCCCTTAGTTGTTTTTTGATAGTGCCCACTCACCTTCATGGCCCACCCATGCTTCCTCACAGCCGGGCCTGCTCCAGACCAGGGGGTTTAACCTTCGGTCATTTTATTTGGGAACGCATTTGTAACCGGCATGATATCAGTTCACCCCCGTAATCTGAGCCACCCTGCGAGTCCAGGACTCCTTGGAGTTCATTGAGCAGCACTGCCCCAGTGCCGTGCTGCCGGTGAAGCTACAGAAGCTGGCTGGCCTGCGGCACCCTGGTAGGGACAGGCCAGCAGCGGCCTCCCCAGACCCCGTTGCGGCTGCTGGTGGATGATGACAACTGCATGCACTGGCCCTTCGGCGGCTTCTACACCGACTGGGTGAGCGGTGGCCAGTGGAACCACCTGCTGGGCTACCTAGCGGCGCCAGCCCGCGCCTGCTTCCAGGGTAACATTGAGCTCTGTGTCTTGTTCAATGGCGCCCTGGAGGAGGCCCGCCTGCACGAGTGGGCCAAGCGGCAGGGCAACGAGCACCAGGCGGCGCAGCTGATCGTCAGCCACCTGCAAAGCAAGGGCACGCTGCTGCCCGAGGTCTGTAGGGCACGACATACTGCACCTGCCTAGTGCTGCTGCGCGTCCGCATCAAGGTAAGCGGAGCCGCGGCCTGCCTGTTCTCCTCAGGGCACGCATCCTGGGGCCTCATTTATGAGGCCATGCAACACTTTTACGCCGCAGGTGCGTCACTTTTTGTGACGCACCAGTGGCGTAAAAAATGCGCCTTGTTGCGCCATATTTACAAAGTGACGCATCTAGGTAGATGCGTCACTTAGTAAACCCCTGCGCCACATTATACCTGCGCCAGGTATAATGTATGCAAAGGGGGCATATTTACGAAAGGAAGGGTCGTAGAAGTGACGCAGTGAAATCTATGAGATTTCACTGCGTCACTTTTAGGACGCTGTTGCGTCAAAATCTTGCGCCTGTCTCACAGCAGGCGTAAGACTGACGCAGGTCGTGCTACTAAATTGCTGCAACCTGCCTGGGGGTGCGAGTGCCTTCTACGCCTACCTGCATCGCCGCATTCTGGTTTCCTCCCTGCCGCCGCTCGAGTCTCCCTCGCGGCCGCTGGGTGAAGGGAACCACAACTCCCAGCCTGCCTGTAACCTGACCCGGAACACCTTACTTGAGGTCACCGCGCCCGGAGGCGCTTTAAATTCCCGCCGTCCTCGGTGGAGCGGGTGTCGTGCTACTAAATTGCTGCAACCTGCCTGGGGGTGCGAGTGCCTTCTACGCCTACCTGCATCGCCGCATTCTGGTTTCCTCCCTGCCGCCGCTCGAGTCTCCCTCGCGGCCGCTGGGTGAAGGGAACCACAACTCCCAGCCTGCCTGTAACCTGACCCGGAACACCTTACTTGAGGTCACCGCGCCCGGAGGCGCTTTAAATTCCCGCCGTCCTCCGCGTCGCGGGACGCGAGCGGGACGCCCGGACTAAGCCCGGACAAAGGGCGGACAGTCTAAGACAGTCCAAGCCTGGCCACGACTGGACTGGACCAGGACACTAACATCTGTTGCACCGTGAGTTATTTGCCGCAGTGTTTACTTGCTTTTGACTGTGTATACGCACGGGGGCTAATTAGCTATTCTACTCGGTCTTCTTGAACAACCATGTCTAAGCAGAAAACACCTATTACCCCTGCCAATACCATGGAGAACTACCTAGTACACAGGGTTACAAAAATAATTAATGATCGGAGGTCCTCCCTAGGGCTTAATGATTCCCCTCCCTGTGCCCAAACAGAAGTGACTAGCTTAATTGATTTGGACATAGAAGCCACGAATTTAAGTGATGCTGAAAACGTGGAAAATGTTGTTTGTTCTCTACAAAATGCTTCTATAAATGTTTCACAACCTGTTACAAATACCGATTTACTAATGGTAGATGAATCCAACCTGCACTGTAATGATTTAGTGTTAGTTGACGGCGGCACCACCCCGCCAACGCCAGTCCCTGCTCCAAGAGCAGTTAAGAGGTCCACTAAAGCTCCCTCTAAAAGACCAGGACTACGATCGAATAGTAAAAAACCATCAACTCCGCCTAACACTAAATACAAAAATGTAATTGATGACATAGTAGAGGAAGGGAGTAGTGCTATAGATTGGGATGACTTGTTATCGAACAAATTTATGGGCATGTTAGAATCTAGGATTGTACGAATAATCAAACCACTTATATCCAAAATAGATCACTTGTCCGACAAAGTACATAAACTAGAGTCCTTATTAAAAACTGCAAACGAAAACATGGGGGACATTCCAAACTCGATCATAAATAAAATAGATGAGCTTCAGGAAAATATGATTGAGAACGTAAAAGCTACATCTGCACCAAGGCAGACTGGTGCTCCTAGTGTTACGAGTGATCTTACCAACCCCACTATTGTAGTTCCCCCTCCAACACAAGAGAATGGTTTTACATCCGACTTCCACCCTGATTCAAATCCTGTAGAGTTGATAGTGGAAGCGTCACCTCTAGTGTTAGTACTTGCCAATGTCCCAATATTGAGGAAAGATCAGATTGAGACCCCAGACTCCCTCCTAAATAAATCATTGCAGTGGTTAGGTAATAATATCCAAGCAACTCCTTGGGGTAAAGAAAAGTTGTCTGAGGATTTGTTATCAGCAAGAAGAGTAAAGTGGATAGGGTCTAAACCCAAGAAATTTGCCGGGGATTGTGTGGTACTAAATCTGAAGGGTCCAGATGTATTGCCAGACATCCTACAAAATATTCTCCCACCCCAACGCAGAACGGCAGAAATAGTCCCGCTATCGTTAGACTTCTTCTATAGTAGAAGAGGTCTACTAGCAAAACCAACTATTCTGAGAACTAAGTGGTCAGTGGTTGGATCTAGAAGGGCTAGGGGTGGCTCTAGCAGTGACTGGGGGTTAAACTTGGAAAATTGCTTTTCGGCTCTATCTGATTTAAACGAATGTGATTGACTCGAAAGCCATGATCTAGCCTCTCATATTGGGCCGTTGCACCAAAAACACGTAGGAGATGGAAACATAAACTGCTCTAACCTGGTTAACCCGAATATAGAGAAAAATAAATCACCGCACTTGGCATGTAATAACCCCGCTCCAAAAGAGCTAAAGATAGCAACCGAAGTTCATATATGTGCTACTGGGGCTAGAGAGACCATGATTATCCCAGGGGACGGAAAAACATCTTTATTAGAAGTGCCAACCAATGCAAGTGATCAGAAAGACGATCAGTTATTAGATCAATGTAAAACTAATATACTATCCCTTGTATCATGGAATATTGCAGGCATAGCAAGCAAGATAAACACTCTGGAATGGGCTGAATATATTAATCAGCACGACATTATTATGCTGCAAGAAACTTGGTCTCTTACCCCAACATTTAAAGTGGGATATTTAAATTATCACATCCCGGCAACTAGAAACCGCCTCGGACGCCCTTCCGGAGGCTTGTTAATTTGGGTACGACAATCTTTAAATGTCATCATAACACAACTATCAATACCATCAAATGACATTATGGCCCTTACTGTCAGATGGGATAACGACCAAGAGCTCAGCATCTTTAACGTTTATGCCAGGGGAGTGGCCAGGGGTCAATCCTCTAACACCTTAGCAGTTTTAGAACAGAACATAGAATTATTACCACCACAAAATCAAATAATAGTCGGTGGTGACTTCAATGTAACCTATGAGCCCCTGGGTGAAGAGGACAGGATTTTGTCTGAGGAAGAGGATGCCAAGTGGGGAATCCCTCAGTTGGATTTGCCTGCCATTAAAAAATGGAGTAATGTGGCAATTCAGTTAAAAAGCCTCTGCTTAGCCAGAGGGTTGAGAGCGGCAAATGGGCGCTCGTCATCCGATTTAGTAGGTAATAATACGTTTGACAATGGGCGCTCATCAAGTAGAATTGATTACATATTAATAGATGTGAAATTTTGGAGTAAAATGCTAGACATGGTTGTAGAACCTAGACTAGAAAGCGACCATAATCCCCTAAAACTAACCTTTTTTTTCCACTGTAAGCCCTCATCGCACTCTAATGACAATGGAATGGTGACGCAGGATGTAGTATGTTCTAACAACCAGCGCCACCTTAAATGGAGTATGATGATAAAAGATAATGTAAAATTAGAGGCACTTAAAACGTTAGTAGTAAATGAAGTAAACAATATCAAGTCTAAACAAGGGATGCCTAGCTTCCAAGACTACATGATAGAGGCCCATGAAAAACTTTTCTCTGAATTGCAAAGTTTTTTTACCAAAAGAGTAGATTCTAGTAAAGAGGGTAAAACCCAACAGAGACAAGGTTGGTATGATAAAAGCTGCAGATTGGCACGACTTAACTTGAGTACAGAACTAAAAACTGGCAATGCAATAGGAATTAGGAGAGCAAGAGATGCATACAGACAAGCCCAAAAAAAGGCCAAGAAACGCTGGGATGAAGAAGGGTGGCAGGAATTGAAGGAAGCCTGTGCTGCCAAGGACTCCAAGCGCTTTTGGGCAATTGTAAAATGGGAAAGGGGAGGATTAGCTGCCCAGCCGCAAAATAATGTTCCTATTAATAAATGGACTGAGTTTTTTAAACCACAGTATGCCCGCAATCCGGTCCATGCTTCTGTCCAACCTCCGCCATCTATTCTCTTCAAAAATCAAATATTCGATGAGAATGAAGTAACCAAAGCATTGGATGGCATAGCAGGAGGAAAAGCGCCAGGCATGGATGGCATCCCGGCCGACGTATTTTTGTCGGATCGGAATGCGTGGTGCTCATATTTTAAAATGCTGGCTAATGCTGTGGCAATGGGGGGGGAAGTGCCCCACTCATGGAAGGGAGCAGAAATAATCCCCATATTTAAAAAAGGAGACAAAACATTAGCCCAAAACTATAGACCAATTAGCCTCATAGACACAGCGCAAAAAGTGATGGGTCGACTAGTCCAGAATAAGTTACAACAATGGATTGACGACAAAAATATACTATCCCCATATCAGGCAGGGTTTCGCCCACTGACTAGTAGTGTTGACCAAGTTCTCTATTTCTTAACAATTTACTGGAGAAATGTCACACTCAAAAAGGGATCGTTGTACGCTGTCTTTGTAGACCTAAAAGCAGCCTTCGACTTAGTCCCCAGAGAAAAATTGTGGCAGACCCTGGCTGATGTAGGTCTAAGCCAGGAACTCATTACCCTCCTTGTCCGCCTTCATGATAATAACTTTGCCAAAATTAGATGGGGCAAACAAGGTGAAGCCACAGAACCCTTCCCAGTAGAACGAGGAGTCAGACAAGGCTGTGTGCTAGCTCCAACACTATTTTCAATTTATATTAACGGAATCGTTGACCACCTAATGAAATCCCCAAGTGACGCCCCAATTATAGCAGGTCGCCACGTCCCAGTTTTAATGTTCGCGGTTGATACGCTCCTACTCTCACGCACTCCGAGCGGTCTCCAGAAAGTGGTTGATGCCTTTGGGGAATTCTGTGATAGTAGAGGACTTGAATTGAATACCACCAAAACTAAATTCATGTGCCTAAACTATCAGTCCTCCTTTAAAGGAGTAATCAAATATAAAGGTATTCCTCTAGAGAAAGTGGACGCTTTCACCTATCTAGGCATCACCATGCAAGGAAACATGAAGTGGCAATCGCATATTGATAATACTCTATTAAAGTTTAACCAGCTTGCTGGTGCAGTAGCACTGAAACATCGCAAATCACTAACAAAGCCGGTTAAATCTGCACTAGAGATATACAATATGAAAGTATTAGGTGCCTGCTTGTATGGGTCTGAACTGTGGGGGTTTTCAAACCTGAGAGAATTGGGATGTGCAGAAAACAGGTTTTTGCGAGGGCTAGTTATGGTCCCACAAAGCACACCCATGCTCCCTCTGAAATTGGACCTTGGCAAGAAAAATATTGAGGATATAGCCAGACTACGGCCACTCTTATACTGGAGGCGCTTGATGGTGACCCCAGAGCTGGGCCATTATGCTGAAGCTTTGAAGGATGTCATTGAGTTTGACCGCTTCCATTGTATCAAATGGTTAAAAGAACTCAAGGGGCTTCTTGCATTGTTAAAATTGGATCATCTATGGGGAAACTATGACGTGGCTAGCTTTCCATCGAAAGCAAAATTGAAAGAACTGTACTGGGAAATGGTGTACGCAGTAATGTTTTGTAAGGGATCCCAATCAGCTTTGACAACTCGCTTCTGGGACATTAAAATGTATCCGTCCTGTGAAATATATTTGGATATTATAGAACGCCCTTACGATAGGAAATTGTATTTCCAATTCCGCATTGGAACCTTACCAGTAAATGCTTTCAAAAAACATTGGTCTCCAATGTGGGACGATCATTGTTATTTTTGTAAGGACCAAATTGAACATATTTCCCATCTGCTGTTTTGTTGCCCGCTATATGCTACCCCTAGACGTAAATGGCTGAAGCCAGTGTGCCAAAATATCGGCACACGTAGTCAATCCACAGCCTTGAGAATACTTGAAACTGATTGCTCCACACCTCTTGTAGTCGCCGTAGCTAAATTTCTTGCCTGGGCATGGTCAATACGCACACGCACTTTAAAGACAAATGTGAATATACTATGATCTAGTGTTGTCTACCAAATTACCCTATTGCATTGTATGAATTGTTCTTTTTTATAGAAACTAATTGAATTTTAACCTTATAGTATTTATCATGTAATATTCGGCTGTCAAAATGTTTAATATGTGTTTTAAAATTATTTTTAACTATAGTATTTATTGTATTAGGGATAGGAAGGATGCTTTTATGACAAATGTCGAATAAAGCTTTATAAATTGAAAAATTGACTGACGCAGGCCCTTTCACATGGGGCTTGCCCCATGTGAAAGGACGCATTGCTGGAGTTGCGTCACTTTTGTGACATACTCCAGCAATGCGTCACTTTTGCGCTTACAGATACGTCAGAAATACTGACGTATCTGCAACTCCTTGCGACATGATGCATCATACATTAAATATGACGCATCAGGAATGTCGCAAGGAGTGCGCACTGAGAAGTGACGCATCGCTGTTTTCACGCAGCGATGCGTCATTTCTCATAAATGAGGCCCCTTGGCCCAGATGTAGGTAAAATAGATTTACCGATTTTTAATTACCGAATTCTACCGATTCGGTAATTAAAAATCGGTAAATCTAAGGGGTGGATATGTAGGAACATCCAGATGTTCCTTTTACCGAATCGGTAATTATCTGTATTTACCGATTCGGTAAATATTGACCGGTAATGCCCCATTCATTCCTATGGGCTTTGAAGCCCATAGGAATGAATGGGGCATTACCGGTCGGTATTTACCGAATCGGTAAATACCGATTTTGACAAGGGTGCAGGGGGTGTCACTTTGACACCCTCTAGCACCCCCAAAAAAGATTCGGGGGCCATGTGGCAGGCATACCTGCCCTAAGGGCAGGTCTGCCTGTCATATGGCACAGGTGTGCATGCACACATGTGCATGCACACCGGAATCGGTATTTTACCATGAAGTTGGATTTCATGGTAAAATACCGATTCTGTAAGGCTTGTGGGACTCAGAAGAGTCCCACCTACATCTCATTGTTACCGAATCGGTAAAAATACCGAATCGGTATTTTACAGATTCGGTAAATTTACCGATCGGTAAATTTACCGAATCTGTAAAATATGTGGCCCTACATACCATTTTGTGAATCTCGGTCGGTAACGGCCGAAAATACCGATTTTCGGCCGTTACCGACCGACCTACATCCGGCCCCTAATGTTTTAACTGGCACACCCAGCTTTCCACCATTGTGCCCTACTGACCTGACTCTTTGCATCCCTGCCACTAACAAGAACTGGCCTTTCCTTAACGACCCCCATCCCTACTTTCCCCGGTGGGCCGCCAGCTGGGGGCCGGTTTTGGGCCCCAGGGGCCCTTTTTGTTACCGGCAATATGGGCCTCCTGTAACAAAATCGACCGAAACCGGCCCTTGCCAACAGCTTGGCCGCACCCCCCAAGCCCCAGGGGGCCGGCCGAGCCGTTGGCCAGGGCCAGTTTGGTTCCCAGTCCGGCCCGGCTGCCGACACTGCTCCACGGTCTCTGCCGGGCAGGGCATGCAGGCCGAGGTGGCTATGATAACACACTCAGCGCGAAGACGCCCGGCATTCGAGCGCTTTATAAGATCCTATCCTATCCTATCCTATCAGTGCTGAACTGCTGACTCCAGCCACCCCCCTCCTGCTGACAGGGCTGCAGCCTGCTCGGTGATGGTAAACTTAGGAAGTTAATGGGCGAGAGGCCTGTTAGGAGTGCAGAGGCCGCAGCTCAGCCTCTCACATCGACCCTCCCATCTCTGCCTATGAGCCAGGACCTCACGCCCCTCCCCGCCCTCTCATGGACACCTTGCTTGACACCTGTCGATGGCTGGTCAAACCCCCTGGGCACAACCGGTTAGGTTTCTATTGGATTATCACAGGTGTCCTCAAACTCCACCCACCATCGACAGCTTGTCACACCGCCCACTTGTCACTCCTTTATCCTGTGAACTTTCCCCTATCCATGCTCTGCTAGTAAAATAAAAACGTGTACAGAGTTTAACTCCTCACTCTCGTGTTGTACTCTACTAGCCCTGGCCGTGCCTCTCGAAGCAGGTCTTTCCTCCCTTCAGCACGCCCGTTCTCCTTCCGAGGCAGAATTGTTGTGTGTGTAAATATTGTTTGTTTGTAATGCCCAAGATGCCCTGATCTAGTCCGGAGAGTGACGTGGCCACAGTTCAGTGTTATTTTTTGGGTGTGTTAATCTAGTTGGTGCCATGGAGGTAAAACAATACTGCGGCACCTTGGATGTGGTTAGTGAGCACAGGGTAGTGCCCAGCTTGAAAGGGCACCCTTGATGCAGGGGGTGGAGGTGCCACCCTGTGGACTCTGGCCTGCTCTGTCCCACACTCCAAAAACAGCTGGCCTTCTCAAGGTGTCCTTTACCTGTGCTTGTTTTAAGGTGCAATGAGGATCGAATCTACCTTTCTACAAGTCAAGTCAAGTCAAAGAATTTATATAGCGCGCTACATACCCAGAGGGTCTCAAGGCGCTTGAGGAGGGGTGGGGAATTACTTGTCAAATATCCACGTTTTAAGTTGCTTTCTGAATGCTAGGTGATTTTGAGTAAGGCGAAGGTAAGTGGGAAGGGAGTTCCAGGTTTTAGCTGCCAGGTAGGAGAAGAATCTACCTCCCATGGTGGTTTTGTTGATGCGAGGTACAGTGGCAAGGGCTTGGTTGGATGATCGTAGCTGGCGGGAGGGGGAGTAGAAGGACAGTCGTGTGTTGAGGCATTCTGGTCCGATTTCGTAGAGTGCTTTGTGTGCGTGGGTTAGGAGCCGGAAAGTGATCCTCTTATTGACGGGAAGCCAGTGGAGGTTTTTCAGGTGACCAGAGATATGTTCTTTACGCGGGATGTCTAATATGAGCCTGGCTGAGGCGTTTTGGATTCGTTGGAGTTTTTTCTGGAGTTTAGCGGTAGTACCGGCGTAGAGGGTGTTTCCATAGTCCAGTCGGCTCGTGACCAGGGCGTGGGTGACCGTTTTCCTAGTTTCAGTGGGGATCCAACGAAATGTTTTTTTGAGCATGCGAAGAATGTTGAAGCAGGATGAAGAGACGGCGTTGACTTGTCTGTTCATCGAAAGTGCGGAATCCAGGATGACGCCCAGGTTCCGTGCATGGTCTGTCGGGATGGGTGCTTTTCCAAGGGCTTCTGGCCACCAGGAGTCGTCCCATGCAGAGGGGGAGGTACCTAAGATAAGGACTTCTGTTTTATCTGAGTTCAGTTTCAGACGGCTATGTTTCATCCATTCGGCTACTTCTTTCATTCCTTCGTGTAGGTTAGTTTTGGCGGTGCTAGGGTCATTGGTGAGTGATAGGATCAGTTGAGTGTCATCCGCGTAGGAGATGATGTTGAGGTTGTGTTGGCGTGCGATGGCCGCGAGGGGGCTCATGTATACGTTGAAAAGGGTGGGGCTGAGTGAAGATCCTTGTGGCACGCCGCAGATGACTTCAGTGGCCTCTGACTTGAATGGTGGAAGGCGGACTCTCTGGGTTCTTCCGGTGAGGAACGAGGTGATCCATTCTAGTGCTTTTCCTTGGATTCCAATGTTTCTGAGGCGCTGTAGAAGGGTGCTATGGCAGACTGTGTCGAAGGCTGCGGAGAGGTCGAGGAGGATGAGGGCGACTGTGTCTCCATTGTCCAGTAAAGTTCGAATGTCGTCTGTTGCTGCGATGAGGGCGGTTTCAGTGCTGTGTTTGGCTCGGAAGCCGGACTGTGAGGAGTCGAGGGAATTGTTGGCTTCGAGGAAGGCGGAGAGCTGGTTGTTGACAGCTTTCTCGATGACTTTGGCCGGGAATGGAAGGAGCGAAATGGGACGGTAGTTTTTGAGTTCGGTGGGGTCCGCTGTGGGTTTTTTCAGAAGGGCGCTGAGTTCAGCGTGTTTCCAGCTTTCCGGGAAGGTGGCGGAGTTGAGGGAGCAGTTGATGACGTCTCGGAGGTGCGGTGCTATGATGGAGTCTGCTTTGTTGAAGATGTGGTGAGGGCATGGGTCTGTGGGGGATCCTGAGTGGATGGAGTTCATCAGGCGGATAGTGTCCTCAGTGGAGATTGGGTTCCAGTCATTAAGGATGATCGAGGGTGGTGAGGGTCCAGCAGATGGTTGGGTGGGTTGGTCTCCGGGTTTGTTGTCGAAGCTGTTGTGGATGTTTTCAATTTTGTTGTGGAAGAATGAGGCTAGGGAGTCGCAGAGGGCTTGAGAGGGGGTGATGTCGTTGGAGTTGACCGAGGGATTGGTGAATTCCTTGACGATGTTGAAAAGTTCCTTGCTGTTGTGGGCGTTGCTATCTAGTCGGTCCTTGAAGGCGGTTTTCTTGGCTTTTCGGATCAGTTGGTGGTGTGTGCGAGTGGCGTTTTTGAGGGCGTCCTTGGTGCTGGTGGTAGGGTCTTTTTTCCAGGCCTTCTCAAGGGAGCGGCAGAGTTTCTTGGATTTCTTAAGATCATCGTTGAACCAGGAGGCTTTCTTGCTGCCAAGTTTGATTTGTCGTTTTTTCAGTGGTGCTAGGATGTCGGCGCTGTTGGATAACCATAGGGTGAGGTTGGTGGCGGCTTGGTCAGGGTTTGAGGAGTGGGCTGGAGGGTTTAGAAGAAGCGATGAGGAGATCTGGTCGGTGGTGATTTTGTTCCATTTTCTTTGCAGAGTTGGTTGGGGGTGGTTGTTGGGTTTGGGCTTGTTGTAGGTAAAGTAGACGCAGCTGTGGTCAGTCCAGAGGAGAGCCGTAGTATGGCTGAAGGAGACATGATTGCTGGAGGTGAAGATAGGGTCGAGTATGTGACCTGCGATGTGGGTGGGGGAAGTGACCAGTTGTTTAAGTCCGAGGTTGGCGAGGTTGTCCAAAAGGGTGGTGGAGTTATGGTCGTTGTTCTTTTCAAGGTGAAAATTGAGGTCTCCCAGAAGGATGTAATCTTTGGAGGGGAGCGCGTGTGGAGTGATGAAGTCTGTGATGTCCTCACTAAATTGTGCGCGGGGTCCTGGAGGTCTGTAAAGGAGGGTGCCTCTGAGTGTGGTCTTGGGGTCGATGTGGATCTGGAAGTGAAGGTGTTCAGAGTTGGCGAGATTGACGTCTGAGCTGGTTGAGATGTGGATGGATTTCTTATGGACGATAGCGATTCCTCTTTCTGTGTGGCCGGTACGGTCCTTGCGTATGATCTTATAATCTTCTGGGATGGCAATGTTGATGTCTGGGGTGGAAGAGGCGTTCATCCATGTTTCTGTTAGGAAGGCGACGTCCGGAGAGATGGTGTCTAGTAGATTCCATAGGTCAATGGCGTGCCTGTGGACCGATCGGGTGTTGAGCAAGATGCATTGGAGGTGGTTGGGGTCGGGAGTCTGTGGTGTTATCGTAGCGTAGTTGTTGTCGGTGCCGCTGAATTTGCAGGAGTTGCATGAAAAAGGTCCATGGGTGTGTCCAGGAGCGGCTTGGGCGCAGTTGGGGGAGCCGCCGGGGTTAAGGGCTAGGAGGGTGGTGGCATCGTAGGTAATGCGGGAGGGCTGGGCAATGCGAGGGCCAGGGGGTCTGGCGCTGGGTGCGGTCCAGGCGCGGACGGGCGTAGACGGGCTTACCTTTGGCGCACCTTCGGCGCGAATGGGGCGCGAACGCTGCGCGTGGACGCTGCGCAAGAATGCTGCGGTCATATATGGGTGGTGAAGGGGGGAGGGGCGAGGGCGGCTCAGCTGGGAGGCGGGGCAGGCTCAAGGGAACGGAGCACAACAACAACAAAATCAAAATGGAGTGGAGGGCAGAGCAGGGCGCCGGAGGATATCACAGAAACAATGCGCAGGTCAATATCAGAGCAAGCCAGCAAAGCAGCGACCAAGCAATGTAAACGCAAATGTAATCCTGGCGCTATTAAAAACAATACTTTGTCACAATGCAGCTTCACAATACGATACCACGTCTCAGCGCAGAGACAGGGGAGCAACCACTCAAGGCAGGAGCGAAGATAATTACAACTGATAATTGACAACGAAACGATTGAAAACAAATGCCTGAACCAGTGATGTGCTGGGATTTTGCCCAACTGTACTGAAAATCAATTAGAAAAGAATATAAAAAGTACTTCACAAAAGGCCACCCCATTGATCCTCCAGCAGCCATTTGCATACTGTCCTCACAACCTTTGTAGAGAGCTGTGCAATCCTGATCTGCCGCCATTTTTAATCAGTCAACAAAGCAGCATTACCCCTACCCATGTTTCTTCCTACTTGACTGGTTGACTCTATCACCTCGCAGAAAGCTGCTGCTGTCGTTTTTTTCTTCTTAGTCCAATAGCTTTCATTTATGAGCACTTTGTACTTATGAGCACCCTATCTCCAGGCTGGCAGCGCGAGGGGGGGTCGCGCGTGAATCTTAGCGTCAAACACTGTAAGTACCTTAACCCATGATGGCACGCTCAGGGTCTTCCAGGTGCCTTCGCCTTGTTTTTAACCGGTCTACCTTGGTTTGTGTGTTGCAGCTAAAGCCGCAGGTACCACGCGGCCCTCTGCCTTTCACTTACGGCGCCTCCATTTTAGCACCAGCCGGGTGAGAAGTATCCTTAGCAGGGCGAAAATATCACACGGGTGCATGAGTGTCTGATCTTACATGTTGTTGTCTATCTTGTAATGTTTCCGGTCCAGGGAACGCATGGCTTGTCAGTTCGGGCTGGACTGTTCCCATGAGGCACAGGGTCAGACTGATTTGCATATGGCCATGTCTGAACTGGGGTGGCAGAGTGGGCTAAAGAACGGTGATGGATTAAACCCAGATCAGTTGACCGGGGGTGAGTGTTTGTATTATCAACGCTCCGTCCATCACCCCCTTTTGTATCGCTTTGTTCGTCCTAAGTTGGCAGGGTATGCCCAGGCGTGGGTCCCTTGCTCACTTTGCCACTGGATTTAAGATAGCCTGGCTGATGAGGGTTATGAACCTGAAACCGGTCCTTGGATGCTTGTTTCCGGTCCAGGGAAGGCATGGCTTGGCAGTACGGGATGGACTGTTCCCATGAGGCACAGGGTCAGACTGATTTGCATATAGCCATGTCTGAACTGGGGTGGCAGAGTGAGCTAAAGAATGGTGATGGATTAAACCCAGATCAGTTGACTGGGGGTGAGTGTTTGATTTGCTCCAATGCTCCGTCCTAGCACGCTGTCAAGGGTTCAGCGTACTGAGCTGATAATGAGCTTTCTATGGTTCTGTATCCTGCCTACTTTTTCTTTTCTTCTTTAGGTTGGAATGTTAGATCCGAGTAGGGAATTTATCTACAGGTACATATGACCTCCTAGTATCCCTGAGATCACCAGACGTGACCTTATCATGACCAATCCACACTTCCCGCCCTGAGATTGGGTAGGGACACTTTCTTCAGTTGGTCCTGAAGCAACGCCGCTGATTCCTCCTGGAACACGCAGGTGTGACACATGTCGACCTTTTGATCAATTACCGAGAGATTGTCTTGTTTCATAGCACTCCTGTGACAATCTACAGTCACCTGTGTTTAACTAAAGCAAGGAGACCGCTGCATACAATTCAACGGTAGCCCATAGGCAGTTTTAATACACTTTTCGCCACACACACCATTCAATCCCCGCACTCATCATTATGGCTAAAAAGAAAAGATCTCTGCTAAAGAGCCCTCTTGGTGGGTCCGTAGGGTGTTGAAGCGCCGGCCCCACGAGGAGCTAAGCCCGGTGATGAAGCATGACACCCACATGGGTGTGTGAGCGTACGTCTTCCAATAAAGATCCCCTCACTTTTAATACATTCCATTCGAACTTCTTCTTCAGAGCAACAGCCGCCCTCTTTTGTTAGATATTTGGATTCATGACACCACTTATCACCATTAAAGGTTGAAGTATTCAGAGCACTATTCAAAGACCCGGAGACATGGTTGCCCAATAGCCGGCGTCCTTCCTGTTTTATCATGGCCTCCAACGTGGTCTCCTCAGGCCTGGATAAGGTGACCTTCCCTACCCAAGATGGCAGAGGCGTGTTGACACCTTATTTCAGGGTCGAGGCTGGTGGAGACAGTATCGAGGCAGTCCTAGCAATTCCTTAGTGCCTGGACACTGGGAGTCTTGTTGGGGTCTCCGCTGTCAGACCAGTTGCCACCCAGGTTCCGTCTTTGAGCCCGCTTGATGTTTTTATTTGTGTCCACTCTTCGGTTTCCTTGCTATGCTCCTTAAAAGGAGAGCTGCTTTCATTCTAAAGTTCCATTATTGGTGTGGTTACATTTTCATTTACTCTAATGCTTATCCAATTTGGAAATTTTACCCACTGTCTGTATGAACTCCGAAGCCGTGTTTCACGAAAGGCCATTCACATGTCTAGCTGGACTCCTGTCACAGACGCCTTGGGGCAGACTTACTAACATTTCATGCCACGCAACTTGCTGCGCACCATCGGGTGACGGGGAGACATCGGAAATGCATCGTATGTACAAAGATATGGCTCCTTTCTGCTGCTTCCTTGCTCTGCCGCATGGTCTGCTGCCGACCGCCAACGGAGGGACCCTAGCCCAATGGTGCAAGGGGGCCTATGTGACTAGCAGGATTGCTTAAGCGCAGGAAGGGACGACGTCCTGCATATACACAATCCTTACAGGTATTTTCCTCTTTCTATGAGACATGTGTGATGTATCATACATAGGAAAAGAAAGTAACAAGGAGAAATAAAGATATTTCTCCTCATTTCAACTTGGGTCTGGGAGGCGGACCATTTTGACATATTCACAGTTTTACAACTGATTGGAGGTAAACCAGTGGACCAGTTACAAAGGGGCATCTCATGTCCATCTCTGTAGAATGAGGAGGTCAAGGGGCAGCAGTGGAAGCGGCTGTCTGGAGGTAAACCAGTAGACCAGTTACAAAGGGTCACTTCGTGTCCGGCTCTGTTTCCCTCTCTCCTATGTCTAACTATGAGAGTGCAGAGAGCAGCTGGAACGAGAGTTGCTGCCAAGAAATGTCCAGGTCCAGTTGCAACCGGACATGTGTTGTCGATCTGAAGTTAAGCTGTGGGAGGCCCCTGAAACTAGAAACCTTGAACCGGTGTCTGGAGAACCAAACAGAAGACTTGGGCGCTTTTTGAAAGATACTTTTCAGCATGAACATTTCCTGTGACGTAGGATAATCCTGGGCAGGGAGCAGAACTATTTCCTGTTTAACTGTGTCTTTCCTGAGACATTGTCTCTCTCCAGTATCTTTGGCAGCTTTAAAACTTTCAGCGCCAAAAATGAACGCGCTGCCGCCCACCGGGGGCTCTTTTGAGGACAGAACAATTTACTGAAACTGTAAATACCTCTTTTTACCTAAAGTAACCCTGATTCGTTGGTTTGTTATAACTTATGCTCGACATATTACATTTCCTTCCCTTCTTTGCTATTTTATCCTTGGCCCTTTTTGTGTTTGCTTTTTTGGTAACTGTAATGTCTCTTCTCTTAGTTGGACCCCGCTTACCACGCAAATAGTGCCAACGTAGTGGGTCAACTTATGGGTGATCCAAGGGCAGGCAGCCGAGACAGACCTATGCTGCTCTGCCCACCTGACGAGCCAACTGCACCGTGGCCAACCCATTCGGTGCTATCACTTATATGGGGATTATCCCCCTTAAATCCCGTGGACCACCAGTGCATCCCTTTACTCACCCCTTTTTAGGAGCAGAGCACTGCAAGACAAGCCCTCAGTTGCTCAGGCTTACAACCGCTCAAAGGACTAGTGGGAGCCGTCTTTTTCCTCTAGGGTCCTGCCATAAAGACTCCTGGGGTATGGCTTCTGCACCCCAATTGTGCTCTTGCGGAGGGCATCCCTATGTATCATTCAGCCTCCGGATTGCCCTGTAACTCAGCCACAGCTCTGGATTTGGCAGCCGTCACGTCCAGGGTTCCCCCCCACCAAGGCAGGCAACTTTCTTACTTACAACCCTCTGTCTCTAAGGCTTTGCCCAGGTTCAACAAGAATAGGTCTATGCCCACCTTGGACAGGTGAACAACCTTATCCTTCATATACCCAATGGCGTTAGCATGTAGGAGTCCATGTCTAATAAAACCAAAGCCTCTCTGCTACGTGAACTTGCACATGGCGCTGTTTACCCTTTTACGAGAGTAAAGTAAATTCAATGGCCTACCCTGACCTGGCCCCAGACCAGACCCTACGTGGGGTGATCTCTGACCACCATAATTCACATTGGCCAATGTAATTACTGATTTCGCCCATGGTGTCCTTCATATCCTGTAAATGTGCCCTTCTACCCAAGGATGTCAGGTCATAGGTCTCAAGGTGAATGAACAAAATATTAGGGGGGTCTGCCTCATGGTAGTCTCTGCTGCAACTTATTGATCAAGCTGTGCTATTGCATTCCCGGGAACCCCAACCAGGCTCTCTGTGTGTGGGAGTCCATGACTCCAACTCCTGCTTTCTGCCCAGTGCCGCACCGTAGCGATGCCAGATGGTCGATCACCCATTCTTTGAAACCTGGCAAAATAAAGAAACGCAAAGTTCTCGTAATAGCTGACAAACTCCATGTACAAATTCTAATACTGCAAGATAATGATACACATCGATAATGATGATGATCATCGATATTGATAAACACTCTGCTTTACATTGCATTCCCCTTTATTTTTCCTTTTGAACCTTTATGGACGAATGTAGCACTTGTAGCATTGTGACTCCCTCAGCCCCACCTTCTTTATGCGGTCAGGTGGCTGGCCAACCTTAAATGCTGAGGTGGCCGCTCCTATCCGGAAGGAATGGCAGGAAAAACGCTTTCCTGGCCCAGAGTTTCCTGACAAATCCAGGCAAGACTTCATGGCCTGCTCAACCTGGAAATTGGTGAGAGGCGTGAGATCCACATGCATTAGCAGATAGCCTTCCATATTGGGGCGAAAGGCTAATAAGTCAGAGACTAGTCCCACAGGGCAGTACCTCTTGTCACCTAGAGGTTGTAGCACGGTAACTTTCCCCAGCCGTGCCTGGGCAGTTTTGGACTTTCTCACATGAACCCTTAAGGAGTCTCGTATGAGCTGGATGTCCTGTCTGCCTATAACATCCCCAGACCCATCCTTCTTTGATCTGGCCACGAACTCGCTTATTCTGAAGGCCCCAAAGAATTCCAAGCTGAATGTCGCAGCGAAGAGGCTGGCTTCAAACGGTGAATATTTGGCCCTGTGCACTTCCTCTATCATGCCCTGTGGAGTGAGGAATTCAATGGGGGACCTGGAATCCGGTACACGTGTCCCCCCTCTAGCCCAACCCTTAAGCACTGCCCTAATAGGGAATGCCCTGGCCGGATCCTGTAGTCCCCTGATTTTGGCATGGTGGCTCACAGTGGCACGATGGCCAGTGGTCCGGAGTGGCTCTTGCCCTGGGCCTTGTTCAACAAGACAAATAGTTGCACCTTGTGCTCCAGTGTTGTTGCATTCCCACCCCGAGACCCTACCACCTTGCAGAAAGTGAAGACGCAGGCCTTGTGCCACCTCCTGGTCTGTGGTGCTGGAGATAGTTTGCCCCGTTCCACTAACTGCTATTCCACTGAAGAAGGTGCTAAAGGTGGGTTGGGAAGCAGGTCATCTCCGCTCTCGCTCACAGCCATTTCTCCCAGAAATGGAGCCACTGAAAACGAGAGAGAGCATCAGCTGCCACGTTCTTGACCCCTTGGATGTGCCTAGCCCTAAACTCCACATTGTTGTGCAGGCAAGTCTGCACCTATTCCCTCAGTAAGCAGAGTACCAGTGGACACTTCGCTGATTGTGCATTTATGGCCTGTATGACTGCCATATTGTCGGTCCAAAACAGAACCCTTCTAGACATCAGGGCCTCAAGCCATAGATAGAGGGCTGCCACTATGGGTAACAGTTCCAGGACTGTAACATTACCTGTGATCTTCTTTTTGCACCAGGCATTAGGCCTATCTCTGCACACGACTCGCTCCCCTTGATTGCGCCGAAACCTTCCCTGCCTGATGCATCTGTGAGTAAGCACCGTTCGGGGCTGCCTGCCTAGGACGCTCTCCAGATAAGAGAGACATTGAAATCAGCCACGATTTAGACCCGCATTCTGAGGTCCTGCCTCAGTCCCTTGCTCAGTCTAACTAGGTGGTGTTTCTTTCTTACGTTGGCCGTGGCCAACCTTCTGGCAAGAACCCTCCCCGCTGGGATCACCTTTGACGCAAAATGTTATTTACCTAGGATGCTCTGGAGGGTGCCACGCTTACCTTTTCCTTCACGAGTGTTGCCTGGTTGTCCTGCACAGGGCCTGTACCTTGTCCACCAGTGATCTAGATGCACCCTGCACTGTGTCAAGCTCGATACAATGGAAAGTCAGGACCTACGCTGGGCCCTCGGTTTTCCCTGGTGACAGAGGGACCCCTAATTGGCCAGTTAATCCTTGGAAATTCTGCAGTGCCACCCTGCAAACATGAGTCCCCTCCTCCCCAATAAACAATAAATCATCCAGGTAGTGTGTCACCCCTTTTACACCATAGGCCTCTTGGGGTGCCCATTGTAAGAAACAGCTGAATGCCTCGAAGTAAGCACAAGACACCGCACAACCCAGGGGCATGAACCTGTCGTAGTAGAACTGTCCATATCGCTTGAAACTTAGCAGGTGGTGGCTTTCAGGGTGGACGGGCAGCAAGCAGAACACCGACTCAATGTCTGCCTTAGCTAACCAGGCTCTTTTCCCGCCCTCTTGACCAATGCCAGCTGACACGTCAAATGAGCAATACGACACCGGACAGATTCCCCCTCCAACCCCTGGTTCACTGAATTCCCCTCAGGGTGTGACAGGTGGTGTATCCATCTAAAGTTCCCTGGCTCTTTCTTAGGGACCAAACTCAGTGGGGAGACAACAAAGTAGTTGAGCGGGGGGGGGGGGGGGGGAGGTAATGGCGCTACCACCCATCCTAATGTCAGTTCTTTCGTGACTTTCTCCTGTACCACTGCTGAAGCCTTCTGGAAAACCATTCACCAGCAGCAGTCCATCTTTTGCCTTGGGGTATTGTCTGAGTAGTGGTAGGATATTATGGAAGAGTATTGGTGACGGGCCCTTGTCTGCGCGGGCAGTGGCTAGTGAGCTGTCCACAGACTGAGGGACTCCGATGTCTGAGCTGGTGGCCGCTGCATACCATCTTGGGCTGTGATGGCCTGGGTAGATGAGGGGGAGTGTCGATGTTCACCTGGAGCAGCTCAACTCGCCTGCCTCTTGTTGTTTGGCGTGGGGGGCTCACGCTTGCTGGTGCAGGCCGCTGCTGGATGAGCACCCCCACATTTGTTGCAGCTGCAGGCTTTACCACATGAGCAGGACTCCGCGTTATCAACCTGCAGGTGCCCGCGGGGGGCCGTTCCAACCCCCCTCTGTCCAGCTCCCCCGTGCGTGCCTCGAAAGCGCTGCTCGAAGTGGCGTCTCCCATTGATGATCGCCCATCCTGATTTTGCTGTGGGATAAGAATTTCGGGCAAAATCACCAGAATCCTTCTGATATGTTGGCCAGCTTTAACTGAGCTTTGGTAAGGACATTAGACGTAGTTATTCCTGAGTGTAAGAAGAACCTTGTTACCCGGCGAGATTCTCCCCCCTCGTACTCTGGCGACTTGAAAATTAATAAATCATTGTGTACAGTTTTAGAGAGACGATGGAGATATACTATAAAATTCTGATGAGAAACAACATGATAAATTAGCTCTATCCCACTACCACCAAAAAATAAAAATTGCTAGACATACGTATATACGTAATCAAATAGAGCAAGCTAGCAACTCCTCCAAAGCATTGTTTAATATTGATAAGGATTTTGCATCACCCCAAGCATGCAAACAGGCGCTACCAGAATCCCAGGAGATTTGCGACTCATTAGCAATTTTTTTCCCCAAAAAAATCTCTTTGATCTATGATAATTTCCCCACTACAAGCACAAATAACATTACATCTACTAAAGATCTGGATGTTCTTACGATATCTCCTGCTTGTCATCTTAATCAGTTTGAGATCATTTCGCTGGAGGATGTAAGCAGTCTACTATCGGCAGCTAAATCTGGCTCACCGGTGACGTATGTTCCCCTAACATTATGGCCCTTCTCTCCCCTGTGTATGCCCCGGAAATACAGAAATGTTTTAGCTCCTCTATCTTAACTGGCTCAATCCCCATTGCTTGGAAAGAAGCCTATGTCTGGCCTATCCTTAAGAAACCGACGGCCGATCCTCAGGTTCTGAGCAACTACAGACCGATATTTTTGCTGCCTTTGCTGGGAAAAAAATTGGAAACTGTAATAAATAAACAACTTAGCCATTACCTAGAATCTAATGGCATTTTCGACCCTTCACAGTCAGGCTTTCACCAGGGTTTTGGTACTGAGGCAGTCATTTTGGCTGTCACGGATTGCACAACGCGGGAGGTGTATATAATTTGTACTGGCATATTTCCCTAGACTCACAGTAATCGGAGCCGTTATCGAATTGAGCTATATACATCTAGGATAATGGAGTCTCTGACACATTTTATGATAAAGAACTGATATTAATCAGATGAACTGCTTATCTTGGGTGCTTATATTTTCTATGCACACATTTTAAACATTATAGCAGGATACACATCACATACGTATTATTGAGGCCACAGCTAAATGAATGAATATGTATAATTGTTTTGAAACAAGGAATACTTTGATCTCAGTCATATGTTCCCTGCCAAGGGTTGTGATACACTTACCTTTTGTCTTTTGTCATTAGCGCGGTGCTCTACGTACCTGAGCCGCAGCCAGGTGAGGCGTAGTACGAACCTCCTACCAAAAAGGTAAGCGGGGGAGGGGCCTGAACAAGAGCCCTGGATGTACATAACAAGGTATCTTTGGTGATATACAATGTACACATCAATTGTTGGTCGCTCTTTAATTTTGCACTGACTTTAATCGTTGTAATGTCTTTGTCTGTCTTTTCAACTCAATTTTTAGAAGAAAGGAGGGCCAGTACCTGTTACGGGACATCTATTTATTTTGAAAACAGGTAAAGTAACACTTCTATTTTACTGAAGCAGTAGCGAGGTGGTCCTCATGAATGCAGCAGGGCACCTATCCGGGTCCATAGTCTGCAGAAACATGTCATGTCGACCGTTAGGAACTAAGTAGTAGTTATTTGTTTCATCTACTACATCCCTGCACTGATATTTTTCGAGTTTGGAAACGCAGGGGATACCTAATAAAGTTTCTTTCCCCTAGTTCTCCAATTTTATATTCAGTCACGTTTTTTGGCACAATTTTGTTTGCTTATTTACACGCACTGCTTGCTCAGTTATCGCTTTAGGCTACCAGCCATATACACTTAAACACACTAGGGTACCCACTATTTAGATCTTTAGTGGTTGTAGGATTTTCCTCCTTTGGGTGAGGAGGCCCAGGTGATGAAAAGGGCGGAACCAATCGGTTCTTTTTCACAACTGTTGAGGTATCCTGGGTTACTCATTTTTCTTTGATAGTTCACTTTCTTCAATTTTGAGTTGGGACAGCGTGCAGCAGAGAGTACAGTTAGACCCACAGTCACTTGTTTGGTTGTATACAGTTTGTTTGGGGAACGTGACTGTGAGTAGTCTCTAAATTTTCCCTTGGACCCTCCTTCTAACTGGTTTATGATGAGATAATTGGTGTTGGTGCCTTTTTGAGGGAAACTACGCTCGTGTCTGCTCTTCACTGGTCCGATTCCCACACGTTCCCAATGGCGCGAGGGCGGGGCCCCAGGCCGGTGAGATGGGATTTGAAGTCCGCCATAAAACTCATCATGGTGTCCGTCAGTTTACCCATTCTTTCCATGGTCTCTGAGCTTGCTTGTGCTCCGCTAATTGGTGGCAATGCCATGGTCTCTGCCTCGCGCTGAATTGCCGGTGTTCTGGCCCTTGGCGCAGAGAATTCCTTATTCAGCGACCTGCGGGCTCTTGTCGGCCTCAAGGGCCCAGCGTCCGCAAGGGCGGCCGCTCCATGCCGGTTCTTTCGAATTCGACCCCTGAATCCGCGGGTTCTCGCACAGTCCAAGCCTTTTGCCTTCGCCATCTGCATAAATGCTGCCCAGTCGGCACCTTTGAGATATGCTGGGCTGAGAGTCCCCGACTGTCGTCATCTGTGAAAATAAGGAAGGTGAGCCCTGGCTGTCCATACCTCTCCCTCTAATCCAGAGGTATTCAAACTTTTCCAGGTTGAGCCCCCCCAGCTGAATTCCCCCAGATGTTGGGCCCCCCCACCACCCGACAGAAACCTCGGGAATCTGGCACACCACATGATCTACTGCAGAGGTATTCAAACTTTTCCAGGTTGAGCCCCCCCAGCTGAATTCCCCCAGATGTTGGGCCCCCCCACCACCCGACAGAAACCTCGGGAATCTGGCACACCACATGATCTACTGCAACGCGCACACCACGGGCCATATCCGGCAAACAATGCTCAACACAACAAGAGTGCCTAGCAAACTGCAGGCCTGTGAGTGGGTGTGGCGAAACGACAGAGGCGTACCACACAGCTCAAAACACAATCCTCCAAGGCAAAGGAAGTCATCACAACCCTCCCCATCCATCATGTACACCTTGTCATCCACCAACTCCCCCACCATTCATGCTGTCCCTCCATCTGTGCCCCATCCACATCCAAACCCCTTCAACCACTTGCAAACCCATCCACCATCCATCCCTCCATACATCCCCTCACCCATCCATCCATCATCCATCCATCCCTTCACCCAATCCATCCCCTCACCAATCCATCCACTCTTCCACCCATCCATCCACCCACTCATCCATCCAACCATTCACCCCTTCACCCAAGCTATCCTCCCACTCATCCATCCACTCCTCCATTCATCCATTCACTCTTCTACCCATACATCCACTCCTCCACCCATCCATCCATCCACTCACTCATCCATCCAACCACCCACCCTCTCACCCATCCAGCCATCCCCCCACCCACTCATCCATCCACCCAGTCACTCATCCGCCCACCCACTCAACCCCCCACTCATCTATCCATCCACCCATCCATCCCTCCCGCTCTCCACCCTCCCCCACTCATGCATGCACTCTCTGACCCATCGATCTCCATGCTCCTCTCCCATCCATGCACACACCTGCCCATCCACTCTGCCAATCATTCATCCATGTTCTCACTCATCCATCCATCCACCCTCTCCCTCTCTCTCCATCCCCCCCTCACCCAGCCACCCATCCCACCATCCACCCTTCACCCATCCACCCACTCATCCATCCCCTCATCCACTCATGAATCCATCCATTGACCTCTCACCCACCCCTTCACTCCTCCATCCATCCCCCCGCCCATCCACCCTCCTCAATCACCCATCCATCCCCACATCCACCCCTTCACTCATCCATCCATCCATTCATTCATTCACCCCTTCACCCATCAATACATCAATACATCCATCACCTCTCTCATCCATCCACCCACCGACTCGTCCACCATCCACCCCCCCATCGATCCATCCACCATTTCACTGATCCATCCATCCCTCCACCCATTCTACCCTTCCAACCATACACATATCATCCACTCCCATCCATCCCTCCACTCATGCATCCATCCTCTCTCCCACCATCCATCCACCCCTTCACCCATCCATCCATCCATCCCCTCACTCATCCATCCACCCTGTCACCCACACATCCACCATTCCACCCATCACTCCACCCATACATCCACCACTCCACCCATACATCTATTCACCCACATGGCAACATAACGGACGTCTGGTGGCCGGCTCCACCCGACATCCCTCACACATTTGATGATTCAAATTCGAATCTGCAGACCAACATCCCTGAACACAGACACTTCGGTGCCCCACACAAAGATCCTCATGAGTTGAGGACCGCAGACCAGAGCCCACTGTCCTGATTCATGGCCCAAACCCGGATGGCAACCTCTCCCTCCCTTCCCAAAATAACCGAAGGACTCCCGCCCCTCCCCCTCACTCCCACCCCCTTCATAGCTGCCAAGGTTTCAGATTGCTTATGAGTGACATTTTCATAATTTCAGTGTAATTATGAGTGACATTCAACGACTGTGAGTGACACTTTCTCGCGAGCAAAATTTAACATGACAAGCTTTAAGCATCAGGTTATATTTTGTTTGACCATGGTACCAGAAGTCAGACTGTCAAGCCCTATGACCCTGTACTCCAATTGTTCTCTTTCCCTCCCAGCCAGTCAGAGGTAGCAGAGATGAGCACAGGGGCACGCACAGAACTGATTATAGGCAGCGTACACCAACCCAAAGCATGCTTTCCTGGTCTCTGGCCCTGCAGTGTTAGATCACCAAAACTTTTAAATCTAAACATGCTCATGTATGTATCAAGCAGGTAAAAGGTTAAAACGGCAGACATAGGCTTTAGAGAGTGATTGTGAGGATGGCATGACACTGTTTATATGCATTATTCATTGTAAATGTTGCATAAACAACACTGGTGTTTCAACATCCACTCTAGAGCATCACATTGCATTTAGGTGAAGCATTACTTAAATAAACTATGTTGCATGTACATAACTGCTTTATTCTATTAACTGTGAAAGTGCCATAACTCAAGAATTGAAAGGTCACACATAGAATCACAGCACACAAGGACTATAGCACATAAGCAACATAAAACATGCCAATTAACTCCAGTCTTAAATCTGTAATAGGCACAATCCTATGTTCACCTGTCCCTACTACCTTCGGCTGTAGCTATAGCTGATGCTCCTCAACAACACACCTGTCAGCTGCCCCAAAAATGAAGTGACACAGGCAGCTTACTCGTGGACACCGCCACAGACAGACACTGAACAAGGCTCACCGGCAGTCAATGTGAGCTGTAGTCTATTAAAAACAAATCTCCTCAACCCTGATAAAAATTATGAATATCCCAAAAGCAGTTTGCGCTACCTGCCCAGCCCTGCAAACAGCAGCACAGATAAGGTGCCTAAATTTAAAATTAAGAGAGTCAACACAGCGGACTCGTGGAAAAGTAGCTGAGCACTAGGCAGCTGAGGCACATAGGTCACTCATAGAAAGCATTGTTAATTTAACATTACTCCTCGACTCAGACACCCAAAAATAATCAAACACTGTTCCGCCGCCTCCCCCTTACCTCGGACGCACGGATCACACCACAGCAGGGCTGTCGCAGAGAGCTATCCAATGCTGCTTTGCGAGACGCCGCTGGCAGGCTCCTGTCACGTACTGTGTGAACTTCTGCTAGAGGGCCCTGGCAGGCAGGCGATCAACTGCTAATTTAGACCAATACCATTGCCAACCAAATAGCAGAGAGACTATACACACTTCAGGGGTCACTGGGGCACACACTTACTTTGCAAGGCTCATTGCAGCAATTCGGTAAAGGGCCCCCTTGTGGTCACAACTCCTGCTGCAAGCACGCTGTGGCCTTCTATCCTGCACGGCCAATTCACGGAGTCGACAGCTTCAGCTGCAGTGGGAGGCAAGTGGTCTCCTCTGCTAAAGCTGAAAGCATGTCTGTTTGTTTGCTTTCATTTTTAGGTCTCGCCTGTCGATGCGCATCGAGCTTGCGAGACTATGGGGGCTTAACCACTCTTTAACTGACTTGCAAGGAATCGTGGCGATTCCTTGCAGTGCCCGTGACTTTTAAGCTCAATGCGCATGCGCATTGAGCTTAAAAGCGCGTGCACATCAGTTCCCTCAGCCGCACTCCAGGCCCCCGCTCCGCCCCCTCCCCTGCCCGCCGTGTCGCATTTCTCCTCCCCCCTCTCCTTATCTGCCGTCCCTTCGTCTGTTCCCTCTCCCCGCTCCGCCCCCTCCCCTGCCCGCCGTGTCGCATTTCTCCTCCCCCCTCCCCTTATCTTCCTTCCCTCCGTCTTGTTACAGGTAACTTTCGAACCCCTGTCACCCCATAGGGAGTAGCAATTTTGTCGATTAATCTTTGCTTTTATTTGCAGTAGATAACGTAAACTTGTATATTTTATGGAAATATTTTTAAATGCACATTACCGAATGTCATTTACACTTTCACGCACTCACACGGTCACTGACTAAATTGTCGCTCTCATCAACAATCACTTACTTTGTTTTTGCTCAGAGACTTATGGCTTTAGGAATGCAGATATTCATTTTTTGATGAACAAATTCCTAATTATTGTGAAGTCACTACTTATGTTTCTCCATTTTTAGGTCTCATCACCTCCGTGCTCACGTGCACACAAGGAGGTTAGCGCTCTAGCCTTGGCTTTATTTTGCCAACATAAACCACTTCCTGTTTAAACCGCCCCTCCCGCATTTCGGAAGAGAGACGGACTCAGGCAGGATCCTGCTTTTTACAGGTAACTTTCGAACCCCTGTCACCCCATAGGGAGTTTCTTTATACAGAATCTCTGACCCGGAGCTTGACTGATATATGTACCTTCCTTTCAGGATACGCAGAACACAGACGCACCCGCACGTTTGTCTCATTTTTACTCCATCACCCCATCCTTTGCTCTTAGGAATACCCCCTCAACCGGGTTGGAATCATCACCGGTTAATCAGTGAGTTCTCCTAGCCTTGCCATAACGTGCATTCCACTGTTATTACCTTTATGTATATATACCCGCCCTCTTCCCCAGTGCATTTTGTTTCACTCCGTGCCACTTTTGCTTTCTCCTTTCTTCGCACTATAGATCACGTAATTATAGCGCAAGAATCAGGTAATTAGCTCCCCTTACTTTGTTTTCTTCTAACCTTCCACACGTGCATGTTACCATTTCAGATTTGCTTTCTACCCCTGTGCACGCCGTCGCTACAGCTTCGCCTGAGGTTCTAGACAGGTCTCTTTTACACTGACTTAAAAAATTGCAACTCAGCTAGTGGCTTCCACTACTATGTCTCTCCTATGCTGTATAGTGGTCCCCCTCATGCTGCACAATGAAATCCATTAACTTCAAAAGAACTGGCACTTTATCCAACGCGTGTTACAGTGTCTACAGCGTGCCGCTTCACCGAGCAAACAGGCAGTACAATTAGTGAAAAGTCACACCTAGCATCTGTCGAGGGTTCACGCCGGGCACCTTCCACGCTGTAAATAATTCTTTAGAAAGCTTCCTTTTAATTTGCGGGTCTTGCTTTATCGGAAACGGAGGAGCTGTCGCAAACTGAATACTTTGCTTTCTGTGCGCAAGTTAATCGTGTAAAAAGGGTTGTTCTTTGTTAAATCCACCTTTATGTTTAAGCTGATCGAATTTCTTAGAGGTGAAAGTAATCTGTATACGCTAAGTCTAGAAGTCATGATTACAAGGCTATCTGTGTGCCACTTATGGGGGCGCCTTGTCACGGCCAGGTTGGAGCCTGTACCACGGCCTTGCAGCTGGCAGCCTTATCACAACTCCCGGAGGCAGTAGCATCTCTACCACAGCGTTCACCCCCACCCCCGCTACTGTCACATAACATCCACCACCCCATCCACCACCACCACCACTGCCACATCCACCGCCACCAGATCCACCACACCCACCACCACCACATCCATCACCACACCCACCACCACTACATCCATTACCCCATCCACCACCACCACCACCACCACCACCACCGCATCCACCACCACCACATCCACCACCACATCCACCACCACCATATCCACAATCACCACCACATCCACCGCCACATCCACCGCCACCAGATCCACCACACCCACCACCACTACATCCATCACCACACCCACCACCACTACATCCATCACCCCATCCACCACCACCACCGCATCCACCACCACCACAACCACCACCACATCCACCACCACCACATCCACCACCACCACATCCACCATCACCACCACATCCACCACCACATCCACCACCACATCCACCACCACATCCACCGCCACATCCACCGCCACATCCACCGCCACATCCACAAAAATAAAAGCCATTGTTATTTGTAATATCAATACATCAAAGTCACGTAAATACAACACACATTGCATTACAAATGCTATAGGTGTCACATTTGCGAAAGTTAAAACTATTGACATTGTAACTGACAAAGCTATTAATTTTGCTATTTTCAAAACCAACACATAAATAAAAAAGTGTCATTTACAATAACAATCGCTCAAACTTTCCTAATGCGAGACCTATTGCATTTCCAATGCTTGTTAGCAGAGGAGACTACTTGCCTGCACTGCAGCCGAAGCTGTGGACTCCGGTAATTGGCCCCCTCCTGGGAGAATCACCCAGACAAAGGAAGGGGCACAAAGGGAAGATCGGAGTGGAGCGCTCGCCCCCCCTGGGATGGTGCCACGCCCCCCCCAGGGGGGCGCGCCCCACAGATTGAAGAACCCTGCTCTAATCCTAGCCTCTGACTTGGCCGGTCCCGCAGGGACAGAGAATTGGGCATGAAAATGGCCCTACACCCTTTTGGCCGTAGTCCTGGGCTGGTCCTATGTTGAATGTCTACATCCTTTTCCCTTGTCCCTCGTGCTCGCGTCCTCCTCCACCTGACCCTGCAGGGGCCTGCTCTTCATCTAGGGAAGTTCAGGAAGTAGACCTTCCTCCTCCGCCGCTACTCTTTAACCCTCTTGTCACACAGGTGTGCCGCATACCTGCCAGTGCCCGGTAAACCCTGTTGCCTCTTGTCCCGTTCCTCAGATGTGCTGGGGCGGAGAGCAGCCCCGCCCTGGCCAGTCCGAAGGGGCCATGACTGCTTGCAGCTGCGCACACGGGCCCCTCCCTTGTCACTTTCCCATGGCCACTGAGGCACAAGCCGTAGTGCCAGCCAGGCCAGCCCCAGGACCGCAGAGGGCCAGGCGTTGATGAGAGGGCCTGGCTGAGGATGGAATCCCACCCCTGGTTGAAGGTGACCAACCTGCGATGCCCCTACCCCGGGTCCGGAGGAAAAGCCGAGGCAGGCCGGGACCAAGGAAGGCCACCCTCCCCGCATTGCAGAACCCGAAGTGCTGGAAAAAGGGGAGTCCGAGTCAGGGAGAGGAGTGCCCCATTCCCGGTGCTGCTGGGCTGCACTGGGGCAGCCCATGATCACCACCCTGCATTAGGAGTGCCCGGAGTGCAGAAAGAGGGAGTCACAAGCCCAAAGGGGATGCCAAACCCCCGGTTCCCATACCCCGACCCGTGCCACAGCACTGAACATTCGCACCCGGCCCCCATAGACCTCGGGCGGCAGCCGCAAGGGTGTCTCGGTGGGGGTGGGGGCAGGGTGAGACTAGTGTGGGGCACGCGACTCCCTGGAGTTCCGGTCAAGTGGAAGGAGATGCGGACCGCGATCTCACGACGACCAGACGGTGTGCCAGCTGGACAAAAGAGGAAGGCCCAGTGGGCGGGGCAGGCGTAAGTACCTTACCCCCACCTTCTGCCACACCTGAAGTGACACTAAGCCAGTGCGAACAGCAAAACACACAAGATGATGGATGGAATGTTGCACAATGGCAAAACATTCACCCCTAGTCACAGATCTGGGTTTAATCCATCGTTATTTTGCTCACCACGCCACCCTAGTACAGACATGGCCATATGCAAATAAGTCTTGACCCTGTGCCTCATGGGAACAGTCCAGCCCGAAATGCCAAGCCATGCCTTCCCTGGACCGGAATCAAGCATCCTAGGACCGGTTTCTGGCTATCAGCCGTCTTCAGCCAGGATAGCTTGACTCCAGTGGCTTAGTGAGCACGGGACCCAAGTCTGGGCATACCCTTCCCACATAGGGTTAACAGCAAAACACAAAGATGATGGACGGTATATTGGACAATGGCAAGACGGCTGATAGCCAGAAACCGGTCCTAGGATGCTTGATTCTGGTCCAGGAAAGACATGGCTTGGCAGTTCGGGCTGGACTGTTCCCATGAGTCACAGGGTCAAGGCTGATTTGCATATGGCCATGTCTGAACTGGGGTGGTGTGGAGTGCAAAAAAACGATGGATTTAGGCCCAGATCTCTGTACTGGGGTTAATGTATGACATTGTTCTGCATTCTGTCCATCAACTATTGTTTTTGCAATTGTCACCCCGAGTGGGATGGGTATGCTCAGACGTGGGTCCCGTGCTCACTACGCCACTGGAGTCAAGCTATCCTGGCTGAAGACAGCTGATAGCCAGAAACTGGTCCTAAGATGCTTGATTCCGGTCCAGGAAAAACATGGCTTGGCAATTCGGGCTGGACTGTTCCCATGAGGCACAGGGTCAAGGCTGATTTACATATGGTCATGTCTGAACTGGGGTGGCTTGGTGAGCAGAATAATGATGGATTAAACCCAGATCTGTGACTGGGGGCGAATGTTTTGCCATTGTGCAACATTCCGTCCATCACCTTGTGTGTTTTGCTGTTAACCCTATGTGGGAAGGGTATGCCCGGACGTGGGTCCCGTGCTCACTAGCCCACTGGAGCATTGGATAGCAACTAAGGGTTGGATAGCGTAGGGGTAAAAATTACTATTCCCACTCCAGAGATTCCAACAGTAGGGAACAGTAGGGAAAGTGACCAACTCCGACGACACCCTCACCGCCGCCGAGCACCTTCACTTCCAGATACACACCGACCCCAAAACCACCCTCAGAGGCACCCTCATCTACAGACCCCCGGGACCCCGCACACAATTCAGCAAAGCCATCGCAGACTTCATCTGCCCGCACACCCTCACCTCCTCAGAATACATCCTCCTGGGGGATCTCAACTTCCACCTGGAGAACAACAATGACAGCAACACCGCCACCCTGCTGGACAACCTCGCCAACCTCGGACTCAAGCAACTGGTGAACACCCCCACCCACTATGCCGGCCACACGCTCAACCCCATCTTCTCCTCCAGCAAGCACATCTCCTTCAGCCACTCCACCGGACTACACTGGACAGATCACAGCTGCGTCCACTTCAACTTCAGGAGAACCACGACCCACCACCACCCGCAACAGGTCCCCTGCAGAAGCTGGAGCAAGATCACCGCCGACCAGCTCACCACCTCCCTCAGCCAGAACCCTCCCACCAACACAACGGACCCCAACGAAGCAGCCCGCAACCTCACACAGTGGCTCAGCAACTGCGCCGAAGACCTCGCACCACTGAAGAACCCTCCCAGCAGACCCGGCAGCAGGAAAGCCTCGTGGTTCACCAATGAACTCAAAACCTCCAAGAAAAACTGCCACACCCTCGAGAAAGCCTGGCACCACGACCATACTGCAGAAAACATGTCTCTAGTATCCTAAAAATAGAAGCTCTGTTCTCTAAGAATAGTTCTACTTTAAGCAGAGTACCATGTGCCAAAAAAAAGGTAAATATTTTGAAAAATGGACAAAAATAATTTTGCTTTCAGGGGAAAATGAGTTCCAAATATTTTCTGTAACTTTGTTTATCAAAAAACTGAAGGCCGAATTCAGAGTTCAGGGAACGCTGTGTGCTCATTGTTTTTATTAAGAGTTATTCTCATTGATTGGAGAAAACATTATTTCAGACAGACCCGCAAAAAATTGGTTTACCACATCAGGTGAAAGTTCGACCAAGTTCGAAAATACTGCAGCTGTGCAGTTCTCTGCGTGATTGCTATCATCTATGGTTGGATCAGCAATGCTCACAGAAGGCTGTACCTGTTTGGTGCTGCTTTCCTCTCGTACATCACCGCCACCTATTCGTAGTGGTGAAGTCTCAACGAATGCCGTCATCAGAATCGGTAGCCGCTGGGGACAACACGATGCATGATTCGTTACAGGACCTAGCAAAGTATTGATATCCATTGGTACTGCTGATTGTAGTGTAAGACAGACGTCCAACACGCATTCTTCTCCGCATAGCAGACATCGACGCACAGGTATGATGCAATCTTGCCAGATCGGTCTGAATTAAAGAAACCAGGTTGTTCTCAGATCTCTTAGCCGGGCCAATCCGAGGACCTTAGTGATACGGTCTTGGTATCGTATTGCTAGGATTGTTTCTTCCATCGTTGCTAGAGTCTTGTCTGTGGATTGGCTTGCCATATTGGTGCAGAAGGAGCAAAAATAAAATTCCTGCCACGAGTCCCAAGATTAAGGGTAGGCCGCCAAAGAGAGAATGGACAATATTCGGGAATATGCCCAGAACTGTTTCAAAGGGTGCTAACAGTCCCGAAAAAATTGTCTTAAATACATGTGCGATGCCACTGGTTACAGACATGTTTAAGATTTGGCTTAGTATTTCTACGAAATGCACTGGGCAATTTGTCGATAAAAGGGAATGTATCTCTGCCGATGTCCTTGCCACTTGCAGATCATACATTTCTTTTGATGAGGTTAAAGGCACAGTTGTCTGTAAAAGAACAGACTTCATTCTGCTTAAAGTATCAATTCGAATAGAAGAGATATTCAACAGAGGCCATAACTCAGCCCCCATATCTGGATTGCTGTGTGGATACAATACTTGCATACAGCAAATGGCCCTGGAAGTTACAGTTGTTAGATAGGCTTTTCCTGGCAGCATGCCACAACAGCTGTGGTCACTTATTAAAACGTAACTGCCGTTAGAAAGTGGTCTAAAAAATGGCTCTATCCGTTTTGCAGGCCTGCCATGCAGGTGACATGACAGGTTATTTGAAGACCCTTCGCAGGCTCCATGCAAATTAATACCTTGACACAGAAGTGTACCGCTTAGTGATTTTTTACAATTTTTACCACTAAGAAATACCTCCTTATTCCCTTCACTATAACATCTGTGTGTATAAGGTAAATCCCAGGTTGATTTGATGTATTCTTTACCCAACCTTTCATACTGGCCTACAGGTATATACTCTTGACAGTATTTAAACTGGAAAGTTGTTATCGGAATTGTTATCGTTCCATGTATTATCCATTCAATGACAGGTCTCTCTGACATTGTCAATGGTAATCTCTCGAGTTTTTCAATGCTCAGAATCGTATAGTCTGCTCCTTTTTGTGCCAAACTGATTTGTTTATCAGTAAGGTTAAAGATACCGAATAATGACGTTGTGTTGATTAAACGCCATGGTACGTAGCCTGAACGCAGATTTTGCAACGTCCAACCAAGCTGTACAATAGAACGTAATTGAGACTGACCATGTTGTAACATTAGTAAGTCCTGCTCTATTATATCAAAAGCAGATGATACAATGCTGTCCAGTGAATATATTCTGGAGGACAGAGTCGTTAACCCATTGTCCACAACAGAAAGTGATTTTTCCAAATTTATACGATCAATTTCTTGTATTTTTTCTGCTGTCTCAATTTGCATTACTTTCCATGCTTCGCTGTACGCAGCGTATATACCGGCCACTATGAAACGTTTTTGACGCTGTTTGCGTGGTCCCATTATGAAATCACGCAAGTCAGCACCGTCTTTAAGTAATGTCAAGTTTGCTTAATTTCAGCCAGTGTGGATTTTTCTAGCTACTCAAGGCATAGTTTCCCTACACTGTATGTTGTAACTATCCCTGGATGTTGTCTCTGGGAGTGTCTAGGGTCTGGTCTGGTCATTTTGAACCCCTGTGTTTTGTTCAGGAATCTATCTTGACAGTTATTCGTGTCTGTTGGCCAGATCAACCACTTTTTCCAATCAGGATGTGTTCTGTTTTGGTGTAAAATATGGGGTACGTCTATCTCCACATCTGTAGTGCTGTCACTATCAGTTATGGGTTTCGGAATAGACGGTGTATTTAAATCTTTTATCTTAGCTAGGCCAAGACAAGTAGTTTGTTGAATTGTGTCATTCAAGAATATTATTTGTTCTGGGATCGTGCAGGCCCGAAATAGTGCTTCTAGGCCTTGTACTTGCCAATCTTTGGAACCCCAGATCGTTTTTGTTTCAATGGTGTTTTTCCAAAATTCGAAACCGAATGTAGACATTTTTTCATAATATTTTTCAGAATAAATCAATTTAGTATTTGTCAACATTGTTTTCATTCCTGTCCTACTTAACATTTTGAAATAAAACGTTTCTGGATCACTGTTATTAAACCCTGAGAAGTATTGGAATTTCTCATAAAATGTTTTCGAACGGCCTTTTGGTGGAGTTGGACAGTGTTCCCACTGGTTATAAGATAAAACAGTTCTAGGCTGAGCAGTTTTATGCAAATAGTGATCACCATAATGTTTGTAACAGTATAACTCTTCATAATTCGATGAACCCTGCAAGTAATCATGTTCTGTAAATTTGGCTGACATTACTAAATCTGACATCATATTATTAATGTTTTCAAAGTCCCAGTCATCAGAGAAGGTACTTGGTGTCACAAAGTCACTTAATAAAACCTTGAACTGGTGTGGATACTTCAAGAGCTCAACCGGGCCAAAAATGTCATAATCAGTTCTGTCCCATGCTACCCCACCGGGTATTCGTTTGGCTGAGGTGTTTACAGATGTCAGTTCTCTTTTCTCGATGTGAGAGGATGTGTGAGGCTTTAGGACCAAGTTGATGTTCTGACTTGCTGTGTCCATTGTACTATATTTTCCATCAATGAATTTTCTCAAACAGAGAACCATGATGAGCCAAAGCAGGAGAGTAAGTACACCTAACACAATCCAAAATTCAATCCATGGTGAAATCAGATATGTTTCTTTTAGTTGGTGAAAAAGTTCAATTACTTTGTCTTTGAAAGTATTTGTTGGAGGCGTTTCTTCATGCTCGCTTGGATCTTCAGAGAAGTCGTCGAAATTGATGAAGTAGCCAGATGCAGTTCTGTCAATTGTTGGAATTTTTTTCGGATTTTCATTTGCTTTTGCACTTTTCTTTGTTTCATTAGCATAGTCAGAAGCTACATCATTGTAGACTGGTGTTTCTTGACGAACTGTTGTTATTTGGGTTTCAAGAGGCACTAGTTCCATGGCATTATTGCATAGTCCTTTGTTATTCACTGCAGGTTTATCAAATGTGATTAGTCTCTCAGTATGAGCCTCTCGGATTGCAGCAAATTTCGGTATTCTGCTATTTCTTGGGAGTCCACTTGGCCTACTACTTATTATTGGCCACATGATTTTGGTTTTACCAGGTCGATGGATACAACTCTGTTCTCCCTTTCACCAGCAAGGGGCGGTAGTACAACTGATCTTGTTCCGCTGATAGCTAAGACAGGTACTGCTTTTCTGTAAGAAGGCCCAAATTCCTTCTTTACCGCGATCTTTTCTCTGACCAGATCCCCAATCTTTGGAATCCAGACAGGTCTTGCTAGGACAGGTGGTTTTTCTTCAGTGGCTGTCGGCTGTAGTTTCAACTTTATGTTACTCAGGTTTTTTCTTGTTTCATGTAAATCCTGTAAAACAGCCAAACGGTCTTTGATATCAAAGGATTTTTCTTCTACCACTGAAGTATGACTATCAACATCCTGAATAAGCATTCTAGTCCCGAACAATAGTTCGTATGGAGTGAGACCTTTTAGAGAATTTCTTGGCAGATTATTAAGACTACGTTGGACACATGTTAAATGTTTGACCCACCCATTACCCGAACCTAATACCCTCGCCGCTATAGATTGCTTTATGTCCCGGTTTTTTCTTTCCACAACCGCATTTCCCTCAGAATGGAAGGGAGAAGAGTACCGCAATGCGATGCCCATTCTGTTTATGGCCTCTTTGTAAGCTCGAGAGCTAAACGCAGGACCTTGATCAGAATGTAGCATGCCAATTGCGTATGTGCTGTTATAGACTCGCAAATCTTTTATAACACTTCTGGCGTCAGCCGAGTGCTGGGGCCTCATTTTTAAGTGAATCAAGTCTAGGCATGGGCGAATTTTGCGAATCTGGCGTTTGCGAATTTGCGTATTTGCGAACTCGCAATCCGCAAAATCCGTGAATTCTCGCGAATTTGCGGATTTTTTTTTGTGTTCGCATGGGTTTCTGCCAGTTCGCGAGGGTTTTGTACCAGTTCGAAATTGCGAACTTACTTGTTGGCTCGCAACGGTCGCGACTTTGTTGTTTCAACGTCTGGTTCATCATCACAGGTTCACAGCACGCTCTGTTTCACCACTGCCACCCTCTGATTCACCCATGCCACCCTCTGGTACATCACTGCCACCCTCTGATTCATCACTGTAGATTATGGGGGGGAAAAGCAAGCACAACTGCCCTGCTTCAACTGACATGAATTAATTTGGGGTTGATTAATGTGTCACTGAATTTAAACTTCCTGTCTGGCACCTGCTTCCTTATCTGTAATTTGCTTTCTGTTGCAGTGCAATTTTTTTTCCCAGGACCTTTGTGGCCTACTTGTAGCTATTCTATGAGCCTGCTGTGAGGGTCAGAGCAGGGTCATAGAATAGTTGCAAGTAGGCAACTGAACTCTGGAGGGGCCCCTCAGGAAGCACTACAGGGAATGGTTACTAATGATGAGTTTGAACTTTTGCACCTGCTGAGTGCTTTCAGTTTTGCCAAACTCGTTTTTCTGCAGAACAGCAACTGTAATGCCCCAAACAAACATAGGCAACTGAACTCTGGAGAGGCCCCTCAGGAAGCACTACAGGGAATGGTTACTAATGATGAGTGAACTTTTGCACCTGCTGAGCGCTTTCAGTTTTGCAAAACTCATTTTTCAGCAGAACAGCAACTGTAATGCCCCAAACAAACTTACTTGTGAAAGTTGATTTCTAATCCCAAAGTGATCCAAAGAAAGTCAAAAAGGCCTCAAATCCAAAAAGGTGCAGGCAAATGTCAACCTGAGGAGTTATTCTGATAAAAATCATAATTTTCAGAAGGTTTATGCTGCTTGCTGGTGGATTTCTTGTGCAGAATTGCAAATTTTGTAATTTCGCGAGTGCGAGATTGTTGCTGCCCGCCGCATCTACATGTTCGCAATTGGGAACTCTGGCGATGCGTCGCCAAAGTCCCGCGGGATCCTGCAGCAAGATCCAAAATGCCGCAGCACTCGCAAAATATCGAGAAAAACAACTCGGCAAACGCTGAATGACGGTAAGTGAACGCCGCATGCCGCAATATTGTATCACCAAGCAAAAAAATCCGCTGCGTGCGAATTTGCGGATTTTCGGTAAATTTGCCAGAGTTCGCGGATTGCGAATTTACCAAAAATCCGCAAAATCCGCGAGCGGAACGGATTTTCCGCCCATGCTTAATCAAGTCTTTATTAATTATGGGACGCATTTCTCCGACTGGATTTCTGCGCTATAGATAGTCTGATGCTATCTAATAGTGGTATCTGGGCTACAGGCTGGTCCGGTTCACAACTGCGATCTCTATTGCAGTTCTTGCATTTTTTTGCAAAATAGTAGATATCTACGCTCATTCCCGGCCACCAGTACTCCGATTGTAGTTCCATCAGAGATTTCACGATCTCTTGGTGCATCAGACCCAACCCCATATGTGCTTCTTGTAGTAAGAAGATTCTCCGGTTTGTGTTTGGAATTACCCTATACCCCACTCCAGGGATTCGAGCAAACGGAACGGAGTTTGCATCAGTTATGTATGTATTACTGAGTGGATAGTTGAGAGGTAATGCTGCATAATCGCCTTATAATGAGGTTTTTACTGCCAGCATAGTTTCTCCATCTATATGTTTTTCTGAACGCTTTTCAGTGGCTACGGAAGCCGGTTGAACCGCTTCCGCTGTGGCTGTGTTAGCCAATGAATTCCCTGCAACGTGAACGCCATCACGTTGATGACTCAGTGCGTGTATCACTTGAGTATTTCGTAGTTCTTTCTTTACAAGAACTACTTGTTCCCAAAGCGTTTTATGCTTTATTTTAGCACCTGTGTCATCTTTGTAACTGTTTTTGATCCATGTCTGCATGTCACTATTGTATGATTTGACGCAGAAATACGAATCGCACACTATTAGTGTGGGGAATTCGCGATCAGCATTTTCAAGCGCCATCTTTAAAGTTCTTATTTCAGCTCGCTGAGCTGAACATTTCCTGAGTGATTCAGTTTTGGTAATCATTGGTTTGAATTTACCAGAGCGCCAGCGACCTTTAACAATCGCGCACGCTGCATCGTAGGATTTATTTTCTACATTGTAGTGTTGTGCGAATCTGTCCATATAGATTACGCAGGTATATTGTTCTAGAGGCAGAATTTCAGCTGGCAGAGGATATTCTCGTTCATACACTAGATCATTTAGTTTTTTTCAGTTTTGGGTTAAAATAGTATTTCACGTCTTCTGCAGCAAGAGAATTTTCCCATTGTATCCATTCTGGATCTAATGCCACAGCATTTAAATTGCGTGTGCACGTTCATGCCTCAAGGGTTGATTCTGCTGTAAAAACAGTTATCCTTCTGCCTTGGGCTAGGGGTCTTTCTTTTGCTACAGCAGTTTTAACCGCTGTCAGAATTTTTTCTGTAGAGCTAAATTTCATTTCAGCTTGAGTGTACAAATGAGATTTGTAAGCTATAGGTACAGTTTCTCCCTCATTAGAGGTCAGGTATGTGAATCCGCATCTTCCTGGGATGACTCGGATTACAAGATTGCGTATGTTTTCGCGAATTTGTAATTTTGTTTTAGTTAACATATCTGTTTGCAATGATCTCAAAATCTCTGTGTGTTTCTGAGTCCAATTGGTTTGTTTCAAATCTGGTCTTATTAATTCATAGAGAGGTTTAACCCTCTCGGCATCATTTAGAATGTATGTTCTTCCGAAATTCAGGAAACCTAATATTGATTGTAAATTCTTCAGCGTTTTTGGTGCTTCGAGTACAGCACATTTCTCTAAGAAATTGTCTGCCAGGCTTTTGCCTTCACTTGACAATTCATATCCTAAAAATAGGACAGTAAGATGGGCAATTCGCGAACCCAAGTATTATGGTGTTCACCCTTTTTAAGTGAGTCTCCAGGTCATCATCTGTGAGATAGATGTCATCAACATATGATAATGCTTCATCATCATATATTTGTAGTAACTCTGTTACCCTTGCTGAGAATAATCCTGGGCTATTCTTGAATCCCTGTGTGAGTCGGCAAAATTGTTTTTGCGATCCAATTATTGAGAAAGCGGTCAAATACCTGCTTTCAGGTGCAATGTTTCGACAGAAGAATCCATTAGAGATATCTAATGTCGTTTTATATTTTTTTCGCACAATGTTATTCATTAGTGCTGCACTATGTGAGTGTTGTACTGCAAATGTTTTACAACAGGAGTTAAGGTGTCTGTAGTCCAAAACTAGACGATATGAATCGTCTGGCTTGGAGACAGGAAACAAAGGATTGTTCATTTGAGAGGTGCATGTTTCGATCACCCCTTGATATTCAAGTTGATCTAGGATCTCCCTGACGTGCTTTTTAGCTTCTTGTTTAACTGGGTACTGCCTTTGTGCAGTGGGCTGATTTTTTAACTGGATTTTGTGGTGAGGTGAGACCTCATCCCATCCTACATGATTTTTGTATAAAGCAGGAGCTTGGGCCACTGCCCATTTTCTTTCCAATGTGTATTTTTTATGAATCTGGATATGATTCGAGAAGGCAGGCATAATCATTTCTTCGCCATGAGGGCACTCCCTGACAAACTCTGGTGGCCAGTCTTTCTCAGCTAACAGAATGTCATAGCCTTTTGAAAGTTTTTCCCAAAAGAGACCTTTTATTTTCCTAGTTTTATCTCCCTCTATACGTAATGTTATTTCATATAGTTTATGGAGCACACTAACTCGTGTGTCTGCAGTTTCCACCTGAATGTACTCATTCGTGTCCACTGTCTCCAGAAGATTCATCAGGATCTTGCGAGCTATGGTCACTTCTGCTGCGCTGTCTAGCATTGTCTGTGCCCACTCTCCATTTTTTAGTTGTGTCCTCAGAATTCTCGGCATGTTTAATCTTAATACTTGCTACCTTCTTTCTTGGAAATTATAATTTTTTACTTTGATGAGCAGGTTCCTTGTCTTTGGACTTGACGTGCTCTTCTCTGTGCTCTGATTGTCCTCTTCTTTCCGATTTCTGTGAGGAAGATCGAGAAAGATTGAGTGAGAAGGATCGAGTGGGACGTGTATCAACATCTTGATATCTGACTGGTTTTCTTATTTTATCCCTATCTCTAAGGGTATATCTTTTTTCAGAGGGTTCCCTTTGGGGAGACTTGTCTTCTCGGCCTGGAGATCTCTCTCTACGCTGAGGAGACCTTCCTATGGACTGGAAATGCTTTGCCCTGGGAGTGGATTGGTTATTTCCATCCCAACTCTTTTTTAGAGTTTTTAAATTATTTTTAATAAATGTTTTTTCAGAATTTTCAGTTAGTTGGGGTTTTACCGGTTTCCCACCCAAACTATCTCTTCCTAACTCTTCATAGGATTTTTCTATGATTCTGGCAAGTTCCAATGGTTGGGCTGCTATATCTGTTTCCTTCAGTTTCTGGAGGATCACAACAGATGCTGCTTCTCCTTTTATGTTGGCTAATAATATAGCCAAGACCTGCTTGAAGTTTTTCAGAAATTTCATACCCAGGGTTAAAGCAGGTTCTGGACCGAATTCATTTTGAATCTGTCTTAATACATCTGGTATGACCGCCATAGACAGGACACCATGTGTTTTTGTGTAGATTGAAGCAAAGACTGTGCCCCAAGTGTCACAGTCTTCCACATGTGGTGCGATCCCCATTGGGAGACAGATAGTCAGAATTCTGTGTTTCTCAGTAGGAGTAGTATCTGGAAATACTGCCTCTATTTGAGTAATATTTTGTGCTAACCAGAATGAAATTTGTTCCTGTTTTATGGGTACTTTACCAAGACATGATTGTATGTTCTGTGGTGTGATTTTGTTTGTGTACCCCTGGTGAGGGGTCAGCTGTGGAATATTAATTGTCGGTTAGACTGTTGAAGTCCGCATGACATATTGGACCAATTGTCTATGTATTTTAATTAAAAGTTTTAGCTGAGCTAAAAGTTCAGGAACTGACATTTTATCATTGTTTGGATGTGGTGTGTAGCTGGTTAGAACCGGCCATGTTGCTCCTGGTCAACCTAGTGGACCGAGCCTGGTGATGTGATTATTATGTTTTAGGGCGCCATTAAACCAGAGCAGGTGCTCTTGGTAATTTAGTGGGATTTCCACGTCCTCGAAAGGAGTGTATTCATCCGGAGGTTCCTCTGTTTTGTAATAGTGGAATTCTTTTGTTGTAGCGTTTGCTGCTGGAAAGTGTATCCATGAATAGAATACCTCTGTCTGCCAATATTCATATGCCTCTACCACGAATATGACTGTACCACCTCATGATGTCAGTCCATTTTCTATAAGTTTAAGAGTTATAGTTCTTCTTATATTGACCGGAATGATTATAACACTCGGATCATTGTCTTGGATGGTGGTGTCTTCCTCTAAGAGTCGAGCTGCTATTCTAGCTCTCTCTGCTTCATTGTCACTTTCCACCATTTTTACTGACAGAAAGCTTTTGTTGCAGATCAAGTTTCAAGGAAACAAAGATTAGGTGCACAATATTTTGGAACACTGTATCCTTCAACGTTGACTAAACCAAAAACTAAAACATAGGAATCTCTTCCTACTAAGTTCTGGCGGATATTAACCTTTTACCCACTCCAGACGTCTATTGGAGTTTTTACGGGAAAAAGGGGTCTGTGTGAAAAAGCACAACTGAGTTGCTCTAGTGTCTTACGTTAGATTTATCGCCTTACCAAACGTTGGGCGCCATGTAGTGTAGTTCCTATTTTCCCAATAGGCTCTGCGCATTGGAATAACATAAACAGCAGTGTATACGTAGGACTGAGGTCATCTAGGTCTCTACTGACTATGTTAAACTTAATTTAAGTTTGCGCCAGCTAGCTCAGAGGTCACTGGAAACTTTCTTGAATGAATAGGGAGGGATAAGCTCCCCTGGCTCAGACAAGAAGGGATTCAGTTTCCGACAACCGCATAAACATGACAACTTTGCTCCCTCAGAATAAGAGTATATCTCTAGAGTCGTGTGAAAACAATAGACAGCTATTTCACTCAGTCAGCAGTGCATACTTAGTTTCACCAGAATGCAGAGAAATAGAGAGACAGGCTTTTCCAATAATAGGTGTTATTTATTGAGCAGTCTTCTTTCTCATGCAAGAGAAATTAATTGCCAAAATTGCAATACTTAAAGTCAAGTAAAGTGCGTACAGTAAAAGTAGTATTAGGAAATAATACTGTAAAAGCATTGATATGGTTTCTTAGCCATATGATACTTTAAAATGGCTAAAATATATACATACATAAATACATTGACTAACGTACTCAACTGGTGCTTCTAACTAAGCCTACCCCGGTGTACCTGACCTAAGCCTAATACTTGGGAAGGGATGAGTAAGTAGCAGTTTAAGTTAAATTGGTTAAGATTATTTTGCCAAGAATCTGCATCAAGAATTCTCCTAAGGGTTTAGTCAGCTCCGTACCTTGGTAATAGAATGTGGGAGGTCTGGTATCTCTTTCCTCAGGACTCGATATCCCAGCAACCCGCAAGGGTACGCTGGAAACACCGGAGCTGGATTTTCTCGGCTGGAAAAAAAGACAGCGTCTCTCTCAGTGCGTCAAACGGGAGGGGCGGCTTCCGTGGGCTCTCGCATCAGCTGGGCTCTCGGGCAAGTAGATGGCTGCTCTGCTCCAAACCACTGTGTGTTTGCTTAAGGCAAATGTTGGTATTTTATACCTGGAAGGTGCCGGGTTTGACGTAAGGTTGGACATAAGACGTCACTAAGAACTAACAGTTCTTTCTGGACTTCAGGAGTTCTTGTTCAAATCAAAACAAAAGCAGGGGGGATTTCCCGGGCTGCTGGAGGCTTGGTTTGTTTAAAGAACGCGTTGTGCTTTCTAGGAGTCTATGGGAGTAGCCGTGCTGTGCTTTGGACTGCATGGGCTATTACTAAATATGGATCTGATTCTTATGCCGTTATCAGGATATTATTGATTATAACCTCACAAGGGCATAAATCGGGAATATCGAATTAGGGTCCTAGATATAAACACGAGAGTATAAAATACCCCGTCCTAATATTACAGTTTTCCAATAAATCATTTGCAGCCTGAATATCTGATCGATAGTTGACATCCCTTCCCTGAAGCCAGCTTGGAGTGGAAAGAGAATGTTGAACTCGTCCATCCAAGACTGTAGACGTACCAAAAGGATACGAGCAAATACTTTTTGGGACAGATCAATTAGCTAATGGGGCGATAATTAGTGGGTAGTAGAGGAGATCCCTTTTTAAAAATGGGAATTATTTCAGCCCCAGCCCATGAATGGGGAATAGCCATACCAAGGACAATCGCATTGAACAAGACTAGCAAATAGGGAGCCCAGACAGTTGGTTCAGAGCGAAATAGGTCACCCGGGATTTTATCTAAACCTGGCGCCTTTGCCGAGGTTATCTTCCCCAAGGCTAGAGTCACCTCATTCAAAGTGATTAAGTGATGATCCAAGATACAGGGGGTCCATTGTGGAAAGGGCTGGGTTTGTGAATCTTTGTCCTCACTAATTCTCACATATAAGGTCTCAAAATGGGCCCTCTATTCTTCCTCACCTATATTAGGTTCATGTGCTGATTTACCTTCTTTGGTACCCAGATTAACTAAGTTCCAAAAAGATCGCAGATCACGGGTATTTAAAGCCGATCTGATTTCATCCCACATATTAGATGCCCCCTCACATTTGGCCTTTGTCACTTCTGCTTTATATTTGGCCCTTACTTCTCTGATCTTGATCTATCGGTCTGTTTAACAGTGTAAATAAGATTAGTTTTAGCATGTTGGCAATTCGCATTATACCAACTATGACGGGAGTTATTCACAACCTTTGCTTTTCTGTCTTTACGAAAAAAAGCAGCCACTGTAGTAGTGAGGTCTTGATGGTTTGTTGTGAGATCGTCATAACAATCCTTGGTAGTACCAATTTGGCTGACAGCCTCCAAGTATGGAATAACTTGGTGATATAATGCTGCCGGAGTTTCGTTGGACCGGGCAAAATCTGACCATCGAACTCTTTTGCCCCCATTTGCCTGTATCATACCGTGTGTGTTAACCAGGTTATTTCCCATCAACCTCTTTGCACTGGGTATTAGAAATTCTAAAAAAAGGGCATTATGGTCACTGTCAATACGAGGTATAATTTTAAAATCACTCACCCTGTTCCACGAGCTTATAGAGACCATTATAAGGTCTAGAAAAGAAGAATGTCCAGGTCTATTAAATGGGCATACCCTGGGATTATCTAGTTTGGTCCTTCCATTACATGCTCTTAAAGAAAGATTTAACGTTAATGTGGTTAACTGCAATACTAATGGTGTCCAAACATTCACAGGGGGAAAGTTTGACTCTGGAATAGACCAATATCGATCCTCCTCTCCAAGTACACCCATATGGAGCCCTTTCAATGGCTCAAAATGACAATTCATATCCCCACCCATAATTATTACTACATTATCAGGGATAACTGAGAGAAAAGAGGTTAGATCTGTTAGGGTAGGTGAGGTAAGTGCCCTAGGGACAGGGCGGGAATACATGTTAACTAAGGCTATTTTTATCCCTTTGCCGAAAGTTAAAAATACGCAAAGGATATCCTGGGAGGATGTATCCACCCGTTCTACCTCACATCCCAAGTGTGTGCCCACCCACGTACACAACCCTCCCGATGGTCTGCCCCTCCCCATTTGTATAGCTGGACTAAAAAAGGTTGCATAACCAAGTTTGCTGGGTTCTGATCTGGCCCAGGTCTCTTAAAACATACATAAGTCATGCTGCTCAACCAGTTCATTCCAGTCTGGATCATCCATCTTAGATGCCATGCCCGCAATGTTCCAAGATAAAAGCCGTACAAAAGGAGGGGAGCACCTTAATGATATGCTCGCAGAAAGAGGGTCTGGATCCCCCCTAACAACTGATTGGGCCCTCCTATCCATGTAGAACCAGCTTTTTGGAGACCCCTGCCCCACTAGGAGAGTCGAAGCCAGCGGTGCAGGGGACACCTAGAATCTACGGGTTCTTCTTGCTTGAATCATACATTACCAAAGAGACCAGGACAACCAGCCGTGGAGGGAAGTAAGTTATTTATTAGCTCGAGCTAAGGACAGGGTCCCAGAATGGTACAAAGGCAATTCTACGGAGACTGCTGCTTCAATCTGCAGCGCACACATACTTATAGTACTTGCCACGCCCATTTGCACAATACATAGTTCCACATTTTGATAATTTCCTCATCTGACAAGTTCTTCGTCAGTCTTGTGGTGCAATCGTGGCCAGGGGACATATGTCTCTGATTGCACAATGTACACAGCCTCGTGCTTCCTTGCTCAATTGTGTGGTCACAAGGTGCAGCCTCGTGCTTCCTTGATCAGATGGTGTGGTCACGGGGCACAGCCTCGTGCTTCCTTGACCAGATGGTGTGGTCACAGGGCACAGGAGTTGGTCGTGACAGGCTGAGTTACCAACAATGGACAGGATGTGGCTGAGTCTCTGGCACAACTGGGGGGTGAGGCACACAGGCAGCTTCTCGGAATCGGCTCGACCACAAGGAGGAAGGAGAGTTGTGCAAGTTTCAACAGGGACGTGGAAAACAATTCTCCTTGAGACCCGAGCATTTAAATCTTTTAGGGGCGTCTACACCAGATCTAGTATCCATTTCTCTTAACAGAGAAGCTTGGTGGTTGACGTAATCCAAGTGCATCCACAACCTGGGATTAAGTCAATCTATAGCATCCAGGGGATCAAATCTATTACAAACCGGGATATTAAAAAACGATGGCGGTCACAGTGGATACTGATCAAGATTATAATGGAAATTCCTATGGACCATGCCTCTTTTGATCGGGCCTGTCCGCTTCTAGTCTCACCCAACTGCATACCACCCCGGGGATAGAAGCAGTCAAGTGGAAGTAAACAAATGCCAGCTTTTTCCCTAAGATTGGCACTACTGATTAATGAATGGACCATATGCTTGTTTCTGAAATTGATCACAATACACAATCCCCATTGATATCTTTATGTCTTTGTCCCACCCATCCCACCCTCCGTGCCATAATGATTTCTCCAACGTCCCTAATTTTGTGTTGTTTGTTTAACATAAACCAATGACAGACTTTATTTCTTAGATCAATGAATGACTCTCTAGGCCCTTTTTCTAACACTGGTACGCCTGCCAAGACTAATACAAAAGGGACTGAGGCTGGTGGGAGATCTAGACACGGGGATGGGGGAATCGAATCAGAAGAACCCATAGGTAGCGCATTCCTTTCCCTACTATCTACTGGGTTGTGGACCTCTACATGTGACATAACTGGGTCACGTTCGCTACTTCTGGCCGGCAGACATTGGGAGTCAATCTTATTCAGGGGGACCTTACCTAACCCTACTTTTGGGCCCCTGTCTATTACCTCTTCTGGGGTAATATTGATACTACTCGAGGCTTCATGATTGGTCCCGGTGGGTAAAATCGGGACTCTATCCCTCCTGTCTAGGTTATCCCTGCCTGCCCATTGTTCCACCAATATGGCTAGCTTGTCCACCCGGTCCCAAATGTTTTTTAGTTCCTTCCTGTCAATAGTCCTTACTTGGATCCGCATGTCCAATATGACCTCCATAACCCAGGCCGGTTGTTCCAGAGCTATAGGGTTAGATAAAGGTTGTCCCAGAACAATAGGATCTTGTACGGGCTTCAGTAGTTTGGCGTTCTTTGGCTTAGTTTTCGACCGTGTGGCCGGTTTTCTAGTTTTGGAGCAAGCGCCCCTGGAGGCCAACTCCTCTGGGCTTTCAGGAACACATTCAGGTGATGATATTGGGGACTCCAGATTCGGCAAAGAAACAGACCCAGTAGCAATGTGAGGAGAGATTGCTGGAATCAAATTTGGGGTGAGAGAGAGTCGCCTTTCAGTCAACTCGATTTCATTGGCAACAACCCCAGTGGCTCTTTGTAACATTTTGGTAATGCACAGAGGATAGTATAGGGCCTGGAGACGATAGAGGCTTGCGCCTACCCATTTTGAACATTAACTGCCAACTCACTAGATTTTGAATTAAAAAAAAGTAGGGTCACCCACCTGCAGCCAGAATAATGGAGAAGGTAAGGGGAATTGGCCCAGCCCAGCCTCTTACGGCCACTGACGGGCAAGGACGGGCCCGCCCTTGGCCCGGGCTTTGCCCGGGCGCTACCCGCGCTGCGGGAGGCATGAAGCGCTAATGAGGGCTGCAGGCGCCTGTCGATGACGCTGTCAGCGCTGTTGGAATCTGTAGTCCTCGGCGTGGCTTCAGTGATGGCCGTTTCCCTCACAGCGGTCCCGATCCGAAGGGGCCTCCACACAGCCCCTGCCCCAAGCAGCCAGGAAGGCGACCAGCAAGTGGAGAAGGGTAAGTAACAGAGACGTTCCCCACTCGGCAGTAGGCAAAAACCAAATGCGCGTCCCCATATGAAATGCAATAGGTCTCGCATTTGGGAGAGTCAGAGTTATTGGTATTGGGAATGATAATGTATGTCTCGCCTTTGGGACCTTATAAGTGTTTAGCCATGCAGCACATTATCCATAACGTCTGCACACACTGAAATGAGTAAGTGCCTTCTGTGAATACCAAAACGAGTAAGTGTGAAATGAGTAAGTGCCTTCTGTGAATACCAAAATTCTAGTAAGTTTAGGATTTTGTCTTAAGTTCGTTCTGTGAATTGGTCCCTACGTTAAGACAAAATCCTAAACTTACTAGAATTTTGGTATTCACAGAAGGCACTTACTCATTTTGGTAGTCACAGAAGGCACTTACTGATCAATGAGTAAATGCCTTCTGTGAATACCAAAATGAGTAAATGGTAGTAAGTTTAGGATTTTGTCTCAAGTTAGTTCTGTGAATCGGGCCCAATATAGATACTGAATTCTCAAAGAGCCGCTTCAAATGCTAACAGGTCAATCACGCTACTTAATAAGGCTGCAAAATTTTAAGGTTCATGATCATAAGATAGGATCTCTTTTTAATTAAATAAAAGATTTATTGACAAATAGCTCTTTCTAAAAATACATAAACAGCCGATATATACAGGGATCTATGGATAAATTTTGCACAAAACAGAAATGTCATCAGGTGCTCTCGTCTGTGTAGGCCAGCTCTAAGATTATCCATTCTGTAAAAGAAACACTTCTATTGTGAAATATGGTTTGTTTCGGAAAATTACCGTCCCAGCAGCAGAGTTGAGGGGCTGCTTTTGACCTTCATCATGGGAGTGACATGTTGGTGACATGATGATGCTTTCAGTTGCATAGTGAGGCTGGAGAGGGTGTGAGGAAGAGGCACAAGACATCATGGGGGTGATATTGTAGGGTGACATGTTCAATGCCTCCACGACTGGCCGGGGTGTATGAAGCACAGACCACACATCATGGGGGTGGCGTGCTGTGGAGTGACATGTTGATGCCTTCACATGCATAGTGCAATAGATGAGTGTGTGAGGCAGACACAATGTATGAAGGGGGAGATATTTTGATGCCTTCACATGCATAGAGAGGCCGGCGAGTGCTTGAGGCAGACAGAAGACGTCATGGGGTGATATTAGGGGGTGACATGTCTTCACCTGGTAGGATGGCCAGACAGGGGTGAAGAGAGGGACAACAGACTCGAGTCCTGGGGAAGAGTGAGGCCCGGGCCCTTTAGATACATGTCAGTGGAGGGACTATGAAGAGAATAGTCTTTGAAAGTCTTCTGTGGTCCAGTTATGTCTTCATAGCGTCTACGTCTTCGAGGCGCTTGTCACCCTGGCCTTTCTGTGGCTGTTCATGGCACGGGGTCTCGTTCTCCACTGGGTAGGATGCAATCGCTGATGCTTTGAGGGACCGGTTCAGCAGCTATGATCGCTCGTGCACCACTGTGGTCCTGAACTTCCCAAGGCGTGTGTCCTCTCAGGGACCCATCTGGACAGTCTTTGTCCATGTACATTGGGTCCATTATTCCCCCTTTCTGGTCTGACTCGTTCCACAGGTCTCTGGGATGAGCTGAGGCCTCTCCGGTGGGCAGTTGTGGCTGGAGCTTGATGCAGGGTCCTCTCTGTGACCTCCAGAGATCTGCACTGAGGCTTCCAGTGGGCTCTTCCAAGGGCACTTCCTGACCTCTCCTGTGGGTTGCAGTGAGTGACCGTGGCTGTGGTGAGGAGTGGCTGATGGGTGCGGTCACTGCGGCCCTCCCATGGGACAGTAAGTGACACTGGACACTGCTCGTTCTGCGCAGGATTTGGGGGTCTGCAGATATGGCCCCTTCTTTCGGTTCATGCTAGATAAGAGCTGTATATCATGGGTCTCTTTGCTGGGTTCCTGCTCACTGTACGCCATCTGGCTTCACGTCTCGGCTCGCGGTAGTCCGCTTCCACGACCACTGGTTCAACCTGGTGCTCCAGCTTTTGAAAGCTCTGGTCCCTCAGCTGTCTGGTTTTCCAGCTTTGAGGGCCCTGGTCCCTCAGCCGACTGGTTTTCCAGCTCTTGAGGGCTCTGGTTCCACAGCTGCCTGGTCCTCCAGGTCTTGAGGGTTCTGGTCTCTCAGCTGCCTGGTCCTCCAGCTCTTGAGGGCTCTGGTTCTTCATCCGCCTGGTGCTCCAGTTTTGAGGGTTCCGGTCCCTCAGCTGCCTGGTTTTCCAGCTTTGAGGGTTCTGGTCCCTCAGCCGCCTGCTCTTCTAGCTCTTGAGGGCTCTGGTCTTTCAGTCTCCTGGTCCTCCAGGTCTTGAGGGCTCTGGCCCTTCAGCAGCCTGGTCTTCTAGCTCTTGAGGGCTCTGGTCCCTCAGCCACCTGGCCCTCCAGGTCTTGAAGGCTCTGGTCCCTCAGCCACCTGGTCTTCTAGCTCTTAAGGATTCTGGTCCCTTAGCTGCCTGGTCCTCCTGCTTTTGAGGGCTCTGGCCCTTCAGCCGCCTTGTACTCCTGCTCTTGAGGACTCTGGCTCTTCAGCCACCTGGCTCTCTTTTCTGGAGCTCTGTGAGGGGGCCTTGGCTTGTCTGGGCCCCATCAAAGCTTCCTGCAGTTGCTGGCACTGGTGATGTTGTCTCCTGCGTGGCCTCTCCCTGCAGCATCCTCACCGGCAGGCCTCCTGCAGAAAAAAAACAATACCTCCTGTAAGTGTAGGCAGCGCCAGGACACAGCAGGACAGCATTCATTGTCGGGTACAGTGGTTCACCCCTCCCTTGCACAGATCAACAAGCATGTGCGATGCAATAGTTCTTGCATTGCTGGAAGTTTGAGCTATTGGTGTTGCTAATAATAAATAATGCACTGCCAAAAGCTCAAACGTTCAGTATTACGAATGTAGCAAATGCTTTCTTTTTCTTTTTATTCCGAAAGTTTTCAACTGTGTTATGTGTCGTAATTGCACTGGTATAGCTCCCACTGCCCCTGACGAAGTGCCTAAGCTCATTCTGTACATTTCCTTTATGAAAACAGAGCACTGGCGTCTCCCTCACTCCATTTCACTTAAAACTTCTCGGCCAGGCCAGAAATGCCTACACCAGGAACATCCTCAAGTCAAACAAATAATTCTTCAGATCGGAACTGGGGAACGCCAAGAACAGACCCTGCAAGCTCTTTGAATTGGTCAAACACCAATCCAACAAACTGGCCAAAACTTCGAAAAAAAACCCTAAGTCACTTATATCATCTGAGGAATTCTCATCCTTTTACTCTGACAAAATCAAAACCTTAGGAAACAAACTCAGATCTACCACTTACTCCCAACCCCTTCCTGATCTGCCTCTCCCTTCTGCACCGCCCCCACAGGCCTCACCCAAAAACCAAGCGCACTGGACTGATTTCAAACTCTATGACGAACACTCCGTCTCGGAAATCTTTTCCACCTTAAACCCGAACAACCACTTTAATGACCCACTCCCCTCTAACTGCCAACCTGCCGCCGCCAAATCCATCATTCCTAGCTGGACAACATTAATCAACGCCTCCCTTCTTCAAGGATCGATACACGACTCTCTGAAAGCCGGCCAAGTCCTCCCTGTGAGAAGTTGGCCTGATATGCAGTGCTCACTATTCTAGTGATCACTATGTATCAGTCCAAACAACCCTCATTGATGATTGGTTGTAAGTCAACCGTAGACCAGCTATCCTAGTAGCATGGACAAGAGCAGTCTTTAGGCTAAACTCTAGAGGGCGTGTTAAGCCAGCTGTTATACCATCACATATACCCCTTAAACACCAAGTGAAAGGACACCACACAAGTTGTTATGAAAATAAAAGTATATTTATTTAGAACACAACAACCCTGGACTCTTTATGAGGACAGGGTGCTAAGCACAATACAAAGCTCTTACGAAAATACTTCAAGTTGCACAATTTACACAAATGCCGAGGGGCACGAAAAACCATATACTACAAAAGTGGAATGCGAAATTACTAGCAGGTAAGTACTACTCTAATAGACTTTAGGATCGCTAGGACTTGACTACTGAACCTTCAGATTACTAGCAGGAGGCCTAGGGGGATCGGGTGCAGAGTGTGCACTCTCACGCGGGATGCGGGACAAAGTCTATGGATGCTAGATTTCGTAAAGTTAGTGTTATCGGACGAACCTGACTAGGTAGAGCTGAAACGAAAAAGGATCTGGACCCTTGGATAGTGAGGCTATGCTGGAGCACCGAAATGCTGAGGTTACCTAGCCCAGGGGCTGCGGCTGCATAGGTCTGGAAAGACGTCGGGAATCCTCGTTGCAGTCTATGGAGCCTGAAAGAAGAAGTTGCTGGCAGGCGACCAGTGAAGAGATTCGGAGGGATCCAAACCTGGATCGATGATGGAGGATACCTGTAAGCAGAGGGGACCAAGTTCTGAATCACTAGCCAGTGATTAGATGGGCACCAGGATGGCACCGGATGGAGTCACCTCGACCAGGTGAGTGGGCGACGCTGGGCTCTGCAGTCTCACGGACCAGGAGGCGTTGTCGGCGACCAGGATGGAGGTGCGAGCTGTCCCACAAAGGTATCTACTGTCGACGTCGCTGGACCCAGGATTGGGGCAACAAGTCTTGGCAAATGCAAGCCCACGCGGTGGACTTAAAATGGCGTCTTGGAGTGGACCAGGAGGGTCCGGGGTGCTCCTCTGTTGGAGGGGAGCAAGGGCCAGTCTGGAGCAACCAGACCAGTGGTGTTGTCATCGTGGTGCGTCGTCAAGAGGGCCACAAGCCAGCAGGCAAGTAGCCAGACAACGCGGTGGGCAGCAAAGAGCAGAAGGGCCCCACGCAGATCTGGTGGATGCTGGGGGGCTGAACTTCGGTGCTGGAGCTGCTCAGGGTTAGGGCTTCTCGAACCCCAGAGCACTCACTCGAGGATCCCTCGGCGGTCGTGCTGGATAAGCGGTGTGCAGTTCTGAAGATGGCCGGTCCCTCGAGGTCTCGTCACACCCACAGATCTCAGCTGGGCTGATGATGTAGGTAGAGGTCAGAGGTGCCAGGGAAGCCGGGTCTCGTCGTGCTGGTCAGTCGGATTCCGGAGGAAGGACGTGCAGCAAACCACAGTGTTCTTACATGGTGCCTGCGGGTGCAGGGTGACTACTCCTTAGTCACAAGGGAGAAATCTTAGGAAGAAGTCTTGAGTTCCTTTCGTAGAAAGTAGTTTCAGGATTCAAAGATGATCTAATTTGGAAGGGGGCCCGCTCCTATCTTTATACTAGGAAAAGGGGCTGGCACGCGACTAGGTCCTGCCCATGGGTGGGACCAGGAAGGGGGGTGGTTACACCCCTCTCCCATGCCGGACTTTCCCCAGCTCAGGGGCTGGTGTGCCCCTGGAACTGGTTCTAGCCGGCCTATGCATAGTGAGCACCGGGGTGCCACTTGCAGTCACCTTCCTCTAAAGCCCTGCCTACCCAGGATACACAAAACCCTGTCTGGGATGGTGCTAGCACCGCCCCTGACAGGAAACCCTTTGTCCAAGCCTCCCTCGCTGGAAGGACTCCCAGCAGCAGGAGGTCAGACTTGTGTCTGTGGTGGCAGCATCCATTTTGTGATGCTGAGGCTTGAGTTAACTTTAACCGGGGTTCACAGTTACATACATGTCGTGTCCCTCTAGAAGGGTGGAATGCTAACCCCGTCGCCAGAATTGGCGAGGGGTTAGTATTCCAATTCGTATGACACCTTACTCGACATGTTTTGATAAAGCGATACCAGAGTTAGCATATAACCGCGAGGATTATAATGCACTTAAGAGTATATGGTATGCGTTATCATGGAACAGCTATTAGGACTTGGTTCCGCAAGCTGCAAACGGGCTCAGCTCATGCCAGAGCACCATCTCACACGATTCCAAGCACTCTGCCTTCAGGATTGTCAAGGCCTGCCATAGGAGTGACTAATAGGAATACGGGGGTCCATTTTAGGGTTAGATATAGGTATACTATATCTAAAGCAAAGGGTGATTACACCACCTTGCCCCAGCTGTCGTGCAGCCAGTTGTGTCAGATTTAGATGGCCAGCCAGTGGTGGCATAATACATGCTGCAGCCCCTAGTAGGCCCTGGGTACACCTATGCCCTGAGTTACAGGGACTGATAAGGTGGCCCAGTCCCAATTGGTAAATGCACCTAAGGTACACGTGTCAATTTAGTGAGAGAACAGCAAGGCTGTGGGTCTGATTAGCAGGCCCACAGCCAGAGAAGTCGTAAACCAGTGAAGCAAAAAGCAATAATCTGGGGTGATCATAGGATTGCAGACCCTACTCTCCTACATGACCCCCCCCAAACTTTGGGACAATAAACTAACCTTGACCAGGTGAGTCTTCTTGCTCTAAGTGGAAATACCTGGAGAGCCCATCTGCATTGCCATGATCAGTGCCAGGTCTATGCTCCACTGCAAAATCCATCCCCTGTAGGGAAATGGACCACCTAAGCAGTTTGGGGTTTTCACCCTTCATCTGATTTAGCCACAAGAGGGGCTTATGGTCGGTCTGAATCTTGAAATGAGTGCCAAACAAGTATGGCCTCAGTTTCTTCAGGGCCCAAACCACAGCAAAGGCCTCCCTCTCAATAGCTGACCAATTTTTCTCTCTAGGGGTCAGCCTTCTGCTTATAAAAGCAATGGGCTGGTCATGACCATCAAAATTCAGCTGAGATAGAACAGCTCCCACACCCAACTCAGAAGCATCTGTTTGGACAATGAATGGTTTGGAGCAGTCTGGACTCTTGAGGATAGGTGCTGTTCACATGGCCTACTTTAGGTCATCGAATGCTTTTTGACAGCCTGCTGTCCACTGAACTTTCTTTGGCATCTTTTTACTTGTCAGTTCATTAAGTGGAGTCACAATTGATCCATAATTTCTGACAAATTTCCTGTAATAACCAGTCAGGCCCAAGAAAGCTCGAACCTGAGTCTGGGTGGTTGGAGGAGCCCAGTCCCTGATGGACTGTATCTTGCTCTCCAGTGGCTGAACCTGGCCTCCACCTACAAGGTGGCCCAGGTATACAAACTGTGTCTGCCCTATCTGGCACTTTGTGGCCTTGATAGTGAGACCTGCTGCTTGCAGTGCCTCTAACACATTCCTCAGGTGGACCAGGTGATCCTCCCAGGTGGAACTAAAGACAGCTATATCATCAAGATATGCTGCACAGAAGTCATCCAGCCCAGGGAGAACTTGATTCACCAGCCTTTGGAAGGTGGCAGGTGCATTTTTCAAACCAAAGGGCATTACCACAAATTGATAATGCCCACCAGGGGTAGAAAATGCTGTCTTGGGCTTGGCATCCTCAGCTAACCTGATTTGCCAATACCCAGCTGTCAGGTCAAATGTGCTTAAGTAGTTGGCAGAAGCCAATCTATCTATAAGTTCATCTGCCCTTGGTATTGGGTGGGCATCAGTCTTAGTGACTGCATTGAGGCCTCTGTAGTCTACGCAAAACCTCATCTCTTTCTTACCACCCTGGGTGTGAGGCTTTGGCACTAGAACTACTGGACTAGCCCAAGGGCTATCTGAGGGCTCAATGACTCCCAGCTCCAACATTTTCTGCACTTCTGTCTTAATGCAGTCTCTAACATGATCAGGCTGCCTGTAGATTTTACTCTTGACTGGCAGGCTGTCACCAGTGTCAACCTCATGGGTACACCAATTGGTTTGACTGGGTGTCAAAGAGAACATATGTCTGAAGGATTGAAGAACTTGTTTGCAATCCTTCTGTTGATGGTCAGAGAGGCTGCCACAAAAGACAACACCATCTACTGATCCATCATCAGGATGCTGGGTGAGCAGGTCTGGGAGAGGGTCACTCTCCTCCTCCTGTCCCTCATCTGTGGCCATGAGCAAGCTCATGTCCTTCCTGTTAACATATGCTTTGAGCCTGTTCACATGGAGCACCCTGTGGGGGCTCCTCGGAGTTCCAAGGTCTACCAGGTAGGTGACCTCTCCCTTTTGCTCAAGGATTGTGTGGGGCCCAGACCATTTGTCTTTGAGTGCTGCTGGGGCCACTGGCTCCAACACCCACACCTTCTGTCCAGGCTTGTACACAGTCAGGACAGCCTTTTGGTCATGCCAAGCCTTTTGAAGTTCTTGGCTGGCCTCAAGGTTTTTAGATGCCTTTTCCACATACTCAGCCATCCTGGAGCGGAGACCAAGTACATAGTCCACTATGTTGGTTGCAGGCTTTTTGAGAGGTCTCTCCCATCCTTGCTTCACCAAACACAGGGGTCCTCTCACAGGATGCCCATACAGAAGTTCAAAAGGGCTGAAGCCAACCCCCTTCTGTGGGACCTCTCTGTAAGCAAACAAGAGGCAGGGTATCAGGACATCCCATCTACGCCTGAGCTTTTCAGGTAGTCCATGAATCATCCCTTTTAGGGTCCTGTTGAACCTTTCAACAAGCCCATTGCATTGTGGATGATAGGGTGTAGTGAACTTGTAGTTGACACCACATTCCTTCCACATAGCAGTCAAATATCCTGACATGAAGTTTGCACCTCTGTCAGAGACAACCTCCTTAGGGAAGCCCACTCTGGAGAACACTCCAACTAGGGCTCTTGCCACAACAGGTGCTGTAGTGGTCCTAAGGGGAATAGCTTCAGGATACCTGGTGGCATGGTCCACCACCACCAGTATAAACTTGTGCCCTGATGCTGTCTGGGGTTCCATTGGACCAACAATGTCAATCCCCACTCTTTCAAAGGGCACCCCCACCACAGGCATTGGTATAAGGGGGGCCTTTGTTGTGCCACCTGACTTACCACTGGCTTGGCAAGTGACACAGGAGCGGCAAAACTCCTTGGTATCTTTATTCATGTGAGGCCAGTGAAAGTGTGAGACAATTCTGTCCCAAGTCTTGTTCTGGCCTAAGTGTCCTGGAAGGGGAATCTCATGGGCCAAGGTGAGAAGGAAACCTCTCAGAGACAAGGGGATGACCAGCCTCCTGGTTGCAACAGGTTTGGGGTCTCTTGACTCAGAGTACAGGAGTCCATCTTCCCAGTATACCCTGTGGGCACCTGTGCCGTTCCCTGCAGCCTCAGCAGCAGCCTGCTGTCTGAGGGGTTCAAGTGAAGGGCAGTCTAACTGTTCCTTACCCAGGTCTTCTCCGGAGGGGGCCCCTGAACCCAGAAACTCAACCTGATCAGGTTCAAGTTCTTTAGGCTCAGTTTACCTCAGCTCTTTGAGGTCAGCCTCCTCTGAGACTTGATCCACAACCTGGGGCAAGGGGGAAGGCAATGCCTTAACCCTACTGCTCTTCTTCTTGGAAGGTGTCTGGTCCATTGTTCCAGGATCCAGCACCTGTTCAGTGGGGCATCTTCTGGCCTGTGACCTAGTCACAGCAAGCACATGTGCTGGCAAGCCTAACATTTCCATGTGAGTCCTCTGCTCCACTTCTGACCATTGTGATGACTCCAAATCATTGCCCAACAAACATTCAACTGGGAGGTCTGAACTAACTACAACCTTCTTTTGGCCACTTACCCCTCCCCAGGAGAAATCAACAATTGCCATACTATGGTGGGTAGTGACATTGCTGGCATTGGTCACCAGGAAATCTGTACCTGGCATGATCTGTCCAGGGTCCACAAAGTTAGGTGTCACCATGGTGACACTGGCACAAGTGTCCCTATAGGCCTGAGCCATCTTGCCATTGATAAAAGGTGTCTGTCTGTATTTGCCCAAAGTATTGGGACTGGCATCAGGGGAAATATCCACGTCCCCTGTACAGACAAGGACAGCCTGAGTGAGTGTGCCAACTAAGTTGTCACACCCCTCAGATCCCAAGGTTAACCCAACTAAACCCTTGGGAGGTGCACTACCACTACTGGCTGTACTAGGGGGTGCAGTTGCCTTAGGGGCTGTAGTGGTAGGAGTTTGCCCTCCTTTCTTGGTGCACTCACTAAACCAGTGAGTTTTACTTTTACAGTACTGGCAACACCTTTTAGACTGGCCTTCTTGAGTCTTCTTCTTCTGGGAAGCCTGACCCCCACCCTCTTTGGTTTGTTGGGGGCCTGTCGAAGACTTCTGGTCATTTTGTTCACCTTTGGTATTATTACCCTTCTGGTCTGCTTTCTTCTGACCACCCTGGTTCTGGCCCTGGTTCTGCTTAACCCTTGTTCTGACCCATCTGTCTGCCTTCTTTCCCAATTCTTGGGGAGAGGTCAGATCTGAGTCAACAAGGTGCTGATGCAACAACTGGTTCTGACAATTGTTTATAATCTGTTCCCTCATTTTCAGATTGTACAATCCTGTATAATCAGTAACCTTACTGCCCAGCAACCAGCCCTCCAAAGCCTTAGTGGCACAATCCACAAAATCAGACCAATCCTGAGACTGAGTTTTCTGGGTATCCCTGAACAGCAACCTGTACTGCTCAGTGGTTAGGCCAAACCCATCTATCAGTGTATTTTTCAGGACTTGGTAATTGATAGCATCCTTAGCTCTAGTAGTGAGGAGCTTATCTCTACCTTTGCTTTCAAAGGAGAGCCACAAGACAGCTGCCCACTGACTCTGGGGGACGCACTGGACAGTGCGGGCCCTCTCCAAAGCAGTTATCCATTTGTGGATATCATCCCCTTGTTTAAAGGGGGGCACTATCTTACTCAGGTGTCTAGTGTCTAAACTCCTGTCTTTTTCTCTTGGGAGAATGCTGCCACCAGTGGGATCTACCCCACTCAATTTCTGCTCTCTGGCAAAGGCAAGTCTCTCTTTGGCCAGGGCAAGTTTTTCCCTTTCAATCCTCAGATTGACTTCCCTCATCTTGGCCTCATGCTCTCTCCTCTGAGGGGATGTCATCCCTCTGTGAGAAGAGGTCTGAGAGCCATTGGTTCTAATGGATCTGTTAGAGCCTCTGGATAGAGACCTAACTCGTCCATTACCAATGTTAAGGCTGCCTGAGAAAAGCCCTGGGGGTCCCCCAAATCCATTCTCATGCCTGCTTAAGTTGTTCCTGGTGAGTCTACTGACTTCTACCTGACCTTTGTCTGCCTCATCCCCTGACAATTCCTGATCCTCCTCCTCCCCTTCACTAACTGCTGCATGGAGGTTGAGGTCAGGGTCCCCAAGGGTTCCCTCTAAGGGGGCATGTTCCCATCTGGATGAGAAGGATCTGTGTTAGCAGTCCTCCTGGCATCATAAGTCTCTAAGAGACCAATCAGACAGGGAATGGTAGGGTTAGAACCCTATTTTAGCTTCCTGGATGTACAGATCTGTCTCATCTCCTGGAATCTAAGAGCAGCATATCTGGAAGTGACCTGTGGAGGGTCAACTGACAGAAGGGGGGCCTCTGAGTTCCCTCCTTTGTCTGACATGCTTCTAGTGTGGTGTAAGTGATGCACCTACCTACACTATGTGTTTGCCTACTGATCCCTTGCTAAGAGTTGTAGTCAAGGTGTGCTAAGCCTTGTTGACTACAACAGCTGGTTCAGTAGAACTCAGAGTATTCTAAGCTAAGTTATATGTACCTTGGTACTTATGTGATCTTTCACAATGATATTCTTAAGATACGTGTGGTAAAACAACAGCAAGCTCAAATCCCAACCGCTGCACACCAATGTGAGAAGTTGGCCTGATATGCAGTGCTCACTATTCTAGTGATCACTATGTATCAGTCCAAACAACCCTTATTGATGATTGGTTGTAAGTCAACCGTAGACCAGCTATCCTAGTAGCATGGACAAGAGCAGTCTTTAGGCTAAACTCTAGAGGGCGTGTTAAGCCAGCTGTTATACCATCACATATACCCCTTGAACACCAAGTGAAAGGACACCACACAAGTTGTTATGAAAATAAAAGTATATTTATTTAGAACACAACAACCCTGGACTCTTTATGAGGACAGGGTGCTAAGCACAATACAAAGCTCTTACAAAAATACTTCAAGTTGCACAATTTACACAAATGCCCGAGGGGCACGAAAAACCATATACTACAAAAGTGGAATGCGAAATTACTAGCAGGTAAGTACTACTCTAATAGACTTTAGGATCGCTAGGACTTGACTACTGAACCTTCAGATTACTAGCAGGAGGCCTAGGGGGATCGGGTGCAGAGTGTGCACTCTCACGCGGGATGCGGGACAAAGTCTATGGATGCTAGATTTCGTAAAGTTAGTGTTATCGGACGAATCCGACTAGGTAGAGCTGAAACGAAAAAGGATCTGGACCCTTGGATAGTGAGGCTATGCTGGAGCACCGAAATGCTGAGGTTACCTAGCCCAGGGGCTGCGGCTGCGTAGGTCTGGAAAGACGTCGGGAATCCTCGTTGCAGTCTATGGAGCCTGAAAGAAGAAGTTGCTGGCAGGCGACCAGTGAAGAGATTCGGAGGGATCCAAGCCTGGATCGATGATGGAGGATACCTGTAAGCAGAGGGGACCAAGTTCTGAATCACTAGCCAGTGATTAGATGGGCACCAGGATGGCACCGGATGGAGTCACCTCGACCAGGTGAGTGGGCGACGCTGGGCTCTGCAGTCTCACGGACCAGGAGGCGTTGTCGGCGACCAGGATTGAGGTGCGAGCTGTCCCACGAAGGTATCTACTGTCGACGTCGCTGGACCCAGGATTGGGGCAACAAGTCTTGGCAAATGCAAGCCCACGCGGTGGACTTAAAATGGGGAGCAAGGGCCAGTCTGGAGCAACCAGACCAGCGGTGTTGTCGTCGTGGTGCGTCGTCAAGAGGGCCACAAGCCAGCAGGCAAGTAGCCGGACAATGCGGTGAGCAGCAAAGAGCAGAAGGGCCCCACGCAGATCTGGTGGATGCTGGGGGGCTGAACTTCGGTGCTGGAGCTGCTCAGGGTTAGGGCTTCTCGAACCCCAGAGCACTCACTCGAGGATCCCTCGGCGGTCGTGCTGGATAAGCGTCGTGCAGTTCTGAAGATGGCCGGTCCCTCGAGGTCTCGTCACACCCACGGATCTCAGCTGGGCTGATGATGTAGGTAGAGGTCAGAGGTGCCAGGGAAGCCGGGTCTCGTCATGCTGGTCGGTCGGATTCCGGAGGAAGGACGTGCTGCAAACCGCAGTGTTCTTAGATGGTGCCTGCGGGTGCAGGGTGACTACTCCTTAGTCACAAGGGAGAAATCTTAGGAAGAAGTCTTGAGTTCCTTTCGTAGAAAATAGTTTCAGGATTCAAAGATGATCTAATTTGGAAGGGGGCCCGCTCCTATCTTTATACTAGGAAAAGGGGCTGGCACGCGACTAGGTCCTGCCCATGGGTGGGACCAGGAAGGGGGGTGGTTACACCCCTCTCCCATGCCGGACTTTCCCCAGCTCAGGGGCTGGTGTGCCCCTGGAACTGGTTCTACCCAGCCTATGCATAGTGAGCACCGGGGTGCCACTTGCAGTCACCTTCCTCTAAAGCCTTGCCTACCCAGGATACACAAAACCCTGTCTGGGATGGTGCTAGCACCGCCCCTGACAGGAAACCCTTTGTCCAAGCCTCCCTCGCTGGAAGGACTCCCAGCAGCAGGAGGTCAGACTTGTGTCTGTGGTGGCAGCATCCATTTTGTGATGCTGAGGCTTGAGTTTACTTTAACCGGGGTTCACAGTTACATACATGTCGTGTCCCTCTAGAAGGGTGGAATGCTAACCCCGTCGACAGAATTGGCGAGGGGTTAGTATTCCAATTCGTATGACACCTTACTCGACATGTTTTGATAAAGCGATACCAGAGTTAGCATATAACCGCGAGGATTATAATGCACTTAAGAGTATATGGTATGCGTTATCATGGAACAGCTATTAGGACTTGGTTCCGCAAGCTGGAAACGGGCTCAGCTCATGCCAGAGCACCATATCACACAATTCCAAGCACTCTGCCTTCAGGATTGTCAAGGCCTGCCATAGGAGTGACTGATAGGAATACGGGGATCCATTTTAGGGTTAGATATAGGTATACTATATCTAAATCAAAGGGTGATTACACCACCTTGCCCCAGCTGTCGTGCAGCCAGTTGTGTCAGATTTAGATGGCCAGCTAGGGGTGGCATAATACATGCTGCAGCCCCTGGTAGGCCCTGGGTACACCTATGCCCTGAGTTACAGGGTCTGATAAGGTGGCCCAGTCCCAATTGGTAAATGCACCTAAGGTACACGTGTCAATTTAGTGAGACAACAGCAAGGCTGTGGGTCTGATTAGCAGGCCCACAGCCAGAGAAGTCGTAAACCAGTGAAGCAAAAAGCAAAAATCTGGGGTGATCATAGGATTGCAGACCCTACTCTCCTACACTCCCCATCTTAAAAAACACTTTTGCTTGATCCTGCCTCCCCTGGCAACTTTAGACCTATTGCTAACATCTCTCTCTTAGCCAAAGTTCTAGAGAAGTGTGTGCAACAGCAGCTTAGCCAGCATATTGCCAACTTCCATCTACTAGATGACTTCCAATCCAGCATCAGGCCCGGGCACAGCACGGAAACCACCATTCTCCACGTTGTTGATGATGCCCTCCAAGCCCTTGACCAAGACAAAACCGGCCTACTAATCCTCCTTGATCTTTCCTCGGTCTCGAAATACTACCCAAACGCTTCAAACTCTGGATGGGAATGGATGGCGCTGTTCTTGAAGGGTTCAGGTCCTTCCTCCATAAACGGTCACAAAGATTCTTAATTAACGGCAACCTGTCCGCTCCCTTTCCGGTCACTGTTGGAGTCCCCCAAGGATCAACCTTGTCCCCAACCCTCTTCAACCTTTACCTAGAACTGCTTGCCAAAGTACCACAGACCGCAAATATCTCCTACCACATGTACGCTGAGGACACCCAGATCTACATCAAAATCTCCTCCCTCTAGGAGATTCTTTCCCTGAATGAGGCCTTGAAATTGACTGTCCTCTGGCTTTCCTCCAACCAACTCAAAGTCAACGCAAAGAAGACAGAATCCCTACTAATCTCACCTCAGAAAACCAACCATGAGACTCAGACGTGGATCAAGGCCATCACAACCTTAAACTGCCCTGAGACCATTGTGGACTCAGCCAAATCCCTCGGAATAACCCTTGACTGTTATTGTTATTGTTATATGTACTTCTAAAGCGCGACATTCATCCAACAGGATATCACGGCGCTACAGTTAAACAGTAAGCCATAGGCAAGATACCAGGGACTATTATTTATACTATTTAGGGAATAATGCAGTTTTTAGTTTTTTTCTGAAAGTAAAGTAACAATCAGTACATCGAAGATCAATAGGCAAGTCATTCCAGCACTTAGCGGCAAGGTGCGAAAAGGCGCGCCCGCCCATCCTGGATAATTTTATTCGTGTGGTGACAGCTTTAGCTGTGGCTTGTGAGCGTAGGTTACGAACTGGGGCATAGAGCTTAATTCTGTTCCGCAGGATGTAAGGACCAGTATTATGCAAAGTTTTATGAGCAATGCACAACATTTTAAAAACTGCTCTTTGCCTCATAGGCAACCAATGTAACGCTCTCAGGCAGTTTGTAGCAGAATCGTACTTTTTTTTATCGCAGACAGCTTTAGCTGCCGCATTCTGGACCAGCTGTAGTTTTGAAAATAGATAATCGGCCATACCAACAAACAGCGAGTTGCCGTAGTCCAGCCTACTAATCAGTAAAGATTGAACTAAAATCTGTCTGCATTCCATCGGAATCCAGGGAAAAACTCGCTTCATCATTTTTAGTATGGCGAATCCTTTGCCACATATTGTGGTAACATGATGCTTCATGGATAAAGTGGTGTCCATATGGATTCCCAGATTTCTAGCGGTCAGGGTTGGGTTTGGTGGGGTACCTAAAGTGTTTGGCCACCAAGAGTTGTCCCAGAGCTGTTTGGATCCGCCAAATAGAAGAATTTCTGACTTGTCAGCATTTAATTTCAAGTAGTGCCCATGCATCCAGTTAGATAGTTCTGACAGGCAGTTATGTAACCTATTTTTGGCGCCCTCTTCACCATTGAGGGTTACCATCAGCTGAGTATCATCAGCATAAGAGCAGATATTGATACCCCATTTATTGCCTATAGATGCCAGTGAAGAGACATAAACATTGAACAATGTTGGGCTCAATATTGCTCCCTGTGGCACTCCATATTTGATCTTCCGAGGAGTGGAGGTGAAGTTTCCTAAGCAGATGGACTGGGATCTGTTCGATAGAAAAGACTCCAGCCAGTACAGGGCTTTACCATGTATTCCTTTAGCAGCTAGCATATTTATTAGCAGTTTGTGGGAAACGGTATCAAACGCCGCTGATAAATCAAGTAATATCAGGGCGACCGTTTTGCCTTTATCAGTCTGCATTCGAATATCGTCCATCACAGCCAGGAGCGTTGTCTCAGTACTGTTATTTGATCTAAAACCAGTCTGAGAAACGTCCAGCAGGTTATTAATTTCTAGAAAGCTTGACAACTGTTTAGTTACCAATCGTTCTAAAACCTTTGATAGGTATGGAAGTTGAGAAATAGGACGGTAATTGGCTGGATCATTTATATCCGCGCCAGCTTTTTTTAGTAGGGGAATTACAGCTGCATTTTTCCAGATTTCTGGGAATTCGGCTTGATCCAAGGAAAAATTAAGAACTTTTGTAACTGCTGGACAAATTACAGGTGTAAGTTGGGAAAAGATATAGTGTGGACAAACATCCCATGGTGATCCTGATTTAATTTCTAACATAGCTTTGCTGACTTCTTCTTCAGAAAAAGGGCCGAAAGTAGAACAGCTAGCCTGCAGAGTAGAATCAACCTGATACTCTACATGGTTATGGCTATTATTTACAAAGGAAGAATAGATTTTATCAATTTTTTCACTAAAAAAATCACTAATTTTAGAGCAATTTTCAAGTGAAGGAGTCAAGTTTGAGGTGAGACTTGGAGGGTTACAGAGTTCTTTTACTATTTTAAAAAGCTCCTTCGAAGAGTTTTTGTTGTCTAGTATTCTTTGGGAAAAATAGTCTTTCTTTGCATTACGTATAGCTGTGTTATATACTTTTAGCTGATGTTTATAAGTAGCTCTGTCTTCGGACGTTTTGCTTAATCTCTGGATTACTGGAACATGCGGGACCACATCAACTCGATGGCCAAATCAGCCAGATTCCACCTGAGCTACCTAAGAAAACTGGAACATGCGGGACCACATCAACTCGATGGCCAAATCAGCCAGATTCCACCTGAGCTACCTAAGAAAATTGAAACCCTTCCTTGATGCTTCCGACCTAAAAATGGCAGTCCAGGCACTAGTCATCTCCAGGCTAGAAAATGGCTGCTCTACCCACTCTGGCTTACCCAAGGTCTCCCTGGCACCTTTAAAAGCCTGCCTCAATGCGGCCGCCAGACTACTAACAGGCTGAAGGAAATTCAACCACATTTCACCTCCTCTGAAAGCTCTTAATTGGCTTCCTCTAGAGGCCAGAATCCAACTGAAATTGGCATGTATCACGCACAAGGCTTTACACCCAAACTCCCCTGCATATCTTTCCCAGAAACGTGTGTTATCCGGAGGTAGCAGAAACTCCCGGTCCACCAGAGACCTCTTGCTCCAACCTGCACGTTTACGGAAAAAGAAAACTTACAATCGGGCCTTTCTGTGGGGCCGCAGCAAGAATATGGAACCCACTCCCGCCCGCCATCAGAAGAATACCTTCTATGGCTTGTTTAAAAAAAGATACGAAAACCTTCCTAATGGGCAAATTCCTTGCCTAAATCTTGCCTTCTAATTTCCCACAGACCTTACTCTACCTCCGACTAGTGCATCCCCTGGAGAACCTAGGCACTATCCACCCGGCACTTACGGGCATTCCACAGTGGAACTTGGGACCTTGCGTTTCCCGCAAAATGTGATTGTAAATTGTACATACCTGCCCTTGGTCCCTTATGTATCCAGCCCGCCCTAATCTTTTGTATACTGCTGTTGTTAACTGTAAAGCGCTCTGATACCCTAACGGGTCAAGTTCGCACTCTATAAAACTCAAAATAAATAGATAAAAAATGTCTTGCTCTGTTCTGATTTCTGCTTGTAAATGGGCTAGGGTCAGAGCTAGAATTCTGCTTTATTTCAAAACAAGCATTGACAAAGTCAACAGCTCTAGCCAATGGGAGGAGTCATGTAACATCACACCGCCCACCACTGCAGAACACCACCAGAAATAGATCAGTGACATCACACTGCCCACCACTATAGATCAGCATCTGGAATAGAGCCATAGATCCACTCACATCACACTGTCCACCACTGCAAATCACCATCTGGAAGAGATCACGAGACATCACACTGTCCACCACTATAGATCAGCATCTGGAATAGAGCCATAGATCCACTCACATCACACTGTCCACCACGGCAGATCCCCATCTGAGAAGGGCACATAAGATCACACTGCCCACCACTGTAGATCACCATCTGGAAGAGATCACGTGACTGTTAGAAATGGGATTTCTGGTTTGCTGAGGCTTGCGCCAAAGCCAGGCAGAAACCACCACTCTAGTTAGGGCAAGGAAGTCACACGCCAAGATAACCCCTGCTCACCCCCTTCGCAACGTGACACGAGCAGTAAGGCTGATCCCCGGGGCAATGTAAGTTAAGTATTTGCGCACTCACCCATCAGCAACAGCATCCTGGGCCCCCCACATAAGGAACTCCACACAAGGTTATATGAAAATAGCCTTTGTATTATCAGAACACATCAGAATCATAATCACAGGATGTACATTGTGCCAACTGGCACAGGCAATATTTACAAGGGATTATCTACATGGGACAGGGCCACATGGACCACTGTCAGGAATAAGCACTTTTAGAACTAGCACGTGGTAGAAATAGCACTTTGTAGGAATAACACTTAGAATATAGAACAAGCAGAAGCTTCACACATGATGCATAAAAACACATTCAGCGGTGTAGGGAAAACACATGACGCATAAAAACACATTCAAAGGTGTCAGGGACACATGGCGCATAAAAACACATTCAGCGGTGTCAGGGAAGACACATGATGCATAAGAACACATACAGCGGTGTAGGGAAAACACACGACGCATAAAAACACATTCAGTGGTGTCAGTAAGACACATGAGGCATAAAAACACATTCAGCGGTGTAGGGAAGACACATGATGCATAAGAACACGTTCAGCGGTGTAGGGAAAAAAACACATGATGCATAAACTTACATTCAGAGGTGCAGCAAAGAACAATTGCGCAGACATCACATAGGCCACAACCTGTGACTTTCCTCAGGCCAACTGACCTCTCTGGGGCTAGGACGCTCTGTGTCCGCAATGTCAAGGGGCCTAAAAGTGCTGGGCAGCTGTGGAGATAATGGGACCAACACGGTGCAGCCTCGTGGGCTCTGGCCACCAAAACACTTGTGGCCCCGTGAGCCTTGCTGGGCTCAAGAACAACTGTGGGGCAAGGTGGGAGCCTCGGTGCTCCGAAGAAAGAATGCCCAGTGTGAGGGGAGCAGCCCGCTGTCTGCCGGGGCCGCTCTACCACCAAAAAATGCCCCCAAATCGATGGAGTCCCTCTCGGGGGACTCGAGGAAAATTATGCCACGGAGCCTTTCAGGGCTCTTTGCAATATGCCCCCTTGAGCCTCGGGGGCTCTAGAACAACAATGCCCGCCGTTGGAGTCCCTCCCTGGGGGACTCGAAATCACAGGGTGCCCCCTGAGCCTATCGGGGCTCTTTACAATGGCGCCTCGCGGGGGAGCCGCCCGCTGCCTGCCGGGGCCACTCTACCCTCCCAGCGCCCCACAAGCATGTCTGCACCACTGGAGGGAGGGACGGGCACCGGCAATGTGCCCCAACGGCCCCTCTCTCTTTAAATCTGTGCACTCACCGGGACGGCGGCTGTGGCCAGAGAGCTCCTGCTCCTCGGGGCTCTCAGACGCTGCGGCTGCCCTCGGCTTCACTGGGGACTCTCGCAGCACGTCGTATGGAGGCGGGGTGGGCTCCCGTCCTCCTTCCAGCTTTCCGGCCTGGGGCAGCTAATGGCAGCGCGGCAACTCGTACCAGCCTCTAGGCTCTGGGGTGAGTTCACTCCTGGCGGCGCGGCGATTCCTCCGGAAAGTACGGGGTAAGCTCCCAGGTGGAAATAAACACAACGCAAAAAAAAAAGGGCAATAAGCGGCAGGCTTAGCGGGGTTGGCACCTGTGCCGCGAATTACCACTGAGAAGGGGGAATCCCCATGTCGGGACTCTCTCAGAGCACGCAGCAGCGCAGCGCTGCGAGGGCAGCACAAAGAGGGTCCTTCCTCAAAACAAGGGGGCTCAAGGCATAGTAAATAAAGCGCTCTCCATCAGCTGGCATGGTTAAAGTAAAGTAAAGCGCTAAGCTAAAAAGATCCTGGGGCAAAGAGATGGAGCAAAACAGCTCCCAGCAAAGGAAAGTCCTCCAGGTCCCCCAGGCAAGGCAGAAGGGTCCAGCAACATAGTCCATCAGGCATCCAGGGGCTGGGCAGGGCCCAGGGAGTCAGCCTTCCCCTGGGCCCAAGCAGCAGCACGCCCCTGGTAGATTCTAGTCAGGAAACAAGAACATTTTACAAGAGGTCACAGCCTCTTTTTATACACACAATTCCTTTGTCTAAAGGTACAGGCAAGGGGCGAACCAGATACGACTGGTTCCTGAGCACTTTGTTTTTGCTCAGCCCCTCTCTCTATTCACAGGATGGTCAGGGACATCAGACACACCACAGGCGGTGGAGCCAGCATTGTGGGGGGAAAGCCCAGCCCTATTCAGGTCCCAGGTGCACTCCTCCCCAGCCATCAATATGCAGATCTCCCATTCACCACCGGGACAGAACCATCCTGACTCCAGGAGCCTGTCACACCAGCCAGCCCCAGCCAATCACAAGTCAGCACATTCACTGCACAGACAGGCCAACTTCTAGAAGTGGCACTTCCACACTAGACACAATAACGCCGCACACATCTTCGTGCAGCATTTAATCACACAAGTCCACACATACCAAACTCGCATCTGCACTACCCATGCATCAGGAACTACCAGGGACACACACATTCCACATGAATTCCTATTGGAGGGCAGGCCAATCTCACACACCCACTCAGAGAGCGCACGCACTTTACACTGCGCCACAGTGCAAAAGTGTGCAAAGACCAAAAATCATTATAATTATATAACACTAAGAGGCAAAAAGTTCAGGGGGGAACCACCAGAAGGGCCAAGTCCAACACATCACACTGTCCACCACTGCAGATCACCATCTGGAAGAGATCATGTGACATCACACTATCCACCACTATAGATCAGCATCTGGAATAGAGCCATAGTTTCACTGACATCACACTGTCCACCACTATAGATCACCATCTGGGAGGGGTCATGTAATATCATACTGCTCCCGCTATAGATCACCATCTGAGAAGGACACATAAGATCACACTGCCCACCACTATAGAGCACCATCTGGGAGTGATCACATGAGATCACAAGACCCACCACTGTAGATCACCATCTGGAAGAGATCATGTGACATCACACTGTCCACCACTACCGATCACCATCTGGAAGAGATCACGTGACATCACACTGTCCACCACTACAGATTATCACCTGGAATAGATCACGTGACATCACACAGCCCACCACTGCAGAACACCATCTGGGAGTGATCAAATGAGATCACAAGACCCACCACTGTAGATCACCATCTGGAAGAGATCACGTGACATCACACTGTCCACCACTACCGATCACCATCTGGTCGAGATCACGTGACATCACACTGTCCACCACTACAGATCCTCACCTGGAATAGATCACGTGACATCACACAGCCCACCACTGCAGAACACCATCTGGGGGGGGTCATGTGAGATCACACTGGCCCACCACTACAGATCCACATCTGGGGGGGATCGAGTGACGTCACATTGTCCACCACTATAGAGGATCTTCGAGGTCTTACGGCTAGGACAGTATGGAGCCCATCAGACCACAGGGGCAATGCGCTCTAGTTTTGTACCCAAGCCGTTGACCAGGGAACCAAAAGACCAGAGCTTTCAGCTTTGTTTTCTACTCGCACGCCTTTGGTGATCTGTCGGAAACCGCCCCATCTGCCTGGCTCCCAGGTCCATCCTCTGAGAGGCGTATTATGTGCTATAAGAACAGTTGTTACCTGTGCAGCACCTTTCAGGGTGGTGAAAAGGGAGGCATCTGGCTTCATGAGGTTCTGTTGTCCTGTTTGCTGACGGGGGGCTCAATGGTCTCCTCCATGGTGACTTCTGATGTTCTGCGTGTTGTAGCATTATTGGCATCTCCTATGGGCTTCCTGTGAATGTAGAACAGCTTGGATTGAACCACCCATGAGGTACATCCCTGTTAATTGGGTGGATGGCAAAACAAGGACAGTGCTGAGATGCCTATGGAGGGCACACGGAAGGGTTGGGACTGGAGAAAGGCTGCTGCATGGCTGGGGTCTGGCTGGGGCGTGCATGGAGCTTGACTGGAGTGTTTATCTGTCTATCTATCTATCTATCTATCTATCTATCTATCTATCTATCTATCTATCTATCTAGCATTTATAGAGCGCATAGCTACCCTTGGGCACCCCATGGTTGGCAGATTGACAAGGACTGACCAGAGAGATCTAGACAAGGCTGCTGTTGCAAAGCCAGGTATTAAAATGTTATCGGAAAGGGAGTTCCTTGTTCGCTGTCCGCAAAGTGTAGGGCAGGGAGTTTCGAAGTTTGGCCACATATTGTCTGATGGGCCGACCTACCATTCTGGCTCTTTTAGGTTCTTGTAGGAACCATGGCCAGCGGGCATTGGTGGAACACAAAGTTCTGTTTGGAGTGTAAAGAGCGATCAAGGGTCTCGAGATCAGGGGGCCTTTGTCTTGGAGTTCCCTATGAGCCATATAGAGGGCTTTGAGGGAAATTATCTGGGCTTTTGGTAGCCAGTGAGGGAGATCACTGCTTGATGAGCAGACTTGTGCCCGGGAATATTAAGCAGATCCTGAGCTGCGGAAGTCTGCACCACCTGTAATTTTCTGATTACCATTTTTGGTGCTCCCAGGTACAATGAGTTTCTGTAGTCCAGTTGGGAAAGTGCCTGGACCACTCGTTTTTTTTGAGGATGAGGGGAACAGATATAACAAATTTCCAGTATCCTGGGGGTGCTGTAGCAGGTACTTGGTTACTTGTTGCTTGGGTATCCATAGTCAAAGAGTTGCCCAACAATATCCCCAGGCACTTTACAGTATCTTTGGGGTGGGGGGAGTACCAAAGCAGACTGTCCAGCCCAGACTCGAATGGATGTGGACAGAATTGTCAAGAATCATAAGCTCTGTTTTATCCTTATTTGGTTTGAGGCAGGCGCTGTTCATCCATTTGGAAGGGTCTACGGTGGTGGAAAAGGGGTCTTGGTTGTGAGAGAAAGAAGACCAACTGTGTGTCGACCATATACAAGATTATAGTAATCCCAGCTGGGAGGACGATCTCTGCTAGGGGCGCATGTACACGTTAAATAGTGTTGGGCTCAGTGACGAGCCCTGATGTGCTCCACAATTAAGCTGAACGGTATGCGAGGTGCACCATCCTTCGAAGACCTGGAAGGTCCTGTTCTTCAGGAACTAGTGGAGCCCGTAGAGGGCTCGTCCAGAGACCACCGCACCGTACATTACATCAATGAGAATCTCGTGGTTGACAGTGTCAAATGCTGCACTTAGATCAAGGAGAAGGATGACTGCTGAGCCTCCTTGGTTCAGCAGCATTTTAGCTTCCTCCACCACTGCCAGAAGAGCTGTTCCTGCACCATGTTTAGGCCGGAACCCTGTCTGGGTAGGGTGAAGGATGCTGTGGTCTTCTAAAAGTTCTGAGAGGGACGGTTGACATATTTCTCAGGGACTCAACTCAGCCGTGGAGCAGCAAGATTGGCTGATAGTTTCTCTTGTCGAAAGGATCTAGGTTGGGCTTTTTGAGTAATGAATTAACCATGGTGGGTTTTCACACCACCGGTAGTGTTCCTTCGGCTAGGGAGAGGTTTAGCATCTCTAATAGAGTGGACAGGATCTAGTCCGCTGCTTTAGCATAAATGCGTAAGATACACAATTGATGGACGGAATGCAGAACAAGGATAGCTGGAATCCAGTGGCACTGTGAGCCCAGGACCCACATCTGGGCATACCTGGCGCACTTAGGGCGATAAAGCAAAAGACACACAATTGATGGATGGAATGCAGCACAACTCAAAACATTCACCCCCAGTCAAGAGATCTGGGTTAAATCCATCATTCTTTTGCTCAACATGCCACCGCAGTTTAGACCTGGCCATATGCAAATCAGTCTTGACCCTGTCCCTCATGGGAACAGTCCAGACCGAACTGCCAAGCCAGGTCCTCCCTGGACCGGAAACAAGCATCCTAGGACCGGTTTCGGGGTTTCACCAGCATGAATGCATGGCGGAGCCGGGTTCAAACGTGATCCTGACTTGACTTTATTGAGGATGGTAGACAGGTTGTCTAGCGTCATATCAGGAAAAGCTGTTAGGGCGATATTGCCACTTTCCTGTTATTTCCTAATTAGCAAATTAAGGCAGGCTAGATAGATATCATGGATTTTTTTAGGGAAAGAATCTAGCTAAGTCATTGCACCACATATAGAGGGTGCGATAGCCTGACCGTTTGAAGGGGGCTCAAGTAGATTTTTAACAATTTGAAACATTTCGTGTGGTAGATGCAAGATTGATTTTTGTTGCCGTAGTATGTTGCTTGGTCTCTTTTGATTTCAGTGTGGTATTGTATGATGGTTCCTCGGTATTAAAATTTGCTTATTTCACTGTAATCTTTCCTCCACATCCTCTCAGCTTTTTTGCGTACTTGCTTTACCGTCTGGAGGTTGGAGTGTACCAGAGGGCAGATTTGTCTTTGGTGCATCTGGTGAGAGCTGTTATGGGGATCACTTGATTAACTGAGTGTTTGATGTGGTTGATCCACTCAGAGATCTTCCTATTAGCTACAGAAGGGTTGAAGCCCAATTCAGGTTGTGTGTTATTAAGGACCTGTTTCCATAAATCGCCGCGTTGTTTAGCCCAGCTGCGATCATTCCAGGCGGTTGGGGTGGGAGGTAATGGAGTACAACGAAGGTACGTGATCAAGGGGATCACTAAGTGATCCAAACAGATTACTGGGAACGAGTCTTGTACTTGTAGTGAGGTTCGAGTGTGACCTTGACATTGGTGGAGAAAGATGGAAAATGGCTCGACGTCAGTGGAGGGTGAGTGAAGTGTGGCTGGAGCGGCTGGAATCTGGCAGGGTGGTGGATTGAGCGTAACATCAGTAAAGCGTGGCTGAAGTCAGTGAGGAGTGGCTGGTTGGTGGCTGGACCATGACTGGGGCATTGCTGGCACGTGGTTGGAGCATGCCTCGAGCGACAGTGGAGGGTGGCTGGAATGTGACTGAGAGTGCCTGGAGCACCGCTGGAGCACAGCTGCCGCGTGGGTGGAAGGCCACTGCTGTCTTCTGAAGGACAGACCGAGCTCAGGAGCTGAGTGGGAGCCATGTGCATCCTCAGCAGATGGCAGTCCTCTCTGTACAGGGCGGGGAGGTCCGCCAGTCGTCAGCACCCGGACCTGGCTAGTGAAAAAGGTTGTGTGAATATGGGAGCCTGCAATCCTCAGGACTAGAGCAGGCCTTTCTGTCTTTATGGAGAAGGTTTTGTGCACGTGGAGTGAGCTTGTGAGAAAGAGAGAGAGAGAGACTTCCTATCGCCATCTGAAGCACTGTTCCGCAGCCGCTTGAAAACATGGCTATTTTCCTCATTTTAGTTAGGTCCTCCTCTATTTCTGCTGACAGTTTTTAGCGCCGGGACACCTCCGACGGAGGTAGCTGTGCGCTCTACAAGATTCATAAATAATAAATAAATAAATAAATATCGCCACAGGTACGTCACTTTTTACGACGTTCCTGTAGCGATATGGGCTTCGCCTTATTTACAGGATGTGTTGAGTCTCTTAACGTGTCTCAACGCCACCTTGTAAAGAAGGCCCCCTTTCACGCTGGGCGGGCAATGGGTGTCGGGTGGGTGTTCCGTATCAACACCCATTTATTTTAATGCACCCCATGTTTACACAAGTGGCGTAAATAGGAGGCTGCGGCAAAATTAAGACCAGGGAAAGCCTGGTCTTAACATGGCAAAACGAGGAGAAATGCTTGATTTCTACTTGTTTTTGCTGTTTCCATGTGTGCCACACAATGCAGCACACATAGAAACAGCAAAAGGCTATTTGTGAATGTTTATGTGCAGGAAGGGACACCTTCATGCACATAAACATTCATTCCCTCAACGCAGGCACCCTTGCACTATGGTGCAAGGGTGCCTGCGTTGGCACTAGGCAACTTACTTTAGCAGCAGCGCTGGGAGAAATGCAGGTATTTGCCATATTATTGTAAATATGGAGCATTCCTGCATTTCTAAAGTGACGGAGCGCGGCGTTAGCAATTTTGGTCCTAACCCACGCTCCGCCATTTACTTGTAAATATAACCCAGAGTGTGTATGTGGGTGTGTCTAGGTGGGTGGGCGTGTGTGTTGTGTGCATGTCTGTGTGTGTGCGAGTTGTGTTGTGTGTGTGTTGTGTATGGGTGTTTGTGTGTTGTGTGCATGTCTGTGTGTGTGTATTGTGAGTGTGTGTGTGCATGTGTGTGCGTGTGTGTGTGTGTGCATGTTTTGTGTGTGTTGTGTCTGTGATTGTGTCTCTCCTGGTAACATCTCCAGGGGACCCACCGGAGAGCGGCAGCGTGCTGGAGGGCTCAGCCTCCATCTCGTACCTGTGGTCCACTGGAGGCGGGCTGGGCACACGTACAAGGTAGTTCTTTGCTCGTCCTTTCTTCATGAACATGGGCATGGCCAGCATGCGTGAGAAAGGGCCCTGCAAAGAGTACAGAGAAAGCGTCAGGGCATGGCACTTCAACACTGTCAATATCCCACTCCTGCTGGTTGGGCGTCCGACTGCCAGCCTAAGCGCCACTGCCAGCCATGTCCCGCTCCTGCCAGCTCCATGCCCTGCAATTTCACCACAGTGCTGGCCACATCGTGCTCCTGCCAGCTCCATGCCCTGCCCGGCCACCACCACTCTAGGCAATCCCGCTCCTGCCAGGTACATGCCCTGCTGTTTACCCACAGTGCTAGGCAATATCCACCGACTGCCAGCTCAATGCAGTGCCATACCACTGCAGTGCTGCCTACCCCCTCACACAGTCACCTCCATTCCCTGTCATACCATTCTGAATTCTTTTTGTTTTATAACAATGTAATCCTGCATGAATGGCGGCCATCTTGATTCACCGGCAGCCATTTTGCATGCCTGTGTTGTTCCCTCTAGCTGCCCGGCCCGGGCCCTCTCCCTTCCCACGTGCTCCAGCCTCGCTTTCACCCTTTGTGCTCCAATGAGATCGCAGAATTCAGGTAGCGCAGCAGTGAGGCTCCCTCAATACATTTTAGATTTAAGGTCTTTTCCCCCACACTTCTCTTGAGAAAGCTGAGCATCTGCGTACTCCCACGTACGATCCTGTGGCCTCACCTTCCTACAACCGCTTATATGAAGAACATGTATAAAAGTGGGGGCATTCGGGGGGGATGTATTATATGCCCAGTCGCTTTGGGAAGACACAACTCTGTCTCTCTGTGGCATATTATTGATATTTTGCTTATTTTTGCACCATAAATATATTTTAGGCTTCCGGTAGGCTCGGGCCTGCTGTTTCCTTACACAGCAGCATCATGGGGTTGGCCACAATCCAACTCTGCCATGGGACTCCCACGCCCACACTCTCCCAGCAGAGTGTACATTCCACCATTGACAACTGTGGTCCCTCGCCCACCCCAGTGGAGCCTACATCCACCACTGTCAAGTCAAGTAGTTTGTTTGCAAAGTTAATTAAAACCGTTGCAATAAAAACAATATATTCAATTAAAAACTATCACAAACATATATAAAACTCTTGTGTCTAAAAACTGTGCTAACAAATTTGCTAGTTTTGTGCAGTTATAGAAGCATAAATAACTTGTCAGTTTTATAATCTTGAATTATATGTTCAAAAATGCCCTCAAACCCACTGACAGCTGTGGTCCCACACCTGCCCCAGTAGAGTCTGTATTCCAACTCTGACAACTGGGGTCCCACACTCACCCTAGTGGTGTCTACATTCCACCACAGACAGCTGTGGCCCCACTTCCGAAAACTTCCAAACATGGGCCTTGCCACCACAGTACTGCTCTCTTCATCCATTCTGTTGGACAGGCCACGTGACGGGCCGCTCTCCCCCGGCTCGACCAAGCCCGAGCCAGTCATACAAGCACCACACCCCACCATTGCACGTCCTACGTCCCCTCAGGGACACCTGCCCCCGAGCATGATAACCTCGTGGGTCCGATCCACGGCCGACCCACGCGCCCAGCCCGGGCCGCCATCTTGGACACTTCGCCACGAGGCCGCCTGGCCCCCGATCGACCTCAACCCTGGGCCTAGCCCGGCCTCAGACATTCCGGCACCACCCTCCACCCAGGAGGTGAGCGAGCTACTTGGCCAGTCAATGGGAGAAAGAGGTGTCGATGGTTCTCCCCCGGCCAGTGCCGCTCGCCCATCGCCTCCCCGGGCGCTGGCTCCACCCCCCTGCTGGGTGTCTGGACTCCCTCATCCCGGACCTCCCGACCTCCAAGTGCGAGGGTCCGGACATCAAAGCACGCCAGCCCTATAACTGGGGCAGCTCCAGAACAGGAAGGCAGTTGTATCTTGGAGTCGAGAGACGAAAGAAGAACTCATCCTGGACGGACTACTGGCGCTGCCGTAGCTCTGTCCTGTGCACCATCATCCTGCCTGTTGGCGCTGCCACAGCCGTCGTAACCTTCATCCTTCACCGTCGTCCGGATCTGCTGGCGAGGCCGCGGACCGTTGTAACTGTCATCTGCATCGGGACCTGCTTGGCTTCTCCACGGCCCGTCGACCATCCTTCATCCATCTCGGGACCTGCTTGGCTTCTCCACGGCCCGTCGACCACCCTTCCTCCATCTCGGGACCTGCTTGGCTCCTCCACGGCCCGATCAGCAACCACGCCGAGCTCGAGGATTGAGAGCTATTGAACTCGTTGGTAATTAAGACTGTCCCGCTACCCTTTTCCTCAACCAGAGATCAGAACCGAGGGGACCCCTGAGTCCAGACCTCCTTGTATTATATCAACGTAACCTAAGAAGTGCATATAAAGTCTCGTTAACCTTCAATCTTGTGTGGTGTCCGTCTGTGGGGGGGAAGTTACTTATCTGTACAGTCGTTGGAGACGGCTCTCCCTGGAGACCTCTCCCCGTAATCTCGGCCGACCCTCCCGGTCCGTCTAACATTGGTGGCCAGCGGCGCGATCCGAATCACCGCATAACGTACAGAGAGTAGCTCACCCCACAACGAACAACAATGTCGACTAAAGAGAGCGGATCAACTGAGAAGTTCCAAATGGAAAAGCTAGAGGAATACAGCCATCGTGAACTAAAGCAGTTCTGCATCGAACTAGGTATCGCTACCACCGGACTAAGTACCAAGGACGATTTTAAGCATGCCCTAGAATCTTGGGCAGAGACCGGGGATGTCGAAGCCCCGGAGCAAAGCACCGCGAAAAAGACCAACACGGCCCCTGAAGAGCAAAGAACGGGTCTCTCGCAAGACGAGATCCAAGAAAGAGAAAAAGCCCGACTACACGAACTTGAAATGGCCCGACTCAAGATGGACATAGAACTCAAATTGGCCGAGCAAAAAATAAACTTAGAGCACCTTCGCCTCCGAGAAGAAAGAGAGGAGAAACAGAGGCAAAGGGAGCTCGAGGAAAAAAGACTAACGTACGAGCACGAGCGGAACCTAGCCGAGATCAACCTGCGCAAACAGAATAAAGAATTAGGGGTGCCCGACAGACCGTCCACCCCCGGGACCACGGACAAAAAAGTGCACATCCCCAAGGATGTGGTCCGAGAATATTTTCGAGAAGACGACATCCAGCAATGGTTTAAAGCATATGAAATCGCGATGACTGCGCACCGGATCGATAGAGCCGACTGGGGAGCCGGCCTATGGGGCAAATTCCTCAATGAGGGCCGCGATACTCTGTTACAGCTCCCAGACCACCAGATGACCTCCTACGACCATATGAAAGCGGCCCTCCTCACTCGCTATGGCCTCACGCCCGAGATGTACCGTCAGAGGTTCCGAGACTGCACACGCATTCCAGGTACAACTTGGGTGGACTATGTAACGTACTTTAGCCGAGCCTTCGAAGGCTGGATCAGAGGGAACAACGTCACGACCTACGAGCAGTTGTTCAATCTGATGGTATGGGAGCATCTGTCCAACAACTGCTTCATTGAACTACGCCAACACCTCCTCGACAGCAAGTTAACCGATCCCCGGCAGCTCGCAGCCGAAGCTGACCGGTGGGAGATCACCCGAGTGGGCCGGAATGGGTCCTACGAGCAGAACAGGAACAACAATGGTCACCACCGATCCAGAGGAGGAGGAGGGGGCCAAGGACGAGGAAGAGACAACACTCCGGCCGCCCCCACTACCAGCACCACCCCCCCGGCCAACCGGGGCAGCACCCCGGCGCGACCGGGATACAGAGCCAATGTTACATGTCACCGATGCCAACGAGTCGGCCACTATGCAAATGACCCAAGCTGCCCGCAGTATCAGAGCCCAAGACCCCGCCAGGTGACCGCCGCGGCACTAGGGGAAGAACAGATCTCCGAGGAACAAGAAACAGACGAGCAAGAGTATCAAGGGTGGGAGCCAGCCGCCATGACTCTCGCGTGCTTAGGGGGAAGAGACATGGTCCCGCGGGTCCCCCTACCCGCTAACACCCAGAAGTACGGCCAATGGGTGAGCATCAATGGACAACGGGCCGAAGCCCTTCGAGACACCGGGGCCAGTGTGACAGCCGTCCGCTGTCATCTGGTGACCCCAGAGCAATATCTACCGAACATTCTCTGCCCTGTACGATCAGCCGACAACTCGGAGAGTCTGTGTCGGATGGCCTGCGTCCCCTTTGAATGGGGAGGGGTCTCCGGCATGTTGAAAGTAACGGTCCGAGACGACGCCCCCGTGGACTGCCTCCTCGGAAATGACCTGGAAAGCTCCCCGTGGGCAGCCGTGGAGCGAAAAGAACACTTGGGGATGTTGGGCGTCCCAGACTGGGCGTGCGTCACCACCCGGTCTATGGCCGCCCGTGCCAACCATCACCCGGAAGAACCAGAATGGCCGGCGCCTCCGCCTCCGGTCGCCCCCGCCGAGACCCCCGACCAGTGCATCCCCCTCGAACCTGCCCAACCTTCCGACCTTGCTAATCTCGACCAGTGGGCTCAAGAAGGGGGGCCCACACAAGAACAATTTCGTCAGGAGCAGAAGACCTGTCCCTCCCTTGAGGGACTCCGACAACAAGCGCTCGCCCAAAGCGCAGGGGATACCTCCGGAGCTCATTGGGTCTACTGGGACAATGACCTACTGTACAGCGAGCAACGAATCGCCGAGCTGGGGGCCAACCGAGTACTAGTGGTGCCACTCCGCTTTAGAGACTTCCTGCTAAATCTGGCCCACGATGTCCCCCTGGCAGGGCACCTGGGACAAGATAAAACCTACAGCCGCCTAGTGACCCACTTCTTCTGGCCAAAAATGAGAAACGATGTGCACCAGCATTGCCGATCTTGTCCCACGTGCCAAGCCAGTGGGAAGAGCGGCCGCAAATTAAAGGCCCCCCTGCAACCCTTTCCCGTAGTCACAACCCCATTTGAGAGGGTCGGAATAGACATTGTGGGACCCCTAGACCCACGTACAAGACAAGGCCATCGCTTCATCCTAGTACTAGTGGACCACGCCACCCGCTACCCTGAGGCTATTCCTCTCCGGACCGTCACAGCCCCAGTGGTCGGCAGGGCCCTGATGGGGATCTTCTCCCGTGTGGGGTTCCCCCGAGAAGTCGTCAGTGACAGAGGCACGAACTTTATTTCCAAATACATGAAGTCCCTCTGGCAACAGTGTGGGGTCACCTACCGCTTCACGACCCCCTATCACCCCCAAGGAAACGGACTTGTTGAACGGTTCAATCGCACACTAAAAGGGATGATCGGGGGATTGGAAGAACCCCTCCGTCGCCAGTGGGACGTGCTGCTGCCGTGCCTCCTCTTCGCCTACCGGGAGGTCCCACAGAAGTCCCTAGGCTTCAGCCCATTCGAGCTGCTCTATGGGCACCCAGTACGGGGGCCACTCAGCCTGATCAAAGAAGGCTGGGAGTTGCCTCCGGCCAAGAGTCCTCCAGATGTCTTCCGGTACCTCCTCACCCTCCGCAACCAGTCCCAGCGGTTCAGAGACCTAGCGAAAGCCAACCTAGAGGCCAGTCAAGAGGACATGAAGAGATGGTATGACCAGAACACCTCATCTATTGAATTCGAGCCGGGGCAACAGGTCTGGGTAATGTCCCCCACAGAACCGTGCGCTCTCCAAGACAAATGGACGGGACCCTTCAAGGTAATCGAGCGCAAGGGACCCGCCACCTATCTGATCGATATGGAGTCCGCCCGGAATCCGCTCCGAGTCCTCCACACCAACAGACTGAAACCCCACTTTGCACGAACAGAACTCAGCCTCTTGATGGCCACAGACAACGGGGTTGAGGACGACTCCGAGCCTCTCCCTGACCTCTTGCGGACCCAGGAGCAAGACGGCTCCGTGGATGGGGTCCGACTCTCGGAGACCCTCACCCAGGAACAACGCCAAGAGTGCCAAGCCCTCCTATCACGATTTGCCAGCCTGTTCTCCCTCACCCCAGGTGTCACTTCCTGGTGTGTGCACGATGTGGACACCGGAGACAGCCCTCCTATCCGCCACCGGGCCTACCGCGTACCTGATCGGGTACGGGCCTGCATCCAGGCGGAAGTAACTAAGATGCTCACGCTCGGGGTCATCGAGCCCTCCGACAGTCCATGGGCCAGCCCGGTCGTACTGGTCCCCAAAGCAGCCGCCCCCGGAACCACACCCGAACTCCGGTTCTGTGTCGACTACCGGGGCCTGAATGAAGTCACCAGAACGGACGCACACCCCATCCCCCGGGCAGATGAACTGGTCGACCGAATGGGCGCTGCCCGTTACCTCAGCATCTTCGATCTAACGGCAGGCTATTGGCAGATCGGCCTCACACCCCGAGCACAAGAACGTTCTGCCTTCTCCACCCCCGATGGCCACTATCACTTCACGGTCATGCCCTTCGGCATGAAAAATGCCCCAGCGACTTTCCAACGGCTCGTCAATCAGGTCCTGGCGGGGCTCGAAGAGTTCAGCGCCGCCTACCTGGACGACATCGCTGTGTACAGCCACCACTGGACCGAGCACCTCCACCACCTCCAGGCAGTGTTGCAAGCCCTTCAGCGAGCTGGCCTCACGATCAAGGCCAGCAAATGTCAAATTGGACAAGGGTCAGTGACCTACCTCGGACACCAAGTGGGAAGCGGTCTAGTGGCCCCTCTTCAACTGAAAATTGCCGCCATCCAGAACTGGCAACCCCCTAACACTCAAACTGAGGTGCGAGCCTTCCTGGGCCTCACGGGCTACTACCGAAGGTTCGTGAAAGACTATGGTACCATCGTGGGGCCTCTCACCGAACTCACGTCGAAAAATCAGCCCAAGAAGGTGAACTGGACCCCAGAGTGTCAAGCGGCCTTCGAACAGCTAAAGGCCGCCATGTGTTCCGCTCCTGTACTCCAGGCCCCAGACTACAGCCGGGAGTTCGTCGTCCAGACGGACGCCTCCGACCAGGGCATTGGGGCGGTCCTGTCCCAGGTGAACACCGAAGGCCTTGATCAACCGGTGGCCTTCATCAGCCGGAGACTCCTACCACGGGAGCAACGCTGGAGCACCATAGAGAGGGAAGCCTTCGCTGTGGTATGGGCCCTCAAGAAGCTCCGACCCTACCTTTTTGGCACCCACTTCCGGGTGCAGACTGACCACCGACCCCTGCAATGGTTGATGCATATGCGGGGGGAAAACCCAAAACTGCTACGCTGGTCCATCTCCTTGCAAGGTATGGACTTTACCGTTGAACACCGGCCTGGGTCTGACCACGCCAACGCGGATGGCCTGTCCCGGTTTTTCCGCCTCGACGAAGAGAGTCCCCAAGAGGATGGGTAACTCTCCCCGCCTTCAGCTGGGGGGGACGCATGTTGGACAGGCCACGTGACGGGCCGCTCTCCCCCGGCTCGACCAAGCCCGAGCCAGTCATACAAGCACCACACCCCACCATTGCACGTCCTACGTCCCCTCAGGGACACCTGCCCCCGAGCATGATAACCTCGTGGGTCCGATCCACGGCCGACCCACGCGCCCAGCCCGGGCCGCCATCTTGGACACTTCGCCACGAGGCCGCCTGGCCCCCGATCGACCTCAACCCTGGGCCTAGCCCGGCCTCAGACATTCCGGCACCACCCTCCACCCAGGAGGTGAGCGAGCTACTTGGCCAGTCAATGGGAGAAAGAGGTGTCGATGGTTCTCCCCCGGCCAGTGCCGCTCGCCCATCGCCTCCCCGGGCGCTGGCTCCACCCCCCTGCTGGGTGTCTGGACTCCCTCATCCCGGACCTCCCGACCTCCAAGTGCGAGGGTCCGGACATCAAAGCACGCCAGCCCTATAACTGGGGCAGCTCCAGAACAGGAAGGCAGTTGTATCTTGGAGTCGAGAGACGAAAGAAGAACTCATCCTGGACGGACTACTGGCGCTGCCGTAGCTCTGTCCTGTGCACCATCATCCTGCCTGTTGGCGCTGCCACAGCCGTCGTAACCTTCATCCTTCACCGTCGTCCGGATCTGCTGGCGAGGCCGCGGACCGTTGTAACTGTCATCTGCATCGGGACCTGCTTGGCTTCTCCACGGCCCGTCGACCATCCTTCATCCATCTCGGGACCTGCTTGGCTTCTCCACGGCCCGTCGACCACCCTTCCTCCATCTCGGGACCTGCTTGGCTCCTCCACGGCCCGATCAGCAACCACGCCGAGCTCGAGGATTGAGAGCTATTGAACTCATTGGTAATTAAGACTGTCCCGCTACCCTTTTCCTCAACCAGAGATCAGAACCGAGGGGACCCCTGAGTCCAGACCTCCTTGTATTATATCAACGTAACCTAAGAAGTGCATATAAAGTCTCGTTAACCTTCAATCTTGTGTGGTGTCCGTCTGTGGGGGGGAAGTTACTTATCTGTACAGTCGTTGGAGACGGCTCTCCCTGGAGACCTCTCCCCGTAATCTCGGCCGACCCTCCCGGTCCGTCTAACACATTCACTGTCAGTGTGTCTCTACCCCAACACAATACACATCTTACCGCATCCAAAGTTCTGCCCACATCCTGATTCCACATCCCAGTACTGCCAGCTGAGTACCCTTCCCTGCCATGATAGTGCTACTCAAACCCCACCACCGCCGGCAGTGTGCCCCCTCCCAACATAGTGCACATGCTGTCACTGACAGAAGTCTGCCCACACTCCAAGACCATATTCCACGAATGCCAACTCTGTGCCCTGCCCCAACAGTGCTGCCCACATCCTTACGCAACCTATGTGCCCCCACATAGCACTCCCACCACTGCCAGCTGTGCGCCCCATCTCAGTACAGCCCACACCCCACTACGGACTGATGTGTGCCCCAACACAGAACAGGCCTTACCTAGCCTGGCCAGGTGTGTACCCTACCTTGCTACCATGATGCTATCCACACCCCACCACCACCCACTGAGCGCCTTCACCCACCACAGTGCCATCCACACCCCGCCACAACCAACCAGGCACCTTCACCCACCACAGTGCTATCCACACCCTGCCACCACCCATGGAGCACCTTCACCCACCACAGTGCTATCCACACCCCGCCACCACCACCCACTGAGCGCCTTCACCCATCACAGTGCAATCCACCCCCCACCACCACCCACGGAGCACCTTCACCCACCACAGTGCCATCCACACCCCACCACCACCCATGGAGCACCTTCACCCACCACAGTGCTATCCACACCCCGCCACCACCACCCAGGCGCCTTCACCCACCACAGTGCTATCCACACCCCACCACCACCACCCACTGAGCGCCTTCACCCACCACAGTGCTATCCACACCCCGCCACCACCCATGGAGCACCTTCACCCATCACAGTGCAATCCACCCCCCACCACCACCCACGGAGCACCTTCACCCACCACAGTGCTATCCACACCCCACCACCACCCACTAGGCACCTTCACCCACCACAGTGCAATCCACCCCCCACCACCACCCATGGAGCACCTTCACCCACCACAGTGCTATCCACACCCCGCCACCACCACCCACTGAGCACCTTCACCCACCACAGTGCAATCCACACCCCACCACAACCAACCAGGCGCTTTCAGCCACCACAGTGCCATCCACACCCCACCACCACCCATGGAGCGCCTTCACCCACCACAGTGCTATCCACACCCTGCCACAACCAACCAGGTGCTTTCACCCACCACAGTGCCATCCACACCCCACCACCTCCCACTGAGCGCCTTCACCCACCACAGTGCTATCCACACCCCGCCACCACCACCCAGGCGCCTTCACCCACCACAGTGCTATCCACACTCCACCACCACCCACGGAGCACCTTCACCCACCACAGTGCCATCCACACCCCACCACCACCCATGGAGCACCTTCACCCACCACAGTGCTATCCACACCCCACCACCACCCATGGAGCACCTTCACCCACCACAGTGCTATCCACACCCCACCACCACCCATGGAGCACCTTCACCCACCACAGTGCTATCCACACCCCGCCACCACCACCCAGGCGCCTTCACCCACCACAGTGCTATCCACACCCCGCCACCACCCATGGAGCACCTTCACCCACCACAGTGCTATCCACACCCCGCCACCACCACCCACTGAGCGCCTTCACCCACCACAGTGCTATCCACACCCCGCCACCACCCATGGAGCACCTTCACCCATCACAGTGCAATCCACCCCCCACCACCACCCACGGAGCACCTTCACCCACCACAGTGCTATCCACACCCCACCACCACCCACTAGGCACCTTCACCCACCACAGTGCAATCCACCCCCCACCACCACCCATGGAGCACCTTCACCCACCACAGTGCTATCCACACCCCGCCACCACCACCCACTGAGCACCGTCACCCACCACAGTGCAATCCACACCCCACCACAACCAACCAGGCGCTTTCAGCCACCACAGTGCCATCCACACCCCACCACCACCCATGGAGCGCCTTCACCCACCACAGTGCTATCCACACCCTGCCACAACCAACCAGGTGCTTTCACCCACCACAGTGCCATCCACACCCCACCACCTCCCACTGAGCGCCTTCACCCACCACAGTGCTATCCACACCCCACCACCACCCACTAGGCGCCTTCACCCACCACAGTGCTATCCACACCCCACCACCACCCACTGAGCGCCTTCACCCACCACAGTGCAATCCACACCCCACCACCACCCACTAGGCGCCTTCACCCACCACAGTGCTATCCACACCCCACCACCACCCACTGAGCGCTTTCACCCACCACAGTGCTATCCACCCCCCACCACAACCAACCAGGTGCCTTCACCCACCACAGTGCCATCCACACCCCACCACCACCCACTGAGCGCCTTCACCCACCACAGTGCAATCCACACCCCACCACAACCAACCAGGTGCCTTCACCCACCACAGTGCCATCCACACCCCACCACCACCCACTGAGCGCTTTCACCCACCACAGTGCTATCCACCCCCCACCACAACCAACCAGGTGCCTTCACCCACCACAGTGCCATCCACACCCCGCCACCACCACCCAGGCGCCTTCACCCACCACAGTGCTATCCACACCCCACCACCACCCATGGAGCACCTTCACCCACCACAGTGCTATCCACACCCCGCCGCCACCACCCACTGAGCGCCTTCACCCACCACAGTGCAATCCACACCCCACCACAACCAACCAGGCGCTTTCACCCACCACAGTGCCATCCACACCCCACCACCAACCACTGAGCGCCTTCACCCACCACAGTGCTATCCACACCCGCCACAACCAACCAGGCGCTTTCACCCACCACAGTGCCATCCACACCCCGCCACCACCACCCAGGTGCCTTCACCCACCACAGTGCTATCAACACCCCACCACCACCCACTGAGCGCCTTCACCCACCACAGTGCTATCCACACCCCGCCACCACCACCCAGGCGCCTTCACCCACCACAGTGCTATCCACACCCCACCACCACCCATGGAGCACCTTCACCCACCACAGTGCTATCCACACCCCGCCGCCACCACCCACTGAGCGCCTTCACCCACCACAGTGCAATCCACACCCCGCCACCACCACCCAGGTGCCTTCACCCACCACAGTGCTATCAACACCCCACCACCACCCACTGAGCGCCTTCACCCACCACAGTGCTATCCACACCCCGCCACCACCACCCAGGCGCCTTCACCCACCACAGTGCTATCCACACCCCACCACCACCCATGGAGCACCTTCACCCACCACAGTGCTATCCACACCCCGCCGCCACCACCCACTGAGCGCCTTCACCCACCACAGTGCAATCCACACCCCACCACAACCAACCAGGCGCTTTCACCCACCACAGTGCCATCCACACCCCACCACCAACCACTGAGCGCCTTCACCCACCACAGTGCTATCCACACCCGCCACAACCAACCAGGCGCTTTCACCCACCACAGTGCCATCCACACCCCACCACCACCCACTGGAACACATATGCTGCCCACCTCACTCCGTCTACCTGCTTTGTGTCCGGTGGGTAGGGCATTCGGCCCAGTGCAAGCTCCTGCCCTGGTACAGACAGGTACCCACCACTGGTGCCATTCCAGTGAAGGGACTGTTCGTGGGTTGGCGGAGATTTTCCCACAACGGCCACATGGTCCTGGGCAGGCACAGTCTTCATACACCTAAAAGAGACAAACTAAAATGGTATCTAAGACAAATACCTGGGCACCCGCTAACAGTGAGAGCTGCACTACAGCATGGCAGTGCCAGGGCAGGCTCACAGGAAGGAAGACAACAAGGCAAACATTGGTAGGACCAGATGTCAATGCGCAAGCCCTCAAGAGCTACGAGATAAGGTGACAGTGGGGGAGTCAGGAGAGGGAAGGACAGAGGGTGCTCTCTAGAGATGGAAAGACAGTGATGGCCCAGGGTGTAAGGGGATTGAGAGCTCCTAAGAGATATGGTGGCAGTGGGAGCTTCCAAAATATGAGTGGATGGGTAGCGTGCATATCCTCAGACAACAGTGGGAACCCTAAGAGATAAGGTGACTGTAGTTGCTCCCAAGAGGTAAGGTGACAGCAGCTCTCCCAAGAGGTAAGATGACAGCAGCTCTCCCAAGAGGTAAGGTGACAGTGGCTGTCCCAAGAGGTAAGGTGACAGTGGGCTCTCCCAAAAGGTAAGGTGACAGCAGCTCTCCCGAGAGGTAAGGTGACAGTGGCTGTCCCAAGAGGTAAGGTGACAGCGGGCTATCCCAAGAGGTAAGGTGACAGTGGGCTCTCCCAAGAGGTAAGGTGACAGTGGCTGTCCCAAGAGGTAAGGTGACAGTGGGCTCTCCCAAGAGGTAAGGTGACAGCAGTTCTCCCGAGAGGTAAGGTGACAGCGGGCTCTCCCAAGAGGTAAGATAACAGCAGATCTCCCAAGAGGTAAGGTGACAGTGGGCCATCCCAAGAGGTAAGATAACAGCAGATCTCCCAAGAGGTAAGGTGACAGCGGCCTCTCCCAAGAGGTAAAGCGACAGCAGGCTCTCCTAAGAGGTGAGGTGACAGTGGGCTCTCCCAAGAGGTAAGGTGACAGCAGCTCTCCCAAGAGGTAAGGTGACAGTGGCTGTCCCAAGAGGTAAGGTGACAGTGGGCTCTCCCAAGAGGTAAAGCGACAGCAGGCTCTCCTAAGAGGTGAGGTGACAGTGGGCTATCCCAAGAGATAAGATGACAGCGTCTTCCAAGATGTAAGGTACAGTAGCCTCTCCCAAGAGGTAAGAGGACAGTGGGCTCTCCCAAGAGGTAAGTTGACAGCTGTCTCTTCCAAGAGGTAAGGAGATAGTGGGCTCTCCCAAGAAGTAAGATGACAGCGGACTCTCCCAAGAGGTAAGGTGACATCAGCCTCTCCCAAGAGGTAAGAGGACAGTGGGCTTTCCCAAGAGGTAAGGCGACAGCAGATTCTCCCAAGAGGTAAGGTGACAGTGGGCTCTCCCAAGAGGTAAGGCGACAGCAGATTCTCCCAAGAGGTAAGGTGACAGTGGGCTCTCCCAAGAGGTACGGCAACAGCGGCCTCTCCCAAGAGGTAATATGACAACAGGATCTCGCAAGAAGTAAGCCGACACCAGGCTCTCCCAAGTGGTAAGGTGACAGCGGCTCTCCCAAGATGTAAGGTGACAGCAGACTCTCCCAAGAGGTAAGACAACAACAGGCTCTCCCAAGAGGTAAGATGACAGCAGGATCTCGCAAGAAGTAAGCCGACACCAGGCTCTCCCAAGAGGTAAGATGACAGCGGCTCTCCCAAAAGGTAAGGCAAGCAGACTCTTGCAAGAGGTAAGGTGACAGCGGCTCACCCAAGAGGTAAGGTGGCAGGGGCTCTCCCAAGAAGTAAGCTGACAGTGGGCTATCCCAAGAGGTAAGGCGACACCAGGCTCTCCCAAGAGGTAAGATGACAGCAGCTCTCCCAAGAGGTAAGGGGACAGGTGGCTCTCCCAAGAGGTAAGGGGACAGGTAGCTCTCCCAAGAGATAAGATGACAGCAGCTCTCCCAAGAAGTAAGGTGACAGCAGGCTCTCCCAAGAGATAAGGTGACAGCGTACTCTCCCAAGAGGTAAGGCGACAGCAGGCTCTCTCAAGAGGTAAGGTGACAGCTGCTCTCTCAAATGGTAAGGCAACAGCAGGCTCTCCCAAGAGGTTAGATGACAGTGACTCTCCCAAGAGGTAGGTCGACAGCAGGCTCCCCCAAGAAGTAAGATGACAGCGACTCTCCCAAGAGGTAAGGTGACAGTGGGCTCTCCCAAAGAAGTAAGGTGACAGTGGGCTCTCCCAAGAGGTAGGGTGACAGTGGGCTCTCCCAAGAAGTAAGATGACAGCGGCTCTCCCAAGAGTTAAGATGACAGCGGGCTCTCCCAAGAGTTAAGTCGACAGCAGCCTCTCCCAAGAGGTGAGGTGACAGCGGCTCTCCCAAGATGTTAGATGACAGTGGCCACTTGCAAAAGGTAAGGTGACAGCGGCCTCCCCCAAGAGGTAAGGTGACAGCAGGCTCCCCATAAGAGGTAAGATGACAGGGGGCTCTCCCAAGGGGTAAGGTGACAGCGGGCTCTCTCAAGACTTAAGGTGATAGCGGACTTTCCTAAAAGTTAAGGTGACAGCTGTTCTCCTAAGTGATAAGATGACCCTGGGCTCTACCAAGAGGTAAGGTTAAAGGAGATGCGCATATGAGATAAGGTGACAGTGGGCACTCACAAGCAAAAAGGTGACATTAGGCTCTCCCAGGTGATAAGGTGACAGTGGGTGCCTTTAAGAGATACAGCCTCAGGGGGCACTCCCAAAAGATAAGCTTGCAGGAGCTGCTGGATTGAGTGAATCAGAGGGAAGAAGGATGCAGGCATTGCCCCTGTTAAGAATAACCCCTGTCCCTGGGCAGTCCATGGGCGTCCCACCATGTGCAATGCATTGTGTTACTGTACAACATGACTCAAGAAACTCATGACGTATGTAGTCCTCACCTGACAGGAGCATCTAGACCTCCTTCCTGGGTGGGCTTCTCAGCTGTGCTGTCCGACTTCCATTCATAGAGGCGCTGGCGGTGGGTGGTGGACCTATCCATGTCCTCAGGGCCCTTTGAGAATCCCACTGTGCCCGGGGCGGGGAGCCTCTGTATCTGAGTGTGAATTGTCTTCTTCACCTTACTGTAGAGGTAAGAGAGCTCGGACACTTCCTTCACTGCAAAGAACAGATGTGGAGACATCAGCCTGGCCCAATGATTGCACATGCAGTCTATCTGATCCATCAGAAAGGGAGAGTACCACAATATTGCCAGACAAGGAAATGATGTCCTAAATATTGTTTACACAAATACTGCCCTCATGCCCCTGCAGTGCACAGTCTTTTCATCAATGATGCCATTTAAAATGTTGCGTCATGTTATCAATGATGTCCTAGAACACGTCATGAGTGATGTAATATGTGGGGTAATTAGCTGCGCATTGCAGGGGCGTGAGTTATAGTTACATTAAGACACAAATTATAGTTACTAGCGACAAATATAACTGGTGATTTTTAGCGTGTTTTTTGTTGTTGTTTAAAAAGTTTCATTGTCACTGAAAGTTTCACCTATCTATAATGTTACCTTAACTAGGCCCGGGCGGAGTTTGTGGAGTTCTACTCCGCAGGGGTCTGCAAAGTGCTGGAAAAACTCAGCTGCACTCTGTGGAGGTCCACGAGCAGCGGAGTGGGGTAAGTCATGCTCTTCGCACTGATTTATTCCACTGAGAGGTTGTCCCATGCTATCAAATCACCGCGAGCAGCTTTACACATCTCACAAGACGGTGCTGCTTCTTTCTGCCGCTCAAGTAGATATTTCACTTGAGCGGCAGTTTTCTCAATGCGAGTGGCTGATTTCTCAATGCGAGCCCCACGTGACCGCCCGTGCTAAGAAATCTTGCCGGGAGGAGGTCTAGCATGTGATTTTTCTGACTCGAGATCACAACTTAGGAGTCCATTAGGATGGCGGGCAGACTTCAGTCCGCCCGTCACCCTAGCGGTGCTGGGACTGGCTGCCAGTCGTGCGGCGGTCAAGCACCATCAATTATGATGCGACCGCCACCCTGGTGGTCGATTCCTGCATATTCAACATTGTGGTGGGCTGTGCTGTGAGCAGCACCCGCCACAATGTAGAAGATGCATGGCGTGCATTGGCATGCAAAACATGACAGGCACTGCAAGGTGCCTGCTACCATGTGTATGCCAATGTAGGGGGTACCCGGGTACCCCCCAAGTGCAGCCCCCCCCACCCCCTAGGGGCCCACATTAGGCCTTCAAAGCGATTCCTGCATGCCTTTCCATGGCGTAGTCTCCGCCATGGAAAGGCATTACACCGCCCACCTCATAATATGGATGGCGGTGTCTGCAAGGCACCGCCACCATATTATAGGCCTTTTCCGCCCAGAAGGCAATTGTGACGATTGCCTACCAGTGGAAAAGCGGCTGATGGTCTTTCCATCCGCCGCGGTACCCCCATCATGTTAATGTGGCAGGGGGTAAAGGGCCGTCCTGCGGGGTGTTTTGGTCGGGCAGTGACAGTCCACCGTGTTGGTGAGCCATGTGAAGGAAAAACTCTGCTCTGCCTCACTTTGCAGAGTTTTGTGGAACTCTGTGCTCTGTGCGGAGCGCTGAGTGGGCAAAACTCGACGAACTCCTCCAGCGGAGCAAGATTCTTCGCCCATCCCTAACTTTAACTTTTGGTTTTTTTCAGTGAATATTTAGGTTTTTTAAAAGTAATATTTTATTACCATTCACAAAGCCAAACTAAAATGAAATTATAAAGCATAGAGCCCCAGTTAGGAGCAAGCTCTACTGGGGTCAAGGATTTCATGACCGAGGAGCCTTACTGTTTTTGCTGTAATGCTCTTGGGTGCACTGATTGTGTTGGTTCTTGAGACTTGGCCAGTGAGTGCAACGTGTGTTCACACTGCGCAGCCGGTTTCAGGAGGGCACTCGGACGTTGGACCAAGATGCATTTGTATCTCAATAAGGTCCACGCTGGAGTAGCATATCACAGTATTTGCTGTTATTTTTCAGTAGTTCATTTATGGCAATAAAAATAATTGCTACACAAACAAAAAAAAGAAATGGGATACTGCCCCCAGCGGCTAAGCCTCATTGAGTAGCCTCTGGGTGCACACTCCTCGGTCCTCTCGTGATCTCCCACACTCATCGGTCCTCACGTGATCTCCCACACTCACCACCAGTCCTCACATGATCTCCCACACTCCCCGGTCCTCACGTGATATCCCACACTCACATGTCCTCACTTGATCACCCAAACTCACTGGTCCTCATGTGATCTCCCACACTCACATGTCCTCACGTGATCTCGCACACTCACCGGTCCTCACGTGATATCCCACACTCATGTTCCTCACATGATCTCCCATACTCACCAGTCCTCACATGATCTACCAAACTCACGAGTCACGATCCTCGTGATCTCCCACACTCACCAGTCTTCACATGATCTACCACACTCACCAGTCCTCACATGATCTCCCACACTCACTGGTCCTCATGTGATCTCCCACACTCAACGGTCTTCATGTGATCACCCACAATCACCGGTCCTCACGTGATTGATGGAGCAAGGATTCGCACGTAAAGCGACTTGCTCTCACTCAAGAACCTCGCCTAACTTGTAATAATATTAATTCAACCTGTCCGTCATTTATTTCGCCTTTTTCCCCAACACGCGGGTGTCCTTAGGAGGCTTGCCTATGTGTTTTTCCGTAATAACAAAGCTTGCACTACTGAATGGCCGCTTCGCAGAAAATCCAGTCTGCGCATGCGTCGGTCATACCCACGTGATGTGACGCACTCGCATTTTGGAGGGAGTTTGTTGCTCATGCGCATTGTTACTGAAAATGGCCGCTTGTATTTAACCATGCTCTCTGACCACTCCTGCTGCTTTTTGCATATCTGTCTTTTTCGCATTAACCTTAATGCTATAGTTATTATAAAGTAAGGGGTGCAGTGAAGAATTACCTGGTATACAGTGTATTCATTTTTTCTGTGTTTCTAATTTGTTTTCGCTTACTTTTCATGTATTACGCATCCATGGGCTGGGGTCGGGAGATGGAATCCATTTTGAAGCCTGTAAACTCCCCGCACACGTGATGAGGGAGAAACCCAACTGCGCAGAAGCAAAACTCAGCCAGCTGGCTCCTGAAGCAAGATGCGCCTGGGAACCTACCTAGGACATGGGAGAAGATGCTGATATCTACCTAGTTAACAATACATTGTTTCTATATGCTGTACACTCTCATTGTTTTCCATATTCCTATGCCTGGGAACGTGAACGCAAGGGGCGGGTATGAAAAATTAAATATTCAGTGTGGGAACACAGAACTATAGGTGGTAACCATGACATAACCACCTCTCCTGACCAATCATAAGTTGGGAACTTGTCACTTGCAACATTTGTGGGTGGTCTAGGGGTCCCAAAGAGTATAACTAGCCTAGTTTAGCTTAGAAAATTGTCCGAGTAGCAGACCTGGCACTGACCCTACGAACTCTATAGGTGATTGATACAGAGCGCTGTGGAGCACTCGGTCCACACTTTCCACAAACTCCAAGGGGTGGAAATAGTCCTAAGTGCTGGCGAAGAACTTTGCTGGGAGATTCGAAAACCCAATCGGGGATACTGGCGGATTCCGTGCAGAGAGGGGGTAACGCAGGCGTTGCATCCGAAGCTGCAGGTGTTGGTCGTGCCCTATGGTGAGCCCAGTCCTGACCCAAATCCTGAGGGGTATCCTGTCCTGACTGTCCGTGAGCTGTATCTGCTCACCTTCTGGTATTCCTGAATCCTTGAGGGTCCTTGTCCCGGATCTTGCCCCAACTGACCCGTGGCCTGGGTTAGTCTTCATTCCCGTCCTAGGTAAATATTTTGTGTGGGTGTTCGTCTGACTATACTCTTACCTTTCCTCTTCTTAATAAAGCACTCTTGCCTGTGATATTGCCCTATCACCTTTGAAGCAATTTATATGCAATTGTTTATTAGTGATGTTCCACTTCTCTCCCTACCTGTAGGATGTTATGAAAGTTGTCATATTATGTTAGTGTGTTCCATTTTTCCTTCCCTTTTAGCATGGTTGCAGTGAACTTAGTGAGAATAGCATAAAGTTTAGAATAAGAAGATTAGAGCACATGTTAGGCCCTTCTCATGTCCCTTGCCTTAGTTTAAGCTTGTGCTGAATAGCGTGTTCCCTGATACTCACCCTCTATAGTGTTCCCTAAATATTCTAATGGTACTTGCCCTAATCCATAGTTACATTGTGGCTTTAATTCTGATCATTGATGCACTAATTTGTATCTGCCTCAATATCCTGGCATATTCATTCTAAAAATTCCTTATATAAAACTTCGAAATCCCATCAGGTGTCTGTGGTCATTATACCTTATAAAGTGTGGATAAATGTACTAAGTGTATAAAGGTTCTTCTCCTTCTAGGAATCTTGTTACCTGTCCACTGCTAGCTCCTGGTCCATCAGGAGTAATGTGCCTGTGGTAAGTCAGGTACATGAATAGTAAGTGGTGTGAGAGTCACCCCCCGAATTACTCATAGTAGCGTGTGGAAAATTACCCGGTTCACGCAAAACATTTTTTCATTCATATGCACGCCAGGGCCCAGTGCGTGGAAATTGGGAAAAAGGTGACCCGGGTAAACTGCGCGCTCTATCATGATCTCCCATACCCACCGGTCCTCAAGGGTTCTCCCACACTCACTGGTCCTCACATGATCTCCAACACTCTCCTCACGTGATAAACTACACTCACTGGTCCTCACGTGATATTCCACACTCACCAGTCCTCACATGATCTCCCTCATGTGATCTACCACACTCACTGGTCCCCACGTGATCTCCAAACTCACCAGTCCTCACGTTATCACCTAAACTCACTGATCCTCAAGTGGTCTCCCACACTCACCAGTCCTCACAGGATCTCCCACACTCACCGGTCACACTCACCGGTCCTCATGTGATCTCCCACACTCACCGGTCCTCACATGATCTCCCACACTCACAGGTTTAACACTCATTGGCCTTCACATGATTTCCCACTCTCAATGGTCCTCACATGGTCTCCCACACTCACCGGTCCTCACGTGATCTCCCACACTCATCAGTCCTCACGTGATCTCCCACACTCATCAGTCCTCACGTGATCTCCCACACTCACCGGTCCTCACGTGATCTCCCACACTCACCGTCCTCGTCCTCACATGATCTCCCACACTCAGAGGTCCTCACGTGATCTCCCGCACTCACCGGTCCTCACATGATCTCCCACACTCACAGGTTTCACACTCATTGGTCTTCACATGATTTCCCACTCTCACTGGTCCTCACATGGTCTCCCACACTCACCGGTCCTCACGTGATCTCCCACACTCATCAGTCCTCACGTTATCACCCAAACTCACCGGTCCTCATGTGATCTCCCACACTCACCGGTCCTCACATGATCTCCCACACTCAGAGGTCCTCACGTGTTCTCCCACACTCACCGGTCCTCAGGTGATCTCCCACACTCACCGATGTGATCTCCCACACTCACCGGTCCTCACGTAATCTACCACACTCACCAATGTGATCTCCCACACTCACTGGTCCTCATGTGATCTCCCACACTCACCGGTCCTCACGTGATCTCTTACACTCACCAGTTTCACACTCATCCATCCTCATGGTATCTACCACACTCACCGGTCCTCACGTGATCTCCCACACTCACCGGTCCTCACGTGGTCTCCCACACTCACCGGTCCTCATATGATCTCCCACACTCACCGGTCCTTACGTGATCTCCCAGACCACTCGCGCCCTTGGAGACCATCTCGCTGCCGTTCTCCCAGGACTTCATGGAGAAGTTCATACTGATGCTGTCCAGAGAGGTTGCATCTCCACCATGGCGTGGGCTCAGGTGTCCACCTCCAATACTGATCCCCCGCGGGTCTCCCTGGCCCGGGGCGGCCCTGATGGGATGGTGGCTTGGAGGGGTGTTCATGGCCCTCCTGGACACAGTGGGACTAAAGGCTGCGGCCTTCGGTGGCTCTGGACACGTGAGCTGTCCCGGCTGCGGGGTCCTCCTCCAGGCTGGTGGGGATGGAGGTCTTTGAGTGGTGGCTTCTTCAGTGGGTCTGGCCTGAAGACGTGGTTGGCTGTCAGAGACAAGTGTCCTGTGGCTTGTGTTCTCTCCATCCCTCTTGCCCAGCAGAGTCCGTTCTCGATATCTACTCTCCGCTGCCCGGAAGGACTCGTCGGTGAAGCGCACTCTGGGTGGGGGGCTCCGGCGTGCACCCCTCCCTTCCTCCTTGCCCCTGGTTGTGGTGACTGTGGATTCGGAATAAACAGTCACTCTTTCCACTGATTCCAGGACCTGCATCCTGTGGGCGACAGGAAAGACTTCAGTGAGAGGAGAGCAGGGAACCAGGAAGGAGAGACAAAAGGCAGAGCTGAGGAAGTCTCACTCCAGGAGTGAGTGAGACAGTAAACTCCAGGCGTGACACAGCGCACCCCATGCGTGAGGCAGCACACTCCAGGAGTGAGAGACAGAAGGCAGGACTGAGGAAGGCTCACTCCAGGAGGGAGTGAGACAGAACACTCCAGGAGTGAGACAGCACAGCACACTCCAGGAGTGAGACAGCGCACTCCAGGCATGACCACGGACTCCAGGCGTGAGACAGCACACTGCAGGAGTGAGAGAATGAAGGCAGGGCTGACGAAGACTCACTCCAGGAGGGAGTGAGACAGCACACTCCAGGCATGACACAGCGCACCCCATGCGTGAGGCAGCACACTCCAGGAGTGAGAGACAGAAAACAGGGCTGACGAAATCTCACTCCAGGAGTGAGTGAGACAGTACACTCCAGGAGTGAAACAGCACACTCTAGGCATGAGGCAGCGCACTCCAGGTGTGAGGCAGCACACTCAAGGAGTGATAGATAGAAGGTAAGGCTGAGGAAGGCTCACTCCAGGAGTGAGTGAGATAGTACACTCCAGGCGTGAGACAGCACACTCCAGGAGTGAGACAGCGCACTCCAAGCATGACACAGCGCACTCCAGGCGTGAGGCAGCACACTGCAGGAGTGAGACAGCGCACTCCAGGCGTGACACAGCGCACTCCAGGCGTGAGGCATCACACTCCCGGAGTGAGAGACAGAAGGCAGGACTGAGGAAGGCTCACTCCAGGAGGGAGGGAGACAGCACACTCCAGGAGTGAGACAGCACACTCTAGGTGTGACACAGCGCACTCCAGGCGTGAGGCAGCACACTGCAGGAGTGAGAGAATGAAGGCAGGGCTGACGAAGACTCACTACAGGAGGGAGTGAGACAGTGCACTACAGGAGTGAACTTGATGTGCAGTCATAATTCTGCCACTCTCTCAGAGCCAACAAGCAGACTCTCCCCTTCCCTGTGTCTCACTCTCTTAACACAGCCTGGCACGTGCGAGAGACCAGCAGAGCAGCCACCAGGTACCATTCCCACCTCCCTCAAGACTGTGAGAACATCAGCCCCGCCCACCCGCGGTCATCAGTGCAGTTCATTCACCCAACCTCAGGACCCCCCACTCTCAAGCTAGGACTGCGTTGTAAGGACCCACTGAGAGTTCCCCGTTATCACCGCGGGTAGATAGCGCCTGGAATTAACCATACCGACGCTATCGCCCTGTGATCCCAAGATATTTCCTGTGGAATGGGGACTAACATGCAGACCCAGTGATACCGGGAGCATAGTGCCAATACAGGCAACTCACCCAACATGAAGATCAGAGCATGCACACCAATAAATAAACACACAAGATAAGTTTGTTGGGCAACATTTTGCAGCAGGTTTATTTCATACACGAAATATGCCAACGTGGTGCGTTAACTTAAGGGCAATCCAAGGGCAGGCTGCGATGACTATCCTAAGCTACCCTGCCCGCCTGATGAGCCAACTGAACTGTGGCCAACCCAATCGGTGCTACCATTTAGTGGGGATTATCCCTCTTAAATACCGTGGCCCACAAGTCCATCCCTTTACTCATGCCTAGGGGTGGAGTGCGTCCGGGCAAGCCCCTGTTTGCTCAGGCTTACAATCGCCCGAAGTACTAGCGGGCGCTGTTGTTTTCTTCCAGGGTCCTACCATAGAGACTCCTGGGGTTGTTTGGCATATGCACCCTTATTGTGCTCCTGAAGAGGGTACCCCTAAGTACCATTCAGCCTCCGGATCACCCTGTAACTCCGCCTGCAACACAAATGAACAATGTTAACATGTTCCTCCCCTAGCTCCGCACCCCAGCCAACACACCAGGTATGTGGTAGGGAGGGAGGCAGCGTGACCAGAAGGCACAAAAGGGAAGCCAGATGGGCGGGGCAGGGATAAGTACCTTACCCCAACTTCTGTTGTGCCAGAAGTTACGCGCGGCCCACGCCAGACTTAGGGTACTCCGGGAGGGTCTCACCACTAGACATCGTGCTGTGTCTAATGTGGCACTAGGGTGGCCACCCTCTTGAGTGGGCATACTGCATGTGCCACGGTCAGCTTCAGTTTCCCATGTTTCCTCTTTCAAGGGGGCATATGGGGTTCAAATCCGCAAATATTTACATCCTGCTTGGAGCAGGTGGCGAATGTTACGGAGACTTTTTCATTTGCCCATGGTGGGGTGATAGGGGGCCACAGTAGGGCAGGTTCTGTTTTATTTTAGCTGGGGTGAACATCTTTTGCTCCCCTTGTTGAGAGATGTGGGCAGGAGGCTGGGGGGCTTGGGTACAGCCCTTGTTCTCCCCGCTGAGGGATGTGGTCAGGATTTGGGGGGGGGGGGGGGGGGGGGGGGTCTTGGGTACAGCCCTTGCTCCCCCAGCTGAGGAATGTGGGCAGGATTTGGGGGGGGGGGGGTCTTGGGTACAGCCCTTGCTCCCCCAGCTGAGGAATGTGGGCAGGAGGTTGGGGGGCTTGGGTACTGCCCCGCAACTCCTGAGGGAAGTCTGGGCTGATGTCTCTAGGGCAGAATACTCGAGTCAGGAGTTTGCAGCCCTGATAAACCCAAGGCGGACACTAGCTAGCCTTAACCCTGATAGATGATTTGGGCTCACCTTATCTTTGCCGTCTTAACGTTGCTGCCACCTACACTGCGGGCCACCTCTTGGACCCCATCTTTTCTAAACTTTCCACCCTCTCGGTTGACCCTCTGCTCCAACTCTGTTGGACGGATCATTATGCAGTCCCTTTTACTATCACAGCCCCTTTTCTCCCTTTACCTCGGTCTGCGCGGCAACTTGCTAACAGGCACTGGTGTGAATTAATTGGATATGATTCAACTAAACAAGCTACTTTTGCACCCCATTCCTACCCTCGTTTCCACACCTGACACCGATCAAATCGCTGTACATGAATGGCTCAGAGTGGCTTCGGATTCAGTTCTGCCTCAAACATCTAAAACACGAGCCAGAATGCACCCCCCAGCCCCTGGTTTAATGAAACCCTCCGCTCGGAATAAAAAAGGTAGTGGATGAACTTTCTGCCGCTAGCACGTCCACACCGCCCCCCTCCATCTCTCAACAAGAGTGTGACGCGCCAGCCTCCTTTCTTCTAAGCAAAGTATCAGCAATTAGAAGTAGATGCTCCCATTTTAGTGAGTCCACCAATCACTCCCACCCAAACGCATGGGCAATTGGAATAACATTCCTTCGACTGTCAGCCCAAAGTTAAGTCAAATAAGCCCTTTGAAATCAGGGTTTGGCCCCCCTTGGACTTAGCATTACTGCAAACCTTACTGGACACCATCAAGTCTGGCTCTCCGCTTGACCCCCTTCCCCCATCAAAGCTTAGCCTGATGGACGAGGCTGCCCTCACAGTGATTCTTGACCTCCTCAACTCTTCCTTGAGCCCGGGTGATGCCCGCTAGAGCTGGAAGCATGCCTTGGTACTCCCTCTGCTCAATATTGTTGACCTTCACCCTCATTGTTGGTCAAATTCGAGACCAATTTCCCTCCTCTTTGTTTTTTCCCAAATTCTGGAAAAGCATGTAAACACTCAACTCTCTTCCTTCACCACTACTCGTAATCTGCTTCATCCGTCTCAGTCTGGGTTTAGGGCAGGCCACAGCACCGAACCCTCCCTACTAGGAGTCACCGACCTCCTTAGGCAAGAACATGACTCTGGCGGTACGGCCGCCCTAGTCCTTCAGGACTTAAGTGCAGCTTTTGACACGTCTCCCACTCCATCCTCCTGGACAGGTTGGAGGCAAGGCATCGTTGGCCTTGCCTTGAGGTGGCTATCTTCCTTTCTGAAAGATCGAACGTTTCAGGTCTCATCAGCCAAGTATACATCCATGACCCTAACACTGACCTCGGGGTTCCGCAGGGATCTATTTTGAGTCCTCTGCTTTTCAACATATACCTTCCCCTTTTGATGGAGGTGATTGGAGAGCCTGGTCCCACCGTATTCTCTTATGCGGATGATTCCCAGATTATTTTCTCACTTTCTGGTGCTCATAATCAAGATCCTTCCCACTGAGGCGAGGCCTGTCTAATGTTTCCTTTTGAATGAACACAAGCGCCCTAAAGCTTAATGGAAATAAAACCAAAGTCCTGATTTTTGGAAATAATCCCGAACTTTGGCGAGTTAACCACGGGCCTTTCTCACTGGGGCTCTTACCCACACCGGTTAACCCCTTCGACGCTCATGACGAGCTCAGCTCGTCATGAGGTACACCTCTCGTACACTCATGCCGAGCTGAGCTCGTCATGAACAATGGGTTTTACAGATTTTCAGCGCAGGGGGGGGAAATCATAAGAGTTGATGGTGTTAATAAGGTTAAGAATCTCGGCTTCATCATTGATGAGAATCTTTCCTTAAGCCTCGGTCTCCAAGCTCACAGCCTCTTGATTTTTCATTCTTAAATATCTTATGAACATCCTCTGGCTGATTCCTCTACGTGCCCAGAGAACAGTGCTTCAGGCCCTGGTAACGTCCAGATTGGACTATGGGTAGGTACTGTAACTGGGCGCTGACAAATCCTTGATTCATCGCGTGCAGATCATTCAGACGTGGCCGCCCGCCTTCTCTTCCGGCCGCCTAGATATGCTTCCATCTCTCCCTTGTTCCACAAGCTACATTGGCTTAAGGTTGACAAGCGCATTAAATTCAAGGTCTTATGCTACATGTTCAGAGCCAGACACGGACTCGCCCCTTCGTACATCCAAGGTCTGGTGTCCTCGTATGTCCCCACATGGGCGTCCGCAGGGGGGACAAGGAGGGTCGCCCCCCCCCCTTGGGAACGGCCATGCGTCCCCACCCAATTGCTGAGATCAGTCAATCTCGCACTGTTTCCCACGCATACGTTCCATCAGGCCAGCATTAAGGGGCGCTCCTTCTCCTATTTAGACCCGAAACTTTGGAACTCTCTTTCTGTAGCTCTCAGGCACTGAAACTCGTTACTTACCCTCCGCAAGTACCTGAAGACTCTGCTCTTTAATTGCCCTGACTGAGTTCTTCTCTTCTGGCACGTTGCTTTGCCTCCTTGTCTGTTTTGGCATCTCTGTTTTACTGTTTGACTTAGCGCCAGGAGACCCTTTCTGGGTAGCTGTGCGCTCTACAGGCTTCATAAATAAATGTCCCTCCTCATTGTCACTCTCTCGATCCCCATCTCGCTCCCCCTCCCCTGTCACTCAAGCACTTTCGTTTTACTTTATTTCTACTATCCCCAAGTTCTCTTTCACCTCTCGCTTCACTTTTCCCAGAGTGTACCATTCTCCCGGTGAAGCCCTCCTCTTCTGCCGTAACACCCCCACCCCACTGTCACTCCCCAGTACTCACTGCAGCCTCTTGCCCAGCGCGTGGTCTGCTTTCAGGGGTCCACCGGAAGCCTTGGGTTTGGTGGAGAACTTCTTGATGATGTCACTTGGTTTTGGGGGTCCCTGTGGGGTCTCCATTTTTGGCCTTCAAGACAAAAGAGTCCATGTCATTGTTAAGCATCTGAGAGTAAAAGACATATCTCCCCTAGCATGGTACCCATGATGGAAGTACCGTGGTGCAAGCACCCTGTGTTAAGAACCTGTTTCATCTGAGTCCTCTGACTGCCCGGGTCCTCTCTGAGCCTTTTTAGAGAAGACTGTGTCTGGCTACCAGAAGAGCAGTGTCTACCTGCCTTTCATGGCCCAGAAACACTGTCCTTCCAGGCATAAGACGATAGAGGTACAGTGGACCTAGGGTTCAGACAGACCATCCAGGCCAAATTTTATTTATTTATTTATTTAAAGGTTTTGTATAGCCCGTAGTAACCCTAGAGCATCCCAGCGCTAAATATCATAGAGACTGTCTCTCAGGCAAGTTACCATAGAGATAAAGTGTAATAAGGGCTCAGATAGACTGTCCCTCCAGGCATGGTACCATAGAGATACAGTGAATCAAGGGCTCTGATAGACTGTCCCTCAGGCATGTTACCATAGAGATACAGTGAATCAAGGGCTCTGATAGACTGTCCCTCAGGCATGTTACCATAGAGATACAGTGAATCAAGGGCTCTGATAGACTGCCCCTCAGGCATGTTACCATAGAGATACAGCGAATCAAGGGCTCTGGTAGACTGTCCCTCAGGCATGTTACCATAGTGATACAGTGAATCAAGGGCTCTGAAAGACAGTCCCTCAGACATGTTACCATAGAGATACAGTGAATCAAGGGATCTGGTAGACTGTCCCTCCTGGCATGATACCATAGAGATACAGTGAATCAAGGGCTCTGATAGACTGTCCTTCAGGCATGTTACCATAGAGATACAGTGAATCAAGGGATCTGGTAGACTGTCCCTCCTGGCATGATACCATAGAGATACAGTGAATCAAGGGCTCTGATAGACTGTCCCTCCTGGCATGTTACCATAGAGATACAGTGAATCAAGGGCTCAGATAGACTGCCCCTCAGGCATGTTACCATAGAGATACAGTGAATCAAAGGCTCTGATAGACTGTCTCTCAGGCATGTTACCATAGAGATACAGTGGATCAAGGACTCAGATAGACTGTCCCTGCCAGCATGTTACCATAGAGATACAGTAAATCAAGGGCTTTGATAGACTGTCCCTCAGGCATGATACCATAGAGATACAGTGCATTAAAGACTCAGATAGACTGTCCCTTGAGGCATGCTACCAGAGATGTACAGTGAATAAAAGGTTGAGACAGACTGTCCTTGAGACATGATATCATAGAGATAGAGTGGACCTAGGGTTCAGGTAGATCACCCAAGGCCTCCTATCATAGAGATACGGCCAATCTGTGGTTCAGACACACGGTCCCTCAGGCATGCCACCATACAGATAGATTGAATCAAGCACGGAGATAGACTGTCACTGCATGCATGGTACCATAGAGATACAGTTTGAGTTTTGAGTTTTAAAATATTTGTAAAGCGCTCATACACCTGCGGTTTCTTGGCGCTAGAACTAACAAGGTCCAGGGCTAAAAGACGGGGGAAATTGTTGGGGATTTAGTCAAAAGACTTTGTGAACAAGTGGGCCTTGAGGTGTTTGCGAAATTGAAGGTACAAAGTGATGGTACGGAGCTCCAGGGGAAGGGAGTTCCAGAGTATCGGGGCAAGGGTGGCAAATTTTGAGCCTCCCCACTTCTTAGTCCGGTAGCGAGGGATGGTGAGGAGGGACTGGGAGGACGAGCGAAGTTCCCTGGTGGGTACATAGGGGGTGATCTCTGAGGAGATGAATGCTGGTGCCAGGCCCAATCGGGCCAAGAAGGTGATGGAGGCGAGCTTGAATTGGATCCGGGCTCGCACAGGGAGCCAGTGTAGGGATTTCAAGAGGGGGGAAGAACGGTGAAATTTAGGAAGATTGAAGACCAGGCGGGCCGCCTGGTTTTGTATCTGCTGCAAACGCCGTAAACTGTATGCAGGGATACCTGCATATAGGGCGTAGCCGTAGTCCAGGCGGGACACCACCATGGCTAAGATGATGAGTTTAAGAGCAGAGAAAGTGAAGAAACAGGACACCCTGCGTATAGTGAGCAGTGAAAGGAAAGAGGAAGATACCACAGAGCTAACCTGGGAGTGAAGGGTGAGTTGGGAATTGAGTTTTATGCCGAGGGTTTTAACAGAGGTAGTGGGTTCAGGGGAAGGGCCAAGAGAAGGGGGCCAGAAGAGAGAGGACCAGGGGCTGGATGAGCCACCCGTCAACACCAGCTCGGTCTTATCGGGGTTGAGTTTAAGGTGGTTGTGGTTCATCCAGTCCCGGATATGGAGCATGACAGATTGGAAATTAAGGACAGAAGCGGGAGAAGAGGAAAGGTTAAAGACAAGCTGGAGGTCATCCGCATAATTAAATACGGCGACCTCCATTTGTTGAAGAGAAAAGATAAGAGGGGCGACATAGAGATTGAACAAGAGGGGGGAAAGGGAGGAGCCTTGGGGGACCCCGCACTGGACTTTCCGGACGTCAGCTGTAAAATCACCCCGGCGGACGGCCTGGGTGCGGTCGCTCAGGAAGGAGGATAGCCAGACCAGAGCAGTCCCCCCGATCCCCGCCGCCCCGACAGTGAATCAAGCACGCAGATAGACTGTCCCTGCATGTAGAGACACAGTGCATTAAAGGCTCAGCTAGACTGTCCCTCAGGCATGATATCATAGAGATACAGTGGATCCAGGCTTTGACAATCTGTCCCTTCAGGCAAGAAACAGCAGAATTATAGAACATCTCAGGCTCTTATAGACTGCTCCGCCAGCCAAGTTGCTTTAAAGATATAGGGAATTTCATTTGCAAAACAGAGTCCTCCACCAGGCCAGTCACTGTACAGATGCAGGCATGTCACTTGATACAGAAACCAAAAGGCCCAGCAGTTTGTCTGTAAATATTTGCTACCAGAGACAAACTGACAACACAGGCCCCAGCAGTCCTCCCCTCCTGGTGTTGTGTAGTGCCTATATTACCCATGCAGGGCCTGCGCGTTTGGATAACATAAACTGTGGGATTGGTGGCAGACTGGCTCCGTACACCCCACCGAGAAATGTTAGCGTGTTTGCATATATGCAGCTCACAGTGCCACTAGTGTCTCCTCTTATTGGGGAGAGATTAGTTTCTGGCAACCTTAGAACATGACAACCCTGATTCCTCAGGATCGTGGAAACAATGTACTACTTTTCGCTCCGTCACTCGTGCTCACTTAGCTTATGTCAGAGATACACTGAATAAACAGTCTGGGCGTTTCATTAAGGATTTATTGAACAATTGGTATTCTCGTGTAAAATATATGAGCTGCAACAACCATTAGACAGTAGCAGAGATTTATGATTAGCAGTACAGTGAATATAAAAGGATAGTACAGTTCTGCCATCTTGCAATAAGCATGAATAAATACATGAATATAAAATGAATTTATAAAAGAAATCGCGTAACCCTACGCTGCCTGTCTAGTGTACCTAAGTGTACCTTGCATGTGAGTAGGCGTAAAGCCAAGAATCCCTCTGGGATTTAGTCGAATCCCATTACCTGAAGTGTGAGAATGTAGAAGCCCTTCTTGGTCTCGAGTTGGACACCCCGCAAGGGATGTGTCCGACCACTGTCAGCTGGAGGGCTGCATGCAGGAGCCTCAGCGCCTCTGGTCAGTGTGTCGGCTTGGAGTTCTTGGTTACCTCTGACTAACACTAGCAAGAGGTGCTATATTTATTATATTATATTTTATATTTTATAAAGTATCTAGGGCTCCTTTGTCCCTTGTTGCTTGTATCAGCCATTGTTGGATTTGAGGATGACGTATGGAATGAACTGTGTACGTAGATATGGAGAGGAAGGTGGTGTAGCCCCCGCCTGGTTTCTAGGAACTGTTATGAATATTAATTCATGGGGGCGTGGCTTGGACGCCGATAGGGATGGCGGCGTGAGCATGCAGCTCCGTGCCCGATCCCGCAATTTCTCCTGATAAACCTCGCCTAAGCGCCGCTCGCGGTGCAGGCACTCTGCCGGAACACCGGGGGTAGCTGAGGAGCGTACTTTCGAAGAAGCGGAAGGTCGAATGGTGTAAAGAGAGCCGACTTCGGAGTTGGAGGTGTTGCAATCTGAATACAAGATGGCGGCAGCTCCGAGGCAAAGAGAATGAAAGGAGAGGTGCGGAGTGCCACGGTGGGAGAATAGCAGAGGAAAGCAGCTGGAAGGGCGAGCGGAGTGTGGTGCACACCACGAAGAGGCCGACAGACGAGGCTACGAAAAAGTGAACTCCCCGCCACCTCAAAGAACTACTATTGTTGATACGACGTCTGCTACCTAAGATGGCGACCGTGTGAGGAAGGCCTCGTTCCTCGAGTGCAGCCAGAGACGGCTGCTGCTGAGAGGAGCCTGACCACGGGGTTGTGAGGAAGAGCACCGTCCTAGGGAGAACGCGGCAGTGGAAACGACTAGAGCCCCAATCCGGACTCATAGATGGTCGGTAGCACTGCGCGGAGGTCCCGATAAAACTTCACCCCCTGAGCAGGGCAACGGATCACGGGAGTAACTGCTAAGCTGTATGAAGAGGAGTCGTTGACAGGCTCACCCCGATGAACGGGGTGACACGGGCCAACGCCTGATAACGAGATCAACGATCTGAAGCGGCACTTTGGCGCGGCACAATCGGACCGAGAGCAGCTGCATAGAGATCGGCCGGAGTGGAGGGGGTGCACCCCGGGATCATACGGAGCAGCGCCCCGGGCGACAACGAGCAATTAATTGCTGGTACTCAAACACATAACCGGCATTCCCGCCATTACATAGCTACTACGGTGCTACTATACTGGGACCTACTCGAATATTACATCTGGGGGGCACAGAGAGCCTGCAGAAGGGGTGAAACCAGATTAAAAAAAGGAGAAGGCTCGTGGGCCGCTGATTCCCTGCTGGAGTGAGGTGGAGAACTATCTGGGGGTGATCGTTGCCCCACCGGAAGAGGACGCGACTGATGGTGAACAGCCATTTTGGATGCGGATGAGGAGCCCCCGAACTGAATGCGCCTAAACCCACTACTGACTCTCAACGGTAGATATTGCAGAGAGACCGCAGTTGAAGCGAAGGGCTGAATGTTAAGTAAGGGATAAGGCCTGCCACAAAAGTGATCGCCCTTTCGAAGGTGGAGCGGAGGGAGAGGAGGTGAATGGTGGACGATTTAATCCCTTGAAGTGGTATCTGCAAGTTCAGGAAGTGGACGAGATCGACGCGGAGGGAAGAAAATACTTGGAGAAATACAGCTCTGGTAATTGAAATAAGGACCGGGGAATTATTTGAAAGTGAAACGGAAACAGGGATTTTGGGGCTCAAGATGGCCATGAATAGTCGAGAACTGAGAGTGAAACAGGGGCAGGACCAGGCGAAAGGGCCGGAGAAAGACTGCAGGGCTCAAATCGACCTGGAAGGTTCGGCGCAGGAGCAAAGACTGAACAAAAGATTGAATGGGATACTGGAAGCAATAACAGCGACTAAGGAATCTCTACATCAAGATATAGCGCAGGTCGCCACTGGACTGGGTCTATTGAGGGCAGATCACTCTTAGCTAGCAGATAGAGTGAAAGAAAATGAGCTACTGCTTCAGGAACTCAAGCCGGCGGTGGTGACGGTGGAACATAAGCTAAATGATATATTTGATCGCTTGGCGACATTGGAAAAGAGGGCAGAAGATTCCGAAAGCCGCAATAGGAGGAACAACGTATGAGTAGTAGGCCTGCCGGAAAAAGCTGAAGGGGATGACGCAGTAGCTTATATGGAGAATTGGTTTAAAACGGTTGTTGCCCCGCTGGGCCTATCCCCTTTCTTTTCCTTGGAACGAGCGCATAGGGTCCCGGCCAGCCCGCCTTTGCCGGGCCGCCCACCCCGACCAGTGGTGGTCAAGGTACTGCATTTCAAGGACAGAGATCTGCTGATACAGAGAGCGCGTTTGACGGGTCCTTTCCAGCTGGACAACAGTTCGGTCACGATCTTTCCGGACTATATGCAAGAGGTTCAAAAGCCTTGGGCCTCTTATCTGGCTGTGAAAAAGGTACTGAGAGATGAGGGTATACAGTATTCCTTGCTCTTCCCAGCTAAGTTGCGACTGATCATGGACGGATCGACCCATTTCTTTCAAACCCCCGACGAAGCATGGACATGGCTTGAGTCGTATAGGGCTGGCACAGACTGCAGAGGTAGGGGGGACAGAGAGAGACAGAAACCTATCCAGGTGCGAAAATCACAACGCATTCGCAAGCGAAACAAACTCAAGAGAGCGATACCATGATGATCAAATGGCAGCGGACAAAAAAGGGGCTCTGGCGGCGACGGCAGTCATAACGGGCTCACAACAGGAGGGGCAGAGTCTGAAGATGGTGGAGGAAAATCTGGGGGAGACCTCCGGGACGTGGACAGTGCTGGAGGGCCATCGGTCACCCCCCAAACAGCAGATGGGATCTTTATTGAGTGACAATTTCGAGCATGGACCACGATAACCAACTCTGATGGGATTGCTGACCCTGGTGGTCTGCAGAGCAGCAGGTACTGTGGCGGACCATCACATGGGATCTTGGGCTCGGGGTGAGGGCCTGCCTGCCCCCGGTTGGCCCTGAGTCACCCTCCTATTGCCCTTAAGGCCCTCTGTAGTGACGACTACAGAATAGAAGAATGTGTGTTATGTTACAAGTTTGGATGGGTGCTGATGCGTTATTGGATCCTGTTCTGGGGAGGGGGGTTGTGGGAGTTTTCAGGGGAGTTTTGAGTGGGGGGCTTTGCTGCAATGATGTGGGCAGTCGAGAGATACTGTTTGGGTGGTTGAGGGACGGCTGCAATGGGAACGTTACCTAACTTGAAATGTCTTACATAGAACGTCCGTGGACTTCGAACTATGTCAAGGCGCTATAAGGTGCATATTTGGTGAGGCGTGGTATTCAAATAGCGCTGTTGCAAGAGACTCACTCAACCAAGCAGGAATGTACTGCACTGCAGAGGAGGTGGCATGGCCAGATGCTTGGCACGTCCTACTCGGCGTTTGCCAGGGGAGCGTTGATATGGGTGAGAGCGGGGGTTCCTTTTCAGGCCACAAACCATTTGGTGGCCCCTGAAGGTCGATTTGTAGCAGTGGAGGGAAGGCTGTATGGCCGTGACGTGGTTTTATGCAGTATATACGCTCCCAATGCGGATCAGGCCCGCTTTTTTGATAAACTAACTGGTTTGTTGGCTCACTTTTTAGCGGGTCCTATCATATTGGGAGGTGACTTTAATTCCATTACAGACGTATTAATGGATAGATCACACCCACCACTGGCCGACTCCCCAGCACGCAGATTGGCTACACATAGGAAGGATTGGCAAGAAAGGTGGGGCCTTATTGATGTATGGCGGGAGCAACATCCTGATCTTAGGGACTATTCCTTCTTCTCAGCAAAACATGCTTTACATGTCCGGATAGACTCTGTATTATGTAGTGGACCTTTGGGCGCCATGATAACACACACAGAATACTTGGCTAGAACCATCTCAGATCATAACCCTTGTTGATAACTGTTCAGTGGCAGCGAGTGAGATCAGCGGTTCCCACATGGAGGTTGCGGCCTGATACTTTGGAGGACCTGGTGTTCAGTTATACGGTCCGTCAGGGTATTGAGCGTTATTTTGGCGAGAATGAGGGCACAGCTACTACTAGGTCAAGTGAATGGGATGCTATGAAGGTGGTGGTGAGGGGCCTCTGCATTGGTAGGTTTTCGAATGAAAGAACGACAGTCCTGGCTGATTTGGGGAAAGCGGAGAGTGTGTTGAGGGATCTAGAACAGCACAGACCTGAGTGACCGGAATTACAGGCCCGGCTGCAGGAAGCAAAGGAACTGGTTGCGACAGAAACGGAACGATTGCGGTGTTATGATTATAAGTTGTATATAACCAAGGTGCATGCAGAAAGGGACAAGGTGGGTACATTTCTGGCTAAACTTGCTAATCCAGAACCTAGAGGGTGCCCAGTCATGAGTATAAAGGTGGAGACGGGAGAGGTGGTCTATTCGCAGGCCGCAGTCTTGTCGCGCTTCTTGACATACTACTCGACGCTTTACGAAAGTCAGCTAGAAGTTGAAGCATCTAACATTGAGAATTACCTGGCGAGTGTTCAACTCCCGGTGCTAGATGAGGATACTGCGAAGGAATTGGGTGGTGACATCACGGTTTCGGAGAATAGAGTGGCCATCAAGCAGATGGCTAGGAACAAGACGCCGGGGGTGGATGGCCTACCGGTCGAATTCTATGCAAAATATATAGATGTTTTGGCACCCAGGCTGCTAGAGTTATACTCTGAAGCCTTGGAACTGGGGCGTCTACCTCGATCGATGAGGGAGGCGCTGATGGTCCCGTTGCTGAAACCTGGTAGGGAGGCCACCGACGTTACATCATATAGGCCGCTGTCCATGTTGACGGTGGACTACAAGATTCTAAGTCGCATTTTGGCCACTAGACTATTGCCGCACATGACCACGCTAATTCATACGGACCAAGCCGGGTTCATTCCTACTAGGAACACCTCAATAAATATCCGCCGTTTAATCCGAATAATGGAAAGTCACTTGGAGCCAGATCAAAAGCCAGCAGTGTTGTCGGTTGATATTGAGAAAGCTTTCGATAGCCTAGAATGGGGGTACCTTGATAAAGTACTAGAGAAGTTTGGCCTAGGTGAAAGATTTGGGCGCTGGACGAGAGTTCTCTACTCTTCCGCGACAGCTAGGGTGAGACTGGGGCCTGTTATATCTTCCGATTACCCGGTGTGTAGGGGGACGAGGCAGGGATGCTCGCTATCTCCTCTGTTATTTGCGTTAGCGATGGAGCCGCTGGCGGCCCAGGAACGGGCAGGGGCACTGTACAATGGGATTGGAAATGGTGGGGAGTTTTCATCACATATCATTGTACGCAGACGATCTGTTGCTGTACCTGGAAGATACAGGAGGGGCACTGGAAGGAGAAGTGGCGATGCTGTCGAGTTTTGGGAGACTGTCGGGCCTTAAGGTAAATTGGAATAAGACATGTGTTTTTCCGTTGCGGACGGATACGCCTTATCCTCCTCTAACAGTAGATGTTGTTTGGGAAGGGACTTGCTTTACCTATTTAGGGGTCCGCATATACCACGATGCTATAGATATGCTGGAAGGGAATATAGGATGCTGTATTAGGGCTCTGAGGGGGTGCATGACTTTTTGGGCCTCCCTCCCTTTATCGGTGCAGGGCCGGGTGGCACTGCTAAAGGTGGTGGCTTTGCCCAGGTTGCTCTACTAATTTCGCACATTGTCGGTGTGGGTTCCCCAGCGGATCTTTAGAGAATTGAGAACGATGGTTATTGATTTTCTTTGGGGTCATGGGAGGCGTAGGGTGGCACTGACCACACTGATGAGACCCAAACTTGAGGGAGGGATGGCGGTCCCCAATTTTGAGTTCTATTACCTAGCGGCACAGTTACAGATACTAACCCAAAACATTGCTAGAGAATTTAGAGGACCGGACCAAGAAAGAGGGAAAGGCATTCAAAGACATATCCTATCATATATAATTATGCAACAGAAATTAGAGTTGAGAGGCTTGACCATGGAGGAGAGGACCCTGCGGCTGTGTTGGCACAGGAGCTTAAAGAGAGCGGAGGCGGCGCACCCATATGCGCCGGAGATTCCTCTGGGGATGCTGACAGCGCTGCCACATGGAGGAGACTGGTCTCCGCTATTGTAATGGGAGGATCTGGGCCTGCAGATGGTGGGAGACCTGTATATTGATGGGGCGCTGGTCCCCTTAGAGCACTGCAAGACCAATTTGGCCTCCAGGATGGGAGTTACCTGTTACATGCGGCGGTTGTCGCGGCAATACAGAAACACTGGAGAGGGGGGTTGGCAGAACCCAGCACGACCATGGCCTGTCAATATGTGGTGATGGCTGCGGGAACGATCAAAGCGGTTACCTGCCTCCACTCTAGAATGCTGCATGAGGGACTAGAACTGCTTACAGCCCTGAAAGAGACATGGGCGGGGAGTATAGGCAAACCCATACCGGACACGGTTTGGGGACACATTCTGAAGTGGACATGGAAGGGATGCAGAAATGCCCGCTTTCAGCAAGTGCAATTCTTTGTACTACATAGGGCCTATCTGACCCCGGGAAAGATAAGAAGGTACTTCCGGGTACAGGATGCAGCGTGCCCGAGATGTTTGGCACCTGAGGTGGAGCTGGACCATTTGCAATGGGGTTGCCCGAAACTGGGTACGTATTGGACGGAGGTAGGGGAGCTTCTCAATGCAGTTACTGATCGTCAAGTGGAGTATGACATGGCGGGATGTCTACTGCTTTGGTTCCCTCACACGGCCAAGTCAAAAATCACAAGTACATTTATTGACCTCTGACTTATACTGGCCCAGAGGTAGATCACCTGGCACTGGAAATCAAAGGAAGGCCCATCAGTCAGGAGATGGATGAATGAGCTGCAGAAATGGGCCAGGTGCGAGAGCGTGGTTAGGCAGCGGCAAGCCGCTAGGACAGCAAATGTGAAGGGCTTGGAGATGGCGAGGGCCTTGGAGGCAATAGTACAGGCTCTGAAGGACTATTTGACAGAGGATGAAGACTAAGGGATGATTGGAGTAGGGGGTTCCATGGGACATGAAGAAGCGTATGTATAGACCCTTCAGGTAGCAAAGTTTTGAGTCAGAACCTATAGTTATTGCCACATCAGCAGCAGTTGGGGGGGGAAGGACAGAGGGAGGGTTAATAGGGGGGCGATATAGAACTAGGAGGGATGCCCGCAGAAGAGCGCCTTGGCTATAGGCGAAGGAAAGGATATTCGGGGTATGGAGTTCCGGTTAACACATAGATTGGTCCACAATAGAAATTTGGGAGAACCGCCATGGGGGGACACTGAAGTGTGACTGGATGGTGCGGGAACTGCAGAGAATGACATCATTGCTATATTCGGCTGAGGGCGTGAGGGAGGGGTTTGGGCGTTAAAGAAAAGCAGATGCTAAATTATGTTTTTGACCGGACATCTCTATGAGGTGACTTCCTTGACATCATCAATGGATCGGACAGATACGCCGCCCAGCCTCCGGGATGTGGGCTGAATGGCTGTGTACAATTTTATGACGGAAATGTGCTTTATGATGATCAGGGGCGGGAAGGTTGAACTATTTCAATGCTTTGTTTATGAATCTGCAATAAAAACATGTTTTTAAAAAAAAATGAATATTAATTCATACTGTGTGAGTGTTAGACGGACCGGGAGGGTCGGCCGAGGATAAGGGGAGAGGTCTCCGGGGAGAGCCGTCTCCAGCGATCGTACAGACAAGTAACTTCCCCCCCACAGACGGACACCACACAAGGTTAAGGTTCAACGAGACTTTATAGGCAATTCTTTAAGTTACGATGGAATGGTACAAGGAGGTCTGGACTCAGGGGTCCCCTCGGTTCTGGTCTCTGGCTTGGGAAAAGGGTAGCGGGACAGTCTTGTTACCAAAAGATGAAACTAGCTCTCAATCCTCGAGCTCAGCGTTCTAGATGATCGGGCCGCGGCGGAGCCAGCAGGTCCCGAGATGGACGGAGGAAACGACGGTCCGCGGCGGAGCCAGCAGGTCCCGATGAAGATGGTGATTACAAACGGTCCGCGGCCACGCCAGCAGGTCCCGACGACGATGAAGGATATGAAGGTTACGAAGGTTGCGGCAGCGCCAGCAGGCAAGGCGATGGTGCACGAGACAGAGCTATGGCAGCGCCAGTAGTCCGTCAAGGATGAGTTCTTCTCTGCGTCTCTCGACTCCAAGATACAACTGCCTTCCTGCTCTGGAGCTGCCCCAGTTATAGGGCTGGTGTTCTTTGATGTCCGGACCCTCGCACTTGGAGGTCGGGAGGCCCGGGATGAGGGAGTCCAGACACCCAGCATGGGGGTGGAGCCAGCGTCCGGGGAGGCGATGGGCGAGCGGCACTTGGTGGGGGAGAGCCATCGACACCTCTTTCTCCCATTGACTTGCCAAGTAGCCCGCTCACCTCCTGGGTGGATGGTGGTGCCGGGATGTCTGAGGCCTGGCCAGGCCCAGGGTTGGGGTCGATCGGGGCCCAGGCGGCCTCGTGGTGGAGTGTCCAAGATGGCGCCCAGGATGGGCGCGCAGGCCGGCAGTGGATCGAGCCCACGAGGTCGACATGTTCGAGAGTAGGGGTCCCGGAGGGGACGGAGGGCGTGTAATGGTGGTGTGTGGTACCTGCGTGACCGGGCTCGGGCCTGGTCGGGCCGGGGGAGTGCGGCCTTTCATGTGGCCTGTCCAACATGCGTCCCCCCCAGCTGAAGGCGGGGAGAGTTACCCATCCTCTTGGGGACTCTCCTCGTCGAGGCGGAAGAACCGGGACAGGCCATCCGCGTTGGCGTGATCTGGCCCAGGCCGGTGTTCAACCGTGAAGTCCATCCCTTGAAGGGAGATGGACCAACGTAGTAACTTCGGGTTTTCCCCCCGCATCTGCATCAGCCACTGCAGGGGTCGGTGGTCGGTCTGCACCCGAAAGTGTGTGCCAAAGAGGTAGGGCCGGAGTTTCTTGAGGGCCCATACCACGGCGAAGGCCTCCCTCTCGATGGTGCTCCAGCGTTGTTCTCGTGGTAGGAGTCGCCTGCTGATGAAGGCCACTGGCTGATCAAGGCCTTCGGTGTTCACTTGAGACAAGACTGCCCCAATGCCATGGTCGGAGGCATCCGTTTGGACGACGAACTCCCGGCTGTAGTCGGGGGCCTGGAGCACAGGGGCGGAACACATGGCGGCTTTCAATTGTTCGAAGGCTGTTTGACACTCAGGGGTCCAGTTGACTTTCTTGGGTTGATTTTTTGACGTGAGTTCTGTGAGGGGCCCCACTGTGGTACCATAGTCTTTCACGAACCGTCGGTAATAGCCCGTGAGGCCCAGGAAGGCTCGTACTTCGGTCTGGGTGATGGGGGGCTGCCAGGACTGGATGGCGGCAATTTTGAGCTGCAGAGGGGCCACCAGGCCGCTTCCCACCTGGTGCCCGAGGTAGGTTACAGACCCTTGACCAATTTGACATTTGCTGGCCTTGATCGTGAGGCCAGCTCGCTGAAGGGCTTGTAGCACTGCTCGGAGGTGGTGGAGGTGCTCGGACCAATGGTGGCTGTATACAGCGATGTCGTCTAGGTAGGCGGCGCTGAACCCTTCGAGCCCCGCCAGGACCTGATTGACGAGCCGCTGAAATGTTGCTGGGGCATTCTTCATGCCGAAGGGCATGACCTTGAAATGGTAATGGCCATCGGGGGTGGAAAAGGCAGAACGTTCTTGGGCCCGGGGTGTGAGGCCGATTTGCCAGTAGCCCGCCGTCAGGTCGAAGATACTGAGGTAGCGGGCAGCTCCCATGCGGTCGATCAGTTCATCTGCCCGGGGGATGGGATGTGCGTCTGTTCTGGTGACCGCATTCAAGCCCCGGTAGTCGACGCAGAACCGGAGTTCCGGTGTGGTGCCAGGGGCGGCCGCTTTGGGGACCAGTACGACAGGACTGGCCCAGGGGCTGTCTGAGGGCTCGATGACCCCGAGCGTGAGCATTTTTGCTACCTCTTCCTGGATGCAGGCCCGTACCCGATCTGGCACGCGGTAGGCCCGGTGGCGGATAGGGGGGCTGTCCCCCGTGTCCACGTCGTGCACACACCAGGAAGTGACACCTGGGGCGGGGGAGAACAGGCTGGCGAATTGTGACAGGAGGACTCGACACTCCTGGCGTTGCTCTCGGGTGAGGGCCTCCGAGAGTCGGACCCCATCCATGGAGCCATCTTTCTCCCAAGTCCGTAGGAGGTCAGGGAGGGGCTCGGAGTCCTCTTCAGCCCCGTTGTCTGTGGCCATCAGGAGGCTGAGTTCTGAACGCACGAAGTGGGGTTTCAGTCTGTTAGCGTGGAGGACCCGGAGGGGGTTCCGGGGAGATTCCATGTCGATGAGATAGGTGGCAGGACCCTTGCGCTCGACTACTTTGAAGGGCCCCGTCCACTTGTCTTGCAGGGCGCAGGGTTCGGTGGGGGACATCACCCATACCTGTTGCCCAGGTTCAAATTCGATGGAGGAGGCATTCCGGTCATACCACTTTTTCATGTCCTCTTGACTGGCCTCTAGGTTGGCTTTTGCCAGCTCTCTGAACCGCCGGGTCTGGTTGCGGAGGGTTAGGAGGTATCGGAAGACATCTGGTGGGTTCTTTAGAGGGGGCATCTCCCAGCCTTCCTTGACTAGGCTGAGCGGCCCCCGCACTGGGTGTCCATATAGTAGTTCAAACGGGCTGAAGCCCAGGGACTTCTGGGGAACCTCTCGATAGGCGAAGAGGAGGCACGGCAGCAGCACGTCCCACTGGCGACGGAGGGGCTCTTCCAACCCCCCGATCATCCCTTTGAGCGTGCGGTTGAACCGCTCAACGAGTCCGTTTCCTTGAGGGTGATAGGGGGTCGTGAATCGGTAGGTAACCCCGCACTGTTGCCAGAGGGACTTCATATATTTAGAAATAAAGTTCGTGCCTCTGTCGCTGACGACTTCTCGGGGGAAGCCCACACGGGAGAAGATCCCCATCAGAGCCCGGCCGACTACCGGGGCTGTCACAGTTCGCAGGGGAACAGCCTCGGGGTAGCGGGTGGCGTGGTCCACTAGCACCAGGATGAATCGATGGCCTTGTTTGGTGCGCGGGTCCAGGGGCCCCACGATGTCTATCCCGACCCTCTCGAACGGGGTGGTGACCACGGGAAAAGGTTGCAGGGGGGCTTTTAGTTTGCGGCCGCCCTTTCCACTGGCTTGGCACGTGGGGCAAGATCGGCAATGCTGGTGTACATCGTTCCTCATTTTGGGCCAGAAGAAGTGGGTCACCAGACGACTATAGGTTTTATCTTGACCCAGGTGTCCCGCCAGGGGGACATCGTGGGCCAGGTTTAGCAGAAAGTCTCTAAAACGGAGGGGCACCACCAGTACTCGGCTAGCCCCCAGCTCCGCGATTCTTTGCTCACTGTACAGCAGATCATTGTCCCAGTAGACCCAGTGCGTTCCGGAGGTATCCCCTGCGCTTTGGGCGAGCGCTTGTTGGCGGAGTCCCTCGAGGGAGGGACAGGTCTTCTGTTCTTGGCGAAATTGTTCTTGCGTGGGCCCCCCCTCTTGAGGCCACTGAGGTTAGCGAGGTCTGGAGGTTGAGCTGGTTCTGGGGGGACGTCACGGTCGGTGGTTTCGGCTGGGGCGACCGGAGGCGGTGGCGCCGGCCATTCGGGTTCCTCTGGGCGGGGGTTGGCACGGGCGGCCATGGACCGGGTGGTGACGCACACCCAGTCCGGGACGCCTAACATCCCCAGGTGTTCTCTTCGTTCTACGGCTGCCCACGGAGAGCTTTCAAGGTCATTCCCCAGGAGGCAGTCTACGGGGGCATCGTCTCGGACCGTTACCTTCAACATGCCGGAGACCCCTCCCCATTCGAAGGGGACGCAGGCCATCCGACACAGACTTTCCGAGTTATCGGCTGAACGTACAGGGCAGAGAATGTTCGGTAGATATTGTTCCGGGGTCACCAGGTGACAGCGGACGGCTGTTACACTGGCCCCAGTGTCACGAAGGGCTTCGGCCCGGCGTCCATTGATGCTCACCCATTGACTGTACTTCTGGGTGTTAGCGGGTAGGGGGACCCGCGGGACCATGTCTCTCCCCCCTAAGCAGGCTAGAGCCATGGCGGCTGGCTCCCATTCTTGGTGTTCCTGTTCATATTCCTCCTGTTCCTCTGAGATCTGTTCCTCCCCCAGAGCAGCAGCGGCTACTTGGCGGGGTCTTGGGCTCTGGTACTGGGGGCAGTTTGGGTCGTTTGCATAGTGTCCGATTCGTTGGCATCGATGGCACGTAACATTGGCTCGATATCCCGGTCGCGCCGGGGTGCTGCCCCGGTTGGCCGGGGGGGTGGTGCTTGTAGCGGGGGCGACCGGAGCGTTGTCTCTTCCGCGTCCTTGGCCTCCTCCTCCTCCTCGGGGACGGTGTTGACCATTGTTGTTCCGGTTTTGTTCGTAGGACCCATTTCGGCCTACTCTGGTGATTTCCCACCGGTCAGCTTCGGCTGCGAGCTGCCGGGGATCCGTTAACTTGCTGTCGAGGAGGTGCTGGCGGAGTTCAATGAAGCAATTGTTCGACAGATGCTCCCAGACCATAAGATTGAACAGTTGTTCGTAGGTTGTGACCTTGCTTCCTTTGATCCAGCCTTCGAAGGCTCGGCTAAAGTAGTTTACATAGTCCACCCAAGTTGTACCCGGGATGCGGGTGCAGTCTCGGAACCTCTGACGGTACATCTCGGGTGTGAGGCCATAGCGGGTGAGGAGTGCAGCTTTCATATGGTCATAGGAGGTCATCTGGTGGTCCGGGAGTTGCAGCAGGGCGTCGCGGCCCTCATTGAGGAATCTCCCCCATAGACCGGCTCCCCAATCGCTTTTATCGATCCGGTGTGCAGTCATAGCGATTTCATAGGCCTTAAACCATTGCTGGATGTCGTCCTCTCGGAAGTACTCTCGAACGACATCCTTGGGGATGTGTACCTTTTTCTCTGTTGCCCCTGGGGTGTGGGGTTGCTCGGACACCCCTACTTCTTTATTCTTGCGTAGGTCGATCTCAGCTAGTTTCCGCTCATGCTCATATGCCAGTTTCTTTTCCTCGAGCTCCCTTTGTCTCTGTTTCTCCTCTCTTTCTTCTCGGAGACGCAGGTGCTCTAAGTTGATTTTTTGTTCGGCCAATTTAAGTTCAATGTCCATTTTGAGCTGGGCCATTTCCAGTTCGTGTAGTCGGGTTTTCTCTCGTTCCTGGATCTCGTCTTGCGAGAGACCCGTTCTTCGCTCTTCAGGGGCCGTGGTGGTTTTTGCTGCGATGCTTTGATCGGGGGTTCCGGCAGCCCCGGTTTCTGCCCAAGATTCTAGGGCCTGCTTAAAATCGTCTTTGGTACTGAGACCGGTGGTAGCGATACCTAGTTCGATGCAGAACTGCTTTAGTTCACGATGGCTGTACTCGTCCAATTTCTCCATCTGGAATTTCTCCGTTGATCCGCTTTCTTTAGTTGACATCGTGATTCGCCGTGGGGTGAGCTACTCTCTGTACGGTTATGCGGTGATTCGGATCGCGCCGCTGGCCACCAATGTTAGACGGACCGGGAGGGTCGGCTGAGGATAAGGGGAGAGGTCTCCGGGGAGAGCCGTCTCCAGCGATCGTACAGACAAGTAACTTCCCCCCCACAGACGGACACCACACAAGGTTAAGGTTCAACGAGACTTTATAGGCAATTCTTTAAGTTACGATGGAATGGTACAAGGAGGTCTGGACTCAGGGGTCCCCTCGGTTCTGGTCTCTGGCTTGGGAAAAGGGTAGCGGGACAGTCTTGTTACCAAAAGATGAAACTAGCTCTCAATCCTCGAGCTCAGCGTTCTAGATGATCGGGCCGCGGCGGAGCCAGCAGGTCCCGAGATGGACGGAGGAAACGACGGTCCGCGGCGGAGCCAGCAGGTCCCGATGAAGATGGTGATTACAAACGGTCCGCGGCCACGCCAGCAGGTCCCGACGACGATGAAGGATATGAAGGTTACGAAGGTTGCGGCAGCGCCAGCAGGCAAGGCGATGGTGCACGAGACAGAGCTATGGCAGCGCCAGTAGTCCGTCAAGGATGAGTTCTTCTCTGCGTCTCTCGACTCCAAGATACAACTGCCTTCCTGCTCTGGAGCTGCCCCAGTTATAGGGCTGGTGTTCTTTGATGTCCGGACCCTCGCACTTGGAGGTCGGGAGGCCCGGGATGAGGGAGTCCAGACACCCAGCAGGGGGGTGGAGCCAGCGTCCGGGGAGGCGATGGGCGAGCGGCACTTGGTGGGGGAGAGCCATCGACACCTCTTTCTCCCATTGACTTGCCAAGTAGCCCGCTCACCTCCTGGGTGGATGGTGGTGCCGGGATGTCTGAGGCCTGGCCAGGCCCAGGGTTGGGGTCGATCGGGGCCCAGGCGGCCTCGTGGTGGAGTGTCCAAGATGGCGCCCAGGATGGGCGCGCAGGCCGGCAGTGGATCGAGCCCACGAGGTCGACATGTTCGAGAGTAGGGGTCCCGGAGGGGACGGAGGGCGTGTAATGGTGGTGTGTGGTACCTGCGTGACCGGGCTCGGGCCTGGTCGGGCCGGGGGAGTGCGGCCTTTCATGTGGCCTGTCCAACAGTGAGTCTATTGATGGAGTTATACGACTCTATTGTTTAGGAGAATCCTCCCTCCTTCTGCACCTAGGACTAGAACCAGGTAAAAGGTTCAATATTAAAAAGGCTCGTTGCTGTGTAGTGTAGGGGAGGTAATGTAGGCAAAGGGGTATGATGTTGGGAGTGCCCGACAAAGAACGTTCAAGGGGTGGAAATACTATGAAGCTGTCTTCTATTTAAATGAAAAACAGAACAAATTGATTGCTTGTAAGTTAAATCAGCCAATAGTCTGCAGCCTTTACACTTCCTAACAAACAAGTGCGGCCCTCTTTAATGTGAAGCGGGAGGGCCTGCATGACAGGGGTACCACTGCTATGACTCACAGATCAGCCTTTTCAACAGCCATCTTCAATGCCATCATGGTGCCGACAGGGAAGAGCCTCTGTACATCTCATGTAGTCTTCAATGAAGACAACGCCTTGGTGAACCTCAAGCTCCAGTAGGAAGAATGGTTCATTATTATTAATATTATGAAATTGAACTTTGTAGGGCGCACAGCTACCCCACGGTGTTTCCCAGAGCCGTCCCGGCAGGAAAGCAAAGATTAAGAACAAAAGGAGGAATTTAGGAATTGAAGATCCAAGTCTTCAAGCTTCTGCGGAATACATCATATACGGTTTCCTCACTTAGTGAGATAGGTAGAGAGGTCCACAAGGTTGGTCCTAAATAAGAAAAGGACCGACCACGCATGCAAGAGCGTTTGAATTTCGGGACAGAAAACCTCATCTGTTGGGCAGAGCCCAAGAGGGTTGGTAACGTTGGAACTACATTTTGCAAATATAAAGGGGCCACCCCAGTTTTTTTTTTTTCAAAACCGTTTTTATTAAGAGTTCAAGCAAGATTCGGTACAGCCCTCCACAGTCAGGAGGAGACTGTCAATGACACATACGTAAAGGCACAGCATTGAACCCAGAGTTTCAGAATAACATACCCCAAACCGTCCCCATCCCACCCATCCCCAAAAACGCCCTCCAACCCCGTTCCCAAACTACCCACCCCTTATCCCACCCTAACCCAGTGCACGTGATCACAGCTTAGCAACATGAGATGAAAAGCAAAGGCGGTGTCGGCCAGCAGCCTAGGGTACAGGATCCACATCTGGAGGCAGTACATCGTCAATGTCAATCGGGGGGTCAAGGGCCAGGCCCCTGTAGTCCGCCCACCGTTTCCAGATTTTGTAATGTTTGCGGGAACACCCCCGGGCTTCAAATACAGGCTGCTCCAGGCCCATGAGAAAGTCCAATCCTGCCTTCCATGCACCAAGCGGGGGGCACGGGGCCACCCCAGTTTTAATTTTAAATATGTAGCACAGGGCTTTGAATTTTACTCGGTTCCCCACCGTCAGCCAGTGAAGGTTACGAAGGGAGCCGGTGACTGAGGAAGATTTGGGAACACGACACCGCAGTCTAGCAGCCGCATTCTGCACCACTTGAAGTCTCTGGATCGTAGCTTTATTAGAGCCCAGATAAAGAACATTGCCGTAGTCAAGCCTAGAGATAACTAGAGCACGGACTTCAGTTTTCTGAGCAGAGACGGGATTCATCTATAACATTTTCTTCAGCCATTTTAAAAGTCAAACAGGTGGCGGACACCTTGGTGACTTCTTCTTTCATCAAAATATGTCCGTCAATGATGAACCCCAAATTACAAACATGATGTACCAGCGGGGGTAAAGCACCCATTTCGGGGGGGCCAGTGTTGAGGTCCCCAAACATCATTTTTTTTCCCTTCGATCATAACTTTAGTCTTGTCACCGTTCAATTTGAGGAGGTTATTTTGCATCCATGGCACAACTTTACTCAGACCTGACTGGAGAACAGAGGGGTCAGAACCCTTAGAAAAAGAAAGGGAAACAATGATCTGATTGTCCTCAGCACAGGAAAAGAGGGAATGACCAGCCTCTTCCACAACATCCGCCAAAGGACGAACATACACATTAAACAACAGTGGGCTCGGCACAGAACCCTGAGGTACTCCATAAGGGGACGGATAAGAGTTGGAGTTGGCAGACACAGAGGGTAGTGGTGTCGTGTCCCCTCATTGTGGCCAGTGGGCGCACCCCACTAGAGCACTTCAAATATTGCGTCTGGTCTGCCCAAGAGACCATTTCCGGGGCTGTCTGGAGCATCCTGTGGCGGTGACGTGCTCCTCACCTCCAACTGCTCCAAATTCTGGTCACCCTCTCACTTCTGATTGAGCACTGCTTGCCTGGTTCCCTCAAGACAATCAGCGGCGGCCTGCACAGGTAAGTACGGTGGGCAGTGGGGTGGGGCATGTGTGGGGCTGGTGGGATCTGGAGTCGACAGACGACGGAAAAGGTATAATTAATTAAATAAATATTAGCTATTCCGTCGTCTGTCAATTTTCCCCCCGCTGCGTCCTGCCTCACCATTATTACCTGTGCCGGCCGCCGCTGGAAATAATGCAGGCCAAGACTGGGCGAACCCCCTCCGGAGCACATCTGTTGTCTGCAGTCGCAGCCTTAAATTTAGATTTGCCTCAGAACATAACGGCGTAACTGAGTGCCCCTTGTTTTTGGAACATCCTTTTAGATTGCAAATCAATGTCTCTCTTTTTCTCCATTGAATGTCTTGACCAGAAGTTCCCAGTAACGAGAGGATCAATGCTCCTTTGCACAGATCCCAGATACCTTTCCCTCCTGTGCATCCTTCTCAATCTAAGATGGAGTGTCCCGGGGGAGGGGTCCTTCTGCACTTCTCCTACACAAGGCAAACTTGACCAGAAACCCTTGTGCCACAAAGCACTCTGAAGGGTTTTCAGTTGCATTTGTTGTTGCCTGCTTATACAATTCTTCAGTGGTTACTTATCAGTTGTGACTTGCTAGAGCAGTTTATGGTCTATTTGTTTTTTTCTTCAGTTCCCATGGATCCTCCTTATCAATCAGCCAGAAGGTTTTATATTCCTTGGTTGGCTGTTTCCATTTTGAAGTGGCTCATCCTTGGAGAATTCGGTTGCCCAGTCTGTATTTTAAGGCGTTCTCAACATTTTGGCTACAGGAAGGAGCTGCTCTTTCTTCTGGCAATCCCAGCTAGAGTACAAGTCGCTGCCTTTCTGCTCGGCCCTCTACAAGTGGACGGCAACCACTACAAGCCGGTCTGGATGACTCAAAACCTCCATTTGCATGAACAGCAGGAGTATGCTTTTTGCTTCTGAGACCTGTGGCTAGGGGCTCCTACCTGTCCTGTGACCATGCGCCATTGGATTGTCACAAGATTTTAAAGATTGTGTTCACAGTTTGGGAGTCATCCTTCAGTCTGATCTCACTGTCTTGTCACCAGTGAATTTAGCACCCGAGTCAACGTCGACTACCGGAGGCTCCTGCCTGGGATCTCCCCTCTCCAACGGGTAAACCAGTGGATCTGGCTGGCCCTAACATTCATCATCTCCAGGCCTGGTTAATGAACATTTACTGTGGGATTCTGCTAAATTGCTGAATGAAATACAGTGGACACAAAATGTTGCCATCTAATTTATCTTAGGCTTTAAAGATATGAAATCATCACCTAGTGACAACTCTGCATAGGCTGCTGGCCAAAAGTTTGAGGTGGCCTCCTACAGTCAGACACCTTTGTAAGTCACAAGAGTGCTTTCCCTCTGTCCGCGGCCTAGACACCTCAAAGCCCGCCATCTATGTGCTGGCCAAATGCAGTTGTCTTGGGAGAGATCCATCAACATTCAAAAACCTCGCTCAGGACCTCTCACCCATATTTAGAGTGTGGTTATATTTTTCCTTTCAAACTGGCCAATCAACTGTGGATGAAATGATAAATGCAAATCCATTCCCAATATCAAAAGATCAACAAACATCCTTAGAACAACGAGAAGGAAATTCAGCTCTTGTATCACTTGCTAACTCTGCAGGAATTCCAAATAAATTATACACTTTTTAAGGATTAGGTGTAAAATACTTAGAGCAGATGGAGTTACTGCAATGCAAAGCATATTATTTCAGAAAAATATCATCTCTGAGGATGATGCCTTGACTCATTAATGATCAGAAGCGGATATAATAACTCAAAGGCCTTCGCTGTGAACCCTTCGGCATTGGTTTTTCATCATATTCAGTTTCATTATAGATTATAAGCTACCAAAAACACTGGATAAGATAACCTTTTGCTTGAGCATGTCCTGCAGTGAGAGTACTGATGTCAAAGCCAAACGCAGCCTGTCCACATGGGCGTAGGGTTCATGCCCCATCACCTTTTTCCAGAGAGGAAGAGTGTCTGTCAGGCTTAGCGAATGTCAGCCAGACAAACACTTTTCTTGTTCAGGTCAGGTAGCCAGGAGCTAGATATGAGCTAAACTCGCAGGCTCTTGGCTGCCTGAGTTGAACTTTGCCAGGCTGAGTAATTCACAGTCCTGTGGGCGTGGCCTCCTCAGCCTGGTAAAGTGCCTTGAGGACATCCCCACCTGTCTTGGAGTGCCCAGGGCTGAATGTCAATCACTGAGAGTGGGGTGGGGTCAACAACTGTCACTGACATCATCCCACTTTGTGATGAGTGAGGGATTACAGACACAGAACACTGAAAGGAACTCTGGAGCTCAGCCAGCATGCCTTCCCAGACACAGAACACTGAAAGGAACTCTGGAGTCAGCCAGCATGCCTTCCCAGACACAGAACACTGAAAGGAACTCTGGAGTCAGCCAGCATGCCATCTCGGACAGAGAACACTGAAAGGAACTCTGGAGTCAGCCAGCATGCCTTCTCAGACACAGAACACTGAAAGTAACTCTGGAGTCAGCCAGCATGCCTTCCCAGACACAGAACACTGAAAGAAACTCTGGAGTCAGCCAGCATGCCCTCTCAGACACAGAACACTGAAAGGAACTCTGGAGTCAGCCAGCATGCCTTCCCAGACACAGAACACTGAAAGAAACTCTGGAGTCAGCCAGCATGCCCTCTCAGACACAGAACACTGAAAGGAACTCTGGAGTCAGCCAGCATGCCTTCTCAGACATAGAACACTGAAAGGAACTCTGGAGTCAGCCAGCATGCCTTCCCAGACACAGAACACTGAAGGAAACTCTGGAGTCAGCCAGCATGCCATCCTAGTCACAGAACACTGAAAGGAACTCTGGAGTCAGCCAGCATGCCTTCTCAGACATAGAACACTGAAAGGAACTCTGGAGTCAGCCAGCATGCCTTCCCAGACACAGAACACTGAAAGAAACTCTGGAGTCAGCCAGCATGCCCTCTCAGACACAGAACACTGAAAGGAACTCTGGAGTCAGCCAGCATGCCTTCCCAGACACAGAACACTGAAAGGAACTCTGTAGTCAGCCAGCATGCCTTCCCAGACACAGAACACTGAAAGGAACTCTGGAGCTCAGGCAGCATGCCCTCTCAGACACAGAACACTGAAAGGAACTCTGGAGTCAGCCAGCATGCCTTTTCAGACACAGGAGACTGAAAGGAACCATGAAGTCAGCCAGCATGCATTCCCAGACACAGAACACTGAAAGGAACTCTGGAGTCAGCCAGCATGCCATCCCAGACACAGAACACTGAAAGGAACTCTGGAGCTCAGCCAGCATGCCCTCCCAGACACAGAATACTGAAAGGAACTCTGGAGTCAGCCAGCAGGCCTTTTCAGACACAGAACACTGAAAGGAACTCTGGAGTCAGCCAGTCTGCCCTTTCGGAGAACACTGAAAGGAACTCTGGAGTCAGCCAGCATGCCATCCCAGACACAGAACACTGAAAGGAACTCTGGAGCCAGCCAGCATGCCATCCCAGACACAGAACACTGAAAGGAACTCTGGAGCTCAGCCAGCATGCCCTCCCAGACACAGAATACTGAAAGGAACTCTGGAGTCAGCCAGCATGCCTTCTCAGACACAGAACACTGAAAGGAACTCTGGAGTCAGCCAGCATGCCATCTCAGACAGAGAACACTGAAAGGAACTCTGGAGTCAGCTACCATGCCTTCCCAGACACAGAACACTGAAAAGAACTCTGGAGCTCAGCCAGCAGGCCCTCCCAGACACAGAACACTGAAGGGAACTCTGGTGTCAGCCACCATGCCTTCCTAGACACAGAACACTGAAAGGAACTCTGGTGTCAGCCACCATGCCTTCACAGCCCAAAAACACTGAAAGGAACTCTGGAGTCAGCCAGTATGCCTCACAGACACAGAACACTGAAAGGAACTCTGGAGCTCAGACAGCATGCCTTCACAGAACACTGAAAGGAACTCTGGAGTCAGCCAGCATGTCTTCCCAGACACGGAACACTGAAAGGAACTCTGGAGCTCAGCCAGCATGCCCTCCCAGACACAGAACACTTAAAGGAACTCTGGAGTCAGCCAGCATGCCTTCCCAGACACAGAACACTGAAAGAAACGCTGGAGTCAGCCAGCATGCTTTCAGACACAGAACACTGAAAGGAACTCTGGAGTCAGCCAGCATGCTTTCACGGACACAGAACACTGAAAGGAACTCTGGAGTCAGCCAGCATGCCTTCCCAGACACAGAACACTAAAGGAACTCTGGAGTCAGCCAGCATGCCCGCTCCGACAGAGAACACTGAAAAGAACTCTGGAGTCAACTAGCATGCCTTCCCTGACACAAAACACTGAAAGGAACTCTGGAGTCAGCCAGCATGCCTTCCCAGACACAGAACACTGAAAAGAACTCTGGAGTCAGCCAGCATGCCTTCACAGACACAGACACTGAAAGGAACTCTGGAGCTCAGCCAGCATGCCTTCTCAGACACAGAACACTGAAAGGAACTCTGGAGCTCAGCCAGTATGCCTTCACAGACACAGAACACTGAAAGGAACTCTGGAGCTTAGCCAGCATGCCCTCTCAGACAGAGAAAACTGAAAGGAACTCTGGAGTCAGCCAGCATACCCTTTCAGACACAGAAGACTGAAAGGAACCATTAAGTCAGCCAGCATGCCTTCTCAGACAGAGAACACAGAAAAGAACTCTGGAGTCAGGTAGCATGCCTTCACAGACACAGAACAATGAAAGTAACTCTGGAGTCAGCCAGCATGACTTCACAGACACAGGACACTGAAAGGAACTCTGGAGTCAGCCAGCATGCCTTCACAGACACAGGACACTGAAAGGAACTCTGGAGTCAGCCAGCATGCCTTCTCAGACATAGAACACTGAAAGGAACTCTGGAGTCAGCCAGCATGCCATCTCAGACAGAGAACACTGAAAGGAACTCTGGAGTCAACCAGCATGCCATCTCAGACAGAGAATACTGAAAAGAACTCTGGAGTCAGCCAGCATGCCTTCTCAGACATAGAACACTGAAAGGAACTCTGGAGTCAGCCAGCATGCCTTCCCAGACACAGAACACTGAAAGAAACTCTGGAGTCAGCCAGCATGCCCTCTCAGACACAGAACACTGAAAGGAACTCTGGAGTCAGCCAGCAAGCCTTCCCAGACACAGAACACTGAAAGAAACTCTGGAGTCAGCCAGCATGCCCTCTCAGACACAGAACACTGAAAGGAACTCTGGAGTCAGCCAGCATGCCTTCTCAGACATAGAACACTGAAAGGAACTCTGGAGTCAGCCAGCATGCCTTCCCAGACACAGAACACTGAAAGAAACTCTGGAGTCAGCCAGCATGCCATCTCAGACACAGAACACTGAAAGGAACTCTGGAGTCAGCCAGCATGCCTTCTCAGACATAGAACACTGAAAGGAACTCTGGAGTCAGCCAGCATGCCTTCCCAGACACAGAACACTGAAAGAAACTCTGGAGTCAGCCAGCATGCCCTCTCAGACACAGAACACTGAAAGGAACTCTGGAGTCAGCCAGCATGCCTTCCCAGACACAGAACACTGAAAGGAACTCTGTATTCAGCCAGCATGCCTTCCCAGACACAGAACACTGAAAGGAACTCTGGAGCTCAGGCAGCATGCCCTCTCAGACACAGAACACTGAAAGGAACTCTGGAGTCAGCCAGCATGCCTTTTCAGACACAGAAGACTGAAAGGAACCATGCAGTCAGCCAGCATGCATTCCCAGACACAGAACACTGAAAGGAACTCTGGAGTCAGCCAGAATGCCATCCCAGACAGAGAACACTGAAAGGAACTCTGGAGTCAGCCAGCATGCCCTTTCAGACACAGAAAACTGAAAGGAACCATGAAGTCAGCCAGCATGCCTTCTCAGACAGAGAACACAGAAAGGAACTCTGGAGTCAGGTAGCATGCCTTCACAGACACAGAACAATGAAAGTAACTCTGGAGTCAGCCAACATGCCTTCACAGACACAGGACACTGAAAGGAACTCTGGAGTCAGCCAGCATGCCATCCCAGACACAGAACACTGAAAGGAACTCTGGAGCTCAGCCAGCATGCCCTCCCAGACACAGAATACTGAAAGGAACTCTGGAGTCAGCCAGCATGCCTTCTCAGACACAGAACACTGAAAGGAACTCTGGAGTCAGCCAGCAGGCCCTCCCAGACACAGAACACTGAAGGGAACTCTGGTGTCAGCCACCATGCCTTCCTAGACACAGAGCACTGAAAGGAACTCTGGTGTCAGCCACCATGCCTTCACAGCCCCAGAACACTGAAAGGAACTCTGGAGTCAGCCAGCATGCCATCCCAGACACAGAACACTGAAAGGAACTCTGGAGCTCAGCCAGCATGCCCTCCCAGACACAGAATACTGAAAGGAACTCTGGAGTCAGTTACCATGCCTTCCCAGACACAGAACACTGAAAAGAACTCTGGAGCTCAGCCAGCAGGCCCTCCCAGACACAGAACACTGAAGGGAACTCTGGTGTCAGCCACCATGCCTTCCTAGACACAGAGCACTGAAAGGAACTCTGGTGTCAGCCACCATGCCTTCACAGCCCCAGAACACTGAAAGGAACTCTGGAGTCAGCCAGTATGCCTCACAGACACAGAACACTGAAAGGAACTCTGGAGCTCAGCCAGCATGCCTTCACAGACACAGAACACTGAAAGGAACTCTGGAGTCAGCCAGCATGTCTTCCCAGACACGGAACACTGAAAGGAACTCTGGAGCTCAGCCAGCATGCCCTCCCAGACACAGAACACTTAAAGGAACTCTGGAGTCAGCCAGCATGCCTTCCCAGACACAGAACACTGAAAGAAACGCTGGAGTCAGCCAGCATGCTTTCAGACACAGAACACTGAAAGGAACTCTGGAGTCAGCCAGCATGCTTTCACGGACACAGAACACTGAAAGAAACTCTGGAGTCAGCCAGCATGCCTTCCCAGACACAGAACACTAAAGGAACTCTGGAGTCAGCCAGCATGCCCGCTCCGACAGAGAACACTGAACAGAACTCTGGAGTCAGCCAGCATGCCTTCCCAGACACAAAACACTGAAAGGAACTCTGGAGTCAGCCAGCATGCCTTCCCAGACACAGAACACTGAAAAGAACTCTGGAGTCAGCCAGCATGCCTTCACAGACACAGACACTGAAAGGAACTCTGGAGCTCAGCCAGCATGCCTTCTCAGACACAGAACACTGAAAGGAACTCTGGAGCTCAGCCAGTATGCCTTCACAGACACAGAACACTGAAAGGAACTCTGGAGCTTAGCCAGCATGCCCTCTCAGACAGAGAAAACTGAAAGGAACTCTGGAGTCAGCCAGCATGCCCTTTCAGACACAGAAGACTGAAAGGAACCATGAAGTCAGCCAGCATGCCTTCTCAGACAGAGAACACAGAAAGGAACTCTGGAGTCAGGTAGCATGCCTTCACAGACACAGAACAATGAAAGTAACTCTGGAGTCAGCCAACATGCCTTCACAGACACAGGACACTGAAAGGAACTCTGGAGTCAGCCAGCATGCCTTCTCAGACATAGAACACTGAAAGGAACTCTGGAGTCAGCCAGCATGCCTTCACAGACACAGGACACTGAAAGGAACTCTGGAGTCAGCCAGCATGCCTTCTCAGACACAGAACACTGAAAGGAACTCTGGAGTCAGCCAGTCTGCCCTTTCGGAGAACACTGAAAGGAACTCTGGAGTCAGCCAGCATGCCATCCCAGACACAGAACACTGAAAGGAACTCTGGAGTCAGCCAGAATGCCATCCCAGACACAGAACACTGAAAGGAACTCTGGAGCTCAGCCAGCATGCCCTCCCAGACACAGAATACTGAAAGGAACTCTGGAGTCAGCCAGCATGCCTTCTCAGACACAGAACACTGAAAAGAACTCTGGAGTCAGCCAGCATGCCATCTCAGACAGAGAACACTGAAAGGAACTCTGGAGTCAGTTACCATGCCTTCCCAGACACAGAACACTGAAAAGAACTCTGGAGCTCAGCCAGCAGGCCCTCCCAGACACAGAACACTGAAGGGAACTCTGGTGTCAGCCACCATGCCTTCCTAGACACAGAGCACTGAAAGGAACTCTGGTGTCAGCCACCATGCCTTCACAGCCCCAGAACACTGAAAGGAACTCTGGAGTCAGCCAGTATGCCTCACAGACACAGAACACTGAAAGAAACTCTGGAGCTCAGCCAGCATGCCTTCACAGACACAGAACACTGAAAGGAACTCTGGAGTCAGCCAGCATGTCTTCCCAGACACGGAACACTGAAAGGAACTCTGGAGCTCAGCCAGCATGCCCTCCCAGACACAGAACACTTAAAGAAACTCTGGAGTCAGCCAGCATGCCTTCCCAGACACAGAACACTGAAAGAAACGCTGGAGTCAGCCAGCATGCTTTCAGACACAGAACACTGAAAGGAACTCTGGAGTCAGCCAGCATGCTTTCACGGACACAGAACACTGAAAGAAACTCTGGAGTCAGCCAGCATGCCTTCCCAGACACAGAACACTAAAGGAACTCTGGAGTCAGCCAGCATGCCCGCTCCGACAGAGAACACTGAAAAGAACTCTGGAGTCAGCCAGCATGCCTTCCCAGACACAGAACACTGAAAGGAACTCTGGAGTCAGCCAGCATGCCTTCCCAGACACAGAACACTGAAAAGAACTCTGGAGTCAGCCAGCATGCCTTCACAGACACAGACACTGAAAGGAACTCTGGAGCTCAGCCAGCATGCCTTCTCAGACACAGAACACTGAAAGGAACTCTGGAGCTCAGCCAGTATGCCTTCACAGACACAGAACACTGAAAGGAACTCTGGAGCTTAGCCAGCATGCCCTCTCAGACAGAGAAAACTGAAAGGAACTCTGGAGTCAGCCAGCATGCCCTTTCAGACACAGAAGACTGAAAGGAACCATGAAGTCAGCCAGCATGCCTTCTCAGACAGAGAACACAGAAAGGAACTCTGGAGTCAGGTAGCATGCCTTCACAGACACAGAACAATGAAAGTAACTCTGGAGTCAGCCAGCATGCCTTCACAGACACAGGACACTGAAAGGAACTCTGGAGTCAGCCAGCATGCCTTCTCAGACATAGAACACTGAAAGGAACTCTGGAGTCAGCCAGCATGCCTTCACAGACACAGGACACTGAAAGGAACTCTGGAGTCAGCCAGCATGCCTTCTCAGACACAGAACACTGAAAGGAACTCTGGAGTCAGCTAGCATGCCTTCTCAGACATAGAACACTGAAAGGAACTCTGGAGTCAGCCAGTATGCCTTCTCAGACAGAGAACACTGAAAGGAACTCTGGAGTCAGCCAGCCTGCCTTCCCAGACACAGAACACTGAAAGGAACTCTGGAGTCAGCCAGCATGCCTTCACAGACACAGAACACTGAAAGGAACTCTGAAGTCAGCCAGCATAACTTCCCAGACACAGACCACTGAAAGAAACTCTGGAGTCAGCCAGCATGCCTACTCAGACACAGAAGACTGAAAGGAACTCTGGAGCTTAACCAGCATGCCTTCCCAGACACAGAACACTGAAAGGAACTCTGGAGTCAGCCAGCATGCCTTCCCAGACACAGAACACTGAAAAGAACTCTGGAGTCAGCCAGCATGCCCTCTCATACAGAGAACACTGAAAGGAACTCTGGAGTCAGCCAGCATGCCTTTCCAGACACAGAACACTGAAAGGAACTCTGGAGTCAGCCAGCATGCCTTCCCAGGCACAGAACACTGACAGGAACTCCGGAGCTCAGCCAGCATGCCTTCCCAGACACAGAACACTGAAAAGAACTCTGGAGTCAGCCAGCATGCCTTCCCAGACACAGAATACTGAAAGGAACTCCGGAGCTCAGCAAGCATTCCCTCCCAGACACGGAAAACTGAAAGGAACTTCGGAGTCAGCCAGCATGCCTTTTCAGACACAGGAGACTGAAAGGAACCATCAAATCAGCCAGCATGCATTCCCAGACACAGAACACTGAAAGGCACTCTGGAGTCAACCAGCATGCCTTCCCAGACACAGAACACTGAAAGGAACTCTGGCGCTCGGCCAGCATGCCCGCTCAGACAGAGAACACTGAAAGGAACTCTGGAGTCAGGTAGCATGCCTTCACAGACACAGGACACTGAAAGGAACTCTGGAGTCAGCCAGTATGCCTTCTCAGACAGAGAACACTGAAAGGAACTCTGGAGTCAGCCAGCCTGCCTTCCCAGACACAGAACACTGAAAGGAACTCTGGAGTCAGCCAGCATGCCTTCCCAGACACAGAACACTGAAAGGAACTCTGGAGTCAGCCAGCATGCCTTCCCAGACACAGAACACTGAAAAGAACTCTGGAGTCAGCCAGCATGCCCTCTCATACAGAGAACACTGAAAGGAACTCTGGAGTCAGCCAGCATGCCTTTCCAGACACAGAACACTGAAAGGAACTCTGGAGTTAGCCAGCATGCCTTCCCAGACACAGAACACTGAAAGGAACTCCGGAGCTCAGCCAGCATGCCTTCCCAGACACAGAACACTGAAAAGAACTCTGGAGTCAGCCAGCATGCCTTCCCAGACACAAAACACTGAAAGGAACTCCGGAGCTCAGCAAGCATTCCCTCCCAGACACGGAATACTGAAAGGAACTTCAGAGTCAGCCAGCATGCCTTTTCAGACACAAAAGACTGAAAGGAACCATGAAATCAGCCAGCATGCCTTCCCAGACACAGAACACTGAAAGGAACTCTGGAGTCAGCCAGCATGCCATCCCAGACACAGAACACTGAAAGGAACTCTGGAGCTCAGCCAGCATGCCCTCCCAGACACAGAATACTGAAAGGAACTCTGGAGTCAGCCAGCATGCCTTCTCAGACACAGAACACTGAAAGGAACTCTGGAGTCAGCCAGCATGCCATCTCAGACAGAGAACACTGAAAGGAACTCTGGAGTCAGCTACCATGCCTTCCCAGACACAGAACACTGAAAAGAACTCTGGAGCTCAGCCAGCAGGCCCTCCCAGACACAGAACACTGAAGGGAACTCTGGTGTCAGCCACCATGCCTTCCTAGACACAGAACACTGAAAGGAACTCTGGTGTCAGCCACCATGCCTTCACAGCCCCAGAACACTGAACGGAACTCTGGAGTCAGCCAGTATGCCTCACAGACACAGAACACTGAAAGGAACTCTGGAGCTCAGCCAGCATGCCTTCACAGACACAGAACACTGAAAGGAACTCTGGAGTCAGCCAGCTTGTCTTCCCAGACACGGAACACTGAAAGGAACTCTGGAGCTCAGCCAGCATGCCCTCCCAGACACAGAACACTTAAAGGAACTCTGGAGTCAGCCAGCATGCCTTCCCAGACACAGAACACTGAAAGAAACGCTGGAGTCAGCCAGCATGCTTTCAGACACAGAACACTGAAAGGAACTCTGGAGTCAGCCAGCATGCTTTCACGGACACAGAACACTGAATGGAACTCTGGAGTCAGCCAGCATGCCTTCCCAGACACAGAACACTAAAGGAAATCTGGAGTCAGCCAGCATGCCCGCTCCGACAGAGAACACTGAAAAGAACTCTGGAGTCAGCCAGCATGCATTCCCAGACACAGAACACTGAAAGGAACTCTGGAGTCAGCCAGCATGCCTTCCCAGACACAGAACACTAAAAAGAACTCTGGAATCAGCCAGCATGCCTTCACAGACACAGACACTGAAAGGAACTCTGGAGCTCAGCCAGCATACCTTCTCAGACACAGAACCCTGAAAGGAACTCTGGAGCTCAGCCAGTATGCCTTCACAGACACAGAACACTGAAAGGAACTCTGGAGTCAGCCAGTATGCCTCACAGACACAGAACACTGAAAGGAACTCTGGAGCTCAGCCAGCATGCCTTCACAGACACAGAACACTGAAAGGAACTCTGGAGTCAGCCAGCATGTCTTCCCAGACACGGAACACTGAAAGGAACTCTGGAGCTCAGCCAGCATGCCCTCCCAGACACAGAACACTTAAAGGAACTCTGGAGTCAGCCAGCATGCCTTCCCAGACACAGAACACTGAAAGAAACGCTGGAGTCAGCCAGCATGCTTTCAGACACAGAACACTGAAAGGAACTCTGGAGTCAGCCAGCATGCTTTCACGGACACAGAACACTGAAAGAAACTCTGGAGTCAGCCAGCATGCCTTCCCAGACACAGAACACTAAAGGAACTCTGGAGTCAGCCAGCATGCCCGCTCCGACAGAGAACACTGAACAGAACTCTGGAGTCAGCCAGCATGCCTTCCCAGACACAAAACACTGAAAGGAACTCTGGAGTCAGCCAGCATGCCTTCCCAGACACAGAACACTGAAAAGAACTCTGGAGTCAGCCAGCATGCCTTCACAGACACAGACACTGAAAGGAACTCTGGAGCTCAGCCAGCATGCCTTCTCAGACACAGAACACTGAAAGGAACTCTGGAGCTCAGCCAGTATGCCTTCACAGACACAGAACACTGAAAGGAACTCTGGAGCTTAGCCAGCATGCCCTCTCAGACAGAGAAAACTGAAAGGAACTCTGGAGTCAGCCAGCATGCCCTTTCAGACACAGAAGACTGAAAGGAACCATGAAGTCAGCCAGCATGCCTTCTCAGACAGAGAACACAGAAAGGAACTCTGGAGTCAGGTAGCATGCCTTCACAGACACAGAACAATGAAAGTAACTCTGGAGTCAGCCAACATGCCTTCACAGACACAGGACACTGAAAGGAACTCTGGAGTCAGCCAGCATGCCTTCTCAGACATAGAACACTGAAAGGAACTCTGGAGTCAGCCAGCATGCCTTCACAGACACAGGACACTGAAAGGAACTCTGGAGTCAGCCAGCATGCCTTCTCAGACACAGAACACTGAAAGGAACTCTGGAGTCAGCCAGTCTGCCCTTTCGGAGAACACTGAAAGGAACTCTGGAGTCAGCCAGCATGCCATCCCAGACACAGAACACTGAAAGGAACTCTGGAGTCAGCCAGAATGCCATCCCAGACACAGAACACTGAAAGGAACTCTGGAGCTCAGCCAGCATGCCCTCCCAGACACAGAATACTGAAAGGAACTCTGGAGTCAGCCAGCATGCCTTCTCAGACACAGAACACTGAAAAGAACTCTGGAGTCAGCCAGCATGCCATCTCAGACAGAGAACACTGAAAGGAACTCTGGAGTCAGTTACCATGCCTTCCCAGACACAGAACACTGAAAAGAACTCTGGAGCTCAGCCAGCAGGCCCTCCCAGACACAGAACACTGAAGGGAACTCTGGTGTCAGCCACCATGCCTTCCTAGACACAGAGCACTGAAAGGAACTCTGGTGTCAGCCACCATGCCTTCACAGCCCCAGAACACTGAAAGGAACTCTGGAGTCAGCCAGTATGCCTCACAGACACAGAACACTGAAAGAAACTCTGGAGCTCAGCCAGCATGCCTTCACAGACACAGAACACTGAAAGGAACTCTGGAGTCAGCCAGCATGTCTTCCCAGACACGGAACACTGAAAGGAACTCTGGAGCTCAGCCAGCATGCCCTCCCAGACACAGAACACTTAAAGAAACTCTGGAGTCAGCCAGCATGCCTTCCCAGACACAGAACACTGAAAGAAACGCTGGAGTCAGCCAGCATGCTTTCAGACACAGAACACTGAAAGGAACTCTGGAGTCAGCCAGCATGCTTTCACGGACACAGAACACTGAAAGAAACTCTGGAGTCAGCCAGCATGCCTTCCCAGACACAGAACACTAAAGGAACTCTGGAGTCAGCCAGCATGCCCGCTCCGACAGAGAACACTGAAAAGAACTCTGGAGTCAGCCAGCATGCCTTCCCAGACACAGAACACTGAAAGGAACTCTGGAGTCAGCCAGCATGCCTTCCCAGACACAGAACACTGAAAAGAACTCTGGAGTCAGCCAGCATGCCTTCACAGACACAGACACTGAAAGGAACTCTGGAGCTCAGCCAGCATGCCTTCTCAGACACAGAACACTGAAAGGAACTCTGGAGCTCAGCCAGTATGCCTTCACAGACACAGAACACTGAAAGGAACTCTGGAGCTTAGCCAGCATGCCCTCTCAGACAGAGAAAACTGAAAGGAACTCTGGAGTCAGCCAGCATGCCCTTTCAGACACAGAAGACTGAAAGGAACCATGAAGTCAGCCAGCATGCCTTCTCAGACAGAGAACACAGAAAGGAACTCTGGAGTCAGGTAGCATGCCTTCACAGACACAGAACAATGAAAGTAACTCTGGAGTCAGCCAGCATGCCTTCACAGACACAGGACACTGAAAGGAACTCTGGAGTCAGCCAGCATGCCTTCTCAGACATAGAACACTGAAAGGAACTCTGGAGTCAGCCAGCATGCCTTCACAGACACAGGACACTGAAAGGAACTCTGGAGTCAGCCAGCATGCCTTCTCAGACACAGAACACTGAAAGGAACTCTGGAGTCAGCTAGCATGCCTTCTCAGACATAGAACACTGAAAGGAACTCTGGAGTCAGCCAGTATGCCTTCTCAGACAGAGAACACTGAAAGGAACTCTGGAGTCAGCCAGCCTGCCTTCCCAGACACAGAACACTGAAAGGAACTCTGGAGTCAGCCAGCATGCCTTCACAGACACAGAACACTGAAAGGAACTCTGAAGTCAGCCAGCATAACTTCCCAGACACAGACCACTGAAAGAAACTCTGGAGTCAGCCAGCATGCCTACTCAGACACAGAAGACTGAAAGGAACTCTGGAGCTTAACCAGCATGCCTTCCCAGACACAGAACACTGAAAGGAACTCTGGAGTCAGCCAGCATGCCTTCCCAGACACAGAACACTGAAAAGAACTCTGGAGTCAGCCAGCATGCCCTCTCATACAGAGAACACTGAAAGGAACTCTGGAGTCAGCCAGCATGCCTTTCCAGACACAGAACACTGAAAGGAACTCTGGAGTCAGCCAGCATGCCTTCCCAGGCACAGAACACTGACAGGAACTCCGGAGCTCAGCCAGCATGCCTTCCCAGACACAGAACACTGAAAAGAACTCTGGAGTCAGCCAGCATGCCTTCCCAGACACAGAATACTGAAAGGAACTCCGGAGCTCAGCAAGCATTCCCTCCCAGACACGGAAAACTGAAAGGAACTTCGGAGTCAGCCAGCATGCCTTTTCAGACACAGGAGACTGAAAGGAACCATCAAATCAGCCAGCATGCATTCCCAGACACAGAACACTGAAAGGCACTCTGGAGTCAACCAGCATGCCTTCCCAGACACAGAACACTGAAAGGAACTCTGGCGCTCGGCCAGCATGCCCGCTCAGACAGAGAACACTGAAAGGAACTCTGGAGTCAGGTAGCATGCCTTCACAGACACAGGACACTGAAAGGAACTCTGGAGTCAGCCAGTATGCCTTCTCAGACAGAGAACACTGAAAGGAACTCTGGAGTCAGCCAGCCTGCCTTCCCAGACACAGAACACTGAAAGGAACTCTGGAGTCAGCCAGCATGCCTTCCCAGACACAGAACACTGAAAGGAACTCTGGAGTCAGCCAGCATGCCTTCCCAGACACAGAACACTGAAAAGAACTCTGGAGTCAGCCAGCATGCCCTCTCATACAGAGAACACTGAAAGGAACTCTGGAGTCAGCCAGCATGCCTTTCCAGACACAGAACACTGAAAGGAACTCTGGAGTTAGCCAGCATGCCTTCCCAGACACAGAACACTGAAAGGAACTCCGGAGCTCAGCCAGCATGCCTTCCCAGACACAGAACACTGAAAAGAACTCTGGAGTCAGCCAGCATGCCTTCCCAGACACAAAACACTGAAAGGAACTCCGGAGCTCAGCAAGCATTCCCTCCCAGACACGGAATACTGAAAGGAACTTCAGAGTCAGCCAGCATGCCTTTTCAGACACAAAAGACTGAAAGGAACCATGAAATCAGCCAGCATGCCTTCCCAGACACAGAACACTGAAAGGAACTCTGGAGTCAGCCAGCATGCCATCCCAGACACAGAACACTGAAAGGAACTCTGGAGCTCAGCCAGCATGCCCTCCCAGACACAGAATACTGAAAGGAACTCTGGAGTCAGCCAGCATGCCTTCTCAGACACAGAACACTGAAAGGAACTCTGGAGTCAGCCAGCATGCCATCTCAGACAGAGAACACTGAAAGGAACTCTGGAGTCAGCTACCATGCCTTCCCAGACACAGAACACTGAAAAGAACTCTGGAGCTCAGCCAGCAGGCCCTCCCAGACACAGAACACTGAAGGGAACTCTGGTGTCAGCCACCATGCCTTCCTAGACACAGAACACTGAAAGGAACTCTGGTGTCAGCCACCATGCCTTCACAGCCCCAGAACACTGAACGGAACTCTGGAGTCAGCCAGTATGCCTCACAGACACAGAACACTGAAAGGAACTCTGGAGCTCAGCCAGCATGCCTTCACAGACACAGAACACTGAAAGGAACTCTGGAGTCAGCCAGCTTGTCTTCCCAGACACGGAACACTGAAAGGAACTCTGGAGCTCAGCCAGCATGCCCTCCCAGACACAGAACACTTAAAGGAACTCTGGAGTCAGCCAGCATGCCTTCCCAGACACAGAACACTGAAAGAAACGCTGGAGTCAGCCAGCATGCTTTCAGACACAGAACACTGAAAGGAACTCTGGAGTCAGCCAGCATGCTTTCACGGACACAGAACACTGAATGGAACTCTGGAGTCAGCCAGCATGCCTTCCCAGACACAGAACACTAAAGGAAATCTGGAGTCAGCCAGCATGCCCGCTCCGACAGAGAACACTGAAAAGAACTCTGGAGTCAGCCAGCATGCATTCCCAGACACAGAACACTGAAAGGAACTCTGGAGTCAGCCAGCATGCCTTCCCAGACACAGAACACTAAAAAGAACTCTGGAATCAGCCAGCATGCCTTCACAGACACAGACACTGAAAGGAACTCTGGAGCTCAGCCAGCATACCTTCTCAGACACAGAACCCTGAAAGGAACTCTGGAGCTCAGCCAGTATGCCTTCACAGACACAGAACACTGAAAGGAACTCTGGAGTCAGCCAGCATGCCTTCTCAGACACAGAAGACTGAAAGGAACTCTGGAGCTTAACCAGCATGCCTTCCCAGACACAGAACACTGAAAGGAACTCTGGAGTCAGCCAGCATGCCTTCCCAGACACAGAACACTGAAAAGAACTCTGGAGTCAGCCAGCATGCCTTCACAGACACAGACACTGAAAGGAACTCTGGAGCTCAGCCGGCATACCTTCTCAGACACAGAACACTGAAAGGAACTCTGGAGCTCAGCCAGTATGCCTTCACAGACACAGAACACTGAAAGGAACTCTGGAGCTTAGCCAGCATGCCCTCTCAGACAGAGAAAACTGAAAGGAACTCCGGAGTCAGCCAGCATGCCCTTTCAGACACAGAAGACTGAAAGGAACCATGAAGTCAGCCAGCATGCCTTCTCAGACAGAGAACACAGAAAGGAACTCTGGAGTCAGGTAGCATGCCTTCACAGACACAGAACAATGAAAGGAATTCTGGAGTCAGCCAGAATGCCTTCACAGACACAGGACACTGAAAGGAACTCTGGAGTCAGCCAGCATGCCTTCTCAGACATAGAACACTGAAAGGAACTCTGGAGTCAGCCAGCATGCTTTCACAGACACAGGACACTGAAAGGAACTCTGGAGTCAGCCAGCATGCCTTCTCAGACATAGAACACTGAAAGGAACTCTGGAGTCAGCCAGTATGCCTTCTCAGACAGAGAACACTGAAAGGAACTCTGGAGTCAGCCAGCCTTCCTTCCCAGACACAGAACACTGAAAGGAACTCTGGAGTCAGCCAGCATGCCTTCACAGACACAGAACACTGAAAGGAACTCTGAAGTCAGCCAGCATACCTTCCCAGACACAGACCACTGAAAGGAACTCTGGAGTCAGCCAGCATGCCTTCTCAGACACAGAAGACTGAAAGGAACTCTGGAGCTTAACCAGCATGCCTTCCCAGACACAGAACACTGAAAGGAACTCTGGAGTCAGCCAGCATGCCTTCCCAGACACAGAACACTGAAAAGAACTCTAGAGTCAGACAGCATGCCCTCTCATACAGAGAACACTGAAAGGAACTCTGGAGTCAGCCAGCATGCCTTTCCAGACAGAGAACACTGAAAGGAACTCTGGAGTCAACCAGCATGCCTTCCCAGACACAGAACACTGAAAGGAACTCAGGAGCTCAGCCAGCATGCCTTCCCAGACACAGAACACTGAAAAGAACTCTGGAGTCAGCCAGCATGCCTTCCCAGACACAGAACACTGAAAGGAACTCCGGAGCTCAGCAAGCATTCCCTCCCAGACACGGAATACTGAACTGAACTTCGGAGTCAGCCAGCATGCCTTTTCAGACACAGAAGACTGAAAGGAACCATGAAATCAGCCAGCATGCATTCCCAGACACAGAACACTGAAAGGCACTCTGGAGTCAACCAGCATGCCTTCCCAGACACAGAACACTGAAAGGAACTCTGGTGTCAGCCACCATGCCTTCACAGCCCCAGAACACTGAAAGGAACTCTGGAGTCAGCCAGTATGCTTCACAGACACAGAACACTGAAAGGAACTCTGGAGCTCAGCCAGCATGCCTTCACAGACACAGAACACTGAAAGGAACTCTGGAGTCAGCCAGCATGTCTTCCCAGACACGGACACTGAAAGGAACTCTGGAGCTCAGCCAGCATGCCCTCCCAGACACAGAACACTTAAAGGAACTCTGGAGTCAGCCAGCATGCCTTCCCAGACACAGAACACTGAAAGAAACGCTGGAGTCAGCCAGCATGCTTTCAGACACAGAACACTGAAAGGAACTCTGGAGTCAGCCAGCATGCTTTCACGGACAGAGAACACTGAATGGAACTCTGGAGTCAGCCAGCATGCCTTCCCAGACACAGAACACTAAAGGAAATCTGGAGTCAGCCAGCATGCCCGCTCCGACAGAGAACACTGAAAAGAACTCTGGAGTCAGCCAGCATGCATTCCCAGACACAGAACACTGAAAGGAACTCTGGAGTCAGCCAGCATGCCTTCCCAGACACAGAACACTAAAAAGAACTCTGGAATCAGCCAGCATGCCTTCACAGACACAGACACTGAAAGGAACTCTGGAGCTCAGCCAGCATACCTTCTCAGACACAGAACCCTGAAAGGAACTCTGGAGCTCAGCCAGTATGCCTTCACAGACACAGAACACTGAAAGGAACTCTGGAGTCAGCCAGCATGCCTTCTCAGACACAGAAGACTGAAAGGAACTCTGGAGCTTAACCAGCATGCCTTCCCAGACACAGAACACTGAAAGGAACTCTGGAGTCAGCCAGCATGCCTTCCCAGACACAGAACACTGAAAAGAACTCTGGAGTCAGCCAGCATGCCTTCACAGACACAGACACTGAAAGGAACTCTGGAGCTCAGCCGGCATACCTTCTCAGACACAGAACACTGAAAGGAACTCTGGAGCTCAGCCAGTATGCCTTCACAGACACAGAACACTGAAAGGAACTCTGGAGCTTAGCCAGCATGCCCTCTCAGACAGAGAAAACTGAAAGGAACTCCGGAGTCAGCCAGCATGCCCTTTCAGACACAGAAGACTGAAAGGAACCATGAAGTCAGCCAGCATGCCTTCTCAGACAGAGAACACAGAAAGGAACTCTGGAGTCAGGTAGCATGCCTTCACAGACACAGAACAATGAAAGGAATTCTGGAGTCAGCCAGAATGCCTTCACAGACACAGGACACTGAAAGGAACTCTGGAGTCAGCCAGCATGCCTTCTCAGACATAGAACACTGAAAGGAACTCTGGAGTCAGCCAGCATGCTTTCACAGACACAGGACACTGAAAGGAACTCTGGAGTCAGCCAGCATGCCTTCTCAGACATAGAACACTGAAAGGAACTCTGGAGTCAGCCAGTATGCCTTCTCAGACAGAGAACACTGAAAGGAACTCTGGAGTCAGCCAGCCTTCCTTCCCAGACACAGAACACTGAAAGGAACTCTGGAGTCAGCCAGCATGCCTTCACAGACACAGAACACTGAAAGGAACTCTGAAGTCAGCCAGCATACCTTCCCAGACACAGACCACTGAAAGGAACTCTGGAGTCAGCCAGCATGCCTTCTCAGACACAGAAGACTGAAAGGAACTCTGGAGCTTAACCAGCATGCCTTCCCAGACACAGAACACTGAAAGGAACTCTGGAGTCAGCCAGCATGCCTTCCCAGACACAGAACACTGAAAAGAACTCTAGAGTCAGACAGCATGCCCTCTCATACAGAGAACACTGAAAGGAACTCTGGAGTCAGCCAGCATGCCTTTCCAGACAGAGAACACTGAAAGGAACTCTGGAGTCAACCAGCATGCCTTCCCAGACACAGAACACTGAAAGGAACTCAGGAGCTCAGCCAGCATGCCTTCCCAGACACAGAACACTGAAAAGAACTCTGGAGTCAGCCAGCATGCCTTCCCAGACACAGAACACTGAAAGGAACTCCGGTGCTCAGCAAGCATTCCCTCCCAGACACGGAATACTGAACTGAACTTCGGAGTCAGCCAGCATGCCTTTTCAGACACAGAAGACTGAAAGGAACCATGAAATCAGCCAGCATGCATTCCCAGACACAGAACACTGAAAGGCACTCTGGAGTCAACCAGCATGCCTTCCCAGACACAGAACACTGAAAGGAACTCTGGTGTCAGCCACCATGCCTTCACAGCCCCAGAACACTGAAAGGAACTCTGGAGTCAGCCAGTATGCTTCACAGACACAGAACACTGAAAGGAACTCTGGAGCTCAGCCAGCATGCCTTCACAGACACAGAACACTGAAAGGAACTCTGGAGTCAGCCAGCATGTCTTCCCAGACACGGACACTGAAAGGAACTCTGGAGCTCAGCCAGCATGCCCTCCCAGACACAGAACACTTAAAGGAACTCTGGAGTCAGCCAGCATGCCTTCCCAGACACAGAACACTGAAAGAAACGCTGGAGTCAGCCAGCATGCTTTCAGACACAGAACACTGAAAGGAACTCTGGAGTCAGCCAGCATGCTTTCACGGACAGAGAACACTGAATGGAACTCTGGAGTCAGCCAGCATGCCTTCCCAGACACAGAACACTAAAGGAAATCTGGAGTCAGCCAGCATGCCGGCTCCGACAGAGAACACTGAAAAGAACTCGGGAGTCAGCCAGCATGCATTCCCAGACACAGAACACTGAAAGGAACTCTGGAGTCAGCCAGCATGCCTTCCCAGACACAGAACACTAAAAAGAACTCTGGAGCTCAGCCAGCATGCCTTCACAGACACAGACACTGAAAGGAACTCTGGAGCTCAGCCAGCATACCTTCTCAGACACAGAACACTGAAAGGAACTCTGGAGCTCAGCCAGTATGCCTTCACAGACACAGAACACTGAAAGGAACTCTGGAGTCAGCCAGCATGCCTTCTCAGACACAGAAGACTGAAAGGAACTCTGGAGCTTAACCAGCATGCCTTCCCAGACACAGAACACTGAAAGGAACTCTGGAGTCAGCCAGCATGCCTTCCCAGACACAGAACACTGAAAAGAACTCTGGAGTCAGCCAGCATGCCTTCACAGACACAGACACTGAAAGGAACTCTGGAGCTCAGCCAGCATACCTTCTCAGACACAGAACACTGAAAGGAACTCTGGAGCTCAGCCAGTATGCCTTCACAGACACAGAACACTGAAAGGAACTCTGGAGCTTAGCCAGCATGCCCTCTCAGACAGAGAAAACTGAAAGGAACTCCGGAGTCAGCCAGCATGCCCTTTCAGACACAGAAGACTGAAAGGAACCATGAAGTCAGCCAGCATGCCTTCTCAGACAGAGAACACAGAAAGGAACTCTGGAGTCAGGTAGCATGCCTTCACAGACACAGAACAATGAAAGGAACTCTGGAGTCAGCCAGAATGCCTTCACAGACACAGGACACTGAAAGGAACTCTGGTGTCAGCCAGCATGCCTTCTCAGACATAGAACACTGAAAGGAACTCTGGAGTCAGCCAGCATGCTTTCACAGACACAGGACACTGAAAGGAACTCTGGAGTCAGCCAGCATGCCTTCTCAGACATAGAACACTGAAAGGAACTCTGGAGTCAGCCAGTATGCCTTCTCAGACAGAGAACACTGAATGGAACTCTGGAGTCAGCCAGCCTGCCTTCCCAGACACAGAACACTGAAAGGAACTCTGGAGTCAGCCAGCATGCCTTCACAGACACAGAACACTGAAAGGAACTCTGAAGTCAGCCAGCATACCTTCCCAGACACAGGACACTGAAAGGAACTCTGGAGTCAGCCAGCATGCCTTCTCAGACATAGAACACTGAAAGGAACTCTGGAGTCAGCCAGTATGCCTTCTCAGACAGAGAACACTGAATGGAACTCTGGAGTCAGCCAGCCTGCCTTCCCAGACACAGAACACTGAAAGGAACTCTGGAGTCAGCCAGCATGCCTTCACAGACACAGAACACTGAAAGGAACTCTGAAGTCAGCCAGCATACCTTCCCAGACACAGACCACTGAAAGGAACTCTGGAGTCAGCCAGCATGCCTTCTCAGACACAGAAGACTGAAAGGAACTCTGGAGCTTAACCAGCATGCCTTCCCAGACACAGAACACTGAAAGGAACTCTGGAGTCAGCCAGCATGCCTTCCCAGACACAGAACACTGAAAAGAACTCTAGAGTCAGCCAGCATGCCCTCTCATACAGAGAACACTGAAAGGAACTCTGGAGTCAGCCAGCATGCCTTTCCAGACAGAGAACACTGAAAGGAACTCTGGAGTCAACCAGCATGCCTTCCCAGACACAGAACACTGAAAGGAACTCAGGAGCTCAGCCAGCATGCCTTCCCAGACACAGAACACTGAAAAGAACTCTGGAGTCAGCCAGCATGCCTTCCCAGACACAGAACACTGAAAGGAACTCCGGAGCTCAGCAAGCATTCCCTCCCAGACACGGAATACTGAACTGAACTTCGGAGTCAGCCAGCATGCCTTTTCAGACACAGAAGACTGAAAGGAACCATGAAATCAGCCAGCATGCATTCCCAGACACAGAACACTGAAAGGCACTCTGGAGTCAACCAGCATGCCTTCCCAGACACAGAACACTGAAAGGAACTCTGGCGCTCGGCCAGCATGCCCGCTCAGACAGAGAACACTGAAAGGAACTCTGTAGTCAGGTGGCATGCCTTCACAGACACAGGACACTGAAAGGAACTCTGGAGTCAGCCAGCATGCCTTCTCAGACATAGAACACTGAAAGGAACTCTGGAGTCAGCCAGCATGCCTTTACAGACACAGGACACTGAAAGGAACTCTGGAGTCAGCCAGTATGCCTTCTCAGACAGAGAACACTGAAAGGAACTCTGGAGTCAGCCAGCCTGCCTTCCCAGACACAGAACACTGAAAGGAACTCTGGAGTCAGCCAGCATGCCTTCACAGACACAGAACACTGAAAGGAACTCTGAAGTCAGCCAGCATAACTTCCCAGACACAGACCACTGAAAGAAACTCTGGAGTCAGCCAGCATGCCTACTCAGACACAGAAGACTGAAAGGAACTCTGGAGCTTAACCAGCATGCCTTCCCAGACACAGAACACTGAAAGGAACTCTGGAGTCAGCCAGCATGCCTTCCCAGACACAGAACACTGAAAAGAACTCTGGAGTCAGCCAGCATGCCCTCTCATACAGAGAACACTGAAAGGAACTCTGGAGTCAGCCAGCATGCCTTTCCAGACACAGAACACTGAAAGGAACTCTGGAGTCAGCCAACATGCCTTCCCAGGCACAGAACACTGACAGGAACTCCGGAGCTCAGCCAGCATGCCTTCCCAGACACAGAACACTGAAAAGAACTCTGGAGTCAGCCAGCATGCCTTCCCAGACACAGAATACTGAAAGGAACTCCGGAGCTCAGCAAGCATTCCCTCCCAGACACGGAAAACTGAAAGGAACTTCGGAGTCAGCCAGCATGCCTTTTCAGACACAGGAGACTGAAAGGAACCATCAAATCAGCCAGCATGCATTTCCAGACACAGAACACTGAAAGGCACTCTGGAGTCAACCAGCATGCCTTCCCAGACACAGAACACTGAAAGGAACTCTGGCGCTCGGCCAGCATGCCCGCTCAGACAGAGAACACTGAAAGGAACTCTGGAGTCAGGTAGCATGCCTTCACAGACACAGGACACTGAAAGGAACTCTGGAGTCAGCCAGTATGCCTTCTCAGACAGAGAACACTGAAAGGAACTCTGGAGTCAGCCAGCCTGCCTTCCCAGACACAGAACACTGAAAGGAACTCTGGAGTCAGCCAGCATGCCTTCCCAGACACAGAACACTGAAAGGAACTCTGGAGTCAGCCAGCATGCCTTCCCAGACACAGAACACTGAAAAGAACTCTGGAGTCAGCCAGCATGCCCTCTCATACAGAGAACACTGAAAGGAACTCTGGAGTCAGCCAGCATGCCTTTCCAGACACAGAACACTGAAAGGAACTCTGGAGTTAGCCAGCATGCCTTCCCAGACACAGAACACTGAAAGGAACTCCGGAGCTCAGCCAGCATGCCTTCCCAGACACAGAACACTGAAAAGAACTCTGGAGTCAGCCAGCATGCCTTCCCAGACACAAAACACTGAAAGGAACTCCGGAGCTCAGCAAGCATTCCCTCCCAGACACGGAATACTGAAAGGAACTTCAGAGTCAGCCAGCATGCCTTTTCAGACACAAAAGACTGAAAGGAACCATGAAATCAGCCAGCATGCCTTCCCAGACACAGAACACTGAAAGGAACTCTGGAGTCAGCCAGCATGCCATCCCAGACACAGAACACTGAAAGGAACTCTGGAGCTCAGCCAGCATGCCCTCCCAGACACAGAATACTGAAAGGAACTCTGGAGTCAGCCAGCATGCCTTCTCAGACACAGAACACTGAAAGGAACTCTGGAGTCAGCCAGCATGCCATCTCAGACAGAGAACACTGAAAGGAACTCTGGAGTCAGCTACCATGCCTTCCCAGACACAGAACACTGAAAAGAACTCTGGAGCTCAGCCAGCAGGCCCTCCCAGACACAGAACACTGAAGGGAACTCTGGTGTCAGCCACCATGCCTTCCTAGACACAGAACACTGAAAGGAACTCTGGTGTCAGCCACCATGCCTTCACAGCCCCAGAACACTGAACGGAACTCTGGAGTCAGCCAGTATGCCTCACAGACACAGAACACTGAAAGGAACTCTGGAGCTCAGCCAGCATGCCTTCACAGACACAGAACACTGAAAGGAACTCTGGAGTCAGCCAGCTTGTCTTCCCAGACACGGAACACTGAAAGGAACTCTGGAGCTCAGCCAGCATGCCCTCCCAGACACAGAACACTTAAAGGAACTCTGGAGTCAGCCAGCATGCCTTCCCAGACACAGAACACTGAAAGAAACGCTGGAGTCAGCCAGCATGCTTTCAGACACAGAACACTGAAAGGAACTCTGGAGTCAGCCAGCATGCTTTCACGGACACAGAACACTGAATGGAACTCTGGAGTCAGCCAGCATGCCTTCCCAGACACAGAACACTAAAGGAAATCTGGAGTCAGCCAGCATGCCCGCTCCGACAGAGAACACTGAAAAGAACTCTGGAGTCAGCCAGCATGCATTCCCAGACACAGAACACTGAAAGGAACTCTGGAGTCAGCCAGCATGCCTTCCCAGACACAGAACACTAAAAAGAACTCTGGAATCAGCCAGCATGCCTTCACAGACACAGACACTGAAAGGAACTCTGGAGCTCAGCCAGCATACCTTCTCAGACACAGAACCCTGAAAGGAACTCTGGAGCTCAGCCAGTATGCCTTCACAGACACAGAACACTGAAAGGAACTCTGGAGTCAGCCAGCATGCCTTCTCAGACACAGAAGACTGAAAGGAACTCTGGAGCTTAACCAGCATGCCTTCCCAGACACAGAACACTGAAAGGAACTCTGGAGTCAGCCAGCATGCCTTCCCAGACACAGAACACTGAAAAGAACTCTGGAGTCAGCCAGCATGCCTTCACAGACACAGACACTGAAAGGAACTCTGGAGCTCAGCCGGCATACCTTCTCAGACACAGAACACTGAAAGGAACTCTGGAGCTCAGCCAGTATGCCTTCACAGACACAGAACACTGAAAGGAACTCTGGAGCTTAGCCAGCATGCCCTCTCAGACAGAGAAAACTGAAAGGAACTCCGGAGTCAGCCAGCATGCCCTTTCAGACACAGAAGACTGAAAGGAACCATGAAGTCAGCCAGCATGCCTTCTCAGACAGAGAACACAGAAAGGAACTCTGGAGTCAGGTAGCATGCCTTCACAGACACAGAACAATGAAAGGAATTCTGGAGTCAGCCAGAATGCCTTCACAGACACAGGACACTGAAAGGAACTCTGGAGTCAGCCAGCATGCCTTCTCAGACATAGAACACTGAAAGGAACTCTGGAGTCAGCCAGCATGCTTTCACAGACACAGGACACTGAAAGGAACTCTGGAGTCAGCCAGCATGCCTTCTCAGACATATAACACTGAAAGGAACTCTGGAGTCAGCCAGTATGCCATCTCAGACAGAGAACACTGAAAGGAACTCTGGAGTCAGCCAGCCTTCCTTCCCAGACACAGAACACTGAAAGGAACTCTGGAGTCAGCCAGCATGCCTTCACAGACACAGAACACTGAAAGGAACTCTGAAGTCAGCCAGCATACCTTCCCAGACACAGACCACTGAAAGGAACTCTGGAGTCAGCCAGCATGCCTTCTCAGACACAGAAGACTGAAAGGAACTCTGGAGCTTAACCAGCATGCCTTCCCAGACACAGAACACTGAAAGGAACTCTGGAGTCAGCCAGCATGCCTTCCCAGACACAGAACACTGAAAAGAACTCTAGAGTCAGACAGCATGCCCTCTCATACAGAGAACACTGAAAGGAACTCTGGAGTCAGCCAGCATGCCTTTCCAGACAGAGAACACTGAAAGGAACTCTGGAGTCAACCAGCATGCCTTCCCAGACACAGAACACTGAAAGGAACTCAGGAGCTCAGCCAGCATGCCTTCCCAGACACAGAACACTGAAAAGAACTCTGGAGTCAGCCAGCATGCCTTCCCAGACACAGAACACTGAAAGGAACTCCGGAGCTCAGCAAGCATTCCCTCCCAGACACGGAATACTGAACTGAACTTCGGAGTCAGCCAGCATGCCTTTTCAGACACAGAAGACTGAAAGGAACCATGAAATCAGCCAGCATGCATTCCCAGACACAGAACACTGAAAGGCACTCTGGAGTCAACCAGCATGCCTTCCCAGACACAGAACACTGAAAGGAACTCTGGTGTCAGCCACCATGCCTTCACAGCCCCAGAACACTGAAAGGAACTCTGGAGTCAGCCAGTATGCTTCACAGACACAGAACACTGAAAGGAACTCTGGAGCTCAGCCAGCATGCCTTCACAGACACAGAACACTGAAAGGAACTCTGGAGTCAGCCAGCATGTCTTCCCAGACACGGACACTGAAAGGAACTCTGGAGCTCAGCCAGCATGCCCTCCCAGACACAGAACACTTAAAGGAACTCTGGAGTCAGCCAGCATGCCTTCCCAGACACAGAACACTGAAAGAAACGCTGGAGTCAGCCAGCATGCTTTCAGACACAGAACACTGAAAGGAACTCTGGAGTCAGCCAGCATGCTTTCACGGACAGAGAACACTGAATGGAACTCTGGAGTCAGCCAGCATGCCTTCCCAGACACAGAACACTAAAGGAAATCTGGAGTCAGCCAGCATGCCGGCTCCGACAGAGAACACTGAAAAGAACTCGGGAGTCAGCCAGCATGCATTCCCAGACACAGAACACTGAAAGGAACTCTGGAGTCAGCCAGCATGCCTTCCCAGACACAGAACACTAAAAAGAACTCTGGAGCTCAGCCAGCATGCCTTCACAGACACAGACACTGAAAGGAACTCTGGAGCTCAGCCAGCATACCTTCTCAGACACAGAACACTGAAAGGAACTCTGGAGCTCAGCCAGTATGCCTTCACAGACACAGAACACTGAAAGGAACTCTGGAGTCAGCCAGCATGCCTTCTCAGACACAGAAGACTGAAAGGAACTCTGGAGCTTAACCAGCATGCCTTCCCAGACACAGAACACTGAAAGGAACTCTGGAGTCAGCCAGCATGCCTTCCCAGACACAGAACACTGAAAAGAACTCTGGAGTCAGCCAGCATGCCTTCACAGACACAGACACTGAAAGGAACTCTGGAGCTCAGCCAGCATACCTTCTCAGACACAGAACACTGAAAGGAACTCTGGAGCTCAGCCAGTATGCCTTCACAGACACAGAACACTGAAAGGAACTCTGGAGCTTAGCCAGCATGCCCTCTCAGACAGAGAAAACTGAAAGGAACTCCGGAGTCAGCCAGCATGCCCTTTCAGACACAGAAGACTGAAAGGAACCATGAAGTCAGCCAGCATGCCTTCTCAGACAGAGAACACAGAAAGGAACTCTGGAGTCAGGTAGCATGCCTTCACAGACACAGAACAATGAAAGGAACTCTGGAGTCAGCCAGAATGCCTTCACAGACACATGACACTGAAAGGAACTCTGGTGTCAGCCAGCATGCCTTCTCAGACATAGAACACTGAAAGGAACTCTGGAGTCAGCCAGCATGCTTTCACAGACACAGGACACTGAAAGGAACTCTGGAGTCAGCCAGCATGCCTTCTCAGACATAGAACACTGAAAGGAACTCTGGAGTCAGCCAGTATGCCTTCTCAGACAGAGAACACTGAATGGAACTCTGGAGTCAGCCAGCCTGCCTTCCCAGACACAGAACACTGAAAGGAACTCTGGAGTCAGCCAGCATGCCTTCACAGACACAGAACACTGAAAGGAACTCTGAAGTCAGCCAGCATACCTTCCCAGACACAGACCACTGAAAGGAACTCTGGAGTCAGCCAGCATGCCTTCTCAGACACAGAAGACTGAAAGGAACTCTGGAGCTTAACCAGCATGCCTTCCCAGACACAGAACACTGAAAGGAACTCTGGAGTCAGCCAGCATGCCTTCCCAGACACAGAACACTGAAAAGAACTCTAGAGTCAGCCAGCATGCCCTCTCATACAGAGAACACTGAAAGGAACTCTGGAGTCAGCCAGCATGCCTTTCCAGACAGAGAACACTGAAAGGAACTCTGGAGTCAACCAGCATGCCTTCCCAGACACAGAACACTGAAAGGAACTCAGGAGCTCAGCCAGCATGCCTTCCCAGACACAGAACACTGAAAAGAACTCTGGAGTCAGCCAGCATGCCTTCCCAGACACAGAACACTGAAAGGAACTCCGGAGCTCAGCAAGCATTCCCTCCCAGACACGGAATACTGAACTGAACTTCGGAGTCAGCCAGCATGCCTTTTCAGACACAGAAGACTGAAAGGAACCATGAAATCAGCCAGCATGCATTCCCAGACACAGAACACTGAAAGGCACTCTGGAGTCAACCAGCATGCCTTCCCAGACACAGAACACTGAAAGGAACTCTGGCGCTCGGCCAGCATGCCCGCTCAGACAGAGAACACTGAAAGGAACTCTGTAGTCAGGTGGCATGCCTTCACAGACACAGGACACTGAAAGGAACTCTGGAGTCAGCCAGCATGCCTTCTCAGACATAGAACACTGAAAGGAACTCTGGAGTCAGCCAGCATGCCTTTACAGACACAGGACACTGAAAGGAACTCTGGAGTCAGCCAGTATGCCTTCTCAGACAGAGAACACTGAAAGGAACTCTGGAGTCAGCCAGCCTGCCTTCCCAGACACAGAACACTGAAAGGAACTCTGGAGTCAGCCAGCATGCCTTCCCGGACACAGAACACTGAAAGGAACTCTGGAGTCAGCCAGCATGCCTTCCCAGACACAGACACTGAAAGGAACTCTGGAGCTCAGCCAGCATACCTTCTCAGACACAGAACACTGAAAGGAACTCTGGAGCTCAGCCAGTATGCCTTCACAGTCACAGAACACTGAAAGGAACTCTGGAGCTTAGCCAGCATGCCCTCTCAGACAGAGAAAACTGAAAGGAACTCCGGAGTCAGCCAGCATGCCCTTTCAGACACAGAAGACTGAAAGGAACCATGAAGTCAGCCAGCATGCCTTCTCAGACAGAGAACACAGAAAGGAACTATGGAGTCAGGTAGCATGCCTTCACAGACACAGAACAATGAAAGGAACTCTGGAGTCAGCCAGAATGCCTTCACAGACACAGGACACTGAAAGGAACTCTGGAGTCAGCCAGCATGCCTTCTCAGACATAGAACACTGAAAGGAACTCTGGAGTCAGCCAGCATTCTTTCCCAGACACAGGACACTGAAAGGAACTCTGGAGTCAGCCAGCATGCCTTCTCAGACATAGAACACTGAAAGGAACTCTGGAGTCAGCCAGTATGCCTTCTCAGAGAGAGAACACTGAAAGGAACTCTGGAGTCAGCCAGCCTTCCTTCCCAGACACAGAACACTGAAAGGAACTCTGGAGTCAGCCAGCATGCCTTCACAGACACAGAACACTGAAAGGAACTCTGAAGTCAGCCAGCATACCTTCCCAGACACAGACCACTGAAAGGAACTCTGGAGTCAGCCAGCATGCCTTCTCAGACACAGAAGACTGAAAGGAACTCTGGAGCTTAACCAGCATGCCTTCCCAGACACAGAACACTGAAAGGAACTCTGGAGTCAGCCAGCATGCCTTCCCAGACACAGAACACTGAAAAGAACTCTAGAGTCAGACAGCATGCCCTCTCATACAGAGAACACTGAAAGGAACTCTGGAGTCAGCCAGCATGCCTTTCCAGACAGAGAACACTGAAAGGAACTCTGGAGTCAACCAGCATGCCTTCCCAGACACAGAACACTGAAAGGAACTCAGGAGCTCAGCCAGCATGCCTTCCCAGACACAGAACACTGAAAAGAACTCTGGAGTCAGCCAGCATGCCTTCCCAGACACAGAACACTGAAAGGAACTCCGGAGCTCAGCAAGCATTCCCTCCCAGACACGGAATACTGAACTGAACTTCGGAGTCAGCCAGCATGCCTTTTCAGACACAGAAGACTGAAAGGAACCATGAAATCAGCCAGCATGCATTCCCAGACACAGAACACTGAAAGGCACTCTGGAGTCAACCAGCATGCCTTCCCAGACACAGAACACTGAAAGGAACTCTGGTGTCAGCCACCATGCCTTCACAGCCCCAGAACACTGAAAGGAACTCTGGAGTCAGCCAGTATGCTTCACAGACACAGAACACTGAAAGGAACTCTGGAGCTCAGCCAGCATGCCTTCACAGACACAGAACACTGAAAGGAACTCTGGAGTCAGCCAGCATGTCTTCCCAGACACGGACACTGAAAGGAACTCTGGAGCTCAGCCAGCATGCCCTCCCAGACACAGAACACTTAAAGGAACTCTGGAGTCAGCCAGCATGCCTTCCCAGACACAGAACACTGAAAGAAACGCTGGAGTCAGCCAGCATGCTTTCAGACACAGAACACTGAAAGGAACTCTGGAGTCAGCCAGCATGCTTTCACGGACAGAGAACACTGAATGGAACTCTGGAGTCAGCCAGCATGCCTTCCCAGACACAGAACACTAAAGGAAATCTGGAGTCAGCCAGCATGCCGGCTCCGACAGAGAACACTGAAAAGAACTCGGGAGTCAGCCAGCATGCATTCCCAGACACAGAACACTGAAAGGAACTCTGGAGTCAGCCAGCATGCCTTCCCAGACACAGAACACTAAAAAGAACTCTGGAGCTCAGCCAGCATGCCTTCACAGACACAGACACTGAAAGGAACTCTGGAGCTCAGCCAGCATACCTTCTCAGACACAGAACACTGAAAGGAACTCTGGAGCTCAGCCAGTATGCCTTCACAGACACAGAACACTGAAAGGAACTCTGGAGTCAGCCAGCATGCCTTCTCAGACACAGAAGACTGAAAGGAACTCTGGAGCTTAACCAGCATGCCTTCCCAGACACAGAACACTGAAAGGAACTCTGGAGTCAGCCAGCATGCCTTCCCAGACACAGAACACTGAAAAGAACTCTGGAGTCAGCCAGCATGCCTTCACAGACACAGACACTGAAAGGAACTCTGGAGCTCAGCCAGCATACCTTCTCAGACACAGAACACTGAAAGGAACTCTGGAGCTCAGCCAGTATGCCTTCACAGACACAGAACACTGAAAGGAACTCTGGAGCTTAGCCAGCATGCCCTCTCAGACAGAGAAAACTGAAAGGAACTCCGGAGTCAGCCAGCATGCCCTTTCAGACACAGAAGACTGAAAGGAACCATGAAGTCAGCCAGCATGCCTTCTCAGACAGAGAACACAGAAAGGAACTCTGGAGTCAGGTAGCATGCCTTCACAGACACAGAACAATGAAAGGAACTCTGGAGTCAGCCAGAATGCCTTCACAGACACATGACACTGAAAGGAACTCTGGTGTCAGCCAGCATGCCTTCTCAGACATAGAACACTGAAAGGAACTCTGGAGTCAGCCAGCATGCTTTCACAGACACAGGACACTGAAAGGAACTCTGGAGTCAGCCAGCATGCCTTCTCAGACATAGAACACTGAAAGGAACTCTGGAGTCAGCCAGTATGCCTTCTCAGACAGAGAACACTGAATGGAACTCTGGAGTCAGCCAGCCTGCCTTCCCAGACACAGAACACTGAAAGGAACTCTGGAGTCAGCCAGCATGCCTTCACAGACACAGAACACTGAAAGGAACTCTGAAGTCAGCCAGCATACCTTCCCAGACACAGACCACTGAAAGGAACTCTGGAGTCAGCCAGCATGCCTTCTCAGACACAGAAGACTGAAAGGAACTCTGGAGCTTAACCAGCATGCCTTCCCAGACACAGAACACTGAAAGGAACTCTGGAGTCAGCCAGCATGCCTTCCCAGACACAGAACACTGAAAAGAACTCTAGAGTCAGCCAGCATGCCCTCTCATACAGAGAACACTGAAAGGAACTCTGGAGTCAGCCAGCATGCCTTTCCAGACAGAGAACACTGAAAGGAACTCTGGAGTCAACCAGCATGCCTTCCCAGACACAGAACACTGAAAGGAACTCAGGAGCTCAGCCAGCATGCCTTCCCAGACACAGAACACTGAAAAGAACTCTGGAGTCAGCCAGCATGCCTTCCCAGACACAGAACACTGAAAGGAACTCCGGAGCTCAGCAAGCATTCCCTCCCAGACACGGAATACTGAACTGAACTTCGGAGTCAGCCAGCATGCCTTTTCAGACACAGAAGACTGAAAGGAACCATGAAATCAGCCAGCATGCATTCCCAGACACAGAACACTGAAAGGCACTCTGGAGTCAACCAGCATGCCTTCCCAGACACAGAACACTGAAAGGAACTCTGGCGCTCGGCCAGCATGCCCGCTCAGACAGAGAACACTGAAAGGAACTCTGTAGTCAGGTGGCATGCCTTCACAGACACAGGACACTGAAAGGAACTCTGGAGTCAGCCAGCATGCCTTCTCAGACATAGAACACTGAAAGGAACTCTGGAGTCAGCCAGCATGCCTTTACAGACACAGGACACTGAAAGGAACTCTGGAGTCAGCCAGTATGCCTTCTCAGACAGAGAACACTGAAAGGAACTCTGGAGTCAGCCAGCCTGCCTTCCCAGACACAGAACACTGAAAGGAACTCTGGAGTCAGCCAGCATGCCTTCCCGGACACAGAACACTGAAAGGAACTCTGGAGTCAGCCAGCATGCCTTCCCAGACACAGACACTGAAAGGAACTCTGGAGCTCAGCCAGCATACCTTCTCAGACACAGAACACTGAAAGGAACTCTGGAGCTCAGCCAGTATGCCTTCACAGACACAGAACACTGAAAGGAACTCTGGAGCTTAGCCAGCATGCCCTCTCAGACAGAGAAAACTGAAAGGAACTCCGGAGTCAGCCAGCATGTCCTTTCAGACACAGAAGACTGAAAGGAACCATGAAGTCAGCCAGCATGCCTTCTCAGACAGAGAACACAGAAAGGAACTATGGAGTCAGGTAGCATGCCTTCACAGACACAGAACAATGAAAGGAACTCTGGAGTCAGCCAGAATGCCTTCACAGACACAGGACACTGAAAGGAACTCTGGAGTCAGCCAGCATGCCTTCTCAGACATAGAACACTGAAAGGAACTCTGGAGTCAGCCAGCATGCTTTCCCAGACACAGGACACTGAAAGGAACTCTGGAGTCAGCCAGCATGCCTTCTCAGACATAGAACACTGAAAGGAACTCTGGAGTCAGCCAGTATGCCTTCTCAGACAGAGAACACTGAAAGGAACTCTGGAGTCAGCCAGCCTGCCTTCCCAGACACAGAACACTGAAAGGAACTCTGGAGTCAGCCAGCATGCCTTCACAGACACAGAACACTGAAAGGAACTCTGAAGTCAGCCAGCATACCTTCCCAGACACAGACCACTGAAAGGAACTCTGGAGTCAGCCAGCATGCCTTCTCAGACACAGAAGACTGAAAGGAACTCTGGAGCTTAACCAGCATGCCTTCCCAGACACAGAACACTGAAAGGAACTCTGGAGTCAGCCAGCATGCCTTCCCAGACACAGAACACTGAAAAGAACTCTAGAGTCAGCCAGCATGCCCTCTCATACAGAGAACACTGAAAGGAACTCTGGAGTCAGCCAGCATGCCTTTCCAGACAGAGAACACTGAAAGGAACTCTGGAGTCAACCAGCATGCCTTCCCAGACACAGAACACTGAAAGGAACTCAGGAGCTCAGCCAGCATGCCTTCCCAGACACAGAACACTGAAAAGAACTCTGGAGTCAGCCAGCATGCCTTCCCAGACACAGAACACTGAAAGGAACTCCGGAGCTCAGCAAGCATTCCCTCCCAGACACGGAATACTGAACTGAACTTCGGAGTCAGCCAGCATGCCTTTTCAGACACAGAAGACTGATAGGAACCATGAAATCAGCCAGCATGCATTCCCAGACACAGAACACTGAAAGGCACTCTGGAGTCAACCAGCATGCTTTCCCAGACACAGAACACTGAAAGGAACTCTGGCGCTCGGCCAGCATGCCCGCTCAGACAGAGAACACTGAAAGGAACTCTGTAGTCAGGTGGCATGCCTTCACAGACACAGGACACTGAAAGGAACTCTGGAGTCAGCCAGCATGCCTTCTCAGACATAGAACACTGAAAGGAACTCTGGAGTCAGCCAGCATGCCTTCACAGACACAGGACACTGAAAGGAACTCTGGAGTCAGCCAGTATGCCTTCTCAGACAGAGAACACTGAAAGGAACTCTGGAGTCAGCCAGCCTGCCTTCCCAGACACAGAACACTGGAAGGAACTCTGGAGTCAGCCAGCATGCCTTCCCAGACACAGAACACTGAAAGGAACTCTGGAGTCAGCCAGCATGCCTTCCCAGACACAGAACACTGAAACAAACTCTGGAGTCAGCCAGCATGCCCTCTCATACAGAGAACACAGAAAGGAACTCTGGAGTCAGCCAGCATGCCTTTCCAGACACAGAACACTGAAAGGAACTCTGGAGTCAGCCAGCATGCCTTCCCAGACACAGAACACTGAAAGGAACTCCGGAGCTCAGCCAGCATGCCTTCCCAGACACAGAACACTGAAAAGAACTCTGGAGTCAGCCAGCATGCCTTCCCAGACACAGAACACTGAAAGGAACTCCGGATCTCAGCAAGCATTCCCTCCCAGACACGGAATACTGAAAGGAACTTCGGAGTCAGCCAGCATGCCTTTTCAGACACAGAAGACTGAAAGGAACCATGAAATCAGCCAGCATGCATTCCCAGACACAGAACACTGAAAGGCACTCTGGAGTCAACCAGCATGCCTTCATAGACACAGAACACTAAAAGGAACTCTGGAGTCAGCCAGCATGCCTTCCCAGACACAGAACACTGAAAGGAACTCTGGAGCTCAGCAAACATTCCCTCCCAGACACGGAATACTGAAAGGAACTTCGGAGTCAGCCAGCATGCCTTCTCAGACACAGAACACTGAAAGGAACTCTGGAGTCAGTCAGCATGCCTTTCGAGCCCCAGAACACTGAAAGGAACTCTGGAGTCAGCAAGCATGCCCGCTCAGACAGAGAACACTGAAAGGATCTCTGGAGTCAGCCAGAATGCTTTCCCAGACACAGAACACTGAAAGGAACTCTGGAGCTCAGCCAGCATTCCCCCCAGACACGGAATACTGAAAGGAACTCTTGAGTCAGCCAGCATGCCTTTTCAGACACAGAAGAGTGAAAGGAACCATGAAGTCAGCCAGCATGCATTCCCAGACACAGAACACTGAAAGGAACTCTGGAGCTCAGCCAGCATGCCTTCCCAGACACAGAACACTGAAAGGAACTCTGGTGTCAGCCAGCATGCCTTCTCAGACACAGAACACTGAAAGGAACGCTGGAGTCAGCCAGCATGCCGTCTCATATAGAAAACACTGAAAGGAACTCTGGAGTCAGCCAGCATGCCTTTCCAGACACAGAACACTGAAAGGAACTCTGGAGTCAGCCAGCATGCCTTCCCAGACACAGAACACTGAAAGGAACTCTGGAGCTCAGCCAGCATGCCCTCCCAGAAACAGAATACTGAAAGGACCTCTGGAGTCAACCAGCATGCCCTCTCAGACACAGAACACTGAAAGGAACTCTGGAGTCAGCCAGCATGCCATCTCAGACAGAGAACACTGAAAGTAACTCTGGAGTCAGCTAGCATGCCTTCCCAGATACAGAACACTGAAAAGAACTCTGGCGCTCAGCCAGCATGCCCTCCCAGACACAGAACACTGAAGGGAACTCTGGAGTCAGCCAGCATGCCTTCCCAGACACAGAACACTGAAAGGAATGCTGGAGTCAGCCAGCATGCCTTCAAAGCCCCAGAACACTGAAAGGAACTCTGGTGTCAGCCAGCATGCCTCACAGACACAGAACACTGAAAGGAACTCTGGAGCTCAGCCAGCATGCCTTCCCAGACACAGAACACTGAAAAGAACTCTGGAGGCAGCCAGCATGCCTTCCCAGACACAGAACACTGAAAGGAACTCCGGAGCTCAGCAAGCATTCCCTCCCAGACACGGAATACTGAAAGGAACTTCGGAGTCAGCCAGCATGCCTTTTCAGAATTAGAAGACTGAAATGAACCATGAAATCAGCCAGCATGCATTCCCAGACACAGAACTCTGAAAGGCACTCTGGAGTCAACCAGCATGCCTTCCCAGACACAGAACACTGAAAGGAACTCTGGAGTCAGCCAGCATGCCTTCCCAGACACAGAACACTGAAAGGAACTCTGGAGCTCAGCAAACATTCCCTCCCAGACACGGAATACTGAAAGGAACTTCGGAGTCAGCCAGCATGCCTTCTCAGACACAGAACACTGAAAGGAACTCTGGAGTCAGCAAGCATGCCCGCTCAGACAGAGAACACTGAAAGGATCTCTGGAGTCAGCCAGAATGCTTTCCCAGACACAGAACACTGAAAGGAACTCTGGAGCTCAGCCAGCATTCCCCCCAGACACGGAATACTGAAAGGAACTCTTGAGTCAGCCAGCATGCCTTTTCAGACACAGAAGACTGAAAGGAACCATGAAGTCAGCCAGCATGCATTCCCAGACACAGAACACTGAAAGGAACTCTGGAGATCAGCCAGCATGCCTTCCCAGACACAGAACACTGAAAGGAACTCTGGTGTCAGCCAGCATGCCTTCTCAGACACAGAACACCGAAAGGAACTCTGGAGTCAGCCAGCATGCCCTCTCATACAGAGAACACTGAAAGGAACTCTGGAGTCAGCCAGCATGCCTTTCCAGACACAGAACACTGAAAGGAACTCTGGAGTCAGCCAGCATGCCTTCCCAGACACAGAACACTGAAAGGAACTCTGGAGCTCAGCCAGCATGCCCTCCCAGACACAGAATACTGAAAGGACCTCTGGAGTCAGCCAGCATGCCCTCTCAGACACAGAACACTGAAAGGAACTCTGGAGCTCAACCAGCATGCCTTCTCAGACACAGAACACTGAAAGGAACTCTGGAGTCAGCCAGCATGCCATCTCAGACAGAGAACACTGAAAGTAACTCTGAAGTCAGCTAGCATGCCTTCCCAGATACAGAACACTGAAAAGAAGTCTGGAGCTCAGCCAGCATGCCCTCCCAGACACAGAACACTGAAGGGAACTCTGGAGTCAGCCAGCATGCCTTCCCAGACACAGAACACTGAAAGGAATGCTGGAGTCAGCCAGCATGCCTTCACAGCCCCAGAACACTGAAAGGAACTCTGGTGTCAGCCAGCATGCCTCACAGACACAGAACACTGAAAGGAACTCTGGAGCTCAGCCAGCATGCCTTCACAGACACAGAACACTGAAAGGAACTCTGGAGTCAGCCAGCATGTATTCACAGACACAGAACACTGAAAGGAACTCTGGAGTCAGCCAGCATGCCTTCTCAGACACAGAACACTGAAAGGAACTCTGGAGTCAGCCAGCATGCCATCTCAGACAGAGAACACTGAAAGGAACTCTGGAGTCAGCCAGCATGCCATCCCAGACACAGAACACTGAAAGGAACTCTGGAGTCAGCCAGCATGTATTCACAGACACAGAACACTGAAAGGAACTCTGGAGTCAGCCAGCCTGCCTTCCCAGACACAGAACACTGAAAGGAACTCTGGAGTCAACCAGCATGCCTTCACAGACACAGAACACTGAAAGGAACTCTGAAGTCAGCCAGCATAACTTCCCAGACACAGACCACTGAAAGAAACTCTGGAGTCAGCCAGCATGCCTACTCAGACACAGAAGACTGAAAGGAACTCTGGAGCTTAACCAGCATGCCTTCCCAGACACAGAACACTGAAAGGAACTCTGGAGTCAGCCAGCATGCCTTCCCAGACACAGAACACTGAAAAGAACTCTGGAGTCAGCCAGCATGCCCTCTCATACAGAGAACACTGAAAGGAACTCTGGAGTCAGCCAGCATGCCTTTCCAGACACAGAACACTGAAAGGAACTCTGGAGTCAGCCAGCATGCCTTCCCAGGCACAGAACACTGACAGGAACTCCGGAGCTCAGCCAGCATGCCTTCCCAGACACAGAACACTGAAAAGAACTCTGGAGTCAGCCAGCATGCCTTCCCAGACACAGAATACTGAAAGGAACTCCGGAGCTCAGCAAGCATTCCCTCCCAGACACGGAAAACTGAAAGGAACTTCGGAGTCAGCCAGCATGCCTTTTCAGACACAGAAGACTGAAAGGAACCATGAAATCAGCCAGCATGCATTCCCAGACACAGAACACTGAAAGGCACTCTGGAGTCAACCAGCATGCCTTCCCAGACACAGAACACTGAAAGGAACTCTGGCGCTCGGCCAGCATGCCCGCTCAGACAGAGAACACTGAAAGGAACTCTGGAGTCAGGTAGCATGCCTTCACAGACACAGGACACTGAAAGGAACTCTGGAGTCAGCCAGTATGCCTTCTCAGACAGAGAACACTGAAAGGAACTCTGGAGTCAGCCAGACTGCCTTCCCAGACACAGAACACTGAAAGGAACTCTGGAGTCAGCCAGCATGCCTTCCCAGACACAGAACACTGAAAGGAACTCTGGAGTCAGCCAGCATGCCTTCCCAGACACAGAACACTGAAAAGAACTCTGGAGTCAGCCAGCATGCCCTCTCATACAGAGAACACTGAAAGGAACTCTGGAGTCAGCCAGCATGCCTTTCCAGACACAGAACACTGAAAGGAACTCTGGAGATAGCCAGCATGCCTTCCCAGACACAGAACACTGAAAGGAACTCCGGAGTTCAGCCAGCATGCCTTCCCAGACACAGAACACTGAAAAGAACTCTGGAGTCAGCCAGCATGCCTTCCCAGACACAAAACACAGAAAGGAACTCCGGAGCTCAGCAAGCATTCCCTCCCAGACACGGAATACTGAAAGGAACTTCAGAGTCAGCCAGCATGCCTTTTCAGACACAGAAGACTGAAAGGAACCATGAAATCAGCCAGCATGCATTCCCAGACACAGAACACTGAAAGGCACTCTGGAGTCAACCAGCATGCCTTCCCAGACACAGAACACTGAAAGGAACTCTGGAGTCAGCCAGCATGCCATCCCAGACACAGAACACTGAAAGGAACTCTGGAGCTCAGCCAGCATGCCCTCCCAGACACAGAATACTGAAAGGAACTCTGGAGTCAGCCAGCATGCCTTCTCAGACACAGAACACTGAAAGGAACTCTGGAGTCAGCCAGCATGCCATCTCAGACAGAGAACACTGAAAGGAACTCTGGAGTCAGCTACCATGCCTTCCCAGACACAGAACACTGAAAAGAACTCTGGAGCTCAGCCAGCAGGCCCTCCCAGACACAGAACACTGAAGGGAACTCTGGTGTCAGCCACCATGCCTTCCTAGACACAGAACACTGAAAGGAACTCTGGTGTCAGCCACCATGCCTTCACAGCCCCAGAACACTGAAAGGAACTCTGGAGTCAGCCAGTATGCCTCACAGACACAGAACACTGAAAGGAACTCTGGAGCTCAGCCAGCATGCCTTCACAGACACAGAACACTGAAAGGAACTCTGGAGTCAGCCAGCATGTCTTCCCAGACACGGAACACTGAAAGGAACTCTGGAGCTCAGCCAGCATGCCCTCCCAGACACAGAACACTTAAAGGAACTCTGGAGTCAGCCAGCATGCCTTCCCAGACACAGAACACTGAAAGAAACGCTGGAGTCAGCCAGCATGCTTTCAGACACAGAACACTGAAAGGAACTCTGGAGTCAGCCAGCATGCTTTCACGGACACAGAACACTGAATGGAACTCTGGAGTCAGCCAGCATGCCTTCCCAGACACAGAACACTAAAGGAAATCTGGAGTCAGCCAGCATGCCCGCTCCGACAGAGAACACTGAAAAGAACTCTGGAGTCAGCCAGCATGCATTCCCAGACACAGAACACTGAAAGGAACTCTGGAGTCAGCCAGCATGCCTTCCCAGACTCAGAACACTAAAAAGAACTCTGGAGTCAGCCAGCATGCCTTCACAGACACAGACACTGAAAGGAACTCTGGAGCTCAGCCAGCATACCTTCTCAGACACAGAACACTGAAAGGAACTCTGGAGCTCAGCCAGTATGCCTTCACAGACACAGAACACTGAAAGGAACTCTGGAGTCAGCCAGCATGCCTTCTCAGACACAGAAGACTGAAAGGAACTCTGGAGCTTAACCAGCATGCCTTCCCAGACACAGAACACTGAAAGGAACTCTGGAGTCAGCCAGCATGCCTTCCCAGACACAGAACACTGAAAAGAACTCTGGAGTCAGCCAGCATGCCTTCAGAGACACAGACACTGAAAGGAACTCTGGAGCTCAGCCAGCATACCTTCTCAGACACAGAACACTGAAAGGAACTCTGAAGCTCAGCCAGTATGCCTTCACAGACACAGAACACTGAAAGGAACTCTGGAGCTTAGCCAGCATGCCCTCTCAGACAGAGAAAACTGAAAGGAACTCCGGAGTCAGCCAGCATGCCCTTTCAGACACAGAAGACTGAAAGGAACCATGAAGTCAGCAAGCATGCCTTCTCAGACAGAGAACACAGAAAGGAACTCTGGAGTCAGGTAGCATGCCTTCACAGACACAGAACAATGAAAGGAATTCTGGAGTCAGCCAGAATGCCTTCACAGACACAGGACACTGAAAGGAACTCTGGAGTCAGCCAGCATGCCTTCTCAGACATAGAACACTGAAAGGAACTCTGGAGTCAGCCAGCATGCTTTCACAGACACAGGACACTGAAAGGAACTCTGGAGTCAGCCAGCATGCCTTCTCAGACATAGAACACTGAAAGGAACTCTGGAGTCAGCCAGTATGCCTTCTCAGACAGAGAACACTGAAAGGAACTCTGGAGTCAGCCAGCCTGCCTTCCCAGACACAGAACACTGAAAGGAACTCTGGAGTCAGCCAGCATGCCTTCACAGACACAGAACACTGAAAGGAACTCTGAAGTCAGCCAGCATACCTTCCCAGACACAGACCACTGAAAGGAACTCTGGAGTCAGCCAGCATGCCTTCTCAGACACAGAAGACTGAAAGGAACTCTGGAGCTTAACCAGCATGCCTTCCCAGACACAGAACACTGAAAGGAACTCTGGAGTCAGCCAGCATGCCTTCCCAGACACAGAACACTGAAAAGAACTCTAGAGTCAGCCAGCATGCCCTCTCATACAGAGAACACTGAAAGGAACTCTGGAGTCAGCCAGCATGCCTTTCCAGACAGAGAACACTGAAAGGAACTCTGGAGTCAACCAGCATGCCTTCCCAGACACAGAACACTGAAAGGAACTCAGGAGCTCAGCCAGCATGCCTTCCCAGACACAGAACACTGAAAAGAACTCTGGAGTCAGCCAGCATGCCTTCCCAGACACAGAACACTGAAAGGAACTCCGGAGCTCAGCAAGCATTCCCTCCCAGACACGGAATACTGAACTGAACTTCGGAGTCAGCCAGCATGCCTTTTCAGACACAGAAGACTGAAAGGAACCATGAAATCAGCCAGCATGCATTCCCAGACACAGAACACTGAAAGGCACTCTGGAGTCAACCAGCATGCCTTCCCAGACACAGAACACTGAAAGGAACTCTGGTGTCAGCCACCATGCCTTCACAGCCCCAGAACACTGAAAGGAACTCTGGAGTCAGCCAGTATGCCTCACAGACACAGAACACTGAAAGGAACTCTGGAGCTCAGCCAGCATGCCTTCACAGACACAGAACACTGAAAGGAACTCTGGAGTCAGCCAGCATGTCTTCCCAGACACGGACACTGAAAGGAACTCTAGAGCTCAGCCAGCATGCCCTCCCAGACACAGAACACTTAAAGGAACTCTGGAGTCAGCCAGCATGCCTTCCCAGACACAGAACACTGAAAGAAACGCTGGAGTCAGCCAGCATGCTTTCAGACACAGAACACTGAAAGGAACTCTGGAGTCAGCCAGCATGCTTTCACGGACACAGAACACTAAATGGAACTCTGGAGTCAGCCAGCATGCCTTCCCAGACACAGAACACTAAAGGAAATCTGGAGTCAGCCAGCATGCCCGCTCCGACAGAGAACACTGAAAAGAACTCGGGAGTCAGCCAGCATGCATTCCCAGACACAGAACACTGAAAGGAACTCTGGAGTCAGCCAGCATGCCTTCCCAGACACAGAACACTAAAAAGAACTCTGGAGTCAGCCAGCATGCCTTCACAGACACAGACACTGAAAGGAACTCTGGAGCTCAGCCAGCATACCTTCTCAGACACAGAACACTGAAAGGAACTCTGGAGCTCAGCCAGTATGCCTTCACAGACACAGAACACTGAAAGGAACTCTGGAGTCAGCCAGCATGCCTTCTCAGACACAGAAGACTGAAAGGAACTCTGGAGCTTAACCAGCATGCCTTCCCAGACACAGAACACTGAAAGGAACTCTGGAGTCAGCCAGCATGCCTTCCCAGACACAGAACACTGAAAAGAACTCTGGAGTCAGCCAGCATGCCTTCACAGACACAGACACTGAAAGGAACTCTGGAGCTCAGCCAGCATACCTTCTCAGACACAGAACACTGAAAGGAACTCTGGAGCTCAGCCAGTATGCCTTCACAGACACAGAACACTGAAAGGAACTCTGGAGCTTAGCCAGCATGCCCTCTCAGACAGAGAAAACTGAAAGGAACTCCGGAGTCAGCCAGCATGCCCTTTCAGACACAGAAGACTGAAAGAAACCATGAAGTCAGCCAGCATGCCTTCTCAGACAGAGAACACAGAAAGGAACTCTGGAGTCAGGTAGCATGCCTTCACAGACACAGAACAAGGAAAGGAACTCTGGAGTCAGCCAGAATGCCTTCACAGACACAGGACACTGAAAGGAACTCTGGAGTCAGCCAGCATGCCTTCTCAGACATAGAACACTGAAAGGAACTCTGGAGTCAGCCAGCATGCTTTCACAGACACAGGACACTGAAAGGAACTCTGGAGTCAGCCAGCATGCCTTCTCAGACATAGAACACTGAAAGGAACTCTGGAGTCAGCCAGTATGCCTTCTCAGACAGAGAACACTGAAAGGAACTCTGGAGTCAGCCAGCCTGCCTTCCCAGACACAGAACACTGAAAGGAACTCTGGAGTCAGCCAGCATGCCTTCACAGACACAGAACACTGAAAGGAACTCTGAAGTCAGCCAGCATACCTTCCCAGACACAGACCACTGAAAGGAACTCTGGAGTCAGCCAGCATGCCTTCTCAGACACAGAAGACTGAAAGGAACTCTGGAGCTTAACCAGCATGCTTTCCCAGACACAGAACACTGAAAGGAACTCTGGAGTCAGCCAGCATGCCTTCCCAGACACAGAACACTGAAAAGAACTCTAGAGTCAGCCAGCATGCCCTCTCATACAGAGAACACTGAAAGGAACTCTGGAGTCAGCCAGCATGCCTTTCCAGACAGAGAACACTGAAAGGAACTCTGGAGTCAACCAGCATGCCTTCCCAGACACAGAACACTGAAAGGAACTTAGGAGCTCGGCCAGCATGCCTTCCCAGACACAGAACACTGAAAAGAACTCTGGAGTCAGCCAGCATGCCTTCCCAGACACAGAACACTGAAAGGAACTCCGGAGCTCAGCAAGCATTCCCTCCTAGACACGGAATACTGAACTGAACTTCGGAGTCAGCCAGCATGCCTTTTCAGACACAGAAGACTGAAAGGAACCATGAAATCAGCCAGCATGCATTCCCAGACACAGAACACTGAAAGGCACTCTGGAGTCAACCAGCATGCCTTCCCAGACACAGAACACTGAAAGGAACTCTGGCGCTCGGCCAGCATGCCCGCTCAGACAGAGAACACTGAAAGGAACTCTGTAGTCAGGTGGCATGCCTTCACAGACACAGGACACTGAAAGGAACTCTGGAGTCAGCCAGCATGCCTTCTCAGACATAGAACACTGAAAGGAACTCTGGAGTCAGCCAGCATGCCTTCACAGACACAGGACACTGAAAGGAACTCTGGAGTCAGCCAGTATGCCTTCTCAGACAGAGAACACTGAAAGGAACTCTGGAGTCAGCCAGCCTGCTTTCCCAGACACAGAACACTGAAAGGAACTCTGGAGTCAGCCAGCATGCCTTCCCAGACACAGAACACTGAAAGGAACTCTGGAGTCAGCCAGCATGCCTTCCCAGACACAGAACACTGAAACGAACTCTGGAGTCAGCCAGCATGCCCTCTCATACAGAGAACACAGAAAGGAACTCTGGAGTCAGCCAGCATGCCTTTCCAGACACAGAACACTGAAAGGAACTCTGGAGTCAGCCAGCATGCCTTCCCAGACACAGAACACTGAAAGGAACTCCGGAGCTCAGCCAGCATGCCTTCCCAGACACAGAACACTGAAAAGAACTCTGGAGTCAGCCAGCATGCCTTCCCAGACACAGAACACTGAAAGGAACTCCGGATCTCAGCAAGCATTCCCTCCCAGACACGGAATACTGAAAGGAACTTCGGAGTCAGCCAGCATGCCTTTTCAGACACAGAAGACTGAAAGGAACCATGAAATCAGCCAGCATGCATTCCCAGACACAGAACACTGAAAGGCATTCTGGAGTCAACCAGCATGCCTTCCCAGACACAGAACACTAAAAGGAACTCTGGAGTCAGCCAGCATGCCTTCCCAGACACAGAACACTGAAAGGAACTCTGGAGCTCAGCAAACATTCCCTCCCAGACACGGAATACTGAAAGGAACTTCGGAGTCAGCCAGCATGCCTTCTCAGACACAGAACACTGAAAGGAACTCTGGAGTCAGTCAGCATGCCTTTCGAGCCCCAGAACACTGAAAGGAACTCTGGAGTCAGCAAGCATGCCCGCTCAGACAGAGAACACTGAAAGGATCTCTGGAGTCAGCCAGAATGCTTTCCCAGACACAGAACACTGAAAGGAACTCTGGAGCTCAGCCAGCATTCCCCCCAGACACGGAATACTGAAAGGAACTCTTGAGTCAGCCAGCATGCCTTTTCAGACACAGAAGAGTGAAAGGAACCATGAAGTCAGCCAGCATGCATTCCCAGACACAGAACACTGAAAGGAACTCTGGAGCTCAGCCAGCATGCCTTCCCAGACACAGAACACTGAAAGGAACTCTGGTGTCAGCCAGCATGCCTTCTCAGACACAGAACACTGAAAGGAACGCTGGAGTCAGCCAGCATGCCCTCTCATATAGAGAACACTGAAAGGAACTCTGGAGTCAGCCAGCATGCCTTTCCAGACACAGAACACTGAAAGGAACTCTGGAGTCAGCCAGCATGCCTTCCCAGACACAGAACACTGAAAGGAACTCTGGAGCTCAGCCAGCATGCCCTCCCAGACACAGAATACTGAAAGGACCTCTGGAGTCAACCAGCATGCCCTCTCAGACACAGAACACTGAAAGGAACTCTGGAGCTCAACCAGCATGCCTTCTCAGACACAGAACACTGAAAGGAACTCTGGAGTCAGCCAGCATGCCATCTCAGACAGAGAACACTGAAAGTAACTCTGGAGTCAGCTAGCATGCCTTCCCAGATACAGAACACTGAAAAGAACTCTGGCGCTCAGCCAGCATGCCCTCCCAGACACAGAACACTGAAGGGAACTCTGGAGTCAGCCAGCATGCCTTCCCAGACACAGAACACTGAAAGGAATGCTGGAGTCAGCCAGCATGCCTTCAAAGCCCCAGAACACTGAAAGGAACTCTGGTGTCAGCCAGCATGCCTCACAGACACAGAACACTGAAAGGAACTCTGGAGCTCAGCCAGCATGCCTTCCCAGACACAGAACACTGAAAAGAACTCTGGAGGCAGCCAGCATGCCTTCCCAGACACAGAACACTGAAAGGAACTCCGGAGCTCAGCAAGCATTCCCTCCCAGACACGGAATACTGAAAGGAACTTCGGAGTCAGCCAGCATGCCTTTTCAGAATTAGAAGACTGAAATGAACCATGAAATCAGCCAGCATGCATTCCCAGACACAGAACACTGAAAGGCACTCTGGAGTCAACCAGCATGCCTTCCCAGACACAGAACACTGAAAGGAACTCTGGAGTCAGCCAGCATGCCTTCCCAGACACAGAACACTGAAAGGAACTCTGGAGCTCAGCAAACATTCCCTCCCAGACACGGAATACTGAAAGGAACTTCGGAGTCAGCCAGCATGCCTTCTCAGACACAGAACACTGAAAGGAACTCTGGAGTCAGCAAGCATGCCCGCTCAGACAGAGAACACTGAAAGGATCTCTGGAGTCAGCCAGAATGCTTTCCCAGACACAGAACACTGAAAGGAACTCTGGAGCTCAGCCAGCATTCCCCCCAGACACGGAATACTGAAAGGAACTCTTGAGTCAGCCAGCATGCCTTTTCAGACACAGAAGACTGAAAGGAACCATGAAGTCAGCCAGCATGCATTCCCAGACACAGAACACTGAAAGGAACTCTGGAGATCAGCCAGCATGCCTTCCCAGACACAGAACACTGAAAGGAACTCTGGTGTCAGCCAGCATGCCTTCTCAGACACAGAACACTGAAAGGAACTCTGGAGTCAGCCAGCATGCCCTCTCATACAGAGAACACTGAAAGGAACTCTGGAGTCAGCCAGCATGCCTTTCCAGACACAGAACACTGAAAGGAACTCTGGAGTCAGCCAGCATGCCTTCCCAGACACAGAACACTGAAAGGAACTCTGGAGCTCAGCCAGCATGCCCTCCCAGACACAGAATACTGAAAGGACCTCTGGAGTCAGCCAGCATGCCCTCTCAGACACAGAACACTGAAAGGAACTCTGGAGCTCAACCAGCATGCCTTCTCAGACACAGAACACTGAAAGGAACTCTGGAGTCAGCCAGCATGCCATCTCAGACAGAGAACACTGAAAGTAACTCTGAAGTCAGCTAGCATGCCTTCCCAGATACAGAACACTGAAAAGAAGTCTGGAGCTCAGCCAGCATGCCCTCCCAGACACAGAACACTGAAGGGAACTCTGGAGTCAGCCAGCATGCCTTCCCAGACACAGAACACTGAAAGGAATGCTGGAGTCAGCCAGCATGCCTTCACAGCCCCAGAACACTGAAAGGAACTCTGGTGTCAGCCAGCATGCCTCACAGACACAGAACACTGAAAGGAACTCTGGAGCTCAGCCAGCATGCCTTCACAGACACAGAACACTGGAAGGAACTCTGGAGTCAGCCAGCATGTATTCACAGACACAGAACACTGAAAGGAACTCTGGAGTCAGCCAGCATGCCTTCTCAGACACAGAACACTGAAAGGAACTCTGGAGTCAGCCAGCATGCCATCTCAGACAGAGAACACTGAAAGGAACTCTGGAGTCAGCCAGCATGCCATCCCAGACACAGAACACTGAAAGGAACTCTGGAGCTCAGCCAGCATGCCTTCCCAGACACAGAACACTGAAAGGAACTCTGGAGTCAGCCAGCATGCCTTCCCAGACACAGAACACTGAAAGGAACTCTGGAGTCAGCCAGCATGCCTTCCCAGACACAGAACACTGTAAGGAACTCTGGAGTCAGCCAGCATGCCTTCTCAGACACAGAACACTGAAAGGAACTCTGGAGTCAGCCAGCATGCCTTCCCAGACACAGAACACTGAAAGGAGCTCTGGAGCTCAGCCAGCATGCCCGCTCAGACATAGAACACTGAAATGAACTCTCGAGTCAGCCAGCATGCCTTCCCAGACACAGAACACAGAAATGAACTCTGGAGTCAGCCAGCATGACTTCCCAGACACAGAACACTGAAAGGAACTCTGGTGTCAGCCAGCATGCCTTCTCAGACACAGAAGACTGAAAGGAACTCTGGAGTCAGCCAGCATGCCTTCTCAGACACAGAACACTGAAAGGAACTCTGGAGTCAGCCAGCATGCCTTCCCAGACACAGAACACTGAAAGGAACTCTGGAGCTCAGCCAGCATGCCTTCCCAGACACAGAACACTGAAAGGAACTCTGGAGCTCAGCCAGCATGCCCTCCCAGACACAGAACACTGAAAGGAACTCTGGAGCTCAGGCAGCATGCCCTCCCAGACACAGAATACTGAAAGGAACTCTGGTGTCAGCCAGCATGCCTTCTCAGACACAGAAGACTGAAAGGAACTCTGGAGTCAGCCAGCATGCATTCTCAGACACAGAACACTGAAAGGAACTCTGGAGTTCAGCCAGCATGCCCTCCCAGACACAGAATACTGAAAGGACCTCTGGAGTCAGCCAGCATGCCCTCTCAGACACGGAATACTGAAAGGAACTCTTGAGTCAGCCAGCATGCCTTTTCAGACACAGAAGACTGAAAGGAACCATGAAGTCAGCCAGCATGCATTCCCAGACACAGAACACTGAAAGGAACTCTGGAGATCAGCCAGCATGCCTTCCCAGACACAGAACACTGAAAGGAACTCTGGTGTCAGCCAGCATGCCTTCTCAGACACAGAACACTGAAAGGAACTCTGGAGTCAGCCAGCATGCCCTCTCATACAGAGAACACTGAAAGGAACTCTGGAGTCAGCCAGCATGCCTTTCCAGACACAGAACACTGAAAGGAACTCTGGAGTCAGCCAGCATGCCTTCCCAGACACAGAACACTGAAAGGAACTCTGGAGCTCAGCCAGCATGCCCTCCCAGACACAGAATACTGAAAGGACCTCTGGAGTCAGCCAGCATGCCCTCTCAGACACAGAACACTGAAAGGAACTCTGGAGCTCAACCAGCATGCCTTCTCAGACACAGAACACTGAAAGGAACTCTGGAGTCAGCCAGCATGCCATCTCAGACAGAGAACACTGAAAGTAACTCTGAAGTCAGCTAGCATGCCTTCCCAGATACAGAACACTGAAAATAAGTCTGGAGCTCAGCCAGCATGCCCTCCCAGACACAGAACACTGAAGGGAACTCTGGAGTCAGCTAGCATGCCTTCCCAGACACAGAACACTGAAAGGAATGCTGGAGTCAGCCAGCATGCCTTCACAGCCCCAGAACACTGAAAGGAACTCTGGTGTCAGCCAGCATGCCTCACAGACACAGAACACTGAAAGGAACTCTGGAGCTCAGCCAGCATGCCTTCACAGACACAGAACACTGAAAGGAACTCTGGAGTCAGCCAGCATGTATTCACAGACACAGAACACTGAAAGGAACTCTGGAGTCAGCCAGCATGCCTTCTCAGACACAGAACACTGAAAGGAACTCTGGAGTCAGCCAGCATGCCATCTCAGACAGAGAACACTGAAAGGAACTCTGGAGTCAGCCAGCATGCCATCCCAGACACAGAACACTGAAAGGAACTCTGGAGCTCAGCCAGCATGCCTTCCCAGACACAGAACACTGAAAGGAACTCTGGAGTCAGCCAGCATGCCTTCCCAGACACAGAACACTGAAAGGAACTCTGGAGTCAGCCAGCATGCCTTCCCAGACACAGAACACTGTAAGGAACTCTGGAGTCAGCCAGCATGCCTTCTCAGACACAGAACACTGAAAGGAACTCTGGAGTCAGCCAGCATGCCTTCCCAGACACAGAACACTGAAAGGAGCTCTGGAGCTCAGCCAGCATGCCCGCTCAGACATAGAACACTGAAAGGAACTCTCGAGTCAGCCAGCATGCCTTCCCAGACACAGAACACAGAAAGGAACTCTGGAGTCAGCCAGCATGCCTTCCCAGACACAGAACACTGAAAGGAACTCTGGAGCTCAGGCAGCATGCCCTCCCAGACACAGAATACTGAAAGGAACTCTGGTGTCAGCCAGCATGCCTTCTCAGACACAGAAGACTGAAAGGAACTCTGGAGTCAGCCAGCATGCCTTCTCAGACACAGAACACTGAAAGGAACTCTGGAGTCAGCCAGCATGCCTTCCCAGACACAGAACACTGAAAGGATCTCTGGAGCTCAGCCAGCATGCCTTCCCAGACACAGAACACCGAAAGGAACTCTGGAGCTCAGCCAGCATGCCCTCCCAGACACAGAACACTGAAAGGAACTCTGGAGCTCAGGTAGCATGCCCTCCCAGACACAGAATACTGAAAGGAACTCTGGTGTCAGCCAGCATGCCTTCTCAGACACAGAAGACTGAAAGGAACTCTGGAGTCAGCCAGCATGCATTCTCAGACACAGAACACTGAAAGGAACTCTGGAGTTAGCCAGCATGCCTTCCCAGACACAGAACACTGAAAGGAACTCTGGAGCTCAGCCAGCTTGCCCTCCCAGACACGGAATACTGAAAGGAACTCTGGAGTCAGCCAGCATGCCTTTTCAGACACAGAAGACTGAAAGGAACCATGAAGTCAGCCAGCATGCATTCCCAGACACAGAACACTGAAAGGAACTCTGGAGTCAGCCAGCATGCCTTCCCAGACACAGAACACTGAAAGGAACTCTGGAGCCAGCCAGCATGCCTTCCCAGGCACAGAACACTGAAAGGAACCCCGGAGTCAGCCAGCATGCCTTCTCAGACACAGAACACTGAAATAAACCCTGGAGTCAGCCAGCATGCCTTCCCAGACACTACAAAGATACAGGCATTCAAGGTCTCAGTCAGGCTCCCTTCCAGGCACTGTATAGAAGCAGGGATTCGGGGTTATCCAGACTGCCCCCTTAGACACTGTAAAGTGAAAAATAATCTAGAAGTCAGCCTGCTCTCACAGATACCATCTCCTAGTGTAGTGTAGTTCCTATTTCCCTTATAGGTCTGCGCATTGGAATAATATACACTATAGTTTTGTGCATAGGACTAAGATGAGTATGCCTCTATCAAGTATATTAAACTTTTTTTTATATATTTTTATTTACATTTTCCCCATTTTATGTTTGTACAGGGCACACATATACATACAGGGTAACAGAAATTAACATATAAGATATTATAACATAACAGGTTAATCCAGATCATATAATCCAACAGTATATCTTGAGCTATACAGTATAAAGAGGCATAAACAATAACATTACAGTCCTAATATAACTTCATCAGATATAGTCAAAACATATAAACTCTTAAATCAAACAAGAAAATTAAATCGTTGAGGCACTGCTTTTAGTACCTCCTACCCTGGATCTATGTCTCTCCATCTTTGAATAGGTTCCCACATTTTCTTACCTATTTTCTTACCATTTGCACCTTTCCTAGCATAAATTGCTTTTTCAAGATTATACATAGTCAGTAGCTTCATTAACCATTGATGGAATGTGGGTGGTATACGGTCCAGCCAAACTGTGGCAATACACAGTCTCAGAACAGCCATAGCCAAGAATACAAAATATTCATAAGGTACCTGGGTAAACTTCACTACTGCTGGAGTAAGTGTGATTTCTATCCTTAATGAATTTTTAAAAAATAGTTCAATTTCATCACATGTGGTTTTTAAATGGGTACACGTCGCGAGCATATGCACAAGATCAGCTTCATGACTATCACATCTTGGACATGTAATTCCAGCTGTACCTCCCCATTGCGCTATCCTGGTGGGTGTGTGATATAGTAAGTAAAGAGACTTATAATGGTGTGCCTGGAGTGGTGCTGAACACAGGAGTTTCTGACCTAATTCCAATGATCTATGAAAACATTTCTTCTCAACCCCCAGTTTCTGTGTCCACTTATTCTCAAACTTTTCCAAATCATCGGCTTGATGCTCTATCAACTCAGAGTAAAATCTTCTTATTGTACCCTCTGTGCCATTCTCTATAATGTCCAGAATGGGGTTCGAGTTAAATCCCGCCAACCCTCCAGTTTTTGTCGTCATAAAGCTCCTTATTTGTAAATACTTAACAAAATGAGTTGAATCCAAACCATATATTGCCTGCAAACCACTAAATTGCATTATATTAAAGTTAATTACTTTGTGTGCCAGCTAACTCAGAGGTCACTAGAAACTTCTCGAATGAACAAGAAGGGATTAGTTCCTGACAACGGCATCAACATGACAACTTTGTTTCCCTTAGAATCGGAACAGTTCTCAATATCGTGGAAACAATAGATAACACTTTCACTCAGTCAATTGTGCATGCTTCCTTTCTGCAGAGTTACACAGAAATAGATAGACGGGCGTTTCAATAAAAAGGGTTTATTGAACAGTCTTATTTCTCGTGCAAGAGATAAGACAGAATGCGAAATATAATACGTACAGTGTGAGCAGTAAGATAAAATAATACTGCAATAGCATGGTTTTGAGCTATGACATATATTCATAAATACATACATAGATAACACAGGCTAAAATGTGAATACTCGCCTGGTGCTTCTAACTAGTTCTACCCCAGTGTACCTAACCTAAGTGTAGTACAAGGTAAGAAGTAGGTGCTGTTTTCTATAGTAGAGTTTAGCTATAGTTTGTATTGCCAAGAGTCCCTCTAGGTTCTAGTCTGCTCAATACCTTAGAATGAGATGGGTTGGAATCTCTTTCCGGGTCTCGATCTCTAACACCCCGCAAAGGGAGTCAGAAACACTGGAGCTGGATTCTCTGCGATGAGGATGACAGCGTCTGGTTTGTGCGTCAGGCGGGGACTTGAATTCTTTCCGAACTTGCCGTGGCAAGCCGTATCGAGCTGTGTAGCCAAGCCATAGTCTGCCAGGGTAAGTGAAGGTATATTTATACCTGGAAGGTGCTTAGGAATGCTAGCATTGATGTAAAAGTCGGACAGAGGAACATCATGAACGAGCCCCTAAGGAATAGTTGTTCATGCATAATAAATGAGTTCTTGGAGAAATCAATAATCCAAGCAGGGGAAGTCCGAATGGCTTAAGAGTCTGGTTTCTAAGAACTCGTTGTGACGTGGGATGGACGGATGTAGGTGACCATGCCTGTATTTGGTTTGCATGGGCAATGCCTTAATAAGGACTGGGATTCTATGCCTAAATAAGGGCAAGGAGAGTTGTGCCTATATAAGGGCATGATTCGGGAAACCTAAGTACGGGTATCTAAATCTAAACACAACACCCACTCCAGTTTCATATGAACAACATTTACTAAATGCTAAACAGGCTAACAAATATTAAAATAGAGTTTCACATGATTTGCTAAAAACATGTCTAAAAACATATTTCGAAAAAATGCATTTAAAACGGATGCTATGCATGAAATGCAATGGTGCTGTACATATTAAAGAACTGTTTCATTCTAAGCATATGTTGACATTGAATGCTAGACGAATGAACATGAGTATATACATTATGAAATGGCTCGTAAATACAGAAGAAAAAGGTACGAAACCATTTCATATCAGGTTACATAAACAAAATTGTTTGTTGACAAGGTGACATATTGCCCCTGGAAGTGTTCAAAGAAATCTATTCTCTATAAATAGTTCTACTGTAAGCAGATTACTGTGTCCAAAAAAAGAAAAATAACAATTTGGAAGAAAAAAATTAATCAAAGGAAAAAGTTCCAAGGATTGTCTTTGTTGGTGAAAAGTGAAGGCCAAATTCAAAGATTTCCCGGTACACTGTGTGTCGAATCAAAAGTCAGTGTATGGGCTTGGAGAAAACATGAAATCTTCTATGTCTGTAGACAATAAGTCGTCTACTGTTGTAGGTGAGAGTTGGAATACCTTTTTTAGAAGATTAACTGCACATAGATGCGAAGCATCGCTTTCGGCATTGGAAGCAACAGCAATGTTCGTTTCCGATGTTACCTGCGTGCCTGTTGTTTCCTCTCGTACCTCAGCAGCAGCAATTTGCGTCTGTGACATCTCAATGAATGCCATCATCAGGATTGGTAGCCTCTGGGGACAACACAGAGCATGGGCCATTACCGGGTCCAGCAGAGTAGCGATATCCGTAGGCATGACTGATGGGAGTGTTAAACAGATGTCTAGCATGCATTCTTCTCCGCAAAGCAGGCAGTGTAGAACAGGTAATATGCAGTCTTGCCAGATTGGTCTGAATGATAGAAACTGTGTGGTATTTAATTCTCGTAGATGAGGTAAACCCAAAATTTGGACAATGCGCTCACGACACTTCCTTTCCAGTAGAGCTTTCTCCACGTTGCTGGGAGTGACGCTGGTGATTTGGCTTTCCATAGCGTAGAAACAGGAACAAAAACAGGATCCCTGCAACAAGTGCTACAATTAGCGGCAGTCCACCCAACAGCGAGTGCACGAAGTTGGGAATTATTCTGAGGACTGCTTGAAAGGGTACTAACAGTCCTGAACACACGTTCTTAAATACATGTACAATACCGCTCATATCAGACATGTTTAAGATACGTCCCAATATTTCTGAGACATGTATAGAGCAGTTTGTATTCAAAAGGGCCTGTATCTCAGCCGAAGTCCTTGTGACTTGTAGATCAGAGGTTTCTTTGGCCGAGGTCAAAGGCATGGTTTGTTGCAAAAGAATGGCTTTCATTCTGCTTAGAGTATCAACTCGTATAGAAGAGATGTTCAGTGAAGGCCATAGAGGCGACTCCCTGACTGTGTCTATTTGGGGGAAAAAGATTTGCATACAGCAAGGGACCCTGGAAGTAACCGTTAGTAGATACGGGATGCCTGGCAAAATGCCACAGCAGCTATGATCATTCAACATGAGGTAACTTCCATTCAAAAGTAGTCCAAACTACAGGATAGGTTTGCAGTGGAACCGTTACAAGCCCCGTGTAAATTAATACCCTGACATAAGAGAGAACCGCTTAGTGCATTTTAACAGTTTGTACTGCTAAGAAACACTTCACGTCCCCTCTCAAACCTCTGCGTCTGTAAGATAAATCCCAGGATGTCTTGATGTATTCTTTACCCAACCTTTCATATTTGCCTGCTGGTATATGTTCTAGGCAATACTGAAAATGGAAAGCTGTAACAGGCAGAATATTCTTGCCATGAATGATCCACTCAGTAGCTGGTTTCTCTGCTACCGTAAATGGAAATGTTTCCAGTTTTTCAATGCTCAGCACTGTATACTTTGTTCCCCTTTGTGCCAGTTGGATCTGTTTATCAGTGAGATTGTATTCTGAAAAGAGAGAAGTTGTGTTGATTAAACGCCAAGGCACATAGCCTGCACGCAGATTTTGTAGCGTCCAGCCTAATAGCAGAATAGAATGTAATTGAGACTGCCCATGTTGCCACATGACCAAGTCTTGTTCCATAATGTCTATGGCAGAGGATACAATGTTGCCCAATGAATATATACTGGATGACAGAGCCGTTAACCCATTGTCGACTACAGCGAGAGATTTCTCTAAATTAATACAATCAATTTCTCGTATTCTTTCGTCAGCATCTGCTTGGGTAACCTTCCATATTTCATTATAAGCAGCGTAGATACCGGCATATATGCACGTTCTTGGACCTAGCAAGTATTCCTTAAGATCTGCGCCTTCTTTAAGTAAATAAAAGTGTTGTTTCACATCCTCTAGTGTAGAATTCTGGAGCCAATCAAGGCATAGTTTCCCTACACTGTATGTTGTTACTACCCCTGTATGCTGTCTTTGAACATAGCGTGGGTCTGGCCTATTGATATTAAAACCCTGTATTTTGTTCAGGAATCGATCTTGACAGATGTTTGTGTCTGTGGGCCAGAGCAACCATTTTTCCCATTCAGGATCTGATCTGTTGTGATGCAAAATAGTATGTACGTTGACCTCCCCCTGTGTAGTGCTGTTACTTGCAGGTGCAGGTATGGACGGAGTGTTCATGTCTTTTACCTTGGCTAACCCAAGGCATGACGTTTGTTGGACAGTGTCGTTCAAAAACATTATTTGCTCTGGGATGATACAGGTTCTAAACAAAGCTTCTATCCCCTGGACTTGCCAATCTTTTGTACTCCAGACAGCTATTGTGTCAATTGTGTCTTTCCAAAAGTCGAAACCCTGTCTAGACAGTTGGGCAATAAAGACTGCAGGGTAAATCTGTTTTGTATTGGTTAATATATTTTTTTCGTTCCTGTCTTTTTCACATTTTTAAAGAAAAACGTTTCTGGATTGGATATGTTGAACTCTGAAAAATATGGAAATTTCTTTGAGCTACCCTGTGGAGGTGTAGGACAATGTTTCCATTGGTTATACATAAATACATTTCTAGGTGATGCATATTTATGCAAGAAATAATGACCATAGTGGTTGTAACAATATAGCTGTTCATAGTCTGATGAACCCTCTAAGTATTCATAATTAGAGAATGCTGCAGACATTACTAGATCAGACATCATGTTATTAACAGTCTCGAAGTCCCAATCATCAGAAAAGGTACTAGAGGTAATAAAGTCACTTATGCAGTGCAGTGGTGTGGCTCACTGGTTAGAGGCGGCAGACCTGGGAGCAGAGGACGGCCCGGGACCAGGGTTCAATTCCCGACGCGGCAGGGTCGTGGACCAGCGTCAGCGGACTCGATAATTCTCACCTTGGTGCCTACTCTAACCAGGGATCACACTCGGCAACTCTGGGCATTAGCTTGCCTCATCCCCACAACGGCCCCCCACATACGCCGGGGATGCCTGGTTTCACCTTGGAGATACCCAGTAGGGACCATCTCACAGGGAAAGCCAGGACGGGTTCCCCAGTGGTTTACTGCGCAGAGATACTCCTTCGGGAGTCGATTCTAGCGCATAACAAACCCTTAATTAATGAAATTTTAAATAAGTGTGGAATCTTCAAAAGTTCCGACAGGCCAAATATATCATATTCAGTTTTGTCCCAAACTATACCATCTTGTATAGGAATGGCTGTAATGTTCACTGCTGACAAATAATAACACCTTTTATATAGCACCTGGTTACACTAGGAACAGTGTGTCCCACGCTTAAGCAGTGTGTCCCGCGCGACAAGGCTCTTGCTTCAAGGTGGGATTATTTGTGTGGCTGCAGAAGTAAGTTCACTCTTTTACTAGCTGTGTCCATTTGAATATATCTTCCATTCATCAGCATACTCATAGTCATTACCAAAGCTAGCCAAAGTAGAAAGAAAAATATTCCCAAAACAATCCATAGTTCAATTCATGGTGAAACCAGATAAGTCTTTTTCAGGAGATGAAAAAAGTCTGTTGCTTGTTCTTTGAAAGTTGTTTGTGCTGGCGTAGTTCCAGGTTCGCTGGGATCCTCTGAAAACGTATCAGAGTTAAAGAAATAGCCAGAGGCAGTTCTGTCAATGGTTGGAATTGCATCAGGATTCGTTGAAATCACTGGAACCAGGTGATCACTTGTTACTTCGTTGTAGACAGGTGTATCAGGACGAACTGTTATTTGGGTATCAAGAGGAACGAGTTCCATAGCATTGTTGCTTAGTCCTTCATTTCTCACTGTAGAATCTTCAAAGTTGATGAGTCTCTCAGTTTGAACCTCTTGGATAGTAGCTAGAGGAGTGCGTCTGCTACTAGGTCGGAGTCCACATGGCTTACTGCTTAGTATTGGCCGCATAGTGTGGTTTGATCAGGTTGATGGACACAAATCCTTTTGTCCGCGATCTTCTTTCTGACTAGATCCCCAAGCTTTTGGATCTAGACAGGCCTTGCTGGGGCGGCTGGATTTTCCCCAGTGGTGGTTGACTTCAGGAACACGTTGCTTTGTTTTGATCTTAGTTCATTTAAGTCCTGTAATACAGCCAAACGATGTTTGATATCAAATGGTTTATTTTCCACCACTGTGCCTTTCAAATCAAGGTCCGGTACCAACATTCCTGTCCCAAATAGGGCCTCATATGGAGTGAAACCCCCTAGAGAACTTCTTGGCAAATTATTTAAGGAGCATTAGACCCCATAAAGATGTTTGACCCACCCATCACCCGAATCTAATACCCTAGCTGTTATAGACTGCTTTATATCCCGTTTTTTTCTTTCCACAACCGAATTTCCCTCAGGAAGGAATGGAGAAGAGTACCGCAATGCAATGCCCAAACTGGCCATGGCTTCTTTGTAAGTTCGAGACATAAATGCAGGGCCCTGATCAGAGAGTAGTGTGCCTATTGCTTATGTGCTGATAAAGACTCACAAATCTTTTATAACAGTTCGAGCGTCAGCCAAGTGCTGAGGCCACATCCATGGGAACCTTGACTTAGTGTTTGTAGGAATGCAGTTGTCCATAAGGACGCCTGCACGTAGATAGTCTAATGCTGTCTAAAAATGGTGTCTGTGCTGGGCTGGCTACATCGTAGTCATGTGTCTGGTGGTGTTCTGTACAGCGATCTCTATTGCAGTCAATGCAGTTATTGATGAGTATGTGAATCAGTGTATTCATTCCTGGTCATGCCCTCCCACACACCGTACAGGTACAGGGACCCAGGGCTCAGGCACACTGCCCTCCCAGACACTGTACAGGTACGGGGACCCAGGGCTCAGCCACACTGCCCTCCCACACACCGTACAGATACAGGGACCCAGGGCTCAGCCGCACTGCCCTCCCATACACTGTACAGGCAGAGGGACCCAGGGCACAGCCGCACTGCCCTCCAGACACTGTACAGGTAGAGGGGCCCAGGGCTCAGCCACACTGCCCTCCCAGACAATGTACAGGTAGAGGGACCCAGGGCTCAGCCACACTGCCCTCCCAGACACTTTACAGGTACAGGGACCTGAGCTCAGCCGCACTGCCCTCCCACACACTGTACAGGTAGAGGGACCCAGGGCTCAGCCACACTGTCCTCCCAGGCACTCACTCTACAGGTACAGAGACCTGAGCTCAGCCGCACTGCCCTCCCGCACACTGAACAGGTAGAGGGACCCAGGGCTCAGCTGCACTGCCCTCCCAGACACTGGGTCTGGGTGGTCATGGTGGAGAAGCGTGGCTCAATGGTTAGAGCGGCAGACCCTGATGCAGAGGTCTGGCCCGGGACCAGGGTTCGATTCCCGCCTCGGCAGCTCTTGGACTCAATCTCCCCGGACCTGATAATTTTCGCCTCGGTGCCTAGTCTAATCATGGGTCCCACTCTGTGACTCTGGGCAATAGCTTGCCTAATCCCCACAACGGCCCCAGCAGCGCTTGGATGCCTCGCTTTACCTTGGGGGTGCCCAGGAGTGTACATCTCACAGGAAAGCCAGGAAGGGTTCCACAGCGGTATGAATACAGCGCTACGAGACATCGGGGTAGAAGTGCGCTATATAAATACAAACACATTTACACACTGTCCAGGGTATAAAGGGTCGCAAAGCTGCCACATTTTCTTCAAATCAAATCAAGACATCACTTTTTTTAACATAGACATTTTCAGGTTTTTATGGATCCCAAGATGGACCCTTCTCCCCCACCCCCACACGCTGCCTCACCCACCACCCCTCCCACCGTCAGTGCAAGTAGTTCTGGAGATGGGGGGTCTTTCACCACCCAGTGTCATGTACCTGAACATCTTGGCCGGAGAGGGGGTGTACAACATGGAGAGTCCATGGCTGCGGCCGCTCTCTGCTGGGGGGCCACCTGGGAGTAAAGGGACGAAAGAGCATTGGAGACAAATAGATAGACAGACAGACAGACAGACAGACAGACAGACAGACAGACAGACAGACAGACAGACAGACAGACAGACAGACAGATAGATAGATAGATAGATAGATAGATAGATAGATAGATAGATAGATAGATAGATAGATAGATAGATAGATAGATAGATAGATAGATAGATAGATAGATAGATAGATAGATAGATAGATAGATAGATAGATAGATAGATAGATAGATAGATAGATAGATAGATAGATAGATAGATAGATAGATAGATAGATAGATAGATAGATAGATAGATGTGCATGGGTGACATGAAGGTGAGGAAGATCAGCTTACACATGGGGGAGCAATAGAGGGAATGAGAAAGGAGGAGAGGGAAGGGAGCAAGAAAAACAGAGAGAAGCAGAGGGTGTGTCAAGAAAAGATAGTTAGTTAGTAATGAGGCTGTGGCTGTATTTTAGAGCAACAGACAGTTGAACAACATGTGCAATCAGCCTAAAATCTAAACACTGCAGGCTTCGCTAACTTTATCGAACACATCTGAAACAAGTATTGGCATAGCCAATAGGCCCGCCTCTGCTAGAGATGTTGGCTCTGTCAATGTGTTTTAGCCATGTTGATTTGCAATTGAAGAAGGAAATTAATGAAAACCTGTAATCATGCAATCAGTAAATTAATCCGCCATTAATGAAGTAGGGGACTAGTTTTTATAGCCGCACTCGGTAATTTAGGGGTTGTGTGTCCAGTGGCAGAGCCCTAATGCATTAGAGGTAAATAGATCTCCTGTCCCTATGCTGGGCAGAAAAGACACCCACATGTACCACGTGCCCCCATATTTGGCTCTCAAGTGTGGGAGCCGGACAAGTGTGTGTGATATTGAAGGGAGAGTGCAAACGCGTACCCTATACACTATCTCTCTCCGTCCCCCAGCCCATTATATGTCAAGAGCATTGTGCATGAGGGTAGTAAAGGCAACCATATATGGAGAGTATACACACAGAACTTGGTCTGCACCCTTCAAGAGTTCAATACATTGTTTAAATTCTGCAAAATAGTGATCTTATTGAATACAAAGTATTTAGTTGTTTTCCCAAACAAACAGCAAACAACGGATCTTCGCTTCAATTCAGTTCGTCAGACGACCACATTGTGACTGTGACTACGCTTATTTGCAGCTTTACCTTTTTGACTGAAAATACTAAGAGTAAATGAACTGTCAATTTACTGGAGTCTTCTTATTTTAAAAATAAAGGACGTAAGCAAATTGACAAACAATCATCAGCATGAAATGTACCAGACCCATGACTGTGACACAGTTTAATCAGCCCTGAAGAAGTCCGGTAACGGATGAAACGCGTTGGCTATCTGGCTTTCTGCCTTTTAAAAAAAGAAAACTGAATAAAGAACTGAATTGAAGCGAAGATCCTTTGTTTTCTGTTTTTTTGGGAAAACGACTAAATACTTTGTATTCACTAAGATCACTATTTTGCAGAATTTAAACAATGTATTGAACTCTTGAAGGGTGCAGAGTAGACCAGATTATGTGTGCATGTTGTTAAGGGAATGGGGTTTTCTCTATTCCCTGTTAGGACCGTATAGGGATTACGTTCCTGGTACTAGCACCTTCTGTACAGACATAAGTGTGGTATTCTAACAGTGGTGCAGACATCTTTGCCTCAATTCCTAAATTGTTGCTGTTATAAATGGAGAGTAGGTGAGTGCTCGGGCCCTCAGCACTGAGGCAGAAAGAGGCGTGTGGACTGCGGAAGCGGCCTATCGCGGCAGAATGGGAGGCCTGATGGACACCCTTCAGGAACCACAGACCGCCTCCACGCTCCCGAGTGCGTGCGGGCATACTGTTATAGTATGGCGACATTGGTCTGGATGTATGGAACCCTCTATGCTCTCTGTTCCCGCCGTCCCCTCCAGCTCTCCAAAAGGGAAGAGTGTGGCGAGCCTAGCGCCATCACTGATGATGTCATAAGTTGGAAGTGGTAGTCGATGCAGGGCCCGCTGCACCAGGGTGTGTATCATGGGGGTCTGCAAACAATGGATGGGAAGTTGTCACTCCTGCTGCTCAATCTGAGCTGAGTGTATGTGTGAGAGAATGCTGGTGAATGGAATGTTTGTGTGTGTGAGGGTCAGTTGGAGATGGGTGAGCAGCAGTGAGGCTGCCCCTGGTGGGGCTCTCCCCTATGTAACTCCTTACTTCAATAAACCTACATGGAAAACTAACTGTATTGGACCATCTTCATTTCACTACATTTTGGCGACAAGGATGGGATGCGTCTGTTTGTCCTCTATTACCACTGTTAATGTCTGCCATTGAATTGTCGCACTGTTCGAAATGTTTGACAGGTTGAGGAGCTTATGGAACACGTATTTCCTGATGATTCTGAAAATGTGTACAATAATATGGGGGCTTATGATGGTTACTGCTTGGAAAGCTAGTCTACACCAGTCAACAGATGCGGACTTACTCACTGTACTATTGATAATGAAACTCCAATCAAGATGGGTTGAAAACAAAAGCCCTGCTCTACCTGGTCCTAGCAGGCTGAGACCCTTGACTCTGACACACAACCCTTACCTTTCCTCCTGGCCAGTTCTTTGGTTTCAGTTTGAGGCTCCTTCATCAGCCTGCTGGGCTTGTTGGGTAGAAGCTCTTTCATGATGGTGCCAAGGGGGTCTGGGCACCCCGCAGAGGTCCTTGTCCATTCGGCCGAGTTACCCTCCTGAGGGTCACTGCCGTCATGGGTGGACGGGCCACTACTGGCAGGTCTTGGTTCTGGATTCTGAACATTGTCGCTGGTCTGGGTTGGTGGCTTCACCTTCGCCTGAGATCCACCCAGGTGCTCCCCATCCTGCTTCTGCTGGTTCCGCCTGCTCAGCAGAGCTTCCTGGTTCCGTTCAACCTGTGATCTCAAGTTGGGCAATCGAACAGAGGACACTTCATAGCCGCTGCTGGACTCGCGTGGGTTCCAGGACGGGACGATGATGACGCTGTCCTTGATGATGAGAGGCCCCGCATAACGCTGTCCCGGGCCCGGGCCCTGGACGTGGCCGGACTGAGCTTTCTGGAAGTGCACCTTGGACAGGAAGCCATCCTGGGTCCATCTGCTGGTGGACGCACTCTGGGATACAGATGCCGACAAGGCTGTAGAAGGTGCTGGCCCAACTGGACCCTCCAACTGGGGTAACCTTGAGGCAGCAGTCTTTCCTGTCCCCAAAGCAGGTGCCCGGGAGAAGGTGTTGGGATACTTCCGGCGGAGCTCCTCATAAAAACCATCCAAACTCTTCTCCCTGTTGGCATAGACATCTTCCAGGCGCATTTTAGTTCCTTGGGTCCTCCACTCAGGGATGCAGCTTCTCGTTTACATCTTCATTCTGTGGGGGGGGGGGGGACAGGGAGATAGTTATTAGAAATTAGAGCCATTTGCCAAGCATTGTAAGTATATGGTATTTATTTTAAAAAAACATTCTTTCAGTATTTAAGCATCTTGATTTTTGGGCCAATTTACTGGTATTTATCCATTTTCATTTTATGTTTAGAGAATAAATGGGGTCATAAATTGGTATATTTCCACATGTATTTAACTGATAAACATGTGCCCTAATCCGTTGATGCCCTTCGCGTTTTAGGAAGTTAAGCAGCCAAATATAATAAAGCACTACACTGGGAAGTAAATATAAACAATTATATACAAATATATGTTAACATATGCCTGTATTGAAGGGAATCTCGCCCTCTTTTCAAATCCCTGTGGTGTTTATCTGCTTAGTAGTTGGTCTGGAATTCATGAACGACAACATAGAGAGACAGTCATAAGAAGCACCTTTTTTTGTATTTTTTCACTTTAAAAAATAAATACAGATAGGAAATAGATTGTTTACTGTCTGTATTTATCTGTAAAAATCGGTAAAAATGGAAAACAGGAAGCCTTAATGTTAAGCCAAAGAGTTGATCAGCAATAAGATTCATCTACTCAACACTTTTTTACTTTAGAGAACGCCATTGCTCAAACAGAGCCCTCCGCCTAGAAATGTATTGAGTATTTTTAACTATTTCCGGCAAGTCTCCTCACCAGTGGCCTGATTGCCAGAGGTAAACGTAGACCAAAAGTCTAAGTTTAGACCTAAAGTCTACCTTTACTACTACTTAATTTAGACTCCAGGTCTAAACTAAGACTTTTAGTCTAAACTTAGACTTTTAGTTAGACTTTTGGTCTAAGTTTACGTTTGTGAATCAGACCCCAAGTTGGTCATAATTTTGCAGATCTACCTAATATATTCCCCTACATAATTTGTTGTGTTCGGCTGTATCTGTCGCTTCCTTCACTCTCAGGGAGATATTTTGGTCTCCTTGATTCAAGGGATGTTACTCTGCCACACCAAGGCCTCCAGACTGCAGGATGCCAGGAGCAGGCTGGAGCTGTCTTGTCTCTGCGGGATGGGCTGCATATATAGGAGATGATACTTGCATGCGTTGGAAGGAGGGCGTCAGCTTGAGAACAGCACATTTCTTATGGTGTTAGGACACTTTGCAGAGTGACTGGTAGGGTTGGGGTCAGCTGTGGACACTCCATCGTGGTCTACAACACATGCTCTGTGCCAAGGAGTAAACCATGCAGGGAATGCGGACACTTCCTTGCACTACGTGAAGGTTTGGGTCATTTGAAGGTTATGGGTCACTTAAAGTTTGGGTCCCTTGAAGGTTTGGGTCACTTGAAGGTTTGGGTCACTTGAAGGTTTGGGTCCCTTGAAGGTTTGGGTCCCTTGAAGGTTTGGGTCACTTGAAGGTTTGGGTCACTTGAAGGTTTGGGTCCCTTGAAGGTTTGGGTCCCTTGAAGGTTTGGGTCCCTTGAAGGTTTGAGTCACTTGAAGGTTTGGGTCGTTTGAAGGTTTGGGTCCCTTGAAGGTTTGGGTCACTTGAAGGTTTGGGTCCCTTGAAGGTTTGGGTCACATGAAGGTTTGGGTCACATGAAGGTTTAGGTTACTTGAAGGTTTGGGTCACTTGAAGGTTTGGGTCCCTTGAAGGTTTGGGTCAATTGAAGGATTGGATCCCTTGAAGGTTTGGGTCACTTGAGGGTTTGGGTCCCTTGAAATTTTGAGTCACTTGAAGGTTTGGGTCCCTTGAAGGTTTGGGTCACATGAAGGTTTGGGTCACTTGAAGATTTAGGTCACTTGAAGGTTTGGGTCCCTTGAAGGTTTGGGTCACTTGAAGGTTTGGGTCACTTGAAGGTTTGGGTCACTTGAAGGTTTAGGTCACTTGAAGGTTTAGGTTACTTGAAGGTTTGGGTCCCTTGAAGGTTTGGGTCACTTGAAGGTTTGGGTCCCTTGAAGGTTTGGGTCCCTTGATGGTTTGGGTCACTTGAGGTTTTGGGTCCCTTGAAGGTTTGGGTCATTTGAAGGTGTAGGGTACTTGAAGGTTTGGGTCACTTGAAGGTTTGGGTCCCTTGATGGTTTGGGTCCCTTGAAGGTTTGGGTCACTTGAGGTTTTGGGTCCCTTGAAGGTTTGGGTCATTTGAAGGTGTAGGGTACTTGAAGGTTTGGGTCACTTGAAGGTTAGGGTCACTTGAAGGTTTGGGTCCCTTGAAGGTGTAGGGTACTTGAAGGTTTGGGTCACTTGAAGGTTTGGGTCACTTGAAGGTTTGGATCCTTGAAGGTGTAGGGTACTTGAAGGGTTGGGTCACTTGAAGGTTTGGGTCACTTCAAGGTTTGGGTCACTTGAAGGTTTGGATCCTTGAAGGTGTAGGGTACTTGAAGGTTTGGGTCATTTGAAGGTTTGGGTCACTTAAAGTTTGGGTCCCTTGAAGGTTTGGGTCACTTGAAGGTTTGGGTCCCTTGAAGGTTTGGGTCCCTTGAAGGTTTGGGTCACTTGAAGGTTTGGGTCACTTGAAGGTTTGGGTCCCTTGAAGGTTTGGGTCCCTTGACGGTTTGGGTCCCTTGAAGGTTTGAGTAACTTGAAGGTTTGGGTCGTTTGAAGGTTTGGGTCCCTTGAAGGTTTGGGTCACTTGAAGGTTTGGGTCCCTTGAAGGTTTGGGTCACATGAAGGTTTGGGTCACATGAAGGTTTAGGTTACTTGAAGGTTTGGGTCACTTGAAGGTTTGGGTCCCTTGAAGGTTTAGGTCACTTGAAGGATTGGATCCCTTGAAGGTTTGGGTCACTTGAGGGTTTGGGTCCCTTGAAATTTTGAGTCACTTGAAGGTTTGGGTCCCTTGAAGGTTTGGGTCACATGAAGGTTTGGGTCACTTGAAGATTTAGGTTACTTGAAGGTTTGGGTCCCTTGAAGGTTTGGGTCACTTGAAGGTTTGGGTCACTTGAAGGTTTGGGTCACTTGAAGGTTTAGGTCACTTGAAGGTTTAGGTTACTTGAAGGTTTGGGTCCCTTGAAGGTTTGGGTCACTTGAAGGTTTGGGTCCCTTGAAGGTTTGGGTCCCTTGATGGTTTGGGTCACTTGAGGTTTTGGGTCCCTTGAAGGTTTGGGTCATTTGAAGGTGTAGGGTACTTGAAGGTTTGGGTCACTTGAAGGTTTGGGTCCCTTGATGGTTTGGGTCCCTTGAAGGTTTGGGTCACTTGAGGTTTTGGGTCCCTTGAAGGTTTGGGTCATTTGAAGGTGTAGGGTACTTGAAGGTTTGGGTCACTTGAAGGTTAGGGTCACTTGAAGGTTTGGGTCCCTTGAAGGTGTAGGGTACTTGAAGGTTTGGGTCACTTGAAGGTTTGGGTCACTTGAAGGTTTGGATCCTTGAAGGTGTAGGGTACTTGAAGGGTTGGGTCACTTGAAGGTTTGGGTCACTTGAAGGTTTGGGTCACTTGAAGGTTTGGGTCACTTGAAGGTTCGGGTCACTTGAAGGTTTGGGTCACCTGAAGGTTTGGGTCACTTGAAGGTTTGGGTCCCTTGAAGGTTTGGGTCACTTGAAGGTTTGGGTCACTTGAAGGTTTGGGTCCCTTGAAGGTTTGGGTCACTTGAGGGTTTGGGTCACTTGAGGGTTTGGGTCACTTGAAGGTTTGGGTCACTTGAGGGTTTGGGTCACTTGAAGGTTTGGGTCCCTTGAAGGTTTGGGTCCCTTGAAGGTTTGGGTCACTTGAAGGTTTGGGTCACTTGAAGGTTTGGGTCACTTGAAGGTTTGGGTCACTTGAAGGTGGGTCACTTGAAGGTTTGGGTCACTTGAAGGTGGGTCACTTGAAGGTTTGGGTCACATCACAATGGTGGCATGGTCTGAGATTGTGATAGGGTTGATGGACGAGGATAAAGTGTCTTTCAGGAGAGAGGAGTCAACCAGTATATAATCGATTCTCGTGAAGCTGTTGTGCTCTTCGCCTGCACCCATGCAGCGGACAAAGAGCCGGGGCAGCCCTCCATTCATTTCAGAAGCTGTCGCCTCTCACCCCGCAGATCAGGTCTCATCACCTGTGAGTTCAGGACACATCATGGAGGCGACACCGGCACGCGATCGCCTTCCATGCATAAATATCTTATACCATGCTAGAGGTGTGTGAAATTATCACTTGTGTTAGACGGACCGGGAGGGTCGGCCGAGATTACGGGGAGAGGTCTCCAGGGAGAGCCGTCTCCAACGACTGTACAGATAAGTAACTTCCCCCCCCACAGACGGACACCACACAAGATTGAAGGTTAACGAGACTTTATAGGCAATTCTTAGGTTACGTTGATATGATACAAGGAGGTCTGGACTCAGGGGTCCCCTCGGTTCTGATCTCTGGTTGAGGAAAAAGGGGTAGCGGGACAGTCTTAGTTGCCAATGAGTTAAATAGCTCTCAATCCTCGAGCTCGGTGTGTTTGCTGATCGGGCCGTGGAGGAGCCAAGCCGGTCCCGAGATGGACGAAGGATGATCGACGGGCCGTGGAGAAGCCAAGCAGGTCCCGGGATGGATGACGGATGGTCGACGGGCCGTGGAGAAGCCAAGCAGGTCCCGATGCAGATGACGGTTACAACGGTCCGCGGCCTCGCCAGCAGATCCGGACGACGATGAAGGATGAAGGTTACGACGGCTGTGGCAGCGCCAACAGGCAGGACGATGGTGCACAGGACAGAGCTACGGCAGCGCCAGTAGTCCGTCCAGGGTGAGTTCCTCTTTACGTCTCTCGACTCCAAGATACAACTGCCTTCCTGCTCTGGAGCTGCCCCAGTTATAGGGCTGGCGGGCTTTGATGTCCGGACCCTCGCACTTGGAGGTCGGGAGGTCCGGGATGAGGGAGTCCAGACACCCAGCGGGGGGGTGGAGCCAGCGCCCGGGGAGGCGATGGGCGAGCGGCACTGGCCGGGGGAGAGCCATCGACACCTCTTTCTCCCATTGACCTGCCAAGTAGCTCGCTCACCTCCTGGGTGGAGGGTGGTGCCGGAATGTCTGAGGCCGGGCTAGGCCCAGGGTTGAGGTCGATCGGGGGCCAGGCGGCCTCGTGATGAAGTGTCCAAGATGGCGGCCCAGGCTGAGCGCATGGGTCGGCAGTGGATCGGGCCCATGAGGTGATCATGTTCGAGGGCAGGTGTCCCTGAGGGGACGTAGGACGTACAATGGTGGTGTGTGGTGCTTGTATGACTGGGCTCGGGCCTGGTCGAGCCGGGGGAGAGCGGCCCGTCATGTGGCCTGTCCAACATGCGTCCCCCCCAGCTGAAGGCGGGGAGAGTTACCCATCCTCTTGGGGACTCTCTTCGTCGAGGCGGAAAAACCGGGACAGGCCATCCGCGTTGGCGTGGTCGGACCCAGGCCGGTGTTCAACCGTGAAGTCCATACCTTGCAAGGAGATGGACCAGCGTAGCAGTTTTGGGTTTTCCCCCCGCATATGCATCAACCACTGCAGGGGTCGGTGGTCAGTCTGTACCCGAAAGTGGGTGCCAAAAAGGTAGGGCCGGAGCTTCTTGAGGGCCCATACCACAGCGAAGGCTTCCCTTTCTATGGTGCTCCAGCGTTGTTCCCGGGGTAGGAGTCTCCGGCTGATGAAGGCCACCGGTTGATCAAGGCCTTCGGTGTTCACTTGGGACAGGACTGCCCCAATGCCCTGGTCGGAGGCGTCCGTCTGGACGATGAACTCCCGGCTGTAGTCTGGGGCCTGGAGCACAGGAGCGGAACACATGGCGGCCTTTAACTGTTCGAATGCCGCTTGACACTCTGGGGTCCAGTTCACTTTCTTGGGCTGATTTTTTGATGTGAGTTCGGTGAGAGGCCCCACGATGGTACCATAGTCTTTCACGAACCTTCGGTAGTAGCCCGTGAGGCCCAGGAAGGCTCGCACCTCAGTTTGAGTGATAGGGGGTTGCCAGTTCTGGATGGCGGCAATCTTCAGCTGTAGAGGGGCCACTAGGCCGCTTCCCACCTGGTGTCCGAGGTAGGTCACCGACCCTTGTCCAATTTGACATTTGCTGGCCTTGATCGTGAGGCCAGCTCGCTGAAGGGCTTGTAGTACTGCTTGGAGGTGGTGGAGGTGCTCGGTCCAATGGTGGCTGTACACAGCGATGTCGTCCAGGTAGGCGGCGCTGAACTCTTCGAGCCCCGCCAGGACCTGGTTGACGAGCCGTTGGAAAGTCGCTGGGGCATTTTTCATGCCGAAGGGCATGACCTTAAAATGATAGTGGCCATCGGGGGTGGAGAAGGCAGAACGTTCTTGTGCTCGGGATGTGAGGCCGATCTGCCAATAACCTGCCGTCAGGTCGAAGATGCTGAGGTAGCGGGCAGCGCCCATTCGGTCGACCAGTTCATCTGCCCGGGGGATGGGGTGTGCGTCCGTTCTGGTGACGTCATTCAGGCCCCGGTAGTCGACACAGAACCGGAGTTCTGGTGTGGTTCCGGGGGCGGCCGCTTTGGGGACCAGTACGACCGGGCTGGCCCGTGGACTGTCTGAGGGCTCGATGACCCCGAGCGTGAGCATCTTAGCTACTTCCGCCTGGATGAAGGCCCGTACCCGATCAGGTACGCGGTAGGCCCGGTGGCGGATAGGAGGGTTGTCTCCGGTGTCCACATCGTGCACACACCAGGAAGTGACACCTGGGGTGAGGGAGAACAGACTGGCAAATCGTGATAGGAGGGCTTGGCACTCGTGGCGTTGTTCTCTGGTGAGGGACTCCGAGAGTCGGACCCCATCCACGGAGCCGTCTTGCTCCTGGGTCCGCAAGAGGTCAGGGAGAGGTTCGGAGTCGTCTTCAACCCCATTGTCTGTGGCCATCAAGAGACTGAGTTCTGTTCGCGCAAAGTGGGGTTTCAGTCTGTTGGTGTGGAGGACTCGGAGCGGATTCCGGGCGGACTCCATATCGATCAGATAGGTGGCAGGACCCTTGCGCTCGATTACCTTGAAGGGTCCCGTCCATTTGTCTTGGAGAGCGCACGGTTCTGTGGGGGACATTACCCAGACCTGTTGCCCCGGCTCGAATTCAATAGATGAGGCGTTCTGGTCATACCATTTCTTCATGTCCTCTTGACTTGTCTCTAGGTTGGCTTTTGCTAGGTCTCTGAACCTTCGGGACTGGTTGCGGAGGGTGAGGAGGTACCGGAAGACATCGGGCGGACTCTTGGCCGGAGGCATCTCCCAGCCTTCTTTGATCAGGCTGAGTGGCCCCCGTACTGGGTGCCCATAGAGCAGCTCGAATGGGCTGAAGCCTAGGGACTTCTGTGGGACCTCCCGGTAGGCGAAGAGGAGGCACGGCAGCAGCACATCCCACTGGCGACGGAGGGGCTCTTCCAATCCCCCGATCATCCCTTTTAGCGTGCGATTGAACCGCTCAACAAGTCCGTTTCCTTGGGGGTGATAGGGGGTCGTGAAGCGGTAGGTGACCCCACACTGTTGCCAGAGGGACTTCATATATTTGGAAATAAAGTTTGTGCCTCTGTCACTGACGACTTCTCGGGGGAACCCCACACGGGAGAAGATCCCCATCAGGGCCCGGCCGACCACTGGGGCTGTCACGGTCCGGAGAGGAATAGCCTCAGGGTAGCGGGTGGCGTGGTCCACTAGTACCAGGATGAAGCGATGGCCTTGTCTTGTACGCGGGTCTAGGGGTCCCACAATGTCTATTCCGACCCTCTCAAATGGGGTCGTGACTACTGGAAAGGGTTGCAGGGGGGCCTTTAATTTGCGGCCGCTCTTCCCACTGGCTTGGCACGTGGGGCAAGATCGGCAATGCTGGTGCACATCGTTTCTCATTTTTGGCCAGAAGAAGTGGGTCACTAGGCGGCTGTAGGTTTTATCTTGTCCCAGGTGCCCTGCCAGGGGGACATCGTGGGCCAGATTTAGCAGGAAGTCTCTAAAGCGGAGGGGCACCACTAGTACTCGGTTGGCCCCTAGCTCGGCGATTCGTTGCTCGCTGTACAATAGGTCATTGTCCCAGTAGACCCAATGAGTTCCGGAGGTATCCCCTGCGCTTTGGGCGAGCGCTTGTTGTCGGAGTCCCTCAAGGGAGGGACAAGTCTCCTGCTCCTGACGAAATTGTTCTTGTGTGGGTCCCCCTTCTTGAGCCCACTGGTCAAGATTAGCAAGGTCGGAAGGTTGGGCAAGTTCGAGGGGGATACCATGGTCGGGGGTCTCGGCGGGGGCGACCGGGGGCGGTGGCGCCGGCCATTCTGGTTCTTCGGGGTGAGGGTTGGCACGGGCGGCCATGGACCGGGTGGTGACGCACGCCCAGTCTGGGACGCCCAACATCCCCAAGTGTTCTTTTCGCTCCACGGCTGCCCACGGGGAGCTTTCCAGGTCATTTCCGAGGAGGCAGTCCACGGGGGCGTCGTCTCGGACCGTTACCTTCAGCATGCCGGAGACCCCTCCCCACTCAAAGGGGACGCAGGCCATCCGACACAGACTCTCTGAGTTGTCGGCGGATCGTACAGGGCAGAGAATGTTCGGTAGATATTGTTCTGGGGTCACCAGATGACAGCGGACGGCTGTCACACTGGCCCCGGTGTCTCGAAGGGCTTCGGCCCGTTGTCCATTGATGCTCACCCATTGGCTGTACTTCTGGGTGTTAGCGGGTAGGGGGACCCGCGGGACCATGTCTCTTCCCCCTAAGCACGCGAGAGTCATGGCTGCTGGCTCCCACTCTTGATACTCTTGCTCGTCTGTTTCTTGTTCCTCGGAGATCTGTTCTTCCCCTAGTGCCGCGGCGGCCACCTGGCGGGGTCTTGGACTCTGATACTGCGGGCAGCTTGGGTCGTTTGCATAGTGGCCGACTCGTTGGCATCGGTGACATGTAACATTGGCTCTGTATCCCGGTCGCGCCGGGGTGCTGCCCCGGTTGGCCGGGGGGGTGGTGCTGGTAGTGGGGGCGGCCGGAGTGTTGTCTCTTCCTCGTCCTTGGCCCCCTCCTCCTCCTCTGGGTCGGGGGTGACCATTGTTGTTCCTGTTCTGCTCGTAGGACCCATTCCGGCCCACTCTGGTGATCTCCCACCGGTCAGCTTCGGCTGCGAGCTGCCGGGGATCGGTTAACTTGCTGTCGAGGAGGTGTTGGCGTAGTTCAATGAAGCAATTGTTGGACAGATGCTCCCATACCATCAGATTGAACAGCTGCTCGTAGGTCGTGACGTTGTTCCCTCTGATCCAGCCTTCGAAGGCTCTGCTAAAGTACGTTACATAGTCCACCCAAGTTGTACCTGGAATGCGTGTGCAGTCTCGGAACCGCTGACGGTACATCTCGGGCGTGAGGCCATAGCGGGTGAGGAGGGCCGCTTTCATATGGTCGTAGGAGGTCATCTGGTGGTCTGGGAGCTGTAACAGAGTATCGCGGCCCTCATTAAGGAATTTGCCCCATAGGCCGGCTCCCCAGTCGGCTCTATCGATCCGGTGCGCAGTCATCGCGATTTCATAGGCCTTAAACCATTGCTGGATGTCGTCTTCTCGAAAATATTCTCGGACCACATCCTTGGGGATGTGCACTTTTTTCTCCGTGGTCCCTGGGGTGGACGGTCGGTCAGGCACCCCTAACTCTTTATTCTGTTTGCGCAGGTTGATCTCGGCTAGGTTCCGCTCGTGCTCGTACGTTAGTCTTTTTTCCTCGAGCTCCCTTTGCCTCTGTTTCTCCTCTCTTTCTTCTCGGAGGCGAAGGTGCTCTAAGTTTATTTTTTGCTCGGCCAATTTGAGTTCTATGTCCATCTTGAGTCGGGCCATTTCGAGTTCGTGTAGTCGGGCTTTTTCTCTTTCTTGGATCTCGTCTTGCGAGAGACTGGTTCTTTGCCCCTCAGGGCCCGTGCTGGTATTTTTCGCGGTGCTTTGCTCAGGGGCTTCGACATCCCCGGTCTCTGCCCAAGATTCTAGGGCATGCTTGAAATCGTCCTTGGTACTTAGTCCGGTGGTAGCGATACCTAGTTCGATGCAGAACTGCTTTAGTTCACGATGGCTGTATTCCTCGAGTTTTTCCATTTGGAACTTCTCAGTTGATCCGCTCTCTTTAGTTGACATTGTTGTTCGTTGTGGGGTGAGCTACTCTCTGTACGTTATGCGGTGATTCGGATCCCACCGCTGCCACCAATGTTAGACGGACCGGGAGGGTCGGCCGAGATTACGGGGAGAGGTCTCCAGGGAGAGCCGTCTCCAACGACTGTACAGATAAGTAACTTCCCCCCCCACAGACGGACACCACACAAGATTGAAGGTTAGGTGCCGGAATGTCTGAGGCCGGGCTAGGCCCAGGGTTGAGGTCGATCGGGGGCCAGGCGGCCTCGTGATGAAGTGTCCAAGATGGCGGCCCAGGCTGAGCGCATGGGTCGGCAGTGGATCGGGCCCATGAGGTGATCATGTTCGAGGGCAGGTGTCCCTGAGGGGACGTAGGACGTACAATGGTGGTGTGTGGTGCTTGTATGACTGGGCTCGGGCCTGGTCGAGCCGGGGGAGAGCGGCCCGTCATGTGGCCTGTCCAACAACTTGGATGGCAAATGTTAGCAAAAGTGACAAACTTCTGCAAAAAAATACATTTGCAGGATACTTATTCGGCAAAATGAATCTGTAGAAAAGTGGGTTTGCTGTCTGGTTCCCATTCGAGTGGTATTTTCTGAGCCTGGAGAAGAGGGAGGGCACTGGTGGTCTGGCTTGTGTATCGGTACCACACAGACCAGATGATCCCTGGTCCAGGTTCCTCTTGCTGGTCAAATCTTCCTGGACTTAGTCACATTAACAGGAAGGGGGCACAACCAGTTCTTTCGACACTCAGGATGCCCCAATTCTGAGCAGGCTTCGACCTCTGTGTGTTAGGAGGGTGGAAGGGAGGGGAACAGGAGCTCTGATGATGCATAGGTGGCTGCACTATGGCAGTGATACAACCTAGAGCGGAATAAGATCTATTTATTTATTTATTTATTTATTTAATTTATAAAGCGTACTATCACCAAAAAGGCAGCCTGGCGCTTTTGGCTCAAGATAAGAAAGGACAAAAAGATGCATCGGAGCCGACATCCGACTAGATTTTAGGAAACAACCAGGTTTTGAGTCTCCTTCTAAAGCCACACAGATCACTAACTGTTGGACAGGCCACATGACGGGCCGCTCTCCCCCGGCTCGACCAGGCCCGAGCCAGTCACGCAAGCACCACACACCACCATTGCACGTCCTACGTCCCCTCAGGGACACCTGTCCTCGAGCATGATAACCTCGTGGGTCCGATCCACTGCCGACCCATGCGCCCAGCCGGGGCCGCCATCTTGGACACTTCGCCACGAGGCCGCCTGGCCCCCGATCGACCTCGACCCTGGGCCTAGCCCGGCCTCAGACATTCCGGCACCACCCTCCACCCAGGAGGTGAGCGAGCTACTTGGCCAGTCAATGGGAGGAAGAGGTGTCGATGGTTCTCCCCCGGCCAGTGCCGCTCGCCCATCGCCTCCCCGGGCGCTGGCTCCACCCCCCTGCTGGGTGTCTGGACTCCCTCATCCCGGACCTCCCGACCTCCAAGTGCGAGGGTCCGGACATCAAAGCACGCCAGCCCTATAACTGGGGCAGCTCCAGAGCAGGAGGGCAGTTGTATCTTGGAGTCGAGAGACGAAAGAAGAACTCATCCTGGACGGACTACTGGCGCTGCCGTAGCTCTGTCCTGTGCACCATCATCCTGCCTGTTGGCGCTGCCACAGCCGTCGTAACCTTCATCCTTCACCGTCGTCCGGATCTGCTGGCGAGGCCGCGGACCGTTGTAACTGTCATCTGCATCGGGACCTGCTTGGCTTCTCCACGGCCCGTCGACCATCCTTCATCCATATCGGGACCTGCTTGGCTTCTCCACGGCCCGCCGACCACCCTTCATCCATCTCGGGACCTGCTTGGCTCCTCCACGGCCCGATCAGCAACCACGCCGAGCTCGAGGATTGAGAGCTATTGAACTCATTGGTAACTAAGACTGTCCCGCTACCCTTTTCCTCAACCAGAGATCAGAACCGAGGGGACCCCTGAGTCCAGACCTCCTTGTATTATATCAACGTAACCTAAGAAGTGCATATAAAGTCTCGTTAACCTTCAATCTTGTGTGGTGTCCGTCTGTGGGGGGGAAGTTACTTATCTGTACAGTCGTTGGAGACGGCTCTCCCTGGAGACCTCTCCCCGTAATCTCGGCCGACCCTCCCGGTCCGTCTAACATTGGTGGCCAGCGGCGCGATCCGAATCACCGCATAACGTACAGAGAGTAGCTCACCCCACAACGAACAACAATGTCGACTAAAGAGAGCGGAGCAACTGAGAAGTTCCAAATGGAAAAACTAGAGGAATACAGCCATCGTGAACTAAAGCAGTTCTGCATCGAACTAGGTATCGCTACCACCGGACTAAGCACCAAGGACGATTTTAAGCATGCCCTAGAATCTTGGGCAGAGACCGGGGATGTCGAAGCCCCTGAGCAAAGCACCGCGAAAAAGACCAACACGGCCCCTGAAGAGCAAAGAACGGGTCTCTCGCAAGACGAGATCCAAGAAAGAGAAAAAGCCCGACTACACGAACTCGAAATGGCCCGACTCAAGATGGACGTAGAACTCAAATTGGCCGAGCAAAAAATAAACTTAGAGCACCTTCGCCTCCGAGAAGAAAGAGAGGAGAAACAGAGGCAAAGGGAGCTCGAGGAAAAAAGACTAACGTACGAGCACGAGCGGAACCTAGCCGAGATCAACCTGCGCAAACAGAATAAAGAGTTAGGGGTGCCCGACAGACCGTCCACCCCAGGGACCACGGACAAAAAAGTGCACATCCCCAAGGATGTGGTCCGAGAATATTTTCGAGAAGACGACATCCAGCAATGGTTTAAGGCATATGAAATCGCGATGACTGCGCACCGGATCGATAGAGCCGACTGGGGAGCCGGCCTATGGGGCAAATTCCTCAATGAGGGCCGCGATACTCTGTTACAGCTCCCAGACCCCCAGATGACCTCCTACGACCATATGAAAGCGGCCCTCCTCACTCGCTATGGCCTCACGCCCGAGATGTACCGTCAGAGGTTCCGAGACTGCACACGCATTCCAGGTACAACTTGGGTGGACTATGTAACGTACTTTAGCCGAGCCTTCGAAGGCTGGATCAGAGGGAACAACGTCACGACCTACGAGCAGTTGTTCAATCTGATGGTATGGGAGCATCTGTCCAACAATTGCTTCATTGAACTACGCCAACACCTCCTCGACAGCAAGCTAACCGATCCCCGGCAGCTCGCAGCTGAAGCTGACCGGTGGGAGATCACCCGAGTGGGCCGGAATGGGTCCTACGAGCAGAACAGGAACAACAATGGTCACCACCGACCCAGAGGAGGAGGAGGGGGCCAAGGACGAGGAAGAGACAACACTCCGGCCGCCCCCACTACCAGCACCACCCCCCCGGCCAACCGGGGCAGCACCCCGGCGCGACCGGGATACAGAGCCAATGTTACATGTCACCGATGCCAACGAGTCGGCCACTATGCAAACGACCCCAGCTGCCCGCAGTATCAGAGTCCAAAACCCCGCCATGTGGCCGCCGCGGCACTAGGGGAAGAACAGATCTCCGAGGAACAAGAAACAGACGAGCAAGAGTATCAAGAGTGGGAGCCAGCCGCCATGACTCTCGCGTGCTTAGGGGGAAGAGACATGGTCCCGCGGGTCCCCCTACCCGCTAACACCCAGAAGTACAGCCAATGGGTGAGCATCAATGGACAGCGGGCCGAAGCCCTTCGAGACACCGGGGCTAGTGTGACAGCCGTCCGCTGCCACCTGGTGACCCCAGAACAATATCTACCGAACATTCTCTGCCCTGTGCGATCAGCCGACAACTCGGAGAGTCTGTGTCGGATGGCCTGCGTCCCCTTTGAGTGGGGAGGGGTCTCCGGCATGTTGAAAGTAACGGTCCGAGACGACGCCCCCGTGGACTGCCTCCTCGGAAATGACCTGGAAAGCTCCCCGTGGGCAGCCGTGGAGCGAAAAGAACACTTGGGGATGTTGGGCGTCCCAGACTGGGCGTGTGTCACCACCCGGTCCATGGCCGCCCGTGCCAACCATCACCCGGAAGAACCAGAATGGCCGGCGCCTCCGCCTCCGGTCGCCCCCGCCGAGACCCCCGACCAGGACATCCCCCTCGAACCTGCTCAACCTTCCGACCTTGCTAATCTTGACCAGTGGGCTCAAGAAGGGGGACCCACACAAGAACAATTTCGTCAGGAGCAGAGGACCTGTCCCTCCCTTGAGGGACTCCGACAACAAGCGCTCGCCCAAAGCGCAGGGGATACCTCCGGAACTCATTGGGTCTACTGGGACAATGACCTATTGTACAGCGAGCAACGAATCGCCGAGCTGGGGGCCAACAGAGTACTAGTGGTGCCCCTCCGCTTCAGAGACTTCCTGCTAAATCTGGCCCACGATGTCCCCCTGGCAGGGCACCTGGGACAAGATAAAACCTACAGCCGCCTAGTGACCCACTTCTTCTGGCCAAAAATGAGAAACGATGTGCACCAGCATTGCCGATCTTGCCCCACGTGCCAAGCTAGTGGGAAGAGCGGCCGCAAGTTAAAGGCCCCCCTGCAACCCTTTCCCGTAGTCACGACCCCATTTGAGAGGGTCGGAATAGACATTGTGGGACCCCTAGACCCGCGTACAAGACAAGGCCATCGCTTCATCCTAGTACTAGTGGACCACGCCACCCGCTACCCTGAGGCTATTCCTCTCCGGACTGTGACAGCCCCAGTGGTCGGCAGGGCCCTGATGGGGATCTTCTCCCGTGTGGGGTTCCCCCGAGAAGTCGTCAGTGACAGAGGCACGAACTTTATTTCCAAATATATGAAGTCCCTCTGGCAACAGTGTGGGGTCACCTACCGCTTCACGACCCCCTATCACCCCCAAGGAAACGGACTTGTTGAGAGGTTCAATCGCACACTAAAAGGGATGATCGGGGGATTGGAAGAACCCCTCCGTCGCCAGTGGGACGTGCTGCTGCCGTGCCTCCTCTTCGCCTACCGGGAGGTCCCACAGAAGTCCCTAGGCTTCAGCCCATTCGAGCTGCTCTATGGGCACCCAGTACGGGGGCCACTCAGCCTGATCAAAGAAGGCTGGGAGACGCCTCCGGCCAAGAGTCCTCCAGATGTCTTCCGGTACCTCCTCACCCTCCGCAACCAGTCCCAGCGGCTCAGAGACCTAGCAAAAGCCAACCTAGAGGCCAGTCAAGAGGACATGAAGAAATGGTATGACCAGAACGCCTCATCTATTGAATTCGAGCCGGGGCAACAGGTCTGGGTAATGTCCCCCACAGAACCGTGCGCTCTCCAAGACAAGTGGACGGGACCCTTCAAGGTAATCGAGCGCAAGGGTCCTGCCACTTATCTGATCGATATGGAGTCCGCCCGGAATCCGCTCCGAGTCCTCCACACCAACAGACTGAAACCCCACTTTGCACGAACAGAACTCAGCCTCTTGATGGCCACAGACAACGGGGTTGAGGACGACTCCGAGCCTCTCCCTGACCTCTTGCGGACCCAGGAGCGAGACGGCTCCGTGGATGGGGTCCGACTCTCGGAGACCCTCACCCAGGAACAACGCCAAGAGTGCCAAGCCCTCCTATCACGATTTGCCAGCCTGTTCTCCCTCACCCCAGAGTGTCAAGCGGCATTCGAACAGCTAAAGGCCGCCATGTGTTCCGCTCCTGTGCTCCAGGCCCCAGACTACAGCCGAGAGTTCGTCGTCCAGACGGACGCCTCCGACCAGGGCATTGGGGCGGTCCTGTCCCAGGTGAACACCGAAGGCCTTGATCAACCGGTGGCCTTCATCAGCCGGAGACTCCTGCCACGGGAACAACGCTGGAGCACCATAGAGAGGGAAGCCTTCGCTGTGGTATGGGCCCTCAAGAAGCTCCGACCCTACCTTTTTGGCACCCACTTTCGGGTGCAGACTGACCACCGACCCCTGCAGTGGTTGATGCATATGCGGGGGGAAAACCCAAAGCTGCTACGCTGGTCCATCTCCTTGCAAGGTATGGACTTTACCGTTGAACACCGGCCTGGGTCCGACCACGCCAACGCGGATGGCCTGTCCCGGTTTTTCCGCCTCGACGAAGAGAGTCCCCAAGAGGATGGGTAACTCTCCCCGCCTTCAGCTGGGGGGGACGCATGTTGGACAGGCCACATGACGGGCCGCTCTCCCCCGGCTCGACCAGGCCCGAGCCAGTCACGCAAGCACCACACACCACCATTGCACGTCCTACGTCCCCTCAGGGACACCTGTCCTCGAGCATGATAACCTCGTGGGTCCGATCCACTGCCGACCCATGCGCCCAGCCGGGGCCGCCATCTTGGACACTTCGCCACGAGGCCGCCTGGCCCCCGATCGACCTCGACCCTGGGCCTAGCCCGGCCTCAGACATTCCGGCACCACCCTCCACCCAGGAGGTGAGCGAGCTACTTGGCCAGTCAATGGGAGGAAGAGGTGTCGATGGTTCTCCCCCGGCCAGTGCCGCTCGCCCATCGCCTCCCCGGGCGCTGGCTCCACCCCCCTGCTGGGTGTCTGGACTCCCTCATCCCGGACCTCCCGACCTCCAAGTGCGAGGGTCCGGACATCAAAGCACGCCAGCCCTATAACTGGGGCAGCTCCAGAGCAGGAGGGCAGTTGTATCTTGGAGTCGAGAGACGAAAGAAGAACTCATCCTGGACGGACTACTGGCGCTGCCGTAGCTCTGTCCTGTGCACCATCATCCTGCCTGTTGGCGCTGCCACAGCCGTCGTAACCTTCATCCTTCACCGTCGTCCGGATCTGCTGGCGAGGCCGCGGACCGTTGTAACTGTCATCTGCATCGGGACCTGCTTGGCTTCTCCACGGCCCGTCGACCATCCTTCATCCATATCGGGACCTGCTTGGCTTCTCCACGGCCCGCCGACCACCCTTCATCCATCTCGGGACCTGCTTGGCTCCTCCACGGCCCGATCAGCAACCACGCCGAGCTCGAGGATTGAGAGCTATTGAACTCATTGGTAACTAAGACTGTCCCGCTACCCTTTTCCTCAACCAGAGATCAGAACCGAGGGGACCCCTGAGTCCAGACCTCCTTGTATTATATCAACGTAACCTAAGAAGTGCATATAAAGTCTCGTTAACCTTCAATCTTGTGTGGTGTCCGTCTGTGGGGGGGAAGTTACTTATCTGTACAGTCGTTGGAGACGGCTCTCCCTGGAGACCTCTCCCCGTAATCTCGGCCGACCCTCCCGGTCCGTCTAACACTAACTTATCTTAGCTCCAGAGGGAGCTGATTCCAATGTTTGGCAGCAGCGTACCCAAAGGTTCGACCACCTGCTCTGCCTTTCCTAAATCTGGGAGTATTTACAAGTCTTGCTGAAGAAGAGTGAAAGCATCTCGCAGGAGCGTACCACTCAAACTTTCTCTGCATAGACACCGGCCCCAACATATGCAAGGCTTTAAACACTATGCAGAGAGACTTGAACTGGACTCTTTGTCTCAGCGGAAGCCAATGAAGTTCTGCCATAGCCGCCGAAGAGGCAGATCTACTAGGCCACCCCAAAGCCAATTTGGCGGCTGTAGACTGAATCCTCTGCAACCTGTCAAACAAGAATTTAGGAGACTCGAGAAACAGAGCATTACAATGATCAAGTCTTCACGCTCACCCTGCACTTGCAGCGATCACAATGCACTCGCACTGATCACCATGCACTCACACTGATTGCCATGCACTCACACTGATCGCCATGCACTCACACTGATCGCCATGCACTCACAATGATCACAATGCACTCACACTGATCACAATGCACTCACACTGATCACCATGCACTCACACTATTCACCCGCTCACCCTGCACTCACACTGATCATCCTGCACTCACACTGATCACCGTGCACTCACACTGATCACAGTGCACTCACACTGATCACCATGCACTCACACTGATCACCATGCACTCACACTGATCACCATGCACTCACACCATTCACCCGCTCACCCTGCACTCACAGTGATCACAATGCACTCACACTGATCACAATGCACTCACATTTACCCACTCACCCTGCACTCACAGCGATCACAATGCACTCACACTGATCACAATGCACTCACACCATTCACCCGCTCACCCTGCACTCACAGTGATCACAATGCACTTACACTGATCATAATGCACTCATAATGCACTCACACTCACGCACTCACAGTGATCACAATGCACTCACACTGATCGCCATGCACTCACACTGATCGCCATGTACTCACAATGATCGCCATACACTCACAGCGATCGCCATACACTCACAGCGATTGCCATGCACTCACACTGATCACAATGCACTCACACTGATCATAATGCACTACATTGATCACAATGCACTCACACTGATCACAATGCACTCACACTGATCACCATGCACTCACACTGATCACCGTGCACTCACACTGATCACCATGCACTCACACTGATCACCATGCACTCACACCAATCACCATGCACTCACACCAATCACCATGCACTCACACCATTCACCCGTTCACCCTGCACTCACAGTGATCGTAATACACTCACAGTGATCACAATGCACTCACACTGATCACCGTGCACTCACACTGATCACCATGCACTCACACTGATCACCATGCACTCACACTGATCACCATGCACTCACACCAATCACCATGCACTCACACCAATCACTATGCACTCACAGCATTCACCCGCTCACCCTGCACTCACAGTGATCGTAATACACTCACAGTGATCACAATGCACTCACACTGATCACCATGCACTCACAACATTCACCCGCTCACCCTTCTCTTACAGTGATCACTCTGCACTAAAAATGTGCTTGCATTGTTCACTCTCTACCTCACCCTGCAGTCACACGAGCACACTTCTCATCCTGCACTCATGTGACACTTCACTCACCTGTCCCCCCCCTCTCTGCTCAATCTGTAACTCACTCAAACAAGGCCATCACTAACCATGCACTAATTTGTCCCACTCTGCACAGCCGAACCCAGATTCATATGGTCACCTCACTCAACCTGTAGTCACTCCTTTTACCCTACTCTCACACTGTTGCATTGCTCACCGTGCAGTCACATGGGCACTCTTGTCACCCACACAGTGCAGAAGGTTAAAGTGCCTGGTACACAGAAGATGTACCATTCACATCACAAAAGTGAGTGTGAGTAAACTATGAGTATTTTGTCAGACAGGTGCTATAAAGAGATGAGGTGTATTGTTGGTGAGTGGTAGTGAGGGAATTCATGGAGAAGGTGGAAAGACTGTTGCACCGGGTGGGACCAGGGCTAGGGCCAGCCCTGGCTGGGAGTGTTAACCCCCCCCCCCCCGAAGTTCGGGTCTAGTGGATCCCCTGCTTCTGCATATTATTATTTACATTTGTAGTGCGCTACTGTTACCAAAAGGTGTCCTGGGGCTAATAACCATCTGCCTGCAATGTGAGAGAGGGATCCGGGGTTGGGAGAGGAGAGAAGAGAGGAATTGAAGGAAGGGGTGAGAGGAAAGGGGCATGGGTAAACTGCTTAACTCTGCACAAGACCGCTAGGGTTTGAAGGGACCCTTGCTGCTCCCGGCCATGGCCAGGTGAGCTTCTAATGTGGCAGCGCGTATTCCTGCGGAGTGGGAGGCCCTTCACAGAGGTTGACTAGACATCTTTCTGATGTTAATTGCTGTATTTTGGTTATAAACTGGCACTGATGGGGTGAAATCTTTCCTCAGTGTTACTCTGTTTAAAACATTTCTAAATAATAAAGCAATGCTACCCCAAAATACGCAGCATCACAGAACATTATTTAAATGTTCTACTCACACAATTTAGTCAAGCCTGTCGCATAATTTGGTACTCACCTGCCTCATAATTCCAGTAGCCCTGCCTGCAGGTTTAGAAATTTTTGTCAGGAGGGGGTCCTTACACCTGTAAATGTTGACAGGGGGGTCTCGGCATCCAAAGGTTTGAAGACCTCTGGTGTAGGGGGATAGGTGACGCATATTGTCAAACACTGCACTAGAGATCGCAGTCCCTGTGTGTACAGCAATAGATAATGCATTTGTGTTGAATACTGTGCTAGAGTATACAGTTCTAGCGTGTATGGTGATGGATAACGCATTTGTGTCGAATACTGTGCTAGAGTATGCAGTCCATGAGTGTACAGCGATAAATAACCCATATGTGTCAAAAACTGTGCTAGAGATCCCAGTCCCAGTGTGTACTGCAATAGATAACACATATGTGTCAAATGCTGTGCTAGAGCATGCAGTCCCAGTGTGTACGCCGATAGATAAAGCATATGTGTCAAATGCTGTGCTAGAGTACGCAGTCCCAGTGTGTACAGCGATAGATAACACATATGTGTTGAATACTGTGCTGGAGTATGCAGTCCCACGATGGACAGCAATAGATAATGCATGTGTCAAATACTGTGCTAGAGTACGCAGTCCCATGATGAACAACTATAGATAATACATGTGTTGAATACTGTACTAGATTACGCACTCCTAGTGTGTATAGCGATAAATAAAATGTATGTGTTGATTGCTGTGCTAGAGTACGCGTCCCAGAGTGTACAGGAGAGATAATGCCGCCGAAGACAAGCCTAAGGCAAGCCCGTCTGCACCCGTCCGCGGCCCGACCGCGACCAGCACCAGGAACCCTGGCTCTCCTAGGACACACCACTACAATTCCACTACCCTCCACGCGCTCAATCCCGAAAGACATACCGACTGCGTAAGATCCTCGCCGAACACCACCCATGGACAGTTCTTGTGCAGACCCTGCCGTATATCCTTCACCATTAGCAAAGCCCCCACTACCGCCGAAGGCCCGCCTGAGGCTCGCACTGCCGAAACCCTGACATGCATCCTCCTCAAAGTGCGCTCCCTGCACCGACACACCGTAGAGATTTGGGACCTGATCAGCACCCTTTCGCCGGCCGTCGCCTTCTTCACAGAAACCTGGACCAACGCCACCTCTGACCCCGACATCGCCATCCCGACGGCTACAAGATCCAGAGAAAGGACCGCACCCACCGCCCAGGAGGAGGTCTCGCCATCGCACACAAAACTCCCCTCCGACGCTCCACATCCAGCACGAGCGACTCAAACACAGAACACCTCCTCTTCCAGATCCAGACCAGCCCCAGGAACACTCTACGTGGCGCCCTCATCTACAAACTGCCGGGACCTCGCACCCAGTCCGCTAATACCATCGCTGAGCTCAGCGCACCCCACGCCATCACCTCCATGGACTACATTCTACTCGGGGACCTGAACTTCCACCTCGACACCGGCAACAACCCCGACTCCACCACTCTCCTTGACAACCTCGCCAACCTCGGGCTGAAGCAGCTGGTCACCACGCCCACTCACAGAGCTGGACACACCCTCGACCCAATATTCGTAGGAGGGACAAACATCCGCTTCAGCCACACCACCCAGCCCCTCTGGATGGACCACCACTGCATCCATTTCACCTTCAACACCACCGCTGCACCCAAGCCCGCCCTGCGCCTGCCACGAAGAACATTGTAAATGCAACGCATCCATGGTGGGGCAAGGTTTTTTTTGTGTAACGCACAGTAACTGACACATCTCTGCTAATATGCAGAGATGCGTCAGTTCTTGTAAATCTGCCCCTCAGGATTGAGTAGTGAAGCAGACTTGCTTTACTTCATATTACAGTGACATCTGTAACTAGTGTAAGTACTCTCCGATCCGAAATACACTAAAACACTACGGGGCAGATTTACAAGAACTGACGCATCTCTGCATATTAGTGAATGTGTGTCACACAAAAAAAAACTTGCGACACCATGGATGCGTCGCATTTAAAATGTGGCGCACCGTGGCGCAAGGATTGACAGATGCGTGACGCATCTATTGGCGTAAAGGCAACGCATTGCTTGAGTCGTGTCGCAAGCACAAGGCAACTCCAGCAATGCTTCGGAAAGCCTATTTCTATTATGCTTCATCACTCCTTACGCCTGCTTGAAGGAGGCGTAAGGTTTTGACGCAGTGGCGTCGTAAAAGTGACTCCAAGAAATGTTGTAGATTTCACTGAGTCACTTTTATGAGGTTTTGTTGCATCAGAATGCCCACCCTGCATGCATTATACCTGATGCAGGTATAATGTGAAGCAGGGCTTAACAAAGTGACGCATCTCCATACATTGTAAATGTGTCACAACGTGGCGCATTGTTTACGAGTCTTCAGCGGCTGCGTAAAAGTGCTGCAAGGGGCTTGTAAATCTGCCCCTAAAGGTCTAAAAGAAAGTGCAGAGTTCTAAAGGAAAGAACAACTTTCTAAAGGAAAGTGCAGAGGTCTAAAAGAAAGTGCAGCATTCTACAGAAAGTGCAGGAGTCGAAAGAAAGTGCAGAGTTCTAAAATGAAGTTTGGTGTTCTAAAAGAAAGTGCAGAGGCCTAAAAGAAAGGACAGTGTTCTAAAGAAAGTGCAGATTTCTAAAGAAAGTGCAGAGTTCAAAAAGAAAGCCCATAAGTTCTTTGAAAAGCTGGCACACGTTCCTTAAAAAAGTGCACAGTCTTCTGGAAAACAACTGCACAGAACTTGTGAAGAGGGTGCAGCGTCCACGAAAAATGTGCATAACGTTACTAGAGAATTCAGAGTACTTGGACATGGCTTACAGAGTTCCTGGAGAAGGAGAGTACGACTCTTGAAAAAAGTGCATAGGCTTTTAATGGTGTACACAGTTCTTATGAAAGTGCAGAGCTATAAGAGAGGTTGAGCACATCTCTTGAAGAAAGTGCAGAGAGTTCTAAAGGTGTGCAGAGTTCTTATGAAAGTGCTGAGAGTTCTTACAGAAGGTGTGCAGAGTCCTTGAAGAAGGTACATAGAGTTCTGGAAGAAGGTATAGAGAGAGTTCTGGAAGAAGGTATGGAGAGTGCACAGAGTTCTGGAAGTAGGTATGCAGAGTGCACAGAGCTCAGGAAGCAGGTATGCAGAGCGCACAGAGTTCTGGAAGAAAGTATGAAGGATGCACAGAGTTCTGGAAGTAGGTATACAGAGGGCACAGAGTTCAGGAAGCAGGTATGCAGAGCGCACAGAGTTCTGGAAGAAGGTATGGAGAGTGCACAGAGTTCTGGAAGAAGGTATGGAGAGCGCACAGAGTTCTGGAAGAAGGTATGCAGAGCGCACAGAGTTCTGGAAGAAGGTATGCAGAGTGCAGAGAGCTCAGGAAGAAAGTGTACAGAGGGCAAGGAGTTCAGGAAGCAGGTATGCAGAGTGCACAGAGTTCTGGAAGAAGGTATGTAGGGTGCATAGAGTTCAGGAAGAAAGTATGAAGGATGCACAGAGTTCTGGAAGTAGGTATGCAGAGTGCACAGAGCTCAGGACAAAAGTATGCAGAGTGCACAGAGTTCTGGAAGAAGGTATGCAGAGTGCACAGAGTTCTGGAAGAAGGTATGTAGGGTGCAAAGAGTTCTGGAATAATGTATACAGCGTGCACAGCGTTCTGAAAAAGTGTATACAGTGTGCACAGAGTTTTGGAAGAAGGTATGGAGAGTGCACAGAGTTCTGGAAGAAGGTATGGAGAGTGCACAGAGTTCTGGAAGAAGGTATGCAGAGTGCACAGAGTTCTGGAAGAAGGTATGCAGAGCGCACAGAGTTCTGGAAGAAGGTATGCAGAGCGCACAGAGTTCTGGAAGAAGGTATGCAGAGCGCACAGAGTTCTGGAAGAAGGTATGGAGAGTGCACAGAGTTCTGGAAGAAGGTATGGAGAGTGCACAGAGTTCTGGAAGAAGGTATGGAGAGTGCACAGAGTTCTGGAAGAAGGTATGCAGAGCGCACAGAGTTCTGGAGGAAAGTATGAAGGATGCACAGAGTTCTGGAAGAAGGTATGGAGAGTGCACAGAGTTCTGGAATAATGTATACAGCGTGCACAGCGTTCTGAAAAAGTGTATACAAAGGGCACAGCATTCTGGAAGAAGGTATGGAGAGTGCACAGAGTTCTGGAAGAAGGTATGCAGAGTGCACAGAGTTCTGGAAGAAGGTATGCAGAGCGCACAGAGTTCTGGAAGAAGGTATGCAGAGCGCACAGAGTTCTGGAAGAAGGTATGCAGAGCGCAGAGTTCTGGAAGAAGGTATGGAGAGTGCACAGAGTTCTGGAAGAAGGTATGGAGAGTGCACAGAGTTCTGGAAGAAGGTATGGAGAGTGCACAGAGTTCTGGAAGAAGGTATGCAGAGCGCACAGAGTTCTGGAGGAAAGTATGAAGGATGCACAGAGTTCTGGAAGAAGGTATGGAGAGTGCACAGAGTTCTGGAATAATGTATACAGCGTGCACAGCATTTTGAAAAAGTGTATACAAAGGGCACAGCATTCTAGAAGAAGGTATGGAGAGTGCACAGAGTTCTGGAAGAAGGTATGGAGAGTGCACAGAGTTCTGGAAGAAGGTATGCAGAGCGCACAGAGTTCTGGAAGAAGGTATGCAGAGTGCACAGAGTTCTGGAAGAAGGTATGCAGAGCGCACAGAGTTCTGGAAGAAGGTATGGAGAGTGCACAGAGTTCTGGAAGAAGGTATGCAGAGCGCACACAGTTCTGGAAGAAGGTATGCAGAGCGCACAGAGTTCTGGAAGAAGGTATGCAGAGCGCACAGAGTTCTGGAAGAAGGTATGGAGAGCGCACAGAGTTCTGGAAGAAGGTATGCAGAGCGCACAGAGTTCTGGAAGAAGGTATGGAGAGTGCACAGAGTTCTGGAAGAAGGTATGCAGAGTGCACAGAGTTCTGGAAGAAGGTATGGAGAGTGCACAGAGTTCTGGAAGAAGGTATGGAGAGTGCACAGAGTTCTGGAAGAAGGTATGCAGAGCGCACAGAGTTCTGGAAGAAGGTATGGAGAGTGCACAGAGTTCTGGAAGAAGGTATGCAGAGTGCACAGATTTCTGGAAGAAGGTATGGAGAGTGCACAGAGTTCTGGAAGAAGGTATGCAGAGCGCACAGAGTTCTGGAAGAAGGTATGGAGAGTGCACAGAGTTCTGGAAGAAGGTATGCAGAGTGCACAGAGTTCTGGAAGAAGGTATGGAGAGTGCGCAGAGTTCTGGAAGAAGGTATGCAGAATGCACAGAGTTCTGGAAGATTGTATACAGTGTGCACTGAGTTCTGGAAAAGGGTATACGGTGTGCACAGAGTTCTGGAAGATGGTATACAGAGAGTACAGCGTTCTGGAAGAAGGTATGCAGAGTGCACAGAGTTCTGGAAGAAGGTATGCAGAGTGCACAGAGTTCTGGATTGAAAGTATGCAGAGTGCACAGAGTTCTGGGAGAAGGTATGCAGAGTGCACAGAGTTCTGGAAGAAGGTATGCATAGGGTACAGAGTTCTGGAAGAAGGTATACAGAGTGCACAGAGTTCTGGAAGAAGGTATGCAGAGTGCACAGACTTCTGGGAGAAGGTATGCAGAGTGCACAGAGTTCTGGAAGAAGGTATGCATAGGGTGCATAGAGTTCAGGAAGAAAGTATGAAGGATGCACAGAGTTCTGGAAGTAGGTATGCAGAGTGCACAGAGCTCAGGACGAAAGTATACAGAGGGCACAGAGTTCAGGAAGCAGGTATGCAGAGTGCACAGAGTTCTGGAAGAAGGTATGTAGGGTGCAAAGAGTTCTGGAATAATGTATACAGCGTGCACAGCGTTCTGAAAAAGTGTATACAGTGTGCACAGAGTTTTGGAAGAAGGTATGGAGAGTGCACAGAGTTCTGGAAGAAGGTATGGAGAGGGCACAGAGTTCTGGAAGAAGGTATGCAGAGCGCACAGAGTTCTGGAAGAAGGTATGGAGAGTGCACAGAGTTCTGGAAGAAGGTATGCAGAGTGCACAGAGCTCAGGAAGAAAGTGTACAGAGGGCACAGAGTTCAGGAAGCAGGTATGCAGAGTGCACAGAGTTCTGGAAGAAGGTATGTAGGGTGCATAGAGTTCAGGAAGAAAGTATGAAGGATGCACAGAGTTCTGGAAGTAGGTATGCAGAGTGCACAGAGCTCAGGACGAAAGTATACAGAGGGCACAGAGTTCAGGAAGCAGGTATGCAGAGTGCACAGAGTTCTGGAAGAAGGTATGTGGGGTGCAAAGAGTTCTGGAATAATGTATACAGCGTGCACAGCGTTCTGAAAAAGTGTATACAGTGTGCACAGAGTTTTGGAAGAAGGTATGGAGAGTGCACAGAGTTCTGGAAGAAGGTATGGAGAGTGCACAGAGTTCTGGAAGAAGGTATGCAGAGTGCACAGAGTTCTGGAAGAAGGTATGCAGAGCGCACAGAGTTCTGGAAGAAGGTATGCAGAGCGCACAGAGTTCAGGAAGGAGGTATGCAGAGCGCACAGAGTTCTGGAAGAAGGTATGGAGAGTGCACAGAGTTCTGGAAGAAGGTATGGAGAGTGCACAGAGTTCTGGAAGAAGGTATGGAGAGTGCACAGAGTTCTGGAAGAAGGTATGCAGAGCGCACAGAGTTCTGGAGGAAAGTATGAAGGATGCACAGAGTTCTGGAAGAAGGTATGGAGAGTGCACAGAGTTCTGGAATAATGTATACAGCGTGCACAGCGTTCTGAAAAAGTGTATACAAAGGGCACAGCATTCTGGAAGAAGGTATGGAGAGTGCACAGAGTTCTGGAAGAAGGTATGCAGAGTGCACAGAGTTCTGGAAGACGGTATGCAGAGCGCACAGAGTTCTGGAAGAAGGTATGCAGAGCGCACAGAGTTCTGGAAGAAGGTATGCAGAGCGCACAGAGTTCTGGAAGAAGGTATGGAGAGTGCACAGAGTTCTGGAAGAAGGTATGGAGAGTGCACAGAGTTCTGGAAGAAGGTATGGAGAGTGCACAGAGTTCTGGAAGAAGGTATGCAGAGCGCACAGAGTTCTGGAGGAAAGTATGAAGGATGCACAGAGTTCTGGAAGAAGGTATGGAGAGTGCACAGAGTTCTGGAATAATGTATACAGCGTGCACAGCATTTTGAAAAAGTGTATACAAAGGGCACAGCATTCTGGAATAAGATATGGAGAGTGCACAGAGTTCTGGAAGAAGGTATGGAGAGTGCACAGAGTTCTGGAAGAAGGTATGCAGAGCGCACAGAGTTCTGGAAGAAGGTATGCAGAGTGCACAGAGTTCTGGAAGAAGGTATGCAGAGCGCACAGAGTTCTGGAAGAAGGTATGGAGAGTGCACAGAGTTCTGGAAGAAGGTATGCAGAGCGCACACAGTTCTGGAAGAAGGTATGCAGAGCGCACAGAGTTCTGGAAGAAGGTATGCAGAGCGCACAGAGTTCTGGAAGAAGGTATGGAGAGCGCACAGAGTTCTGGAAGAAGGTATGCAGAGCGCACAGAGTTCTGGAAGAAGGTATGGAGAGTGCACAGAGTTCTGGAAGAAGGTATGCAGAGTGCACAGAGTTCTGGAAGAAGGTATGGAGAGTGCACAGAGTTCTGGAAGAAGGTATGGAGAGTGCACAGAGTTCTGGAAGAAGGTATGCAGAGCGCACAGAGTTCTGGAAGAAGGTATGGAGAGTGCACAGAGTTCTGGAAGAAGGTATGCAGAGTGCACAGATTTCTGGAAGAAGGTATGGAGAGTGCACAGAGTTCTGGAAGAAGGTATGCAGAGCGCACAGAGTTCTGGAAGAAGGTATGGAGAGTGCACAGAGTTCTGGAAGAAGGTATGCAGAGTGCACAGAGTTCTGGAAGAAGGTATGGAGAGTGCGCAGAGTTCTGGAAGAAGGTATGCAGAATGCACAGAGTTCTGGAAGATTGTATACAGTGTGCACTGAGTTCTGGAAAAGGGTATACGGTGTGCACAGAGTTCTGGAAGATGGTATACAGAGAGTACAGCGTTCTGGAAGAAGGTATGCAGAGTGCACAGAGTTCTGGAAGAAGGTATGCAGAGTGCACATAGTTCTGGATTGAAAGTATGCAGAGTGCACAGAGTTCTGGGAGAAGGTATGCAGAGTGCACAGAGTTCTGGAAGAAGGTATGCATAGGGTACAGAGTTCTGGAAGAAGGTATACAGAGTGCACAGAGTTCTGGAAGAAGGTATGCAGAGTGCACAGACTTCTGGGAGAAGGTATGCAGAGTGCACAGAGTTCTGGAAGAAGGTATGGAGAGTGCACAGAGTTCTGGAAGAAGGTATGCAGAGCGCACAGAGTTCTGGAGGAAAGTATGAAGGATGCACAGAGTTCTGGAAGAAGGTATGGAGAGTGCACAGAGTTCTGGAATAATGTATACAGCGTGCACAGCATTTTGAAAAAGTGTATACAAAGGGCACAGCATTCTGGAAGAAGGTATGGAGAGTGCACAGAGTTCTGGAAGAAGGTATGGAGAGTGCACAGAGTTCTGGAAGAAGGTATGCAGAGCGCACAGAGTTCTGGAAGAAGGTATGCAGAGTGCACAGAGTTCTGGAAGAAGGTATGCAGAGCGCACAGAGTTCTGGAAGAAGGTATGGAGAGTGCACAGAGTTCTGGAAGAAGGTATGCAGAGCGCACACAGTTCTGGAAGAAGGTATGCAGAGCGCACAGAGTTCTGGAAGAAGGTATGCAGAGCGCACAGAGTTCTGGAAGAAGGTATGGAGAGCGCACAGAGTTCTGGAAGAAGGTATGCAGAGCGCACAGAGTTCTGGAAGAAGGTATGGAGAGTGCACAGAGTTCTGGAAGAAGGTATGCAGAGTGCACAGAGTTCTGGAAGAAGGTATGGAGAGTGCACAGAGTTCTGGAAGAAGGTATGGAGAGTGCACAGAGTTCTGGAAGAAGGTATGCAGAGCGCACAGAGTTCTGGAAGAAGGTATGGAGAGTGCACAGAGTTCTGGAAGAAGGTATGCAGAGTGCACAGATTTCTGGAAGAAGGTATGGAGAGTGCACAGAGTTCTGGAAGAAGGTATGCAGAGCGCACAGAGTTCTGGAAGAAGGTATGGAGAGTGCACAGAGTTCTGGAAGAAGGTATGCAGAGTGCACAGAGTTCTGGAAGAAGGTATGCATAGGGTACAGAGTTCTGGAAGAAGGTATACAGAGTGCACAGAGTTCTGGAAGAAGGTATGCAGAGTGCACAGACTTCTGGGAGAAGGTATGCAGAGTGCACAGAGTTCTGGAAGAAGGTATGCATAGGGTGCATAGAGTTCAGGAAGAAAGTATGAAGGATGCACAGAGTTCTGGAAGTAGGTATGCAGAGTGCACAGAGCTCAGGACGAAAGTATACAGAGGGCACAGAGTTCAGGAAGCAGGTATGCAGAGTGCACAGAGTTCTGGAAGAAGGTATGTAGGGTGCAAAGAGTTCTGGAATAATGTATACAGCGTGCACAGCGTTCTGAAAAAGTGTATACAGTGTGCACAGAGTTTTGGAAGAAGGTATGGAGAGTGCACAGAGTTCTGGAAGAAGGTATGGAGAGGGCACAGAGTTCTGGAAGAAGGTATGCAGAGCGCACAGAGTTCTGGAAGAAGGTATGGAGAGTGCACAGAGTTCTGGAAGAAGGTATGCAGAGTGCACAGAGCTCAGGAAGAAAGTGTACAGAGGGCACAGAGTTCAGGAAGCAGGTATGCAGAGTGCACAGAGTTCTGGAAGAAGGTATGTAGGGTGCATAGAGTTCAGGAAGAAAGTATGAAGGATGCACAGAGTTCTGGAAGTAGGTATGCAGAGTGCACAGAGCTCAGGACGAAAGTATACAGAGGGCACAGAGTTCAGGAAGCAGGTATGCAGAGTGCACAGAGTTCTGGAAGAAGGTATGTAGGGTGCAAAGAGTTCTGGAATAATGTATACAGCGTGCACAGCGTTCTGAAAAAGTGTATACAGTGTGCACAGAGTTTTGGAAGAAGGTATGGAGAGTGCACAGAGTTCTGGAAGAAGGTATGGAGAGTGCACAGAGTTCTGGAAGAAGGTATGCAGAGTGCACAGAGTTCTGGAAGAAGGTATGCAGAGCGCACAGAGTTCTGGAAGAAGGTATGCAGAGCGCACAGAGTTCAGGAAGAAGGTATGCAGAGCGCACAGAGTTCTGGAAGAAGGTATGGAGAGTGCACAGAGTTCTGGAAGAAGGTATGGAGAGTGCACAGAGTTCTGGAAGAAGGTATGGAGAGTGCACAGAGTTCTGGAAGAGGGTATGCAGAGCGCACAGAGTTCTGGAGGAAAGTATGAAGGATTCACAGAGTTCTGGAAGAAGGTATGGAGAGTGCACAGAGTTCTGGAATAATGTATACAGCGTGCACAGCGTTCTGAAAAAGTGTATACAAAGGGCACAGCATTCTGGAAGAAGGTATGGAGAGTGCACAGAGTTCTGGAAGAAGGTATGCAGAGTGCACAGAGTTCTGGAAGAAGGTATGCAGAGCGCACAGAGTTCTGGAAGAAGGTATGCAGAGCGCACAGAGTTCTGGAAGAAGGTATGCAGAGCGCACAGAGTTCTGGAAGAAGGTATGGAGAGTGCACAGAGTTCTGGAAGAAGGTATGGAGAGTGCACAGAGTTCTGGAAGAAGGTATGGAGAGTGCACAGAGTTCTGGAAGAAGGTATGCAGAGCGCACAGAGTTCTGGAGGAAAGTATGAAGGATGCACAGAGTTCTGGAAGAAGGTATGGAGAGTGCACAGAGTTCTGGAATAATGTATACAGCGTGCACAGCATTTTGAAAAAGTGTATACAAAGGGCACAGCATTCTGGAAGAAGGTATGGACCGTGCACAGAGTTCTCGAAGAAGGTATGGAGAGTGCACAGAGTTCTGGAAGAAGGTATGCAGAGCGCACAGAGTTCTGGAAGAAGGTATGCAGAGTGCACAGAGTTCTGGAAGAAGGTATGCAGAGCGCACAGAGTTCTGGAAGAAGGTATGGAGAGTGCACAGAGTTCTGGAAGAAGGTATGCAGAGCGCACACAGTTCTGGAAGAAGGTATGCAGAGCGCACAGAGTTCTGGAAGAAGGTATGCAGAGCGCACAGAGTTCTGGAAGAAGGTATGGAGAGCGCACAGAGTTCTGGAAGAAGGTATGCAGAGCGCACAGAGTTCTGGAAGAAGGTATGGAGAGTGCACAGAGTTCTGGAAGAAGGTATGCAGAGTGCACAGAGTTCTGGAAGAAGGTATGGAGAGTGCACAGAGTTCTGGAAGAAGGTATGGAGAGTGCACAGAGTTCTGGAAGAAGGTATGCAGAGCGCACAGAGTTCTGGAAGAAGGTATGGAGAGTGCACAGAGTTCTGGAAGAAGGTATGCAGAGTGCACAGATTTCTGGAAGAAGGTATGGAGAGTGCACAGAGTTCTGGAAGAAGGTATGCAGAGCGCACAGAGTTCTGGAAGAAGGTATGGAGAGTGCACAGAGTTCTGGAAGAAGGTATGCAGAGTGCACAGAGTTCTGGAAGAAGGTATGGAGAGTGCGCAGAGTTCTGGAAGAAGGTATGCAGAATGCACAGAGTTCTGGAAGATTGTATACAGTGTGCACTGAGTTCTGGAAAAGGGTATACGGTGTGCACAGAGTTCTGGAAGATGGTATACAGAGAGTACAGCGTTCTGGAAGAAGGTATGCAGAGTGCACAGAGTTCTGGAAGAAGGTATGCAGAGTGCACAGAGTTCTGGATTGAAAGTATGCAGAGTGCACAGAGTTCTGGGAGAAGGTATGCAGAGTGCACAGAGTTCTGGAAGAAGGTATGCATAGGGTACAGAGTTCTGGAAGAAGGTATACAGAGTGCACAGAGTTCTGGAAGAAGGTATGCAGAGTGCACAGACTTCTGGGAGAAGGTATGCAGAGTGCACGGAGTTCTGGAAGAAGGTATGCATAGGGTGCATAGAGTTCAGGAAGAAAGTATGAAGGATGCACAGAGTTCTGGAAGTAGGTATGCAGAGTGCACAGAGCTCAGGACGAAAGTATACAGAGGGCACAGAGTTCAGGAAGCAGGTATGCAGAGTGCACAGAGTTCTGGAAGAAGGTATGTAGGGTGCAAAGAGTTCTGGAATAATGTATACAGCGTGCACAGCGTTCTGAAAAAGTGTATACAGTGTGCACAGAGTTTTGGAAGAAGGTATGGAGAGTGCACAGAGTTCTGGAAGAAGGTATGGAGAGGGCACAGAGTTCTGGAAGAAGGTATGCAGAGCGCACAGAGTTCTGGAAGAAGGTTTGGAGAGTGCACAGAGTTCTGGAAGAAGGTATGGAGAGTGCACAGAGTTCTGGAAGAAGGTATGCAGAGCGCACGGAGTTCTGGAAGAAAGTATGAAGGATGCACAGAGTTCTGGAAGAAGGTATGTAGGGTGCAAAGAGTTCTGGAATAATGTATACAGCGTGCACAGCGTTCTGAAAAAGTGTATACAAAGGGCACAGCATTCTGGAAGAAGGTATGGAGAGTGCACAGAGTTCTGGAAGAAGGTATGGAGAGTGCACAGAGTTCTGGAAGAAGGTATGCAGAGCGCACAGAGTTCTGGAAGAAGGTATGCAGAGCGCACAGAGTTCTGGAAGAAGGTATGCAGAGCGCACAGAGTTCTGGAAGAAGGTATGGAGAGTGCACAGAGTTCTGGAAGAAGGTATGCGGAGCGCACAGAGTTCTGGAAGAAGGTATGCAGAGCGCACAGAGTTCTGGAAGAAGGTATGCAGAGCGCACAGAGTTCTGGAAGAAGGTATGGAGAGTGCAAAGAGTTCTGGAAGAAGGTATGGAGAGCGCACAGAGTTCTGGAAGAAGGTATGCAGAGCGCACAGAGTTCTGGAAGAAGGTATGGAGAGTGCACAGAGTTCTGGAAGAAGGTATGCAGAGTGCACAGAGCTCAGGAAGAAAGTGTACAGAGGGCACAGAGTTCAGGAAGCAGGTATGCAGAGTGCACAGAGTTCTGGAAGAAGGTATGTAGGGTGCATAGAGTTCAGGAAGAAAGTATGAAGGATGCACAGAGTTCTGGAAGTAGGTATGCAGAGTGCACAGAGCTCAGGACGAAAGTATACAGAGGGCACAGAGTTCAGGAAGCAGGTATGCAGAGTGCACAGAGTTCTGGAAGAAGGTATGTAGGGTGCAAAGAGTTCTGGAATAATGTATACAGCGTGCACAGCGTTCTGAAAAAGTGTATACAGTGTGCACAGAGTTTTGGAAGAAGGTATGGAGAGTGCACAGAGTTCTGGAAGAAGGTATGGAGAGTGCACAGAGTTCTGGAAGAAGGTATGCAGAGCGCACAGAGTTCTGGAAGAAGGTATGCAGAGTGCACAGAGTTCTGGAAGAAGGTATGCAGAGCGCACAGAGTTCTGGAAGAAGGTATGGAGAGTGCACAGAGTTCTGGAAGAAGGTATAGAGAGTGCACAGAGTTCTGGAAGAAGGTATAGAGAGTGCACAGAGTTCTGGAAGAAGGTATGCAGAGCGCTCAGAGTTCTGGAAGAAAGTATGAAGGATGCACAGAGTTCTGGAAGAAGGTATGGAGAGTGCACAGAGTTCTGGAATAATGTATACAGCGTGCACAGCGTTCTGAAAAAGTGTATACAAAGGGCACAGCATTCTGGAAGAAGGTATGGAGAGTGCACAGTGTTCTGGAAGAAGGTATGCAGAGTGCACAGAGTTCTGGAAGAAGGTATGCAGAGCGCACAGAGTTCTGGAAGAAGGTATGCAGAGCGCACAGAGTTCTGGAAGAAGGTATGCAGAGCGCACAGAGTTCTGGAAGAAGGTATGGAGAGTGCACAGAGTTCTGGAAGAAGGTATGGAGAGTGCACAGAGTTCTGGAAGAAGGTATGCAGAGCGCACAGAGTTCTGGAGAAAAGTATGAAGGATTGACAGAGTTCTGGAAGAAGGTATGGAGAGTGCACAGAGTTCTGGAATAATGTATAGAGCGTGCACAGCGTTCTGAAAAAGTGTATACAAAGGGCACAGCATTCTGGAAGAAGGTATGGAGAGTGCACAGAGTTCTGGAAGAAGGTATGGAGAGTGCACAGAGTTCTGGAAGAAGGTATGCAGAGCGCACAGAGTTCTGGAAGAAGGTATGCAGAGTGCACAGAGTTCTGGAAGAAGGTATGCAGAGCGCACAGAGTTCTGGAGGAAGGTATGGAGAGTGCACAGAGTTCTGGAAGAAGGTATGCAGAGCGCACAGAGTTCTGGAAGAAGGTATGGAGAGTGCACAGAGTTCTGGAAGAAGGTATAGAGAGTGCACAGAGTTCTGGAAGAAGGTGTGCAGAGCGCTCAGAGTTCTGGAAGAAAGTATGAAGGATGCACAGAGTTCTGGAAGAAGGTATGGAGAGTGCACAGAGTTCTGGAATAATGTATACAGCGTGCACAGCGTTCTGAAAAAGTGTATACAAAGGGCACAGCATTCTGGAAGAAGGTATGGAGAGTGCACAGTGTTCTGGAAGAAGGTATGCAGAGTGCACAGAGTTCTGGAAGAAGGTATGCAGAGCGCACAGAGTTCTGGAAGAAGGTATGCAGAGCGCACAGAGTTCTGGAAGAAGGTATGCAGAGCGCACAGAGTTCTGGAAGAAGGTATGGAGAGTGCACAGAGTTCTGGAAGAAGGTATGGAGAGTGCACAGAGTTCTGGAAGAAGGTATGCAGAGCGAACAGAGTTCTGGAGAAAAGTATGAAGGATACACAGAGTTCCGGAAGAAGGTATGGAGAGTGCACAGAGTTCTGGAATAATGTATACAGCGTGCACAGCATTCTGAAAAAGTGTATACAAAGGGCACAGCATTCTGGAAGAAGGTATGGAGAGTGCACAGAGTTCTGGAAGAAGGTATGGAGAGTGCACAGAGTTCTGGAAGAAGGTATGCAGAGCGCACAGAGTTCTGGAAGAAGGTATGCAGAGTGCACAGAGTTCTGGAAGAAGGTATGCAGAGCGCACAGAGTTCTGGAAGAAGGTATGGAGAGTGCACAGAGTTCTGGAAGAAGGTATGCAGAGCGCACAGAGTTCTGGAAGAAGGTATGGAGAGTGCACAGAGTTCTGGAAGAAGGTATAGAGAGTGCACAGAGTTCTGGAAGAAGGTATGCAGAGCGCTCAGAGTTCTGGAAGAAGGTATGCAGAGTGCACAGAGTTCTGGAAGAAGGTATGGAGAGTGCACAGAGTTCTGTAAGAAGGTATGGAGAGTGCACAGAGTTCTGGAATAATGTATACAGCGTGCACAGCGTTCTGAAAAAGTGTATACAAAGGGCACAGCATTCTGGAAGAAGGTATGGAGAGTGCACAGTGTTCTGGAAGAAGGTATGCAGAGTGCACAGAGTTCTGGAAGAAGGTATGCAGAGCGCACAGAGTTCTGGAAGAAGGTATGCAGAGCGCACAGAGTTCTGGAAGAAGGTATGCAGAGCGCACAGAGTTCTGGAAGAAGGTATGGAGAGTGCACAGAGTTCTGGAAGAAGGTATGGAGAGTGCACAGAGTTCTGGAAGAAGGTATGCAGAGTGCACAGAGTTCTGGAAGAAGGTATGGAGAGTGCACAGAGTTCTGGAAGAAGGTATGGAGAGTGCACAGAGTTCTGGAAGAAGGTATGCAGAGCGCACAGTGTTCTGGAAGAAGGTATGGAGAGTGCACAGAGTACTAGAAGAAGGTATGCAGAGTGCACAGATTTCTGGAAGAAGGTATGGAGAGTGCACAGAGTTCTGGAAGAAGGTATGCAGAGCGCACAGAGTTCTGGAAGAAGGTATGGAGAGTGCACAGAGTTCTGGAAGAAGGTATGCAGAGTGCACAGAGTTCTGGAAGAAGGTATGGAGAGTGCGCAGAGTTCTGGAAGAAGGTATGCAGAATGCACAGAGTTCTGGAAGATTGTATACAGTGTGCACTGAGTTCTGGAAAAGGGTATACGGTGTGCACAGAGTTCTGGAAGATGGTATACAGAGAGTACAGCGTTCTGGAAGAAGGTATGCAGAGTGCACAGAGTTCTGGAAGAAGGTATGCAGAGTGCACAGAGTTCTGGATTGAAAGTATGCAGAGTGCACAGAGTTCTGGGAGAAGGTATGCAGAGTGCACAGAGTTCTGGAAGTAGGTATGCATAGGGTACAGAGTTCTGGAAGAAGGTATACAGAGTGCACAGAGTTCTGGAAGAAGGTATGCAGAGTGCACAGACTTCTGGGAGAAGGTATGCAGAGTGCACAGGGTTCTGGAAGAAGGTATGCATAGGGTGCATAGAGTTCAGGAAGAAAGTATGAAGGATGCACAGAGTTCTGGAAGTAGGTATGCAGAGTGCACAGAGCTCAGGACGAAAGTATACAGAGGGCACAGAGTTCAGGAAGCAGGTATGCAGAGTGCACAGAGTTCTGGAAGAAGGTATGTAGGGTGCAAAGAGTTCTGGAATAATGTATACAGCGTGCACAGCGTTCTGAAAAAGTGTATACAGTGTGCACAGAGTTTTGGAAGAAGGTATGGAGAGTGCACAGAGTTCTGGAAGAAGGTATGGAGAGTGCACAGAGTTCTGGAAGAAGGTATGCAGAGCGCACAGAGTTCTGGAAGAAGGTATGGAGAGTGCACAGAGTTCTGGAAGAAGGTATGGAGAGTGCACAGAGTTCTGGAAGAAGGTATGCAGAGCGCACAGAGTTCTGGAAGAAAGTATGAAGGATGCACAGAGTTCTGGAAGAAGGTATGTAGGGTGCAAAGAGTTCTGGAATAATGTATATAGCGTGCACAGCGTTCTGAAAAAGTGTATACAAAGGGCACAGCATTCTGGAAGAAGGTATGGAGAGTGCACAGAGTTCTGGAAGAAGGTATGGAGAGTGCACAGAGTTCTGGAAGAAGGTATGCAGAGCGCACAGAGTTCTGGAAGAAGGTATGCAGAGCGCACAGAGTTCTGGAAGAAGGTATGCAGAGCGCACAGCGTTCTGGAAGAAGGTATGGAGAGTGCACAGAGTTCTGGAAGAAGGTATGCAGAGCGCACAGAGTTCTGGAAGAAGGTATGGAGAGTGCACAGAGTTCTGGAAGAAGGTATGCAGAGTGCACAGAGTTCTGGAAGAAGGTATGGAGAGTGCACAGAGTTCTGGAAGAAGGTATGGAGAGTGCACAGAGTTCTGGAAGAAGGTATGCAGAGCGCACAGAGTTCTGGAAGAAGGTATGGAGAGTGCACAGAGTTCTGGAAGAAGGTATGCAGAGTGCACAGAGTTCTGGAAGACGGTATGGAGAGTGCACAGAGTTCTGGAAGAAGGTATGCAGAGCGCACAGAGTTCTGGAAGAAGGTATGGAGAGTGCACAGAGTTCTGGAAGAAGGTATGCAGAGTTGTTGGACAGGCCACATGAAGGGCTCGCTCCCTCCCCGCCGGACAGAGCCCGGACACCGGCTCGCCAGGTACGACCCACCGAAGCCACCCACAAACCATCCCCTGCGGGACGCCTGCTCCCGGACATCTCTGTATCGCTGGCCCGGGCCACCGGCAGCACCTGCTGGGTGTCTGGACTCCCTCATCCCGGACCTCCCGACCTCCAAGTGCGAGGGTCCGGACATCAAAGGGCGCCAGACCTATAACTGGGGCAGCCCCAGAGCAGGAAGGAGTTGTATCCTGGAGTCGAGAGACACCTAGAAGAACTCATCCTTGACGAACTGCTGGCGCTGCCGCAGCCCTGCCTTGTGAACTGTCGTCCTGCCTGCTGGCGCTGCCGCGGCCCTCTGCAATCTTCATCCTCGCCGGGACCTGCTGGCGCTGCCGCGGCCCGTTGTAACTACCATCTTCGTCCGGACCTGCTGGCGCTGCCGCGGCCCGTTGTAACTACCATCTTCGTCAGGACCTGCTGGCGCTGCCGCGGACCGTTGCTACCTTCGATCATCTCGGGACCTGCTGGCGCTGCCGCGGCCCGTCTTCCTAGAACGCTGAGCTCGAGGATTGTGAGCTACCCAGCATCTCATCGCAACTGCCAGATTGGTAACAAGACTGTCCCGCTACCCCCTATTTCCCATCCAAGAGACTAGAATCGAGGGGACCCCTGAGTCCTGACCTCCTTGTACCATTCTACCTTACTTCAAGATTGCTTATAAAGAACGTTAAACCTTATCTTTGTGTGGTGTCCATCTGTGGGGGGGGAAGTTACTTGTCTGTATGATCGCTGGAGACGGCTCTCCCCGGAGACCTCTCCCCTTGTCCTCGGCCGACCCTCCAGGTCCCGTCTAACATTGGTGGCCAGCGGCGCGATCCGAACCAACGCGTAATCGTACAGAAAGCAACTCACCCCATGACAAAACCACAATGTCGACCCAAGAGAGCGGATCTACAGAGAAATTCCAAATGGAAAAACTGGAGGAATACAGCCATCGAGAATTAAAACAATTATGTATGGAACTGGGCATTGCTACCACCGGTCTGAGCACAAAAGATGACTTTAAACACGCCCTAGAATCGTGGGCGGAAGCAAATACCGCCGGTCCCCGGGACCAACACATCGAAGCACCGGAGACGAGCACCGCTCCTTCCGAAGAAAGGAGAGCGGGTCTCTCCCGGGAAGAGATCCAAGGGCGAGAAAAAAGCAGACTGCACGAATTAGAGTTGGCACGGCTCAAGTTGGATGGAGAACTAAAACTAGCGGAACAAAAAATGAACCTAGAACACTTACGGCTCCGAGAAGAGCGGGAAGAAAAGCAAAGACAAAGAGAGTTCGAAGAAAAAAGACTGGCATACGAACACGAGCGCAAACTGGCAGAGATAGAACTACGGAAGCAAAACAAAGACCTGGGGGTGCCCGAGCCACCGCGCACCCCAGGAGCTACAGAACCAAAGGTCCACATCCCCAAAGATGTCGTCCGAGAGTATTACCGAAACGACGACATACAACAGTGGTTCAAGGCCTACGAGATCGCCATGGCCTCCCACCGGATCGATCGAAGTGACTGGGGAGCCGGTCTATGGGGGAGGTTCGTCAATGAAGGCCGCGATGCCCTGTTACAGCTCCCGGACCATCAAATGACGTCCTATGACCACATGAAGGCCGCCCTCCTCACTCGATATGGGCTTACACCCGAAATGTACCGCCAGAGGTTCCGCGACTGCACCCGAATCCCGGGTACAATCTGGGTGGAATATGTAAACTATTTCAGCCGAGCCTTCGAGGGATGGATCAAGGGGAGCCACGTAACGACCTACGAGCAGCTTTTTAACCTCATCGTGTGGGAGCACCTCTCCAACAACTGCTTTGTCGAGCTCAGGCAGCACCTCCTCGACAGTAAATTGACTGATCCACGGCAGCTCGCCGCCGAAGCTGACCGATGGGAAAGCACCCGAGTGGGCCGGGGTGGGCCGAACGAGCAGAACCGGAACAACCAAGGTCATCACCGTCCCCGCGGAGGAGGAGGAGGCCAGGGCCGGGGGAAAGACACCGCCCCGGCCGCTCCCGCTACCAGCACCCCGCCCCCGGCCGGCCGGGGCAACCCCCCGATGTGCCCGGGATTCAGAGCCAATGTCACGTGTCACCGATGCCAACGAGTCGGCCACTACGCCAATGACCCGAACTGCCCAAAGAACCAGACTCCGGGGCCCCGCCAGGTAGCTGCCGCTGCCCTAGGAGAAGAGCAAGTCTACGAAGAACAGGAAGAATACGAGCAGGAGCAACCAGAGTGGGAACCGGCCGCCATGGTCCTGGCGTGCCTAGGGGGAAGAGACATGATCCCGCGGGCTCCCCTACCCGCCAACACCAGAAAGTACAGTCAGTGGGTGAATATAAATGGGCACAAGGCTGAAGCCCTACGTGACACGGGGGCCAGTGTGACGGCCGTCCGCTGTCACCTGGTAACCCCGGAACAAATCCTGCCGAACATTCTCTGCCCCGTCCGATCAGCCGACAATTCTGAAAGCCTGTGTCGGATGGCCTGCGTCCCATTCGAATGGGGAGGAGTATCCTGCATGCTGAAGGTGACGGTCCGCGATGATGCCCCCGTGGACTGTCTCCTGGGGAACGATCTCGAGAGTTCCCCGTGGGCCACTGTGGAAAGAAGAGAGCACCTGGGGATGTTGGGCCTCCCGGACTGGGCGTGCGTAACCACCCGGTCCATGGCCGCCCGCGCCATCCCCCGACCTGAAGAACCCGAATGGCCAGCACCTCCTCCCCCGGTCGCTCCAGTGGGGGACGCCGACCATGCCAACCCCCCGGAACAAACCCAAGAAGGGCTCGCTCAGCCACAGGACCTTCCAGACCTGGCTCAGTGGCGTCAAGAAGGGGGTCCCACCCAGAAACAATTCTGTCAAGAGCAAAAGACCTGTCCCTCCCTCGAGGGACTACGACAGCAAGCCCTCGCCCAGAGTGTGGGAGATACCGCCGGGGCCCACTGGATCTATTGGGACAATGACCTATTGTACAGCGAGCAAAGAATCACGGAATTGGGGGCCAGTCGAGTGTTGGTGGTGCCCCTCCGTTTTAGAGATTTCCTGTTGAACTTGGCCCACGATGTCCCCCTGGCTGGACACTTGGGACAGGACAAAACCTACAACCGCCTGGTGACCCACTTTTACTGGCCAAAAATGAGAAATGACGTCCTCAACCACTGCCGGTCCTGCCCCACTTGCCAGGCCAGCGGGAAGAGCGGCCGCAAACTCAAGGCACCCCTGCAGCCATTCCCGGTCGTTACCACCCCGTTCGAAAAGGTGGGAATAGACATTGTGGGGCCTCTGGACCCCCGAACAGCACAAGGGCATCGATTCATCCTGGTACTGGTAGACCACGCCACCCGCTATCCCGAGGCCGTTCCCCTTCGCACTATAACAGCACCGGTGGTCGGCCGAGCCTTAATGGGGATCTTCTCCCGGGTGGGATTCCCCCGGGAGGTCGTCAGCGACAGAGGCACAAACTTTATTTCAAAATATATGAAATCCCTCTGGCAGCAGTGCGGGGTCACCTACCGATTCACAACCCCCTATCACCCGCAAGGAAACGGACTGGTTGAGCGGTTCAACCGCACACTCAAGGGAATGATTATGGGGTTGGAAGAGCCCCTCCGCCGCCAGTGGGATGTGCTACTCCCGTGCCTCCTCTTCGCCTACCGAGAAGTCCCCCAGAAGTCCCTCGGCTTCAGCCCCTTCGAACTCTTGTACGGACACCCTGTTCGAGGGCCCCTCAGCCTAGTCAAAGAAGGTTGGGAGATGGCCCCTCTGAAAACCCCTCCAGACGTCTACAAGTACCTCCTGACCCTACGCAATCAAACCAGACGATTCAGAGAGATCGCCAAAGCCAATCTGGAGGCCAGTCAGGAGGACATGAAAAAATGGTACGATCAAAATGCCTCCTCCATAGAGTTCGAACCTGGCCAGCAAGTATGGGTGATGTCCCCTACCGAACCTTGTGCCTTGCAGGATAAGTGGACAGGACCCTTCAAGGTGGTCGAGCGCAAGAGCCCCGTCACCTATCTCATCGACATGGAATCTCCCCGGACCCCCCTCCGGGTTCTCCACGCCAACAGACTCAAACCCCACTTTGTGCGCCCGGAGCTCAGCCTACTGATGGCTACAGACAGTGGAGCGGAGGAAGACTCCGAGCCTCTCCCTGACCTACTGAGGACCCGTGAAAAAGATGGTTCAGTCGACGGGGTCCAATTCTCGGATGCCCTAACCCCAGAGCAGCGCCAAGACTGTCGGGCCCTCCTGCTGCAATTTGCGTCCCTATTTTCCCTCACCCCCGGGGTCACCCCCTGGTGCTTGCACGACGTGGACACTGGGGACAGTCCCCCTATCAGACATCGGGCGTACCGCGTACCAGATTGGGTACGTGCCTGCATCCAAGAAGAAGTGGCTAAAATGCTCACACTCGGAGTCATCGAGCCCTCGGACAGCCCCTGGGCCAGCCCAGTCGTGCTGGTCCCCAAGGCTGCCGCCCCAGGCACCACCCCTGAGCTACGATTCTGCGTCGACTATCGGGGTCTGAACGCTGTCACCCGAACCGACGCTCACCCCATTCCCCGAGCAGATGAACTGGTCAACCGCATGGGGGCTGCCCGCTACCTGAGCATCTTCGATCTGACAGCGGGCTACTGGCAGATCGGCCTCACCCCCAGGGCCCAAGAACGATCCGCTTTCTCCACCTCGGATGGCCACTACCATTTCAAAGTGATGCCATTCGGCATGAAAAACGCTCCAGCAACCTTTCAACGACTTGTAAACCAGGTATTGGCGGGCCTCGAAGAGTTCAGTGCCGCCTACCTGGACGATATCGCGGTGTACAGCCGCCACTGGTCAGACCACCTCAGCCACCTCCGAGAGGTCCTGCAGGCCCTCCAACAGGCCGGCCTCACAATCAAGGCCAGCAAATGCCAGATTGGCCAGGGGTCCGTGACCTACCTCGGACACCAAGTGGGGAGCGGTCTGGTGGCCCCCCTCCAGCTCAAGATCGCTGCCATCCAGTCCTGGCAGCCACCCGTCACCCAAACCGAGGTCCGAGCCTTCTTGGGGCTCACCGGATACTACCGGCGGTTTGTGAAGGACTATGGCAGCATGTGGGGCCCCTCACGGCACTTACATCCAAGAACCAACCAAAAAGAGTCAACTGGACTCCCGACTGTCAAGCGGCCTTCGAAAAGCTGAAGGCCGCCATGTGCACCGCCCCTGTGCTCCAGGCTCCCGACTACAGCCGGGAGTTCATCGTCCAGACTGATGCCTCCGACCACGGCATTGGGGCCGTCCTCTCCCAGCTGAACCCCGAGGGAGTCGACCAACCAGTGGCCTTCATCAGCAGATGCCTACTGGCCCGGGAACAGCGCTGGAGCACCATCGAGAGGGAGGCCTTCGCAGTGGTATGGGCCCTCAAGAAGCTCCGGCCCTACCTCTTCGGCACCCACTTTCGGGTGCAAACAGATCATCGCCCCCTGCAATGGCTAATGCAGATGCGGGGGGAGAATCCCAAGCTGTTGCGATGGTCCATCTCGCTGCAGGGAATGGACTTCACTGTGGAGCACCACACTGGCCAGGATCACGCCAACGCGGATGGCCTGTCACGCTTTTTCCGCCTCGACGAGGAAAGTCCCCAAGAGGATGGGTGACTCTCCCCGCCTTCAGCTGGGGGGGACGCATGTTGGACAGGCCACATGAAGGGCTCGCTCCCTCCCCGCCGGACAGAGCCCGGACACCGGCTCGCCAGGTACGACCCACCGAAGCCACCCACAAACCATCCCCTGCGGGACGCCTGCTCCCGGACATCTCTGTATCGCTGGCCCGGGCCACCGGCAGCACCATTGCCCGGCCCAGCCGCCATCTTGGACCCTGCACCACGAGGCCGCGTGGCCTCAGCTCGACTCCAACACTGGGCCTGGCCAGGCCCCGACAGCCCGGCACCACCATCCACCCAGGAGGTGAACGGACCACTTGGCAGGTCAATGGGAGAAAGAAGTGTCGATGGCTCTCCCCCGCCAGGTGCCGATCGCCCCCAGCCTCCCCGGGCGCTGGCTCCACCCCCCTGCTGGGTGTCTGGACTCCCTCATCCCGGACCTCCCGACCTCCAAGTGCGAGGGTCCGGACATCAAAGGGCGCCAGACCTATAACTGGGGCAGCCCCAGAGCAGGAAGGAGTTGTATCCTGGAGTCGAGAGACACCTAGAAGAACTCATCCTTGACGGACTGCTGGCGCTGCCGCAGCCCTGCCTTGTGAACTGTCGTCCTGCCTGCTGGCGCTGCCGCGGCCCTCTGCAATCTTCATCCTCGCCGGGACCTGCTGGCGCTGCCGCGGCCCGTTGTCACTACCATCTTCGTCGGGACCTGCTGGCGCTGCCGCGGCCCGTTGTAACTACCATCTTCGTCGGGACCTGCTGGCGCTGCCGCGGACCGTTGCTACCTTCGATCATCTCGGGACCTGCTGGCGCTGCCGCGGCCCGTCTTCCTAGAACGCCGAGCTCGAGGATTGTGAGCTACCCACCATCTCATCGCAACTGCAAGATTGGTAACAAGACTGTCCCGCTACCCCCTTTTTCCCATCCAAGAGACTAGAATCGAGGGGACCCCTGAGTCCTGACCTCCTTGTACCATTCTACCGTACTTCAAGATTGCTTATAAAGAACGTTAAACCTTATCTTTGTGTGGTGTCCATCTGTGGGGGGGGAAGTTACTTGTCTGTACGATCGCTAGAGACGGCTCTCCCCGGAGACCTCTCCCCTTGTCCTCGGCCGACCCTCCAGGTCCCGTCTAACAAGAGTGCACAGAGTTCTGGAAGAAGGTATGGAGAGTGCACAGAGTTCTGGAAGAAGGTATGGAGAGTGCACAGAGTTCTGGAAGAAGGTATGCAGAATGCACAGAGTTCTGGAAGATTGTATACAGTGTGCACTGAGTTCTGGAAAAGGGTATACGGTGTGCACAGAGTTCTGGAAGATGGTATACAGAGAGTACAGCGTTCTGGAAGAAGGTATGCAGAGTGCACAGAGTTCTGGATTGAAAGTATGCAGAGTGCACAGAGTTCTGGGAGAAGGTATGCAGAGTGCACAGAGTTCTGGAAGAAGGTATGCATAGGGTACAGAGTTCTGGAAGAAGGTATGCAGAGTGCACAGAGTTCTGGATTGAAAGTATGCAGAGTGCATAGAGCTCTGGTAGAAGGGATGCAGAGGGCACAGAGTTCTGGGAGAAGGTATGCAGAGTGCACAGAGTTCTGGAAGAAGGTATGCATAGGGTACAGAGTTCTGGAAGAAGGTATGCAGAGTGCACAGAGTTCTGGATTGAAAGTATGCAGAGTGCATAGAGCTCTGGTCGAAGGTATGCAGAGGGCACACAGTTCTGGATTGAAAGTATGCAGAGTGCATAGAGCTCTGGTCGAAGGTATGCATAGGGTACAGAGTTCTGGAAGGAGGTATGCAGAGGGCACGGAGTTCTGGATTGAAAGTATGCAGGATGCATAGAGCTCTGGTCGAAGGTATGCAGAGTGCACAGAGCTCTGGATTGAAAGTATGCAGAGGGCACAGAGCTCTGGTCGAAGGTATGCAGAGTGCACAGAGCTCAGGATTGAAAGTATGCAGGGTGCATAGAGCTCTGGTCGAAGGTATGCAGAGTGCACAGAGCTCTGGATTGAAAGTATGCAGAGGGCACAGAGCTCTGGTCGAAGGTATGCAGAGTGCACAGAGCTCTGGATTGAAAGTATGCAGGGTGCATAGAGCTCTGGTCGAAGGTATGCAGAGTGCACAGAGCTCTGGATTGAAAGTATGCAGAGGGCACAGAGCTCTGGTCGAAGGTATGCAGAGTGCACAGAGCTCTGGATTGAAAGTATGCAGAGGGCACAGAGCTCTGGATTGAAAGTATGCAGGGTGCATAGAGCTCTGGTCGAAGGTATGCAGAGTGCACAGAGCTCTGGATTGAAAGTATGCAGAGTGCACAGAGCTCTGGATTGAAAGTATGCAGAGGGCACAGCTCTGGTCGAAGGTATGCAGAGTGCACAGAGCTCTGGATTGAAAGTATGCAGGGTGCATAGAGCTCTGGAAGAAGGTATGCAGAGTGCACAGAGTTCTGGATTGAAAGTATGCAGAGTGCACAGCTCTGGTCGAAGGTATGCAGAGTGCACAGAGTTCTGGATTGAAAGTATGCAGAGTGCACAGCTCTGGTTGAAGGTATGCAGAGTGCACAGAGTTCTGGATTGAAAGTATGCAGAGGGCACAGCTCTGGTCGAAGGTATGCAGAGTGCACAGAGCTCTGGATTGAAAGTATGCAGGGTGCATAGAGCTCTGGAAGAAGGTATGCAGAGTGCACAGAGCTCTGGATTGAAAGTATGCAGAGGGCACAGCTCTGGTCGAAGGTATGCAGAGTGCACAGAGCTCTGGATTGAAAGTATGCAGAGTGCATAGAGCTCTGGTCGAAGGTATGCACAGTGCACAGAGTTCTGGAAGAAGGTATGCAGAGTGCACAGAGTTCTGGATTGAAAGTATGCACAGTGCACAGAGTTCTGGAAGAAGGTATGCAGAGTGCACAGAGTTCTGGATTGAAAGTATGCCGAGTGCACAGAGCTCTGGTAGAAGGGATGCAGAGGGTACAGAGTTCTGGATTGAAAGTATGCCGAGTGCACAGAGCTCTGGTAGAAGGGATGCAGAGGGCACAGAGTTCTGGATTGAAAGTATGCCGAGTGCACAGAGCTCTGGTAGAAGGGATGCAGAGGGTACAGAGTTCTGGATTGAAAGTATGCCGAGTGCACAGAGCTCTGGTAGAAGGGATGCAGAGGGCACAGAGTTCTTGAAGTCAGGGCAGAGTTCTTACTAATATGCAGCAGTTCTTGATCTACGCACTCAGCGCGGTGCCAGGCAGCGGTACTCACGCAGGGGCACCTACCTTCTTCCTTGGCACCTGCTCCAGAGCCCCCACCGTGGGCACAGAGGGCACCGGGGTCCCGGCCTTGCCCTTCCTCTTGAGCCCTTCCATCTTGTCTCCACGGGTGCGGTCCTGATTCTTGGTTCCTTGTGTATTGCTGTGGGGTTGTGTACCCTGTTGCGCTGTATTGCAGACTGTTCTGCGTTGTAGAAGTGTGTCTTGTGTTTTGTCACGCGAGATTGCTTTTTGTTGTTGCGCTGCGCTATGGGCTGTTGTACTTTGGTGTTTTATCGGATGTCATTTGCTGTTATGGCAGGTTGTGTTGTGTTACAGGAGCGGTTTGTGTAGCATGGTGTTCTGCTGAGATTGTGTTATGGGATGGTGCGTTGCATTGTGTTGTGGGATCAGGTGCTGGATAGTGGTATAGGACAGGATTGTGTGAAAGGGTGGGTATGTTTTGTTATTGTGGAGATAGTGTGTTGCTTTGTCGTGGGGTGATGTGTTGTATTGTGTTATAGAATTATGTGTTGTGCTGCATTATAGAGCGGTTTGTGTGTTGTTGTGAGATGCTGTGTTGTGTCATGGGATGCTGTGATGTTATGGGACGCTGTGTTGTGTCTTGGATTGACGTGTGGTAGTGTTATGAGATCTTGTGTTGTGTCATGTGATGGTGTGCTGTTGTTATGAGATACTATGTTGTGTCATGTGAGGTGTTGTTTTGTAATGAGCTGCTCTCCTGTGTCATGGGAATGTGTGGTGTTGTAGTGAGATGTTGTGTTGTCTTATCTTGTGTGATGTGTTGTTGTGGAACGCTGTGTTGTGACGCTGTGTTGTGTTATGACAATCATGGTGGCGTGTGTTGTTATGAGACACTGTGCATTGTCGTGCGATGCTGTGTTGTCTCGCAGCAGGGGGTGGAGTGTTGCGGTGTGTCCTGCGGTGGTGTGTGGTGTTGTGATGTCCTGTGTGGTGCGTTGCTGTGCTGAGGTGCCAGTGGTGCCCGCTGCCCCGCTCCCGGACCCTCTCAGGTGAGAGTGGCCCGGAGGCCGCCTGCAGAGGCCAGGGTGCGGCTGTTGTGTGGTGTGTTGTATCGCAGTGTGTCATGTGGTGGTGTGTGGTGTTGTGATGTCCTGTGTGGTGCGTTGCTGTGCTGTGGTGCCAGTGGTGCCCGCTGCCCTGCTCCCGGACCCTCTCAGGTGAGAGTGGCCCAGAGGCCGCCTCGGAGGTCCGGGGTGTGTCTGTTGTGTTGTGTGTTGTGGTGCCATGGTTGCAGGAGGGTTGGGGACAGGAAGCGGTGCAGGATTCCTGCAGGTGCGGCCGCCTGGCCTGAGTCTCTGCCAGCCCCCTCCCCCACCCCCTCCTCCAAACCCTTTAGGTTTCACGTCTGTAATTACTGTGACTACATCAAACAGTTGGAGAAACGGTAACAAGTACTCGTCTCATCAGCTGCTCAATGAAGCGGGTCTGACCCTCCGACGCGTCCTCGAAGCGCTTCGAAGCGGGACTCGCAGTGACTAATTACAACCAAAGCCGCCCCCCCCCCCCCTCCCGGCTGTGAACCCGACAGTGTTTGGTTTGCATAGCATGCAGGGCTAACACCCCTCCCTCCCCCCCCCCCCAGCAGGGGCAGGGGCAGGTAACCGCCCCTAAATGTGCCCCAAGCAGGTGGCAGCCGTGTAACCTGACAGACAGCTCTGCTGCACCATTGCCCTTGACTGTACCCACTCTGGGACTGAAAACCCACTGAGCTATCCTGTGCTGGCTGCACACTCTGTGGGTGCAGGGAGTGAGGCGGGAAGAGAGGCGGGAAGGAGGAGGGGCCCCGGGGCCTGAATGGTTGTAATGTCTCCTGGTGAGTGGCACCGAGGCTAGCAGGACGCTTTGCTTCACAGTTCAGCACACTTTTAAAGCAACTCGAGACAACGTTTTAAACACAGATCCCACTGCCCTCCCCTGCTTGGACGGCTGACACATAAGAGCTGGGAGAAGTTCTTCTTTGTAGACCTCCCGGGCCCAGCTGCCGAAGATCACGCATCGAGTCTGCAGCTTGCTTAAGATTGTTGCGTGCTTATCTAGGTTCCTGATCGATACTGTGACCTTATGCCCCTATTCGGCTATAAATCCATTTATTCCCTATATTGGCATAACCGTTCAAGTGCGATTTTCTGAAAAGTCATCTCTGGCCTCACACGAACAGAGCCACATTCCAGCATGACTCTCTGCTACTTCCTTTGCGACCAATTAGTGCAATGACAGAGCAGCAGCCACTATCTGATATTCCTAGATAACACTCCGAGTTCTTCAACAAGATAAAAACTTAGCAAACCTGGAAATCCCCGCTTGCTATGTTTTGATTAGTAATGGAACTCTAATGAGCAACTGATAACTGTCACTTCCTAGTGACATCTTTAATTGACGTCTTATGTCCAGCAAACTTGCGTCAAACCCGGCACCTGTCAGGTATAAATATTACCAACGTTGCCTTAAGCAATGCGAAACTGTGAGCTGTTAGCTGTGAGCGAACCTGTTGCTGATGCCAGCTGCCTGCATGACCCCGTGTTGGTAACAACTAGCACTCTGTCGCTGCAGCCTGCTATCCTGTGGTGGTGAAGCTACTGATTACCATTATCGCCGCTACAGCGCGAACTGTGGTTCAGTACGCTTGAGGAGCCGAGCAGCCGTCCTCTGCGAAGACATCCAGCCCAGCTGCCCGCGGACGCTGTCCCCCCTCCTTCCTCGACGCGCTGAGAGAAGCCGCTGCATTTCTCGTGCAGAGAAATCCAGTCCCGGCGCTTCCAGTTTACCCTCGCGGGTGACTGGGATATCGAGAGAGACCCCTGAAGGAGATACCAATCCTCCATCATTCTATTCAGAGGTATGGTGTTGACTAAACCCTTAGACGAGAATTCTTGGAACAAACCTTGGCAAAACCAACTTAACTTAAGCTACTTACTTGCTCCCCTTCTCACGTGTTAGGCTTAGGTCAGGCACACTGGGGTAGGCTTAGTTAGAAGCACCAGTTGAGTATGTTAGCCTAATGTATATATGACTGTATATATGTTTTATTACTTTTAAACCATTGTATGGCTAAGAAACCATATCAATGCTTTTACAGTTCTATTTCGCAATCCTTATCTTACTGTACGTACTTTTTATAATAACAGTTATTGCAATTGTGGCAATACATTTCTCTTGTACGAGAAGAAAGACTGTTCAATAAATGTTAACCCTTTATTGATAAACGCCCGTCTCTCTATTCTCTACATACCATGAAAGTAAACTGCACTAGACTGACTGAGTGAAATCTGTGTCTATTGTTTCACACGACCCTAGAGATCGACTCTTGATCTGAGGAGCAAAGTTGTCATGTTGCACGGTTGTTGGAAAGCTGAATCCCTTCTTGTCTGTGCCAAGGAAGCTGATCACTTCCTATGCAGAGAAGAAAGTTTCCAGTGACCTCTGAGCTAGTTGGTAACACAACCCAATTAAGTTTAGCATAGTCAGTGGAGGCCTGGAATATAAGCAGTTCCACGTCGATACTACTGTTTATGTTATTCCAATGCGCAGGGCCTAGTGGGAAACTAGGAACTACACTACATGGCGCCCAACGTTTGGTAAGGCGATAAACTAACGTAAGACTTGTAGAGTAACTCAGTCGTGCATATTTCACACCCCTTTCGCCCGTAAATACTCCAATAGACGTCTGGAGTGGGTGAAAGGTTAAAATCCGCCCGACCTTAGTAGGAAGAGATTCCTATGTAAAGCTCTGGTTTATTCAACGTTGAAGGATACAGTGTTCCAAAATATTGTGCATCTAATCTTTGTCTCCTTGGAGACCTACTCTGCAAAACTCGCATTTTTACAATGCCAGAAAACGGAGCCCCTGGGGCCGCAGTAGATGCGACTCAGCAAGGTCCCGAATACACAGACCCGGATGCTATTATCATCCCGGTCCAGTTAAGAAGATCTATAACTTTAAAACTTATAGAAAACGGACTGCCACCTCAAGGTGGTACAGTAATTTTCGTGATAGAGGCTCACGAGTATCGGCAGACAGAGGTATTCTATTCATGGATAAACTTTCCAGCGGTAAACGCTATAACACAAGAGTTTCACTATTACAAAATAGAGGAACCTCCGGGAGAGTACGCTCCTTTCGAGGAGGTTGAAATCCCACTTAAATTTCAAGAGCACCTGCTCTGGTTTAATGGCGCCCTAAAACACAATGATCACATAACTAGGCTCGGTCCACTAGGTAGACCAGGAGCCACGTGGCCGGTTCTAGCCAGCTACACACCACATCCTGACATTGCAAGAATGTCTAGAGAAGAGCTGTTAGCACAGCTAAACACATTAATAAAAATACATAGGCAATTAGTCCAATATGTAATGCGGACTGCAACAGTCCAGCCAGCTGTTAATTCACACCAGCTGACCCCTCATCAGGGGAACACAAATAAAATTACACCACAGAACATACAGTCATGTCTTGGTAAAACACCCGTAAAACGGGAACAAATTCCTTTCTGGTTAGCCCAGAAAATCACTCAAATAGAGGCAGTATTTCCTGATACTACCCCTATTGAGAAACACAGAATCTTGACCATCTGCCTTCCTATGGGAATCGCACCACACGTGGAGGACTGTGACACTTGGGGTACAGTCTTTGCTTCCATTTACACAAAAACACACGGTGTTCCGTCTATGGCGGTAATACCAGACGTGCTAAAACAGATTCAAAATGAATTCGGTCCAGAGCCCGCTTTAAATCTAGGTATGAAATTACTGAAAGACTTCAAGCAGGTCACGGCTATATTATTAGCCAACGTAAAGGGAGAAGCAGCATCTGTGGCGATTCGCCAGAAGTTGAGGGAAACAGATATAAAAGATCCTGTTGAGCTTGCAAAAATCATAGAAAAATGCTATGAAGAATTAGGTAGAGACAGCTTGGGTGGAAAACCAGTTAAGCCCCAACTGCTCGAAAATCCTGAAAAATTATTTATTAAAAATAATTTAAACACTCCTAAAAAGAGCTGGGATGGAAATAAACAATCCACTCCCAAGGAAAAAGTTTTCCAGTCCAGAGGAAGGTCTCCTCGACGGAGGGAAAGAACTCCGACTCGAGAACGCCAGTCTCCCCAACGGGAGCCCTCTGAGAAAAGATATAACCTTAGAAATAGGGATAATATAAAAAAACCTGACAGATATCAAAGTATTGATACACGTCCCTCTCGATCTTTTCCACAGAATTCGGAAAGAAGAGGACGGTCAGACCCAGGAGAGCACACCAAGTCCAAAGACAAGGAACCTGCTCAAAATAAGAAATCTCAATTTCAGAAAAAGAAGGTAGCCAGTATTAGAGTAATCAACCATGCCGAGAATACTGAGGACACAGTTGAAAAACGGGGAGTGGGCATTGACAATGTTGGACAGTGCAGCAGAAATCAGTATAGCGCGCAAGATCTTGATGAGTCATCTGGAGACAGTGGACACGAATGAATTCATTCAGGTTGAAACTGCCGACGCCAGACTTAGCGAGCCCCATAAAATATACGAAATAACATTGCGTATAGAGGGTGATAAGACTAGGAAAATAAGAGGTCTATTTTGGGATAAGCTCTCAAAAGGCTATGATATTCTGTTAGCTGAAAAAGATTGGCCCCCAGAGTTTGTCCGGGAGTGCCCTCGTGGCGAAGAAGTGATTATGCCTGCCTTCTCGAATCACATACCGATTCATAAAAAATATACATATGCAAGGAAATGGGCAGTAGCCCAGGCACCTGCATTGTATAAAAATCATGTAGGATGGGATGAGGATTCTACGCCTCACAAAATCCAACTAAAAAGTGAACCAACTGCCCAACGGCAGTATCCCATAAAGCAAGAAGCTAAGAAACAGGTCAGGGAGATCTTAGATCAACTTGAGTACCAGGGGGTGATTGAAACATGCACCTCTCAAATGAACAATCCTTTGTTTCCTGTCTCCAAGCCAGACAATTCATATCGTCTAGTTTTGGACTACAGACATCTTAATACATGTTGCAAAACTTTTGCAGTACAAAACTCGCATAGTGCAGCCCTAATGAATAACATAGTTAGGAAAAAATACAAAACGGCATTAGACATTTCTAATGGTTTCTTTTGTCAAAACATTGCACCAGAAAGCAGATACTTGACCGCTTTCTCCGCATTTGGGTCGCAGAAAAAATTCTGTCGACTCCCACAAGGGTTCAAGAACAGCCCAGGACTATTCTCAGCTAGGGTAACAGAGTTACTACAAATCTATGATGATGAAGCATTATCTTACGTAGATGATATTTATCTCACAGACGACGACTTGGATACTCACTTGAAAAGAGTGAACACCATTATACTTGGGTTCGCAGCAGAGGGTTACAAATTCAACTTTAAAAAGTCTCGAATTGCCCATCTGACAGTACTGTTCTTAGGGTACGAATTATCAAGTGAAGGGAAAAGCCTAGCGGACAACTTCTTAGAGAAGTGCGCTGTACTCCAAGCTCCAAAAACGCTGAAGAATTTACAATCAATACTAGGTTTTCTGAATTTCGGAAGAACTTACATACTAAATTACGCAGAGAGGGTTAAACCTCTCTACGAACTAATTAAACCTGATTTAAAACAAATCAATTGGACTCAAAAACACACAGAAATTTTGAGATCACTGCAAACAGACATGTTAGCAAAAACAAAATTAGATACACGTGACAACACGATCGATCTTGTAATCCGAGTCATCTCAGGAAGATGCGGATTCACGTACCTAACCTCTAATGAGGGAGAAAAGGTACCAATTTCAATTAAATCTCACTTGTACACACAAGCAGAAAAAACATTCAGTCGCACAGAAAGAACTGTGAACGCAGTGCAAATCGCATTAGCAAATGAACGAGAACTAGCACACGGTAAACGGATTAATATCCTTACAGCGGAATCCGCCTTCGAGGCGCTATTCAGCCCAGTAAACCTGCCTACAGTGTCACTGGATCCGAAATGGATACAGTGTATAGATTCTCTAGGAGCGGAAGATGTGAAATACTATTTCGCCGCGCAATTTGAAGAACTGAATGATTTAGAATATGAAGAAGAATATCCTCTGCCAATCGAAATTCTGCCTCTCCCACAATACGCCTGTATAATCTATACAGATAGCTTTGTACAGCATTTTAATGTAGAGAGTAAATCCTACAATGCAGCATGTGCGATCATTAAAGGTCGTTGGCTGTGCGGTAAATTCAGACCGAAAGTAACAAAAACTGAATCAGTAAAGTACTGTTCGGTTCAAAGAACTGAAATCAGATCTTTAAAGATGGCGCTCGAAAATGCAGAACGCGAATTCCCCACATTTATCGTGTGCGATTCTCATTTTTGCGTCAACTCTTACAACAATAAGCTGCAGAGTTGGATCGAAAACGACTACAAAGATGACACAGGTGCCACAATAAAGCATAAATTGCTCTGGAACGAGGTAGCTCTTTTACACAAAGAACTACAAAAGACTCACGTGATTCACGCACAGAGTCTTCAACGTGATGGCGTTCACGTTGCAGGGAATTCATTGGCTAATACAGCCACCGCGGAAGCAACTAACCCGGCTTCCGTAGCCACAAAAAAGCGTACAGATAAGTACATAGACGGGGAAACCATGCTAGCAGTAAAAACGACCGTAAAAGGCGACTGTGCAGCACTACCCGTAAACTATCCACTCAATTATGCATACATAATCGATGCAAACTCCGTTCCTTTTGCTCGAATCCCTGGAGTGGGGGATAGAGTAATTCCAAACAGGAGCAGGAGGGGCTTCCTCTTACTGGAAGCACACATGGGGTTGGGACTGAGACACCAAACAATCAAAGCCTCTCTGAAAGAATTGCAATCAGAGTACTGGTGGCCAGGAATGAGTATAGATATTCAATGTTTTGCTCAAAAATGTGAAAACTGCAACAGAGATCGCAGAAATGAACAGGCCAGGGTAGTTTCAGGATCCCTTCTAGACAGCATAAGGCGGTCTATCTGCGCAATCAAAAAAGAGAAGCGCGTCCCAGTGTACACAGTTAAGACGAAAAGCATTTAAAAAATGAGGTCCCCAGCGCTCGGCTGACGCTAGAACGGTTATAAAAGATTAGCGAGTCCATATCGGCACATACGCAATTACCACGTTCCATTCTGACCAGGGTCCTGCTTTCAGCTCTCGAGCTTATAGGGAGGCCATGGCCAGCATGGGAATTGGGTTGCGGTATTCTTGTCCGTCGCACAAGTGTGGTAGAAAGAAAAAACCGGGATATAAAGCAATCTATAACTGCGAAGGTATTAGGTTCAGGCGCTGGGTGGGTCAAACATTTAATAAGTGTCCAGACTAGTCTTAACAACATGCCAAGAAATTCTCTAAAAGGTTTCAGCCCATACGAACTATTGTTCGGAATTAGAATGAACGTTCAGGACCTCGATAGTCAGATGTCAGTGGTACAAGAAGAAACAAAGCAGTTTGAAGTAAAAGACCGTTTGGCTGTTTTACAGGAACTGAATGAAACAAGAAAATCATTAAGCAACATAAAGTTAAAGCAACAGCCAAGTACCACTGACGAGGCACCACCCGCAACAGCCCCAGCAAGGCCTGTCTGGATTCCAAAGATTGGGGATCTAGTCAGAGAAAAGATCGCGGTGAAGAAGGAATTTGGGCCTTCTTACAGAAAAGCAGTACCTGTCTTGGCAGTCACCGGAACAAGATCGGTTGTGCTACCGCCCCTTGCTGGTAAAAAGGAGAACAGAGTCGTGTCCATCGACCTGGTAAAACCACAAGCATGTGGCCTATAATCAACAGTAGGCCCAGTGGACTCCCAAGAAACAACAGAATACCCAAACTTGCAACAATCCAAGAGGTTCAAACTGAAAGACTAATCACATTCGATCAGCCTGCAGTGCACAATGAAGGACTATGCAATAATGCCATGGAACTCGTGCCTCTTGAAACACAGATTGAAACAGTTCGTCAAGAAACAACACCAGTCTACACTAATGTGGCATCAGAAAGTGCTACCGAGAGACAGATTGAAAGAACAATCCCATCAATTGACAGAACTGCCTCTGGTTATTTCATCAACTTCGACAACTTCTCTGAAGATTTAAATGATCCCGAAGTGATGCCAGAAACAAAAAAGTATTTTAAAGAAAAAGCAACGGAACTCTTTCATCAACTGAAGGAAATCTACCTAATTTCCCCGTGGCTAGAGTTCTGGTTTGGTCTAGGTGTATTTTTCCTCCTGCTTTGGCTCATCATGGTACTGTGTTTGGGAAAATTCATTGAGGGAAAATATATTACAATGGACACAGCAAGTCAGAACATCAACCTAGTCCTGAAACCACACAGATCATCCCACGTGAAGAAAAGAGAACTGTCAACAGTAAATGTCACAGCAATTCCAATACCTGGTGGGGTAGTATGGGAGAAAACAGACTATGAGATCTATGGTCCGGTCGAAATCCTGAAGTATCCTCATCAACTAAAGGTTTCCTTAAGTGACTTTGTGACACCGAGTACATTCTCTGATGATTGGGACTTTAACAGTATTAATGACATGATGTCTGATTTAGTAATGTCAGCTAGATTCACAGATCATGATTATTTACAAGGTTCATCTAGTTATGAGCAGTTATTCTGTTATACCCACTATGGGGATCATTACTTGCATAAATCTGCACAGCCTAGAAATGTTTTTATGTATAATCAATGGGAACATTGTGCTACACCACCTAAAAGCAGTTCTAAAGCATTTTTTGAGAAATTCAAATACTTCTCAGGGTTTAACACCAGTGATGCAGAAACGTTTTATTACAAACTGTTAGATAAAACAGGAATGAAAACAATGCTGACAAATTCTAAATTGATATATTCAGAAGCATTTTATGACAAAATGATGACATTTGGTTTTGATTATTGGAAAAATAATATTGAAACGAAAACAATTTGGGGTACAAAAGATTGGCAGGTGCAAGGCATAGAAGCACTATTTAGAACCTGCATGATACCAGAACAAATGTTATTTTTAAAATGACACTGTACACCAAACATCTTGTCTTGGCCTAGCCAAGAACAAAGAAATGAAAACACCGTCTATACCGAAGCCAATACCTGAAAATGCAACAGCTGATATTGAATTAGACGTGTCACAAATTTTACATTTCAACAGAACACATCCTGATTGGAAAAAGTGGTTAATCTGGCCTACAGACACAAATAGCTGTCAAGATAGGTTCCTGAATAAAACACAGGGGTTAAAAATGACCAGATTAGACTCTAGATACTCCCAGAGACAACATCCAGGGATTATAACAACATACAGTGTAGGGAAACTCTGCCTTGAATGGCTAACTACATCCACACTGGCTGAAATTAAGCAACACTTGTCTTTATTAAAAGATGGTGCTGATTTGCGCGATTTCATTCTTGGACCACGCAAACAGCGTCAAAAGCGTTTCATAGCGACCAGTATCTATGCTGCTTACAACGAGGCTTGGAAAGTAAAGCAAATTGAAACTGCTGAAAAAATACGAGAACTTGATCGTATTAATTTGGAGAAATCACTTTCTGTGGTAGACAATGGGTTAATGACTCTGTCTTCCAGAATATATTCTTTGGACAATATTGTATCCTCTGCCTTTGATGTGATAGACAGAGATTTGCTAATGTTACAACATGGCCAGTCTCAATTACGCTCTATTATAGAACTAGGCTGGACGCTGCAAAATCTTCGTTCAGGCTATGTGCCTTGGCGTTTAATCAACACGACGTCATTATTTTCCATTGTTAACCTTACTGATAAACAGATCAGTTTGGCACAGAAAGGAGCAGACTATACAATCTTGAGCATCGAGAAACTCGAGAGATTACCATTGACAATGTCAGAGAGTCCTGTCATTGAATGGATAATACACGGAATTATCACAATTCCGATAACAACTTTCCGATTTCATAAATGCCTTGAGTACATACCTGCTGGCCAGTATGAACAATTGGGTAAGGGATATGTTAAATCCGAATGGAAATTACCATACACTCATTCTTGCTATAGTGACAGTGACAAAAATGTATTTCTTAGTGGTGACAACTGTAAACACTCACTAAGCGGTATACTTTTGTGTCAGGGTATTAATTTACACGGAGCATGTGATGGAAATTCAAACAACCTCTCATGCCACCAGCTAGTCACACCTGCAACTCAGATAGAGCCCTTCTTTATGCAACTCGCAAACGGGAGTTACATTCTTAGAACGGATCACAGGTGCTGTGGCCTCGCGCCAGGGAAAAGTTATCTAGTACAAGTAACGTCCATGGTCAAATGTTGCATGCAAGCATTGTTCCCGAGCGGGCCTCCAGACATAGTGACTCCCCTCTGGCCTCGTCTGAATCTCTATTCTATACGAATTGATACATTAAGCAAAATGAAATCTGTGCTTTTACAGACAACAGTGCCTATAACGTCATCTAAAGAGACGTATGATCTTCTAGTCGCAAGGACGGCTACTGAGGTCCATGACCTTTTATCAACAAATTGCCCCGTGCATTTCGTAGAAATGTTCAGCCAACTCCTTAACATGTCTAGTGCTACAAGCATCCCAGGCATATTTAAGACAGTCTTTACGGGACTGCTAACACCCTTCCAGGCAATTTTGGGAATCTTTCCTAATTTTGTGCACTCCATCTTTGGTGGTATTCCACTATTTTTGGGACTCATCGCAGGGATTCTATTTTTGACCATCCTGCTACGTTATGGCAAGCCTCGGCTCAGACATAGCTCCCATGGGAATGGAAGAGACAATCCTAGCAATGCGCTACAGGGACAGGATAACTAACGTCCTCGGATTGGCCAGGCTGAGAGATCTAAACATGACCTGGTTCCTTTCATTCAGACCGATATGGCAAAATTGCATTTTACCTGTGCTACGGTGTATGCTTTGCGGCGATGAATGCGTGTTGGACATCTGTCTTTCACTTCCATCAGCAGTACCAATGGACGTCGATACTTTGCTAAGTCCAATAACGGCTCACGCATTGTGTTGTCCCCAGCGGCTACCAATCCTGATGACGGCATTCGTGGAGACTCCTGTACTACAGCCAAGTGGTAACAGTGGAGCGAGTGACAGAAGCAACATCATCCAGGTACAACGTTCTGTGAGCATTGCTGGTCCTGACTTCGATGACAGCAATCATTCTCACACCTGCCAAGTTACAGCGCTATCTAATTTGGTTGAACTATCACCTGATTTTGTAGACCAATTCTTTGCGAGCCTGTCTGATACGATGTTCTCACCCATAGAGAAACAATAACTTTTGAGAAGCTTTCCGACACACAGCGTTCCCAGGAACTCTGAATTCGGCCTTCAGTTTTGATCAACAAAAACTGCCAGGAGCTTTAGAAATCTATTTTTCTTTGAATTGGACAATTTTTTTCTAATATTGACCCTTTTTTGGCACGAACAATTCTTTGCTTAACGTAAAAACTATTCTTAGAGAACAGAAGCTTCACACTTCTATTTCTAAACACATCTAGAGACATAACAACATAACACCAGCCTCTAGCACACATGTTATTACAAATGCATTTTTATGTGATGATTTATCTCGCATTTCTTCTGTCAGAGATACTTCATGTGTAATTCCTTTTGCATAATCGTTCATTGACTTCATATGCAATAATTTTTTGAATGATTACTATGCTTTAAAAAAACGTACAGTACCTAAATTCCATGTATTGCAAGTACGCCTATTTCGAATGCATTTATGTATTTTGGGGTGGGCAATGTTACACATACATCTAATTGCTTAGTTTTAGTAATTTTGATGGACATGTATACGTGGAGTGGGTGTTGCGTGCTTATCTAGGTTCCTGATCGATACTGTGACCGTATGCCCCTATTCGGCTATAAATCCATTTATTCCCTATATTGGCATAACCGTTCAAGTGCGATTTTCTGAAAAGTCATCTCTGGCCTCACACGAACAGAGCCACATTCCAGCATGACTCTCTGCTACTTCCTTTGCGACCAATTAGTGCAATGACAGAGCAGCAGCCACTATCTGATATTCCTAGATAGCACTCCGAGTTCTTCAACAAGATAAAAACTTAGCAAACCTGGAAATCCCCGCTTGCTATGTTTTGATTAGTAATGGAACTCTAATGAGCAACTGATAACTGTCACTTCCTAGTGACATCTTTAATTGACGTCTTATGTCCAGCAAACTTGCGTCAAACCCGGCACCTGTCAGGTATAAATATTACCAACGTTGCCTTAAGCAATGCGAAACTGTGAGCTGTTAGCTGTGAGCGAACCTGTTGCTGATGCCAGCTGCCTGCATGACCCCGTGTTGGTAACAACTAGCACTCTGTCGCTGCAGCCTGCTATCCTGTGGTGGTGAAGCTACTGATTACCATTATCGCCGCTACAGCGCGAACTGTGGTTCAGTACGCTTGAGGAGCCGAGCAGCCGTCCTCTGCGAAGACATCCAGCCCAGCTGCCCGCGGACGCTGTCCCCCCTCCTTCCTCGACGCGCTGAGAGAAGCCGCTGCATTTCTCGTGCAGAGAAATCCAGTCCCGGCGCTTCCAGTTTACCCTCGCGGGTGACTGGGATATCGAGAGAGACCCCTGAAGGAGATACCAATCCTCCATCATTCTATTCAGAGGTATGGTGTTGACTAAACCCTTAGACGAGAATTCTTGGAACAAACCTTGGCAAAACCAACTTAACTTAAGCTACTTACTTGCTCCCCTTCTCACGTGTTAGGCTTAGGTCAGGCACACTGGGGTAGGCTTAGTTAGAAGCACCAGTTGAGTATGTTAGCCTAATGTATATATGACTGTATATATGTTTTATTACTTTTAAACCATTGTATGGCTAAGAAACCATATCAATGCTTTTACAGTTCTATTTCGCAATCCTTATCTTACTGTACGTACTTTTTATAATAACAGTTATTGCAATTGTGGCAATACATTTCTCTTGTACGAGAAGAAAGACTGTTCAATAAATGTTAACCCTTTATTGATAAACGCCCGTCTCTCTATTCTCTACATACCGTGAAAGTAAACTGCACTAGACTGACTGAGTGAAATCTGTGTCTATTGTTTCACACGACCCTAGAGATCGACTCTTGATCTGAGGAGCAAAGTTGTCATGTTGCACGGTTGTTGGAAAGCTGAATCCCTTCTTGTCTGTGCCAAGGAAGCTGATCACTTCCTATGCAGAGAAGAAAGTTTCCAGTGACCTCTGAGCTAGTTGGTAACACAACCCAATTAAGTTTAGCATAGTCAGTGGAGGCCTGGAATATAAGCAGTTCCACGTCGATACTACTGTTTATGTTATTCCAATGCGCAGGGCCTAGTGGGAAACTAGGAACTACACTACAAGATAAACATTCATATTTACAAGAAATGAAAAACTGAAAATGTCACAACCAACTTCACAATTACAATTCCACTGAAAACTCAGGGACTCGTTTATGGATCTTTGGCGCAGGGCAGCGCCGTGCAGTGCAGGTGTTAGACGGGACCTGGAGGGTCGGCCGAGGACAAGGGGAGAGGTCTCCGGGGAGAGCCGTCTCCAGCGATCGTACAGACAAGTAACTTCCCCCCCACAGATGGACACCACACAAAGATAAGGTTTAACGTTCTTTATAAGCAATCTTGAAGTACGGTAGAATGGTACAAGGAGGTCAGGACTCAGGGGTCCCCTCGATTCTAGTCTATTGGATGGGAAAAGGGGGTAGCGGGACAGTCTTGTTACCAATCTGGCAGTTGCGATGAGATGGTGGGTAGCTCACAATCCTCGAGCTCGGCGTTCTAGGAAGACGGGCCGCGGCAGCGCCAGCAGGTCCCGAGATGATCGAAGGTAGCAACGGTCCGCGGCAGCGCCAGCAGGTCCCGACGAAGATGGTAGTTACAACGGGCCGCGGCAGCGCCAGCAGGTCCCGGCGAGGATGAAGGTTGCAGAGGGCCGCGACAGCGCCAGCAGGCAGGACGACAGTTCACAAGGCAGGGCTGCGGCAACGCCAGCAGTCCGTCAAGGATGAGTTCTTCTAGGTGTCTCTCGACTCCAGGATACAACTGCCTTCCTGCTCTGGGGCTGCCCCAGTTATAGGTCTGGCGCCCTTTGATGTCCGGACCCTCGCACTTGGAGGTCGGGAGGTCCGGGATGAGGGAGTCCAGACACCCAGCAGGGGGGTGGAGCCAGCGCCCGGGGAGGCTGGGGGCGATCGGCACCTGGCGGGGGAGAGCCATCGACACTTCTTTCTCCCATTGACCTGCCAAGTGGTCCGTTCACCTCCTGGGTGGATGGTGGTGCCGGGCTGTCGGGGCCTGGCCAGGCCCAGGGTTGGGGCCGAGCTGAGGCCACGCGGCCTCGTGGTGCAGTGTCCAAGATGGCGGCTGGGCCGGGCAATGGTGCTGCCGGTGGCCCGGGCCAGCGATACAGAGATGTCCGGGAGCAGGCGTCCTGCAGGGGATGGTTTGTGGGTTGCTTCGGTGGGTCGTACCTGGCGAGACGGTGTCCGGGCTCTGTCCGGCGGGGAGGGAGCGAGCCCTTCATGTGGCCTATCCAACATGCGTCCCCCCCAGCTGAAGGCGGGGAGAGTCACCCATCCTCTTGGGGACTTTCCTCATCGAGGCGGAAAAAGCGTGACAGGCCATCCGCGTTGGCGTGATCCTGGCCAGGGCGGTGCTCCACAGTGAAGTCCATCCCCTGCAGGGAGATGGACCATCGCAACAGCTTGGGATTCTCCCCCCGCATCTGCATTAGCCATTGCAGGGGGCGATGATCTGTTTGCACCCGAAAGTGGGTGCCGAAGAGGTAGGGCCGGAGCTTCTTGAGGGCCCATACCACTGCGAAGGCCTCCCTCTCGAAGGTGCTCCAGCGCTGTTCCCGTGCCAGTAGGCGTCTTCTGATGAAGGCCACTGGTTGGTCGACTCCCTCGGGGTTCAGCTGGGAGAGGACGGCCCCAATACCGTGGTCGGAGGCATCAGTCTGGACGATGAACTCCCGGCTGTAGTCGGGAGCCTGGAGCACAGGGGCGGTGCACATGGCGGCCTTCAGCTTTTCGAAGGCCGCTTGACAGTCGGGAGTCCAGTTGACTCTTTTTGGTTGGTTCTTGGATGTAAGTGCCGTGAGGGGCCCCACAAGGCTGCCACAGTCCTTCACAAACCGCCGGTAGTATCCGGTGAGCCCCAAGAAGGCTCGGACCTCGGTTTGGGTGACGGGTGGCTGCCAGGACTGGATGGCAGCGATCTTGAGCTGGAGGGGGGCCACCAGACCGCTCCCCACTTGGTGTCCGAGGTAGGTCACGGACCCCTGGCCAATCTGCCATTTGCTGGCCTTGATTGTGAGGCCGGCCTGTTGGAGGGCCTACAGGACCTCTCGGAGGTTGCTGAGGTGGTCTGACCAGTGGCGGCTGTACACCGCGATATCGTCCAGGTAGGCGGCGCTGAACTCTTCGAGGCCCGCCAATACCTGGTTTACAAGTCGTTGAAAGGTTGCTGGAGCGTTTTTCATGCCGAATGGCATCACTTTGAAATGGTAGTGGCCATCCGGGGTGGAGAAAGCGGATCGTTCTTGGGCCCTGGGGGTGAGGCCGATCTGCCAGTAGCCCGCTGTCAGATCGAAGATGCTCAGGTAGCGGGCAGCCCCCATGCGGTCGACCAGTTCATCTGCTCGGGGAATGGGGTGAGCGTCGGTTTGGGTGACAGCGTTCAGACCCCGATAGTCGACGCAGAATCGTAGCTCAGGGGTTGTTGGACAGGCCACATGAAGGGCCCGCTCCCCCTCTGCCGGCCGAGCCCGAGCCCGGTCCCTCAAGTGTCACACACCACCACTCCACGTTTTCCGTCCCCTCCGGGACCCCTGCCTCTGAACATCTCGACCTCTTGGGCCCGATCCCCTACTGGCCCGCGCGCCCGACCTGGGCGCCATCTTGAACCCTGCACCACGAGGCCGCGTGGCCTCTGATCGACCCTAACCCTGGGCCTGGCCAGGCCTCAGACATCCCGGCACCACCATCCACCCCGGAGGTGAGCGGACTACTTGGCAGGTCAATGGGAGAAAGAGGTGTCGATGGCTCTCCCCCGCCAGGTACCGCTCGCCCCCAGCCTCCCCGGGCGCTGGCTCCACCCCCCTGCTGGGTGTCTGGACTCCCTCATCCTGGACCCCCCGACCTCCAAGTGCGAGGGTCCGGACATCAAAGGGCAACAGCCCTATAACTGAGGCAGCTCCAGAGCAGGAAGGCAGTTGTATCCTGGAGTCGAGAGACGCAGAGAAGAACTCATCCTTGACGGACTACTGGCGCTGCCGTAGCCCTACCTTGGGAACTATCGTCCTGCCTGTTGGCGCTGCCGCAACCTTCGTAAACCTTCATCGTCGTCGGGACCTGCTGGCGTGGCCGCGGACCGTTTGTACCACCATCTTCATCGGGACCTGCTGGCTCCGCCGCGGACCGTCGCTACCTTCAACCATCTCGGGACCTGCTGGCTCCGCCGCGGCCCGATCATCTAGAACGCCGAGCTCGAGGATTGAGAGCTATCCATCCACCCAATTGGTAACAAGACTGTCCCGCTACCCCTTTTCCCCACCAGAGACCCGAACCGAGGGGACCCCTGAGTCCAGACCTCCTTGTATCATTTGACCGTACTCGAAGAATTGCTGATAAAGTATCGTTTAACCTTATCCTTGTGTGGTGTCCGTCTGTGGGGGGGGAAGTTACTTGTCTGTACGATCGCTGGAGACGGCTCTCCCTGGAGACCTCTCCCCTTATACTCGGCCGACCCTCCCGGTCCGTCTAACATTGGTGGCCAGCGGCGCGATCCGAATCACCGCATAATCGTACAGAGAGTAGCTCACCCCACGACGAAATCACGATGACAACCAAAGAAAGCGGATCCACCGAGAAATTTCAGATGGAGAAATTGGAAGAATACAGCCATCGTGAATTAAAACAATTCTGCATCGAATTAGGTATCGCTACCACCGGTCTAAGTACCAAAGATGATTTCAAGCAGGCCCTGGAGTCCTGGGCAGAAACCGGGGCCGTCAGACCCCCGGACCAAAATATCGCAGCAGTAGAAAAAGACACCGCGGCTCCCGAGGAGCGAAGAACGGGCCTCTCGCAAGACGAGATTCAGGAACGAGAAAGAACAAGACTACATGAACTAGAAATGGCCCGGCTCAAAATGGATGGTGAACTCAAGTTGGCCGAACAGAAACTGAACTTAGAACATCTGAGGCTCCGAGAAGAAAGAGAGGAAAAACAGAGACAAAGAGAGCTCGAGGAAAAAAGACTGGCATATGAACATGAGCGCAAATTAGCTGAGATAGACTTACGCAAGCAGAACAAGGAAACAGGGGCGACCGAGCAACCCCGCACCCCGGGAGCAACAGATAAGAAGGTACACATCCCCAAGGATGTCGTTCGAGAATACTTCCGAGAGGACGACATCCAACAATGGTTCAAGGCCTACGAAATAGCTATGACCTCCCACCGGATCGATCGAAGCGACTGGGGAGCCGGTCTATGGGGGAGATTCCTCAATGAGGGTCGCGATGCCCTGCTACAGCTCCCGGACCATCTGATGACCTCCTATGACCACATGAAAGCGGCCCTCCTCACCCGCTATGGGCTCACACCCGAGATGTACCGCCAGAGGTTCAGAGACTGCACCCGCATCCCGGGTACAACTTGGGTGGAGTACGTTAACTATTTCAGCAGAGCCTTCGAGGGTTGGATCAAAGGAAGCAATGTCACAACTTACGAACAGCTCTTCAATCTCATGGTGTGGGAGCATCTGTCAAACAATTGCTTCATCGAGCTCCGGCAGCACCTCCTCGACAGCAAATTGACTGATCCACGGCAGCTCGCAGCCGAAGCTGACCGGTGGGAAATCACCAGAGTGGGCCGAAATGGGTCCTATGAACAGAACCGAAACCACCACGGTCAGCACCGTCCCCGAGGAGGAGGAGGAGGGGGCCAAGGAAGAGGAAGAGACAGCACTCCGGCCGCCCCCGCTGCCAGCACCACTCCCCCGGCCAACCGGGGCAGCACCCCGGCACGACCGGGATATAGGGCCAATGTCACGTGTCACCGATGCCAGCGAGTCGGCCACTACGCAAACGACCCAAATTGCCCACAGAACCAGAGCCCGAGACCCCGCCAGGTGGCTGCTGCTGCCCTGGGGGAAGAACAGATCTCCAAGGAACAAGAAGAATATGAGCAAGAACATCAAGAATGGGAGCCAGCCGCCATGGCTCTAGCCTGTTTAGGGGGGAAAGACATGGTCCCGCGGGTCCCCCTACCCGCTAACACCCGGAAGTACAGTCAATGGGTGAGCATCAATGGACGCCGGGCCGAAGCCCTCCGTGACACCGGGGCCAGTGTAACAGCCGTCCGCTGTCACCTGGTGACCCCAGAACAGTTCCTACCGAATATTCTCTGCCCTGTCCGTTCAGCCGATAACTCGGAGAGTCTGTGTCGGATGGCCTGCGTCCCTTTCGAATGGGGAGGAGTCTCCGGCATGTTGAAGGTGACGGTCCGAGATGATGCTCCCGTAGACTGCCTCCTGGGGAATGACCTTGAAAGCTCTCCGTGGGCAGCCGTAGAACGAAGAGAACACCTGGGGATGTTAGGCATCCCGGACTGGGCGTGCGTCACCACCCGGTCCATGGCCGCCCGTGCCAATCTCCGACCCGAGGAACCTGAATGGCCGGCGCCTCCTCCCCCGGTCGCTCCAGGAGAAGACGCCAACCGTGCCGTCCCCCCAGAACCAGCTCAACCTCCGGACCTCTCTGGCCTCGACCAGTGGCATCAAGAGGGGGGGCCCACACAGGAGCAGTTTCGCCAAGAGCAGAAGACCTGTCCCTCCCTCGAGGGACTCCGCCAACAAGCCCTCGCCCAGAGCGCAGGGGATACCTCCGGAACACATTGGGTCTATTGGGACAATGATCTGCTATACAGTGAACAAAGGATCGCAGAGTTAGGGACCAGTCGAGTGCTAGTGGTGCCCCTCCGTTTTAGAGACTTCTTGCTAAATCTGGCCCACGATGTCCCCCTGGCTGGGCACCTGGGTCAGGATAAAACTTACAGCCGCCTAGTGACCCACTTCTTCTGGCCTAAAATGAGGAATGACGTACTCCAGCATTGCCGATCTTGCCCCACGTGCCAAGCCAGTGGAAAGAGCGGCCGCAAACTAAAAGCCCCCCTGCAACCATTTCCAGTGGTCACCACCCCGTTCGAGAGGGTCGGGATAGACATTGTGGGGCCCCTGGACCCCCGTACAGCACAAGGACATCGGTTCATCCTGGTACTGGTGGACCACGCCACCCGCTACCCCGAGGCTGTTCCCCTGCGAACTGTGACAGCCCCGGTAGTCGGCCGGGCCCTGATGGGGATCTTCTCCCGTGTGGGCTTCCCCCGAGAAGTCGTCAGCGACAGAGGCACGAACTTTATTTCAAAATATATGAAGTCCCTCTGGCAACAGTGTGGGGTCACCTACCGATTCACGACCCCCTATCACCCTCAAGGAAACGGACTCGTTGAGCGGTTCAACCGCACGCTCAAAGGGATGATTGGGGGGTTGGAAGAGCCCCTCCGTCGCCAGTGGGATGTGCTACTGCCGTGCCTCCTCTTCGCATATCGAGAAGTCCCCCAGAAGTCCCTCGGCTTCAGCCCGTTTGAACTGTTGTATGGACACCCCGTGCGGGGGCCGCTCAGCCTAGTCAAGGAAGGCTGGGAAATGCCCCCTCTAAAGAACCCTCCAGATGTCTTCAAATACCCCCTAACCCTCCGCAACCAGACCCGACGGTTCAGGGAGATAGCGAAAGCAAACCTGGAGGCCAGTCAAGAGGACATGAAAAAGTGGTATGACCAAAATGCCTCCTCCATCGAATTTGAACCCGGCCAACAAGTATGGGTAATGTCCCCCACCGAACCATGCGCCCTGCAAGACAAGTGGACGGGGCCCTACAAAGTAGTCGAGCGCAAGGGCCCTGTCACCTATCTCATCGACATGGAATCTTCACGGAACCCCCTCCGGGTCCTCCACGCTAATAGACTGAAACCCCATTTCGTGCGTTCAGAACTCAGCCTCCTGATGGCCACAGACAATGGAGCCGAAGAAGACTCCGAGCCCCTCCCTGACCTCCTACGGACTCGGGAGAAAGACGGCTCCGTGGACGGGGTCCGGCTCTCGGAGGCCCTCACCCTGGAACAACGCCAAGAATGTCGAGACCTTCTGCTGCAGTTCGCCAGCCTGTTCTCCCTCACCCCAGGTGTCACCTCCTGGTGTGTGCACGACGTGGACACGGGGGACAGCCCCCCTATCCGCCACCGGGCCTACCGCGTACCAGATCGGGTACGGGCCTGCATCCAAGAAGAAGTAACCAAGATGCTCACGCTCGGGGTCATTGAGCCCTCAGACAGCCCCTGGGCCAGCCCAGTAGTACTGGTCCCCAAAGCAGCCACCCCCGGCACCACACCGGAACTCCGGTTCTGCGTCGACTACCGGGGCTTGAATGCGGTCACCAGAACAGACGCACATCCCATCCCCCGGGCAGATGAACTGATCGACCGCATGGGAGCTGCCCGCTACCTCAGCATTTTCGACCTGACGGCGGGCTACTGGCAGATCGGCCTCACACCCCGGGCCCAAGAACGATCTGCGTTTTCCACTCCTGACGGCCATTATCATTTCAAGGTCATGCCCTTCGGCATGAAGAATGCCCCAGCAACGTTTCAGCGACTCGTTAATCAGGTCTTGGCCGGACTCGAAGGATTCAGTGCCGCCTACCTAGACGACATCGCTGTATACAGCCACCACTGGTCCGACCACCTCCACCACCTCCAAGAGGTGCTACAGGCCCTTCAGCGAGCTGGCCTCACGATCAAGGCCAGCAAATGCCAGATTGGTCAGGGGTCCGTGACCTACCTCGGACACCAGGTGGGAAGCGGCCTGGTGGCCCCCCTGCAGCTCAAGATCGCCGCCATCCAGTCCTGGCAGCCCCCCATCACCCAGACCGAGGTACGCGCCTTTCTGGGACTCACGGGCTATTACCGACGGTTCGTGAAGGACTATGGTAGCATAGTGGGGCCCCTCACAGAACTCACGTCCAGAAATCAACCAAAGAAGGTCAACTGGACCCCAGATTGTCAAACAGCCTTCGAACAACTGAAGGCCGCCATGTGCTCCGCCCCTGTGCTCCAGGCCCCCGACTACAGCCGGGAATTCGTCGTCCAGACGGATGCCTCCGACCACGGCATTGGGGCGGTCCTGTCTCAATTGAACCCCGAAGGCCTTGATCAGCCAGTGGCCTTCATCAGCAGGCGACTCCTGCCTCGAGAACAACGCTGGAGCACCATCGAGAGGGAGGCCTTCGCCGTGGTATGGGCCCTCAAAAAGCTTCGGCCCTATCTCTTTGGCACACACTTTCGGGTACAGACCGATCATCGACCCCTGCAGTGGCTGATGCAGATGCGGGGGGAGAACCCAAAACTACTACGTTGGTCCATCTCCCTACAAGGGATGGACTTCACTGTGGAACATCGACCTGGACAAGACCACGCCAACGCGGATGGCCTGTCACGCTTTTTCCGCCTCGACGAGGAGAGTCCCCAAGAGGATGGGTGACTCTCCCCGCCTTCAGCTGGGGGGGACGCATGTTGGACAGGCCACATGAAGGGCCCGCTCCCCCTCTGCCGGCCGAGCCCGAGCCCGGTCCCTCAAGTGTCACACACCACCACTCCACGTTTTCCGTCCCCTCCGGGACCCCTGCCTCTGAACATCTCGACCTCTTGGGCCCGATCCCCTACTGGCCCGCGCGCCCGACCTGGGCGCCATCTTGAACCCTGCACCACGAGGCCGCGTGGCCTCTGATCGACCCTAACCCTGGGCCTGGCCAGGCCTCAGACATCCCGGCACCACCATCCACCCCGGAGGTGAGCGGACTACTTGGCAGGTCAATGGGAGAAAGAGGTGTCGATGGCTCTCCCCCGCCAGGTACCGCTCGCCCCCAGCCTCCCCGGGCGCTGGCTCCACCCCCCTGCTGGGTGTCTGGACTCCCTCATCCTGGACCCCCCGACCTCCAAGTGCGAGGGTCCGGACATCAAAGGGCAACAGCCCTATAACTGAGGCAGCTCCAGAGCAGGAAGGCAGTTGTATCCTGGAGTCGAGAGACGCAGAGAAGAACTCATCCTTGACGGACTACTGGCGCTGCCGTAGCCCTACCTTGGGAACTATCGTCCTGCCTGTTGGCGCTGCCGCAACCTTCGTAAACCTTCATCGTCGTCGGGACCTGCTGGCGTGGCCGCGGACCGTTTGTACCACCATCTTCATCGGGACCTGCTGGCTCCGCCGCGGACCGTCGCTACCTTCAACCATCTCGGGACCTGCTGGCTCCGCCGCGGCCCGATCATCTAGAACGCCGAGCTCGAGGATTGAGAGCTATCCATCCACCCAATTGGTAACAAGACTGTCCCGCTACCCCTTTTCCCCACCAGAGACCCGAACCGAGGGGACCCCTGAGTCCAGACCTCCTTGTATCATTTGACCGTACTCGAAGAATTGCTGATAAAGTATCGTTTAACCTTATCCTTGTGTGGTGTCCGTCTGTGGGGGGGGAAGTTACTTGTCTGTACGATCGCTGGAGACGGCTCTCCCTGGAGACCTCTCCCCTTATACTCGGCCGACCCTCCCGGTCCGTCTAACAGGGGTGGTGCCTGGGGCGGCAGCCTTGGGGACCAGCACGACTGGGCTGGCCCAGGGGCTGTCCGAGGGCTCGATGACTCCGAGTGTGAGCATTTTTGCCACTTCTTCTTGGATGCAGGCACGTACCCGATCTGGTACGCGGTACGCCCGATGTCTGATAGGGGGACTGTCCCCAGTGTCCACGTCGTGCAAGCACCAGGGGGTGACCCCGGGGGTGAGGGAAAATAGGGACGCAAATTGCAGCAGGAGGGCCCGACAGTCTTGGCGCTGCTCCGGGGTTAGGGCATCCGATAGTCGGACCCCGTCGACTGAACCATCTTTTTCACGGGTCCTCAGTAGGTCAGGGAGAGGCTCGGAGTCTTCCTCAGCTCCACTGTCTGTAGCCATCAGTAGGCTGAGCTCCGAGCGCACAAAGTGGGGTTTGAGTCTGTTGGCGTGGAGGACCCGGAGGGGGTTCCGGGGAGATTCCATGTCGATGAGATAGGTGACGGGGCTCTTGCGCTCGACCACCTTGAAGGGTCCTGTCCACTTATCCTGCAAGGCACAAGGTTCGGTAGGGGACATCACCCATACTTGCTGGCCAGGTTCGAACTCTATGGAGGAGGCATTTTGATCGTACCATTTTTTCATGTCCTCCTGACTGGCCTCCAGATTGGCTTTGGCAATCTCTCTGAATCGTCTGGTTTGATTGCGTAGGGTCAGGAGGTACTTGTAGACGTCTGGAGGGGTTTTCAGAGGGGCCATCTCCCAACCTTCTTTGACTAGGCTGAGGGGCCCTCGAACAGGGTGTTCGTACAAGAGTTCGAAGGGGCTGAAGCCGAGGGACTTCTGCGGGACTTCTCGGTAGGCGAAGAGGAGGCACGGGAGTAGCACATCCCACTGGCGGCGGAGGGGCTCTTCCAACCCCATAATCATTCCCTTGAGTGTGCGGTTGAACCGCTCAATCAGTCCGTTTCCTTGCGGGTGATAGGGGGTTGTGAATCGGTAGGTGACCCCGCACTGCTGCCAGAGGGATTTCATATATTTTGAAATAAAGTTTGTGCCTCTGTCGCTGACGACCTCCCGGGGGAAGCCCACCCGGGAGAAGATCCCCATTAAGGCTCGGCCGACCACCGGTGCTGTTATAGTGCGAAGGGGAATGGCCTCGGGATAGCGGGTGGCGTGGTCCACCAGTACCAGGATGAATCGATGCCCTTGTGCTGTTCGGGGGTCCAGGGGCCCCACAATGTCTATTCCCACCTTTTCGAACGGGGTGGTAACGACCGGGAATGGCTGCAGGGGTGCCATGAGTTTGCGGCCGCTCTTCCCGCTGGCCTGGCAAGTGGGGCAGGACCGGCAGTGGTTGAGGACGTCATTTCTCATTTTTGGCCAGTAAAAGTGGGTCACCAGGCGGCTGTAGGTTTTGTCCTGTCCCAAGTGTCCAGCCAGGGGGACATCGTGGGCCAAGTTCAACAGGAAGTCTCTAAAACGGAGGGGCACCACCAACACTCGACTGGCCCCCAATTCCGCGATTCTTTGCTTGCTGTACAATAGGTCATTGTCCCAATAGATCCAGTGGGCCCCGGCGGTATCTCCCGCACTCTGGGCGAGGGCTTGCTGTCGTAGTCCCTCGAGGGAGGGACAGGTCTTTTGCTCTTGACGGAATTGTTCCTGGGTGGGCCCCCCTTCTTGACGCCACTGAGCCAGGTCTGGAAGGTCCTGTGGCTGAGCGAGCCCTTCTTGGGTTTGTTCCGGGGGGTTGGCATGGTCGGCGTCCCCCACTGGAGCGACCGGGGGAGGAGGGGCTGGCCATTCGGGTTCTTCAGGTCGGGGGATGGCGCGGGCGGCCATGGACCGGGTGGTTACGCACGCCCAGTCCGGGAGGCCCAACATCCCCAGGTGCTCTCTTCTTTCCACGGCGGCCCACGGGGAACTCTCGAGATCGTTCTCCAGGAGACAGTCTACGGGGGCATCATCGCGGACCGTCACCTTCAGCATGCCGGATACTCCTCCCCATTCGAATGGGACGCAGGCCATCCGACACAGGCTTTCAGAATTGTCGGCTGATCGGACGGGGCAGAGAATGTTCGGCAGGATTTGTTCCGGGGTTACCAGGTGACAGCGGACGGCCGTCACACTGGCCCCCGTGTCACGTAGGGCTTCAGCCTTGTGCCCATTTATATTCACCCACTGACTGTACTTTCTGGTGTTGGCGGGTAGGTGAGCCCGCGGGATCATGTCTCTTCCCCCTAGGCACGCCAGGACCATGGCGGCCGGTTCCCACTCTGGTTGCTCCTGCTCGTATTCTTCCTGCTCTTCGTAGACTTGCTCTTCTCCTAGGGCAGCGGCAGCTACCTGGCGGGGCCCCGGAGTCTGGTTCTTTGGGCAGTTCGGGTCATTGGCGTAGTGGCCGACTCGCTGGCATCGGTGACACGTGACATTGGCTCTGAATCCCGGGCGCATCGGGGGGTTGCCCCGGCCGGCCGGGGGCGGGGTGCTGGTAGCGGGAGCGGCCGGGACGGTGTCTTTCCCCCGGCCCTGGCCTCCTCCTCCTCCGCGGGGACGGTGATGACCTTGGTTGTTCCGGTTCTGCTCGTTCGGCCCACCCCGGCCCACTCGGGTGCTTTCCTATCGGTCAGCCTCGGCGGCGAGCTGCCGTGGATCAGTCAATTTACTGTCGAGGAGGTGCTGCCTGAGCTCGACAAAGCAGTTGTTGGAGAGGTGCTCCCACACGATGAGGTTAAAAAGCTGCTCGTAGGTCGTTACGTGGCTCCCCTTGATCCATCCCTCGAAGGCTCGGCTGAAATAGTTTACATATTCCACCCAGGTTGTACCCGGGATTCGGGTGCAGTCGCGGAACCTCTGGCGGTACATTTCGGGTGTAAGCCCATATCGAGTGAGGAGGGCGGCCTTCATGTGGTCATAGGACGTCATTTGATGGTCCGGGAGCTGTAACAGGGCATCGCGGCCTTCATTGACGAACCTCCCCCATAGACCGGCTCCCCAGTCACTTCGATCGATCCGGTGGGAGGCCATGGCGATCTCGTAGGCCTTGAACCACTGTTGTATGTCGTCGTTTCGGTAATACTCTCGGACGACATCTTTGGGAATGTGGACCTTTGGTTCTGTAGCTCCTGGGGTGCGCGGTGGCTCGGGCATCCCCAGGTCTTTGTTTTGCTTCCGTAGTTCTATCTCTGCCAGTTTGCGCTTGTGTTCGTATGCCAGTCTTTTTTCTTCGAGCTCTCTTTGTCTTTGCTTTTCTTCCCGCTCTTCTCGGAGCCGTAAGTGTTCTAGGTTCATTTTTTGTTCCGCTAGTTTTAGTTCTCCATCCAACTTGAGCCGTGCCAACTCTAATTCGTGCAGTCTGCTTTTTTCTCGCTCTTGGATCTCTTCCCGGGAGAGACCCGCTCTCCTTTCTTCGGAAGGAGCGGTGCTCGTCTCCGGTGCTTCGATGTGTTGGTCCCGGGGACCGGCGGTATTTGCTTCCGCCCACGATTCTAGGGCGTGTTTAAAGTCATCTTTTGTGCTCAGACCGGTGGTAGCAATGCGCAGTTCCATACAAAATTGTTTTAATTCTCGATGGCTGTATTCCTCCAGTTTTTCCATTTGGAATTTCTCTGTAGATCCGCTCTCTTGGGTCGACATTGTGGTTTTGTCGTGGGGTGAGTTGCTTTCTGTACGATTACGCGTTGGTTCGGATCGCGCCGCTGGCCACCAATGTTAGACGGGACCTGGAGGGTCGGCCGAGGACAAGGGCAGAGGTTTCCGGGGAGAGCCGTCTCCAGCGATTGTACAGGCAAGTAACTTCCCCCCCACAGATGGACACCACACAAAGATAAGGTTTAACGTTCTTTATAAGCAATCTTGAAGTATGGTAGAATGGTACAAGGAGGTCAGGACTCAGGGGTCCCCTCGTTTCTAGTCTCTTGGATGGGAAAAGGGGGTAGCGGGACAGTCTTGTTACCAATCTGGCAGTTGCGATGAGATGGTGGGTAGCTCACAATCCTCGAGCTCGGCGTTCTAGGAAGACGGGCCGCGGCAGCGCCAGCAGGTCCCGAGATGATCGAAGGTAGCAACGGTCCGCGGCAGCGCCAGCAGGTCCCGACGAAGATGGTAGTTACAACGGGCCGCGGCAGCGCCAGCAGGTCCCGGCGAGGATGAAGGTTGCAGAGGGCCACAGCAGCGCCAGCAGGCAGGACGACAGTTCACAAGGCAGGGCTGCGGCAGCGCCAGCAGTCCGTCAAGGATGAGTTCTTCTAGGTGTCTCTCGACTTCAGGATACAACTGCCTTCCTGCTCTGGGGCTGTCCCAGTTATAGGTCTGGCGCCCTTTGATGTCCGGACCCTCGCACTTGGAGGTCGGGAGGTCCGGGATGAGGGAGTCCAGACACCCAGCAGGGGGGTGGAGCCAGCGCCCGGGGAGGCTGGGGGCGATCGGCACCTGGCGGGGGAGAGCCATCGACACTTCTTTCTCCCATTGACCTGCCAAATGGTCCGTTCACCTCCTGGGTGGATGGTGGTGCCGGGCTGTCGGGGCCTGGCCAGGCCCAGGGTTGGGGTCGAGCTGAGGCCACGCGGCCTCGTGGTGCAGTGTCCAAGATGGCGGCTGGGCCGGGCAATGGTGCTGCCGGTGGCCCGGGCCAGCGATACAGAGATGTCCGGGAGCAGGCGTCCCGCAGGGGATGGTTTGTGGGTTGCTTCGGTGGGTCGTACCTGGCGAGCCGGTGTCCGGGCTCTGTCCGGCGGGGAGGGAGCGAGCCCTTCATGTGGCCTGTCCAACAGCAGGGCAGCGCAGGGCAGCACCGCGCAGCACCGCGCAGCACAGGGCAGCGCCTCGCAGCGCAGAGTAGCGCCGCGCAGGGCAGGGCAGCGCCACGCAGCGCAGGGCAGCGCAGCGCAGGGCAGGGCAGCGCCGGGCAGCGCAGGGCAGCGCCACGCAGCGCAGGGCAGCGCCGCACAGCGCAGGGCAGGGCAGCGCCGGGCAGCGCAGGGCAGCGCCGCGCAGCGAGCCCTAGGCCAAAGTGAAAGTGCAGGAAAGCACCTCATTTAAGCAACACAGCGCGCTCCTGTCCTTTGTCCCTGAGCTCGCACTATTGTGGCTGCCTTGTGCCAGCGTGGGCACCCTTACCCCTTGGTGCCAGGGTGCCTCCGTTGCAGGCAGGATTGTTTTGGGGCAGAAAAGACACCTTCCTTCACAGAAACGATCCGAAGAGGCGTTCCCTCTTTGTATGTGTGCAGCAGAATGCAGAGCATTCTTCACCTCGGAGACCTATCATGATAGAAACGTAGGACTTCATTGAAGTAGTTTTGATGTAGGGCGGCGCCGCCGTATCTATCAGATACAAAGCAAAACCAAAGGGGGTGATGGACGGAGGGTGGAACAATGCAAACACTCACCCCCAGTCAACAGATCTGGGTTTAATCCATCGCCGTTCTTTAGCCCACTCTGCCACCCTGATTCAGACATGGCCATATGCAAATCAGTCTGACCCTGTGCCTCATGGGAACAATCCAGCCCGAACTGTCAAGCCACGTCTTCCCTGGACCGCAATCAAGCATCCTAGGACCGGTTTCTGGCATTCCAGCCGTCTTCAGCCCGGCTTGCTTGAATCCAGTGGCAAAGTGAGCAAGGGACCCACGTCTGGGTATACCCTGTCAACTTATGGCGAACAAAGCGGTACAAAAGGGGGTGGTGATGGACGGAGCATCCAAACTAATCAAACACTCACACCCAGTCAACAGATCTGGGTTTAATCCATCACCGTTCTTTAGCCCACTCTGCCACCCCAGTTCAGACATGGCTATATGCAAATCAGTCTGACCCTGTGCCTCATGGGAACAGTCAAGCCCGAACTCCCAAGCCATGTCTTCCCTGGACCGGAAACAAGCTTCCGAGGACCGGTTTCTGGAATTCCAGCCGTCTTCAGCCCAGCTTGTTTGAATCCAGTGGCAAAGTGAGCAAGGGACTCACGTCTGAGCATACCCTGCCACACTTATGGCGGCCCAAATCGGTACAAAAGGGGGTGGTGATGGACGGAGCATCTGAATCAATCAAACACTCACACCCAGTCAAAAGATCTGGGTTTAATCCATCACCGTTCTTTAGCCCACTCTGCCACCCCAGTTCAGATATGGCCTTATACAAATCAGTCTGACCCTGTGCCTCATGGGAACACTCCAGCCCGAACTGCCTGGACCGGATTCAAGCTTCCTAGGACCGGTTTCTGGCGTTACAGCCGTCTTCAGCCAGGATAGCTTGACTCCAGTGGCAAAGTGAGCACGGGACTCACGTCAGGGCATACCCTGCCAACTTATGGCGAACAAAGCGGTACAAAAGGGGGTGGTGATGGACGGAGCATCTGAACCTATCAAACACCCACACCCAGTCAACAGATCTGGGTTTAATCCATCATATTGAACCAAATTTGGTGAGTTTTGTGAAATTCTATATTCACAGGAGCAAAAATTACTGAGACAGCCTCACCCTCGGCTCCTACACTGAAGGCAAGAACACAAACGAGTACCGGGGAAACTTCAGGAGCTGCTGCGGGTCCACCATGAAGTGGGACGGGTTCAGAATCCTTTTACATGGCTTCATGGCTCTAAGACTGATGTGCACCCTGGAAAATCTAAAACAAGAGTAGAAGTTAGGAGGCACTTTGGTGGTCAATATTGTCTACAGATGTGGCACAATATGGACAGACATTTGCTCTTTGTACCCAAAGTGTTTCCATACGACACCCATGGATCTCTTAAGACCTGTCCCTGCCTGACCATGGCACACAGGACCTGGTTCACACAGTGCATTTTGTTGCATGTAAATACTACTAAAGTGCTGCTACTTCATGTGCTTTGAAATGCAATTCACAGACCTACGGGTGAAGATCCTCACACCTGTAAACTTACTATTTAATAGTAAATGTGCGAGGGGCTGGAGAGAGGCTGGGAAATGGGGAATTCTAACTAATAAATCGGAGGGGTTTAGGAGAGCCACAGAGGGATTTAGGGGGACAGACACCCACCAAAAAGTAAGCCCATTGCTATTCACAGACAGTACTTGAAAAGTTACTACATCCAAAAATGACCCAAAACAGCAGTAAATGTACCTAAGCTCAAACCTAGAGCAAGTCCCACACCACAGTGGCCAAATTGTGGTACTGCAATGCCCTCCCATAGAAAATAATGGAATCAGGGCTTTACATTACAAACCCATATGAAATTATAAGAAAACAAATTTGTTTATTTCATCTTTTTTTAAATATATATGAATGTCATTTATTGTCATATTTATATATAAATAAAAACTAAATATTATTTTATGATAAAATATATTAATAACCTTTACTTTAAAAATAAATGTAAATATATTTTTAAAGAAAAACAACATTTAAATTAATTCTGTACATAACTAATTTAAATTTATATATTTACATTCATGAAATAGTTAATTTAAAAGGAAGGTAAAACTGCTGTAACATGTTAAAAAATGTTATCCTATATTTAACATAAAGGTATAAAATTCATTTACATCAATACGTACAATAAAATATTTTTAATAATTCTTTTAAAATCTTTGTAAGCTTTGACAATGTTTCTTATACTTTACCATAGGGGGATCTCTTCCACAATGGTAGAGGACATCACTTATGTGTCAAAAGTAACAAGTAGTAACTTTACACTTGTCAATCTAGCTGAAATCTCTATTTCAGGTGGGGGAGACGCGTTACATCTAAACTTTGTAGCAAATTTGCACTTGGAAATGGAGAATAACTAAAAGTAGTAAATTCACTAAAAAAGCGCAAAGGTAGATTTACATGTGTAAATTAAAAATGTTCTTTGTGAATAAGTCCCACAGTATTCATGGACGCCCTTGTAGACTCGCCCAGGAGTCAAAATGCACCTGTCGTACTTGTAACTTTGGCTTATTTGACTAAGATGGGTCAGAAGTTTTGCTAAAAGACAGAGGTTCTTTATACATCTCAAAACTCTGGGCTGCATTATCTCAAGAACTTGACTTGGAGGTTTGTCTGACCACTAGCTATTATCCTCAGTCAGACGAACAGACAGAATGATTGAATGTATGTGTTGAATAGAATCTGAGATATCAAATATTATTGCAAGAAGAGGTTTGGAGAACATAATAGGGGTGGACGGAATTTGCGTAGTCGCGTTACGCAAAGCTACGCGAAATGGTAAAAAATCTATGTGAGCATGCAAAATCTTTTCGAACACACGGAATTGCTTGTTCCGCCCGTTCGCTAGGCTTTTTTCCTGTTCTCGAACGCCCCCCCTTTGCCACCGATAAGCCATCCATCACAACCTGGAATCCCGCCACCATAGAACACATCACCCAATGTCACCTTCTGAAGCCCTCTGAGATTCTTTATCGTCCTTTTTCTGTGAGGAAATTGCCAACATTTGCGAATCTTTTCCCTTGGACGATGCTCTTCATCCTCCCGCTCTGACTCTAGTGACCCCTAGTTTTCTTTCTTTGCTGGCGAGGAGGCCATCTGCCATCTTTGGTCTAGTAGCTTTGGGTCCTCCTCCATCCATTCTCTGCTCATATTATCTGCATCCCCTGTCCATGCTCTGTCTGGGGTGACCTGTCCAGCATCTTCATCTCTGAGAGCTCTCAGGTGGGCAGCCACCATGGTGCTCGAACCCGGCCTTGATAGTTCCCATCTTGAATAAAGTTTCCGATGACCCTTTCATACTCAGCAATCTTTGTCCAATGTTTCTTCTCCCTCATCCAATTAAACTTCTAAAAAGCATAAATGAATTCTCAACTTACGCTCTTACTTCCATCCAGTGATGTCCTTGGGTCCTGCAGCCGCGCTCCGCCCTCTCCGAAGCACTGAGACAGCTCGCGGCCACCGTGGGGGACCTTCACATGGTGGTGGACAAAAGAGGCTCTACTGCCCTGGTGTAGCTCACCCTGTCCTCGGAGTTCAACACCGTCTCCCACAACACTCTGCTGCTGCGTTGTGGTGAATGAACAGGAATGCCAGGTACGTTGTAAAATGATTTATTGTAAATCAAACTGAGCCATCAGAGCAGAGCAGCAACAGCCAACGCAAGCAAAGATCAACTGACTAAACTGGAGCCCTGGCGCAGAGCACCCAGGCTGTAAGGTTCAGCTCCATCTACATTCCAAACAAGCATAGATTGCTACATGGGTTTTCCCTTTAGATACAAAACATTGGGAAGCATAAATAAGAAAACATTGGGAAGCATAAATACAGGCAACAGAAGAGAAAGAGGGAAAATGTAGGTGTGGATAGGAAAGAAGGTCAGAAGAAGAAAAACACCAATGCAGGAGGTATAAGTAACTGAAATAATATAACAAGATAAATGAAACTATATCGGTGAGGGATTTTTCTGTCTCGAGCACTGCGCCTCAAGGCAGGTTGGCCCGCACACTCTAAACTCGTCTCAAGACGATCACCGAGCCTAAGGGCAGGTTGCCCCGCGCAATCTATATTCCTCTCACCAGTTTCACTTCCAGGACGAGTACAGAGAAAAGGACTCTTCACGAAGAGGCACTTGTTCCACCATTGTCCATTGATGAGCTTGACAGAGTTGGCTCTCACATTTGCGACCCTGATCGGTGAAGCAAACTTGGGAGGGCCCTTCTTGACATGCACAGGTTTCTTAATGCAAACATAATCGCCCAAACTTATTTCAACATCTTTAGTACACTTCTTAGAATCAAAGTATGTTTTCTGTTTATTTTGAGCTAAACTCACATGACTCCTGACACTCTCATCGGTCCATTGTTTCCCTTTGATCCACTTGCTCATCCAACCAGGACAAAATGCAGTGGAAGCTCTGCGACCATGCAGTAACTCACAGGGTGAGACACCTGTAGTTGAATGATGAGTAGTGCGGTAGAACCACAGCATGCTTTGTACGGAATTGGCAACAACTCACTTGTTTGACAGAGACCACTGTATGCATTCACCTAACACCCTGTTAATTCGTTCAACCAGACCATTGGTCTGGGGTTGGTACAGTGAACTTTTGAGGTGTTTATTGCCACAAGTGTGTAAAAAATTCTCAACTTCAGAAGCAACAAACTGGGTCCCATTGTCTGTCACCAGGAACTCAGGGAAACCTTCCTTCAAGAAAACATCATTAAGGAAATCAACTACTGTTCTTGCACTCACCTCCTTCACAAATTTGACCTCAGGCCACTTTGAATAATAGTCCATGAGGACTAAGGCAAACTTTGACAAAGAGGCAAGAGCATGAGATGGGCCTGCAATTTCCAGCCCCAACTTGGTCCATGGTGCAGAAGGCAATTCTATAAGGGAAAGAGGGGGAGTATGCAATGTAGCAGCTTTATCGCAGCTGGAACAAATTAAATTACACAGGCCTTAACGATTTCATCAACTTCCCTATCCATGGAAGGCCACCAGAACGAAAGCTGCACCCTTTTTTTTGTTAAAGTGGCACTCAAGTGTCCCTCATGTGCGTGCCTGACTAAAGAAGCCCTAAGGGCAAGAGGGGGAACCAGCTTATCACCCCTCAATAATAAATCATCTTCAATGGTAAGCTCATTTGCTACCTGCAGAAATCTCTTAAAGTCGAAACTTAAATTTCTCTCCTTAGGCCAACCTTTCTCAATAAATTTCATGACTTGACCCAAAGAGACATCTGTACCAAGGGCTTTACGCCATTCACTCTCTGAAACTGCACACAACTGGGGAAGATCCACTCCCGCCACAATAAACTCCTCTGTGTCCTCTTCACCTATGTCTGACTCTTTCTCTACAATGTCAGAAGAACGAGAGAGAAAGTCTGCACACCCATTCTTGCATCCAGGAATATATTCTGGATAAAAATCAAACTGAAGAAGCTTGGATGAAAGATGTGCAATTCTAGGGGTGAAACTCCTGACATTCTTCCCACTGAGGATGAAGGCCAAGGGCTTGTGCTCAGTTTGGAGGTAGAACTTCCTTCCCCAAATGAAGTTTCTAAACTTCATCACAGCCGACCAGCATGCCAATAGTTCCTTCTCAATAACTGAATACTTTATTTCTGAAGGAGAAAGGACTCTGGTGACAAAACCAATAGTCCAAAACTCTCCCCCTTTCTTCTGGGAGAGGACCGACCCTAGACCCACATTGCTGGCATCAACTGTGAGTGTACAGGTAAGAGACGGGTGGTAGTGTTTAAGGACTTTTGGTGACACTATTTCTTGCTTGATCCACTCGAAAACACCTTGTCATTCTCTGCTCCATTCAAACACAACACCTTTTATAAGCATTTGTGACAAGGGCCTTAATTTGCTTGAAAAATCATGAATAAATCATTAATAAAATTCACAAAACCCAAGGAATGATTTGAGAGTGGCTTTGTCAGTTGGAGTCTTGGATTTAACAATGAAGTCAACTAAGGTAGACTTTAGCAGAATCCCATTCTCATTGACCATGTGTCCTAAATATTCAACTTCTTGGGCCATGAAACACATTTTTCTCTGCGTAAAACAACACCATTGTTGTGGAACCTTGACAGCACTTCTTTCAAAATGGCATAATGTTTGACTCTGTTAGGGTTAAAAACAAGAACATCGTCTTGAAAGACAGACAGACCATCAATCCCCTTCAGTATTTTTGACCTAAGACACCTAAACACAGACGCCGCTGAGGCAAGCCCAAACGGCATGCGTACATATTGGAATGTGCCAAAAGGGGAAACAAATGCAGTAAGGGGTCTTGACTCCGGGCTAGTTCTACCTGGTGGTAGGTAGATGCCAAGTCTAATTTCATGAATATCTTCACATCTTTCAGATTCGCCAACTGTTCATTAATGTTGGGAAGGGGGTGGAAATCCACCCATATTTCTTTATTTAGGCAACGGAGGTCAACACAGTCTCTGAGCACGTTGTGTTTACGTGCAACTACTAAAAGGTATAACCATAGAGAAGACTCGACTGGTTCAATTATACCTTTGTCACAAAAAGAATCAAGTTCTTTCCCAAGGTCTTGCCTGACGCTGAAGGGGACGTATCTAAGCTTATGCTTGATTGGAGTAGAACCAGCCTTCACAATGATTTTGAATTGAAAATCCCTAATCTTTCCTAGTTCTCCAGAGAACACATCGGAAAATTAGTTAACCAAATCTTCAAGGTCAGGATTGTCCCTAATGGCAAGAAATTGATCTATGGTTCCCGGCCTAAGCACTAAGCCAAATAATCGCTGGTGGAACCAACCCAAAATATTCAATCCTTTGTGTGCCACATATATCTTCCTAGCAATCCTCCATCCCTTGAATTCCATGATCTCCTCAAAATATCCTGACAGATTAATTTCTCGTCCCTCATATGAGACGGCCTTATGATCAGGGCGTAGAACGGGCCTGTCAGGCCAGGTCGCTTGACAGAGATCTGACGTAATCATTGAGATGCGTGCACCAGAGTCAACAAGGAGTCTCAATACTCGATCTCCTACTAAAATCGCTACATATGGAACAACACACATTTCAGAATTCCCCACAATGACCCCATCATTTTTTACAACCAAAACCATATTACTAATCTCTTTAGTGATGGACTCTTCTTCGTCTCCGAGCACACCTTCATTAATGAAACATTTTACAAGAGAAGGTTTCGAGTGTCTCTTGCCTCTACTAGTTTGACACTTTAGCAAAGTGACCTATCTTATTACAGTTCTTGTATGTTACAAACTTAGCTGGGCACCTGGTACCAGCAGTGTGTGGCTATTCCCACATCTGAAACAAATGTTATTCTTTGAAAAGAAAGCATCCTCCTTTCTAAAAAACTTTGGGGCAGATCTAAAAGGAAGTGCTGCAGCGCGGCACCGCTAGCCCTTTGGCTGCGCCACGCTGCGGCACTTCCGAAGCACTGGGATGCGACATATTTACAGGAATATGTTGCATCTCTGTGCTTCTCCCTGCGCACAAACTGCAGCCTTGCACCGGCGCAGGCACCCTTGCACCATGGTGCAACGATGCCCACGTCGTGGGGAGATAGTTTTTGTGCAGGAAGGGGCACCTTCCTGCACAAAGACAATCACTACAGGAATTGTCCTCTTTCAATGCTTGCTGTATCGTTGCTGTAGAATGCAGCACGCATTGAAAGAGGAAAAAACGAGGAGAAATGAAAACATTTCTCCTCTTTGTACCTCGCTACCTAGCATTCTGACGCATCTCCAGATTTACGATTTCTCGTAAATCTGGAGATATGTCTTGTTCCATTGGTGTTGCGTGGGAACACCCACAGCAACACCAGTGCTGCGTCTGAAGGGGCCGTATTTATAAGGAGAGGAAAAGTCACGCAGGGTGGCTTTTTCTCTCCTTGTAAATATGGAGGAGCCCCCTGCGCCACCAGTACGTCACGAAAAGTGACGTACTGGTGGCGCAGGGGGCTTGTAAATCTGCCCCTTTGTCTGTCCGACGTTTTGTTATCCATGGCCTTAGCGTCCTCCCCTTTGACAGCAGAGACAGCTAACTTTTGTTTTTATCTAGCTCCCTGGCCGACAACTGCGATGTTTCAATACTTTTTGCTACCCTGATGGTTTCGTCAAGAGTAGGATTCCCCAAAGAAAGAAGTTTCTGTTTGGTATTTTTGTCAGTGCAATGACAGATGAACTGATCACGAACCAGTTGGTCAGCAAAGTTTTCAAACTGACAGTCCGCTACAAGCCTCCTAAGAGTAGTTATGACATTGTCTACATCTTCCCCTGTGTTCTGTGTCTGCAGAAAAAACTTGTGACGGAGCACAACTAAGCTGGGTTGAACATCAAACCTGGGTTGTAATTTTTTGACAGTCTCTTGGTATTCATCAAGTGCACTTTCATTATCAAGAACAGGAGAAGGAAGATGTTTTAAAATGGCCCTACCCTCAAAACTTAATGAGTGTAGAAAAAGGTACGTCCTTCATTCAGCCTTGAATCTTTTTGCACCAAGACAAGTCTCGAACCCATCAAACCACTGCTTCCATTCGATTGACGGTTCACCTGGTGTCTCCAAAAAAAGGTGGTGGTGGAGAAACTGCTTGCATGTTTTTCAAGATCAATGCCACACTTCAGCAGTGAAATGACTAGTTGGAAAGAGTGTCTGATTTTTCACCCTTATGAACACCAGGTGGAGAGATGGTGTTGAAAGACTGACAAGGTGTTCTAGTATCAAGTGGATATTTGAAACCTTTTGTTGTAATTAATTATGAACTGGGATTGCATGAACGTTTCCTTCCATGCACATTCCTTCAGACCCTGTGCAGATATTTTTGTAATAAAATTAGGAGTCATATCCCCTGATTGAGATATAATACATTCAGCAAAAGAAAAAAATACTCAGAAGCACTAAGTCTTCGTTGCTTGCCGCTCCCTCTGTCTAATTATTAACAGAGGGAAACCGCGTCTTCCAGAGCCTGTACGTTGATGCCACCATCACAGAGCCGACACTTACAGCGGTGACAGCAGGGCGCAAGTCGTAAAAAAAGAAGTGGGGGGACGCTGTCACCGGAAGTGACGTCACGACAGGAAGTGACGTCACGAAAGGTGGCGAGCTCCTCGTCCCAGAGAGGCCAAAGAGTTAAGTCCAGCTGGTTGGCAGGGGGGATGGCGTCCCCCTGGTAAAATAAGTGGGGGGACGCCGTCCACCCGTGTGGTGCCCAGACTCGAGCCCTAGGTGACAGAGCTCACTGACCCCGATGCTGGAGAGATATGGAGTCAAGACGATCCATCACAAATGTGAACTCTACATATTGAAGGTCTTTCGCCTTGTTCGGGGTGAATAAGCCAGAATAGGCCTTTTTCTGCGTGGCCCGCCTGCGTCGCTGAGAAGGTATGTGGTATATCCAGAGCATGAGGCTCAATGTGGCCACCAAGAGACTTTTGCAACAAATGTGCGGTTCCCTTTTTTTGTGACAGCTTGTTGAGAGAGTACTCGGTACCTGTCACGAGCCAGGGCCTGTCCAAAGACAGAGCCCATGGCCACTTCAGATGTCTCCTTTGCTGGATGGTCCCTGGGGAAGAAGATGGTGTTTTTTTTTCTTCCCCTTGCCTCTGGTCAACACCGCCAAGTGGTATTGATAGAGCGCGCAGGTCACCCAGCTCACAAGTTTACCAATTTTCCCCGCGCACTGGGCCCTGACGCGAGAGACCAAGACTGAGTTTTGCGTGAACCGGGTGATTTCTTGCACGCCACTATGAGTAATTTGGGGGGTGACTCTTACACCACTTACTATTCATGTACCTGACTTACCACAGGCACATTACTCCCGACGGATCAGGAGCTAGCAGTGGACAGGTGACAGGTTTCCTAGGAAAGAATATACTTTATAAACCAAAATACATTGTCCACACTGTAATCTGTAAAATAACCACAGACACCTGATGAGTTTGAAAATTTATCTAAAGATTTCAAAGTGAATATGCCAAGATAAACAAAATACAAAATAACACATCAAGCATTAAGATCACAACCAAAATATAGCTATGGATTAGGGCAAGGACCATTGGAGTATATGTGAACACTATGGGATATGAGAATTTAGGGAACACGCTATTCAACACAAGCTTAAACTAAAACGAGGGACCTAGAATGTATATTTTAGACTAAGCCACTCATACTATTCTTACTAAGTTCACTGCAATCATGCTAAGGGAAAGGGAAAAAACGGGAACACACTAATAAAATATGACAGTTTTGATAATCTCCTACAGGTGGGGAGAGAAGTGGAACAATTCTAATAAACAATTGCATATAATTTGCATTTCAAGGTGATAGGGCAATATCACAGGCAAGAGTGCTTTATTAAGGAAAAGGAGAGTAAGTGAGAGAAAGACGCAAACCCACAAAGTAATATTTACCTAATTAGGAATGAGGACTAACCCTGGCCACGGGTCAGTTTGGAAGGACGGGGACAAGGACCCTCAGAAAATGAATGCCAGAATGCGAGCAGGTACAGCTCACGGGCAGTCAGGACAGGATACCCCTCAGGTTTGGGTCAGGACTGGGCTCACCAAGGTACGACCAACACCCACAGCTTCGGATGCAACGCCTGCGTTACCCCTCTCTGCAAGTAATCCGCCAGTAACCCCGATTGGGTTTTCGAATTTCCCAGCAAAGTGCTTCGCCAACACTTAAGACTATTTTCACCCCTAGGAGTTTGTGGAAAGTATGGACAGAGTGCTCCGCAGCACTCTAGATTGAGCACCTATAGAGTTCGTAGGGTCAGTGACAGGTCTGCTACTCGGACAAGTCGGACAATTTTCCTAAGCTACACTAGGGCAATTATACTGTTTGGGGACCCTTAGACCACCCACCAATGTTGCAAGTGACAGTTTCGTACATTATGATTGGTCAGGAGAGGTGATTCGGTCATTGTCACCTCCTAGAATTCAACGTTCCCATCATAAATATTGAAATTTTGCTTATCCGCCCCTTGGGTTCACGTTCCCATCCATAGGAATACAGTAGAAAATACGAGTGTACAGGGTATAGCAACAATGTCTCTGAGGTTCAAGGTGGAATTTCATCGTCTTGTGCTGGATTCTCAGGCGCATCGGGCTTCAGGAGCCAGCTGGCTTGTTTCAGCTTCTGCGCAGTAGAGTTTCTCCCAGGTCACATGGCAATACTCAGAGGAGCCTCAACATGGCGTAGGTCATGTATGTCCCAGCACCCAGAGACGCGATACATGAAAAGTAAGCGAGAACAAATTAGAATCACACATAAAAATGATCACACTGTATACCGTGATAAAATTTTACACACCCCTTACTTTATAACATCTATAGCATTAAAGTTTAGTGCGAAAAGTCAGATAGGCTAAAGCAGCAGTTGCAAGCATAGAGCGTGGTGAGAGACAAGCGGCCATGTTTGCAACAGTGCGCATGAGCAACAGATTCCCTCCAGAATGCGAGTGCGTCACATCACATGGGTATGACCGACGCATGCGCAGACTGAATTTCAGCGAAGCAGCCATTTCCTTAGTGCAAGCATTGTGAGGATGAAAAGACACACAGGCAAGCCTCTCTGGAACGCCCGCGTGTTGGGGAAAATGCTAAATATAAGACGGACAGTTGGATTAATATGATTATACGTTAGGCGAGGTTCATGAGTGTGAGCAAGTCGCTTTACGTGCGAATCCTTGCTCCATCAATCCCCTCTTTGATGATATTTACTATCATCACTACAAAGGAAACAGATGCCAACTTTCATTCTTCTGTATCATTCATTTCTATCTCAACGAACTTATTGTTGATTTTTCTTTCGGCTTCTCTATGAGAGTGGTGATTCTTTACCTTTTTGTATATTTCATTCCTCAATTCTTCCAATTCTAATTCATCAATGTTTCTTTTCACCCCTCTCTTATTTACAGTGTACTTCTTTTTACATTTTTGACATTTACAGCAGATGAAAATTATCAACACAACCACACCTATTCCAATTATTGGCATCAGTATTTTCCACAGAATGTTTCTACCTAAGTTAGAAAACCAACTACCTATTGAGGAGAGACCTCCAGTCAGTCTCGTACAGGCACTGTCAACCTCTAATGGTTTGAGCTCTTTTTCCAAATTAGTTATATTTCTTACATATCTTTTAAGTTCGATACTTTTATCAGGTATGTAGGTGCAACAATGTTGCGCCTTCAGCATTCTACAGACTCCGCCCTCTTTTGCCAATAAGGTGTCAAGAGCAAGGCGATTCTGCAAAACCATTGATCTGATCGCAACCATTTCAGTATTGACCAGCAGGAATCCAGCAGCAGTGTCAGTAGATAACCGATCCACTACTGTAGATAATTTGCAGATTCTGTGAGTGTTCAGAACTACCCCCATTCCAGGTATCAGTGCACTAAAAATATCACCTATAATTTCACCTACACTCTCACGTTTACTACGCACTAAGCCATTAGTGTCTTCATCATTGCTTCCAGCAGCATTATTCACATGGTATATTTTCGGGAAAACAATGCCAAAATAGCAGCTTCCATACCAGTGATCCGGCAATTTGAAATAAGCCTTGTTCCCACATATATAATATATTCCGGGAAACACAAGTTCTGACCCATTTTTGAAACCCCAACCTCCAATTACCTTATAATTATGTTCACACTCGCTGGAACCAATGAATACATTGTTATAATATTCTATCCTTTCTCTATGGAGACAAAGTTTTCCTTTCCGTTCAAAATCCAGCAACAAAGCAGGATTAGCTTCGCCTTGTGAGGTGTTATCCATGTGCTCGGCCCACCTAGGGACTCTATCCTTTTCATCATTTGCCTTTTTCTGAAACTTTTCCCTCCTTCGGTCTGCCATTTTTATAAACATATTTTCCTGCTCTTGCAAGGAACAGGTCAGATTCTCTTGTCGTGCTTCATCTAAGTCTATGTCACCTATAGTCAGGAAATATTCACCCATATAACGGGTTACCTCGCTTTTAACATGGACAAGGTTCAGATGTCCTCTAATAGGAAGTTCAGAAAATACTACGTCAGCATTTGAATAGTAGTACTGCAAAGTGCTTCTATAAAACAAGCTAGCTAGTATACTACAGGAAATTCCATAAGTTAGGGGTAAGTGGTGGTATGTCACGCCTTCAGCTACAGAAGTGGGTAGCTTCATGCAGACATAACAGTCTTCTATTTCCATAGCCTCTACATAATGCACTAACAAGTTAGCAAAAACATTTAAATGCGTCCGGTTTCTCATCTTGTGAAAGTGCAGTCCATCCTCATCTGATGCTTCTAAATTAGGTCGTGTGTGTCTCAGACTAACTGAATTGTCACGTCGTTCTAAGCTTCGTGGTGTTTCTGCAGTCTGTACAACGTCTGTCTCTAATACTTCAGGTTCAGTAGGGGACAGGTTAGGATCTTTACTTATCATAAAAGGTATAAAGACTGTTAATCCTATCCACATCACTATTAGCATAGCTACACTACATAAGCATATTTTACAGCAAGTTTTACAACACCCAAGTCTGGACCTTCCAGCTACGTTTGAATCAGACATTTTGGCTTACAGGTGGCTTTTGCAATCCCTCTTCTTTTCTTTATACCAAGTCTTCGCTCTGTTTTGTCTCAAGGAGGGTCTTCGTCCGAACTCCGATCAGTGATGGACTCCTCGTCACTTTTGCCACTGCGATTGGGCTCATCAATTTCTTCCAGCACCAGGTATGTCCATTCGGGGCTCCGATACAGTCTATTCTGTTTCTTCACTCTGTCGCTCTTCCTCAGAGACTTGCCTCGGGCTGCTTTTCTTTCACTTTCAGCCCTCTTACGGTCTTTCAGTTTCTCCTCGACTGTTTTGATTCGGAGTCTTAGCCTTTTGACGTACCTGGGTGTACTTTTGCTGCTGCGACTTTCAGTGGTCGAGGACACTTGGCCTTCCTCGTGTACTCTTTTAATTTTTTCCTTGTGTTTGACAGAGTCTATTTCCCTTCCTGTCTGACTAGTTCCAGGTCTTTCATCTATTTCTTCTGCCTGGTCCTCAAACTTGCCCTGTTCAGGTTCGCTTTGTAGGCTTTCTTTGCTTTCAGGTGAACTGGATTCTGATTCCTGAACACGTTCATCTATTTCTATCTGCTCTGGTTCATGCACTTCGTTCTCTTCACTTTCTTCCGCATGAACTTCAGCTTTGATCACTATCTGTCCCTTTCCAGACTCCGGAGTTTCAGGTGGAGTGTCGACGTTTTGATCTGTCCCTACTTGGCCTATTTCCTGATCAGGTGTGATGTGAGTCTCGTTGACCTGACCTTCGTCCTCTAGTTCTGTCTCACCTGGACTATCCCACTCACTGTCTAGGTAGGAATATTTCCTGGCTCGTATTGGATCATGAACCTGGTCGTCGGCAGGGTACCAATCAACGTCTCGACTTGTGCTCGGCAGTTCGATGTCAGCGAGATCCGGACTCTCCTCAGGAGTCTCCTCAGCGGTGCTGCCTTCAGCTTCAGTCGCGTTTTCTCCTGTTACCCGCTTTGTGTGGCTGGCATGGATCCACTTCGGTACACCAGCACACTTCACAGCAGTAGTGGTGACAAGGATCACTTGTCTTGGCTTTCCCCACTTTGGTCCAAGGCAACTCTTCCGGGTGTGTTTCTTTAACACCACCCAATCGCCTGGTCGTAGCTTATGTGCTGTAGTCTTGGGCCATTTGTCAGCTGTCTCTCCAATCTGGTGGGAGATAGAACGCACTTGGTCACCCAGCTGCTTGCAGTATTCTAGCACCAAATCATCAGTAATGCTTAGCAGTTTGTGTCCAGGTACCCATGCTTGTCGCATCACTCTCCCCATTAGTACCTCATGGGGGCTCAGGCCTGTCTTTCGATTTGGAATACTTCTCAGACTCATCAGCACAAGGGGCAAAGCGTCTGTCCAGTTCATTTTGGTGGAATCACACATCTTCGCCAACCTGGACTTTATCGTGCCATTTATCTGTTCAACCACCCCAGACGCCTCGGGATGGTAGGCACAGTGCAGTCTTTGCTTCATTTTAAAGGCCTTACAGAGCTCTTCTAGGACGTCGTTGGCAAAATGCCCACCTTGGTCCGTTTCAATCGTCTCAGGGATTCCATACCTAGGTATTAACTCCCTGAGCAATAGCTTGGCTGTAGTTAGGGCATCATTTTTCTTTGCTGGGTAGGCCTCCACCCACCGGGAGAACAGACAGACTATGACCAGGATATATCTATATCCCTTGCATTTGGGCATTGTTATAAAGTCTGCCTGCATTCTGACAAAGGGTCCTACTGCCTTTCCGATGGTGCTTTGCTCCACTACCGTCTTCTTTCCTGCATTGAATTGCTGACACACTAGGCACCTCTGGCAAAACCTTTCCGCCTGGTTCCTGAACTTTGAATTGTAGAACACCTTGTCAAACACCCGACACATGGCATCCCTTCCCATATGTGTTGGTTCATGTATCATTCGGACCATGGGATCTATCAGACTGTCGGGCAGCACGGGCACTCCATTTTTGTCTACCACCACACCGTCATTCCTCATTCTGCATTCATTCTCACTCCATCTACCTTTTTCTTCCCTGCCTGTTGACTGTTGTAAGTCTTTTAATTCATCCCACGTTGACACACTATCAAACAACATCAGTTGGCAGCTGTGTCCACCCCACAACCCAATTTGGAGGGACATTTGGTGTCGGGCACAAAATTGTGCGATTTGGTCAGCGTATCTGTTCCCGGCTGTCACATCATCATTTCCTGATCTGTGAGCCGCACACTTGACCACAGCCAATTCTTTGGGCAATTGAATAGCTTCCAATAATTCTTGTACCACCTTTCCGTTTCTGATAGGGGTACCTGAGGAAGTCATGAATTCTCTTTGTAACCATAGTTGGCCGAAGTCATGAACAACCCCATAACAGTACTGACTGTCGGTGTAAACAGTTATTCTTTTGTTTTTACCCCTCCTACAGGCTCTTGTCATGGCTATGAGCTCTGCTACCTGTGCAGATTTCACTTCACTTAGGTAAGAGGCTTCTATGGTGTTTGTCAATGTGACTACAGCATAGGCAGCACACAGACCACCACTCTCATGTCTTAAACATGAGCCGTCCACGAACATTGTAAGTTCCCCATCAAGTAATGCTACTTCTCGGATGTCAGGGCGGGGCTTAGTGCTGAATTCTGTTAGATCAATGCAGTTATGTTCCATTTCACCCTCGTCGTCTACATCCAGGGGAACAGGTAACAGAGTTGCAGGGTTTAGGACATTGCACCGAGAAATTGTTACATTCTCAGCACCAATCAAAATTCTCTCATACTTAGTCAGCCGACTAGGTGTGAGATACTGGGTCTTGGTTCTTGTTAGTAGAATTACAACAGAATGTGGAACATATACGGTGACAGGATGTCCCATGACAATATTCTCACTCTGTTCCAGACTGATGCAAGTAGCAGCTACTGCTTTCAGGCATCCGGGCAATCCAGCAGCCACCGGATCTAGAGTGGCTGAGAAATAGGCTACGGGACGCCTGACCAGCCCATGCTCCTGGGTCAGGACTGAGAGCGCACAATTTTCTCTGGTGTCACAGAATAATTCAAAACGCTTGGAATAGTCTGGCATACCTAATGCAGGAGCGGTACATAGACAATTTCGCAATGTTACCCATGCGGACATGCTTTCACTGTCCCAACTGACTGGGTCTTCCACTCCTTTCTTGGTCATTTTTATCAAAGGTTTGGCTAGATTTGCGAATCCCACAATCCACTGTCTGCAGTACCCCACAACTCCTAGAAACATCCTCACCTCTTTCTGAGTTCGGGGTAGGCCCATTGCTTTAATTATCTTGATCCTTTCTGTGGTGACCTTTCGGATCCCTTTCTCTATCTGGTGCCCCAGATATTTTACTGAGTTTTTACAGAACTGCAATTTGTCAGGGGATACTTTATGTCCTCCCTTTCCTAAGTGATTCAGCAAGGCGATGGTGTCGGTGACACAGTCATTTTGAGTTTTAGATGCCACTAAAAGGTCATCTATGTACTGTACCAAAACAGACTCTCCGGGCAGTATCAGGGTCTCAAGACATTTCTTTAGGATCTGGTTGAAAATCGAAGGACTTTCAGTGTACCCCTGAGGGACACGATTCCAGACATAGATATGGCTGTCAAATTCAAAACTAAAAAGGAACTTGCTTTCTGGATGCAATGGGATGGAAAAGAATGCATGGCACAGGTCAATGACAGTGAACCATTCCGCATTCCAAGGAATCTGATACAAGATTACTGCAGGGTTGGGCACGATGGGACAGCAAGGTACAACAATTTGGTTTACCTTGCGCAGGTCCTGCACTACTGGGTATTTCCCACTAGGCTTTTTAATCCCAATGATAGGCGAATTGCAGGGACTGCTCATTACTTCTTCTATGATTTCTGCTTCGAGCAATCGGGTAATTTCAGTTGCGACTCCTGCCTTTACTTCTGCACTCATTTTGTACTGTCTCGTTTTGGGATATACTGCATTTGTTTTTATTGCTATTTTAACTGGGTCCACGTTTGCCATTAAGCCTACATCTTTTCCCGAGAAATCCCACACTTCTGGTACCACTCTTAACTGAAGCTCTTCAAGCAAGTCTTCAATCGACAATGTTTTAATGTCAGCGTCAGGTCTTACTAACATCAGTTTGTACAAACCATCTTCATCGGGGGTCTGAACTTCGACGCCTTTTGGTGAGCAAAAGATGGTGCAGTTCATTTTGCACAACAAATCACGTCCTAGCAGGTTCACAGGACTAGAATCACAGACCACAAATCTGTGCGTGCATTTCTTTAAAGTTTCCTATGGAGATTTCCATAGGCTCAGTTACTGGAGTACTTATTATCTGATTGGAGACATCCACTACTTGGATAGCTTCTCCCGAGAGGGGTAGGTTAGGAACATCCACTGTTCTCACAGTGGACCGGGTAGCACCAGTGTCCAACAGAAAGGTGACGTCTTTTCCTTCAACCTTTCCTTCAATGTATGGTCCAGTCTGGTCTACCGGTAAGGAGGCGCCAAGTACGCACTCCTTGTCCTCCCCTCTCAGGCCCTGTCAATCTTGTTCATCACAGAGGAAAGAATCATTTAACAGGTACTGTGGAATTGCTGCATTGCTTCCATTCTCTCCCTCCCATATTTCCGCCCTTTCATTCTGCTGGCCCTGATTCTTATAATTCTGTCTAGGAGTGCGAGGTACTGGAGGTAGCTTTACCTGTTGCTGGTTCTTTCTTGTCCCCTCTTTCTGCACCTGTGGATTTAAACCATTTATAGGGGCATTACCGGCCTGCAGGTGTGGACACTCGTCTCTCCAATGCCCTAACTGGCCACACCCGTGGCAGGGGAACTTCTTCATAGCCTCTTCCCGACTCAATTTTGCCCGGGGCTTCCCTCCTCCCCCAGCAGTGGCATTCTGAGCATTATTATTGGAATTCAATTTATTTAACTGTTTTTCTTGCTGTTCAGCCAATTTCACCTGTGCCCACATCACTTTCTCCTTGAGGGCTTTCTTTTTATTTTCGATTTCATCTTCGCAGTATTTTGCGTATTTCAGGACATCATCTATGGGCTTTCCCTGCCAACTTATTTTATTATCTCGAATCCATTGAGATATTTCAGGCCTTAATCCTAGCACGAATCTGTAACTGAAATGGGTCATGTCTTTCATGTCCACATTATCGATACCACTGTAAGTCTTGAATACTTGCAGTAACCTTTCATAAAAGGAATGTACAGTCTCATCGCGTTCTTGGGTGGTTCTATCTATTCTGGTCCAATCTGTCTCCTTTGCAGGCACCTTTTTCTTGAGGTACTGTATGACCTGATCATACTTCCTCATTACTTCAGGTGAGGGAGCTCCTGTTTTCTCGTCTCTTGCATATTCTTCACTGGGCCAATCAATTTCTATTTTACACTCGGTCCACAGATTTACAGGCACCACAATGTCGAAAAACCCATCCAGGTCTTTCAGAAGACATTTCTGGACTTTTATAAAACGTTCTACCTGCCTGTACCAATCAACTGTTTTTTCCCGTAATTTCGGGAAGTCATTTGTAAATGACACAATATCCTGTCGGGACCAAGGGACATGAACATATTTTCCTCCCGGGACCTCTCTCATGGGACACAATTTTTCTGTCGGGGTTACTTCTTTTAGCACGTATTCTGAAGCCTGAGACTTAGCCCTGCTGTCTTCCTTTTTCTTTGCCCACCGAGTTCTCCATTTCCCTACATCTCCCCATTTCTGCAGGAGTTTCAATAATTCCTTTATCTGGATCTGTTTTCCTACCACGTTCAAGCTCTCTAAGTCTTTGTCCGAAAAATCTACTCAGTAGGGTTTCTGAAGGATTTTGGAGCGACTGACATCGATTCCCATTTCTGTGGCTGTGTCCATTAATCTTTCATGGAGCAATCTAGCATTTCGGGTAAGATTTTTACTGATAAACAGTAACTCTTCTTCACTGTAGGAGTTTAAGCGGTCTAATCCTACATTTCCAGCCATAATTTCTTCTATTTCTATCCTTAGTTTATAGATCTCTAACGGTCTGGATTGGGGAGTGGTCTCTTTCTCCAACTCTTTGGTCCATCTGTCTAATTCTTCTGGGGATACTACTGTGGCACTCCTAACCCCAGATGTACCTTCAATCAAAACCTCTTTCGGCCTACTATGACTTCTTGCCCCCGACATGCTAGTCCTAGGTTCTCTAATGGGCAAATCCATCAGAACCACTGATTCACATTCACTCTCTTGATCGTCATCTATGAATACTTCCTTTCTAGGGGGTGGGATGCTAGGAGTAGGCATTATTGGGGAGATAACAGGAGGACGAGGACTAGCCAGGTTATCCCTATAAAGAGGAATAGCGGGTCCAATGGTTACTGGGATAGTCAGGGAACCTGGATGGGGATGTATCTGGGCTATGGTCCGGACTAAATCATCTCGCTGCCTAGCCAGGGCTTCCTTTTCTTGTTCTCGTAAAACCTTTCCTGCGGGATTGTCATGCAATACTTGGGGTACCAAGGGAGGGTAAATACTTGGGGCAGTTGGAGTAACCAATCGAGGTGGGCCTTCTCCAAACGGCTGATAATTCGGGACCGTGGATTTAGGTCTGCAAAACCCATCCCCTTCACTGGTTTTACTGTCTGTACCTGTTCCATCTGTCTCGCTATCCCTCCGACATCTGGGATATTTGGCAAACGGGTTTGGTGAACTCAAAGGCTCTGACTCGGCTACATAGGGAGGGGGGTTTTTCATCAATAAATCTTCTAGGTGCTCATCTTCTGAGTCCCCTACGGGCATTGAGTGATGGGTTTTTTCTTTACTTTTTCCTTTCCCTTGTTCTAATACCCCCATCATTGGAAACAACCCTTCCACCATCATGCTTTGTCTCCAATGTTTCATTTTCTGCTCTTTGGTTTCTCTATGGACCCTCGGATACCATTTGCTCACTCCCTTGTCCATCCGGGGTCTATCTCTCTCCAAAGCCTCAATTTCCCACTCTTCTAAGGCTTCGTACTGGGTTAATCTGGGTCTGGGATGCAATTCATTCATGCGGGTCCTTAAGTTAAACAGGATCCTACCATTAAAGGTACCATCAATAGGAAATGCTAGGACTCCGTCATCTGCAGTATACTTTGCCCAATTCTCTATCCATACACAGGTATGATACCCCTTTTCAAACATCATGAAGGAAGCAGGAGTATTCGGTGGAGGAATGATCACACCCTCCCTCGTTCTAATGGGCTTATCTGTTTTGAAGAAATTCTTTACCTTGTCGGCAAATGACATTTTTCTCTTTATTCCATACATCATGTGCGGTCTACCTCCTATAATCTGTTCCTTACAGAAGCCTGAGTTTTGTGGATTAGGTAAGAACTCAGGATACCACATATGCCTTTCCAGGCTCGCTTCTAACTCGGCCTGATTAATTTTGTTTACCTTTGTACTTCCAATGCTAGCGCGACTCTTATTTTGTAGGAACCAATCAACACTGTGAATACAGAAATCCTTATCCAATGGGTGCGCGGCCTTTCGCGAGACCAAGTCTCACGCTCCGGCACTCACCCCTCCCTTACAAATTCGGCTGCACTACACACCCGCTGTTCTGACCAATACCAGCGCGGCACGGAGTGACGTCAGAGCAGCTTTCCGCCCGACTCCCTCCTTCACAAGGTAACGGAAACTTTTAACTTTTCCTAAAGTGCGAGTGCAAAACTTAGTTACTAACACACAACGTCTGCCACTATGTCTGAGTGTTCTAAATAGGTAGAAAAATTTCCTCTCACTACAAGTAAACCACTTCTGTCTACTTTTCATTCACTCTGGATAGACTTCTTTGCCTAACCTCTCACACTAGTAATATAGAACCCGTTATTCTTCTGACTCATCCACTTCAGTCTGGGATATGTACTGAGCCAGGATTTCACCAGCGGACTATTTTACTTACCAGTCAAGCCTCGGAGACCCTATTACTCCTCCCACATGTGACCCTTTCTAGGTGATATCACAAGGAAAGTTTTATACAAAGGACTCGTGGCTATCAGTTATACAGTTGTAAAAAGATCCTAATTAGTGCTTCCAGGTATTCTTAACCCTACACTAATGACTCTAAACAAGTGACTTTTCCAGCTAGCCGGATTCTACTCACCGTTAGCTATATACTTCCCCGGGGATTCGGACTACACTGAACGCTTACAAACAGTTCTTTGTTAATACGACATGTAACACTTATAGCAGCAATGCAAAAATCATATACATTTACCTATAAATCCTTAAAACATTGCAAAATATTTGAACCAATACAGTAGAAAATCAGCAGCACATTTTATTTTCACGGTTTGTTTATCAACTATCCTGTCTACCTATCTTAACTAGTCCTAACCATTACCTCTGCTACCAGAAAATTACTGATAGAGCGCGCAGGTCACCCAGCTCACAAGTTTACCAATTTTCCCCGCGCACTGGGCCCTGACGCGAGAGACCAAGACTGAGTTTTGCGTGAACCGGGTGATTTCTTGCACGCCACTATGAGTAATTCGGGGGGTGACTCTTACACCACTTACTATTCATGTACCTGACTTACCACAGGCACATTACTCCCGACGGATCAGGAGCTAGCAGTGGACAGGTGACAGGTTTCCTAGGAAAGAATATACTTTATAAACCAAAATACATTGTCCACACTGTAATCTGTAAAATAACCACAGACACCTGATGAGTTTGAAAATTTATCTAAAGATTTCAAAGTGAATATGCCAAGATAAACAAAATACAAAATAACACATCAAGCATTAAGATCACAACCAAAATATAGCTATGGATTAGGGCAAGGACCATTGGAGTATATGTGAACACTATGGGATATGAGCATTTAGGGAACACGCTATTCAACACAAGCTTAAACTAAAACGAGAGACCTAGAATGTATATTTTAGACTAAGCCACTCATACTATTCTTACTAAGTTCACTGCAATCATGCTAAGGGAAAGGGAAAAAACGGGAACACACTAATAAAATATGACAGTTTTGATAATCTCCTACAGGTGGGGAGAGAAGTGGAACAATTCTAATAAACAATTGCATATAATTTGCATTTCAAGGTGATAGGGCAATATCACAGGCAAGAGTGCTTTATTAAGGAAAAGGAGAGTAAGTGAGAGAAAGACGCAAACCCACAAAGTAATATTTACCTAATTAGGAATGAGGACTAACCCTGGCCACGGGTCAGTTTGGAAGGACGGGGACAAGGACCCTCAGAAAAGGAATGCCAGAATGCGAGCAGGTACAGCTCACGGGCAGTCAGGACAGGATACCCCTCAGGTTTGGGTCAGGACTGGGCTCACCAAGGTACGACCAACACCCACAGCTTCGGATGCAACGCCTGCGTTACCCCTCTCTGCAAGTAATCCGCCAGTAACCCCGATTGGGTTTTCGAATTTCCCAGCAAAGTGCTTCGCCAGCACTTAAGACTATTTCCACCCCTAGGAGTTTGTGGAAAGTATGGACAGAGTACTCCGCAGCACTCTAGATTGAGCACCTATAGAGTTCGTAGGGTCAGTGACAGGTCTGCTACTCGGACAAGTCGGACAATTTTCCTAAGCTACACTAGGGCAATTATACTGTTTGGGGACCCTTAGACCACCCACCAATGTTGCAAGTGACAGTTTCGTACATTATGATTGGTCAGGAGAGGTGATTCGGTCATTGTCACCTCCTAGAATTCAACGTTCCCATCATAAATATTGAAATTTTGCTTATCCGCCCCTTGGGTTCACGTTCCCATCCATAGGAATACAGTAGAAAATACGAGTGTACAGGGTATAGCAACAATGTCTCTGAGGTTCAAGGTGGAATTTCATCGTCTTGTGCTGGGTTCTCAGGCGCATCGGGCTTCAGGAGCCAGCTGGCTTGTTTCAGCTTCTGCGCAGTAGAGTTTCTCCCAGGTCACATGGCAATACTCAGAGGAGCCTCAACATGGCGTAGGTCATGTATGTCCCAGCCCCCAGAGACGCGATACATGAAAAGTAAGCGAGAACAAATTAGAATCACACATAAAAATTATCACACTGTATACCGTGATAAAATTTTACACACCCCTTACTTTATAACATCTATAGCATTAAAGTTTAGTGCGAAAAGTCAGATAGGCTAAAGCAGCAGTTGCAAGCATAGAGCGTGGTGAGAGACAAGCGGCCATGTTTGCAACAGTGCGCATGAGCAACAGATTCCCTCCAGAATGCGAGTGCGTCACATCACATGGGTATGACCGACGCATGCGCAGACTGAATTTCAGCGAAGCAGCCATTTCCTTAGTGCAAGCATTGTGAGGATGAAAAGACACACAGGCAAGCCTCTCGGGAACGCCCGCGTGTTGGGGAAAATGCTAAATATAAGACGGACAGTTGGATTAATATGATTATACGTTAGGCGAGGTTCATGAGTGTGAGCAAGTCGCTTTACGTGCGAATCCTTGCTCCATCAGAACGAATATTACTGAAGATGTGACACTGGTCATGGCATGATCCATCCGTCACTCACCACAATAGCCTCAACACACATGCATTAACACGTTGGGTACCTGTTCCATTCAGTTGGAGAGATTTTGAGGAGTTTGCCCTCTCCATGGGCCTCCCTCACTGCACAAGGTCCTCCCTTTGGCCTAAGGTGACCAGATGTCCAGGATTTGCCGGGACAGTCCCGGTTTTCCACCGGCTGTCCCGGCAGATTTCGGTAATTTTGGCTCAAGTCCCGGTTTTCAGAGGGGGTCGACTGAAAACAGTGAGAGGCACTTTTTGGGGTCTTATAAAGCTGTGCTAGTGAGCAGCGGTTATAAGTAAGCAGTTTAATTAATATGTATGATGTTGGGTGTAGAAATGACATTTTATTTATTTTCTTAATGCCTTTTCTGTGATCTTATGTTGATGAGAACTGTCATTCTGCACCATTCTGTTGATGAAAAATTGTAGTCCTTCTTCTTCAATGTTCCTAAAACGTCCCGGTTTTAGGTTCTCAAGATCTGGTCATCAAAATAGAAGGAGGCCCCCCAACGGGTAGAGATGTAGGCAGGTTAGCGGGGGAGGAAATATCAAAAAAATTAGAACAAGAAACCCTGCCTAGAGATTTGAGATAGGGTCCTGCACAGGGATCCTGTGTAACCTATGGAGCCAACACTGTCTTCTAGAGCCCAGATTTCAAGCAATACATAATACACTTTTTATATACACATTTATTGTTTATTTTTATATATTTTCAAAGTCTCATAAGTTGATATACCAAAATACAAACAAATATTAATTCATCTTTCAAATGTCCATTAAAACATGTATGGTTCAATGCCACATATACAGTCCCACACAACCCAAAAGACTCTCATATTCACTCTTCCACATACTCTAAACACACACATACCACCATTCTTTCACAATTCAAAACAGCCAAACTCCCACTGATACATAGACGCCATTGCATGAATCGGTAGATATGAAATACAATTAAAAAAACAAAGGGATGCTGGGCAACAAACAACAAAGGTGGGGATTGAAGCTACATAGACAATCCTGTTGCCCGCAAGAACCACGCTGAGGCGCATTTCGGTGTACAGACCCAACCAGGCCACACCTTCGTCAGGGCGACCATGAACCACGGGGAGGGAAGTGAGGAAACTGAGAATCTGAAAATATAAAATGCACATAAGGATACACTTGTACAGCTACATTAAGATCTGGTCGCCCTGCTTTGGCAGCAAGCGGATAGGATGGTGGCGCATTTAATGGCCCCCCTAAAGACCCCAGGCGGCGGTCAGGAAAGAGTCTGCATGCCTTCTGAAGACTTCGAAGATTTTTGGCGAGTGGATTTTTGTTTCCTTAGTGATCTGCGACATCAGACTTAACAGACGTCTATCACATGACTGTGCGTGTACACCGTGTGTGACGAAGACGCTCTCCCTGGAGTGAACCCACCACCCCTCGAGGCGGTGACCTCCATTCCTGAGGAGCAGGTGAACGCGTCCAGCCGGCTCCCCTTAGATCCAGCCACTGACCGCGGACACCAAAGCCCCAGTCCGTGTATCTACCACCACATTCTAAAGCAGGCCCCCACCCATGGGAAAGAAACAACGCGTGCTTCAAATCACAGCATGTGACAGAAGAAGTAACAAAAAATACTCTTCCTGAAGCCTGTGCCACTGGGAGTCCCAGCATGTGAACTAACGCAAGTATCTGCTGCTGCTCAGATCCAGGGTCCACGTCCACTCCTATCACCGCACACCAGCCGCCCACGTGAGGGGCCACAAAGGGCCCTTGAAATGCTCATCAAAGTCATCAACTGCTGGTGGGAGTCTCTTTACAGGTAGGGGAAGGGGTTAATGTCCACACTGAGAAGGTGTCTCCAATAAACTTTCGCTCATGCTCCAGTAACGATATAATAAGACAGAGGGCCCTGGGCCCCTCAAGTAAAGGAAAGAGCACCGCTGTGAAACAGGAAGGTCCAATGTTATCTCAGGAAAATAATCGCATTACCAGCAAATCACCCAGTCACTGCGCACAACAAACGTAGAACATGTCACTCGAGGCAGAAGGAATCTTACAGTCAAGCCAGCACCACAACAATATAGGAAACCTTTGTTTTTTTATGAAATATTTCCTAAACACCAGTCATTATTTTTGTTTTTAAAAAGTGTGAAAAGCTTTTCCATGTTGCTGTGGTGCCAGCTGGGTTGTGAGACTTCCTGCTGCCTTGGGTGATGTGTTTGAGGTCTGTTGTGCGCGGTGACAGGGTGGCTGGCTGCTTCTAGGATCATTTGACCCTCTTGCTGATGCTGCAGTTCCAGTTTCCACGTTCAGCTGGTCCTGCACAAAGCCGGAATCCCCTCACGTGCTCGGCTCGTGCTGGGCACACACGTTCCGACCCTGTCACACGCACACGTCGTCACTCTGGCTCAGGCTGTCACATGAGAACAGAAGTCCAGCGCTGACGGACAGCTCGCCATCTGGCTCCCATGTGGAGGAGAAAGGCAAGAGCGCTCAATGGCCCAAACCCATCCCGAGGGGGAAAACCCTCCTTGCACGTCTGTGAGGCGCACCTCAGCAGAGGCATGGCTTCAGGGGGGTGTTTTGGGTGTTGCCCCCCCCCTAATATATGCATTGTGCGATATATAGTTGGGTCCAGGTGCCTCCAGTCATGTGCGGTGCGGTGTCTGTCAGATTTCACCAGTAATTTTTGCAGAGGCCGCCGCACCCGCCCGCAGGGTGGGGGAGGCTCAAGGGCCGGCGCCATAACCCACGCGGTGCCAACAGGGGGATGGGAACTGGTTCTGGGCGCCCCGAAGCGGCCAGGACCAGCGGAAACGGGGTGCGCACCAGCCACCCCGACAGGAAGTGACCTTGTGACCTGGGCGCCCACGGGGGGCGACCAATGGTCAACCTTGCTACCTTTGAACCCCCCCAATCAAAGGGGGTTCACCTGAGACCCTTGGGGGGCTCAAGAGGATTTAAGCACCGCCGCTCCCCAGCAGAAGCACAACGTCTTCGAAGGAGCTGGGAGAGCGGCGCGACAACGACATCGTTTGAAGAGGATCGACTGCGGCAGGAGGCGGCGAAGGACGGCCAAGGCAGAAGGACGACCCCGCAGAGCAGCGCGCCTTACAGGTTTTCCACCCAGCTCCCCGTGAACCCGATGCCGGTGATCCGAAGCGACGGAGAAGGACGACGAGCTCGGCGGCCTAGCCGAGCTCCAGCGTGGTGAGCGACTGTCCAGTTCGGAGCGCGCATTGGGCCGCTTCATCACACGAACGACACCCACGTGCAAGGGAGTTCAAAGGCGGGACCGGAATTCCTTCCGACCCAGCGGCGCAGACCAGCCCGCAGAAACCAGGCCTAGGGCCTAGGGACAACATGACGGAAGATCAGCCAGAAGACATGGCCGAGGTGCTGAAGAGAATCCGCGAGATATCGGCAGTACACGGCGACGAATGGCTCCAACCCCACTTGGCCAAAGGGAAAGAGAATAGGCCGGACGGCCAGGCGGAGGATGAAGCAGGCCCGTCAGCACCCAAGAAACCTAAGACCACGCCGAGAAAGAAAACTTCCAAGAGGAACCCCCCAAAGAAGGTGCGCCAGAAGCTCCCGCCGCCGAGGTTAGACGACAGGAAGCAGGGCGAGACGACCGGCAGAGCAGTTAATGGTGAGCATATTAGTACCATTGTGAAAGAATGCTTGAAATCGCTGGCGCCGACATTCCTGAACGGCTCGGGGCAGGGGGCGGCGGGGCCTAGGGAACAACGCGCTGACGAGACAGGGGGTTTAACGTGGCACATGATTGATCCAGGGTGGGCCCGGCAGTCAAGGGTGCAGGAACAGGTGGGCCTGTCCGCACAAGGTGATCAGGTTTCCCCACTACCCGGGTGGGGGTACAATACTGGGTCCGGGAGCCCGGGGTCGGGGGGGCTAGGCACTGACCTGTACGCCAGACCATCCCCCGGGCCTGCCTCCTTGACGACGAAAGCCACAGGGCTCGCGTGCCTTATTCCTCTCGCAGTAAAAGAGAGGATATGGCGCAAGGAGTTCATAGATATATTCTCGCTCCTCGAAATACAGCTGGAGGGCCTCGACCTGACCACATGCGACAGGAGAGAGGAGGAAAGAAAGGAGAGGCGCGGGGCTAGAAAGGAGCGGAACTTCGAGAATTGGCTAGACGCTTTCAGAATCATGGCGTGTATTATAGTGGAGAGGTTCCCCCATTGCGCAGCGGACCTATGGTTGTACGAGGCTAACATACACTCAGCGCAGAGGCAATTCCCTGGGGATGCATGGTTGGAATATGATAAGGGTTTCAGATTAAAGATGCAGAGACACCCAGAGATGGAGTGGAATGAGGAAGACGTTTCAGGTTTTATTCATAAGATGCTCGCGGCCAAAGAAGTGAGAGCCTGGACGGGCAAATACGATCAGTCCTTTCGGAGTTCGTCCCATAAGGGGAAGAACAAAAATTACCAGAAACATTCCTCTGGGAGGTCCAACTCCCCCCCAGCAACCAAGGCAATATGCTGGAGGTACGATGCGGGGGACTGTTCATGGGGCTCCTCGTGCAAATTCCAACATGCATGCTCAAGCTGCGGGGGGAGACACGCCGCAGTGGCGTGCAAAGGCTCCAAGCGCGAATTGAAGGGCGAAAAGAAAGAGAAACACAAGAAGCACTAGCCCAAAGGCTAGTGGGGGCGGGGCACTAGTGGACATTCAACATTGCCAGCTGGCTAGGTCCCCCATTAATACGCAACAGCTGCGCAGATTAGCAAACAGGTACCCAAACAAAGCAGACGCCAGGACACTGGTTGAGGGTTTTGAAGAAGGTTTCACTATCCCGTTTCAAGGCCCGCTACCATTAACGGGAGCGAATAACTTGCAGTCAGCGAAGCAACATCCCCGGGTGGTGAGCGCGAAGATAGAAAAGGAGAAGAGCTTGGGTAGAATCGAGGGCCCCCTTCCTAAGGAACTGCATGAAGGAATAGTCATCTCCCCACTGGGAGTGGTTCCCAAGAAGGAAAAGGGCCAATTTAGGCTAATACACCACTTGTCATACCCCGAGGGGGGATCCGTAAACGATGGCATTAACCCGGAAGCGTGCTCGGTGGGTTACGCGTCAGTGGATGACGCGATCGCACTAGTCAAAGCGTCAGGAAAGGGAGCCCTCATGGCCAAGGCGGACATTGAATCTGCCTTTCGCTTATTGCCGGTTCATCCGACCAGCTTCTACCTGCTGGGTTTCCAATGGGAAGGGGACACGTACGTCGACAAGGCCATGCCCATGGGATGTGCCATATCCTGTGCCTATTTTGAGCAATTCGCTACCTTTCTGGAATGGGCCCTCCACGACAGGCACCAAAGGGGCGGGAAGCTGCACTACCTCGATGATTTCCTGTTCACAGGACCGTCGGGATCCACGACGTGCGCCAGTACGCTGGCAGCGTTCGAGGCCCTGACCGAAACACTCGGGGTCCCCCTAGCGAAAGAGAAGACGACAGGCCCGACGACAAGACTAACGTTCTTGGGCATTGAACTTGACTCCACGGCGGGGACCGCCAGGCTCCCCCCAGATAAAGTGCGGGAATTCAGGGAGGAAATAGCCAAATTACGGGGCCGGCGCAAGGCCACCCTCAGGGATATCCAGGGGGTGATAGGCAGACTGAACTTTGCGGCGAGGGTCATCCCGCCCGCCAGGGTCTTTTCCAGGCGCCTGACCGCGCTAACAGCTGGCGTTACCCACAAACACCACCACATCCGGCTGAGCACGGGTGTGAGGCAGGATCTACAGGTATGGGACGACTTCCTGCAGGATTTCAATGGTGTTCTGATCTGGAAAAGGGGTTGGGTGACAGCGGACCAGCTATCCCTCTACACAGATGCGGCTGGGAGCCTGGGCTTTGGGGCAGTCCTGGGGAACAGAGGGTGTGCCAGCCAGTGGCCGAACAGGTGGCATGCGCAGGGGCTCACCAAAAACATCACGTTCCTCGAACTATTCCCAATAATAGTGGCTCTGACCGTGTGGAAGGAGGAGATAAGGAACCTGAAACTCACCTTATGGTCGGATAACAAGGGGGTACTGCAGGCCATTAACAGAGGCGCAGCAAGATGCCCGGACATGTTGAGGCTAATGCGAGAGTTGGTTAAATTGCAGCTCGAGGGGAACCTGGAGCTGAAGGCTCGACACGTGCCAGGGGCAGAGAACACGGTCGCAGATGCGCTATCCCGGTCCCAGATGATGCGGTTCAAACAACTGCTACCCGGGGCGGACGAAGAGATGACCCCCTTTCCACCATACCTGTGGGACCTGGGGGGGTTGACCTGTCCAGGTTAATAGGGCATTCGCTCACCTCTGAGGCACACAGGAGATACAAAAAATACGCGGCCACAGTAATGAGAATCGGGGGCATAGAGTCGCTGGAGGACAAGGCAAAGGCGCGCACAGCGGTGGAGAAATTCGTGCAATGGGCATTCGACGCCAAGAAAACAAGGTCTTGGGCCCAGGCGCACCTGGCCGCCTTTGCTTACTTTGCCAGGCTCTACACAGGCGAGGACCCCACGGCATCTGCCTACCTAAAAGCAGCCTTTAAAGGCTGGCGAAAAATCGAGGGGACCAAGAAGGATGGCAGGCGCCCCATTGACTTCGACAAGCTGGGTCAGTTACTGAGCGCCCTAACCAGCATCATTGCAGACAAATATGAGCGGCTACTCTTCGGGGCTGCGTTCACCACAGCTTTCTTTGGGGCATTTCGGGTAAGCGAGATAGTGGCTCCCAACAAGTCAGGCCCGGCACAGCGTTGCTTGCAGGCGAGGGACATCAAGCCGATGGTAAGAGCTGTGGAGCTCACGCTTAGGCAATCCAAAACGGATAGGGCGCGAAAGGGGACGACGATACGCCTACATTGTATTCCAGAGGTGGGGCTATGCGCAGTGTGCTGGCTGTTTCAATACATGGCGGCCCGCCCGGCGGGGGAGGGCCCCCTCTTCGTACATCAGGATGGAATGAACTTGAGCAGGTTCCAGTTCACAGCCGTAATGCGCCAGGGCCTCAGTAAGGCTGGGTTCCAGGCAACATCATTTGCCCCACACTCCTTCAGGATCGGGGCGGCGACCTCGGCATCGCAGTATGGCATGCCAGAGGACAGGATGCGGGCCGTGGGCAGATGGCGTTCCAGGGCCTACAAGTCGTACATACGCCCGCATCTCATATAAAAAAAAAAAAAAAAAAAAAAAGGGGGGGAGGGGAGCAGCCGCCTTGGGATGCCGCACGGCAGGGTTTCTTGCCCTCCCTCGTCCACACCCGGTGCGCAGAAAGCCACCTTAATAGAGCATTTTCTCTCGACAGGGGGACGCCCACAGCTTGTCTGGGTCGTGGGACATTCATTCGTATCCAGAATGGAGTCCTGGTGGCGGCGAGTGGGCCACAATGAAAGCAGACCCAAGGCGACATACATCCGCTGGATCGGACGGCCCGGCATGAGATGGGAGCAGTTACTACCGACCCTGGACGGCCTTATGGCAGACTCAGCGTGGCTGCCAGATGTGCTGATCATACATCTCGGAGGGAACGACCTAACACGGTTGGGCCGCAAGGCGGTGGGCCAAGCCATCCAGAAGGACCTCACCAAAGCGGCGGCATGGCTGGGGACCACGGCCGTGGTCTGGTCGGAGATGATCAGCAGGAGGCACTGGAGGGGTGCAGACTCCAACAAAGCGGTGGATAACGCAAGGCGCAAGTTGAACATCGCCATGCACAAGTTTTGCTCAACCAATGGCCTGGAATCGATCCGGCACGGTCTCATCCGCCCAGGCCGCCCAGAGCTCTACGGATGGGGTGCATCTGTCCGACAAAGGAATGGAGGTGTTCTGGAGCAACTTGTGGGGCGCAATGACGCTCGCTGGTTGTCTTTAAAAAAAAAAAAAAAAAAGGGGGGAATGTAGGTAGCCACGAACCAAGGGGCAAAGGGGGGAGCCGCAGAAAGACGTGAGCCTCCCTGCGGCGTGGCGGAAATCCTACAATCGTTGGCTAACCAAACACACCGGTGGGCGGTGTGTAGGAGGAGGGCCACTCACTTTTCAATGCCGCACGGCAGGGTGACGTGGCCGCACAAAGGAGGGGAGGAACAGATGGAGACGGCACTCGCGGCCCAGACCCGGCCGGACGGCAGGGCGCAAATGGTAGCGAGCTGGGGACCTAACTCCAGGCAGAGAAGCTCCCCACCATGACACCCAAAAGGGGTGTGGCCAACCAACTACTGGAACACCAATAAACTGACTAAGAACTGGTTGTACACAAGTGCCATTTACGAACTGATGGGTGCACTAGAGACAGACACCTGTACCGGAGGCAGGTGTCATAAACTGTAAAGTGATGTGCATGATTGATGGCTAGAGTTCGCAAATGAAGATTGTACAACCAGTATGTTATTAATATTGTTATTAATAATCATTATTGATATTAATAAATCTGCGGCCAACAATGACCACCACTAAGAACTGAGATTGTTGGCTGACATTATTTGCTAGTAATGACGGAGAATGTATGCAGAATGCCGACCGGCAAGTAAGTATGTATGGGTGACCCACTGAGTGGGCACATGCGAGGGTTATTGCAGAGGCCGCCGCACCCGCCCGCAGGGTGGGGGAGGCTCAAGGGCCGGCGCCATAACCCACGCGGTGCCAACAGGGGGATGGGAACTGGTTCTGGGCGCCCCGAAGCGGCCAGGACCAGCGGAAACGGGGTGCGCACCAGCCACCCCGACAGGAAGTGACCTTGTGACCTGGGCGCCCACGGGGGGCGACCAATGGTCAACCTTGCTACCTTTGAACCCCCCAATCAAAGGGGGTTCACCTGAGACCCTTGGGGGGCTCAAGAGGATTTAAGCACCGCCGCTCCCCAGCAGAAGCACAACGTCTTCGAAGGAGCTGGGAGAGCGGCGCGACAACGACATCGTTTGAAGCCCACCCACCCACACCTGAAAAACAGCAGAGTCGCAGTGCTGGACAGTGGGGAAGGCGTTTAGCGGAAATCCTACAATCGTTGGCTAACCAAACACACCGGTGGGCGGTGTGTAGGAGGAGGGCCACTCACTTTTCAATGCCGCACGGCAGGGTGACGTGGCCGCACAAAGGAGGGGAGGAACAGATGGAGACGGCACTCACGGCCCAGACCCGGCCGGACGGCAGGGCGCAAATGGTAGCGAGCTGGGGACCTAACTCCAGGCAGAGAAGCTCCCCTCCATGACACCCAAAAGGGGTGTGGCCAACCAACTACTGGAACACCAATAAACTGACTAAGAACTGGTTGTACACAAGTGCCATTTACGAACTGATGGGTGCACTAGAGACAGACACCTGTACCGGAGGCAGGTGTCATAAACTGTAAAGTGATGTGCATGATTGATGGCTAGAGTTCGCAAATGAAGATTGTACAACCAGTATGTTATTAATATTGTTATTAATAATCATTATTGATATTAATAAATCTGCGGCCAACAATGACCACCACTAAGAACTGAGATTGTTGGCTGACATTATTTGCTAGTAATGACGGAGAATGTATGCAGAATGCCGACCGGCAAGTAAGTATGTATGGGTGACCCACTGAGTGGGCACATGCGAGGGTTATTGCACACACAGGCACACACTAAAACGCATACACACGCTCCCTCTGTAGGTTTGGAAAGAGAATGAAAACAATGTTGGTAATTTCCCAAATTCATGTGTTATCTCAATTAGTGCCCCTACCAATCCGCATGGGTCTCCCGCCCACTGCTCCTCAAGCCCCTCTCGTGCCCCCTGCTTTTCGTATAATGTATTTGAACATAATAGGGTACATTTACTAAGAGTTTACGACATATTTCATTAATAAAAGTCACGCAAATCAACGCAAAATCTTTTTTCACAATTTATTTTCCAGCACAAAAAGTGTTTTGTGCTGGAAACTCAATTGGAAGCAAGGCCGAGCAGCGCATAGAGTCGCTTTGCATTACTTAGCGCCAAGTGGGTATTCTAAGGGTGGTGCCCGGGCATTCCCAAGGTACCACCCATGGTTTTTGAAGCAAAACCCTATTTACAACAACAACAAAAATAGACTTGAGTTTTGCGCAAAAAAAACCCCACCCATTTCATATAGGCGCTATCACAGAAAAATGCTTTCATTTCTCCTTACTTTTTGTGCGGAACTGTACAGCACAAATATAAAGTGGGAACAGTTTTAAAGTTAGTCTAAGCAAGCATTGCATTTTGTACTGAAAGGGTGACCTTCCAGTTCAAAACTATATTCTACTCTCACACAGATACCCTGGCAGTATGTTGCAAATGTTGGTATTTCATTGCAAATGATGCATATGGCACGGCAGCACTAGGGAGAGGGGAGAAGAATGGCGTATCTCTGTAGGTATAGCGCTCTCCTGCTCTCTCATTCTCATGCAGTGCAGTATTTTTGGCTGCGGTGCTGTGTGAGAATATGGTAAATAGACCCCTTTGTGCCAGTGTGCGCCAAAGGCAAGCCCGTCTGCACCCGACGTCAACCAGCACCAGGACCCCTGGTCCTCCGGCCCTCCAGCGCTACAGCTCCTTGGCTCTCCATGAGCTCAACGCCAGCAAGAACTAAAAATAGCAAACTCTCCTAATCTCTCGACACCCACAGACCCTTCACCTGCCATCCCTGCTGTCACTCATTCACCTTCACCGTGACCCAGGACCCTACACCTCCCTCCTGCAATAACTCCATCCTACCCCAAACCCTGAAATGCATCCTCCGCAACGTCCGCTCCCTCCACAGACATGCCACAGAAATCTGAGACCTCCTCGACAGCACCGCCTCGGACATCACCTTCCTAACCAAACCCTGGATGAATGCCTCTTTCGGACCAGACATCGCGATCGCCATCCCCGAAGGATACATGTTCACTCGGAAGGATCACCCCAACCGCCCTGAAGGAGGTATCACCATTGCAGACAAGGACAATCTCCGGCTGAGACCTATTCCTATGGCTCTACAACAGTGGTACGCAGTTCCTCATGTCTAAAGCAGGTAGGTGTGTGTGATCAGGGGCTCCACATAGCGGTGTAGAGTCAACAAAGTCAGGAGAAGAGTCCTCTCCTTTCGGAAAAAGACCCTCACACACCCAGCCAGCTAGGTGTCTTGCTTCATCATCGGGTCTGCTCCTTATCGGGTCGGCGCTGCAATACCCAATCAGCACCAGTGATGGGACCTTCTTGGCGGAGATCTTTATTCCTTATGCCGTTGGGTGAAGTGCGTGTGAGGGCCCTAGGTCAGTGTAGGTGAGAGTGATGTGCAGGGATGTGGATTAAAATAGGGAAGGTGGTCCACTCACAATAATTTTAATGAAAGGTGGCCCCCACCCCAATTAAAAGTAGAAGGGCACGGATGTCCACTCTAAGGATGGGAAGTTATGCGCCTGTGAAATGTTAATTAGAGTACTTTAAGCGCTACTTTGATTATAATACTGCATATTCTGCACTATTTTTGGCATGCCTGTTTTTAGCACATTCCAAAGAATGTGTTGCTTTTGCAGTGGTACCAGTTTGAAACTCAACGAAGTACAACCGGACCCCCCAGAGGGGACGCCTAATAGGGACATGTATATTAAGTATGGTATTTCTTTCATAATGCACGTTATGGAATAAATACACTTGTAAAGATCCTGAGTTGCGTTGGCCTATGCATGGGTCATTTGATTTGCGAAAGATTCAGTATGTGGAGCAACGAATGTTTAAGCGAAAGGCAAGATATGTTTGACTGTGTGCGAATGTGGGAGAAAGGAGTGCGTGAGCGAATGAAGCGTGAGCAAGCCTTGAGTGAAAAAGAACAACGTAAAACCATTCATGCAAAAGCATTGGAAATGAAAAATAGGGAAGTGAAAGAATTTAAAGAGAGGGAAGATAGGGAGCGTCATTTACAGGTAAATGGCCAATACTCTGTTCGTAGACCTCTTTATCCTATTCTTAATAAACCCAAAGATGATTCTCCCTTATTAGATCGTTGTCTACCACCGTATACTCTTCCTTCTGCTCCTCATGAGTCAGATGAGGACTCTTCTACTGATCAGGACAAAGCTAGAAAAACTTGCTCAATGTTATCTGCTGAATGTGCGTCTCAGATTAGATCTGCTGCGCATAAAGCCGTTCGTAGTACTGCCACTGCTTCTGAACTTTTAGATAGTATAAAAGATTGGCAGGAAAGGGAGCAAATATATTTTACCGATACATCTGCCGCAGAGGTTATCTAACGGTTTAGAAAATATTCGGTAGAAATGGAGCCCGATGATGTAGCAGCTGATTGTAAAAAACTACGTGAAGGTCTTTTTGTCTTCTCCCAGGTGGCGGACACCATCAGACGCTTGGTTAAACTGCGTGTTGAAGCAGCCTGTTTGCGAGAGGAGAAAAAGGCAGCAGATGCAGCTGCACAAACACCCCAAATCAGCATGGCACGAACTTCTACTCCTGAAACAGATAAGAATTAATGTGAAATCCATGCGGGAAGCCGCGCCTTTATATGCTCCTCTTAAAGGAACGGGTACAAGTGATGATAAGACTTCTATTGATGCAAAAGGTTATTTTATTTATAGTTGGGTTTACACTCCTTGGAATAGAGCAGATGTTATGGCCCTTAAAAATGCATTGCCTGATCCGCGAAATAATCCAGCAGCCTTTTATGAGGAAGTTGAGGGTGCCATTAGCTCTTGTACTATGACTTTGCCTGATATTGATTTGTTTTTTGGACTAATATTACCGCCTGATATGTGGAGAACTGTGAGTAAAATTGATGATCGTGCGACATTTGGAGCCTTTTGGAAAGATTTAGAGCAATCAGATGAAGATAGAGAACCTGCACAGAAACCGTGTCAGTTAATTTTAGATCTCGCCCCAGCTATATTAGTTAAGTTAAAGACGATCATTCCCCCTAAAAAGATAGATTGGACAGTGCTAGCGTCCTGCAAGCAAAAGGTAGATGAATCAGTTTCTGACTTCTTCACACGCTTTGAAGAAGCATTCCACGATTTTAGTGGCCAGTCATTGACAGATTACACGGGTAGGCATCTGTTTGTCGATAAATATGTTGCAAACCTTTTGCCAGGAATAGCTAATCTCCTAAAGGCGAGTGAAAGTTCATGGACAACCTCTTCTCCGGTTTCTCTCCTAACCATGGCTCAGTATTATGAGCGACAAGAATTAGAAGCTAAAAGTAATGAAGATAAAAAGTATAAAGAGTTGAAAACGAAGGTTATGTTGGCTCAGGCTTATGGTCCGCCTTCTAGAGGTAATGATAGCGGGGTACGTGGATCTTATGGTTTGTCCTTTCCTTCCTATACTCGTTCGAATTTGTCTGTTGACCAGTGTGCTTACTGCAAGAAATTTGGACATTGGATTTCTGACTGTCCAGTGCGGCGTGTCCAGCAGTGTCCACGTGGTCGGGGACAAATGAGAAATCGCTCAGGATATTCAGAGCCTAGAGGAAGCACGAATGATCGCGCTAGATTTGATGCTAATACACGTGGGCAGGATGGGTTTAACACTTTTGATAGAAGGAACCAATATCAAATGTCCGACTATGTGCCGTCTAATTTTCAAGATTCTGCTTATGCATAGGATTGCCTAGGATGGGGTAAGGAATCAGTTGAAGTTCCAGTAGATCAGATGGGTCCCTATGTTACAGCACATGTTTTGGGTTCTACTGTTCAGTTTCTGGTTGATACAGGAGCTACTCGTAGCACCTTATCTAATCAATTGGTTCCAAGGGCTCCCCTGTCTGGCTCAACCATTACATCAATAGGTTTCGATGGAATACCTTCCCTTAGTCCACTGTCGCAACCACTTGCATTTCATGTTGATAAGTTTATTGCTCCATGTCCGTTTTTGCTCTCTCTCCAAACACACCACAGAATATTGTGGGTCTTGATATGCTCAAATATTTCAGGGCTACAATACGATGTTCTCCGGAAGGAGTACGGGTTATTTTGAATTACAACTACCCTGTGATTGAGAGTTCCTGTATTATTACAGAGGACATTGCATTAGCTTCACTCACTAGAACTTTGTGGCTGCTTCAGACAGTGATGTAGGGCAAATGGTTATTCCGCCAGTGCATATTAATGTCAAGGAGGGGCTTCTTTGCCAAGACTGCCTCAGTTTAAAATTTCAAAGAAGGAGAAGCACTTACACACATTGTTCATGATTTGATTAAAGTGGGTGTTGTGGAAAAAGTTCCTTACAATGTTTGCAATAGTCCGATTCTTCCCATTTTGAAAAAAGATACTGACATCAGGATTTATAGATTCCTCATTGATTTAAGAGAAGTCAACAAAATTGTAGTACCACAATACCCCGTGGTTTCTGACATAACAACACTACTTAGTTTGGTTCCTCCGACAGCGACTACATTTAGTGTGATTGACTTAAAGAGCGATTTCTTTTCGATCCCTATTCATCCTGATAGCCGATATTTGTTCGGTTTCACTTTGAATAATAGATCGTATAGATTTTGTAGAGTTCGTCAAGGCTATACTGAGAGTCCTAGTATTTACAGTCAAGCATTAAAAAGACAACTTGATTCTTTCGTTTTGTCTGAAGGTGTGGCTCTCATACAATATGTCGATGATATCTTGTTGGCAGCTGATACCCCTGAACAGTGTGAAAAATGTACTTTGTCCTTGCTTTCTTTTCTTGCTCCACATCATCATAAGGTGTCACGAAAGAAATTGCAATATTGTAGACCGAAGGTAACCTACTTAGGTCAACTTCTGTCTAAGAAGGGCCAGTATCTCCCACACAGAAAGATGTCCGTGCATTCATTGGTTTGATTTCGTTTTGTAGGCAATGGATATTGGGCTTTTCACACATTGTTAAACCCCTGCTAGCGCTTTTGACTAAAAACACTCCGATCCCCCTTCCATGGACAGATGAATGTCAAAATGCTTTTCGTCAGTTAAGACAAGCTCTTTGCTCTGCACCAGTGTTAGGCACATCAGATTACACGAAGGTTTTTACACTCTATGTACACGAGAAAGATGGATGTGCATTGTCAGTTCTAGTATAGACACACGGTGATAAGCAGAGTCCCTGCGCATACTTTTCTGCAGTTCTTGATCCTGTTGCTCGTGCGTTGCCTGCGTGCTTCCGTTCAGTTACAGCGACAGCTGTGTCCATACGTCAGAGTGAAGGGATAGTTTTGTCACACAAACTGTTGGTGCTAGTACCCCATGCAGTAGATGCCCTTTTGAATCAAACTAAGACACAACACTTAACTAGTGCTCGCCTGACAGGATACGAATTGACACTGTTAGCACCGCATATTACCTTGAAGAGGGGCGCAACACTGAACCCAGCCACTTTGTTGCCATATCCTGCGACTCAGTCTCAGTCAAAGGAACCTCACATACAATCCTTACTGAGGAACAGACAAAAGGTCGCATAGATCTGCAAGATACGCCCGTTCCAGATGTAGATGGGAAACTGTGGGTTGATGGGTCCTGTCTGAAGTTACCAGATGGCACGACTTCAGCTGCTTATTCAATTACCATGCTTGAGACAGTAGTGGAAACAGCTTGCATACCTCAGAAGTCAGCTCAAGCAGCTGAACTAATAGCTTTGACCCGAGCTTGTGAACTTAGCACTGACTTGCGTGTGAACATCTACACGGATAGTCGCTATGCTTTTGGAGTGGTTCATGATTTTGGCCTACTCTGGAAGGAAAGTGGCTTTCCTACATCCCACGGGATGCAGATAATGCACGGAGAATTAGTGCATAATCTCTTGACTGCACTTACATACCCAAAGAAAGTTGCTATCATGAAGTGTAGCGCACACAAGAAAATCATTGACAAAATAGGACAAGGCAATGCCTTAGCAGATCGCGTAGCTCGTGAGGCTGCGATGCAGCGAAGCACTACATCTATGTACATAGTGAAATCACAAGCTGAGCATTGGCATGATGCTATAGAAGAAGAATTGGATATACTGAGATCTGCTTCTGTAGCAGAACTTGAGCAATGGTCTAAAGAAGGAACGTTAGACGATGAGGGTTGTTGGCGCAACAAACAAATGAATAAGTGGAAATTGCCTACAGCCTATTTACAACCTATGGTTCAAATGGCACATGGGCTGGCACAGGTTGGAGCTCTAGCAATAACCAAATTGCTTACGCAATTTTGGGAGCATCCTGAAATTGCCAGCACAGCTAAAAGAGTAGTACAGTCCTGTTTGATCTGTTGGCAGTATAATCCTGGAAAACGGACACGGACTCCTACAGAAGGGTTTGCTACACCAACCGCAACCTTTTGAAGTTTTGCAGATGGATTACATCCAACTCGAACGCTGCAATAATCTGAAATATGTCCTAGTGGTGGTATGTGCCTTCAGCAAATGGATAGAGGTATACCCTACAAAGGATAATACTGCACTCACCACAGCAAAGGTGCTTCTAAAGGAGTTTTTCCCTAGATATGGTGTTTGTAAACTTTTGTGGATTGACAACGGACCTCATTTTATTGGGCAAGTTGTTGAGCATGTCCTGAAAGGATTAGGGAACAAACAGAAATTCCATGCAGTCTTCCACCCACAATCAGCAGGATTAGTGGAGAGGTACAACGCTACTTTGAAACTAAAGTTGGCGAAAATACTGGCTTCCACGTCTTTGAAGTCGCCGGATGCACTCCCCTTGGAATTGTTGTCCATAAGATCAGTGCCACACTCATGATCTGGTCTTACCCCGTATGAAGTGGTCTTTGGGAGACCGATGAACATTTGGGGAGTTCCTAAGCCACTCCCCATACATGATGTTCCTTGTGTTCTGTTGAATGATTATTTGGCACAGTTAACCAACAGTTTGATCTCTATTCATCAACAGGTTCGAGAATCGCTTCCTGACAGATCTACAGGTGAGGACCACGAACTCCGTCCCGGCGACTACGTGATCGTCAAGGTCTTCGACAGATCGAACAGCTTGGATCCAAGGTGGCGAGGACCCGAGCAAGTGCTTCTGGCCACGAGGACAGCAGTTCGAGTGACGAACCGGAAGAACTGGGTCCACAGCACACACTGCAAACGTGTGTTGCCTGCCTGGGTGGAACCTGCTGTGCTGACCGACCATCAAGAGATTCTGGAGTCGGAGAAAGGTCAAGCTATCTCACCTAACGAATCTGCGGAAGCCTTCCCAGACCACACGATTCCTGGTGCATCGCGATACCACTTGAGACCGAGGAAAAAATCTGCTTTGCCGAAAAAGACTGGTAGAGCTACCGCCCTGGGTTAGTGAAACGGAGAGCCGATGTGGCAAGGGGAGAGGATCAGCCCTGCGTAGTGTAGTGACACCCGTCTTGGCCCGTGGTGAAGAAATCAGCGGTTGCCCAGGGATAAGAGCATCAACGATTGTTTTCAATGAGTTTGCAGAAAGATCAAATTATCACTGATGCTAAAATGATCAACAAGAGAATCATTTGTGCTGTAGGGTTTGTTGTTGCTATGGTGGCTATGGCAGCAATTACGTGGTACATTGAGAAGGTGTCTTCTCGATGTACAACAGCTTTTTGTTGCCACTATGCCAGTACCAGTGGAACACCACTACTTCACTCTTCCCTACCATGAGCAGAAGCATCGACAATCCTACCTAAACAATACCTTTATCCAGATGTTGCATCATTCGCATAATGCCACGAATACTACCAACTGTTGGGTGTGCGGGATGATACCTGCTCACCAGAAAAGGGAGGAACACCTTTCATTCCTCTTCCCTTCTCTCACAATGGTTCTTGTCAAGCTTGGTATGCGCTTTTGTTTGCATCTGGAAAGCCTTCGGTAGGTGGGATTATCTTTCAACTTAATAAAGGTGTTATCAAGATAAAGACGGCTATCCGCAAGCTAAAGGAACTAAATGGGAATGGGAAGAGAATCAACCTGACAATGTTTCGACACCATATGTCTTCACAAATATCAGAATAATATAGAACATTGGACCTTTTGTGATTTCTGTGACAAGAGCTAAAGCAGATTTGTGTATTTGTAGTGTTGGAAGAATTCCGGTGGGGAGGAGCAAATGTACTGTAATTCTGACCATTGAAGGTGCCAATAACAGCACTTTCACAGCCTCGCACAATACGTACTTTGTGTGTGGAAATAAAGGATATTATCAATTACCTGTTGGGTGGTCAGGGATCTGCTATGTATCTTTTCTGTTGCCCCCTGTGTTTCTGGCACCTGCATCGTATCACCGTGATTTTAAACTGTAGAATGATATTTCCAAAAGCAGAAATAAGAGGACAATAAGTATGGACGAAGTTAACCAAACTGACACTACCCTACAACAATATGTTGATTTTGACCTGGGCTTATTTTTAATTGTGGGTGCTGCATTGAACAGTAGAAAGATCAGGTGATTGACTCGTGTTGTGGAAGCTGTTACCAACCAGACAGCACTGGCACTTGGGAACATTACAGAGGAGCTACCAATTGTGAGGATTGTAGCACTCCGAAATCGAATGGTGCTAGATGTGATTCTGGCTGATTGAGGTGGTGCATGTCGCATCATCGGCAGCAGTTGTTGCATTTTCATTCCGGATCACTCACCTTTAGTATATAATGCAATCTCTAAACTGCACAAGATTGCTGCAGAGATTCACCCAGAGACTGGTACATGGACATTTTTCGAACTGGATATGGACACTCTTTATCAATTGGGGCTGGAAGCTACTGACTATCTTTTGTATACTATTGGTGATATTATTTACATTGCCGTCTATGTATACAATGTGCTCCCTTGCTTTGCTCTATCTGCATTACTGCGTGTACACCTGCCAAAAGAAATGTTGCAGAAATAAAAGCCCAACAAATGTTGAATTAAGAAATCACCAAAATAATGTTAATAGATGTACAGGATGCATATCTAGATTACCCCAGATAAACAAATGTCTTCCGCTAAGGCTGAAAGGGTTGTCTGTTGTAATTTAGTAGTGACGGGGTCAGCGTTACCAGAACGCCATCCTGTATTTAGAGATTATCTTGACCGTTTAGTGGAATCCATTTTGTATTTCTGTCAACCATTTTGTATGCCATGTGCTACCATGTGCTCGCCATGTGTTCTGTCCTACCTCTCTGTTAACTGCTCTTGAAATCTGCCCAGAGACGAGATATATTTAGCATCTTCCACCTTCGAACATGCTCAGTTGAGCTTGCAGCTGTTGTCAATATATATCTGTCAGGATGTGTTTACTAGAAACTTATATACCTTATATGTACCTAAAACCAGCATTTGTACTTGTACCGCCTTCTTTTGAGCCCCCGTGTAGGTATAAAAGGACCACGCTCCTTCCATTCAGTGTGCTACTTCATGCATTGCCGAACGGTGCTGTGTGAATGTAGTTCCTCCTCATGAGGTTTGATAAACTCTGTCTTTTCTATTCCAGTTTCTGTGCCAACTTCTTCCTATTAGTCTGAGGACTCTGTGCAGAGAAGGGAAAATCCCTTGCACTGGTAGGCCTTGCTGAGGCTCACCACCACAATGCCTTTTCGTGGTGGCATTGCCGCCACAGAAATGCATGCGGAGTCTGCTTGGGGGACCCCTTGCGGGCCCCCATGGACTCCGGGGGGTGGAGGTGCACATGGGGGGTACCTATGGTACCCCCCTGCATTTCAATAAACAATGTGGCAGTCACCGCGCGGTGCCTGTCACGTTGTGCATTGAAAAGCACAACATGCATTTTTAGCATTGCGGCAGGTGGTGTTCTCTGCACCGCCAGCCGCATGTTAAAAATTCGGGATGCGCCCGCCAGTGTGGTGGGCCCATCCTAATGGGATGTGCGGGACCGCCGCTAGCATTGCGGGAGGTCTCATTTCCCACTAGTATGGCGGGTGGACAAAGTCCACCCGTCATACTAATGTGCCCCTAACAGTGTTGCGAATGAATGACTGACAATTGAGAGACTACGAATACCATGATGCAAAGCGTGAAATGAATCTAAAGGGCGCAGACCTGCCCAACCCCAAAAGCGTCTGATCTGCCATTGTATTGCATCAATTTCATTTCCTATGTTCTCATTAGGACATCCTTCGCATCATTACATTTACATATTGCACCCAGAAGCGAGCCAGTTTATACAGTGCCCTGTGAAAAGAGAATGTTGCACTCAATGCTAACAAAGCGCAGCGAGTTGCAGGTGAAATAAATTAATTTTCATGCAAACTCACCCCCAGACTCAGGTACTGCTGGCGCTATTACCGGACTGGGGGTCTGAGCTCCTCTTAATGTTTTTGGGTGCTATGTGTGTGTTTTCAAACACATAAGGGCAGCATTGTAAAGAACAGGAGTGACAAAGAGTGTCTGAACTGTTTTGTATGTTGAAAAATTGTGATGTAGCGCTTTTATGCTGCTTGTCTGCCGTTTTAAAGCACTTTGAGACACTGTAAGCATGCAGGCACGGTAAGACCGGGCTCAGAGAACACAGTGCTAGTGTACTATGTATGCAGGGGCACGGGCTGAGAGGTAATGTTGTCGTCTAGACCCCCCCCACTCAGCAGCATATATTCTGGTTGTCTATCTGTCCACCACAGCTGTCAACGTGTATTTTAAAAAATGCTTGTTTAAGCAGCTCCTGCAGCCACCCACACTAATTCCGTAACATCTGTGCTATAATCCAGTGGACAACGAAACAAGACCTCTCCACAGTAGACTACGTCCTGCAAGGAATGTACTTCTGTGTTTGGGGCGTGTGGGACAATGCACCAGTGAGATAAACGGTGTCACCTACTCCTCGGACTGTGGTGGTGCCTGCGAGTGATGAGCGATGACCAAAAAACGTAAACAGCGCTCCCACATGGTGGAGCAATCAGCGAGCTTCAAGTACACTCAACGGAACACTGGAGCTTCCGACGCCGAGTGCCTGGTGAGGAGCTGCGCTCCAGAAACAGCCGTCGAAGGGAGGTGCATATCGCAGGTGAGGGGATTGTGTCGTGTCTCAGTGGGATTCTCCTGCATGCTGCCAGGCCTTGAGCGAGGCCTGAGAGTGAAGAGATGCTGCCGTTCCTTCCCACACTGAGCCCGCAAGTCCGCACTGACCTGTCAAATGCATGCTGAGGAACGCAGCCGTGGGCAAGTGCAGCGCTCCCTCCACTGGTGAGGCCTAATTGACTGACACTGCATGGCAGTTGTATGTGGAGAGTGCCACTGCACTGAGATGTGATGCCGTCATTTGTAATGACCCCAGGAGATAAAAAATAAGACTAAGCTGGAGAAGCAATGAGGGGAAGTTCACTAAGAAGCAAACAGAAGGTGAAGCCAAAATCCAGTTCATCCTTTTCTCTATGGAGATCGTGGAAAATATTCGCTGACACGTCAGTGTTCTAAACGTTCTGGCAAGATAGGATGAACATGACAAGCGAGGGCGAGGGAGGGAATCGAAACCGAAACTAGTGGTAAGCGCACCACAGAGGACCGGCGGAGAGGGAGCCTGTCGTCTGTGTCGCACTGATGTGCGTGCTAGACACCGTCAGGAATGGGAGGAGCAAAGGTGAGACATGCGCCCGCCTTTGCCCAATTGCGTGCTGGCTTTTTTTTTAAATAAGCACGCAAAAGCCAATGGCAGCCGCGGAAAGCAAAATCACACGCACAAGCGTGTGGTCAGCTTTCTGAAGCCCGTACATGAGGTCTGACGCTGCGCGTGCAGTGCTGCGCAATGCAACGCTAGCTGCGAGACCTAAAAATTAAGCACTGCCTAAGATTAATCCTAAACATGAAAATGAGACAGGTGAATCTATCGACATCGTATGCACGAGTCTACAAACACTCGACAGCACTCCACAGAGGCTGAACTGAACAAAGGGCTGTAGGTACTAATAATCCAGGGCTGCAGATCAGCAGTATTGCCTTGACTCATCCTCAAAAGCCTGGCATCTCACTGCACGAAATACGCACATTGACAAGATCCCACAAACTACCAAACACAAGGGTGGAGAAGATGCAATCTGCACTGGCCAAAGTAAAGAGGAACTCCGTGCAATAAAGATAAAGATCATGGACGCCATTAGCAGTTGACATTCCCCTCAGAATGGCGATAAGCCCCCAAAGAAAGCAGCAATGACAAGAAGAGCTGCATACATTGTGGCCTGTCAAGAGAGTGCCCGGCCCATGGGTAAAGGTGCTCAAGATGTGACCTCATCAACCACGTCTCCAGAGTATGCCACGGAGGAAGACTCAAAGGACCTGCTGCACCAAGAGAGTGATCCTCTGGATGAGACCTAGTCATGGTCACCAGTGCATGCCACGGCGGAAGACTCCAAGGACCTGCTGGACCGTGGAGTGCCCCTGCATGAGACCTAGTCATGGTCACCAGAGCATGCCACGGCGGAAGACTCCAAGGACCTGCTGGACCAAGGAGTGCCCCTGGATGAGACCGAGTCATGGTCACCGGAGCATGCCATGGCAGAAGATTCCAAGGACCTGCTGGACCATGGAGTGCCCCTGATGAGACCTAGTCATGGTCACCAGAGCATCCTACTGCGGAAGACTCCAAGGACCTGCTGGACCATGGAGTGCCCCTGGATGAGACGTAGTCATGGTCACCGGAGCATACCATGGCAGAAGACTCTAAGGACCTGCTGGACCGTGGAGTGCCCCTGGAAAAGACCTAGTCATGGTCACCAGAGCATGCAACGGCAGAAGATTCTAAGGACCTGCTGGACCATGGAGTGCCCCTGGATGAGACCCAGTTATGGTCTCCAGAGCATCCTACTGCGGAAGACTCCAAGGACCTGCTGGACCGTGGAGTGCCCCTGGATGAGAGGTAGTCATGGTCACCGGAGCATGCCACGGCAGAAGACTCTAAGGACCTGCTGGACCGAGGGGTGCCCCTGGAAAAGACCTAGTCATGGTCACCAGAGCATGCAACGGCAGAAGATTCTAAGGACCTGCTGGACCATGGAGTGCCCCTGGATGAGACCCAGTTATGGTCTCCAGAGCATCCTACTGCGGAAGACTCCAAGGACCTGCTGGACCGTGGAGTGCCCCTGGATGAGAGGTAGTCATGGTCACCGGAGCATGCCACGGCAGAAGACTCTAAGGACCTGCTGGACCGAGGGGTGCCCCGGGATGAGACGTAGTCATGGTCACCAGAGCATGCCCAGTGGAAGACTCCAAGGACCTGCTGGACCATGGAGTGCCCCTGGATGAGACTGAGTCATGGTCACCAGAGCATCCCACGGCGGAAGACTCTAAGGACCTGCTGGACCATGGAGTGCCCCTGGATGAGACCTAGTCATGGTTACCGGACAATGCCACGGCTGAAGACTCCAAGGACCTGCTGGACCGAGGGGTGCCCCGGGATGAGACGTAGTCATGGTCACCAGAGCATGCCCAGTGGAAGACTCCAAGGACCTGCTGGACCATGGAGTGCCCCTGGATGAGACCGAGTCATGGTCACCAGAGCATCCCACGGCGGAAGACTCTAAGGACCTGCTGGACCGTGGAGTGCCCCTGAATGAGACCTAATCATGGTCACCAGAGCACGCCACGGCAGAAGACTCTAAGGACCTGCTGGACCGAGGGGTGCCCCGGGATGAGACGTAGTCATGGTCACCGGAGCATGCCCAGTGGAAGACTCCAAGGACCTGCTGGACCATGGAGTGCCCCTGGATGAGACCTAGTCATGGTTACCGGACAATGCCACGGCTGAAGACTCCAAGAACCTGCTGGACCATGGAGTGCCCCTGGATGAGACCTAGTCATGGTTACCGGACAAGAGACGTACACATAAATGAAGGGACAAGGGCTTTTAAGATCTACGTCCAGCATACATGCCCGTAAATGTGTAAGTCAAACAATTGGGTATGCAGTTCCTAAGAAAGTGGGGGAGGTCAGAAGAAAACGGAATGCCAGGTAAGAGAAGGAACAGGGGGAGAGCTCCAATAAGGAGCAAGGGCCCTCGCACACCCCGAGAGGTGTCATACTTCATCACGTGGCAGCTCCTCATTGGGCCGGCGCTGCAATGCCCAACGTGCCCGCAGGAGGGCTATTTGCCGGAGATCTTCAATGTTGTAAGCTGGGAGGCCCTATGTGATGAGGTGGAGGGGCAGGTATGTATAGAGTAGAGTGGGTGCAGTGAGTGTGTTAAAAATAGCTATGAGTGCCCTTAAGAACCTTTAATGGCTGGACACTGATGCTATAGCTAAAAACAGACTATGAGAGTTGTGGCTGGCTAGGAGAATTAAACCTGCTGCAGGTATGTATGCGGTGATAGGTGAAGGTGATGGAGCAAGGATTCGCACGTAAAGCGACTTGCTCTTACTCAAGAACCTCGCCTAACTTGTAATAATATTAATTCAACCTATCCGTCGTTTATTTCGCCTTTTTCCCCAACACGCGGGTGTCCCTAGGAGGCTTGCCTATGTGTTTTTCCGTAATAACAAAGCTTGCACTACTGAAATGGCCGCTTCGCAGAAATCCAGTCTGCGCATGCGTCGGTCATACCCACGTGATATGACGCACTCGCATTTTGGAGGGATTTTGTTGCTCATGCGCATTGTCACTGAAAATGGCCGCTTGTATTTAACCATGCTCTCTGCCCGCTCCTGCTGCTTTTTGCATATCTGTCTTTTCCGCACTAACCTTAATGCTATAGATATTATAAAGTAAGGGGTGCAGAGAAGCATTACCTGGTATACAGTGTATTCATTTTGTCTGTATTTCTAATTTGTTTTCGCTTACTTTTCATGTATTACGCATCCATGGGCCGGGGTCGGGAGATTGAATCCATTTTGAAGCCCGTGAACTCCCCGCACACGTGATGAGGGAAAAACCCAACTGCGCAGAAGCAAAACTCAGCCAGCTGGCTCCTGAAGCAAGATGCGCCTGGGAACCTACCTAGGTCATGGGCGAAGATGCTGCTATCTACCTAAATTGTGTTACATTGTTTCTATATGCTGTACACTCTCATTGTTTTCCATATTCCTATGCCTGGGAACGTGAACGCAAAGGGCGGGTATGAAAAATTAAATATTCATTGTGGGAACACAGAATTATAGGTGGTAACCATGACATAACCACCTCTCCTGACCAATCATAAGGTGGGAACTTGTCACTTGCAACATTTGTGGGTGGTCTAGGGGTCCCAAAAGAGTATAACTAGTCTAGTTTAGCTTAGAGGAATTGTCCGACTTGTCCGAGTAGCAGACCTGTCACTGACCCTACGAACTCTATAGGTGATTGATACAGAGCGCTGCGGAGCACTCTGTCCACACTTTCCACAAACTCCAAGGGGTGGAAATAGACCTAAGTGCTGGCGAAGCACTTTGCTGGGAAATTCGAAAACCCAATCGGGGTTACTGGCGGATTCCGTGCAGAAGAGGGGGTAACGCAGGCGTTGCATCCGAGGCTGCAGGTGTTGGTCGTGCCCTTTGGTGAGCTCAGTCCTGACCCAAATCCTGAGGGGTATCCTGTCCTGACTGTCCGTAAGCTGTACCTTCTCACCTCCTGGTATTCCTGATTCCTTGAGGGTCCTTGTCCCCGAACTTGTCCCAACTGACCCGTGGCCAGGGTTAGTCTTCATTCCCGTCCTAGGTAAATATTATATGTGGGTGTCCGTCTGTTTATACTCTTACCTTTCCTTTTTCTTAATAAAGCACTCTTGCCTGTGATATTTGCCCTATCACCTTTAAGTGATTATATGCTGCTGTTTTATTAGTGATATTCCACTTCTCTCCCTACCAGTAGGATATTATTAAATTGTCATATTATGTTAGTATGTTCCCTTTTCCCTTTCCTTTAGTATGTTTGCAGTGAACTTAGTAAGAATAGCATAAAGTTTAGAATAAGAAATAAGTGCACATGTTAGTTCTTTCTCGCGTCCCTTGCCTTAGTTTAAGCCTGTGCTGAATAGCATGTTCCTTAATACTCATCCTCTATAGTGTTCCCTAATACTCCAATGGTACTTGCCCTAATCCATAGTTACATTGTGGCTTTAATCCTAATTGTTGATGTACTGATTTGTATCTGCCTCATTAACCTGGCATATTCATTATAAAAATTCTTTACATAAACTTTGAAAACCCATCAGGTGTCCGTGGTCATTTTACATTATAAAGTGTGGATAAATGTACTAGGTGTGTAAAGATTCTACTCCTTTTAGGAATCTTGTTACCTGTCCACTGCTAGCTCCTGATCTATCAGGAGTAATGTGCCTGTGGTAAGTCAGGTACATGAATAGTAAGTGGTGTAAGAGTCACCCCCCGAATTACTCATAGTAGCGTGGAAAGGTTTCACCCGGTTCATGCAAAACCCGTCATCATATGCACGCCAGGGCCCAGTGCGTGGAAATTTGGTAAATTAGTGACCCGGGTGACCTGTGCGCTCTATCAGTAATTTTCTGGTAGCAGAGTTATGGTTAGGACTAGTTAAGATAGGTAGACAAGATAGTTAAATAAATAAACCGTGAAAATAAAATGTGCTGCTAAAATTTTATATTGATTGCATTGCTTCAAATATTGCGCAAATGTTTTAAAAGATTTATATATATATGTAAATGATTTTGTATTGCTGCTATAAGTATTATATGTAATATTAACAAAATTGTCTGTGAGCGTTCAGTGTAGTCCGAATCCCCGGGGAAGTCTCTAGCTAACGGTGAGCAGAATCCGGTTAACTAATGAGGTCGCTTGTCGTGAGTTATTAGTGCATGGTTAGGAAGGACCGGAAGCACTAATTAGGGGCTTTTTGTATCTGGATAAATGATAGCCACGAGTCCTTTAGTAAAACTTCCATTGTGATATCACCTAGTAAGGGGCACATGCGGAAGGAGTAATAGGGTCTCCGAGGCTTGACTGGTAAGCAAGGTAGTCCGCTGGTGAAAGCCTGACTTAGTATATATCCCGGAAAGAAGTGGATGAGTCAGAGGAGTAGCAGGTTCTATATTGCTCGTGTGGGAGGTTAGACAGAGAAGTCTATCCGGAGTGAATGAAAAGTAGACAGAAGTGGTTTACTTGTAGTGAGAGAAAATTTTTCTTTCTATTTAGAACACTCAGACACAGCGGCGAACGTTGTATATTGTTAACTAAAATTTGCATTCGCACTTTAGGAAAAATTCAAAGTTTCCGTTACCTTGTGAAGGAGGGAGTCAGTCGGAAGACTGCCCTGACGTCACTCCGTGCCGCGCTGGTATTGGTTGAGACAGCGGGCGTGTAGTGGAGCTGAAATTGTAAGGGAGGGGTGAGTGCCGGAGCGTGAGACCTCGTCTCACGAAAGGCCGCGCACCCATTGGACAAGGATTTTTTGTAGTCACAGTGTTGATTGGTTACTGCGAGATAGAAGTCGCGTTAGCATTGGAAGCACAAAGGTAAACAAAATTAATCAACAGGAGCTTGAGAAGAGTTTGGAAAGGTGTATGTGGTATCCTGAGTTTATACCTAATCCACAGTACTTAGGCTTTCATAAGGAACAGATTCTACGAGGTAGACCGCGCATAATGTACGGAGTAAAAAGAAAAATGTCTTTTTCCGATAAAATAAAGAATTTTTTTAAGACAGACAAGCCCATTAGAACGAGGGAAGGTGTGATCATTCCCCCGCCAAATACTCCTGCCTCCTTCATGATGTTTGAAAAAGGGTATCATACCTGTGTATGGTTAGAAAACTGGGTAAAGTACACTGCAGATGACGGAGTCCTAGCATTTCCTATTGATGGTACTTTTAATGGCAGAGTCCTGTTTAACTTGAGAACCCGAATGAATGAATTGCATCCCAGACCCAGATTAACCCAGTACGAAGCACTAGAAGAATGGGAGATTGAGGCTCTGGAAAGAGATAGACCCCGGATGGACAAGGGAGTAAGCAAATGGTATCCAAAGGTCCAAAAAGAAACCAAAGAGCAGAAAATGAAACAGTGGAGACAGAATATGATGGTTGAGGGGTTGTTTCCAATGATGGGGGTACTCGAACAAGAGAAAGGGAAATGTACTGAGAAAACCCGCCACCTAATGACCGTGGGAGACTCGGTAGATGAACACCTAGAGGATTTGTTGATGAAAAACCCCCCTCCCTATGTTGCAGAGTCAGAGCCTATGAGTCCAACGAACCCGTTCTCTAAATATCCCAGGTATCGCAGGGCCAGTGAGACAGACGTACCTGGCGCTGAAAGTAAGGCCAGTGATGGGTTTTGCAGACCTAGTACCGCGATTCCAAATTATCGCCCTTTTGGGGAAGACCGACCAAGTTTGGTCCTTCCGACTGCCCCAAATATCTATCCTACATTGGTACCCCAAGTGATGCATGACAATTCTTCAGAAAGGGTTTTACGTGAGAGAGAAAGGGAAGCCCTGAACAAACAGCGAATTGAATTGATTCAGACTATAGCTCAGATAAATCCCAGTCCGGATTCACTGACTATCCCAGTAACTATCGGTCCAGCTATACCTCTTTATGGGGATAGACTGACTAGTCCAAGAACTCCTATTATAACTCCAATTGTACAAACCCCTAGTATTCCTCCCCCGAGAAAAGAGCCGCTCATAGTCGATGATCAAGAAAGTGAATGTGAATCTGTAATCTCCCTAATGGATCTGCCTATAAGGGAACCTGGGACCAGTGTACCAAGGGCAAGAACCCAGGCTAGGACAAAGGAGGTCCTGATTGAAACCACTTCAGGGGTCAGAAGTGCCTCTATAGTTTCTCCGGAAGAATTGGATAGATGGACCAAAGAGTTAGAAAAGGACACACCCCAACCGAAACCCTTAGAGATCTATAAACTAAGGATAGAAATAGAGGAACTAATGGCTGGTAATGTAGGATTGGACCGGTTAAACTCCTTTAGTGAAGACGAGTTACTGTTCATCAGCAAAAACCTTACCCGGAACACTAGATTGCTCCATGAGAGATTGATGGACACTGCCGCAGACATGGGTTTTACGTGAGAGAGAAAGGGAAGCCCTGAACAAACAGCGAATTGAATTGATTCAGACTATAGCTCAGATAAATCCCAGTCCGGATTCACTGACTATCCCAGTAACTATCGGTCCAGCTATACCTCTTTATGGGGATAGACTGACTAGTCCAAGAACTCCTATTATAACTCCAATTGTACAAACCCCTAGTATTCCTCCCCCGAGAAAAGAGCCGCTCATAGTCGATGATCAAGAAAGTGAATGTGAATCTGTAATCTCCCTAATGGATCTGCCTATAAGGGAACCTGGGACCAGTGTACCAAGGGCAAGAACCCAGGCTAGGACAAAGGAGGTCCTGATTGAAACCACTTCAGGGGTCAGAAGTGCCTCTGTAGTTTCTCCGGAAGAATTGGATAGATGGACCAAAGAGTTAGAAAAGGACACACCCCAACCGAAACCCTTAGAGATCTATAAACTAAGGATAGAAATAGAGGAACTAATGGCTGGTAATGTAGGATTGGACCGGTTAAACTCCTTTAGTGAAGACGAGTTACTGTTCATCAGCAAAAACCTTACCCGGAACACTAGATTGCTCCATGAGAGATTGATGGACACTGCCGCAGACATGGGAATTGATGTTAGTCGTTCCAAAGTCCTTCAGAAACCCTACAGAGCAGATTTTTCCGACAAAGACTTAGAGAACATGAATGTGTCAGGAAAACAAACCCAGATAAAGGAATTGTTGAAGCTCCTACAGAAATGGGGGGATGTAGAAAAATGGAAAACCCAGTGGGCGAAGAAAAAGGAAGATAGTAGGGCTAAACCCATGGCCTCAGAATATGTACTAAAAGAAGTAGGTCCAGCAGAAAAATTGTGTCCCATGAGAGAAGTACCTGGGGGGAAATATGTCCACGTCCCTTGGTCCCGACAAGACATTGTGTCATTTACTAATGACTTTCCAAAATTACGGGAGAAACCAGTTGACTGGTACAGACAGGTCGAATGCTTCATAAAAGTTCAGAAATGCCTTCTGAAAGACCTGGATGGGTTTTTCGACATTGTGGTGCCTGTAGATTTATGGACTGAGTGCAAAATTGAAATTGATTGGCCCAATGATGAATATGAGAGAGACGCTAAAACCGGAGCTCCCTCACCTGAAGTAATGAGGAAGTATGATCAAGTCATACAATATTTAAAGAAGAAGGTGCCCGCAAAGGAAACTGATTGGACCCGGATAGATAGAACTACCCAAGAGCGCGATGAAACCGTCCACTCCTTTTATGAAAGGTTACTGCAGGTGTTCAAAACCTACAGCGGAATTGATAATGTGGACATGAAGGACATGACCCATTTCAGTTATAGATTCGTGTTAGGATTAAGACCTGAAATATCCCAGTGGATTCGAGATAATAAAATCATTTGGCAGGGAAAGCCCATAGATGATGTCCTCAAGTTTGCCAAGTACTGCGAGGATGAGATAGAAAACAAGAAGAAAGCCCTCAAGGAGAAGGTTATGTGGGCGCAGGTGAAATTGGCTGAACAGCAAGAAAAACAGTTAAGTAAATTAAATACTAATAATAATAATGCCCAAAATTCCAATGCTGGGGGAGGAGGGAAACCCCGGGTAAAAATGAGTCGGGAGGAGGCTATGAAAAACTTTCCCTGCCACGGGTGCGGTCAGATAGGGCATTGGAGAGACGAGTGTCCACATTTGCAGGCTAGTAATGCCCCCGTAAATGGTTTAAATCCACAGGTGCAGAAAGAGGGGACAAGAAAGAACCAGCAACAGGTAAAACTGCCTCCAGTGCCTCGCGCTCCTAGACCAAATTATAAGAATCAGGGTCAGCAGAATGAAAGGGCCGAGGTATGGGAAGGAGAGAATGAGAGAAATGCAACAATTCCGCAGTATTTGTTAAATGATTCCTTCCTCTGTGATGATCAAGATTGACGGGGCCTGAGGGGGGAGGACAAGGAGTGCGTACTTGGCGCCTCCTTACCGGTAGACCAGACTGGACCATACATTGAAGGAAAGGTCGAGGGAAAAGACGTCACCTTTTTGTTGGACACTGGTGCTACCCGTTCTACTGTGAGAACAGTGGATGTTCCTAACCTACCCCTCTCGGGAGAAGCAATCCAAATAGTGGGTGTTTCAAATCAAATAATCAGTACTCCAGTAACTGAACCCATGGAGATTTCCATAGGAAATTTCAAGGAAATGCACAGATTTGTGGTCTGTGACTCCAGTCCCGTGAACCTGTTAGGACGAGATTTGTTGTGCAAAATGAACTGTACCATCTTTTGCACACCAAATGGTGTCGAGATTCAGACCCCAGATGAAGATGGCCTGTACAAATTGATGTTAGTAAGACCTGACACCGAAATTAGACCCCTGTCCATTGAAGACCTTCCTGAAGAATTGCAGTCAAAAGTGGTACCTGAAGTATGGGATTTCACAGGAAGAGATGTAGGCTTAATGGCAAATGTAGATCCAGTTAAAATAGCCATAAAAACAAATGCTGTTTACCCGAGAACCAGACAATACAAAATGAGTGCAGAAGTAAAAGCTGGAGTTGCCATTGAAGTAAACAGATTACTCGAAGCAAACATCATACAGGAAGTAATGAGCAGTCCCTGTAATTCGCCCATAATTGGAATTAAAAAGCCTAGCGGAAAGTACCGGGTAGTGCAGGATCTGCGCAAGGTAAATCAAATTGTTGTACCTTGCTGTCCCATTGTGCCCAACCCCGCGGTGATACTGTATCAGATTCCTTGGAATGCGGAATGGTTCACTGTCATTGACCTGTGCCATGCATTCTTCTCCATCCCATTGCATCCTGAAAGCAAGTTCCTTTTTAGTTTTGAATTTGACAGCCATGTCTATGTCTGGAATCGTGTCCCCCAAGGGTACACTGAAAGTCCATCGATTTTCAACCAGATCCTAAAAAGATGCCTTGAATCTTTAGTACTGCCAAGAAAGTCTGTTCTGGTACAGTACATAGACGACCTTCTGGTGGCGTCTAAAAGTCAAACTGACTGTGTCACTGATACCATTGCCTTGCTGAATCACTTAGGAAAGGGAGGACATAAAGTATCACCAGACAAATTACAGTTCTGTAGGAACTCAGTGAAATATCTGGGGCACCAGATAGAGAAGGGGATCCGAAAAGTCACTACAGAAAGGATCAAGATAATTCAAACTATGGACCTACCCAGAACCCAGAAAGAAGTAAGAATGTTTCTAGGAGTTGTAGGATACTGCAGACAATGGATTGTAGGATTCGCAGCTCTAGCCAAACCCCTGATAAAAATGACCAAGAAAGGAGTGGAAGACCCAGTCAGTTGGGACGAAGAAAGCATGTCCGCTTGGGTAAAATTGCGAAATTGTCTGTGCTCAGCTCCTGCATTAGGAATGCCTGATTATTCCAAGAACTTCGAACTGTTCTGTGACACAAGAGACAATTGTGCGCTTTCAGTCCTGACACAGGAGCATGGACTGAACAGGCGTCCCGTGGCCTATTTTTCGGCCACTTTAGATCCAGTGGCTGCTGGATTACCAGGATGCCTGAAGGCGGTAGCTGCTACATGCGCTAGTCTGGAACAGAGTGAGAATATTGTCATGGGACATCCTGTCACTGTATATGTTCCACATTCTGCTGTAATCTTACTGACCCGAACCAAGACCCAGTATCTCACCCCTAGTCGGCTGACTAAGTATGAGAGAATTCTAATAGGTGCTGAGAATGTAATTATTTCCCGGTGCAATGTCTTGAACCCTGCAACCCTGTTGCCTATTCCTCTGGATGTAGAAGCAGAGGGTGAAATGGAGCATAACTGCATAGATTTAACAGAATTCAGCACTAAGCCACGTCCTGATATCAAAGAAATAGCCTTACTCGATGAGGATATTATGATGTTTGTGGATGGCTCATGTTTGAGACATGAAGATGGAGGTTTAAGTGCTGCCTATGCCGTAGTCACATTGGCGACAACCCTGGAAGCATCTTACCTATGCGAAGTAAAATCTGCACAAGTAGCAGAACTAATCGCATTGACAAGAGCTTGTAAGCGGGGGAAAAACAAAAGAGTAACTGTTTATACTGACAGCCAGTACTGTTATGGGGTTGTTCATGACTTCGGCCAGCTATGGTTACAAAGAGAATTCATGACGTCCTCAGGTACCCCTATCAGAAATGGAAAGGTGGTACAGAACCTACTGGAAGCAATTCAATTGCCCAAAGAATTGGCTGTGGTCAAGTGTGCGGCTCACAGGTCTGGAAATGATGATGTGACAGCCGGAAATAGATACGCTGACCAAATCGCCCAGTTTTGTGCCCGACACAAAATGTCCCTCCAAATTGGATTATGGGGTGGTGGAAACAGCTGCCAACTGATGTTGTTTGAAAGTGTATCTACATGGGAGGAATTGAGAAACCTGCAACAGGCAACAGACAGGGAAGAAAAGGACAGATGGAGGACGAACGAATGTAGAATCAGGAATGATGGTGTGGTGGTTAACCAAACTGGTGTGCCTGTACTGCCAGACAGCCTGGTAGACCCCATGGTCAGAATGATACATGAACCAACACATATGGGGAGGGATGCAATGTGTCGTGTGTTTGAAAAGGTATTCTATAATTCAAAATTCAGGAACACGGCGGAAAAGCTTTGCCAGAGGTGCCTAGTGTGCCAGCAATTCAACGCAGGAAAGAGGACTGTAGTAGAACAAAGTACAATTGGAAAGGCAGAAGGTCCCTTTGTCAGGATGCAGGCGGACTTTATCCAGTTGCCCATGTGCAAAGGATACAGATATGTCCTGGTCATAGTTTGCCTATTTTCTAGATGGGTGGAGGCCTACCCAGCAAAGAAAAATGATGCCATAACTGTAGCCAAACTATTACTCAGGGAATTGATACCTAGATATGGAATTCCAGAGACTATTGAAACAGACCAAGGTGGGCACTTTGCCAACGATGTCCTAAAAGAACTCTGTAGAGCATTTAAAATGGAGCAAAGGCTGCACTGTGCCTACCGTCCAGAGGCTTCTGGAATAGTGGAACAAGTGAATGGTACTATCAAGTCCAGACTAGTGGCGAAAGTATGTGATTCCACCAAAATGAACTGGATAGAAGCTTTGCCCCTTGTGCTGATGAGTTTGAGAAGTATTCCGAACCGAAAAACAGGCCTGAGCCCCCATGAGGTACTAATGGGGAGAGTGATGCGACAGGCATGGGTACCTGGACACAAACTGCTAAGTATTTCTGATGATTTGGTACTAGAATACTGCAAGCAGCTGGGTGACCAAGTGCGTTCTCTCTCTCAGCAGATTGGAGAGACTGAAGACGAATGGCCAAAGACTCCAGCACATAAACTGAGACCAGGTGATTGGGTGGTGTTAAAGAAACACACCCGGAAGAGTTGCCTTGGACCAAAATGGGGAAAGCCAAGACAAGTGATCCTTGTCACCACAACTGCTGTGAAGTGTGCTGGCGTACCGAAGTGGATCCATGCCAGCCACACGAAGCGGGTAACCGGAGAAAACGCGACTGAAGCTGAAGGTAGTCCAGCCGAGGAGACTCCCGAGGAGGGTCCGGATCTCGCTGACATTGAACTACCGAGCACAAGTCAAGACGTTGATTGGTTCCCTGCCGACGAACAGGTTCTTGATCCAATACGAACCAGGAAATATTCCTTCCTAGATAGTGAATGGGATAGTGAAGGTGAGACAGAATTAGAGGACGAAGATCAGGTCATCGAGACTCACATCAAACCTGATCAGGAAATAGGCCAAGTAGGGACAGATCCAGTCATCGACACTCCTCCTGAAACTCCAGAAACTGGAAAGGGTCAGATAGTGATTAAAGTTGAAGTTCATGCGGAAGAACATCAAGGGATCGAAGTGCATGAACAGGAACAGATAGATATAGACGAACGTGTTCAGGAAGCAGAATCCAGATCACCTGAAAGTAAAGATCAAATACAACTCCAACCTGAACAAGGCCAGCCTAGAAACCAGGCAGAAGAAATAGATGAAAGACCTGGAACTAGTCAGACAGGAAGGGAAATAGACACTGCCGAAACAAAAGTGCCACAACAAAGTGAAATCAAGAGAGTTCACGAGGAAGGTCACGTTTCCTCGACCACTGAAAGACACAAGAATAAGGGTGAACCCCGATACATCAAAAGACTGAGACTAAGAGTAAAGACAGTTGAAGAAAAACTAAAAGACCGAAAAAGGGCTGAAAGTGAAAGAAAAGAAGCCCGAGCCAAGTCTAATAGAAAAAGCACCAGAGTAAAGAAACAGAACAGGTTGTATCGGAGCCCTGAATGGACTTACTTGGCGTTGGAAGAAATTGACGAACCCAACAACAGTGGCAAAAGTGACGAAGAGTCCATTGCTGATCGGAGTTCTGACGAAGACCCTCCTTGAAACAAACCCGAGTGAGCCTCTGGTGTAAAGAGACAAAGAGGGGTTGGAAAGCCACCTGTAAGCTATAATGTCTGATTCAAGTGTAAATGGAAGATCCAAATTTAGTTGTTGCAAAACTTGCTGTAAAATATGCTTATGTAGTATAGCCATGTTAATAGTAATATGGATAGGATTAACAGTCTTTATACCTTTTATGGTAAGTAAAGACCCTAACTTGTATCCCACTAACCCAGAGACTCTAGACACAGAAACTGTACAGACTGAAGAAACACCACGAAGTTTAGAAAAACGTGACAATACAGTTAGCCTGAGACCCACACGACCTAAATTAGAAGCATCAGATGAGGGTGGACCACATTTTCACAGCATGAAAAACAGGACACACTTAAATGTCTTTGCTAACCTTTTAGTGCACTATGTAGAAGCTATGGAAATAGAAGATTGTTATGTTTGCATGAAGCTACCCACTTCTGTAGCTGAAGGCGTGACATATCACCATTTACCCCTGACCTACGGAATTTCCTGTAGTATATTAGCAAGCTTATTCTATAGAAGCACTTTACAGTACTATTACTCAAACACTGACGTAATCTTTTCAGAACTTCCCGTTCGTGGAAACCTAAACCTTGTACATATTAGAAGTGAGGTGACCCGTTACATGGGAGAATATTTTCTGACTATAGGTGACATAGATTTAAATGAAGCTAGACAAGCTAACCTGACCTGTTCCTTGCAAGAGCAGGAAAAGATGTTTATAAAAATGGCAGATAGAAGGAGGGAAAAGTTTCAGAAAAAGGCCACTGACAAAAAGGATAGAACCCCTAGGTGGGCAGAAAAGATGGAAAGCACCTCAGAAGGCGAAGCTGCTCCTGCTTTGTTGCTGGATTCTGAACGGAAAGGGAAACTCTGTCTTCATAGAGAAAAGACTAGTCATTATAACAATGTATTCATCGGTTCCAGCGAGTGTGAACATAATTACAAGGTAATTGGAGGTTGGGGTTTCAAAAATGGGTCAGAACCTGTGTTTCCTGGAATATATTATATATGTGGGAACAAGGCGTATTTCAAATTGCCGGATCACTGGTATGGAAGCTGCTACTTTGGCATTGTTTTCCCAAAAATATACCATGTGAACAACGCTGCTGGAAGCAATGGAGATACTAATGGCTTAGCGCGTAGAAAACGTGAAAGTGTAGGAGAAATTGTAGGGGATATTTTTAGTGCACTGATACCTGGAATGGGGGTAGTTCTGAATACTCACAGAATCTGCAAATTGTCTACAGTGGTGGATCGGTTATCAACTGACACTGCTGCCGGATTCCTGCTGGTCAATACTGAAATGGTTGCGATCAGATCAATGGTTTTACAGAATCGCCTTGCTCTTGACACCTTATTGGCAAAAGAGGGCGGAGTCTGCAGGATGCTGAAGGCGCAAAATTGTTGCACCTACATACCTGACAAAAGTATCGAACTTAAGAAATATGTAAGGAACATAACTAATTTGGAAAAAGAACTCAAACCATTAGAGGTTGACAGTGCCTGGAAGAGACTGACTGATGGTCTCTCCTCTGTAGGTAGTTGGTTTTCTAACTTAGGTAAAAGTCTTCTGTGGAAAATACTGATGCCAATAGCTGGAATAGGTGTGGTTGTATTGATCATATTCATCTGCTGTAAATGTCAAAAATGCAAAAAGAAGTACACTGTGAATAAGAGAGGAGTGAAGAGAAATGTTGATGAGCTAGGACTAGAAGAGTTAAGAAACCAGATTTATAAAAAGGCCAAGAATCACCACTCTCATAGAGAAGCTGAAAGAAAACTAAACAATAAATTTGTTGAAATAGAAATGAACGAATTGGAAGAATGAAGTTGGCATCTGTTTCCTTTATAGTGATGATAGTAAATATCATCAAAGAGGGGATTGATGGAGCAAGGATTCGCACGTAAAGCGACTTGCTCTTACTCAAGAACCTCGCCTAACTTGTAATAATATTAATTCAACCTATCCGTCGTTTATTTCGCCTTTTTCCCCAACACGCGGGTGTCCCTAGGAGGCTTGCCTATGTGTTTTTCCGTAATAACAAAGCTTGCACTACTGAAATGGCCGCTTTGCAGAAATCCAGTCTGCGCATGCGTCGGTCATACCCACGTGATGTGACGCACTCGCATTTTGGAGGGATTTTGTTGCTCATGCGCATTGTCACTGAAAATGGCCGCTTGTATTTAACCATGCTCTCTGCCCGCTCCTGCTGCTTTTTGCATATCTGTCTTTTCCGCACTAACTTTAATGCTATAGATATTATAAAGTAAAGGGTGCAGTGAAGCATTACCTGGTATACAGTGTATTCATTTTGTCTGTGTTTCTAATTTGTTTTCACTTACTTTTCATGTATTACACATCCATGGGCCGGGGTCGGGAGATTGAATCCATTTTGAAGCCTGTGAACTCCCCGCACACGTGATGAGGGAAAAACCCAACTGCGCAGAAGCAAAACTCAGCCAGCTGGCTCCTGAAGCAAGATGCGCCTGGGAACCTACCTAGGTCATGGGCGAAGATGCTGCTATCTACCTAAATTGTGTTACATTGTTTCTATATGCTGTACACTCTCATTGTTTTCCATATTCCTATGCCTGGGAACGTGAACGCAAAGGGCGGGTATGAAAAATTAAATATTCATTGTGGGAACACAGAATTATAGGTGGTAACCATGACATAACCACCTCTCCTGACCAATCATAAGGTGGGAACTTGTCACTTGCAACATTTGTGGGTGGTCTAGGGGTCCCAAAAGAGTATAACTAGTCTAGTTTAGCTTAGAGAAATTGTCCGACTTGTCCGAGTAGCAGACCTGTCACTGACCCTACGAACTCTATAGGTGATTGATACAGAGCGCTGCGGAGCACTCTGTCCACACTTTCCACAAACTCCAAGGGGTGGAAATAGTGCTGGCGAAGCACTTTGCTGGGAAATTCGAAAACCCAATCGGGGTTACTGGCGGATTCCGTGCAGAAGAGGGGGTAACGCAGGCGTTGCATCCGAGGCTGCAGGTGTTGGTCGTGCCCTTTGGTGAGCTCAGTCCTGACCCAAATCCTGAGGGGTATCCTGTCCTGACTGTCCGTAAGCTGTACCTTCTCACCTCCTGGTATTCCTGCTTCCTTGAGGGTCCTTGTCCCCGAACTTGTCCCAACTGACCCGTGGCCAGGGTTAGTCTTCATTCCCGTCCTAGGTAAATATTATATGTGGGTGTCCGTCTGTTTATACTCTTACCTTTCCTTTTTCTTAATAAAGCACTCTTGCCTGTGATATTTGCCCTATCACCTTTAAGTGATTATATGCTGCTGTTTTATTAGTGATATTCCACTTCTCTCCCTACCAGTAGGATATTATTAAATTGTCATATTATGTTAGTATGTTCCCTTTTCCCTTTCCTTTAGTATGTTTGCAGTGAACTTAGTAAGAATAGCATAAAGTTTAGAATAAGAAATAAGTGCACATGTTAGTTCTTTCTCGCGTCCCTTGCCTTAGTTTAAGCCTGTGCTGAATAGCATGTTCCTTAATACTCATCCTCTATAGTGTTCCCTAATACTCCAATGGTACTTGCCCTAATCCATAGTTACATTGTGGCTTTAATCCTAATTGTTGATGTACTGATTTGTATCTGCCTCATTAACCTGGCATATTCATTATAAAAATTCTTTACATAAACTTTGAAAACCCATCAGGTGTCCGTGGTCATTTTACATTATAAAGTGTGGATAAATGTACTAGGTGTGTAAAGGTTCTACTCCTTTTAGGAATCTTGTTACCTGTCCACTGCTAGCTCCTGATCTATCAGGAGTAATGTGCCTGTGGTAAGTCAGGTACATGAATAGTAAGTGGTGTAAGAGTCACCCCCCGAATTACTCATAGTAGCGTGGAAAGGTTTCACCCGGTTCATGCAAAACCCGTCATCATATGCACGCCAGGGCCCAGTGCGTGGAAATTTGGTAAATTAGTGCCCCGGGTGACCTGCGCGCTCTATCAAAGGTGGTTTAAAGGTCAACATGTTTCATGCCTATAATCTCCTAATGGATGAGTGGCGTTTCATCAGGACCGGGGGACAAAAAACCTAATCTACTCTGAAGTAGAGGAGGCGGTCAGAAGGATGTCCTAAGGAGTACCGTCCCTGTATCGTGTATACCAATGGTATCAACATAGAAGATCTTTGGCAAAGAGCCCCCCCGCGAGGCCCATTGGGCATTGCAGCGCTGGCCAACGAGGAGCTGCCCTATGATGAAGCATGACACCACTCAGGTTGTGAGGGCTCTTGTTCCTTATTGGAGCTCCCCCCCTGTTCATTCTCTTACCTGCCGTTCCGTTTCCTTCTTATCTCCCCCCCTCTTCCCTAGCAACTGCATACCCAATTGTTACACTGACAAGAGAAACAATGAACAACCAGAGCAGCCAATGGCTGAAAATAAGCTGGGAAGATGACAGTGACATCTTCCTACTCTTGTTCGCCACCTATACCTCCAGTATTAAAAGGAGCCAGCCCACATGGAGAGTTAGAGTGCAAGGGGTAACCATTACGGCACTCATCAACACTAGGGGTGGGCCGAATTTGCGTAGTCGCGCCACTCGAAGCTACAAGAAACGGTAAAAAATCTCTGTGAGAACGCAAAAGTTCAGCGAACACACGAAATTGCTTGTTCTGCCCGTTCGCGATGTTTTTTTCATGTTCGCGAACGCTGTTTACATGCTCGGGGGGAAATATCTTGCGAACACTCATTTTTAAAGCACGAACAAGCTAAAAATTCCGCAAAGCCGTAGAATATTTGGCAATTCCGCGTTCTCCGCGGAACGCAAAATTACCCAAATTTCGCAAGCGGAAGGAAATTTACTGTCTAGACCTAATCGACACTGGAGCATCTGTGAATGGGATGACCGCAGATCAATACAACCAACTAATACCATGTCCAAGGCTCGCACCCAGGATGACTCCAATCTTTGCTTGTGGGGGTCTTAGCCCACTGGCAGTGGCAAACACATGATACACTGAAATCAACCATGGTGTAACCACCTTCTGAGGGAGCAACCATGCTGCTCAGCTACATGATGGCTGAGGAACTGGAACTGATACAGTGTGAGCACAGCATTCATTCACAAAAAATGACTGACTACCGAATGACTTTGACCATCTTTTCCCAGGCCTAGGCTGATTGAAGGCCCCTCCACCATGAAGCTACATACAGGATCCAGGTTAAAGCTGACAAGCCTCTGGCACAGAAGGATAGCCTTCCACCTGCACCCACAGGACGAGGCCAAATTCATGAAGCGGAAGACGCTTTGGGTAATTGAAAAGGTGATCGGCGCCACCACAAGTGCATCTCAAGACGACTGGGTGCTATAAGACTGTGCGTGGACCACAGGCTCCTGAATAAGGCCTTAAAGAAAGAAGACAACCTCATGTTCACCACTGATTGATCTCATCGACAACGTGAACAGGGCCCACTGGTTTTCTAAGCTAGAAGCAATGCCAGCTATTACTAGCTAGCAATTTGACAAAGGGTGCCAATGATTATCAACGTCCTCAACCCATGTTGGCCTGTTGCGTTTTAAGAGGCATCTCATTTGCAGGCAGGTTTTTTAAAATGCCATAAAAGAGACTTTGACCGGCATTGGTAGTGTCTTAAGTCTTATTGCCAACATTTTTATCTCTGCATACAATGCTCATAAACATCAAAAGTGCTTAATAGTGACCCTGCAACGTCTGACAGACTTTTGATTGACACTACACCAGCAGAAATGTGTATTCCTAAAAACAGTATGTTCTTTGGGGCAAGGGTGAATTTGGGCCCACAGGAGTTGGACATCAGAGAAACCGCCACACCCCTTTCTGTGGCAGAAGTGTGAAGCTTCTTCAGGATTGCGACTTATTCAAAGAAGTTCAGTCCCAACTTTGTGACTTTCATGAGAACCCCTGATACTTCTGGACAAGGCAAACATGGTGTGGCCATGGGAAAACATAGAAGCGTTGTGATTAGCTTAGGGGAGGGGAGGGAGGATGCATTATTCCTGTTCCCGCCAGAGGCAGGAGAGTAGGAAAGCATCAGGAAAACACAGGACCCGGCCAGGAGCAGAGGCGGCGCGGGACCCGGTAAGGTAAGTTATTATTTTTAACCCCCACCCCCGCGCGCGTGAATCCCCATGTGATACCCCCACCCACGAGTTATGTCAACTGCACCTGCAGCCAAGTAGGGTTGGGTGCTTTCCCCATGCAAGAACAAGGGCAGGATGAGTGAAAACTAACCGGCCTTGACAGTACCACTGAAGGATGGAGCAGAGATACCCCCACTTTGAGAAAGTGGTACTAGCTATCAGTGGGGGTGCAACTAAAAGCAGTTACAGACTCCTCCTACCCCTCCTTGCTAGCACCCAACTACATCCACCCAAGCAGACATTTCAGTAACAAAATACCTGTTCTTGTTGTTATACTGACTGGGATGCAACAAACCAGCAAACTATTTATCATGGCAGTCCTAAAATTAGGAGTCCTAACTTTACTACTCCTAAACTGAGAAAAATCCTAAATTTAAGACTTTCGGTATTCACAGAAGGCATTTAGGAGTCCTAAAGTTAGGACTCCTAACTTTACTACTCCTAAACTGAGAAAAATCCTAACTTTAAGACTTTTGGTATTCACAGAAGGCATTTAGGAGTCCTAAAGTTAGGATCCTAACTCCTGTGAATACCGAAATGAGTAAGTGCCTTCTGTGAATACCAAAATGAGTAAGTGCCTTCTGTGAATACCAAAATGGTAGTAAGTTTAGGATTTTGTCTTAAGTTAGTTCTGTGAATCAGGTCCCGGATCTTGTGATACATGGAAGTCTGATGGAACTTTGGGCAGAAAAGAAGGCTTTAATCTCAAGATAACCTTGTCAGTAAAGAAACCAACAAAAGGGTTATAACTAAGCAGTGCTCCAGGTATTCCAATCGTCTGACTTGAGCAAGTAGCAACCAAAAAAGTAACCCTAAATAAAATCAATTGGAGATCTACTGATTTCAAAGACTCAAAAGAAGGAAACTGCAAAGCCCTTAACAACAAATAAAGATCCCACGTTGGACCCGGACAATGGATCACTGGGCATTAAAAAAAACAACTTTTAATAACCTGAAAACCAAGGCATCTAATCTATTTAATTCTGGTTTCCTAAAAGCTGTAATGGCTGCCGATTGACTAGGCAGGGTTAACATTGTAAGAGCCAAACTAAATCCAGCTTGAATAAATTAAGAATCTTTATTGGACCACAACCAGCAGGGGAAAGGGATTACGAGGAAGACCAAGTAGAAAAGGATCTCCAGTGCTTCACTGAAAACTTTAAGGTAGCTGGTCGTCATGACTGCTGAATTGACCTAACCATTTCCTCTGAACAACCTAATTCCTGAAAGTTAACCTCTCAAGCTCCAAACCGTCAGATGAACTCTTTCCAGAGATCCGTGGCTAGGATTGGAGCTTACAGAGGCGACGGATCCGCAAGGGAAAAGACAATAAAGAGACACTGGCAGTTGCAGAAAAAGGGAAGCAGGTTTGCCTGGCCAAAATGGAACCACCACCAGAGCTTGAATCTGATCCACCATTATTTTCTGGATACTCCTGGGAATTAGAGCAATGGAAGGAAAAGCATACAGAAGACCACGGCACCACCAGAGTGAAAATGCATCCACTGCTCACTGCCCTGGGGCTTAGACAAGACTGCAAAAATATTGAACCTAGTAATTCTTCTTGGTTGCAAAGCGATCTACCCACTGACCTCCAATCATGTGAGTGAACTGATGGAAGATCTTTGGATATATAATATATAAGGGAGTTTTATAAAGCGCTTGGTTACTCTCAGATGGCGTGTCCCCGCGCTAAGACACAGAAACTCAGCAGGCATGGCAGCAGATTCCGCTCGGTTACTGTGTGTACACAGGTATGTTTTTAGCTTCTTCCTGAAACTGGGTTCGGAAGGCTCCAGGCGAAGGTCCAGAGGTAAGGAGTTCCAGCTCTTCGCCGCCAGGTAGCAAAAAGATCTACCTCCCATGCGAGCCCTTCTTATCCTAGGGACCTTTAATAGGCCTCCATAGGAGGAGCGAAGGGCGCGCGCGGACGCGTATCTGGTGACCAGGTTCTGAAGCGGTGCTGGTGCCTTCCCAGCAAGGATGCGATGGCAGGTGCAAAGGGCTTTAAACTCGACCACCATTGCCATCCCTGAAGACTATAAGATCACACGCAAGGACCGCACCGACCATACAGGAGGAGGAATCGCTATCGTCCATAAGAAATCCATCCGCATCTCAACCAGCTCTGACGCCAACCTCGCTAACTCCGAACACCTTCACTTCCAGATCCACATCGACCCCAAGACCACTCTCAGAGGCACCCTCCTCTACAGACCACCAGGACCCCGCGCAAAATTCAGTGAAGACATCACAGACTTCATCACCCCACACGCGCTCCCCTCCAAAGACTACATCCTTCTAGGAGACCTCAACTTTCACCTTGAAAAGATCAACGACCGCAACACCGCCACCCTCTTAGACAACCTCGCCAACCTCGGACTTAAACAACTAGTCACTTCCCCCACCCACATCGCAGGTCACACACTCGACCCCATCTTCACCTCCAGCAATCATGTCTCCTTCAGCCACACTACGGATCTCCTCTGGACTGACCACAGCTGCGTTCACTTCACCTACAACAAGCCGAAACCCATCAACCACCTCCAACCAACTCTGCAAAGAAACTGGAACAAAATCACCTCGGACCAGATTTCCGCATCGCTCCTTCTAAACACCCCAGCCCACTCTTCTAACGCAAACGAAGCCGCCGCCAACCTCACCCTATGGTTATCCAACACCGCCGACACCTTAGCACCACTGAAAAAACGTCAAAGCAAACCTGGCAGCAAAAAGGCCTCATGGTTCAACGATGATCTTAAGAAGTCCAAGAAACTCTGCCGCTCCCTTGAAAAGACCTGGAAAAAAGACCCAACCACTAGCACCAAGGACGCCTTCAAAAACGCCACCCGCACTCACCACCAACTAATCCGAAAGGCCAAGAAAACAGCATTCAAGGATCGACTTGACAACAACGCCCACAACAGCAAGGAACTTTTCAACATCGTCAAGGAATTTACCAATCCCTCAGCCAACTCCAACGACATCACCCCCTCTCAAGCCCTCTGCGACTCCCTAGCCTCATTCTTCCACAACAAGATTGCAGACATCCACAACAGCTTCGACAACCAACCCGGAGACCAACCCACCCGACCATTTGCTGAACATTCTCCCCCCGTAAACACCCTTAACAACTGGAACCCAATCTCCACTGAGGACACAATCCGCCTGATGAATTCCATCCACTCAGGATCCCCCACAGACCCATGTCCTCACCACATCTTCAACAAAGCAGACTCCATCATAGCACCGCACCTCCGAGACGTCATCAACTGCTCCTTCAACTCCGCCACCTTCCCGGAAGACTGGAAACACGCTGAACTCACCGCCCTTCTGAAAAAACCCACAGCGGACCCCACCGAACTCAAAAATTACCGCCCCATCTCGCTCCTTCCATTCCCGGCCAAAGTCATCGAGAAAGCTGTCAACAACCAGCTCGCCGCCTTCCTCGAAGCCAACAAATCCCTCGACTCCTCACAATCTGGCTTCCGAGCAAAACACAGCACTGAGACCGCCCTCATCGCAGCAACAGACGACATTCGAACTCTACTGGACAATGGAGACACAGTCGCCCTCATCCTCCTCGACCTCTCCGCAGCGTTCGACACAGTCTGCCACAGTACCCTTTTACAACGCCTCAGAAACATCGGAATACAAGGAAAAGCACTTGAATGGATCACCTCGTTCCTCACCGGAAGAACCCAGAGAGTCCGCCTCCCACCATTCAAGTCCGAGGCCACTGAAGTCATCTGTGGCGTACCACAAGGATCCTCACTCAGCCCCACCCTCTTCAACGTATACATGAGCCCCCTCGCGGCCATCGCCCGCCAACACAACCTCAACATCATCTCTTACGCGGATGACACTCAACTAATCCTTTCTCTCACCAATGACCCCAGCACCGCCAAAACTAACCTACACGAAGGAATGAAAGAAGTTGCCGAATGGATGAAACAAAGCCGTCTGAAACTGAACTCAGACAAAACAGAAGTCCTCATCTTAGGGACATCCCCCTCTGCATGGGACGACTCCTGGTGGCCGGAAGCCCTCGGAAAAGCACCCATCCCGACAGACCCCGCACGGAACCTAGGCGTCATCCTGGATTCTTCACTCTCAATGAACAGACAAGTCAGCGCCGTATCCTCTTCCTGCTTCAACATTCTTCGCATGCTCAGAAAAACATTTCGCTGGATCCCCACCGAAACAAGGAAAACAGTCACCCATGCTCTGGTCACGAGCCGACTGGACTACGGAAACACCCTCTACGCAGGCACTACCGCTAAACTCCAGAAGAAACTCCAACGAATCCAAAACGCCTCAGCCAGGATCATATTATTAATTAATTGCAAGTTTATATAGCGCTAGGATCGACTCCCGGAGGAGTATCTCCGCGCTTCGACCGCTGCAAAACCCTTCCTGGCTTCCCTGAGAGATGGTCCCTTAATGGGTATCTCCAGGGTGAGACCAGGCATCCCCGGCGGTCTGGTGGGGCCGTTAGTGCAGATGAGGCAAGCTTATGCCCAGAGTTGCCGAGTGTGATCGCTGATCAGAGTGGGCACCGAGGCGAGAGAATTATCGAGTCCGCTGACCCTGGTCCAGAAACCTGCCGCGTCGGGAATCGAACCCTGGTCCCGGGCCGTCCTCTGCTCTCGGGTCTGCCGCCTCTAACCAGTGAGCCACACTACTGCACAATTATTAGACATCCCACGCAACGAACACATCTCTGGTCACCTTAAAGACCTCCACTGGCTACCCGTCAATAAGAGGATCACTTTCCGACTGCTAACCCACGCACACAAATCACTCTACGACATCGGACCAGAATGCCTCAACTCACGACTGTCCTTCTACACCCCCTCCCGCCAACTACGTTCTTCCAGCCAAGCCCTCGCCACTGTACCTCGCATCAACAAGACCACCATGGGAGGCAGATCCTTCTCATACCTGGCTGCTAAAACTTGGAACTCACTCCCCGCTTACCTTCGCCTTACCCAGAACCACCTAGCATTCAGAAAGCAACTTAAAACGTGGATATTTGACAAGTAATCCTCCTCCCCTGTCTAAGCGCCTTGAGACCCTCTGGGTATGTAGTGCGCTATACAAATTCTCTGACTTGACTTGACCCTACTCCTTACTGGAAGCCAGTGAAGGGTCTGGAGGGCAGCTTTGGTGGCCGATCTTTTGGGAAATTTTAGAATGAGGCGAGTTGCCGCATTCTGTAACACCTGGAGGCGATTTATTGCCTTACTGGTGGCTCCCAGATAGAGCAAGTTGCCGTAGTCCAGGTGCGATGTGATGAGGGCATGCACCAGAGTCCTCCATGCTGACGTAGGAAGGAGATCTAAAACCTTACGCAGACTTTTTAGGACGCTGAAGCTGACACCCGCCACACGGCCTATCTGAGGTCCAAAGGACAGGTCAGCATCAAGCCAGACTCCAAGGTTCCTAGCTTCTTGACAGGGTGTTGGGACCTCGTCTAGGCATGGGGGCCACCACGCCAATGACCAGATAGATGGGTTCCCCCCCACCACGAGCAGCTCGGTCTTACTGCCATTTAATTTGAGGCAGTTGTTGGACATCCAGGCTGCAAGATCTTGCATGCAGTCTCTGAAACTGTCCACCGCAAGGCCGGGCGCACGTGAAAGGGAGATAACTAGCTGCGTGTCGTCGGCGTAGGACACTATATGCAGACCATGGCCCTCAGCAATAGGGGCCACTGGGGAGACATATAGATTAAATAGGGTGGGGCTCAGGGAAGAGCCCTGGGGCACACCCTGGCCCAGGCCGATTTCTTTAGAATAACATTCGCCCTGGCGGACCTGAAAACCTCTCCCCGTCAGGAAGGACTGGATCCATTCGAGTGCAGCTCCAGAGATCCCTCCACTATTCAGACACTGTAGCAAGGTGGTATGAGCTGCAGTGTTGAATGCTGCACTCAGGTCCAATAGGATGAGGGCCATGGTCTGACCCTCATCCACCCCCTGACGTTGGGTCTCCACAGCCATCAGAAGCGCTGATTCCGTTGAGTGGCGGGGACGGAAACCAAACTGGGTGTCATGTAGGAGGGCAGCCTCTTCCACAAAATCCATCAGTTGCATGTTTACCGTTTTTTCCGCCACTTTGGCTAGATAGGGCAGAAGGGAGATAGGTCGGAGGTTTTCTAGTTTTTCGAAGCCGATGTTGGGTTTCTTCCTAAGAGGCAGAACCCCTGCCTGTTTCCAGTCTCTGGGCACAGTCTTAGTTCTAAAAGACACGTCCAGTAGGTGTCTGATATATGGTTCCAGCCCCGGTAAGCTGCTGACTAGACGTTTAGGCGAGGTGGGGTCCCGTGGGGCAGGCCACAGTCCAGGATATAGTCTCTAGGGGCCACATCCCTACCAGGATCATAGGAGAAGTGGCAGTATTCGCAGCCTATCTTATCCTCCACTCGCAGGTTATGCAGACATGGGCTTGCAGTGCTACTACGGAAAGCCATCAGCTCTTGCCAGCTCCAGCGTATTTGTCTCACCCGAGGGACATAGGGTATGGCCCTGGACCGCGTACGATCACAGACCGGAGCAGACGGGCTTTCCTTAGGCGCGCCCGCTGCGCTCGTCCGCTGCGCGTCCGGGAAGTGCTCATTTAAGTAGGGAGATGGGAGGCGTGGCCTCAAAAGTGGGCGTGGCCCGGTGTTTGAGCACGCAATGGCGGCGCTGTAGTCCCCTCCCTGTATCAGAGCTAAGGCCTGCTGTGCCAAGGATTTAATAGCAACTTCCTGGGAGAAGTGCTCTGGGTGAGTGGGGCGTGGGATTAAAATACACAGAAATTAAATATTTTAAAAAACAGCGAGCAGTCTCTCCCGGCTTCCGCCTCAGGAGTAAGTCAATGTCTTTTGGCGTGCTAGTGATTCAGCGCGTTTTTAAAGGGTAGAGGTCGGGTGGGCGTGGCCCGGTGTTTGAGCGCGCGATGGCGGCGCTGTAGTCCCCTCCCTGTATCAGCACTAAGGTCCGCTGTGCCAAGGATTTAATAGCAACTTCCTGGGAGAAGTGCTCTGGGTGAGTGGGGCGTGGGATTAAAATACACAGAAATGCAATATTTTAAAAAAACTGCGAGCAGTCTCTCCCGGCTACAGCCTCAGGAGTAAGTCAATGTCTTTCGGCGCGCTAGTGATTCAGCGCATTTTTAAAGGGTAGAGGTCGGGTGGGCGTGGCCTCAAAAGTGGGCGTGGCCCGGTGTTTGAGCGAGAGATGGCGGCGCTGTAGTCACCTCCCTGTATCAGCGCTACGGTCCGCTGTGCCAAGGATTTAATAGCAACTTCCTGGGAGAAGTGCTCTGGGTGAGTGGGGCGTGGGATTAAAATACACAGAAATGCAATATTTTTAAAAACAGCGAGCAGTCTCTCCCAGCTTCCGCCTCAGGAGTAAGTCAATGTCTTTCGGCGCGCTAGTGATTCAGCGCATTTTTAAAGGGTAGAGGTCGGGTGGGCGTGGCCTCAAAAGTGGGCGTGGCCCGGTGTTTGAGCGCGAGATGGCGGCGCTGTAGTCACCTCCCTGTATCAGCGCTACGGTCCGCTGTGCCAAGGATTTAATAGCAACTTCCTGGGAGAAGTACTCTGGGTGAGTGGGGCGTGGGATTAAAATACACAGAAATGCAATATTTTAAAAAACAGCGAGCAGTCTCTCCCGGCTTCCGCCTCAGGAGTAAGTCAATGTCTTTTCAAACCTATCCAGAGTGATGAGGGGAATGATGGATTCAGATGGCCCACAAGCAAGTTCTACCTCCTCAGAAGGTATACTGCTTACAGAGAAAGGAGATGCTGTATCCCTCCTCACCCCCCCAAAGACAAATGATACTCGTCAACTGAACTAAGGTTGACTGACCTGTTCCTCCCTTGCATGGATAATAGCTCCTGGCCACTTGGCTGTCTGTGAGAATTAAAACTGAGTGGTTGAGTCTCATTGGAGCAATTATACTGCTTTAACTCTCTCCTATTTGAAGACATTTAATCTTATCAAGGAGACCACAGCCCTTGGACTTAGAGGGACTGAAGGGTCACTCCTCAACCCCTTCCGTTGGCATATGTAGAAATTACTGTGGAAGAGGGGAGAAGAAACGAAGACCCCTTGCTCAATGATTCCGCCTGAAGCCACCTGCTGCAGTTACCTGCACCATAATGGGAACCCGGATCGAGCAATCCTGAGACCACGAAGCTCGAAATCCCAACATTTAATTAACCAAGGTGAAGATGCAGACAAGTCAACATAGGCACTATATTGCTGAGGTCTTCGCCTGCACCACAAGCCTTCTCTGGCTGAAGCTTGAGATTTCATTAGCAGCGATGAAAGATGTCTTTGAAGTTTTTCTTGTCTGTAGTTGGGAAGAAACATCTTCCTTACTGCTGTATCCAAGGTAATCCTGATGATCTGAATTATCGTTGCCTGGAGTGGGCTACACTTCTCTATGTTCCTAAGATGCCCGACCTTGGCAGACCTCCCATCAGGGAATCCACTTTCACTGGTAAAGAAAACTCTTCTGTTAACTTCTCAATTGAATATCGCTTAGATAGCAACCGTGAAAACAATTGCTTCTCTAAATTCACCCACTTATGCATAATAACCTTTTTTATTGATGCATAAAGAGGCAGAAATTAGGCTTTTTTGAAACACTGACTGAAGAAATCCTCCTTTTAAGGATCCTCCATTGTTGTTGGCAAAGCAAGGTGTTGCTAATATGCTGTAAAACCTCTGACAGTTCAGGGCCATGAATAAATCCTCATCATCATCACCATCATTGTAAGAATCTGGCTCTGTGTATACTATACCAAAGTAAGGTATTGTGTGCACAGAGACCCCAGAGGTATAGCAGAGGCTAAACTAGGTAAGCACTAACAGCTCTCTTTGTGGTAGTGTGGGAGAGCAGTTAGGCCTATCCAGAGGAGGTGTTAAGCATTTATTGTATTCACTCAATCAAGGTCTGATTACACACACTCAGAGACAGAATCCAGACCGATTAATTAGGAGTAAAAAATGTATACTTATGCTTTATTTTAGAACCAAGTAGGACTTAGTACAGGTAAGTACACTCCAATGCAAGACTGTTCAAGGAAATGCAGTTGTAATTGTAGTTGCACCCATTACAGGTTTGTATATGCTTTGGAAACAGTTTAAATTAATGAAACAAAGTGAGAGGTACCCCTTAAAAGATTCAAGGGAAGTAGGGTTAAACAACCAATACTGAGAAGAAGTTCCCTTGAATAAGATACGAGGAAAGGGGAACAGACAACAGTACGACAGGTGGTCCAAAACCATTTCAACCACCGAAACGCGTCGACGCAATTTCCAAGTACAATTCCTAGACTCGGATACCGGTGTTGACACAATATAAAAACTGTGCACAGCACATGGTTATCACATTGAGTTCGAATGTACACCTAGTACTGTAACAATTGGATGTCGTACTGTTGTCTGTTCCCCTTTCCTCGTATCAATATTGCTGGTCGATTTTGATCTCCATGTATGCCAAAAAACCGTTTTAACAATTTTTTCCTCCAATTTATTTGTTTTTATTTGTGTACAGTGGTGCTCTTGCCCACTTGTGTTTTTTAATATATTTTGTAATATTAATAAATTGTGTACAATTTTCTTAACTTTATTGTCCTAATTGATTTGTTATTTAAGTTGTTTTATTGAATATCTTATTCAAGGGAACTTCTTCTCAGTATTAACAGTTTAAATTACACAGCAATTACTTTTTTGTTACTTTTGGATTACTTTGAGTTCTGGTGGTGGTAAGACTAGATACCAGACCTTAGGATATCACAATACAAGGTAAGTAAGACAGTTTATACATTTGCAATTTAGTTCTCTTTTCTCCATACAACCATCAGTTCAACAGTTAAAACATTTTAGGCCCAAAATCTCTTAACATGGGTTCCTATGGGAGAAAGGTGTCAGTGGTTTCTCAGGTAAATACACAACCATGCAAAAAGGGGCACTACAATCATCCTCTGCAACTGAAGGGATAGTCCTGGGAAGCGTAGGTGGTGGAGGAAGAGACTCTCCAGCAACAAATGCTGCCTCAACAGACATTTGTATCATTAACTGGATCGACTCCAAAGTAAGTGCCTCTGTGGAGGCAGGACCAGGCACCTCAAAATCAGAATCAGCATAATTTCTCTTCTATTGCCTTACTGCCTCCATGGTGCTTAACAGCAGGCAGAAAAACATAGCTTTTATATATTGTTGGTTGCTATCTACTTCCCACTTTCTCTGGTTGCTTAGCAACCAGGACTTGAAACCCCACGAGATTGCAGTCTAACAAACATTACAAAACAAAGGCAAGAGTTCTGCTTGTGTCTGTACATCTGTAACTGAACCAGGTTTTAGAGCAGACATTTGCCATTTAACCATCAGGACTTGAATCACTAATCTACAGAAATAGCCAAAGACTTTAATCAAATAGAAAATGGGCTGATAGAGCAGGTCCTTGTACCCAGTACACTGTGTGCCCAACCATTCAAGCATGTCTTACGACCATGCATTTCCTTTACTGCAGCCTACTCTGCGAGGCCAGTCTTCAGGGAAACATGCTGGGGGACAATGTTAATTACACTTGATTCGCATAATCCCATACATATTCAGAATATATAACAATTATCTTGGCAGAATAATATTTGTGTTTCAAGAACCACAAATACAGGAAATTTGAGATTGCGATTTCCTTTGTTTGTATCAGTAACAGGAAGGGGAAGTATGTTACCTTTGTAGTTTTATGTTTTAGCTTTGGCAGAAACCATTTCTGCCCTCCAGACTCCTTCTCACTCAGTAAGGACTGTGAAGAGGAATACCTGAACTCTGAGTAATGATGATTACCGGTAAGTAACCGAGGCATTTCCAAACCTGCATGTTGTCTTAGTCTTGGTCAACTTCCGTAGTCGTTACGTCCATTTTTTGGAAAAAGTCATCGTTGGTCATATCTCTACACTTCTCCTAGCCCTAACAATGGTAGCAGACGTAGAGGTATTAAACGAGAGTGATGACGGAAATACTACTCACCCATTCTCAAAGTCCTGCTAATGCACCACTAAAGTCCTAGATCACATACCCGCAATTTGGACCCAGAAACTTCAATAGAATATGTATTTGCCTCTGCAACATAGTGACAATAGATAAAATTGCCAGTCAAACCGGTGTTCATACTAAAGGCTGTAGTACAATGCATGGCTAACCAAGCTAAAAATTAGGTGCAATGGAGAAGTTTCTCATATACTATGTTTATAATGTATGCTGGGGAGGAATGTAGTGTGCCACCAGTTACCTGAGTAACAGCCTACACGCATCCCTAAACTCTGATGCATAGATGACAATTTTTCCAGGTCCATGCCTGAGGAACTTATAGACCTGGTTTTATAATGGAATTAACATAACTACAAGTCCCAGAATTCAAAGAAAAAACCTGGAACGGAGCAACCCATCATACCTACTGACTTGCACAAAATCGCACTGTATGATGAGGGGGCGAGTCTCGTGTGAGGAGCTCTTTTGGCCCTACCCTGTCCCCAAGCCCACTCCCAAAAAAATAAAAGCTTGCGGAGCCTTGTGCAGATGTCCTGAGCTGTTTGCACACCCCTTAATTGACATCAGCAACTCAAAGCGTCAGAAAGCGAGATGAAATTCCCTATTTTACAGTGGTTTTCGGCTCCTTTTTCCTGTCACTTTGTGATATACGCTCCTCACTGGGTGACCGAGGGATGGGAGCGAAATCGTGTGTCACAGTGGCACCTGTGAGTTGGCAGATCTGTCTGTCATCACCATGAGGGACGCTGGGAGCAGCAATAGGGTGCATATATAAGTCAGGGCTCGAGTCGGGGTAACGGCGTCCCCCCGCTTATTTTACTGGGAGCTCGATAACTGGAGCAAATGGAACCATACATTCACTCTTTGGCCTCTCTGGGCGAGATCCGAGGTCATTAAGAACGCTGCTCACGCGCTGGCTTCACTGATGCAATCGCTCTGAGGGGTGAGCGAGGGGAGGCAATGAGTCTGATGGTGCAAGCCACCTTTCCTGACGTCACTTTCTTTCGTGACATCAGTGTCCCCCCACTTCTGTTTTTTTAGGTCTTTTGCCCTGATATAAGTACAGAATGACATGAGGCTCCACACAGTCCAGCTCTAACAAGTTTCCCACGCACATGCTGAGGTGCTACTCCAGTCCAGGTTTTTCTCTTTGAATTCTGGGATTTGTAGTCTTCTTTCAATGATAAAACTAGAACTACAAGAGCCAGAATTAAAAGAAATAAACAAGGACTCAGTAAACTTGGCAGCTGTGAGTAGGGTGACCAGACGTCCCCGTTTTCCCAGGACGGTCCCCGTTTTTGGAGAAATGTCCCCGTGTCCCGACACTTTTCTCCAAGTGACTCAAATGTCCCCGTTTTCAAACAGTGTCCCAGGTAAACACAGAAATGTCCCTGTTTTTCATTGTTACAGTTGAGCATGCGCGTGCATGCTCTTTTTGTACTGGCATTTGCTAGCCTGTGATGTTTTATTGATTTTTGGCAAATATATGCTGTAGTCCTTAAAAGTGTAAATGTATTAAGAAGTACTAATGCTGCTGTGTAAAGGAGAGGGGTGCCAATAAAAGACCTCGGATTTGTTGTCTGTAATGCTTCATCTCGGTCTGTGGAGGGAGCTGTTGTTGTTGTCCCTTTTCTATGTCTATGACAGCTATCAAATAATCCTACTTTTATGTCGATGGTTACTGCAAACTGTAGTCCTACTTCTATGTCTATGACCGGTCCCTGTTTTTTGTTTTGAGAATCTGGTCACCCTAGCTGTGAGGTCCCTGCCTCCTTCCTTGCGCCAGAGTCACATGGAGCGACCCTCGAGAAGGGACCAGGCGAGGCTCGATAGCCTCACATCCAATAGCTAAGGCGAAAACATTTAAGTCTTAGGTGAAGGGAAATACGCCAGCTGTCATTTGCTATGAGGCTGGTGGAGTTTATAGTGGCCACGGATTGGCTGGATAAACATTTGCTAGTCGTTCATTGGTTGTGATGCGCTGGATTGTTCACGTACTCCTTTTACTCAAGCCGCCTCGGACTTCCCGGAGTGGGCGGGCTTTAGTTATGTACCCCTTATGCTGATTCTCATTGGGTGACAGCCTGTCCGTTTCGCTGTGCCGGAAGCAGCTGAAGAGCCCGGCCCCGGTGTCCGGGTGGAACGGGCTGAGGCAGCTGAGTCCGGCTCTGCAGGAGCTGGTGTGGCGCATCCGCCGCCGAGAGCCACCCGGGCCGTGTGTGCGTCACTTCCGGCGGTGTTCCCGGCCCGGCTCTTCCGGTACCTCCGCCGTAGGACGTGGCCCTTGAGCGCCGGGGCTGAGGCCTGGGCGGTGAGTGGGGCTCTCCGGGGTCTGAATCCTCCGCGGGGGTGGGGCTGGCTCCTTCCCTTGTCTCCGGCTCCCTGTGCGTTCATTGCACTGAACAGTGCATGCTGGGAGATGTAGTCTTGGTGTATTCTCCTGGATTAACGCACCCGATAATGATCTGTTGCAGGAAAGTGCAAGACTCGTTTATCGCGTGCTCCCTTCATGTGCAGCACAGAAGCAGGCTTTCAGGATGTTAACCCGTGTGGGGTGTGGCTGAAGGGTGTTTTAGATTTTTGTTTCGAGTCTCGGTGAGAAGTACTTTCCAGAGCCTAGAGGTGGGGTCGGTGGGTGCCTGAAGGGGTGATGGGAGTGCATGATGCAGCCCTGGTTCTGAGAGAGGGCAGGATGCAGTCTTGATTGTCAGAGAGGGCAGGGAGCAGTCTTGATTGTCAGAGAGGGCAGGGAGCAGTCTTGGTTCTTAGAGGGGGCAGGGTACAGCCCTGGCTCTGAGAGAGGGCAGGGAGCAGTCTTGATTGTCAGAGAGGGCAGGATGCAGTCTTGGTTCTGAGAGAGGGCAGGGTGCAGCCCTGGCTCTGAGAGAGGGCAGGGAGCAGTCTTGATTGTCAGAGAGGGCAGGATGCAGTCTTGGTTCTGAGAGAGGGCAGGATGCAGTCTTGGTTCTTAGAGGGGGCAGGGTACAGCCCTGGCTCTGAGAGAGGGCAGGGTGCAGTCCTGGTTCTGAGAGAGGGCAGGGTGCAGTCCTGGTTCTGAGAGGGGGCAGGGTGCAGTCCTGGTTCTGAGAGGGGGCAGGGTGCAGTCCTGGTTCTGAGAGGGGGCACGGTGCAGTCCTGGTTCTGAGAGGGGGCAGGGTGCAGTCCTGGTTCTTAGAGAGGGCAGGGTACAGCTCTGGCTCTGATGGAGGGCAGGGTGCAGTCCTGGTTCTGAGAGGGGGCAGGGTGCAGCCCTGGTTCTGAGAGAGGGCCGGGTGCAGTCCTGGTTCTGAGAGAGGGCAGGGAGCAGTCTTGATTGTCAGAGAGGGCAGGATGCAGTCTTGGTTCTGAGAGAGGGCAGGATGCAGTCTTGGTTCTGAGAGAGGGCAGGGTACATCTCTGGCTCTGAGAGAGGGCAGGGTGCAGTCCTGGTTCTGAGAGAGGGCAGGGTGCAGTCCTGGTTCTGAGAGGGGGCAGGGTGCAGTCCTGGTTCTGAGAGGGGGCAGGGTGCAGTCCTGGTTCTGAGAGGGGGCAGGGTGCAGTCCTGGTTCTTAGAGAGGGCAGGGTACAGCTCTGGCTCTGATGGAGGGCAGGGTGCAGTCCTGGTTCTGAGAGGGGGCAGGGTGCAGCCCTGGTTCTGAGAGAGGGCCGGGTGCAGTCCTGGTTCTGAGAGAGGGCAGGGTGCAGTCCTAGTTCTGAGAGAGGGCAGGGTACAGCTCTGGCTCTGAGAGAGGGCAGGGTACAGCTCTGGCTCTGAGAGAGGGCAGGGTACAGCTCTGGCTCTGAGAGGGGGCAGGGTGCAGTCCTGGTTCTGAGAGGGGGCAGGGTGCAGTCCTGGTTCTGAGAGGGGGCAGGGTGCAGTCCTGGTTCTTAGAGAGGGCAGGGTACAGCTCTGGCTCTGATGGAGGGCAGGGTGCAGTCCTGGTTCTGAGAGGGGGCAGGGTGCAGCCCTGGTTCTGAGAGAGGGCCGGATGCAGTCCTGGTTCTGAGAGGGGGCAGGGTGCAGTCCTGGTTCTTAGAGAGGGCAGGGTACAGCTCTGGCTCTGATGGAGGGCAGGGTGCAGTCCTGGTTCTGAGAGGGGGCAGGGTGCAGCCCTGGTTCTGAGAGGGGGCAGGGTGCAGCCCTGGTTCTGAGAGAGGGCCGGGTGCAGTCCTGGTTCTGAGAGAGGGCAGGGTGCAGTCCTAGTTCTGAGAGAGGGCAGGGTACAGCTCTGGCTCTGAGAGAGGGCAGGGTGCAGTCCTGGTTCTGAGAGAGGGCAGGGTGCAGTCCTGGTTCTTAGAGAGGGCAGGGTACAGCCCATGCTCTGAGAGAGGGCAGGGTGCAGTCCTGGTTCTGAGAGAGGGCAGGGTGCAGTCCTTGTTCTGAGAGAGGGCAGGGTGCAGTCCTGGTTCTGAGAGAGGGCAGGGTGCAGTCCTGGTTCTGAGAGAGGGCAGGGTGCAGTCCTGGTTCTGAGAGAGGGCAGGGTGCAGTCCTGGTTCTGAGAGAGGGCAGGGTACAGCCCTGGCTCTGAGAGAGGGCAGGGTGCAGTCCTGGTTCTGAGAGAGGGCAGGGTACAGCCCTGGTTCTGAGAGAGGGCAGGGTACAGCCCTGGTTCTGAGAGAGGGCAGGGTACAGCCCTGGTTCTGAGAGAGGGCAGGGTGCAGTCCTGGTTCTGAGAGAGGGCAGGGTACAGCCCTGGCTCTGAGAGAGGGAAGGATGTAGTCTTGATTTGGAGAGAGGGCAGTAGTCTTGACTCTGAGAGGGTGGGTAGGATGTGGTCTTGATCCTGAGAGTGGTCCGTCCCTGCCAGGCTATGGATAAGAGGTATCCATGATTCTGTGAGTGGACAGGGGCGGCCATGGTTCTTACTTAGGGTAACCTCTAGCCTTGATTCTAATTCAAGGAGGGGGCATTATAAAGCCATGATTGTGAAAGTGGGATGGCTCAGCCACTATTAGCGTGAGGCTTGGAAGGGGCTTCCATGATTGTGAGACAGAGGTATCGGATTCTCTTGATACCAATTTTCGTGATCCTAAAAGCTGGTAGGGTATCCAGGGCTTGGGGTCTCAGTATGGCCAACCAGAATGTGTCGACTTGTAGGGATGCACCCTGCATTTGGTGAGTGGAGAAAGTGTGCTCCATCTGAGTGCAAAGTGCAAGATGCTGAGCGTGGGCGGGGGTGTCTGGGCCTCTGGTAGTGGGGAGGGCCTGTGAGGACTCCCACCAGCTTGTAGGTGATCCGGACTCATGAAGCATGCTGGCGCTTCTGAGGCCCCGGGAGCTGGTTGGTGCTTCCAGAGTTAATGGTACATATAAGCTTCTAGGAGTCTGCAGGTAAATCTAGCATCACGGAGAGGCCGGTAGGGTACTCCAGTTTCAGAGAGCCGGCCAGGTTAGTAGGATCCAGGTATTGGCAGCATCCGCAGGTTTAGACCCATCACTAAACCTTACTGTGTATTTGGGGAATGTTCCAGAGTCTGGTGCTGGACCCTTAGGTGCAATGCTGCACTCCCCCCAGATGGGGTGCCAGGGTTTTAATGTCTTCCCCTCCCCGGAGACAGCTTGCTAGGGTTTTAATGCCCCCCCCCCTCCCTCAGACAGGGTGCCAGGGGTTTTAATGCCTTCTCCTCCCCCAGACAGGGTGTCAGGGTTTTAATGCCTTCCCCTCCCCGGAGACAGCTTGCTAGGGTTTTAATGCCTTCCCCTCCCCCGCATACAGCGTGCTAGGGTTTTAATGCCTTCCCCTCAGACCGGGTGCTAGGGTTTTAATGTCTACCCCTCCCCGCATACAGCTTGCTAGGGTTTTAATGCCTACCCCTCCCCACATACAGCTTGCTAGGGTTTTAATGCCTTCCCCTTCCCCTCAGACCTGGTGCTAGGGTTTTAATGCCTTCCCCTCTGACAGCTTGCTAGGGTTTTAATGCCTTCCCCTCCCCTCTGACAGCTTGCTAGGGTTTTAATGCCTTCCCCTCCCCTCAGACAGCTTGCTAGGGTTGTAATGCCTTCCCCTCCCCCCAGACAGCTTGCTAGGGTTTTAATGCCTTCCCTTCCCCTCAGACAGCTTGATAGGGTTTTAATGCCTTCCCCTCCCCTCAGACAGCTTGCTAGGGTTTTAATGCCTTCCCTTCCCCTCAGACAGCTTGCTAGGGTTTTAATGCCTTCCCCTCCCCTCAGACTGCTTGCTAGGGTTTTAATGCCTTCCCCTCCCCTCAGACTGCTTGCTAAGTTTTTAATGCCTTCCCCTCCCATCAGACAGCTTGCTAGGGTTTTAATGCCTTCCCCTCCCCTCAGACTGCTTGCTAGGGTTTTAATGCCTTCCCCTCCCTCAGACCGGGTGCTAGGGTTTTAATGCCTTCCCCTCCCCTCAGTCAGCCTGCTAAGGTTTTAATGCCTTCCCCTCCCCTCAGACAGCTTGCTAGGGTTTTAATGCCTTCCCCCTTCCCTCAGACAGCTTGCTAGGGTTGTAATGCCTTCCCCTCCCCTCTGACAGCTTGCTAGGGTTGTAATGCCTTCCCCTGCCCTCAGACCGGGTGCTAGGGTTTTAATGCCTTCCCCTCCCCTCCCTTCCTCTCCCCTCAGACAGCTTGCTAGGGTTTTAATGCCTTCCCCTCCCCTCAGACTGCTTGCTAGGGTTTTAATGCCTTCCCCTCCCCTCAGACTGCTTGCTAAGTTTTTAATGCCTTCCCCTCCCCTCAGACAGCTTGCTAGGGTTTTAATGCCTTCCCCTCCCCTCAGACTGCTTGCTAGGGTTTTAATGCCTTCCCCTCCCTCAGACCGGGTGCTAGGGTTTTAATGCCTTCCCCTCCCCTCAGTCAGCCTGCTAAGGTTTTAATGCCTTCCCCTCCCCTCCCCTCCCCTCAGACAGCTTGCTAGGGTTTTAATGCCTTCCCCTCCCCCCAGTCAGCCTGCTAGGGTTTTAGCTTCTCAAAACCCACCTGTTCCCACAATAATTTGCCTATTCCCTTCCCGTTTTTTGCTTCCCCCCTCAATGGCTAGTACAATCCCAGCGCTGGGACGCCCCCGGGCAGCCATGCGCTCTAGAAATCCCGTTTTCATTTCATTTCATTAATGCCTTCCCCTCCCCTCCTCTCAGACAGCCTGCTAGGGTTTTAATGCCTTCCCCTCCCCTCCTCTCAGACAGCTTGCTAGGGTTTTAATGCCTTCCCCTCCCCTCAGACAGCTTGCTAGTGTTTTAATGCCTACCCCTCCCCTCATACAGCTTGCTAGGGTTTTAATGCCTTCCCCTCCTCTCAGACAGCCTGCTAGGGTTTTAATGCCTTCCCCTGCCCTCAGACCGGGGGCTGGGGTTTTAATGCCTTCCCCTCCTCTCAGACAGCCTGATAGGGTTTTAATGCCTTCCCCTGCCCTCAGACCGGGGGCTGGGGTTTTAATGCCTTCCCCCTCCTCTCAGACAGCCTGATAGGGTATTAATGCCTTCCCCTCCCCTCAGACCGGGGGCTGGGGTTTTAATGCCTTCCCCTCCCCTCATACAGCTTGCTAGGGTTTTAATGCCTTCCCCTCCTCTCAGACAGCCTGCTAGGGTTTTAATGCCTTCCCCTGCCCTCAGACCGGGGGCTGGGGTTTTAATGCCTTCCCCTCCTCTCAGACAGCCTGATAGGGTTTTAATGCCTTCCCCTGCCCTCAGACCGGGGGCTGGGGTTTTAATGCCTTCCCCTCCCCTCAGTCAGCCTGCTAAGGTTTTAATGCCTTCCCCTCCCCTCAGACCGGGGGCTGGGGTTTTAATGCCTTCCCCTCCCTCAGACCGGGTGCTGGGGTTTTAATGCCTTCCCCTCCCTCAGACAGCCTGCTAGGGTTTTAATGCCTTCCCCTCCCCTCAGACCGGGTGCTAGGGTTTTAATGCCTTCCCCCTCCCCTCAGACAGCTTGCTAGGGTTTTCATGCCTAATGCCTTCCCCGCCCTCAGACCGGGTGCTAGGGTTTAAATGCCTTCCCCTCCCCTACTCTCAGACCGGGTGCCAGGGTTTTAATGCCTTCCCCTCCCCTCAGACAGCTTGCTAGGGTTTTAATGCCTTCCCCTCCCCTCAGACAGCTTGCTAGGGTTGTAATGCCTTCCCCTCCCTCAGACAGCTTGCTAGGGTTTTAATGCCTTCCCCTCCCCTCAGACCGGGTGCTAGGGTTTAAATGCCTTCCCCTCCCCTACTCTCAGACCGGGTGCTAGGGTTTTAATGCCTTCCCCTCCCTCGGACCGGGTGCTATGGTTTTAATGCCTTCCCCTCCCTCAGACAGCTTGCTAGGGTTTTAATGCCTTCCCCTCCCCTCAGACCGGGTGCTAGGGTTTAAATGCCTTCCCCTCCCCTACTCTCAGACCGGGTGCTAGGGTTTTAATGCCTTCCCCTCCCCCGGACCGGGTGCTATGGTTTTAATGCCTTCCCCTCCCTCAGACAGCTTGCTAGGGTTTTAATGCCTTCCCCTCCCCTCAGACCGGGTGCTAGGGTTTAAATGCCTTCCCCTCCCCTACTCTCAGACCGGGTGCTAGGGTTTTAATGCCTTCCCCTGCCCTCAGACCGGGTGCTAGGGTTTTAATGCCTTCCCCTGCCCTCAGACCGGGTGCCAGGGTTTTAATGCCTTCCCCTCCCCTCAGACCGGGTGCTAGGGTTTAAATGCCTTCCCCTCCCCTACTCTCAGACCGGGTGCTAGGGTTTTAATGCCTTCCCCTGCCCTCAGACCGGGTGCTAGGGTTTTAATGCCTTCCCCTGCCCTCAGACCGGGTGCCAGGGTTTTAATGCCTCCCCCTCACAGGATTCCACATTGCCTTCCTTCTGTCACTGAGCTGCGCCTCCATATGACTGACTCCTAACCAGCCGCCCAGAGAGCTGTGGTAACTGGGGGACACCTGGGTCCTACAGGTACCCCATCTGCATCAAGGTGAGCAGATGTGGGCGTGTAGGGCGCCTCGTACGTCACCACAGAGGCCCCAGTCATAAGTGTCTGGAGTCCCCTGCCCATGCCCTGGGGCAGCAGTTCTGGACATTGGGCTTCTGCGGCCCCCACTGAATGATCGCTGAGCTCCGGGGACCCCCGCCGAGGCATTATGGGGAGCTGGGGCCCCTGGCGAAGCGAATTCTATGATTTGAATCTCGAAACAATCTACAGAAGGAAGTATGCACCAAACTTATGCTCAGATTTTTAAATGTTTTAATTTACGATTAAATGTAGAAAAGGTTTTCCCATGTTCAGTTTTTCTTCATTTGTGCAGAATTGATTCATTTAAATGTGTAATTCCCGGCCTCCCACGGACCACGGGTTAAGAACCGCTGCCACGGGGCCTTTAATGCTGCGAAGGGTGGATTCCCCCTTTATATCCCAGGTTCTGCGTCGATCGGGTGAGGCCCGCAGCCAGGGGCCCTTCGAGGGCCCTCCTGCCTTGTTTGAGGCTTCCTTGGAGCGTTGGCTTGTATTTCTGCCGGCCAGTGATCCCTCCTGCTATTTCTGCCCTCCCGAGGACCGGGGTGGGGGGGTGGGGGGGGGGGGTTGAGGGTTGAGTGTTGAGTAGGGGCTGTGGGCGCCTACAGAGGGAGGGTATATTTAGCCTCTGGTGCTCCCTCCATGTGGCCCCTCTCGCCCTTCACCGAGCTACGCCCCCTGTACATCCCTGGCGCCCCACTCGCCGCCCCCTCGCAGGTGCGGTTGTGGTCTGCAGCTCTAGCCCTGGGGATAAGCCCCCACCTCCTGCCCCCAGCTCGACGTCACCAGCCCCCCTGATGTATACCTCCCAGCCTCACCCACCTGCGCCCCTTCTCGCTGCCTCAGGCGATGCCCTGGTGGAAAGCCCTTTATCTAGATACATTACTGCTTGCGTCACGCAGCCCCCCCCCCCCCCCCCTTGGCCCCCAGACAGGCCTGGGTACCCTCCCCCGCCGGGCTTGAGCTCTGGGCCCCGCCCACACCCCTACAGCTGTTCTTTGGTCCCCTGTCTGAGCCCCCCCCCCCCGCTCCATTTTAAGTAACACTTGTGTCATTCACTCACTGCTGTCCTTCCCTCCACAGAGTCACCGCTCCGAGGCGCTGGGCAGAGGGAAGCACAGCTTCAAGGCGCTCCAGAGATAAGCACGGCTCCGAGGCCCTCATTGAGAGGTACAGCTTCAAGGCGCTGCGCTTCAGAGGCACTGCTCCAAGGCGCTTCACAGAGGCACGGCTCCAAGGCCTGCGGGCTCCCGAGCCTGTCCCGGCACCATGACGAGCGAGGCGGTGGAGGACGAGGGCCAGTTCTACAGCAAGGCCCAGCAGTACTGGAAGGAGGTCCCGGCCACGGTGGACGGCATGCTGGGGGGCTACGGACACATCTCCAACATCGACATCGCCGGCTCGCGCAAGTTCCTGCAGAGGTTCCTTGAGGTGAGTGCACGCGAGCTGTGGCTGCACAGCTCTCCACCTGGGCAGTAAGTCCGTGGTTTCACCCCCTCTGAGCTGTGACACCCCTAGAGGTGACCCCCAGGTCCCTGCAGAGGTTCCTGAAGGTGAGTGCGCGTGAGCTGTGGTTCCACACCTCTACTCCTGGCAGTCCTTGGTTCACACCCTCAGAGCTCTGACACCCCTGGAGGTGACCCCCTAGTTCACGCAGAGGTTCCTGGAGGTGAGTGTATTCGAGCTGTGGGTCCACACCTCTCCTTCTGGTCAGTCCTTGGTTCAGCCCCTCTGTGTTCTGACACCCCTGGAAGTGACCCCCGAGTTCCTGCAGAGGTTCCTGGAGGTGAGTGCACGAGAGCTGTGGCTCCACAGCTCTCCTCTTTGGTTCCACCCCTACAGAGCTGTGACACCCCTGAAAGTGCCCCCGAGTTCCTTTATAGGTTCCTCGAAGTGAGTGCACGAGAGCTGTGGCTCCACAGCTCTCCTTCTGGTCAGTCCGTGGTTCAGCCCCTCTGTGTTCTGACACCCCTGGAAGTGACCCCCGAGTTCCTTCATAGGTTCCATGGGGTGAGTGCACGAGATCTGTGGGTCCACAGCTCTTCTCCTGGGCAGTCCTTGATTTTACTCCCTCAGAGCTGTGACACCCATGGAAGTGGGGATACAAAACTGGTAAACAGAGGGTCCACAGGAAAATGTAAAGAACTACGAAGACACTTTCCCAAGAAACTGCGAAACAAACTCATTTTGTCTTGAGGCCTCATGTGTTACTTGGTGCCCAACGGCACCCTCCACAAGTCAACCGTATCTAACCAGGCCTTAATCCAGCCCTCAACTGGGCAACCCTGGTAGGGGACCAGAGTCCCATCACTCACAGAGGTGGCATGCTTCATCATCTGGGGTCTCATCCTGGCTGTAACCCCTAGTACAGCCGAGGGCTGCAACCCCCTCACTGAGGGAGGAGCACAGGAAGGTTTTAAAGGATCTCCTGGGATAGACTAAAAATCCTGAGGGTGATGAGCTGAGATGTATCGATGAGTGATGGGCGCAGTGCTAATGAAAGAGTAAGCAAAGTGAATATAAAACTGGCCACTAAGAGATAACTCTCTTTCTATTATCACACCCTTAGTGTCTGGGTTAAAAACAGTGCGAAGGCAGTTTTGAAAAAATAACTCCGACCACAGCTTAGTTAAGCCCGGGGTACCGACGGATAGAGCGGTGCCTCACGCCCTGAGCAGTGGCCAGGTGAGATTAGGCTATTTATCCGCACACTACGGGTTTAACTACACCATGCTCTTTGAACTGAATGAAGTGGTGCGATAAGTTGTATCTTTCTCCTTTTTCAGTTACATTCATGTTCGTATCACTATTTTTGTTAACACCCATAAAACGCAGTAGCGTATCATTTTTAGGTCCTGAGGAAGACACTCTTTAGGTCACAAATAGCTGAAACATGTAGATCGACCCTCTAACTAGAAGTGGCAGTTTATTTACACCCTTTGCAGTATTTTTAGTTGAACCAACCTCAACCCTGCTTCAGAGCCGGCTTTTGGGGATGTCTGCTCGTTCTGCATAATTCAGTCCTCCAAGGTATGGCCCCCACTTCTCCCATCAAGGGCCTTGAGCCTACAGTATACTTGTGAAGCCGCCTGTCTGCGAGGCTGCCTCAGCCTGTACTTCAGCGGGGACTCGTCCTGGACCTCACAAGTGGGCTTCTGTATTCCAATGCATGCTTGACTTGAAGATGCGTAAACCTCTGGGTCTCTGACCGGGAGTCCGTCAAAGGCTAAACGATGGCCCCAGGCGGTCCCAGGGGTTCAGATCTTCCAGTTTATCTATGTTGGGCAGAAGTCGAGGGTCCCCCGTGTAGGCTCACTCCTCCGCCCAGCAGCTCACTGTGCCCCCTGCCACTGCCTGACTACTGTCGAGGTGTGAGTTGCTCGGGTATGCGAGCCCACCCACCACAGAGTGCCCCTGGGCACCCCTTGGCCCCGGAGTTCTCCTCTGTGCCCAATCTCAGGCACCCCCACACCCTTCAAGCATGTGCCTCATGATGGACCACAGGTCAGTTGCAAATTCCTTTTGTTTAACACCTCCCTCTCCACCTACATGCCCACATCTGCGCACAGACTCACCGCTTCCTTACCAGATATACCCTGGCATCTGTTTACCCAAAACGTTCCTTCACCCTGGCCCAACTGTGGTACCTCCGACTCCAAGGCTGCCCCGCCCTATGGTCAGTGTTGCGTGGACTTGGAAACAAGTGCTGGTGTCTGTTCAGTGGCTGACTGCCAAGTATGGACCAGTACCTTGAGCTGCTCTTCCACTCAGCTACTAGTAATAGGAGAGACCAGATGAAGGCCAGGCCGGAAGGCGTCTCCTGGCAGCGGTGGCACTCCGAGTAGGGTAAATAGCCACCCGCTCGTGGTGGAAGAGGCTCGAATGGCAGAGTGTGGCGAGGGATTATCAAATCACCCTCTCACACACCATAGAAATCAGAATCTTCCGGCACTCCAATGCTTGCTATTTATTCTGCCTGTTCTTTAGATACTTTTACCAATCCCTTTTGCTCCACCAACCCTTTCCTTCTAAAAATGCCGAACCTTTGGACACCTACTCAACACACACTGGAATAGACCATCTGAAGTCACCCTCCTTCACCCTCGTTGCAATCCTCACCAAAACCCAGTCGCCTACTGACAGTTGACCTGGGCGAGCTTTATGCCTCAAATCAAACAACTGCTTGGTATGCAACTGCTTCGTGGCAACACGGTCAGCAACATCCACCAACAAGTTACCCGTTCTCTCCTTGTTAAGTCTTCTGGCCCCATCAGGACAAAAAGAGAATCTGGGAAATTCTTTCTTATAAAAAGAAAAGGAGACACCCCTTTGGTGCTTTGAGGAGTAAGAAGATATAACCATACTTCTATTTAATAAAAACTCTATAGCATCATATCCCATTGCTATAGCAGTCTGGATACTCTCCTTAAGAAGGCGATTAACTTCTGCCACTAAACCGTTAACAGGAGGAGAATAAAATGCAATGGTAATGTTTGACTTGTTCCTCCATAAATGCACACATTCTTTTTGAGACACAATGAGTGCCACTGTCGGAAACCAACTCCTGGGGAGCACCTTCAGTGAGAAAAATACTTCTAACAAACTTCTAATGCAGCTAAAAAGAGTCTCAGCTAAAATCTCCAATCCATGGTACAACGGGAGTCTCAATGAAAATAGACGAGCCATGCGAATGGCAGAGCGCACCTGGAGAACAGCTCCCTCTGCACTGCACCTGAAAATCCTGAAGAAAAAGAGAAACGCCTACTTCAGGAAAATAAAGCGCTCAAAGGCAAACTTCTTCAGCCTCCAGCTCGACCAAGCAAAAAACCGTCCAAGAAAACTGTTTGAGCTAATCGGAACACAAGCCAAGGAACAACCCCAACCTCTAAGTACTTTATGCGAAGCACCCTCCTGTGAAGACTTCGCCGCTTTCTTTACCCAAAAAACTGACAACATAAAGAGTGAGCTCCGCACTGACGCAAGCCTCTTCGCCACACCCAACTGTATAACACCCATCGAACCAAAAAACAATGCTACATGGTCTTCCTTTGAAACCTACTCCGAAGAAGAAATAGGCAAACTGCTCAGCACCTTGAAACCTTCCAATCACCTCACGGATCTCCTCCCTGCGAACGCTGTCAAAGATTTCTCTCCATTGCTCCTTCCACTCTGGACTAAAATTATCAACAGCTCGCTCCAACAAGGAACCATCCCAGACTCCCTCAAAGTTGGACAAGTCACACCTTTACTAAAGAAACCTACCGCCGACCCATCCGACCTAAACAACTACCGCCCCATTACCAATATTCCCACTCTCGCCAAACTATTGGAAAAATGCGCACAACTACAACTGACTAAACACATTGATCAGTTTGATCTCCTCAACCCTCATCAATCAGGCTTCCGAGCAGGACACAGTACTGAAACTGCTATGACTCACATAATTGACGACGCCCTTCAAATCCTAGATCAAAATGATACCTGCCTCCTCATCCTTCTTGATCTCTCTTCAGCATTCGACACTGTTAAACATGAGAATTTACTCGAACTTTTGAACACAAGAATGGGTATATCTGGGACTGTTCTCAAGTGGTTCACCTCCTTTTTACACAACAGGTCGCAGAAATTCAAGAGTAACAACCTGATGTCCTCGCCAATACCTGTTTCGTTAGGCGTCCCCCAAGGATCTTCCCTATCACCAACTTTGTTCAACCTAGTTATGGGACCTCTCACCACCTTGCTACAAGCATCCAATGTACTTTTTCACATGTACGCAGATGATACCCAACTATATCTCAAATTACAATCCCCCAAAGACATTCTTCTCCTGAACTCAACGATCAGAAGCACCCAATCCTGGCTTGCCGATAATCATCTCAAACTCAATGCTCTGAAAACAGAATTCCTTCTGATCTCACCTCCCGCGAAGATCTCTACCACTCAAACCTGGCTTAAACAGCTAACTGCACTCAATGTCCAACCCACCATAGTGGATTCAGCAAAATCTCTAGGCATAACTCTCGACTCCAATCTCAACATGCAGCAGCATATAAGCAAGGCTACTAAGGGAGCGAACTTCCAAATCAATACCTTGAGGAAACTTAAACCCTTCCTGCCAGCCAAATACTTCCAAACTGCAGTACAAGCACTAGTAATCCCGCGAATTGAATACGGCAGCATCGCCCTATGCGGTCTTCCGTTAACGACTACTGCACCCTTAAGAGCATCTCTAAACGCTGCAGCGAGACTCATCACTGGGTCAAAAAAACACTCGCATATCTCCCCTGACTTGAAATCCTTGAACTGGCTGCCTTTTGAAGCCAGAATACATCTGAAAATCGCCTGCATGACACACAAGGCTGTACACCTGAGCTCTCCCGGATACCTCACTCAGAAACTGTCAATCTCTGGCGGCTCTAGAAACACTAGAGGCACTAACAATCTTCTGCTAAAACCTCGTAGATTCCGGAAGGAAAAAACTTATAAACGCTCATTTTCAGGAATGGCACCCAGGATCTGGAACTCACTCCCTCCTGAAACCAGGCTCATCTCCTCCATCACACTGTTTAAGAAAGAAGTAAAAGCTATTCTCATGGCCAAATACACTTGACCTATTAATGTGGATCTGTAAGACTCTGCACCGATATGTATTATTTAGCTCGATCCCTACGACTGTGTTTTACCTGTATTATTGACTTACCTGACTATCTATGCACACATTTATTTGTAATACTTGCATTTTTTGATGTACCTGTTCCACTTTACTCCCTAATGACCTGTTTTTCACTCAATTGTTGGTATTCCCTGCTTTGTAAAGCGCTCTGATATCTGCAAAGATCTTGTTCGCGCTATATAAAACTTTCAAAATAAAATAAAATAAAGCCAATAACGGACTCCGTGCCAGGGTGTGACGTAAATTAAAAGAACACCCATTTACTGAAATAATCAGCTAACGCCATTATATATCGTTGCCCCGCAGGCAGTAGTTCGAATGGCCCTTGAAAATCCAAAGCTACTTTGCCCCACGCCTCCTCAGGCAAAGACACAGGAATAAGAGGGATTTCATGCTTCTTCCAACAACTTCTTCAACAGCTCTCTCCAACAAGGCAGCATACCTGACTCCCTCAAAGTTGGCCAGGTCACACCTCTACTAAAGAAACCTACAGCCGACCCCTCGGATCTCAACAATTACCGTCCCATCACCAATATCCCCACTCTCGCCAAACTGCTGGAAAAATGCGCACAACTACAATTGTCTAAACACATTGAGCAATTCGATCTCCTCAACCCTCACCAGTCAGGCTTCCGAGCAGGACACAGCACAGAAACTGCTATGACTCACATAATTGACGACGCACTTCAAATGCTAGACCAAAACGACACCTGCCTCCTCATCCTTCTTGATCTCTCCTCAGCATTCGACACCGTCAAACATGAGAATCTACTAGAACTACTAAACACAAGAATGGGCCTATCTGGAACTGTCCTCAAGTGGTTCACTTCCTTTCTTCACAACAGGTCGCAAAAATTCAAGAGCAACAACCTGATGTCCTCGCCAATACCTGTAACGCTAGGCGTCCCCCAAGGATCTTCTCTATCCCCAACTTTGTTCAACCTAGTCATGGAGCCTCTCACCACCTTGCTACAAGCATCCAATGTACGCTTTCACATGTACGCTGATGACACCCAACTTTACCTCAAATTACAATCACCCAATGACATCCTGCTCCTGAACACAACGATCAGTTGCACCCAATCCTGGCTTGCCGATAACCATCTCAAACTCAATGCCCTGAAAACTGAGTTCCTTCTGATCTCACCTCCAGCTAAGATATCAACCACTCAACATTGGCTTAAACTCCTAACCGCACTCAATGTCCAACCCACCATCGTGGACTCAGCAAAATCTTTAGGCATAACACTCGACACTAATCTCAACATGCAGCAACATATCAGCAAGGCAACAAAGGGAGCGAACTTCCAGATCAATACTCTGAGGAAACTCAAACCCTACCTCCCGGCCAAAGACTTCCAAACTGCAGTACAAGCACTAGTCATCCCACAAATTGAATACGGCAGCACCGCCCTCTGCGGACTCCCCCTAACTACAACCGCACCACTAAAAGCTTCTCTAAATGCTGCAGCAAGACTCATCACTGGGTCAAAAAAGTACTCCCACATTACCCCTGACCTGAAATCCCTGAATTGGCTGCCTTTTGAAGGCAGAATACAGCTGAAAATTGCCTGCATGACACACAAGGCGGTACACCTAAACTCACCCGGCTACCTCGCTCAGAAGTTGACAATCTTTGGGGGAATTAGAAACACGAGAGGCACAAACAATCTCCTGCTAAAACCTCGAAGATTTCGGAAGGAAAAAACATACAAGCGCTCCTTCTCAGGAATGGCGCCTAGGATCTGGAACTCACTCCCTCCCGAAACCAGGCTGATCTCCTCCACTACACTCTTTAAAAAAGAAGTAAAAGCTATCCTCATGGCTAAATACACTTGAGCTACTATTTCGAATCCCATTAACACCTTGCACCGTTCTGTATTACATGTTTGATTCTTGACTTATTTGTATGAGTTGTTTTATCATCCACATGAGTGGTTGTGTCACTTAGTAGTACTATTATACTGTGATTTATTGAGTTACTCGTCTGAATATGCTCCCCCTTGCACCCTTCTATGTAAAGCTTGATTTGCTTGTTTGACTTTGCTCCCTCATGTACCCGTCTATGTAAAGCGCTCTGATATCTGTGAAGATCTTGTTTGCGCTATATAAAACTCTTTAAATAAAATAAATAAATAAATAAATGCTTGTCAGATACTAAACCAGCAGAACGCCCTTCAATAAACATTTCACCCGAGCTTCCAATGATGGCCACCAATAAAATTGCTTCAAAGCTTTGCAAGTACTTGTTACTCATAAATGCCCTCCATGTGCCTCACTAATAAGTAGGGACCTGAGAGATGAAGGAGGCACACAACGATCACCCCTCGCTACAACTCCTTCCACCATCGCTAGCTCATCTGAAACTTGGATGAAAGGATGCATGGACGCCTCAAAACCCCTCTGGCCATCCATTCGCCATAACGCTTCACACCTTCTACAAAATCGGCTTGTAACCATTTTTCGTGTGAAATGGGACCAGCTCTAGAAACAAAAACATCCACTAATGCAGACACATTCATCTCCTTGAGTTCTCACAGGAATCTTCCTGAATGGGAAGCCTGGAAAAACAGTCTGCTCTACTTTTCTTAAACTCTTCACGTTCAATGGTGCTGTACCGAGCTTCAGCTGAAGAGAGAGCAAGTGAAGCGAATGCAGCCTTACGCTCCTTGCCATGAATGACGCGAGCAAGCACAGTACTCAACCGGACTCGCATCAACTGTTGCCAAACACTCTTTATCTGCTTGAAATGGAGCAAGTGCAGGTGCCGAAATAATGAGCTTTTTGACAGAATCAAATGCAGATTGAATGACGTCATTCCATATATACTGTACCTCTTCCATAAGAAGATCCCTCTGGAGTTGTACTCTGTAGGAGTAACCACTTACAAATCTGGAATAGTACTCGCTAAGACCAAGAAATGATCTCCGCGAACCCTTATCTCTAGGAACCTGAGCATCCTGAATAGCTTTGATGAGAGGCAGCTTGGAAGAAATACATTCGGGGCCAATAGAATGACCTAAGTATCAAACTTTTGAGCATTACATTTGCATTCATCAGACCATAATCTGATACCATAATCACTAATTCTGCATTTAACTTCATCCAGAATTAAATCCTGCTCAGCCAGAGTTTTGCTAAGATCAGAAAATCATCCTGAAAGGCCTGCCCCCAATAACGCCCTCCAGAATGGTGTCCATCAATCTTTGAAAGACACTGGCCACAGAGGCAAGCCCAAAATGTAACCTTGAAAATGTGTATGCTCCACAGGGAGGCACAAACGTGATAAGCAACCGTGAACCAGCGTCCTAAGCAATTTGATGATACGCCGACTTCAAATCAAGAGGAAAGTGAGACGCATCCCCAATATTGGCTAGCAATCCATGTATTTTAGGTAAAGTGATAACTCTCAACCACAATGCAGTTGGTTAAGCTGCGCAAGTCAGCACAGAGCCTGATACTTTTATCCTTTTTGCGCACTATCACGAGCTTTCTCTTTTTTTTTTTTTTTTCTTTTTTTTTCTTGGATAGGTTGTATCTGCATCCTCTTTATAGAGAGCCTGATAGTAACGCCTAAAGACCTCTAGGATTTCTGTTGGTTTTTTATAGATATGTTCCCCCTCTTTAATTTCAGTAATAATATTTTTTGAGATAGCCTGTCTTATTTTTAATGCTAGAGCCCTTCCAGCATTCTCACCTGTTTCGTACATTCCCAATCTGCGGGTATGATATTCTGCTGCCGCTTTCCTTGCTAGTTGCCGGTGAATATCTGCTTTTATTATGTTTAAACTATCTAGACTCTGAGAACCCTGAATCCCGTTATATACATCTCTCCTATGTTGTTCCTCGGCCTTTGCCAACCTATCCAAGAATCCCTCCCTTTCTTCCTTTATGTTTTTCCACAATCGTGCAGAAAAGCTGATAGTCTCACCTCTTAAACCCGCCTTGAAGCTATCCCAAACCATACCACGAGAAGCACTATATCTGTTGGCATCAAAAAATGCTTGAGACCAACTCTTTATATGTGCGATGTCATTACTATCTAATAGGAGTTTCCTATCGAAGGACCATGGTCTCATTCTTCCTCTTGGATTAGTGATAGACAGATCCAAGACGAGAGGGTTATGATCCGAGATTAGCTTTGGGAGCATAGAAATTTCTACGGTGCTGAGGAGAGTTGCTGTTACTAAGAAATAATCCAATTTTGTGTATTTATTAAATGGGTGTGAAAAGTATGTGAACCCAGGATCATCTTTCTTTAAATTGCCCCAGACATCCTTCAGGCCATAAGAATGAATTATAGAAGAAATTGCCCTGAATACCCGGGGTTTTCTTCCTTTATATTGGGTATTGCCTGTAAAATCTGCCGAGATATTAAGGTCACCACATAGTACCACAGGTGATGGCCAGTTGGTAAGCTCCCTTTCAATGTGATTCATCACCCCAGCATCATCCAAATTAGACCCATACACTGAGCAGAGAGTAATACCTAATCCCAATTCACATATAGCCCATCTTCCCAGTGGGTCAGCTTTTGATTTTTTAACCCCACCCAATCCAACCCGACCAATGATAGCTACCCCCTTTACAGTTGAGGTCTGCGAGGAACACGAGAATATTTCATACCCCCTTATATTTAACCAATGTTTCTTTTTCCATGGCAGATGAGTCTCTTGTAGACAAACAATATCGGGATTTACTACTTTTACATACTCCACGAATTTTTCCCTTTTTTTCCAGTCATTCAATCCACCTATATTAAGACTAATTATCTTAATCTTTGACATAGCCCTGGAGGGAAACCAACCAACAAGCTAACCAATCACTTTTTAACTTATGCCTAACAATAACATGTATAACCACTTTCATTTTCTCCAGTGTATCAACAAACATTAATGCATGAACTTTCTTTTTGCTTCTTTTTCTTCCCCCTACCCCCCCTCCCACAAAGAGCCCTCCCAGCCCCCCCCCCTTGAACATAACTCACCCCCCGGTGAGGCGCGCAGACGAAGTCTGTGCAAGTGATGGGTGCGGCAATGAACACAGTGCACTTAATAGACCCAAAGTCAACCTCGGCTTATATACAACCACAGTTAACCTACGAAGCTCCCCCAAATCACACCACGGATCTCCCTGCAATAACAAAATTTACTAAGTGATACTCTAACTGAACCTTAAGTTAATCTAAGCCTGAGCCTTCATTCAGTGACACCGTATGCTAAATAGAGTCCAAGAACTCCTGGGCCTTGATTTCCGAGGAGAAATACGAGGTCTTACCAAGATGAATAATCTTTAACTGAGCAGGATTGATAAGGTAGACCTGGACCTTTTTGTCCTGAAAAGGCTTGATCAATTGCCTTAATCTCCATCTACGTTCCACAGTGGAATGACAAAAGTCCGGTCTGACAAAGAAGGACCCTCCTTCAAATGTCCTTTTAGCATCTGGCCGGGCTTTCTCTGAGATGGACTGACGGAGAAGAAAATTGCCTATGTAAATTAAGATTGCTCTAGGCTTGTCCCCTTCTCTGGCATTTTTTTTCATTCTAAAGGGTGTCCTATGTGCTCTCTGTATTTCAGTTGTCCAGTTCCAACCGGCGATGTCAGGAAAAGCTTTCTCAAATATTTTGACTATGAACAACTTGGCATCCTGTCCCTCTGCCCCTTCCGGAATACCCAGGACTCTGAGGTTGTTCCTTCTTTGCCTATTTTCAAGGTCCTCGAGCTTCCACTGGATGTCAATTGCTTGGGCTCCAAGATTTTCTACTTTGGTCGTGGCTGCGGCCGCCTCGGCTTCAGTGGCGACCACCCTCTCCTCTAAATTTGAGACCCTGTCGCCGACGTTTACCCAGGCTTTAGAGAGCTTTCTAACCACTGCTTTCATCTTTCTCATCGCCGCCTGGGATTTGATACTGTCTGCTCGGGTTTCCTCTCTGTGAGCCGTTATTCCTTGATGGATTGACTCCATCATCGTCATCAATGATAGCTGTGTGGGCTCGTTGGGCTTTAGGTTGCATGATTCCGAGTTAAAATTCCCTTGAAGAGATGTCGTAGGGGAATGGTCCCAAGCCAATGCGTTATAATCTCTTTGTGGCGGTGCATTTTTTATGATAGATGAAGGTAACCCAGCTTCACTGTCACTCTCTGTTTCCGGATTGCTGCCATCAATATCTGAACTATGTATCTCGTCGTCCTCTTCTGACCAGTTGGCCTCCTCTGTAACCGAGAAAAAACATTCACTAGGGGTCTTTTCCTTTTCCATTTCCTTCTCGCCATGAATAACCCCAGAATAGATGGTTTTAGTTTTAGGGTTGTCAGGTAGTCCCTTGTTTTTTTCCGAGCCCGTTGCAAAACTGGTACCTTCTTTAAATGAATCAGCTATGGGTATGCCCTCTTTAGTTGATAAAGCTGCTGAGCCTTGTGTTGAGGAGAGCAGTATATCCTGTGAGGGCACTGGCGAGGGTAGTACGGTGGTAGTCTCATTATTGCTGGATACAACGAAATCCCCAGACCCCAATCCGACATCTAGAGACTCTGGGTGCGTTGTTATCAGATTATCACCAACTATAATGTTGTCCCTGGCAGCCTCCGACTGATCCGATCGAGGGATCTGTGGGTCTATGACTGGGTTTTTCTCAAGAGTGCTAACTGGCAATAGTAACGGTTGATTGAGGGACTCACATGTTGCAGACAGATTGGGTTGTGGAGGTATTACAGTTTGTACCAAAAGCCCGGAGTCCGCCGCTTCTAGAGCTGGCTCGATATCCTTCAGTTTCCTTTTTTTTTCATTCCGATTCAGCATTTCAACCACGCTGACCGTTGCTGTGGCTGTAGCTAGACGGGTTCTGACCTTGGGTGAGTTCTGACCCACAGCTGTCTGCATCTTTGCCCGTACTGATCCAGTTTCTGAGGCTGCCCCTTCTAGCCCAAGATTTGCGCCATTGTCCATATTTGAGCTACTAGCTAGATTGCCAGGCACAGATGCGCCTTCCACCATGCCCTTTTTCTTTGTTTTCCCCCCAGTATTGACTTAAGGGGGCATGGGTGCAGCCACTATTAATCACGAGCTTTCTCAATGATGTTCTCAGAAATCATCTGATCAAGCAGGGATTTAAGTTCATCTCTAAAGTTCAGAGGGACAGGATAGGCCTTGTAAGACCCAGGTATGGAGTTTTTATTTTTAAAACAATGGGATGACGTCATTTTTCGCAGAACCAACAGAATTGCTGAAATCCTCTGGAAACTTTTTACTCCACAACACCATACCATCTTGGTTGATAGACTGAACACAAAGCAGAGGTACATCAGAAATTCAGACTGGGTGATCAGCTCCAGCTACTAACATTATACCAAGCTTTGCTAAACCCTTCCAACCCACAGTAGACCTGCCCTTTCTTGCAACATACTTTTTTTGTCACAGCAGATCCTCCTAAGCAGTTTATTCAATCACTGAAAAATCACAACTTGCCAATGTCTTGATCTCCATATTCTTTACGTCGAACGTCAGGAGCTTGTAACTGTACACAATCTCTCCAGTTAGAATAGAGCAAAGTATCAGATATAATTGTGATAAGAGCCCCGGAATCGCACATCCTGTCCAAAGGGAGTGTACGAACTAGAGTCACTTCGCAGATGGGATCCTTACATTTGCCTTCTGATACCGGGACATATCCAGATTGAGAACTAGGTTGGATAATTCCAAACTTTCAATATCTGAAGGAACTTCAATACTGTTAACTCTTGAGTTGTCTTTCCCCATTCTGCAAACACTATGGAAGTGCCCTTGTTTCTTGCATTTTAACACCAGGTTTCCCAATTGCAGGACATTGAGGGACATTTCCCAGGTGTGATTTCGATGCACATCTATAACAAAACGCGTTAGATTTTCCTACAGCTTTTCAAATTCATACTTAGATTTCACAACACTGATATGCATGGGATCTTTGACGGCAAGCCCTGCCAAGGAAACAGAAGACGCTGCCTCTTGGCCCATGACACGCGAAGATTCCACAGAACGTTCAGTGCTCTTTGCCACCATTAATACTTGCTTTAGAGAAGGATCTCTGTAACATAAAATATACTCCTGAACAAACTGGCCACGGAAGTAAATGTCTAATGAAGCACCAAAATTGCAATTAGTTACCAAAAATGTTAGGGCTGATAAATATTCGTCCATGGATTCGTCTACAGCTGTCTCCTCACAAAATTGAACTTCTCCAAAAGAATGCTTGGTTGTCACAGAACATTTTTGCAAGCGTGCTTTGACCTCAAGAAATTGATCCCACTCACGCTCATCTGTTGGGGCGGGTATTCTGGGTAAGTTATCAAAAACTGAACAGAAGTGAACTGAACAGAATGGCTGCTTTACGTTTGGGAATGTATTAATCTGCTCCAACATCAACCAAATAATCTTTTCAGGTTCTAACCCAGATTGCCCATTTATGATTGCAGGGTGCCCCCCAGCCTGGCTGGGCACGTTCAGTGCTGATGTAGGGCGCTCTTCGTTTCCTTCAAAGGTGTTGCTGCACTTCTGGTCCCCGATGCCTCGTGCCCTTGTTCCCTGCACCCTCAGGCACTACAAAGACAATGTTAGAACATGGCAAGGAGGAGAGAGCACTGGGCCCGGCATTCCAGCACTCCGATTGGCCCAGTGCATTGTGGTAATTGCAGTGCCTGGTAACACTCTATTCAGTTGAGTCTTGAGTTTTCACCATTGTTGGTGCAGACAATGCTGTGTATCTCGAGGCGCGTGACGCTGCCTTTCATCAGCTCAGAGCAGAAGTCTTCAAACCTTTTGATGCCGAGACCCCTTGTCAAAAATGTTTAGGCGTAAGGACCTCCTTCTGACAAAAATCTCTAGAACCCAATACTCCTCATCACTGACAACTATCAACAACCATAAACGCACCCAATTCCCACAGCAAATAACTATTATGGAGGGGAGATCATATTAAACCGTGTTCAGCAAACCAAAGGTCCGTGAGCGTGGGGTGCAGTCGAAGGTGAAGCTAAAACTAAGGGCCTCATTTATGAGGAATTGGCACAGGGCAGCGCCGTAAGTCTTCTTGCTGCGCTGCCCGACGCCAATGTGACAGGGCAGGAACGCACTGTATTTTAAAAATACAGTGCATTCCTGTCCTTTTCCCTTATGTTTGTGCACAACTTGCTGCCCGGCACCAACATAGGCAGGATCGTTTTTGTACAGGAAGGGGCACCTTCCTTCGCAAAAACAATCCTGAGAGGCGTTATCCCCTTTCTACGTGAGCAGCAGAATGTAGCAAACGTGGAAAGAGGAAACACTAGGAGAAATGAAAACATCTCTCCTTGCTATGCCTCAGTCAGGGAGGCATCTGTTTTTGGAGCTGCTCCAGGTTTACACGATTTTGTAAATATGGGGCAGCATCAAAATCCATGGGCTTTGCGTGGGAACCTCACGCTAAGCCCATGGAACGCCTCATTGACGCAGAGTAAGACAGCGCAGTGACTTGCGCTGCTATGTCTTATATCTATGAGGCCCACGCAGCGCCCATGGAACCCCTCCTTGACCAGAGTAAGACCGCGCAGGGTCTTGCGCTGCTATGTCTTATATCTATGAGGCCATGCAGGCGGCTTTGCACCACCTCGTAGGTATGCTTGAGACGCTTGCGCCGCTGGAGCATCAAAAAAAGTGATGCTCTGATGGCGCAAGCCTCTCATAATTAAGTCCCAAAATATTCCGCACGTTTTTTTTTAGGTCTTTCACCATCAGATAACTACATATAAATAATGGGCAGCGTAAATTATTATTTTTTCTAAAGTTGTTACTCCGTGGGAAATGCACTGTAGTACATTATGAAACCTCAAGTAGGCAACTCACTGCAGAGGTCTGTGTTCAACCAGAGAGCCACAGAATTAAATCTTGATTTGTGCAGTGGAGAATAGTGACGTGTATTTTAAGTGCTACGAGGTCGCAGCATGTGACGGAAAGCACTGTGAATATGTAAGTCATTCTTTTATACTTGCACTACACACAGTGTAAGATAGACTGCTAAAAATGCGCAAAATGTTTTACAATAAAAAATGGTGCTTACAAATTGTAGATTTTAGTAATACTAGTGCGTATGTAATGCAATGTTTTTTTTTACATATTTGTCCCTTCAACACCCCCTTAGAGGTACTAATGGCTGTGTAAATGCAGTTACAATTAAAAGCACGCACATCACAGTCCAACTCTTTACGTTACCACTCAAAAAACCCAAATCTTTGTCATCCCTAACCTTGCAGTGATTGCTTCAATTAAAGTAGGAACCAGCTCCCAAGCACCCTTTACACTTGCAGATTAACTGATAGGCACATTTGCATTTCATATACAAAACATCAGTGCACATCATTTGCAGTTACTATTATCCAAATGGGCAATCATAACTTAGCAAATCCGCCACAGCTGTTTGTTGTTATGCACATTTGCATTTCATTCAGGCAAGCATGCATCTTGGGATGATGGCTTTTCACACACAAGACACTCAATTGATGAAAGTTCATCTGATAACTATATAAATTAGTATCAAAGAGAGGGAATAAAGGTGGACAATTTTTAGTGGGGTCCAATGTACTTGTCCTATGAAGTAGTAAGCAAAGTAATATGTACAGAGTTCCCCAGAGGGAGCCGACTGATTGGCTCAAACTAACCTTTCTCTCATTATGTATGAAAGGGGAAGTGCATGATGTGAACCCTTTGCGGAATTTAAGGATACCTCACACAGGTTACCGGTTGGACAACTACTGTCATCCCATCCGATGACCGTCCAGCGTCATCATTGGTTTCCTGCTCCTGCGACAGGCTGGCGGTGCAATGCCTGTCGGGCAGCACGGAGGGCTGCACTTTGGCGGAGTTCTTTTATTCCTTGCCAGTGGGTGTGTGAGTGTGAGGGACCTAAAAAAGTGCAATAGTGAGCGTGAGTGTAGTCTAAAAAAAGTCAGTAAAGTCCATTAAACAAAATTTTAATAGCATGGCTCACTGCTTTATTAAAAAGGAATTAAGGGGTCTTGAGGAGTGATGGGTAAGGTGATCAATCCTCATTCAACCCTTAGTGTGAGTGTGGTCGACATGTTTCTTGCCTCTAAGGCAATTCATCAGGACCAGTAGTGCTCATATAATTGCTTACGATCCCTCAACAATGAGAGGAATCGAGTATACGACCTGAATAGTGTCGTAGAATGACCCTTTTCTTTATGGACCTCCCGGAAACTAGGAAGGAAACAAACAGGCGGTTAATATCACTGCTATGTCTGTGGCCCGAGTACATCATAATGTACCAAGGGGACGTGCTAGTGATGTATAACGGGATGTTGAAGAAATTGCACAGACCCCGTCAGTATGTGGCATTCATGTGAGAGAGTAGGTTAAAGGATAGAGCCAGAACGAGGTAATACTGCGTCCTGTATGTGGCATGCTCTAAAGGTGGCATGCGTCAAGGTACTTGCCTATATCACGTCACCCAGACATGCTGTGTATTGTGTCTCAATCACACAAGCATCAGTGAGTGTATTTGACACCACATAGTAAAGTGACGTGAGGAATTTAAAAAAACGTCTTTATAAAACAGCAAAACCGCAAAAGAGATGAACCATTTGACACTCTGTAAAGTAATTGGAGGTGACTCGCACCGGTTGTGGGTGACATATTCAGCATAAATCACCATGCTCGCATGGAAGGAGTAGACAATAGAAATCTTACCCGCTATTCCCGTGTGTAGATTCCACAGGCTGACCTGGTGGGGCCAGCAACAAGTGTGGAACACCTAAAAACGAGTAAGATGCACCGCGAGGTCAGGTGATTATTCAGGCGACGCGGCTTACCGTTTTCTGAAGTGCTGTTTAGAGTCCAGCCGCGGCGAATACAGTAGAGCGCACGCGGAGGTCCTCAACGGGGGTCATGACACCTTACCTCATCAGTTGCTGGCAGCAGGCCTCTAGGCACCTACCCCACCCACGTCACGTCGATAGCAGGACAGCCGGTGCACTCGTGAAGCTCCAACCGGTTCATATGAGAGCGAGTTGCGCGGGCGCCATGGGGGCGTGTCCATTGGGTTGCTAGGCAACGTCACGCGAGTAGAGAGAGAAGATGCTCCTGCTCGGCTAGCGAGGTAAACATAGGCGCCATCTTGGAACGGGAAAATGATCACCAGAAATGCAATGGTGATTGCTGGGAACAGGACAATAAAGTCCGAGTTAGGTGCTATCTGGCTAACGACGTCCAAGGCACCGCATCATTAAGGCCCAGTTCATCGGTATGTAAACGATGTACCCATCTTTGTTCAAGTCTAAAGAGGGCTTGTTGGCTTATTGCTGGTTGACATTCAAGGACAGTCCACCGCATGCTCTCAGTGGAGTGGTTGTGCTCTTTACAATGTTCATAGAGTTTGGTATGAGTCTTGAGGCAGCGGATATTGCTATTATGCTCCATAATGCGCTGTTTCACAGAGCGCATCGTCATCCCAATGTAGAGCATCTTACAAGGGCACATGAGGACATAGATACACCTTGAACTATTACAATTGGTGTGTCTATTAATTGTCCATGTGAAGTCTCTTTGGAGTTCGATGGTTTTTCCCTGGATGGTCTGGGGGCATACTACGCAGGAGCCACAGCGATAGTGCCCAGTGACCGGTGGAAGATCCCAGAGGGTTTTGACTGGTTGAGTGCTCAATTTCTTTGGGCGGGTATGGACCAGAGTGTCTTTTAGGTTCGCTGTCCTTTTAAATGCAAAGCGTGGCCGCGGTAGTTCCATCCCTGCGGAGTTGAGAATGCCCCAGTGTGAGTTCACAGTCTTTTTTATGAACGTCGAATGCTTGGTGAAAGAGGTCACGCATGTAATGGTGTCATCTTGCTCTTTGGGATGAACTTCAAGTAAGGACTCTCTGTTGTTGTTTAAGGCTCTTTTGAATGATGTCTTTAACAGTCATGTGGGGTAACCCCTATCCTGGAGCTTGTGTTGTAGAGTCATACATAATGAGAGAAAGGTTAGTTTGAGCCAATCAGTCGGCTCCCTCTGGGGAACTCTGTACATATTACTTTGCTTACAACTATATAAATTAGCCATCCCAGGATGGCTGTCTCTTTCCAAAATGAAAGCAGACATTTTCAATTGCAGGCACAAGTGAAGCTGGGGAATGAGGGATCCCCTTCTCAGGACTCCACGACCCCTGGGGGTCGCTCCCCACAGATTGAAGACCTCTGGCTTAGTGGTTGGAAATTTGTAGGGCACACGCAGAGAAATTACACATCAAAGATTTCCTTTATCTTGTAGGGCTTGTGTTGTCACCTAACAACCAGTACCTTTCTGCGGAAGTCATGTGCTCTCTTGACTTGGTGGTGAGGTTACAGAGTGGCCTTCCCCCTAGTTTGGTATTTCCTTATGTGCAGATCGGCGGCTGAGGTTTGTCACTGAGGACTGGCGGGGTCTGGAAATGCTGCTCTGAGGTCCGTTGGTGGTGTTAGGTGATCGCTAAGTCATTCCATCAGTGACTTTGAGAGGGGGATGGGGGGGCTTTGGATGCTCATAGACTGGTTGAGACTGGGTGACCTGTTGGGTTCTGAAGTACTTGCTTTAATGTAGAGTGCAGGTCCCACTACGAGTTAGTTCCCCTCCTCCGTTCTTGCAGGGTCACTCTCCAAGTCACGGGTCTTCTGTTGTATTCCGTCTGAGGACACTCCAGAAAAGAGTGAGAACTTTATAAATTGCAGCCCTCAGTTTGGCTCAGGTGTCCCGCCTCGGCCACCGAGGTGGGATACGTGCTGGATACCTGGGGGAGCACCTTGTACCCTGCTTGAACTGTTAGGGGGTTCTGCACACTCCCGGGAACTCATTGCAGACCACAGACCCGATGTAATTGGGGCATCAATACACACGTGCAGATCATTCTGTAAATGCTTGTCGCTCATGGGACTCTGTGCCACACGGGAACTCATTGGCAGACCACAGAGGTTATGTCACCGGGCCATTAATAGACACATGCAGATCATTCTGTAAATACTTGTCGCTCCAGGGATTCCATGGCACCCCAGGAACTCATTGGCAGACCACAGAGGTTATGTCACCGGGCCATTAATAGACACATGCAGATCATTCTGTAAATACTTGTCGCTCCAGGGATTCCATGGCACCCCAGGAACTCATTGACAGACCACAGAGGTTATGTCACCGGGCCATTAATAGACACATGCAGATCATTCTGTAAATACTTGTCGCTCCAGGGATTCCGTGGCACCCCAGGAACTCATTGACAGACCACAGAGGTTATGTCACCGGGCCATTAATAAACGCGTGCAGATCATTCTGTAAATGCTTGTCGATCGTGGGACTCTGGGCCAACCCAGAAACTCGCGGCCTGACAAATTTGTAGCTTTTCTTTCGAGGCTGGGGACAAACCTGAGATTGGGTTTCCTCTGGCTCTGGTGTGAGGAGGAGCTGCCCTGCAGTGAAAGAACATTAGCTGGAAGTGAAACTCCCACAAGTTGATGAGGGGTCCCTCTCTAGCCCTGCGTTCCACTTGGGATGAAGGGTCCCTCTAGTCCTGCGTTCCACTTGGGATGAAGGGTCCCTCTCTAGTCCTGCATCCCGCTTGGGATGAAGGGTTCCTCTCTATTCCTGCGTCCCACATAGGTTAAAGGGTCACTCTCTAGTAATGTGTCCCAGATGGGATGACGGTGGTCCCTCTCTAGTCCTGCGTCCCACGTAGGATAAAGGGTCCCACTCTAGTCCTGCATCCCACATAGGATAAAGGGTATTCCCTCTCTAGTCCTGCGTCCCAGATGCGATGAAGGGTATTCCCTCTCTCAATCAATCAATCAATCAATCAATCACGGGTTTGTTAAGAGCAGCTACTCACCTGAAAGGGTCTCAAGGCGCTGGTGGCGAGGGGGGGTGGCTGGAGGGGAGGGTGGGCACGCAGCTCCTGGACGTTCACGATGGTATGTCGATGAGCCAGGTCTTGAGGTCCTTCAGGACCCGTCGGGGTCCGCGCAGAACCTGTAGGTTCACTGTGATTCGTTGAATAGCCAGGTCGTGAGGTCCTTCGAGAACTTGGAGAGTGTTGGTGCCTAGCGGAGATGGAGAGGGCATGCCTTGGCTGCGAGGCAGGAGAAGGATTGGCCTCCTGTTCTGGTCTTCTTGATCCACTGCACTGTCGCAAGGGAGAGCTGGGCTGGAACGAGAGGCAGTGGTTCATGTTGGCGGTGTCAGTGTTTTGAAGGGCTTTGTGGGCGTGGGAGAGAAGCTTGAAGTTGATTCTCTTCTCAACGGGGTGCCAGTGTAGTGTGTGTGTGTGTGTGTGTATATATATATATATATATTCTCACAAATGCCCCAGCTTTGAGAGGTCACACGCACTGCTCCACCATCCGGCTATTCAAAGCAGCTTGCCTTCCAGCTTTTGTTTTATTGTATGTGCCAACGCGTTTCGCGGCTACACGCCGCTTCTTCCTGGGCTTGCAACATCAGATGGGCGTTTGCTTACAAGTTCTGTTTCTGGTGCATGATGGAACAGATGGTGGAGCAGTGCGTGTGACCTCTCAAAAATGGGGCATTTGTGAGAAAACTTTCCTCTAGACGCTGAACTCACAACTACAGGACTATAAAGTCCATCATGCACCAGAAACAGAACTTGTAAGCAAACGCCCATCTATGCGAGCATGTCAATAAAAAGGAAAATTCTATGCAGGTGTGCGTTCAGCGTTCTGATGTTGCAAGCCCAGGAAGAAGCGGCGTGTAGCCGCAAAACGCATTGGCACATACGATAAAACAAAAGCTGGAAGGCAAGCTGCTTTGAATAGCCGGATGGTGGAGCAGTGCGTGTGACCTCTCAAAGCTGGGGCATTTGTGAGAATATATATATATATATATATATATATCTCCCCCCCCAGTTCTTGATGCATTCTTAGGAGTGTTCAGACCTATGTATCTGTCTCTTACTCTTCCAGCTCTAGCGTGGCATGCTACTGTCAATCCTATAGAGCTCTCGCAAGACCGTACAGATCTGCCGTAGGAGGTAGTGTTCTTGGTTGCCATATCTTCACTTTGTAGCGTTAGTAATCTACGTGCCCCTCCTAGACAAGATCTTTGCTTGAAAATAACACCCTTTCAAGAACTGAGCATCTGTAAAGATAAAGGGCCAGATGTATCAAGATACACTTTTGCGATTCTCAAATAGCGATTTTTAAGGAATCGCTATTTGAGAATTGCAAAATGGTATGTATGTAGAAATTCGCTATTTTTTTGCGATTTCTTAAAATTCCTTAATTGCGATTAGCAAATTGCTAATCGCAATTAAGGAATAATTTCCCATTCATTTCTATGGGCCAGGAGGCCCATAGGAATGAATGTGAAATTATTCTCAATTTGCGATTCTCAATTTGCTAATCGCAAGTTGAGAATAATTTCAAGGGTGCAGGGGAGTCCAAAGGACACCCTGTTGCACCCCTGAAATAAGCATGGGTGCACATGTAGTGCACATACATGCCCTAAGGGCATGTATGTGCATCACATGGCACTTTGAAAAATGCAAAAATTGGCATTTTTCAAGAAATTCGCAAATTACCACCAACTTGAAGTTGGTGGTAATTTGCGATTTCTTAGGGACAATTAGCAATTTATTTTGCATCATACATTGCATTTAAGGAATCACAAATTTTGCGATTCCTTAAATGCAATCGAAAAATAAGGAATGTGCTAATTTGCAATTCCTTATTTAGCACTGAAATTTGCTACATACATACCATTTTGCTCATTTCGGCGTTTGCAAACCCATTTGAGCTTCATACATCTGGCCCAATATTCCACAGAAGCAACATGTGTTTATGCTATGCCTGCGAAAATAAACGAGACCCAACCACTGGTTATGTGGAATAAGTGTTCCAATAAACACATTTATGACTACAGTACAAAGGTGTTATTGCCGCTGAAGTGCACACCTCAGTGAGAAAATAATGATTCATGTCTCCTGGATTACAATCCAGAAAACACGGATTGCCTCCCAGATTCCATTGCCAAAAATACTGATTATTGTCTCTATTCCATTCCAGAAAACACTGATTAATGTCTCCCAGATTCCATTCCTGACAATAGTGATCGTCACTCAGATTCCATTCCATAAAATACTGATTATTGTCTCCCAGATTCTAGTCCAGAAAATACTGATTAATGTATCCCAGATTCCATTCCAGAAAATATTGATTGTCTCCCGAATAGATTCCATTCCTGAAAATACTGATTGTCTCCCAGATTCCATTCCAGAAAATACTGATTGACTCTTGGATTAAATTCCAGAAAATACTGATTGTCTCCCAGATTCCAATGCAGAAAATACTGATAAATGTCTCCCAGCTTCCATTACCGAAAATACTGATTAATGTTTCCCAGATTCCATTGCCGAAAATACTGATTAATGTCTCCCCGATTCCATTCCTGAAAATTCTGATTAATGTCTCCCAGATTCCAATGAAGAAAATACTGATTAATCCCTCTTGGATTCCATTCCAGAAAATACTGATTAATGTCTCCCAGATTCCATTCCATAAAATACTGATTAATGTCTTCCAGATTCCATTCCATAAAATACTGATTAATGTATCCCTGATTCCATTCCAGAAAATACTGATTAATGACTCTTGGATTCAATTCCAGAAAAAGCTGATTAATGTCTCCCACATTCTATTCCAGAAAATACTGATTAATGTCTCCCGGATTCCAATGCAGAAAATACTGATTAATGTCTCCCAGATTCCATTCCTGAAAATTCTGTATGTATCCCAGATTCCAATCCAGAAAATACTGATTAATGACTCTTGGATTCAATTCCAGAAAATACTGATTGTCTCCCAGATTCCAATGCAGAAAATTGTGATAAATGTCTCCCATATTCCATTGCCGAAAATACTGATTAATGTCTCCCAGATTCCATTCCAGAAAATATTGGTTGTCTCCCGGATTCCATTCATGAAAATACTGATTAATGACTCTTGGATTCAATTCCAGAAAATACTGATTGTCTCCCAGATTCCAATGCAGAAAATACCGATAAATGTCTCCCAGATTTAATTGCCGAAAATACTGAATAATGTCTCCCAGATTCCATTCCAGAAAATACTGATTAATGTCTCCCAGATTCCATTCCAGAAAATATTGATTGTCTCCCGGATTCCATTCCAGAAAATATTGATTGTCTCCCGGATTCCATTCATGAAAATACTGATTAATGACTCTTGGATTCAATTTCAGGAAATACTGATTAATGTCTCCCAGATTCCATTCCAGAAAATATTGATTAATTCCTCTCTGATTTCATTCCAGAATTATTTTACAGAAGAAAAAAAAAATCCATATTTCACTGACACCTAGTTATTGTGATTGTTCTCGTTGCATGGATGGAATCCTTTGTCACCTACCTGCGGTTAAACTCCTTTCTTTAGAACTACAGCACTCTGGAAACGCGGTATAAACTATTCACGCAGCTCTGCAGAGAGAAATATTCTATTTCTTCTGTTGATGGAGGACAAAATACCTAAGGTCCCTTAACAGGGCAGGGGGGCATACCCTGACTCCTGGCTCAGGTTGGGAAGGGGCCCAAAGTGACCACCCTTGAGGTCACAATGAAACCAAGTAGTGAGTAGTCAACACCTAAAATCAAAGCGTCATTCAAAATAGCACAGACTCAAATAAATAAATACTACATAAATAGTCTTGTAAGGTTATTTATGACGTACATTCAGTGGTGATTTCGTTAGAACTACACGTGGTGTGAAGGTTCTGGTTTGCGTGACTGTTGTACGAGTTGCGTAGTGCGGAGCCAACCACACCTGTTGAACATCAGAGATGTTGTTTTGAGGCTATAACGCCATTTTAATTGTAGTTCTTTACATAAAAATATATTGTGTTGGATAATGGCAGAGCTGTTCCAGATAAAAAAACAAAAACTCTCAAACGTTTGATAATAAAAGACAAGCATTTGCGAAATGTCTTTGGGACCTGTTGGCTTTGCCAGTGCCTTTTGGCCTCTCCGTGCCCGGTGATGTTTCTCACGTGTGCACGAGTCATTGGATTCACCTCAATAAAAATTGAACTGATCCACGAAGCAGTCATTCATGAACAGGCTAGGTAGAAGCAGGTCAGTGCTGCGCACAAGTATGTCAAAATATAAGGATCACATGGCCTCTCGTCCAGGACACCGATCCCCTAAACCTTCTCACCATTTCTTGTAGGATGGTCCAGACAAGATCGGCACCACGTACGCCCTGGACTGCGGCGCGGGGATCGGCAGGATCACCAAGCGGCTCCTGCTGCCAATCTTCAAGACGGTGGATATGGTGGATGTGACCCCGGACTTCCTGGCCAAGGCCAAGACCTTCCTGGGGCAGGAGGGCAAGCGAGTGGGCAAGTACTTCTGCTGTGGCCTCCAGGACTTCAATCCTGAGCCGAACCACTACGACCTTATCTGGATCCAGTGGGTGATAGGTAGGTGCACACCTGGAACCCTTGCAGAAGCTTCACTGTTATACCTGCTGCTCAGTCAGTGTGACTGTGGTGACAGAATGTTTGTGAGTGGAATGTTGGTGACCACACTTTTTGCCAGTTAGGGCGTCATAAAGTATCTTAGTCGGTTACATGCCTGGTGCAGTGACGTGTTTGTAGCCTGACGGTCATAAGCTCACACTCTGACTGGCAGATGCCGCCTTCGACCCTTCCATTGTCTATGAAATGAACGCCTTTAAATGGATAATAGTAATCCATGCAGCCTCAAAAGTAATCCCACACAGTGATGGGAGGTCTGAGCCAGCTCGGGCAATGCTCTGATTACCTATCGATAACAGTGATTGGTCCAGTCCTCTCTTGCTCATTCCAGGACAATCATTAATGGGGAGATTGACCCAACCCTCACGTTGGACACAGCATTTTTATCCCCAACCTCTCCATTCAAGTGAATCGGCCCAGGAAGAACCCCTTCACCCCAGTCATTTGAGTAGAACTGTTGCGCTTTGTAAGATTTTAACCTAACCTAACTACAAACCACAAAAGAACAAGATTCTGAGGGGGAGGGTGGGTTTGTAAGAACTGGACAAGGAAGGGAGAATGTGAGTAATAAACTCAGTAATGAAGATTAGGTGCCTTCATCTGTATGTCCGGCTCACAACCTTGGAGCATCGGTGGACTCGCGTGTGTCCTTTGTGGGATATGCTTGAACTTGTGCTCTATGGGTTTCAGCCTTTTGAGCCTCTTTAAGATAACCCACCCTTTCTCCATCAGAAAGAAAAGATCTGATCTGTTTCAAGCCCTTATCCTGGCTACGAGTGTTTTTTCTAATTCCCTTGGGGTAGGGCCACTGAAATATCTGGGACACAGAATAGAGTTGGTACAAAATGCGGCAGTCAGAATAACATAAAACTTGCTAGGTGCAGTTTTTATTCTAAACTGATTAGTGCTGCAAAACATAGGCCTACGGAAATGTTTTAAATTGTCTCGCACTTCACTGATTCCACCGCATTTGTCCCGCTCTAGAAAGCTAACGTAAACCCATGTAGCAGGCTTTTTTTAAAGATAAAATTGTAAAGATCCAATTGAAACTCCTGACATGAAATGGAGCAGATATGACAGCCTTAGCCAAATGTCCATCGGTACCCAGCCTGATGGAAAGCTTGCACGTGTCCTATCTCCTCCAGAGGAAAAGCTGAGGGTGCTTTCAACACTGCAACTCTGGCTCCCCTTTAGACCAGTTTCCTCCTCATCTTTGAACCAGATTTCTGATTCGATCTGTCCACTTTATTTCGAGCTGTTCACTGACTCTTCGCAGGCTAGTGCCTACATTCTGGAAAAGGGTCAATGTTGTCTCCCTCCTAAAAAACCAAATGCTGATGCTGATTTATCTAATTTCAGACCAATTTCCCTTCTACCAGCTGCCTCAAAAATTCTAGAGAAATCGGTCAACACACAGCTCACCGAATTTTCAGAGACCTTTAATCTTTTGTACCCCTCACAATCTGGCTTCATAGCCTGGCATAGAACTGAAAATGTCAGAATCCATAAAGTGGAATCTGGATCGCACCTATAATGTTGCATTGGTTCTGTTGGATCTCTCGGCGGCATCTGATACTGTCTCTTCTAAGACATTACAACAACACCTTCATGTATCGGGGGGGAGGGATATCCCATCCCTGGCGTGGCTTTGCTCCTTTCTTGATCTTAGCGAACAGGCAGTCTTGATGAAACCATATTACTCTGATGTAAAAACTTAAAAATGTGGTGTACCTCAAGGTAGAGCTTTGAGCCCTGCCCTCTATAGCATCTGGGGGTATGACCCCCCCCCCCTTGCTTTCATAGTGATGTCCTTCGGCATCAAAATTAGGTCTTATGCGAATGACACACAATTGCCGATGTCCTGTCAGGGTGATTCAGCTGAAGCCAAGAAGTCCTCTTGACTGTGCATATAGACAGTGATGAGTTTGCTCATAGACCATAATCTTCAATGTAATCCTGACAAAACAGAAATCCTGTTGTTCGGCCTGGACCCACTATTAGGATGAACAAAGCAAACGCAAGGAGATGATGGAGGGAGCGCTGAAACTTTCCAGCCACTCACCCCCAGTCACAGATCTGGGTTGAATCCATCATCGTTCTTTAGCTCCCTCAGCCACCCCAGTTCAGACCCAGCCGTATGCAAATCAGTCTGACCCTGTGCCTCATGGGAACAGTCCAGCCCCAACTGCCAAGCCAGGTCTTCCCTGGACGTGAAACAAGTATCCTTGGGCAGGTTATGGGGTAAAACTCATCAGCCAGGCTAGCTCGACTCCAGTGGCAAAGTGAGCAAGGGACCCTGACGGCCTGTGGGAGATGTGTCTGGAGGGGGTCCGGTTTGAAATGAATAGTCTGCACCAACCTCCTTGAGCTCCAGTGTGCTGTAGTTAGGATTGCCCTGTTGCAAGCCGGGTGCACTGGGTTGATCCTCTTCAAGAGGTCGGCTCCGATAGGAACTGTCATCCTTTACTGCTCCCGTCATCTCGTCCTTGCTCTATATTTGCCTTTAGTTCAGGTCTGGCTTGTGCTCTTTCTGTTCTGTTAATGATCAGAAGAAGAAAGTTGGAGACCCTGAAGAATGAGTTCTGGGGGGCCTCACTTTGAACTTGTCATGGTCTATAAAGGATGCTACATCAAGCCCCTCATTTTCCCCAGCAATATCCTAGGGGGGGATTTTTGTCTCCTTGCCTTTGAAAGGACCTTATTTTCTCCTGCCATCCTCTTAATTCCTAAGCTCTAGAGAGAGCAGGACCAATTCTGTCTTACACTCTGGAGACTGTCCCAAAGAGCATATCCTCATATCTGCAAGGTTGCTAATGCATTGGGCTGTTGTTTGCATCTATTGCAGATGTGTTTATGGGTAACCTCAGCTCCTGGTGTCATGGCTCCCATTTACCTCTAACATACACCAGGTCTCGAAGCACACACCCTGTTTTTTATTTACCTGCTCCGGAAAGGATGTGCAGTGATGATCCTGAGGTAGCACGAAGCAGCTCAACCAGGGCAAGCCTGGCAGACATTCTGGGCGTGCCATACTACAGACGAACCCCAGGCTAGGAGCGCCACACAACGGGCAGGGTCACTTCAAGCCCGGAGTGCCAACTCCATTTACCTTCGCTGTGAATCCAATCAGTAACAGGCCTTGGGTTTTCAGAGCTGAGGAATTCTCGGAAACAGGCAGAGAGAGGATTTTGGTCCTTCGATCTCCCGGGGGTGGGGTACATATTGCCTGTTTAGGGAGGGGGTGCCTTCCTCGCTAAGTTAAATGTTGACAGTGGCGGGCAGGAGGGTGGGCGGGGCCTCATTGCACACACATACAAGATCCTTGATCCACTTTTCCTCATTCTTGCAGTTCTCGCTGGCAGCCTTCTGGTAGGGCATTGAGGGAGGCATTGGGGTTGGTGTCCATTTCTGGTTTCTCACTGCTTTGTCCTTCTTCAGGTCATCTTACAGACGAGCACTTGGTTGCCTTCCTAAAGCGGTGCAAAGCTGGCCTTAGACCCAACGGGATTGTGATCATCAAAGACAACGCTACGCAAGAAGGAGTCGTCATGGACGAGGTGGACAGCAGCATCTGTCGAGATGTGGAGGTTGTCCGAAAACTCATCAAAGAGGCAGGGTTGGCGCTTTTGGCGGAAGAGAGACAGAAGAACTTCCCTGATGAGATTTACAGCGTCCTCTCATTTGCCATGAGATGAACTGCTGCCAGGGAGCCATCCTAGGTGGACAGCGCAGGCCAGTATTTTGCACCAGTGCGATATTCGCTGGTGAGCTTTAGTCGGAGGTCAGTTTGACCCCGAGACAACGATGCTCAATGGGAGGGCAATGCTATTCAAGAAGCACTCATTTCAGGACTACGGATGGGTTTATAGCCATCCCCGAGAAGACGCAGCAGGCATGCCATGTTTGTGCTGCTCCTCGCTCTTTGGCATTTCTGCGAGAAGTGTTTTGAGAATGGCTGCTAAGGGTTTATACATGTAAGTATTCAAGTGTGACGTTTTACAGAGTGGATGTGGGTAATGCAGGCTCTGAAATTATCTTCTCCTGCCAACAACCGTTTTCCTGCTTGGACTATCTGGAGGTGTGTGTGACCGCTGTAATGGTGAAAGCATCAATTTACCTAAGTACAGACACTTCTGCAGCCCAGTGCATGGGGCTCTGCTGCACAGTAGCAATCACTTTTTGCCTGGTTTTAAAAGTATTTAATCAAGGAGTTAGGTAAAACATTATTTATCTGTTTTTGGCAAATCATTTTCTGGCCATATTGACAGGCAGGCAGCAGTTACACAACAGACCCGTCCGTGGTTGTCAACCAGAGACCTCCCCTGTTCTTCGTTCATCGTTACCACTGTCTGATTGCATCCTTTACATGTGGAGGCTGAAAGGAACGCAGCCGTGCATTAAACCAAATGCAAGATGAATAACTATTGAATCCTCTGATACTTTTCTCTAAAATTCATAGTTCTTAAAATAAAGCCTTAAAGTTTTTGCTCTGTATATTTGTTTGATTTGATTTCTGCAGGACATGGTCTCTTCGGAGGCGCCCGAGTGGCTTCCAGCCCTGACTGACTTGATGAAGATTACCAAAGAGAGGTTTTCATCTCCCCCTTGAGTTGATTCTGCTCTGTTGCTCCCTCATTTTGACCCTTCTCCATGGCTGTTGGAGCTCGAGCATACATTAGATGGGGATTTACAGGCTTGCAGGGGGTTATTAATACCACCCAAGATGTGTGTGTGGTTTGTTTTGTCCTAAAAACAACAATTTAGGTCTTATAGCCTCACGGGTTGAATGCTAGATCCGTTCTGTAAATTAGAATGTGAAAATAACAATTGTTTGCTGCAAGCAGGGTTCGTAGTCTAGCCAATCACATTGTTCCAGAAGGTATGGTGGCCACTGAGGAATAGACCCTGATCTGTCCACATGTTCAGCAGCTTCAGTGGTTCACATCTTGGTTAAGCAGTGTCCCACAGTCTACTGAGTCATGCAAACACTCGTGCATCTACACACATAGGCATGTCGCCACACAACCACTGTCCCACAGTCCACGGAGTCATGCAAACACTCGTGCATCTACACACATAGGCATGTCACCACACAACCAGTGTCCCACAGTCCACGGAGTCATGCAGACACTTGTGCATCTACACACAGTCATGTTGCCACACGACCCCTGTCCCACATTCCATTGAGTCATGCAGACATTCATACCTCCACACACAGGAAAGTAGCCAAACAACCCCTGCCCCACAGTCCACTGTCGTGCACACACTCTTACATCAACACAAACAGGTAAGTAGCCACACAATTCGTCCCACAGTCCACAGAGTCACACAGATACTCGTACATCAACACACACAGGCAAGCCGCTACACAACACATGTCCAGGTAAGCCACCTAACAATCACTCTCCCACAGTCCACTGTCATGCAGACCCTCGTACTTTAACACATACTGGCAAGCAGCCGCACCACCGTTGCCCAGGTAAGCCGCCACACAACACCTATCCCACAATCCACTGTATCATGCAGACACTCGTATAAATACACACAGGCACGCCGTCACACAACCCGTACCACAGTCCACTGTGTCATACAGACACTCTTACATCAACACCCACAGGCAAGCAGCCGCACAAACCCTGTTCTGCACTGTCATGCAGACACTCGTACATTAACACATACAGGAAAGCAGCCACACAAACCCTGGCCAGGTAAGCCACCACACAACCCCTGTCCCACAGTCCACTGTGTCCTGCAGACACTCTTACATCAACACACACAGGCAAGCAGTCGCACAAACCCTGTTCTGCACTGTCATGCAGACACTCGTACATTAACACATACAGGAAAGCAGCCACACAAACCCTGGCCAGGTAAGCCTCCACACAACCCCTGTCCCACAGTCCACTGTGTCCTACAGACGCTCTTACATCAACACCCACAGGCAAGCAGCCACACAAACCCTGTTCTGCACTGTCATGCGGACACTCGTACATTAACACATACAGGAAAGCAGCCACACAAACCCTGGCCAGGTAAGCCACCACACAACCCCTGTCCCACAGTCCACTGTCTTACAGACACTCTTAAATCAACACTGTTAGACCTGTCTGCATCTGGGGTTGTTCTAACCATCATTATTTATTTTTGTCCCCCTTAGCCTCCCAGTGTTTCTATTTTTATTTTCATGTCCACCAGGATTTTTCAGTGCTGTCAGGGGGCTAGGTGTTCCTTGACTATGACGCCATTTTCCCTCCACCTGTGAGGCCTAGTTAAGCTCCTGGGAAATCTAGGGACACTCATGAACCTAAAATGGTGTCCACCAACTGCCATAACGGACATCCCAGGAGGACAGACCCATAGGCTAACATGAGGAAGGTTCCAGAAACATCTAGTGGCTTCCAGAGGTCTCAGGCCACTCTATAAAAGGCCAGTGACCAGCAGCCATTTTGTGCAGTCTCAGGAGTGACCAGTGAGGAGAGAGGCGACTTGAGGTGGAGGATTGCGCACCAGTGGTGACAAGATCGACCTGTGGGCCGGCTGTCGCGCTATTGGGAAGTGCCCCCTTTCAGGCTGACCAAACCCCACTGTCACGGCGTTGCTAAATCGTGACCAGAGACATTGTGACCAGATTTTAGATCACCGGGACGTGTTGTGAGGAGACCCTCGCAAACTGCTGTAAAGCGACCCTTGTGTGTCCTGAACACCTGCCCTGAAGGCTGTGGGCAGAGCAGGTGGACGTCGATCCAGAGCTGTGTTGTCTGGCTGAGGAGTGAGGACAGTCACATTCACAACACTCGAGACCGGATCTCGCACTGTAGAGGAAGGCGGTAAAATCGGCTGAGGCACCTACCTGCGAGTGGCGCCGACACCAAGCCTGACCCAGTCGCGAGATCGGAGACCGGTGAAGCGTCCAGCTGTCCCGTGTGTTGTCAGGAGGAGAGGCGGGGTCCGGAGACGGGAGGAAGCCGGCGGCGTCAGAGGAAGCGCGCCTTAAGCCAACCCCGCTGGTCGGAAGAGGCGGAGCCCTAGTCTGAGGAAGCGCCGTCGGACTCGTCAGGAGAGCAGTGGAGGCGCCGTCGGACTCGTCAGGTGAGCAGTGGACTCGCCGGTGGAACAGCAACGAACCGAACCACTCCCGCTCTTCCCCCTCCCCCTGTTGCCAACTCCCGCGGAGCCCTCACCCACGGCGCCGGAGACAAGTGCCAGACCGAGCGACTCCAGCCGGGTGACTCTCAATAAATAAAGTAAGCGGGGGAAAAGCGTGGGGAAGCGGGAGGCGGCAGTGCCGGCTGGCAGAGATCACTGAAGCGGCAGTATTGGGAAAAGTATTTGAAAAACTGATGAACCGCCAATCAATCAATCAATCAGTGACACTTATAAAGCGCGCTACATACCCGTAGGGTCTCAAGGCGCTGGGGAGGGGGGGTGCCGCTACTGCTCGAACAGCCAGGTCTTCAGCTTCTTCCTGAAGGAGAGGTGGTCTTGGGTCAGGCGCAGGTCGGACGGGAGGGAGTTCCAGGTCTTGGCGGCCAGGTAGGAGAAGGACCTTCCTCCTGTAGTCGCTCTTCGGATGCGGGGGACGGCGGCGAGGGCGTGGTTGGCTGATCGGAGGTGTCGTTTGGGAGCGTAGAAGTTGACTCGGCTGTTGAGGTAGCTCGGGCCTTGGTCGTGTAGGGCTTTGTGTGCGTGGGTGAGGAGGCGGAAGGTGATTCTCTTGTTGATGGGGAGCCAGTGAAGGTCTCTCAGATGTCCGGAGATGTGGCTGGATCGTGGGATGTCGAGGATGAGTCTGGCTGAGGCGTTTTGGATCCGCTGGAGTCTCTTCTGGAGCTTGGCGGTGGTCCCGGCGTAGAGGGCGTTGCCGTAGTCCAGTCGGCTGGTGACGAGGGCCTGGGTGACGGTCTTCCTGGTCTCTGTGGGGATCCACCAGAAGATCTTCTGTAGCATGCGTAGGATGTTGAAGCACGCCGAGGAGACGCTGTTGACTTGCCTGGTCATGGAGAGGGAGGAGTCCAGGATGAAGCCCAGGTTTCGTGCATGGTCTGTCGGTTTGGGTGCGGTGCCCAGGGCGGGAGGCCACCAGGAGTCGTCCCAGGCGGAGGGTGAAGAGCCCAGGATGAGGACCTCCGTCTTGTCCGAGTTCAGTTTCAGGCGGCTGGTCGTCATCCACTCGGCTACCTCTTTCATCCCTTCGTGCAGGTTGGCTCTGGCGGCGGCGGGGTCGTTGGTCAGGGAGAGGATCAGCTGGGTGTCGTCGGCGTAGGAGATGATGCTGAGGTGGTGTTTGCGTACGATGGCCGCGAGGGGGCTCATGTAGACGTTGAAGAGGGTGGGGCTCAGGGATGATCCTTGGGGGACGCCGCAGATGACTTTGGAGGCCTCTGACTTGTACGGTGGTAGGCGGACTCGCTGTGTTCTTCCGTCGAGGAAGGAGATGATCCACTCCAGCGCCTTGTCCTGGATTCCGATGTTGCTGAGGCGCCGTATTAGGGTGCGGTGGCAGACCGTGTCGAATGCCGCGGAGAGGTCTAGGAGGATGAGGGCCGCTGTTTCTCCATTGTCCATCAGGGCTCGGATGTCATCGGTGGCGGCGATGAGGGCGGTCTCGGTGCTGTGTTTGGCTCGGAAGCCGGACTGTGAGGGGTCGAGGGATCCGTTCGTCTCGAGGAAGGCGGCCATCTGCTTGTTGACGGTCTTCTCGATGACTTTGGCTGGAAACGGGAGAAGCGAGATGGGGCGGTAGTTCTTGAGGTCGGTGGGGTCCGCTGTTGGTTTCTTGAGTAGAGCGTTGAGTTCGGCGTGTTTCCAGCTTTCAGGGAAGATGGCGGTGTCGAAGGATGTGTTGATGATGTCTCGCAGGTGGGGTGCGATGACAGCGTCGGCCTTGTTGAAGACGTGGTGAGGGCAGGGGTCGGTTGGTGATCCGGAGTGGATGGAGTTCATCGTGCGGATGGTGTCTTCTGTGCTGATCGGGGTCCAGGCGTGGAGGGTGGTGGTGGGGGGGGTGGCTGGTCGGTCGTGGTGTGCGTTGGTTGGTTGTTGAAACTGCTGTGTATGTCCGTGATCTTGTTGTGGAAGTATGAGGCGAGGGAGTTGCAGAGGTCTTGCGATGGGGTGATGTCGTTGTTTCCTGCGCTGGGGTTGGAAAGCTCTTTCACGATGTTGAAGAGTTCCCTGCTGTTGTGTGCGTTGTTGTCCAACCGGTCCTTGAATGCTGTTCTCTTGGCGGCGCGGATCAGCTGGTGGTGTTTCCGGGTGGCCAGTTTGTAGGAGGTCCTGTTGTCCGGTGTCGGGTCCCTTTTCCAGACTTTCTCGAGGGCTCGGCAGTTCTTCTTGGAGCTCTTGAGTTCGTCGGTGAACCATGGGGCCTTCTTGCTGCCGGGTCTGCTGGGCGGGGTCCTCAGCGGGGCGAGTACGTCCGCGCAGTTGCTGATCCACTTCGTGATGTTATCGGCGGCCTGGCTGGGGTTTGCTGAGCTGGCAGGAGGGTGTTGGCTCAGGGAGGTGGCGAGCTGGTCTGCTGTGATCTTGTTCCAGCTTCTGCGGGCGGTGTGTTGCTGGTGTTGGTGGGTCGTCGTTCTCTTGAAGGTGAAGTGGACGCAGCTGTGGTCCGTCCATTGAAGCTCTGTGGCGTGGCTGAAGTCGATGTCTGTGCTGGATGAGAAGACGGCGTCGAGTGTGTGTCCGGCGAGGTGGGTGGGGGTGGACACCAGTTGCTTGAGTCCCAGGTTGGCGAGGTTGTCGAGCAGGGTGCTGGTGTTGTGGTCGTTGTTGTTCTCCAGATGGAAGTTGAGGTCTCCCAGGAGGATGTAGTCAGCGGAGGGGAGGGCATGCGGGCTGACGAAGTCGGCGATGTCCTCGCTGAATTGCGTGCGTGGTCCAGGGGGTCGGTAGATCAGGGTGCCTCTGAGGGTGGTGTTCGGGTTGGTGTGGATCTGGAAGTGCAGGTGTTCGGCGCTGGTCAGGGTGTTGTCGGTGCTGGTCGTGAGACGGATGGTGTTCCTGTGGATGATGGCGATGCCTCCTCCCATCTGGTTGGCGTTTCGGTCCCTCCGGACGATCTTGTAGCCCTCTGGGATAGCGATGGCGATGTCGGGAGCTGAAGAGGCATTCATCCAGGTCTCCGTGAGGAAGGCAACGTCAGGGGCTGTGGCGTCTAGGAGGTTCCAGAGTTCGATGGCGTGTCTATGGACGGAGCGGGTGTTGAGCAGGATGCACTTGAGGTGGGTGCTGCTGGTGTTCGACTTGTCGGGTGCTGGTGCGGGGCTGGTCCGGATGCATGAGAACTTGCAGGCGTGGCAGCTGAAAGGTCCGTGGGTGCGTCTTGGAGTGGCTTGGTGGCATTCTGGGAGTCGGCCGGTGTTGAGAGCGATGAGGGTGGCGGCTGAGTACGTCAGGCGGGTCGGTCGGGCTCTTCGGGGGCCAGGGGTCCTGGCGCTGGTCGCGGTCCGGTCGCGGACGGGCGCAGACGGGCTTACCTTTGGCGCGCCTTCGGCGCACAATCGGCGCGCCCGCTGCGCGTGACCGCTGCGCGTTCGCACGGTCGCCATTTAAGGCGAAGTGCGCGGGTGGGCGGGGCAGCTGGGAGGCGGGAGCGGGGAGGGTTACAGAAGACAAAAGGGGCGGGGACAAGCGGCGGTGGCGGGAAGGGAGGGCGGGGGGCGGCGCGGTAGGCGGACAACAAGGAAGGAGGGCAAACACGTAAGAAAAGTAATAACAGGCACAAATTTACGCAAAGAGCGGGCAAAAACAGAGATACACAGAGTTATACAAGGCAAGCACAAATGACCGTAAAAACAAGGGAAAAAAACACTCGCAGCGGCGGCAGCCGGCAAACGAGGATGCAGCGAGGCAGAGGGCAGGCAGGCAAGGGGCACACGCAGCAGCTGGTGGCCGTGCGGCGCGGGGGTGTCCCACAAGTGGGTCACACTCACCTGCGTCGCACGGTCGCCATTTAAGGCCAAGTGCGCGGGTGGGCGGGGCAGCTGGGAGGCGGGAGCGGGGAGGGTTACAGAAGACAAAAGGGGCGGGGACAAGCGGCGGTGGCGGGAAGGGAGGGCGGGGGCGGCGCGGTAGGCGGACAACAAGGAAGGAGGGCAAACACGTAAGAAAAGTAATAACAGGCACAAATTTACGCAAAGAGCGGGCAAAAACAGAGATACACAGAGTTATACAAGGCAAGCACAAATGACCGTAAAAACAAGGGAAAAAAACACTCGCAGCGGCGGCAGCCGGCAAACGAGGATGCAGCGAGGCAGAGGGCAGGCAGGCAAGGGGCACACGCAGCAGCTGGTGGCCGTGCGGCGCGGGGGTGTCCCACAAGTGGGTCACACTCACCTGCGTCGCACGGTCGCCATTTAAGGCCAAGTGCGCGGGTGGGCGGGGCAGCTGGGAGGCGGGAGCGGGGAGGGTTACAGAAGACAAAAGGGGCGGGGACAAGCGGCGGTGGCGGGAAGGGAGGGCGGGGGGCGGCGCGGTAGGCGGACAACAAGGAAGGAGGGCAAACACGTAAGAAAAGTAATAACAGGCACAAATTTACGCAAAGAGCGGGCAAAAACAGAGATACACAGAGTTATACAAGGCAAGCACAAATGACCGTAAAAACAAGGGAAAAAAACACTCGCAGCGGCGGCAGCCGGCAAACGAGGATGCAGCGAGGCAGAGGGCAGGCAGGCAAGGGGCACACGCAGCAGCTGGTGGCCGTGCGGCGCGGGGGTGTCCCACAAGTGGGTCACACTCACCTGCGTCGCACGGTCGCCATTTAAGGCCAAGTGCGCGGGTGGGCGGGGCAGCTGGGAGGCGGGAGCGGGGAGGGTTACAGAAGACAAAAGGGGCGGGGACAAGCGGCGGTGGCGGGAAGGGAGGGCGGGGGGCGGCGCGGTAGGCGGACAACAAGGAAGGAGGGCAAACACGTAAGAAAAGTAATAACAGGCACAAATTTACGCAAAGAGCGGGCAAAAACAGAGATACACAGAGTTATACAAGGCAAGCACAAATGACCGTAAAAACAAGGGAAAAAAACACTCGCAGCGGCGGCAGCCGGCAAACGAGGATGCAGCGAGGCAGAGGGCAGGCAGGCAAGGGGCACACGCAGCAGCTGGTGGCCGTGCGGCGCGGGGGTGTCCCACAAGTGGACCGCCAGGAATAAGAACTCGAGGAACTTGGCTAACAACCCTCCCAGCATAATAGTACCGCTATCACCAAGATAATAACGGGGGGAGGAGTGAGAAGGGAAACGAAGCATTGTCTTGCGTAGGAGTGTTGTAAGTCGGGCCTCAGGGTGCCAGTAGCGAACAGAGCTCATCTTTAAAACCCTTCCAGGCAGTTAATCACTTGGAGACAGTTCTTCTACAAGAGAGGTGTAGCCATAGAATAGACAAAGGGAAGCATTATTAATTTGCCTTGTCTTCTTTTAGCCATCTAGCTGGTTGCAAAAACTGTGAGGAACGCTGCTGGGGGTAGAAACCTGTTGAGCTGTTCTGGAAGCTGAGAGCAGAGGGGTAATGTACATGCCAGGGTTATGTAAAGTGGCGCATTGAACCTATTCAGTGAATTTACCCTACTGTAATAGCTCATTGAAAAGGCAATACTGTTGATACTGATGGTGATTTACCTCAAATGTAATGTACCTGTGATTAAGCCTTGCTGAATTGAGAAAAATATTGAAGTTTGTGAAACGTATATGAAAACTTATGCTGAACTAAATGTAGACTGCTTTTGCCTAAGAAAAGAACAAAGAGAATTTTTATAAAAGGTACTGGTATTTTTCTAAACTGGTGTAGCGTCTTTTATTTTTAGTGGTCAGTCATTGGGTTACTGTCAGTGGGTCCTGTAAGCACTTAACCAACGCCTTGGAGTTTAGCTGTTCTCCCTACTGTGCCAGGCTACCCTATGTAGTCTAGGATACCCTAGGTCTAACATAATTGGTGTTTCAGCGGTGGGATCACGGATTTGTGCTCACACTCACTTAGTAGTAACGCAGTGCTTACCACGGGCCTACACCTGGAGTTTTCTCCCTGCGGCCCTCCTAATTTGAATTTTGTTTTTTCTAAATTTATTTCTGGTGGTGGGTGGAGGTTGACCCCAGGTCACTTTTTGGTTTTCTCCTGTGTGAAAAGTTTATTCTCTAGTGAAAATGGAGGTAAATGTGGAAGAGCTGGAAAACTATACCGTGACCCAACTCAAGGAATGGTGTCAGCAGCAAGGTGTATTTTTTCAAAAAAGGTGCCAGGAAAGGCGAGCTGCTGACAAGCATACGGGCATGGGTGGAGGCTCATTCCGGGGAGGAACCAGACCCAGAGGGGAGTGACAGGGACACTGTCCTTGAGACTGCGATGTTGTACCAAGCTGGGGGGGGGGAATCTACTGACAGGTCCCAGGACATCTTCCAGGGTGGGCAGCAGCGTCTCGGAGAGGGGTTTGACCGACGCCGAGCTAGAAGATAGGAGGGAGGAGAGAAGAATGAGGTTGGAACTAGCCAGGATGGATATGGAAAGGGAGGACAAGAGGTTAGCCCATGAGCGAACCATTAAAGAAATGGACCTACAAGCTCTAAACCTAAGGTCTTCCAATTCCGATAATGGTGGCAGCGAAACCAAGGTGAACACCAGAGAACCCAGACCCTATTTACCCAAAGATGTCATGGCTAGCTACGCACCAAGTGATGATATTGCAAAATGGCTAGCCGCCTATGAGGTCTCATTGAGGGCCCATGGGATCTTGGAAGCCCACTGGGGGGGTGGGTTGTATAAATACATGCCACCTGCTGGCAGGGATACCTTGTTGGCCCTGGAGCAGCGTGAGCAAACCCACTACCCTACTATGAAGGTGGCGCTAATAAGGAAGTTTGGGCTAACCCCTGAGAAGTATAGGCAGAAGTTCAGGGGTAGCCACAAACTTGGCACACAGAATTGGGTGGACTTTTTGGATTACGCCAGGAAGGCCTTGGAGGGTTGGGTGAAAGGCAGCGAGGTAGGGGACTATGAAGGTTTATATGACCTCATACTCCAGGAACACCTACTCGAGAAATGTTTTCCCGAGCTGCGACAGCATCTGGTGGACAGCAAGCTGACCAGCCCCAGGAAGCTTGCTGAGGAGGCGGACATCTGGGCTAGTACCCGGGTGTCATCAAAGGGGACTGGAGGGGATTCCCAGAAGCCTGGACAGGGCACCCCCCAGAAGAAAGAGGGCGGAGATAATAAGAGGGCGTTCTCAAAAGGTCCACAAAATACTTCACAAGGAAGGGGTAGAGGATTCATCCCTAAGCGTAACCCCCCTCGCAACCCTAATCCTGGCCAAAGCCAGCAGCCAAGGGTTGTTCATTGTTTCGAGTGTGGTGGTGTGGGACACTATAAAGGAGACGTGAGATGCCCAAAAAGGCCACCCCCTCCCACTGGAGGAAAAGCCCCGGGAATATCTAGTGTAGTGCTCGGGGAGGAGATGCCTTTGGGTAATGGAGGGGAGCGGGCGGGTGTCACTTTAGTGTCCCTGGGTGATAAGGAGATGGTACCAAAGACCCAACTGCCCTCCAATACTACCAAGTATGAGCAGTGGGTCACCATCAACGGCCGTAGAGGGGAGGCTCTGAGAGACACAGGAGCCAGTATGACTATGGTAAGGAGTCAACTGGTGTCTCCAGAGCAGGTCATCCCAGATGTACTCCATCCCGCCGTGATGGCTGACGGCAGATTGAGCCACTATCCTGTGGCCGAGGTTCCCTTTGAGTGGGGAGGGGTTGCAGGCCCACTTCGAGTTGCCGTAAGCCCTGCCGTGCCTGTTGACTGCCTGTTAGGAAATGATATGGAGCACAATGCTTGGAGGGGGGTGGAGTACCAGACTCACTCTGAGATGTTGGGACCCCCTGACTGGGCCTGTGTCAGCACAAGGTCTGCGACTACCCGGAGGGGGAGTTCACTTACGCTGGAGCCTGGAACAATGGCCCAGCCGGCTGCCAGAGAAGAGAAGGACAGGAGGCCGGAGGACCCTGCCTCGGCATCTCCACCTCGTGAGACAGACGGGCCACCTGCGGAGGTGGATCTGGAGTCCACAGGGGAGAATGTGGCTTCCTTGGAGAACCTACCCATCCCTACTGAATGGCATGTGGAGGGAGGTCCTTCCAGGGAGGAGTTCTGCAAAGCTCAGAAAGAGTGTCCTACTCTTGAGGGGCTGCGGCAACAGGCCAAAGCCCAGGCAGCAGGGAACATTGTAGGGAGCTACCAGATTTACTGGGAGGATGGACTCCTCTACAGTGAGCCCAAGGCACCCGGACATGGTTCATCCAGGGCCTTGGTGGTCCCTCAATGCTTTAGAGCCTTCCTTTTGGAACTGGCTCATGAGATACCATTGGCAGGACACCTAGGACAGGACAAGACCTTTGCCCGGCTTGTCCCCCACTTTTACTGGCCTCGGATGAGAGTGGCGTCTGATACATATTGTCGGACGTGTGTGTCTTGCCAAGCCAGTGGGAAAACAGGGGTGAAGCTAAAAGCTCCCCTGGAACCACTACCTGTTGTTAGCACCCCCTTTGAAAGGGTGGGCATCGACATTGTAGGGCCATTGGATCCACCAACTTCAGCTGGTCACCGGTTCATCCTGGTTTTAGTGGATCATGCCACCCGGTACCCAGAGGCAATTCCTCTGAGGACCATCACTGCACCCGCAGTGGCAAGGGCCCTGATGGGGATCTTCACCCGAGTGGGTTTCCCCAAGGAGGTTGTGTCCGACAGGGGGACCAACTTCCTTTCAGCATATATGCGGGCTATGTGGAAGGAGTGTGGTGTTACCTATCGGTTTACCACCCCTTACCACCCACAAACCAATGGACTTGTGGAAAGGTTTAATAAAACCTTGAAAGGTATGATAAGAAGTCTGCCTGAGAGCCTGCGGAGGAAATGGGACGTCCTCCTACCCTGTCTCTTATTTTCCTACAGGGAAGTGCCACAGAAGGGAGTGGGCTTCAGCCCCTTCGAACTTCTGTATGGGCACCCTGTACGGGGTCCTCTCAGCCTGGTGAAGGACGGATGGGAAAAGACTCCCAGGAAGCTTCCCCAGGACGTGGTGAGCTACATGCTGGCATTCCGGAGCCAAATGGCCAAGTTGTGGAAGCAAGCTTCTGACAACTTGGAAGCCAGCCAAGCAGTTATGAAGGAGTGGTATGACCACAATGCTCACCCAGTGGAACTGGAGCCTGGACAAAAAGTGTGGGTGATGGAACCTGGAGAGCTAAACGCCCTACAGGATCGTTGGACAGGCCCCTTTGAGGTATTGGAGAAAAAGGGTAAAGCCACTTACTTGGTGGATCTTAAGACCCCGAGACAGCCCCATCGGGTGCTGCATGCCAATCGCCTCAAGCCACACCATGAGAGGCCCGAGGTTGTCTTAATGATGGTGACCAATGGAACAGAGGAAGAGGAAAGCGAACCTCTCCCTGATCTTCTCTCGTCTCAAGAAAAGGATGGGTCGGTGGAGGGAGTGATTCTCTCACCATCCCTGACTCCTGAACAGCAGAGAGATTGCCGCCAGATCCTGGGGCAATTTTCTTCACTGTTCTCCCTTGTCCCGGGTAGGACCCACCTGTGTACCCATGACGTGGACACAGGAGACAGCCCATCTGTGAAGTCTAAGATCTACCGGCTGTCGGACAAGGTGAAGGCCAGCATCAAGAGTGAAGTCGCTAAGATGCTGGAGCTAGGAGTGATTGAACCTTCTAGTAGCCCTTGGTCTAGTCCGGCGGTTTTGGTACCAAAAGCTGCCCCGCCGGGCACCACACCTGAATTGAGATTCTGTGTGGACTACCGAGGAATAAATTCAGTAACCAAGACTGATGCTCATCCCATCCCAAGGGCGGATGAACTTATCGACCGGCTGGGATCTGCCCAATACTTGAGTACCTTTGACCTAACTTCAGGGTACTGGCAGATTTCCCTTACTGAGGGGGCGAAGGAAAGGTCAGCCTTCTCTACACCTCAGGGACACTACCAGTTCTGTGTGATGCCCTTTGGGCTCAAGAACGCCCCTGCCACTTTTCAGCGGCTGGTGAACAAGGTCCTTTCTGGTATGGAAGCTTTTCCTGCTGCTTACCTGGATGACATTGCTGTCTTCAGTAGTAGCTGGGGGGACCATTTGCAACATTTGCAAGCTGTTCTTCATGCCCTGCAACAGGCTGGCTTGACAATCAAGGCCAGCAAGTGTCAGATCGGGCAGGGGTCGGTGGTGTACCTAGGCCACTTGGTGGGCAGAGGGTCGGTGCAGCCCCTCCAGGCAAAGATTGAGGCTATCATAGCCTGGGAGCCCCCCAAGACTCAAACTGAGGTCCGAGCCTTCCTGGGCCTCACTGGATACTACCGACGCTTCGTGAAGGGGTATGGCACCATTGTGGCACCCCTCACTGAACTTACCTCCAAGAAACAACCCCGACGGGTAGTCTGGACGGAGGCTTGCCAGCGAGCCTTCATGACCTTAAAGCAAGCATTGTGTACTGCTCCCATACTCAAGGCCCCTGATTTTGCTAGAGAATTCATTGTCCAAACAGATGCGTCAGAACATGGCATTGGGGCAGTGTTATCGCAACTAAATGATGAGGGCTTGGATCAACCCGTGGTTTTCCTGTCTAGGAGACTACTTCCCAGGGAACAGAGGTGGAGTACCATTGAGCGAGAAGCCTTTGCGGTGGTTTGGGCTCTGAAGAAGCTGCGGCCATACTTGTTTGGCTCGCACTTCCTGGTTCAGACTGACCACCGCCCCCTTCGTTGTCTGATGCAAATGAAGGGGGAGAATCCCAAGTTGTTAAGGTGGTCCATCTCCCTACAGGGAATGGACTTTCGGGTGGAACATCGGCCTGGAATGGACCATGCCAACGCAGACGGTCTATCTAGGTATTTCCGCCTTAGTGATGAGAACTCCCAAGGGATTGGGTAGCTCTCCCCACTTTCAGCTGGGGGGGACGCGTGTTAGACCTGTCTGCATCTGGGGGTGTTCTAACCATCATTATTTATTTTTGTCCCCCTTAGCCTCCCAGTGTTTCTATTTTTATTTTCATGTCCACCAGGATTTTTCAGTGCTGTCAGGGGGCTAGGTGTTCCTTGACTATGACGCCATTTTCCCTCCACCTGTGAGGCCTAGTTAAGCTCCTGGAAAATCTAGGGACACTCATGAACCTAAAATGGTGTCCACCAACTGCCATAACGGACATCCCAGGAGGACAGACCCATAGGCTAACATGAGGAAGGTTCCAGAAACATCTAGTGGCTTCCAGAGGTCTCAGGCCACTCTATAAAAGGCCAGTGACCAGCAGCCATTTTGTGCAGTCTCAGGAGTGACCAGTGAGGAGAGAGGCGACTTGAGGTGGAGGATTGCGCACCAGTGGTGACAAGATCGACCTGTGGGCCGGCTGTCACGCTATTGGGAAGTGCCCCCTTTCAGGCTGACCCAACCCCACTGTCACGGCGTTGCTAAATCGTGACCAGAGTCATTGTGACCAGATTTTAGATCACCGGGACGTGTTGTGAAGAGACCCTCGCAAACTGCTGTAAAGCGACCCTTGTGTGTCCTGAACACCTGCCCTGAAGGCTGTGGGCAGAGCAGGTGGACGTCGATCCAGAGCTGTGTTGTCTGGCTGAGGAGTGAGGACAGTCACATTCACAACACTCGAGACCGGATCTCGCACTGTACAGGAAGGTGGTAAAATCGGCTGAGGCACCTACCTGCGAGTGGCGCCGACACCAAGCCTGACCCAGTCGCGAGATCGGAGACCGGTGAAGCGTCCAGCTGTCCCGTGTGTTGTCAGGAGGAGAGGCGGGGTCCGGAGACGGGAGGAAGCCGGTGGCGTCAGAGGAAGCGCGCCTTAAGCCAACCCCGCTGGTCGGAAGAGGCGGAGCCCTAGTCTGAGGAAGCGCCGTCGGACTCGTCAGGAGAGCAGTGGAGGCGCCGTCGGACTCGTCAGGAGAGCAGTGGACTCGCCGGTGGAACAGCAACGAACGGAACCACTCCCGCTCTTCCCCCTCCCCCTGTTGCCAACTCCCGCGGAGCCCTCACCCACGGCGCCGGAGACAAGTGCCAGACCGAGCGACTCCAGCCGGGTGACTCTCAATAAATAAAGTAAGCGGGGGAAAAGCGTGGGGAAGCGGGAGGCGGCAGTGCCGGCTGGCAGAGATCACTGAAGCGGCAGTATTGGGAAAAGTATTTGAAAAACTGATGAACCGCCAGGAATAAGAACTCGAGGAACTTGGCTAACAACCCTCCCAGCATAATAGTACCGCTATCACCAAGATAATAACGGGGGGAGGAGTGAGAAGGGAAACGAAGCATTGTCTTGCGTAGGAGTGTTGTAAGTCGGGCCTCAGGGTGCCAGTAGCGGACAGAGCTCATCTTTAAAACCCTTCCAGGCAGTTAATCACTTAGAGACAGTTCTTCTACAAGAGAGGTGTAGCCATAGAATAGACAAAGGGAAGCATTATTAATTTGCCTTGTCTTCTTTTAGCCATCTAGCTGGTTGCAAGAACTGTGAGGAACGCTGCTGGGGGTAGAAACCTGTTGAGCTGTTCTGGAAGCTGAGAGCAGAGGGGTAATGTACATGCCAGGGTTATGTAAAGTGGCGCATTGAACCTATTCAGTGAATTTACCCTACTATAATAGCTCATTGAAAAGGCAATACTGTTGATACTGATGGTGATTTACCTCAAATGTAATGTACCTGTGATTAAGCCTTGCTGAATTGAGAAAAATATTGACGTTTGTGAAACGTATATGAAAACTTATGCTGAACTAAATGTAGACTGCTTTTGCCTAAGAAAAGAACAAAGAGAATTTTTATAAAAGGTACTGGTATTTTTCTAAACTGGTGTAGCGTCTTTTATTTTTAGTGGTCAGTCATTGGGTTACTGTCAGTGGGTCCTGTAAGCACTTAACCAACGCCTTGGAGTTTAGCTGTTCTCCCTACTGTGCCAGGCTACCCTATGTAGTCTAGGATACCCTAGGTCTAACAAACACACACAGGTAAGCAGCCAAATAACTCGTCCCACAACCCACTGAGTCATGCAAACATTCGTACATCAACACACAGCCGCACAAATTCTGTCCTGCTGTGTCATGCAGACACTCCTACATTAACACATACAGGTAAGCCATCACACAACCCCAGCCCAGGTAAGTCATCACACAACCCATGTCTCACAGTCCACTGTGTCATACACACCCTCTGGCACGCCGCAAACACAACACCTGACTTTCATAGAATGGTAAGTCATAGCTCGCTGGAAGACTGACCACGAGCAAAAGTGCATGCAGCTAAATCTAGAAACCCTTCTGGCATGATGAGGGGTTTGAAGTCACAAGAATCTACCAGAACGCGATGCTGTGCAGACCTCAGTCAAGTGTAGTACGTGCTGTTTAGTGTAGATGCAGAGGGTGGTGCACCCTGGCGACCTAGTACCGACACATAACCCTGCCCTCTTGATGGCAACAAGAGTCTGTTCTCATCTAATCCAGGATAGGATGTATTTCTAGTGATGGATTGTTGTAGAGCCCTTCATAGCACGCATATGCTCCTTCTAAGTGATGGCAATAGCAGGGGTTACGTTTGCCTCATCAAATGAAATTCCAGAACCTCTGAAAGATGGGATCTGAGCTGCTCTTGCTCGACTTGTGATCACCAAGCCATATGTGGAGCGACACCCTACTTCTCGGGCTGGCACAGCACTGCTGGAGCCCCTCTTCGCGCTCTCAGTTCCTTTGTGAATCCTTCCAGGTCTGTTTTTTCCTCACTTATCAAAGCTACTCTTGGATCAAGGTTAGTTGATAGATGCCGAAATAAGTATTTATTTCTTTACCTATAAAGTCCCCAGCCTTGTACCGCCATCTTTATCTTCAGAATAGCCAACAGTTTGTCTTGCTATCACAGCTGGCACCTGGAAGTGTATCCTGCCATTTTCCTCTACTTTTTCAAGCTTGCTTAGCGAGATGGGAGAGGAGTTGGCCTAACGGCTAGGGCGGTCGACCTCAGACCTAGGGATCTGGGTTCGAGTCTCGGTAACGACACAAAACATCCTGTGATTCTGGGGAAATCACTTAATCCCTCAGTGCCTAACAGTGCCTAACAAAAATGAATGTGTGTCCTCATGTAACGTAACTGGTCCTATGTAAAGGGCTCTGATACTCGATTCGGGCCAAGTTCGTGCTATATAAAACTCTGCAAAAATTAATTGCAGTATTCCGAGATTATGGTGGACTGAGACTTGGTTTGCCGGACACTCTGGTTTACTCCATACGAGAGCTTGGTGAGCACTTCGTATCTCTTCTTATTTATTTATTTATTATAACACTATTATAAAGCGCACTAATACCATCCGGTGTCCTGGCGCTGAAGTGATAACTCCCGGAGGTTAAGGTTCCGCGGCTAGAGGGTAAAGAGCCATATTTTGAGATGTTTTCTGAAAGCTAGCAGATTGGTGATTGAATTAAGGGTCAGGGGGAGGGAGTTCCATGCCTTTGCTGCTCCTCGGAGAAAGCTCCTACCCCCCCAGCGTGCCTTCCTAATCCGCCCTGTTTTGATCAGTCCCATACTGGCAGACCTCAGATGTCTCTCTGGTCTATACCACTGGAAATGATCTTGAAGATAGACTGGACCCAAGCCATGCAGTGCCTTAAAGACAATACAGAGGGCTTTAAACATGATCCTCTTTCGCATCGGAAGCCAATGCAATTTCTCCAGTTCCTTGGTAGCTGACGCAAATTTGGGCAGGCCTCCAATGAGGCGGGCTGCGGCGTTTTGTAGAACCTGAAGTTTATTCAACACTCCCTGTTGGGCCTCAAGGAAAAGACTATTACAATAGTCGAGGCGCGACAAAACAAGTGTCGTCACCAGTGTTCCCTGTAACGCGCGCGCGCACGTTGATTACCCCGAGCGCGCAGAGTCCCGAGGGAAGCGCACACACATCCTGCGAGTGCTTTCGCGCCGCCGCTTTTAAAACGCGAGCGGCGCGAAAACGGTAGTTCCGGCTGTGGCTGCGGGCTGTTTGTGGCCCTTTGTGAAAACATTTGTTAATTGCAGCCCCGTCATGCGCTGCAATTAACAAACATTTTCACAATGGTTTACAATCAGCCCCCAACCGCGCTCCCTTAAGAGAAGACATTTAGCAAGTCCGTGCTTTTGGACTTGCTAAATGTCTTCTCTTAAGGGAGCGCGGTTGGGGGCTGATTGTGAACCATTGTGAAAATGTTTGTTAATTGCAGCGCATGACGGGGCTGCAATTAACAAATGTTTTCACAAAGGGCCACATGGATTCATAGCTTCCAAGGTTTCAGTCAAGGATGCAAAGGCCTCTATCCAGCATCACAGCTGATTTTCCACGGTAGATTTGGGAAGAAGGCACACCTGTCCAGCCTTGACGACGCTCACGATTGTTTTTGGGCTAATGAATGAGTCACTGAATTGGAGCATCATCTAGTTCGAGCGACCATGTGTGTGTTACTATGCAATCGCCCCGAAGGGCGCAGGGGTCCCTTGAGTGAGCTGTCCATCATAGTGGGTGAATGGCGGGAAGACGGTGCAAACCGCGAGTGTGTGGGCGGGGCCAAACGGGCGGGGCTTCCATGCGAGTTCACATGCCTCTTGTGTGTATAAAAGGTCAGAGAAAGATCAGTTCAGCAGATGAAGAGAAAGAAGCTCCTGGTCACAGGAACAGCACGGGTATTGTGCTCGTGAAAGTCAAGGATGCAAAGGCCTCTATCCAGCATCACAGCTGATTTTCCACAGTAGATTTGGGAGAAGACATTTAGCAAGTCCGTGCTTTTGGACTTGCTAAATGTCTTCTCTTAAGGGAGCGCGGTTGGGGGCCGATTGTGAACCATTGTGAAAATGTTTGTTAATTGCAGCGCATGACGGGGCTGCAATTAACAAATGTTTTCACAAAGGGCCACATGGTTTCATAGCTTCCAAGGTTTCAGATTGCTTTGTGTGACGTAGGCGCACAGGTCCCTGCAGCAGGCCAGCCAAACCTTCATGCTGAGATAGAAATGTGACACGAATGAAGGCTTCAGGAACATCTTGGTAGCAGTGGCATTAACTGTCCGGGCTATCAGACCTGCACTTTTCATCCCCATCTCTGCCGTAGGGACACAAACCCACTGAGCTGTCTCACTTGGAGTGAATCATGAGAGCTGCACATCGCACATGTTTCTGTTGCAAAAGTCTTTGGCCTGTAAGTTATGGAGAAATCAGTGCAGCATGTGCTGAACCCATTGAACTTTTTGTTCAGTTCGTTTTTGCCTCGCACACAGACCCTTGAAGGTTGATAGCTTCTTTTTGGCCAATGCTATATAGTTTTTTTATGCAAGTACCTGTCCGCGTGGCGCTACTTTGCAGCAATACATTATTTCATTATTTAAGGGGTGCTATTTTACTCCATTTGGGCCAGTGATGTTTTCCAGAAAGTCCATATTGAAAAAAATATGAATATTGATTTTAGCTGCTGTAGAAAAGCACTGACCATTTGAATAATATATTGGACACCATTATAATCCGCAGGTGCTGGCAAATAACTCCTCGTTCCCAATTAGCGCCAATAAGATAATTCACGTAACCGGCTCAGTGGGGTTCGTAGATAAAAGGGACCAAGTTTGTGCAGCTGATTCAACTTTACCTTAAGGTGATTAAGAGGCTGTGATACTCCAGTTCATTGGTACTCATTTTATCAACCTCAGAAGGACGAAATGGCGAGTTGTTCCCGCCAGTATTTTTCCCTACGACTCTGCTGCTTATGGAGTTCTCTTTAGGAGGTTCATGCCTGCGAGTTCTGAGTAGAAAAAGTACACAATTTGTGAAGAAAGCTCAACAGGTAGTGTGTGCTGTCGTGACGAGTGAATGGTTATTGATCCATAGGTCACAGGTTCAAATACTCAAAAGGACTTCACATCCTTTTGAAGTATGTAAAATGAATATTAATTTCAATTTGGCAATAGTATTTATGTAAAAAAAAGGTCTTTTTACCATACTTTGGATAAATGTAATACATATAACAGAAGAAGTTCAAATGGAATTTGAAAGAATCTATTAAACGTAGTTTAATGATTTTCTAAGTCTTGAGGTGCCGGGCACGTTACTAGTCAGGATAGAGATGCATTGTGAGAGCACTTGGAGTGTCTTGGATCTGAGGCACAAGTGCACTGCATGTGGGGACAGGGGGGCATCGCAGAGTCTGTGAATGGGTCTGTTCTTAACAGTAGTGTATGCAGACTGCATTATGAGAGATTCATTCGATGCATAGTGTAGATGTCGGTGATGTTGCATTATATGCCCACCCTCTCCCCAGAGCAGAAGTTATAAGCGATGACTCACCTGGTGCAAAAGAACAACCACAGACTATTTGTGGTGAAACAACTTGAGGTGCATTTATTATACACTTGTGTTACAAGGTAACACACCTCCTCAATTGCAACATCAATAAATAACTTGTTAGATGGAGTTCACACCATTCCTGTATGTATACCCATGGCTTGCATCACTGATCGCATTTTTCTTTTGGGACAATAATTGATTTTGATGAATAAAGGTGAGAGTTTAAGCACCCGCCCCTGCACTTCTGCCAGAGAACAGATCAAATTCTCAATCTTAACTGTTATTGCTTTTATATATTTCTTACTACCTCTGATGAGGCGGAGAAGCGCTTTATGCCGGGCAGCACATTGCTCGGAACCCGTGGTTAATGGTTAGTTCAGTGTTATTGGTTACTGTTTGTTATTAGGGTTAGTCTTGTGCACTCAAAGCAAACCATTGCATGCAGTCATTTCAGTTTGTTATGGTGTACTAAAGTAATAGTGGATGGTTGCTGTCCTTAGTGGTGAGGTGAGCTCAGGCACATGGTTGGTGGTATTAATACAGGAGTTACGGGAGATTAGCTATGGTAAGGCTTCTCTGTGTAGTTAGGCCTCTGGTGTTTGCAGTCTATCTTTTCCCCAGTGGGATACAACCATTGTTTGGCCTTCAGAAGCTGCTGCAGGACTTGCTTCCGAACACAGCTGGAATTGATCCGTAATTGGGAAATCCAGTAAGATGACTTCTGAGGTCTTTAGTAGAACAATACATTGATCTCTTCTACATTTCCTGGCCCAGTTCCCAAAATGACCCCAACTTGCAGACTCTGGCCTTTTGTTTAAGTATTACTGTTAATCGGAGCCTGTGAAGGGGCTCTGATTAACATCAATACTTAAACAAAAGGCTAGAGTGGCTGGGGAACCGAGCGGAACAGGAGGCAAAAGGGGCACGAAAACATGGAAAAGCGAAGTGGGACAGAGGGCAGAAGGGCACCAAAACGAGTGGGACAGAGGGCAGAAAGGCAAAAAAACTAGTGGGACAGAGGGCAAAAGGGCACCAAAAACGAGTGGGACAGAGGGCAGAAGGGTACCAAAACGAGTGGGACAGAGGGCAGAAGGGCACAAAAACGAGTGGGACAGAGGGCAGAAGGGCACCAAAAATGAGTGGGACAGAGGGCAGAATGGCAAAAAAACTAGTGGGAGAGAGATTAAAAGGGCACCAAAAACGAGTGGGACAGAGGGCAGAAGGGCACCAAAAACGAGTGACATTTGGCGCCGCAGACACGCGCGATTTGGTTCCTGGCGCACATAGCCATGGTTGCAGCGCACAGAGACCCTCCACTGCCGCACACAGAGGAAAAAAATTAGAGGGAACATTGGTCGTCACCACAGTTTTTTTGCTTCCCTCAGGTAGGAAGGGGAGCACTTTCCTAATGATTTTCAGGAGCCAGTATATGGACGATGTCAGCGCCATAACTTGTGGTTTAAAAGAAAGTTGACTATAATGACTCCCAGATTTTTTACCTTTTGAGCTGGAGCGGGTGGTTCTCCCATGTCAGTTGGCCACCATCTTGGACTCCAAAGATTTGAGTTGGACCCAAAGACAATCACCTCAGTCTTGGAGGAGTTGAGCTTTAGGCAACTTTTTGCCATCCAAGAACTGACTGCTGACATGCATTCCTGAAACCTGGCTGCCACCACCAGCTCTTTCTCCGGGAGCACCGAGACCACGATCTGGGTGTCATCTGCGTAAGAGGTTAACTCGAACCTGAAGGCTCGGATCACCGGAGCAAGGGAGGATACATATATGTTAAATAAAGTGGGGCTAAGGGAGTTGGAGTATGTTCCTGCTCTCCCTGGTGTTGGGCCCTTCTTACTTCTAATTAAATGTCTCTCCAGGGCATTCCTCCCCTTGAGACTGGTTTTCCTTGACTTTCTTGTCTCACTTGTTCCATGATTTATTTGTTCATTACCACAGAACTCCTTATTAATGCTTCAACTGCAGTGATTCTTTTCTTGATCATGAAATAGCTTCCTTTGATACTACTACATTCCACTACCATTGCGTGTCCGTACACTACTGCGCTCTCACTATGAAGCTTCAGAAAATATGTAAAGGCTCCAAGAGCGCTCCCACTTGACCTGTATCTCTTCAACAATGGCTGGGAGAGCTCACTGGGCTATCCTTTGCTATAGCAATGTATTAAATACAGCAATGCTTTATCATATACACACTTTTTTTTAATTTTATTTTTTTAAATTTTTGGAAGACCTTTATTGATAAAAACTCGCACATACAATCCAACAATGAGCCCGAGGGCTCGCAGATACAGTACATTGCAACAGAGAAGGCGTAAAGGATATGGTACAGAAATACTGAGGTCTAATTTAAAAGATTTTTTCTGAAGGATAGACAGGAGCAGGATATCAAAGAACAACGAGTTGGTTCCGGCTTCATAGAAACAGGATAGACAAATACAAAACGCAATAAAATGCCAGAATCGCTGCTTACCACACATGTAAAACGTCTAAACCCAGAAAAGAAAAAAATAGAAAAAGAATAGAAGGCCCATAGAACCAAAAAGAATAAAACAAAAAAAACCCTGTCCACCCCGCACCCTGCACCCCTGCAGCTGGCTATGGCCTAACCCCCCCTAGCAGTGTGCCTGTCGCCCAGTAAAAGGAGTCCCGAAATATAGAGAGTAAGAAAAGAGTCCTAGTCTATAACTCTCAGTAAATAAAGAAAGGCGGGGAGGAGCCTTCCACCCGTCCCCCGGCTACACCATCCCGCAGGTTCGGTAATGACACCAAGTAGAAAGCCCGGTGACATTGAGCATTACAATCAGAATAAATTGGAGGTACAAAATCGGCACACAGCACAGTCAAAGGCAGCGACACATCGCCCACATGTCCAGGTCAGCAACAGGAAACCACCAAACCATAAGAATAAATGTTCACCCCTGGCCCGTTCTCTCACTTCTACCACTACGAACCATAGGAACCCAGACTGCCCAGGGATACGTGCACGATAGTCCAAACGGGGAACATTGGCTTGAGCACTCAACCAAGTCGCATATACACAGGGCCAATGATATCATGCTGGGCCAAAGGTACACCACACTTGTGGCACAGAGCGAAACCGATCCAAGGAAGAAAGTCTCGATGTCCGGCCCCTTCTGAAGCAATCTCCGGGTAGAGGGAGACACGTGCAGGGAGAGAACTCCCGTCGTGATTGCAGTCCAAGGTTTGCACTTCGGCCCGGGCAACCTTCAGCAGCAGGAGGTACCCCAGGATCTGGAGTCTCTGGGCCGTCACCGCCGCGCAACGCCGCCATCTTGTCACGGGCAGACGTGGAACAAAGAGCACCGCTGCAGTCCGGCGAGGCAGCCATTTTGAAGCATCCACGAGCACTTATTATAACGTCCACCTTGTTGATCAGGGTTCGTGCAGAGTGTAACATATCGTAACGAAGGGAGTCAATAGCTGCCAATAGGTCTCCATAGCCCCGAGCAGTTCCACACTCCCTTCCGGTCAAGCCCTTTTGCACCACACGTCCACGATCACTCCATGACACAGGCTCTCCAAAGCTGCCCTCCATTGTGCGCTTCGCGATCACCAATGGAACCACCTCGAGTGATGCAGAGCTGCTGGCAATGGGCCTCAGGTTTACAGTTCAAGGAAAAGCGTAAAGCAGGTCCGAAGAGTGGCCATAAGCAATGTCTCTGAAACAAGCCGCCCCGCTCGATATTGAAGGGGTAGAAAATTCGGGAGCCTCCCGCCGCTAGCGGGGCTGTGTTCAAGCATTCCTCCACAGTCGCAGTGTGGGTTTCTGCACTCGTGCAATCTCCCCGGATAACTCGCCAGGCACATCCAACACCGTCCAATGGGAAGCGCGTTCCAGATTCGGCCGCGTCTAATGGAAATGGTCCGACCGGTTCCAAGCAGCTGCTGACGCCCGGTGTTGTTCACCCGGCAGCCGGCCCCAGCGTCCACTCGAGGCCCCGGTCTCGGGTCCGCTGCGGGCCGCAAACTTCAGTCGGACATTACACCCGCTTGCAAAGAATCGCAAGCCTCAGGAATTCACCACGGGCCACCTGAGCACATCGGCTACCGCAGTGTGCCTTCTAAAAACAGGATCTCCGGCAGGATAGACACAAAGAAGGAGATGGTCCCCCAGAGCCGAGGGACTACACGTCCGATCTGGTCGCCATCTTGGCTCCTCCCCCATACACACTTTTTTTTAAATTAAATTCATTTTTTTCAAAAGATAATAACATTCATTAAAAACAAAAACATTATTTTTGTCTTTTATGCACACTATTTTTGTATGTGATTCAACATTTCATATTCGTGACATTATGTACATGATTTGCGCAGAAACCCCGTACTATGCTCAACCTCACACCACAGCTAACTCACATTGCATTACAACCTTACAAGCCACACTCACATTAATACCTCACACACATGCTACACCCAGCTTCAAAACGCATACACAGTTCGAATCATGGAAGAAACACTTCATGTTCGAGGCATGTGGGCTGCTGAATTCATATCTTGTGCATAGATCGCCACCTAGTGTTGGGTCCGGATGATTGCACTTGTTGTCCTGGAAGAGTCTTCGAAGTATCACGAGATAGGTGACTCCTCCCCTGGACTACAGTGCGCATGGGCATCCTCTCCATCCTCAGATTGTTTTTTTCTGCCATAGGGTTCGGATGCAAACTCCTATACTCCAACTTTGGAATCAAAAAACAAAACTTTTCTAAAGGCCAAAAGGCCTTCGATTCGACGGTATTGTTCTCGCTCGGTACCTCTCTACTCGATCCAGCCTTCCATCTCCAAGCGGTCGGCGACGCGGGCCGTTGGGCCTTTTCGATGCCACGTGAGACGACCGTCGATGGAAGTATAAAAGGTGCCCACAATGCCACTCCAAGTTCCCACATACTGATAAGCACTCAATATGCAACAAGTGCCTTTCCCCAGACCATAAGGAGGAAAGCTGTCCAGCCTGCGCACAGTTTTGATCCAAGAAAACTATTCGGATCCGACGTGCCGTCAGGCAAGAAATGCAGCGAAAGGCACCAGACCCGGATAACATCTTCGATGATGACCAAGATCTACAAGAAGCGCCAGACTCGGACCTAGAGATCGTCACCGTAGAGGACTACTCTGACTCCGATGATGACATCCCTCCGAGGCAAATCGTGAGTACCCTGCCCCGACACATCTACCCCGTTAACAACGGCTCCGGTCAAGGCATCGCCAAAGGGCCTTAGCCAAGATCATTAAAAAGTTTTGCTTGCCCCGCCATCCGGCTCTGCTCGGAAACCGAAACCTTCCGAAACCCCAGGGCCCAGTAACATTGTCCCAAAGAAGGTTCCAGAGCCAAAAAAGGTCGTTGACCCAAAGGGCGTCGATCCGAAAACGGCCGCACAGCCAAAGAGCGTCGAGCCGAAAAAGACTGTCGACCCTAAGAAGGCCGTGCAGCCCAAACTTGTCGAGCCAAAAGTGGTTGTCGAACCGAACAAGGCCACACAACCAAAGGGCGCCGAACCAAAGAAGGTCGCCGACACAAGCAAGCCTTCGGCACCAAAATCCGTCGACCCGGCAAAAGGCGCCGTACTTAAGCCCGCGTCGAAGCCAGACCTACCTATCGGCCCAAAGACACCGGCTCCGAAAACACCAGTCGATCCAGAAAAGACAATCGACTCGGGAAAGGACACTCGGCCAAAAAAGCCAACTCCAGTCGAACCGGAAACGGACTCGGAAGAGGACACTCCTCCGGAGAAGCCTATGGAACACAAAAAACGCGTCGACCCGAAAGTCACGGTGGACCCCGAAAAAAGGCCCCAAGCCGAAGAAATCGGCCGCTGAACCAAAAGTCGTTGATAAACCAAAGTCGAACACTCCACCCAGGACTGTTGAGGAAGAACTCTTCCACCCATATCCCTCTGACGACCAAGCAAAAAGTTATATCAACCCAGAGACTGGTAAAGTTACCATCCTGCATGGGAAAAAGAGGCCTTTGGACTTTGAACCTCAGTCCCCTATTCCACTGAAGAAAAAGGACTTTGGGACTTCTCCTTCTAGACCCTTCATTCCTTTTCAACCTATCATGCCTACTACTCCTTTTAATCCATACACTCCTTATTCTCCTTCTCATCATGGGGACGATGAAGGTAACACAGTGGATGAGCCACAGCCCCAATATGACTTCCCACAGGACCCTGACCCACAGGAGGAACCATGGGAAGAGCCAACTGACCCTTACAACACCCATCCCATCCCTGATGTATCCTCTTATCCTACTAAGCCGTCACCTACTGATGACACCATAGTCTTCAATCAACTCATAGACAGGGCTGCACAGTTCCACAACGTGGATATGCATAACGACCCTGTTGAGGAAGACTTCTTATTTGACACCTTCCCTACTTCAGAAAAAAGTGTCCGAACACTTCCCATGTTAAAGGGAGTTCTAAAACATGCACCTGACATATTTAAGGACACAGCCAGGGCACGGGTAATCAACCCCAGAATAGAGAAAAAGTATAGGGCAGCTCCTACAGATCCTACTTACATCAAAGGACAGTTACCACTTGATTCCCTGGTAGTGGCCAACGCACGTAAAAGAGCCAACTGCCAAACCACTGGGGAGGCACCTCCCCCAGTCAAAGAGTCAAAAATACTAGAGGCATCAGGGAATAGAGTAGCAGCACAAGCCTCCACCTCGTGGAGGATCGCTAATACACAAGCCCTACTGGCTTGTTACGACAGGGCGCACTATGATCAGCTCGAAAGCCTAATGCAACACCTACCAGAGCCTTTTAAAGCACAAGCTAATGACCTCATACAGGAGGGAAAATTCATAACAAACTCCTCCATCAAATGCGTGCTTGACGCAGCAGATACTGCAGCTAGGTCAATTAACACTAGCGTCTTACTACGCACACATGCATGGCTGCGTATTTCTGGTTTTAAAAATGAGGTGCAGTCCACCATTCTTAACCAACCTGTCAATCAGGATTTTCTATTTGGCCCTGCTGTCGACACCATTTTGAATAAAATGAAAAAAGACACAGAAACCGCAAAAACAATGGGGGCATTGCAATTTCAGCAACATAGAGGCTCCTTTCGACGCTCCTCATACAGAGCAACTACACGAGGAAATACCTCGCAAACATCTGCCTCATACAAAAGTAAGCGAAACAAAAGGGGATGATGGACGGAGCGTTTGAGCAAATCAAACACTCACCCCCAGTCAACTGATCTGGGTTTAATCCATCACCATTCTTTAGTTCAATCAGCCACCCCAGTTCAGACATGGCCATATGCAAATCAGTCTGACCCTGTGCCTCATGGGAACATTCCAGCCCGAACTGGCAAGCCATGTCTTCCCTGGACCGGAAACAATCATCCTGGGACCGGTTTCTGATTCATAATCCTCATCAGCCAGGATAGCTTGACTCCAGTGGCCAAGTGAGCAAGGGACTCATGTCTGAGCATACCCTGCCAACTTAGGACGAACAAAGCCAAACAAAAGGGGATGATAGACGTAGCGTTTGTGCAAATCAAGCACTCACCCCCAGTCAACTGATCTGGGTTTAATCCATCACCATTCTCTAGCTCACTCAGCCACCCCAGTTCAGACATGGCCATATGCAAATCAGTCGGACCCTGTGCCTCATGGGAACAGTCCAGCTGGCTGACTCACTCACTGGGGGTGAGTGCTTGTAATGTCAACGCTCCGTCCATCATTTCCATTGGTTTTTCTTTGTTCGTCATACAAAAGTAACACACAAGGTTCCTTCAACAAAAACACAACCAGAGGAGGTTACAGAGGTAACAATAATAAGGGAAGAGGACGTGGAGGCAATAACACCAGAGCCTCCACTGCCACAAAACAGTGACTTCATTACGCTACCTCCAGACCTTCTAACACCGGTCGGAGGCAGACTCCAACAGTTCCTACCTGTCTGGAACGCAATTACCACGGACAGGTGGGTGAGAGAAATTATCCAGTTTGGTTATTGCCTAGAACTGACTTCTACACCACCAAACATACCACCCAGACATCGTCCTATGTCCACGGAACACATCACCCTGGTACAACAAGAGGTGAAATGCATGCTGGAAAAGGGGGCCATAGAGCCAGTCCCTTTCCAACACCAAGGGACAGGATTATACTCCCTATACTTCCTTATTCCCAAGTAGGACGGTTCCCTCAGACCAATATTGAACCTCCGACCCCTAAATCAATATATACTATCGGAGCACTTCCATATGATCACACTACAACAAGTGCTCCCGTTGCTACAAGGAGATTTCCTAGCAACACTGGACCTCAAAGATGCGTATTTTCACATACCCATCTATCCAGCCCACAGAAAATACCTCAGGTTCACAATAGAAGGTCAACACTACCAATTCAAGGTTTTGCCCTTCGGGGTTACCACGGCTCCAAGAGTGTTTACAAAATGCTTAGCGACAGTGGTTGCACATCTCAGAAGACAAGATGTCCATGTGTACCCTTATCTGGACGATTGGCTAATACAAGCAAAATCGTACCAACAGTGTGCAGCACACACGTCTCAAACAATTCAGTTGCTACACAGCCTAGGCTTTTTAACCAACTACACAAAATCGCATCTGCAACCGTCCCACACACAGCAATACATGGGAGCCACTGTAAACACCTCAGTGGCAAAGGCATATCCAAACTCTGCAGGGATAGCCAGTATGCAGATACTCATTCGCAAATTCCAGCCACAACACTCTCTACCAGCTCGAGTCTTTATGCAGCTCATAGGCATGATGGCCTCCTGCATATTCATTGTCCCCCATGCCAGACTTCAAATGCGCCCAATACAGGAATGCCTAGCACGGCAATGGAACCAGGCTCAAGGACAACTAAAAGACCTAGTGTTGGTAGACAGTCGCGCTCACAACTCTCTGCAGTGGTGGAACCCACAAAACCTTTCCAAGGGGCGACTGTTCCAAGAGCCGGTTCCACAACTAGTACTAACAACGGACGCATCACTGACAGGCTGTGGAGCCCATCTCCTTCAATACACAGTACAAGGGCTCTGGACAACCAAACAGAAAAAGCTGCATATCAACCAACTAGAATTGCTAGCAATATTCCCAGCCCTAAAAGCATTTCAGAAAGTCTTGTGCAACAAGACGGTGTTGATCCAGACGGACAACATGACCGCAATGTACTATATCCAGAATCAGGGAGGAACGCACTCTCCACAGCTGTCCCATCTGGCACAAAGCATATGGAAGTGGGCGATTCTCCCCCAAAAATTTCTCTTAGCAGAACACCTTCCAGGGAAGGACAATCAGATTGCCGACCTGCTCAGCAGGCACAGCCAACAACTACACGAATGGTAGATTCACCCCCAGGTTCTCAAGCCATTCTTCAAAGAGTGGGGTCACCCAGAAATAGACCTGTTTGCCACAAAAGAAAACTCCAAATGCCAGTACTTTGCCGCCAGATTCCCACATCCGTTGTCACAGGGCAATGCGATATGGATGAACTGGTCAGGCAGATTTGCGTACGCTTTTCCCCCAGCACCGCTGATCCCGCTGGTGGCACGCAAACTGCGGCAACACTCACTCACGCTAATCCTAGTTGCTCCAACATGGGCGAGACAAACGTGGTACACAACGTTCCTGGAACTTTCAGTAGTTCCTCATCAAAGACTCTGCCTTGCACCCCATCTTCTAACTCAGAACCATGGAGAAATCAGACACCCAGATCCCAATGAGATGAACCTAGCGATCTGGCTCCTGAGGTCTTAGAGTTTGGATACCTTAACTTGCCCCCAGATTGCATGAACATCATTAGGGAGGCAAGACGACCAACCACACGAGCGTGCTATGTAGCTAAATGGAAGAGATTTGTTATTTACTGCAACAATAACCAAATCAACCCTTTAGACGCTTCCATACAAAACATTATATGTTACCTGCTGCATCTACAAAGATGTAACTTAGCATACTCTTCTATACGACTACACCTCGCTGCTATAGCAGCATACCTTCAAAACAGGCAACACCTTTCACTGTTTAGAGTACCAGCAATCAAAGCCTTCATGGAGGGTTTATAAAGGGTGATCCCTCCAAGGCACCCCCATTCCCCAGTCTGGAATCTAAATATAGTACTTACCAGACTTATGGGCCCTCCTTTCGAACCTCTACACTCATGCGAACTACAATTCTTAACGTGGAAGGTTGCATTCTTGGTTGCCATTACCTCACTCAGAAGAGTGAGCGAATTACAAGCACTAACAATTCAAGAACCTTTCATGCAGGTACATGCCAACAGGGTGGTTCTTAGAACCAACCCTAAGTTCATGCCTAAGGTTGTATCCAATTTCCATATCAATCAATCAATAGAACTGCCAGTTTTCTTTCAAAATTGAGAGTCAGTAGCTGAGAGAGCCCTACACACATTAGATGTAAAAAGAGCTCTACTTTATTATGTGGACAGAACTAAATCATTTAGAAAAACAAAATAACTATTTGTTGCTTTTGCACCACAACACAAAGGAAATCCTATTTCGAAGTCAGGAATAGCCAGGTGGATAGTTAAATGCATTCAAATATTTTATCAAAAGGCAAAACACACTTTAACCGTCCCCCCAAGAGCACACTCTATAAGCAGAATGGGGACATCCATGGCTTTCCTAGGAAATATTCCTCTTGAAGATATCTGTAAGGCAGCCACATGGACCACCATACACACTTTCACAAAACACTACTGTGTAGACGTGCAGGCAAAACAGAAAGCTGCAGTAGGCCAGGCTGTCCTCAAAACTTTTTTTCAAACTGCTGCAGCTGGCACAGGTAGCCACCGCTAGAGGAGATACTGCTATACAGTCTATGCACAGATATGAATTCAGCAGCCCACATGCCTCGAACGGAATATGCTACTTACCAGTATGCATCTGTTCTTGGCATGTAGGGCTGCTGACATTCATATCGCCCGCCCTCCTCCCCGGTGCCTGTCGGAGCTGCAGCATTATCTCTTGCATGGCCATCTCTTTCTTTACTATATCCATCTCTGCGACAATGGCGAAAAACAATCTGAGGATGGAGAAGATGCCCATGCGCACTGTAGTCCAGGGGAGGAGTCACTTATCTCGTGATACTTCGAAGACTCTTCCAAGACAACAAAGTGCAATCATCCGAACCCAACACTAGGCAGCGATCTATGCACAGATATGAATGCCAGCAGCCCTGCATGCCAAGAACAGATGCATACTGGTAAGTAGCATATTCCTTTTAGGACATACTCATCAATTATCCGTTATTCCTCATTTATTATTTCCTGAATAACTCATCGACCACCCTCATCAGACATTCATCCACCCTCATCCCTCAACCACCATCTGTCTGCCATCATTCCTCAGAATATCCTCTCAGTTGAAGGGGAATTTTATGCACAACTGTTCTGTCTGTAGGTAAAAACACACGACTACCTAACCAAGAGGCAAAAACATACGACTTCCCCTTCGGCATCTGGAAACATATCTACTCCTCTGCTGCTCCCCACTCTCCGCCCCCTCTCAGTGTGTGAAACTCTCAACTGCATACTTTACAACCATAATGTAAACACTCGACTCTCTCAGCATGATGTAATCCACCTAAGTGTATCTTCATTTTTCCCTGTATTTTGTATTTTTTCGTAGCCATGGTGGGCGAATTAAGCTCAAAACAAACTTCCAAGAAGTCGAAATTAAATTGAATCTTTAAAAGTAAGAAAAAAAGTTCCATGAACCAAACAAAATGTCTGAGATCCAAATTCTTAGTCGCTGCTAGGTGGCAGAAATGTACTATTATTGACTCTGGGACTGCTAGCTAACGATTATCGTAAGAAAACCTAAGCTGGCAGGCATAACCATGTATCCGTCTATATGTATCTATCGTTTCCATCTGTCGGCCTATCAAGCTGCTTGTGTACCTCTTTTTGGGACCGATGTTAGGTGGACTGTGTACGTTTGTTTTTATTTTGTGTAACTCAGAGAAATAATACTGATGTGACGGTACTCCACAGACTACTGTGATGTCCAGCCCTCCTGCACCCCTTCCCCTCCTTCTGCAGAACTTTCCTGTGGGCTCACTAATGAACACATTGATTTTACACACATTTGTGCCACTAGAGCGTTGCAGACACACATTACATACAAAATTAGACCTAACATGTTCTCATTACTACTACTGGGAAGGAAAACAAGCGCGGCCCCATGACTGCGAAAGTTAAAGTGACTCACATCGTTTACCTTACCGGAGCGAGCAGCGGCAGGCGCTTACTGGATGCCTGTAGACGCCGACAACACCATTCAAAGGGGTTTCAGTGGAGCGCGGCCGGAAGTACATGTACAGCGTTTACCTTGAGGTAGCGAGCAGCAGCAGGCATGATAATTGCAAACAGATGGCGACGCTGCCCGCTCCCGCAATGTAAACGCTGCACATGCACAAGTACTCAATGGAAACAATGCAGTACATGCTCGAGTTTCCAAAAACGTACGGGGTGATTCCGAGAGGTCACTCCAAAGCAACGATTGCGCGCTGCGTAGGTGAGACCTAAAATGTGATCTTTAAAGTAGTTCTAGCCACGATTCATATATGGAAGAGGTTGGTGAAAATGTTCAACATCACTAAATGCAATCAGTGTGCACCACTTTGGCCCACAGGGCTGCGCCCAGAAGTCTTCCTTGAAATCCACCTTAAATCTTGGGAACAGACAGGAACTGTTGGGAATAGTCTCACTGACACATTTTCTCAGCTGCAGGAGAAGTATAATCTTACCTAGGATACCTTTTTTTAAATACTTGTAGATTAGTATTTGTTTTAGTCGCCGAAACGAGACCCAGATTTCAGTAGCATGCGTACACCTATTAGAGATCCTTCCATACCTGAAAGAAACTAAGAAAAGTCACCTGTATGAGGCTTCTACTGGTTCAGATCATGGCAATTTGCATTTAATTAACTGGTATACTAGAGTTGGGGGCTAGGACTACACGCCTCAGGAGTGATCGCGGCTCTAGCTGCCAACTCAAGACCTACCACAGCCTTTCTGCACCCAGAGGCACATACTTAGCTGGGCTTGCCTCCCGCTGCGCAGGACGCTGTTCATTGTTTGCCTGGAGGTGTGGGCTAGCACTACACCCCCCAGGAGTGATGACTGCACCAGCCGCCAACGCAAGACTTGCCACAGCCGTTCTGCGCCTGGAGGCGCATACTTAGCCAGGCTTGCTCCCGCTGAGCAGGACATGTCGGGCGAAGACTGGGCCTGTCTTTGCCTGTCATCGCCAGGAGGAGGCTAGGCTGGGCCCCCTTGTGGAGCTGCAAGAGGAATCCAGAAGCCTGAGGCCCAGGGGTGAGTCTCCCATCCACTACTCTTATTATTTCAAAGCTTAGCATCTTTTGCATCCTGTTCTTTGGGCAAGTTGGACCTGAATTCGACCTTGAACTTCGTTTTATTCTCTGGTTCTTGCCTCCTAACCAAAACAGACAGACAGACAGACAGGTCCATAATGGGAAAGCGCAAAAACCCAGGACTCGTGAGCCAAGTAATTAACCAACAGTACCACCTTGGACTCTTTTTTTTTTTGGCAAGAGCAGAGAGGGTCCTCACTACCGAAATCGGCCTGGCCGAACGCAGGCTATCACTGGGGGGGGGGTATCTGGTCTGTCTCCTGGGGGGGCCGCAGCTTGCTCCACAAGATCATTCAGCACCCTAGCCTAATAAAATCCTTTCCTGCTTGCCTTCTGTGGCACAACCCTGTTATGGTAACCCCTAATAACAATCTATCCTCCCGCAGCCCAAAAGGAAGAGGCAAACCAAACAGCTGCCTGCGGTGAGGGGCCCAAAGGGACTTTCAAATGCATCTACTACCCAGCCCAGAGCCAACTGTCCGGTCCCATTGAGTCTTGCTGCTGTAGACTGGGCAGATTTGTTTGTCAAGCTCAAAGACGCGATCCAGTTAAGCATTGCCCCTCTGATCGAAAGAATACCCTCACTGGAGAGAGACTCAAGTTGCAGATGGGGCGGCTATTTCCACTTCCAACGCCCACCTGCTGCTCCCTCAGCCTTTGGCTCCTCCAGCCATACTAGGTGGAAGAAAGCCCGCTGCAGCGGATGGATACCAGAGGGCTCGGGTGGGTCATTCCGTGCCTGGGGAGGCGGCGGGCAGGCTTGTTACGCCAGGTGTACAGCTCCCATGTTTAAATCTGCCGCCGGACTGTTGTCCTTACACAGCCATCCTGGCAGGGGTCCCAAGTTTAAATGCTAATGATTCAGAACATTCTGGGCAATTGAAAAACAAAGTATGCAATTGGCTGGAAAACAATGTTGGTTTTAAGTATAAGGATTATGATGACATCTTGTTTGTCAGGAGGATGGGGTGGGTTGGACCGATGCATAGGTTTTTAGAGGGTGATTGTGTTGTAAGTCACCTGACTTGGCCAAGCGACTGCGCCACAACTCTGTATCATTGACCATCAAGGAAGCCTGTATCAACGTCCTCATGCTTGTTTTTTTTTCTACTAGTTCTTCCAGCCCCACCCCCTCCCACGGACAGTAGGATCCACCGTTCCTTTAGGCTCCCAGCCTTCTCCCCTGGACAAATAGCTATTCCTGTAATAGATTTGACCCCTTAAGTACCAGCCACTATAGTCTCTGAAGAGGAATCGGCAGAACCCCACCTGTTACAGACCAATTTCTTAGTTATGCTCAGTAGTAAAGGTGGTTGGGCGTATTGTCCTTCAGCGAGTTGAAGTCTGGGCTCGGGATAAAGACAATATCTGCCCTGTCCAATAAGGATTCAGGGAAGGGATGGAACAATGCCTGAACCTCAACCTTATTATAGGGAAATGTTTTGTGGCGAAGCAGGGATCCATTTTCCTTGCATTCATGGACCTCGGTAGCGCTTTCGATTGGGTGAACAGGTCCAAGTTCTGGGAAATTCTTAGGGAGCTGGGACTGTCTGCCACAATGTTAACTTTCTTAGAGCTTTGCATATGGATGTAAATGCACGTGTGGATACAGCACAGCCGGGGAAACTACTGAATCGTTTAGCCTACCGCAAGAGCCCATACTGCCCCTGTTGCAAATACACAGGGGCAGATCTACAAGAAAGTGCTGCTGTGCGGCAGCAAAAGCCCTTTGGCTGCTCCACGCTGCAGCACTTTCAGACCAAAGGAATGAGACATTTGTACAATGATATGTCGCATTCCTGTACTCTCCCCTGTGCTGGTGCACAAACAGCTGCCCTGCACTGGCAGAGGCAGCCTGGCACAATGGCTCAAGGATGCCTGCGCCATGGGGTGGATTTTGTGCAGAAAGGTGCCCCTTCCTGCACAAAAACAATCACTACAGGCATTTTCCTCTTTCAGTGCCTGCTGTAGAATGCAGCACACATTGTAAGAGGAAAAAATTAGGAGAAATTAAAAATGTATCCTCGTTGCGCCTGGCTACGGTAACCCTAGGGTGGCGCAGCATTCAGACGCATTTCCAGATTTACGATTTCTCGTAAATCTATAAATGTGTCTGGTTCCATGGGTGTTGCTTGGGAACGACCACAGCAACACCCGTGGAAAGCTCCTTTCACGCAAAGTGCTGCGTGTAAAGGGGCCGTATTTACAAGGACAGGAAAAGCCACGAAGGGTGGCTTTTCCTGTCCTTGTAAATATGGGGCAGAAAAATGCGCTGCCAGTGCGTCACAAAAAGTGGCGTACTAGCAGCGCAAGGGGCTTGTAAATCTGCCCCACAGAATGAAGTGTTTCCCAGTCCAGACTTACGGAGCTGCGATCTGGGGGTACCATAAGGGCAAGGGAATCCAGGTGGCAGAGGACCGATTCTGTAGGAAACTCCTGGGGGTGGGTCCAAACAGTTCCTCGTTTGTCACCCACCAGGAATTGGGTTTAAACTTTGTGGAGGACCAGGTTAAACTGGCTCCTTTGTTACTATGGATGTCTGTCTGGGCTAATGAGAGTCTGTGGTTTAACAGGAGTGTGATTGAGGACTGTATGGAATGCATGTGTGGCCAAAAGATATCGTGGATAAACTATATAAAATCGGTTGCCCGCTCCCTCGATTGCATGGATATCTTCAATAGGCCACATCTCCTCAAAAAGGGCGATCTCAGTCACAAAATGGAATTATTTTAAAATAAGGCCAAAGAGGAAAGGGAAGCTCGGGCGCTGACGAAAAACTCCATTAGATCTTTCCTTTTGCTGAAATCTATTAGTGGCCTAAAAAACTATCCGTATGATGATTTGCTTCCCTCCGGGTTAGTTTGATTCCCATTCCCCTTTTATTTTATCCTTTGGATGACCGTTCCCCCCCAGACCCTAATGCACTTGGTCTTATTTTGTAAATATTATGAATTTCTACGCAGAAGATATTTATTACCACTTTTAAAAGAGCGGGGTTTCACTCAATTCCGACCTGCTTTCCTATTCTTACAGTTACTACCGATGAGGCGGTGATGACGGTAGTCATCAGCTATTTGAAAGGCGCCTTACACTGGAACAAAATAGAGGGCCTGATTCACAAAACTAACTTAAGACAAAATCCTAAACTTACTACTTTTGGTATTCACAGAAGTTAGGATTTTGACTTAAGTTTGTCTTAAGACAGACTTAAGACAAAATCCTAACTTAAGTCTGTCTTAAGACAAACTTAAGACAAAATCCTAACTTCTGTCAATACCAAAAGTAGTAAGTTTAGGATTTTGTCTTAAGTTAGTTCTGTGAATCGGGCCCAATGTGTGCCTAGTAACAACAATGCATACGTGCGCAGGGACTTGATCTTAAATGGACTTTCCATATTCATGATTTTTTCAATTGGATGAACTTCTCTGGCTTGTTTCATAATGGGTTTTAACGTTTTATGTGTTCCTTTTTAGGTCTCGCCTGGAAATCGCATCCGAAGGATGCGTCCAGGCTGGAGACTTAAAGCTGCCTGACACGGGGGAATGAGGGACAAGAAACTGTGACGAGCTTATCCTTGGCTGGATTGAGCTGCGTGCACGAGCTTTTTGCCTTCAGTTTCTTTTACAATGTTACAATGTTTCTTTCTTTGTGTGGGCATGCCTTCACTTTCGTTTCCTGTCTTAGACCCGGCCGCATGTTTGTTTCCACTGTTCGGTTTTACTATGGGCATTCTAACGAACACGAAATAAATAGATCACAGCCACACCTCCACCCCCCAAGGCCCCCCCCCCCGGCGCTGCCGCGTGTTTGTTTCCACTGTTCGGTTTTACTATGGGCATTCTCACGAACACGAAATGAATAGATCACAGCCACACCTCCTCCCTCCCCCCCCCCCCCGCCCCCCGCCGCCGCGTGTTTGTTTCCACTGTTCGGTTTTATTATGGGCATTCTCACGAACACGAAATAAATAGATCACAGCCATACCTACTCTCCCCCCCCCCCCCCCCGCCGCCGCCACCGCCACCGCCACTAACACACACACAGAGAGCAGGCTGTTCACAACACATGCACACGCAGGCAGACACGAGCGCACACATACAGACACACACTACACCTCCCCAGCCCCCCCGCCGCCGCTCACACACGAGAGTACACGCACAGACAATCCCCCCCCCGCCCCCCCATACACACACGCGCGCACGCACACACTGCATACATACACGCTCCCCCCCCCACCTCACCAGAGACACACGCGCGCGCGCGCACACATCCCCCTCACACCCCACTCACCAGGTTCTTCTTGCGTGTCCCTCGGCAGCCAGCGGGTCATTCCGGTTGACAGGCGGGGGCCGCGGGGCTCTCCACGAGCACGGGAGCCCGCTAGCTAACACGGCAATCCTCCGGCGGGCACAGGAGCGCCTGCTTCCTGTTTTTGTCCGGCCCCGCCCCCGTCCCAACAAAGGTTGCCTGGCTTCCTGTTGAAGCCGGGCTGTGGCGGTGAGTTTGCTTATTTTCTCATTGCGGACCTTTAATTTGAGGATGCAACGCGGGCCTGACACTGGCACTCATGAGATCCCTTCTGACTTTGCGGAAGCCTGCTCTCATGCCAGGCGTTTCCCTGTGTTTGTCACAGTACGTCCTGTTCTCTGGGGCGAATGCCAATATTTTATATTACCGGAAGGTGCAGCGAGCGAAGCGAAATCTAAGCCAGGTCTCTTGGCAAAACCGCAGTTTTCTCTTCGGTCTGATGCCTTCTTAATGTGTTGGGTTTCATAAGTCAAAATAATGATGTTTCCTTGCAGGGGGGCGTGTCTTCGTCGATCGTGATAGTCGGTGCTCACTGTACGTGGTGTTATTTCCTCTGCGACATCCCTCAACGCTCTGGGTCAGGTTCTTTCTGCTTTTAAATGTGTGTCTACCTGAGTTGAAGCATACTTTTTGCCCCACCGCATCTCGGTCATTTGCGCAACATCACTGTAGATCACGTGCTTGCTGCACTTTTAAAACAATGACCCAAAGAAGGCCTCCCCCGAAGACAAGACGCTCCTGAAGAACAGCTGCTTCACAGAAAGGTGGTGCAGTCATGGCATTGTGCCTGCTGTAAGAATCGAGCGCCCTCATTCAAAATAAACCATTTCATGTCCAAAAAGACATCATCTCATAAAACACTAACCCCATTACATGTAGGACAAGGCCGCACATGCTTTTATCTCTATGATAGCCGCAACATATTCCTACATGCATTATATCTAATTTTTTTGCTGCGTGCGGTTTTCGGCATGTCTGGTGAATAACCACTACACGCATTCGTACATCTAAAGGCAGGCGCATGTATGACTCTTACACTACTGGGCCCACACAAACAAACATGTACACATTTTACGGGTGTGTTGTGCGCACTAGCATTGAATGCCCTCCACTGACAAGCGGGGATGGGGGCGGCCGGGCCTGGGGGTAGGGAGCGGACACGACACGCAGAGCCCCCTCTGCAGACGCGCATGCATATGAACCTGCCTGTAACAAAGTTAGCGCGGAAAGGTCTAGTGCTCACATGACCGGGGTCCCGCGCCAGGCACCCGGACTGGTGTGCAGCAGCAGGCAGCGCCCGCAGGCAGCAGAGGCTAACTGGGAGGCTGTGATGAAAGGCGCGAGCCTGCCTCTGACACAGGTGTGGTGTCTGTGCACATTAAGGCTGCCTGCACGTAGAGGCCTCTGATTGAATTATGGGATCGGTGCTTGATACCCAAAAGCCGCGGATTCAGCAGCCAGCGAGGGGAGCTGCTGGGGGGCCTCCCTCCCCTCTGCTTATGGCTGCATTATTTTACCTCGTTAATTGTCAACGTTGCCTTTCGCAGATCTTGGACAGACTCTTTGTTTTGCAGATGTGTGTATACCTCTCACTGTTTCACTCTTGCTGGTAGCGAGTGTGCCTAGCGCAGCACGTCATATATTCAGAGCAGGTCCGATTCTTTATCATTATTTGATAGTGCGCGTGGTCCGGCGCGCAGAAAGAGCAGCTGCAGTGGGCATGATATTGAGAAACCCTTTCTTAAGTAGCACTCACCAGTTTCCGTGTGATTATTCAGAAGTGGGTTTCGCATTTTCCTCGAATTACGTTAAAATGAAACTTGTGCTCCCAAAATTGTTTCTAGGGATGGCATGTCTGTAGCCACACTGCACCCTCACACACCGCACCCTCACACACCGTACCCTCACACACCGTAACCTTACACACACTGCACCCTCACACACACTGCACCCTCAGACACTGCACCCTCACAGACACTGCATCCTTGCACACACTGTTCCCTCACGCACACACTGCACCCTCACACACACACTGCACCTTCACACACCGCAGCCTCACATACCGCACCCTCACACACCGCACCCTCACACACACTGAACCCTCACACAGTGCGCACTCACACACAACACACCGCACCCACACACACACGCGCACACACACACCGCACACACACACACCGCACACACACACACCGCACACACACACACCGCACCCACACACACACTACCCCCTCACAACCCACACCCTCACACCTCACACCCCGCACCCTCACACACCGCACCCTCACACACCGCACCCGCATACACACACTGCACCCGCACACACCGCACCCGCACACACACACTGCACCCGCACACACACACTGCACCCGCACACACACACTGCACCTGCACACACACTGCACCCGCACATACATTGCACCCGCACACACACTGCACCCTCACAACCCACACCCTCACACCCCACACCCTCACACCCGCACCCTCACACACCGCACCCTCACACACCGCACTCTCACACACCGTAACCTTACACACACTGCACCCTCACTCTACTCCCAAACCCTCTACACTCCATGTTGTTTATTTTTGCGTGTGTACGTGCCGCTCCTCAGATCCGTCCTTTACACAGCGTATCCCATGCGTGTCCAAAAAACACAACCCGAAAAATGGCCCGCTCCCGTGGGACCTCTGGGACAGCAAGACAAAGCAGCAGCTGTTTGGCAACATGTCTCACCCCAAAACAGCAACTGTGATGTGACTGCATTCCACTGAATATGCAGATCTCATTCTGTGGCGGGGAAACAAAAGGTTCGGCTTCCCAGAAGGCTGTGACAGCCACGGCATCGATGTGGACAAGAAATGCCAGGCTTTTGGCATGCCACGTGGGGAACGGAAATATTCTAAAGTGTTGTATTCATCGCTTTATAATATACTGAATCGATAGTATGAGCCGGCACTATATCACTTAAAATCGCATTATATCATAATAGAAATGTGAGTGCAGAGTGACAGTGAGTGCAGAGTGACAGTGAGTGCAGAGTGCGTGCAGAGTGACAGTGAGTGCAGAGTGCGTGCAGAGTGACAGTGCGTGCAGAGTGACAGTGCGTGCAGAGTGACAGTGCGTGCAGAGTGACAGTGAGTGCAGAGTGAGTGCAGAGTGACAGTGAGTGCAGAGTGACAGTGACAGTGAGTGCAGAGTGACAGTGAGTGCAGAGTGACAGTGAGTGCAGAGGGACAGTGAGTGCAGAGTGACAGTGAGTGCAGAGTGACAGTGAGTGCAGAGTGAATGCAGAGTGACAGTGAGTGCAGAGTGACAGTGAGTGCAGAGTGACAGTGAGTGCAGAGTGACAGTGAGTGCAGAAACAGTGAGTGCAGAGTGCGTGCAGAGTGACAGTGAGTGCAGAGTGCGTGCAGAGTGACAGTGAGTGCAGAGTGACAGTGAGTGCAGAGTGACAGTGAGTGCAGAGTGCGTGCAGAGTGACAGTGAGTGCAGAGTGACAGTGAGTGCAGAGTGACAGTGAGTGCAGAGTGAGTGCAGAGTGAGTGCAGAGTGACAGTGAGTGCAGAGTGACAGTGAGTGCAGAGTGACAGTGAGTGCAGAGTGACAGTGAGTGCAGAGTGACAGTGAGTGCAGAGTGACAGTGAGTGCAGAGTGCGTGCAGAGTGACAGTGAGTGCAGAGTCCGTGCAGAGTGACAGTGAGTGCAGAGTGCGTGCAGAGTAACAGTGAGTGCAGAGTGACAGTGAGTGCAGAGTGACAGTGAGTGCAGAGTGACAGTGAGTGCAGAGTGACAGTGAGTACAGTCACTCAGCACCACCACATTATCACTCAGAACCACCACAGCATCACTCAGAACCACCACAGCACCACTCAGCACCACCACAGCATCACTCAGCACCACCACAGCACCACCACAGCACCACCACAGCATCACTCAGCACCACCACAGCATCACTCAGCATCACCACAGCCCCATTCAGCACCACCACATCATCACTCAGCACCACCACAGCACAAATATGTTCTCTCAATGTTTCAAGCTTTATTACAAATGTCACAAAAAGATGTTAATATTTCACTTCTGTTCTTGGATTTCGTTACAATAAAATACACTGAACATAATCTTCACAAAAGTTATTTACAAAAGTTTAAGCTATTGCCATTATAAATTACAATCACTTTTATTAAGTATTAAAAAAAATTAAAAGCCATTGTTATTTGTAATATCAATACATCTAAGTCACGTAAATACAAATGTTGCATTACAAATGCTATAGGTGTCACATTTGCAAAAGTTATAACTATTGGCATTGTAAATGACAAAGCTATTAATTTAGCTATTTTCAAAACCAACACATAAATGAACATTTGGTGAATTTCCATTAAAATATTTGACTTTTTTACTAAGATATTATTATACTCTTTTATGCAAACAAAATTTAGATACTGCATAAATAACTTTAATAAAACATATTTTATATGTAGCTTTTTATGTAAAAAAATAACTATAGCACAAAGCAAAAAACAATTGCCATTTACAATGCTAATAGCTCAAATTTAAATAATGCGAGACCTATTGCATTGCAAATGCTTGTTAACATGTGCGCTTATCTTCTATGATTATAAAGTATAATCAAATAAAGATTAATATCAATCAATCAACTGGTGTCCTAGAGTGAACCAGGGTGAAGGTGAGATACCATCTAAAAGATCTTTAAAGACGGACATAATCACCCTTAACCCCTTCGATGCTGGTGACGGCTGGGAGCCGTCATGGCACACAGTGCTCGTGTGCTGATGACGGCTCCCAGCTGTCATGACCACGCCCGCAATCGGAATGTGCCGCACAGGAGCATAATTCCCGCCGCGGGCAAGGGGTTAAGGTGGCTACATTGAGGATGCAACTTTTCAAAACCATTTCTAATCTTGATTATACCCCAACCAAATTGCATGCGTGAGGAAGGAAGCCAGACTCGGATGTGGCACTGAACAGAGACATATCGTGCAAGTGCTTGCTACATGTAAGGAGCTTTATGACTATTGGAAAAAGACTGCCGGATTCCTTGGTAAGGTATCTCCACTCACAGGTTTCTCTTAGTCCAGAAGTCATTTCGCTTGTCCAGGATAAATTGTCTCTCTCAACCCAGGACACATTCAAATTTTGTAGCAATGGCGAATGCCAGAATCGGCACCACACCTGACTGGATGAGACAGGCGCTGCCGTTTCATTAATGGTTGCATGGATATATATCTATTATCTGGAATTCGCCCTAAATCAATGTAAAGGGAAAAAGCTAAGAGATTGGATATGCACATACGGGGTCCTTTCTATCCAGACTAGATCAATCCCAAGTTCATTAATAGTGACTAAATGATCACTCTTTGTAGATTGTTCTTTTTACGTACACCATTTGTCCATATCTTTTTTTTTTGTTGCAGATTTATATAGCGCAAACTCAACCCGAAGGTATCCGAGGATTTACATGAGCACCAGTTGCGTTACAGATGGACACACTTATCTTTTTGGTTAGGCACGGGGAGATTAAGTGATATGCCCAGAATCACAGGATCTGGAGCGTCCTTGTCTAGACTCAAGCCTGGGTTCCCAGCTTCGAGGTCGACTGCTTTAGCCGTTAGGCTACATCCTCTCCCTACCGTATGTATGAAAAGTATTTAGCAGGCAGAAGTTTCTTTGGAGATTTGCCCAGTTTTTGAGATATATGTATCATTGACATCCTCATATGCATATGTACTACATTTGGCAAAGCCATTATGATCCGGATTCTGTTTTCTGCCCTTCGCATTTGTATTCCCCGAACAAAATAAAAAAAGCCTTGCCCCCTCTTTCCTCCAGCATTGCAGCCACATCTTTAATGCGTAGGCCACAAAGCACATTTAATAAAGATATTCTAGAAAAACAAATGCAACTCTGACCAACAAACCCCCCCCACCCACCCCCCGCTTCATGTGGCCCATTCATCTGCTCACCTGCTACCAAAATCACCTCTCCACCGAACATTTAAGCCCCAGCTCCTTTGAATACCCCTCCTACAGTCAATGTACAACGGTACCAAAAGCATCATCAGGAGTCAAGCATGAAACCCTAAACTTTAAAAAAACTATTTGCAGCATTCCCAACTCAACACTAGTTGGCAGAAGTGAGCAAAGCAAGTGCATTTACGACCATATCAGCTGCAAAGTGAGAGTTACTGGTAAGAAGCATTTTCCTTTTCCTTGTACGGGACGAAGAAGAGCTCGATTGGCATTATCCAATATTACACTCAATAAAGGCACACGTCCCATGTAGTTTAGGATGTGAAAAGGCATTCTGTTGATTCGGGTCAACGAGCAGTCCTCTTAGGACTAATGAGGAAGATCTGACGAACAGCCAACGTGCTGAATGTGTCTCTTGATGCCTTATTGAATCTAGGAGATCCAGTATTAGTTAAAATACTGCTTTAAGGTTGTTCTTTTAGAATACATAGACGCAAGTGAATATGCCCATGTTCCATTGATGGTTTGGAACTGCTATTTTTTGTTTATTTATTTTAAGAGACTGCAACTCTTTTGAACCAACCATTGTAGAATTAAAGCCCTTGACAATTCTGGCTCAGTTCACAGACCTTTCTTTGATAAGTGGGTGCAACTTCACCATGGAAACGCAGTAGTATATAAAGAGAAACATCACACCTACTCTGTAAAGTCTTTGTGACTAGGGCACCCGTGGTGGCACGGTGAGTGTGCAGAAGCAGTTTATTCTACTGCACCCTAGCGGAAAGATCTTGCATAATTTGAAATAATCCCTTTGCTTCAGGGGAGCCAGATCTGTTGCATCCACAGAAAGCGGCCGGTTCGCTCTTCTTCCAGGTCTTTGGTGCTGGAAGAGAGGCGACTACTGCTGTTCCCGAGCAGGCCGAGATCTGGCCTGTGTTTTTCCAATACAGGTATGAACAAGCTGCAAGCCAAGTCTCTAACCCTTGAACCACATCATAGCTTTTCTTTAGCCCAGAGCCAACTGAGTTTCAAGAACTCCACTTCAGTATTCATCATATAGATATATTTCGCTGGAGACATCGAGAAGTCCATAAAAGGATCACTGAAGAGCTTCTGCTGCACTTGAGGAGTCAGACATCATGGGGAATAACAACTGCCTTTGTTGGAGGGACAGCTGTTATTGCCATACTTAGGGTGTGATGTGGAGTGCCCAAACCCTCCTTGATTTTTGATTGCTCTATTAGCTCACTCATGTAAGGAAGATCACCCACTGGAGATTTAAGAAGTCGATATGTTTGTTGTTCCCAAGACCTATCCATCTGATATTGCACTTGGGGGGTGTAGCTGGTGTTGTATGTCCACATACGTGGCTTAAAGCCGCGGGCGTGCACCAGCGCTGTAGATGAGGTTTTAACCTTTACTTCAGCTGACTAATAGCTGATTGCTTTTAAACAATTTACTTTGCTTTTATATTTTGTGTTGTGCTATTCTGCGCCCGCTCCACTCATTGACTTGGCAACTTACCTACCTTATCCTGTTCGCTCTCGACCCCGGTCCGCCCCGGCAGTGTGCCGTTTGCGCGGAGGGTCCCTGCACGAGCGCCACTTCCGGTACTGCACCACTTCCGCCCTGCCTCTCCACCGTGCAGATGAGCGGTCTAGTGGTTCACGTCACTCAGTATAAATGGCGACCTGGAGGAAGCGCAGCGGATGAGCGCAGCGGGAGCGCCGACTTCGCGCCGAAGTCGCACACAAGTCAAGCCCGTCTGCGCCCGTCCGCGGCCCGGGGCCATGCATGCTGCCTATCGTACTACTTACTCCTCTTATGAACTCCGCTCCTTACATTCCTGCGCCCCTCATGCTCCTTACATAGTTGCTATCGCTCAGAAATACGGCATACTGTCCTCCGTCCCTTCTGATATTCCCCAGGCTCCTTTCCCTGTCACCTCCTCCCTTAACTCTGCCGCCCCCACATCTATCAAGCCCTACTCCTCTGTTACTCATCCTATCTCAATAGTTTATCTTAACACCCGCTCCCTCCCGAAACATCAACTTGATGTATTTCAACTCCTGGAGAGTGGCAATATTGACATCTTGCTCCTCGCAGAAACCTGGCTCCATGCGGACTCTTATCCCGACATCTTGGCCGCTATACCCTCGGGTTACTATATCCTTCATTCGAACAGGACTTCTGGTAGACCTGGCGGTGGAGTTGCTGCCATTATCCGCACTAACCTACAATTCACTTCCCTAACAACCACCCCTATACTAAACTCCGACATCCTTACGCTGAAACTTACATCTCCTAAGCACTCTTTCATTTGTGTTTTAGTGTATCGCCCCCCCGTTCATATGCCCTCCTTCCCATCCGTGTTTGGCGATTTCATTTCGCAGATGGCCATTAATTCCGCCAGGGTTTTGATCATTGGCGACTTCAATTATTGGCCACTAGACCCCCATGAATCCTCTTCTTCTTTTGAATTCTCGGGCCTGTTACTTGGCCTTAATTTTTCACAACATATCCCTGTTGCAACCCACAACAAGGGCCATACCTTGGACCAGGTATGGACCACCAACCTGGATATCTCCCCCCCCATTGGTTTATCCCTGCACCTGGTCCGATCATTCTTTTATTTCTTTCTCTCCAAAACTCTCAGTACCCACCCGCCCCCCCTTCAGCTTCCAACTTTTCGGCACGTAATTGGAAGCATGCCGACATCCCCCTCCTTCATTCGACTCTTGCTTCCACACTCCCTCCTGACCACTCTGACTTGAATTCTCAAGCAGCCGCTTTGGACCAATGGCTGTCCCAAGCCAGTGACGTGGTCGCTCCTGTTAAAATCATTAAATCTAAACGCCCACACAACGCTCAGCGTTGGTTTACTGACCAATTGAAGGCTGACAAACTCCTACTTAGACAGGCTGAGCGCCGCTGGAGGCGCAATTATGACCCCTCACTAAAGTCCACTTACATTGATCTATTAAAATCCCTCAAAAAATCTATTATTTTGGCCAAATCCTCCCATTATTCCCAGAAAGTCATCAATTCTGCATCTAAAACAAAAGAAATGTTCTCCATTGTGGCTGAACTCTCCCTACCTGATCGTGTCACACCTCAGCCTCAACCCTCGCAAGCTTTGTGCGATTCTCTTAACTCTTTTTTTTAATCGATAAAATCTCCACGATAAAAAATAACATCCCCCCTACCACCTTGTCTCAGGTCAGTGCCCTCCCCTCTCCGAATCCTCACTCCCTGCATGAATTCCCCCCCAACTCCCTGGATACTTTTCTTTCGTTACTCCAGGCTGTCGGCTCTGGCTCCCCCAATGACTGCTGCCCTCCCCAAATCCTAAGAGATGCCTTTATGGCCTGTCCCGGCCCTCCTCTTGACCTCCTAAACCGCTCACTCTCTACAGGCTCTGTCCCCGATGCTTTCAAAAGCGCTGTGGTAGTACCTATTTTTAAAAAACCCGGTTCTGACCCTGCGGTCCTGGGTAACTACCGACCTATCTCCCTCCTCCCCTATTTGGGGAAGGTATTGGAGACTTACGTCACCCGCTGCCTGAGCATCTTCATCGAGGAAACTCATTTCCTCGATGATCAACAGGCAGGCTTTAGACCGGCCCATTCCACGGAGCAGTGGTGGTGGCGGTTATGGACACGCTGAGACAGGGGGCTGATAAGAACCTGGCCCAGGCCTTAGTGCTACTATATCTCTCGGCGCTTTTGACACGGTCGACCATGACATCCTGGTCGACCGTGTCAGAAATGCGGGCATCTCGGGCCCGGCCCCGTCTTGGATTGTGTCCTTCCTCCATCACCGCTCCCAATCGGTACAACTGTCCACCTTCTCTGCTCCCCAAATTCCACTTTCCTGTGGTGTTCCCCAGGGTTCTGCTTCGTCCCCTCTTTTGTTTAATCTTTATATGCAGCCCCTCCTAGTTTCTCTTCGTCACTCCTCTGTTACCACCTTTAACTATGCAGATGATCTGCAACTTATTTTTCCCATCGACCCCTCCCCTCTCTCTTGCTCTAATTTCCAAACCACAATGCTTACCATCTACGAGTGGATGAACTTCAGCCAGCTGAAGCTCAATCCTAGCAAGACAGAGCTGGTTCTGATCGGCGGGCTTCTGCATCCCTGGACTTCCAATTTCTGGCCCCCTGCCCTTGGTCCCCCTCCCTGTCCAGTCAATTCCGTGAAGAGCCTAGGAGTTACTATCTCTAGTGACCTTTCGATGCGGCCGCACATCAATGCTGTCACCTCGGCCTGCTTTTATCATCTTCGCAGAATCGGGAAGATCCGAAGGTTCCTATCATCAGAGGCTCTTACCCTTGTCATCATGGCCCTGGTTACCTCACGTTTAGACTATGCCAACTGTCTATACGTGGGGGTTCCCGCATACCACCTCCACCGACTCCAACTGGTGCAAAACCAGGCAGCCAGATTAATTTTTCAGCAGCCCAAACACCAACATGTTACGCCGATGCTGAAGACCCTACACTGGCTCCCGGTTGCGCAACGCTGCATCTTTAAAATGGGATGCACCATCTTCAAATCTCTCTCTGCCTCTGCCCCTGCCTTTATTTCTCTCTGTCTGCACCCCCACGTCCCCCCTCGACACCTCAGATCCTCTGCTCACAATCTCTTGACCACTCCTAGGTTCAAACGCAAGAAGCAAGGTGGTGCCTGTTTCTCTTTTCTTGCTCCGTCCACTTGGAACTCCTTTCCTCTCTCAATCCGGCTCACTTCTGACTATCCTACTTTCCGCAAATTCTTGAAAACCTATCTGTTCCGTCTTGCCCATGACTAGCTGCCCCCACTCCCCTGTGTCCTTCGCCCACTGGTCTCCGAGCGCCAAGAAACCAATTGGTGTATGTGCGCGGTACTAAACACCTTTAACATAACATTTAACATAACATGTTATCAGTGTTTGGGCCAGTTATGTTTTGGATTTGGAGGATGGTTACACGACGTGAAAAAGGCTTTCCAAGCCGAAACGTGTCAGACGCTGCATTTTTTGATCTGCCGCTCTGAATAAATATTATTCGCAACATTATAAGGGGTGCCTTTCTGTTTATAACCAACCAAAAGTGTTTTTAGTGTGTGTGTGTATATATATTTATATTCACTGAAAAAAACCATAGGTTTCAGATATGTTATAGTTAGGAATTAGCATTTAAAAAACCTTAGAAATTTACCGAAAAGACCATAGGTTTTAGGGGTGTTATAGTTAGCTGGACATTTCACTTGTAAAAAAACAATGAAATTGCTCCGTTATAGTTAGTTGTACTAACTATAACTTGCGCGAAACTATTTATTTTCAGATATTTTATTTTTTAAATTACATTACATATTTTTAATATAAATTGAATTTTTTTTTAAATGTTGAAATTCGAATATTTTTTTATTTTATATTTTTTTTAATATATTTATATATTTTATATTGCAGGCAATGATATCCTATGAAAGGAAATTCAAGTTACTGGTAAGTACGGTTAGAATTACTTTTCAGGATCAGTACTGGGCTCAAAGATGCAGCGCTGAGGTCTCTCCTGATAACAGGTGAGTATATCGGAATTCGTAGTTCAGCTGATTTTAGAGGAATATTTGTAAGTTTCACAAATCGACACTTTCAGCAAAAAGCAGGCAATGATATCCTATGGAAGGAAATTCAAGTTACTGGCAAGTACAGTTAGAATAATTTTTTAGGATCAGTACTGGGCTCAAAGATGCAGCACTGAGGTCTCTCCTGATAACAGGTGAATAAATCGGAATTCGTAGTTTGGCTGATTTTAGATCAATATTTTAAAGTTCCAAAACTCCACACTTAAATTTTTTTCCAAGTGAAACCAGTCAATGTTAGACTATGGAAGGAATTTCAAGTTACTGGTAAGTACGTTAAGAATTACTTTTCAGGATCAGTACTGGGCTAAAAAAAATGCAGCACTGAGGTCTCTCCTGATAACAGGTGAGTAAATCGGAATTCGTAGTTCGGCTGATTTTACTTCGGTCCAGTATATATAGAGCCTCTTTCCTACAACATCCCCTCCCTTCACCGCTGTGCAAACACGCCCTGTGGTGCGTTTTAAGTTGGGGAAATAATTCCCCTTCAATCCTGAGGGTCCCTAGGGTCCAACTAGCCCACTAGGTACATCCAGTAAGCGCCACAGAGCTGCGTAGCAGAGAGATGTTAAAAGGGGCACGGCCTAGACCACCTCTCTGCGACGCAGCGCAATGGCGCTTACTGGAAGCTAGTTGGCCCCCCGGGTCCCTCTGGATTGAAGGGGAATTATTTCCCTAACTTAAAACGCGCCATAGGCCATGTTTGCACACGTCACCTAAGGCCCCGTCCCCTCCCATCCCCACTGTGTAAACCCGGCCTGTGGCCGTTTTAAGTTGGGAGATTAAGTCCCCTTGAATCCAGAGGATCCTTAGGCGCTAATTAACCCGCTAGGTATCTCCAGTAAGCGCCATTGCAGAGAGAGGAGTAAAAAGGGACACGGCCTGCACCACCTCTCTGCAACGCAGCGCAGTGGCGCTTACTGGAAGCACCTGGTGGGCTAGTTGGCCCCCAGGGTCCCTCAGGATTGAAGGGGAATTTTCCCCCCAATTAAAACGCGCCAGAGGGCGTTTGCACACGTCACCTCAGGCCCCGTACCCTCCCTTCACCACTGTGTAAACGCGCCCTGTGGCCGTTCTAAGTTGGGAAATTAAGTCCCCTTGAATCCCAAGGGTCAAACTAGCCCACTAGGTACCTCCAATATGCGCCACAGAGCTGCGTTGCAGAGGTGTAAAAAGGGGCATGGCCTCTGAACATCTTTCTGCAACGCAGCTCCCTGTCGCCTACTGGCGATACCGGTTGGGCTTTTTGACCCTCAGTATTGAAAGAGAATCAATTCCCCAACTTAAAACGTGCCGTGTTTGCACAGTGGTGAAGGAAGGGGACGTGGCCTGAGGTGACATGTCTGCAAACACGCCCTGTGGCGCTTTTTAAGTTACGGAATTAATTGCTCCTAAATCCTGTGGGTTCCTGGGGGCCAACTAGCCCACCTGGTACCTCCAGTATGCGCCGGGGGCTGCGTTGCAGAGAGGTGTTCAGAGGCCACGCCCCTTTTTACAACACTCTGCAATGCAGCTCCATGGCACTTACTGGAGGTACCTCGTGGTCTAGTTGGCCCCCAGGGACCCTCAGGATTGACAAGGAATGAATTCCCCAACTCAAACCGAGCCACAGGGTGTGTTTGCACATATGTGAACTCAGGCCCGCCCCCTCCCTTCACCACTTTGCAAACGCGCCTGTGGCACAATTTAAGTTGGGGGGGATTAACTCCCCATGAATACTGAGGGTCCCTCGGGTGCAACTAACCCACCAGCTACCTCCAGTAAGCGCCAGCGTTGCAGAGAGGTGTAAAAAGGGGCGTGGCCTCAGAACCTCTGTCTGCAATGCAGCCCCCTGGCGCATACTAGAGGTTCCTGGTGGGCTAGTTGGCCCCCAGGGACCCCCAGTATTCATGGGGAATTTATTCCCCATCTGCAAATGCGCCAGGGGGCGCGTTTGCAGAGTGATGCAAGAAGGGGGCGTGGCCTCCGGCGCGATGCCGGTCTTCTTTTTTTTTTTTTTTAAAGGGGGGCTGTGTACCCCCCCTTCTTTTTCTCATTTTTTGGCCCTGTGGACCACATCCTCCAGGGCCTGCCCCCTAATGAATTTTTTTAAATGTCAAATTCAGGAAGGGGGTAGCATGGCACCCCTCCCGAGGCCATAATCGCCCCGGGGACCCCATCCACCGGGGCATGACCACTTTTCTCTCAAGTTTTGGAGGGGGGCTGCGAGGCCCCCCTCCTCAGGCCTATTATGGCCCCAGGGACCCCATCCCTCTCTTTTTTTATTATAAGGGGAGGGGGGCCGTGTGGCCCCCCTCCCGGGCCGGTCCTTCAGTTACCTGGCGGCAAACCTTTGGAATTCGCTCCCTGCCTTCGTGAGTTATGCTAAACCATCTGGCCTTTCGTAAGGCCTTAAAGACCTGGCTCTTCCCTCGTCAGCTGTTTAATCTCTGCTGCTTCTCCCTGTTGGCCCTGGCTTTTTTGGGTTTCTGGGACGCCTCGTTGCTGAGGCAGCTACGCGCATTATAAATCTGTAATAAATAAATAAAATAAACAAACAAACTTGTAGCCCCGGGGACCACATCCCCCGGGGCTGGCCCTCTTCGCTGGGGACCGTGGGGGGGTCTGCAATCCCCCCACGGTCCCAGCCGGCTACCCGCGTCCTGCGGGAGCAGGCATTGCTTTTCCACATGGGGAGCAGCTAACATGCAGCTCCCCATGTGGAAAAGAAATCTGCTTTGCTTCATTGAAGTGAGAGCAGGTTTCTCTGCTCTCGCTTCAATGAAGTAAAGCAGTTTGCAATGACAGGGTGGGAGTCGCGAGGCTCCCGCCCTGTCATTGCAAACAGCAGTGCCCGGGGGTGGGCACCCCGGGACACTGCAGGATCCGGCCCTGGGGGGTGGCGGTCCCCAGGGCCATGACAAGGCTCCAGGAGGGGGGCCGCACCGCCCCCCTCCCAACATCTTCAAAGCCCCGGTGAGATGGTGGTCCCCGGGGCTTGGGGGGGGTTTCAAGCCCCCCCCCCACACAAGCTTTATTTTTTTATGAAAAAGAAGCCCCGAGGGTGGTGGTCCCCGGGGCTGCGGGAGGGGGGGCACGAGCCCCCGCAAATATTTTATATAAGCCTCAGGGGTGGCAGTCCCCGGGCTTGGGGGGCCTTTGAGCCCCCCCAACCACTTATTTTACAAGCCCAGGGGGGTGGCAGGCCCCGGGGGGCCGTGAGCCCCCGCATATATTAGCATGAAGCCTTGGGGGTGGCGGTCCCCGGGGCTTGGGAGAGGCCTTTGAGCCCCCACCCATGATTTTTAAAGCCTCAGGGGGTGGTGGTCCTATTTCAGCAAAGCCACCAGGGGGAGGGGCAGTCCCCGGGGCTGGGGGGGGGGGGAACTCTGGGCCCCCCATTAAAATATGCATATTGTTCCTGGGACTTGGCCCCCAGGGGCTAATTAAAAACGAAGCACGGGAGCCAGCGCTTTGTTTTTTTCTCCCCGCTGCGGGATGCGCGGTGCCTCTGCGCATCCCGGGATTTAAAAAATAATTTTTGGGGCCTTGGGGGTCCTTGTGGGACCCCCTAAGCAGGCCTAGGGGGTCAGGGTGCTTCTACCCTGCCCCTTTTGCAGTTTTTTTTTTTTTCCACTGCTTTCTTGGCTGCCAACACAAAGCTCGTGCTCGGCAGGGTGCGCAGATCCTCTGCGCCATACATATATATGTAATTTTACTTGGTTTTCTCAGGAACAAGGCATGACCCTGAACCAAGGGCTACCTCTTTGCCAAATTTGAGGTAATTCCGTTCAGCAGTTCGGGCTGTAGCTGCGATTAAAGGTTCCTATGGGAAATTGCATGGGGAAAACACGTTTTGGGAGCACCTTTTTTCTGGCCCCCCCCCCATGACGAATCACCCCGAGGCTTTTAGGATAGGAGCGGACCCAAGCGGGCCATACGTTTTGAAAATTTCGCAAAAATTTGTCAACCGGCGCAAAAGTTATTCCAAATAGAATGTTGCAGATTTCCTATGGAAAATAGGTCCCAACTATAACTATATACTGGCGACCGCCAGTAGGTAATCCTTCTTTTATAGGCGTGTTTTCTTTAACAAATTTTCAATTTTGCAATTCTATTATTTCAAGTTGTGTTCTCTATAGGCGCAGGGATATTCTACTATTTGGGAACAGCAGTAAGAAGGCAATAATGCAAAAAGTGGCTTGCTCGACTTCCCGTCCATTCAAGGCAAAAAAGCCGTAATTTAAAGGGATTATTCTGCTCATTACATTTATCTTTTGGGAATTATTGGTGCTGAAACCATAGCTTAGGAGCTGCTCTTCCTCCCAGCAGGTACTTAATTGAACAGGCTTCTCTGGCGAGCAACTTGTGAGCTGCTGCTAGCTCCCCAGTTACCTGCAAGTAGTTCTCCTGTGTGCGGTCCACCCTACTAAATTGGAAGCGGTTACTTGGCTGAATTAATAGGTGTGTACCAAAATTGAAGAGTGTATTTGAGACGAAAACGTGAGTTATTTTAGAAGTCAGAAGCTGATGTTGGAAGAAAAATGGTTGAAAGGCATTTGAATTTCCACTTCCAGTCAACCAGTCCAACCACTGAGTTGAGGTAACAAGTAACCTGTTATTTGACACCTCGGTGTGAACTTGCACTTTACAAAGACACACTTTTAGTTATACGTAAAGCTGATATTTGAGTGATAAATCATGCAAAGTTGGGGAGACTGATTACCCTGGTGCATAGCAGCTATAGCTGTTCTGTATAACCTATGTAGAGGCATTCCAAAATGAAGTTTTCCATTACTGCTGACAACCCTGGTGATCTCTGCTTATGATCTTGCACGGTGTACCCACTAATGTAATCTCGTCTGAAGTGCTCACTATTGACATTAGTAGCTTGGAGACCCTGGTATAGAGCGTTGTCTCTATCCCATTAGGCGCATCTCTCAGAAGCGATACTGGATTATTGAAAAGAAAACTCATCACTACGTAAAATTCAACATCCCGGAAGAAGCACTCGTCCCAGAGAAATTGGTCAACCCTGAGAACACCGCACAGAAAGAACCTTAGCCGCGTGGGCTGGAGTTAAAGACAGGAGCAGGAGAAGGAGAATGAATTGAAGAGCAGCTTTGGAACTCAAGACTGGGATTGGGCAGCAGTCTGCAGTACGAATGAAGCACAATAACTACACAACTTGTCAGTTCACACTGTTTATTGGAGCCCAGAGTGAGTTCACCAGAGGAAAACATTAGTTTGTCCAATGAGGCCTCAATTTCAAATGCCCAGAAAAACTGGTGCCCTTGTTGGGAAGAGTGGAGATTAGAGAGCAACAGAAAATACCAACTTTGGAAGGACTCCAAACTGACGAAAATAAAACAATAAAAAGGGAAATCTTTTTTGATAGAAGCATCTCCTAATGAGGTGAGAAGGATCTACTCTTACTTGGGCGAGGCCCTGCTGCAAGAATTGCTAAATCGAAGGATATTCCTGATTACACATTAATGTTCATTCCTCCAGCCCAAGACCTCCATCCAGACAGCCAGCTTCCAGTAATGAGCCGGAGCTCATCACTCCCTGTCCCACTCTGTGACACGTATGCAGACAGTACTCTTAGACATGAGTTGTCGAGAGAATGATGTAATTACAGAGGTACAAAGATCAGCGGTAGAGGCAGGTCGGTGGCAGCACAACCGATGTGTGTTTTCAAAAGCCATAGACTGGAGAGCACCACGTGGTCTTACATTCCGGATCATAGCGCGTCTTGATAGGTGCTGTGATCCACTAACAGGTAGAACTTCAGCCTATCAGGAAGAGGCAAGCTCTTCACTTTCACATCCAGGGGCCAAGGCCTCAGTTGCTTCCGAATGTCCACCCTGCACAGGTGCTTCAGAGGTGGAGGTGACTGCGCCAGCTGCTTCAGATAGTGGTACAGGGCTGAGATCTTGTCCGCATACCGGCTGCAGCCTGCCGAACTCATCTGAAAGTTGTCGGGCAGTTGGACTTGCGCTGTATTGGCAGCCATGAGCTCCAGGACAGTCTCAGCCTTCTGAAAGAGTTCTGCCATAGAGGACGGGGTGTGCTCCGAGCAGCCCAGCTGGCCACACAGTTTGTCCAGGACGATGTGGAAACCAGACCAGCAGGCCGGCCCATGGAGGGAGCAGTTCGAGGACGCCCCCGACTCCAGCAGGAAGCGCAGAAGGGGGAAGTGGGCCTTGAAGCCTTTGAGGCAGGCGTGAGTGAGAGACTCATGGGATGGACACTCACTGGGGTCAGCATGATGAGCCATCAGCAGCTGCGTCACTTTGAAACAGAATTGGTTTATCATCTCAGCCTCATCTGGTTCCCCTCCAATAGCCTCCCCAAGGAGAAAGATGATGCAGGTAAACACGGTGTCGCCATCCTTAGTGGTGACTGTCACATCAGCGCCTGAAAGAAGAGAAGGGACACAAACAGAGGTTAAATTCTGCAGCACAAATCAATGTCAGAAATCCACATCAGTGAATTAAATTGGCCTCCCTTCATAAGCTCTTTAAGAGAGCAATCAACAGTCAGTCAGTCAAACTAGACTCACCTCCCTCCAGCAGGTGCCGGATGTTCTCCGTGTTATGGATCTGGACACCGTCACTGCTCGCCAAGGCATGCAGCAAAGCAGTCTTTCCTGCAAACAGAAGATAGAGAAGCTCTTGTGAGGGACAGAAAGAGTCCAAGCCACAAAGTATGTTATTGGCGGCAAGGGTCGGGGGCAGGGGTAACCTAGATTACTTAAAACCTTAACCAGAGATCTTATGAGAACTTTCGTAAAGCGAGAAAGAAGAGGGTTACAGCCTTTTGATATTCTGAAGAGCCATATTAAAAATGACCACTCTCTTTACTAGGTCAGTGTGCTGCAACAGCAGAGTGCAATGCAGATCACTGGACGTTCAAATTAGGAAGTTTTGTACAGGTCCAACTCAATGTACCCTCATAAAGGCTTGTGTCACCACAATTAGCAATGTTCAAGGTATCTTCAACTGACCATTTTTGTCTGCTGCGTTGACATCAGCACCAAGGGCCAAGAGCCGCTGCAGGCAGGGGAGGCGCTCGGTCTCCTCGCTGGCCAGGTCCAGAGGACTGCTCTCATGGATCTGAAAAGGAATCAACAAGTTATTCACATCTCTGTGCAGGGTGCAGAGGATAACTAGCCTCTAGAGCAGGATACTTCATCACTACAAATATCACATTAAATCCAGAGAACTTCATCTGCATTCACTTGCTTCCACCCTGCAGTGTCCACTCTTGGCGCGTCTCCTTCAGACTTGCCTCTACCCTGCAGTGTCCTCTCTAAGCGCGTCATCTGCAGACTTGCTTCTACCCTGCAGTGTCCACTCTTAGCGCGTCACCTGCAGACTTGCTTCGACCCTGCAGTGTGCACTCTTAGCGCGTCACCTGCAGACTTGCTTCGACCCTGCAGTGTGCACTCTTAGCTCGTCACCTGCAGACCTGCTAATACCAGGCAGTGTCCACTCTTAGCGCGTCACTTGCAGACTTGCTTCTACCCTGCAGTGGCCACTCTTAGCGAGTCTCCTGCAGACTTGCCTCTACCCTGCAGTGTCTTCTCTAAGCGCGTCATCTGCAGACTTGATTCTACCCTGAAGTGTCCTCTCTAAGCGCATCACCTGCAGATTTGCCTCTACCCTGCAGTGTCCACTCTTAGTGCGTCACCTACAGACTTGCTTCAACCCTGCAGTGTCCACTCTTAGCGAGTCACCTGCAGACTTACTTCGACCCTGCAGTGTGCACTCTTAGCGTGTCACCTGCAGATTTGCTTCTACCCTGCAGTGTCCACTCTTAGTGCGTCACCTGCAGACTTGTTTCTACCAGGCAGTGTCCACTCTTAGCGCGCCACCTGCAGACTTGCTTCTACCCTGCAGTGTCCACTCTTAGCGAGTCACCTGTAGACTTGCTTCGACCCTGCAGTGTCCTCTCTAAGCATGTCACCTGCATAGACTAGCTGGGAGCAGGCGATGATCATCCCTCTGCTCAAGAAGCCTGTCTTGGATTCGGAGGTTTTGGCCAATTACAGGCCTATTTCTCTCCTGCCTGCTTTTGCCAAGATCTTGGAGAAGCATGCTCATATTGTGCTCTCCAACTACCTGGAATCTTATGATCTGTTGCACTCCACCCAATCCGGCTTCCGTACCAACCTGAGCACCGAAACAGCGCTCTTGGAAGTTTCGGAGGCAATTAAGGAGGTGCTGGATTCAGGAGGCAAAGCGATGCTTGTGATGCTCGATCTGTCGGCGGCCTTTGACACTGACCCCCATGAGGGTCTCCTCGCCAGACTTTATGAGATCGGTCTGAGGGGGACGGTGCTCAGCTGGTTTAGATCTTTTTTGGCTGGCCGTCGACAAACGGTCTGGGCCTCCTCTAGTTCTGCCGAGATGCCGTCATTGGGAGTCGGAGTCCCGCAGGGCTCAGTGTTGAGCCCGACTCTTTTTAACATCTTCATGACCCCTCTGGCGGCATTGGCTGAATCTTTCGGGGCCCAGATCGTCTCCTACGCCGATGATACCCAGCTCCTCTTTACCTGCGGGAAAGGAGCTGATTTCGACAGAGAGAGTATCCGCGGTTGCCTTGGGGCTTTTTTTAACTGGTTTCAGCTGAACAGCCTCAAGTGCAACTCGGATAAATCGGAGGTACTCTTCTTCCGTTGTAAAATCGGACCCAGATTGGCAGGAATGGTGGCCTGCTAATAGGTTTCCTCCAGCAGGCTCTTCCCAGCTAGCTAAGAATCTGGGGATTAAGATCGATAATGGTCTGACATTGAGATCCCAGATCTTAGGCCTCACGGGCACTTGCTTTGGCCTCCTTAGGACGCTTCGTAAGTTTCTTCCGCTACTCCCGGAGGATCACAGGAAGATAACAATTCAGGCTATAATTGGCTCGAGAATGGACTATTCAAATGTCCTCTATCTAGGCTTGCCGGAGTACTTGCTGCAACGACTGCAGGTGGTCCAGAATGCAGCAGCACGAGCCATTTTTAGGTTTCGCCTGGGGCACGGAGCGTTAGCTCCGCCCCCAGGAGAAATCTCTAGTTTTCAGTAAGGGACACTTGAATACGCCCCTCTGTTCCATTGGCTAGCTCCATAAATGGAGGCTAGCCATTGGAACAGAGATCTGTCCGTCAAGGCCGGACCAGATTCGGGGGCGTTCCCACAATTTTTTCCCTCTCCACCCACTTCTGTTCGTCATCACAGCAGTGGGTGTGTGTTATTTTTTTTTTTTCGAGTGGGCCTGTTTTGTTCCTTTTCAAAGTGTCTGTTGTTGGAGTTGGCTGCAAGATTCGAGTTCCCACGAGGCGATCAGGTAAGGAGCATTTTGTTTATAAATGTGCGTGCGCTGTGATCCTCCCCCCCCCCTCCCGCTGTCCGTGAGCATTTTGTTTATAAATGTGTTTTCACTTTGTAAGTTTATGTACACTTCTAGTGCTGGAGCGCTTTATGTGCCTCTATAGCGCTTGGGAGCGCGTTGCTGCTGGAGGCCGGCGGCGGATCGGCGCGGGAGCCCACTCCGCTTATTTTGCCGACTTGGATTTGCCCAGTTATTTATTTAATTAGCGAGTGCCCACCTCGCGATTTCTGCCCGCCTGCCTGCCTAGCGTGGGCCGCCACGCTGCCCGCGGCGACCCGGAAGTACCTGGCCGGCCGGCCGGCCAATCCCTTCGCGGCCGGCCGGAAGTCCCGCCCCCGCAGCCCGGGGGAGGGAAAGGGAAGCCTTGGTGTTTGCCGCTTCCCCCTGCCTGGGGGAAGCCTTTGCCGGTGTTGCCGGTCTCCCATGCCTGGAGGGAGACCGGAGAGGAGCCTGACGATGGAGGAGCGGAGGGGGCGCGGGGCACATTGTCAGTGCCCGCCCCCACCGCAAATCCGTACCGGCAGCAAGGAGAAGCCTGGCGGTGCGAGGAGGAGGGCAGCTTCAGGCGCAGGCGGGGCTCCGGTGTCGTGGAGAGCCCCACGCTGCCTCAAGAAGAGCCTGGGGTGTTGCTGGCCGGGACGGAGATGTCCGCAGGTGACCCCTGCTACTCGTGGCGCTGTGGCCGCGCAGTCAGACTGCACTCTCAGAGCGGTGAGTGGGTCACGCTCCTGGAATATACCACAGGGGCAGACGGGGACACCCCCACCTCACTCCACCTGTCTCTTGATCTTTCCCTCTATAAGCGTCGGGATTATGAGACCAATTTGTGGCTAAAGATAGCCAGGGGTGGCTGTAGTCCGTCCTCTAGGGGCCCATAGAGCGGCTCTGCTGAGGAATGAACACGTAGGCCCCGATGGAGGATGGAATCCTTTGTCTTGCTGAAGGAGCTCAGCGCTGCGAGGCACCGGGACCTCTTCGAGGCCCGTTACTTCACCCCACGGCTCGCCTGACCCACTCCATACTGCCGTTTTCTGAGGGGGTGATATGTGCACATGTGCACAGGCAGGAGTGCGGGATCCGCCACTGTCGTCAGGCTTCCTCACAGCCCTCCCTGCAGGAGCTCAATGCACCTCACCGCCCTCCCTGCAGGAGCTCAATGTACCTCACCACCCTCCCTGCAACTCACAGCCCTCCTTCCACCTCACAGCCCTCCTTCCACCTCACAGCCCACCTTCCACCTCACAGCCCACCTTCCACCTCACAGCCTTCCTTCCACCTCACAGCCCTCCTTCCACCTCACAGCCCTCCTTCCACCTCACAGCCCTCCTTCCACCTCACAGCCCTCCTTCCACCTCACAGCCCTCCTTCCACCTCACAGCCCTCCTTCCACCTCACAGCCTTCCTTCCACCTCACAGCCCTCCTTCCACCTCACAGCCCTCCTTCCACCTCACAGCCCTCCTTCCACCTCACAGCCCTCCTTCCACCTCACAGCCCTCCTTCCACCTCACAGCCCTCCCTGCAGGAGCTCACTGCACCTCACAATCCTTCCTGCAGGAACTCACTGCACCCCACAGCCCTCCCTGCAGGAGTTCACTGCACCTCACAGCCCTCCCTGCAGGAGCTCACTGCACCCCCCAGGTGGTTAAGCTGATCTCGCGAGGATAGCTCTGGTTGGTTCCGGAAGTGGGGGTCTACGACTTTGAGACCGCCTTCTCCGTGTTTATTCCACCTGGCTTTGCTGTGGCAGAGACTTGTTTGATATTGGACAAGGTGAGAGCAACTCGACGTGACCGCTTCTTGCATTTCCACCAGAATTTCCAGCCTGTCCTCTCCCTGCCTGTTGTGTCCCGGCGGCAGCAGGCAGGAGCGTGCACTGCGTCCCCAAAGTAACAGCCCTAAAGCAAGCAAGAAGTACGCCCCCCTCCCAACAATCCCTGTTAGGTAGTGGAAACTGTCCAAACTGGGGTGCAGACAGCTCCTCTCACCTTTCGGCTTGGTACCACTGCACCAGCCGCACTACTTCCCTACTGACCGTTCTCCACTTCAGCCCCGTCTAAATTACAATTCCTGCTTGTGACCCTTTTGCCTGCTTGTGCTGGTTTTCCTGACCCGGTTGCCTGCTTGTGCCTCCGTGTGCCCCTGTTGCCTGCTTGTGCCTCAGTTTTCGTGCCCCTGTTGCCTGCTTGTGCCTCAGTTTTCGTGCCCCTGTTGCCTGCTTGTGCCTCAGTTTTTGTGCCCCTGTTGCCTACTTGTGCCTCCTTGTGCCCCTGTTGCCTGCTTGTGCCTCTGTGTGCCCCTGTTGCCTGCTTGTGCCTCCGTTCCCCTTTTTGCCTGCTTGTGCCCCCTGTTGCCTGCTTGTGCCTCCGTGTGCCCCTGTTGCCTGCTTGTGCCTCCGCATGCCCCTGTTGCCTGCTTGTGCCTCCGTGTGCCCCTGTTGCCTGCTTGTGCCTCCGCGTGCCCCTGTTGCCTGCTTGTGCCTCCGTGTGCCCTGTTGCCTGCTTGTGCCTCCGTGTGCCCCTGTTGCCTGCTTGTGCCATGTGGGTGTGTGTGGAGGGCTCTGTGTGGCTGTGTGTGTGGGGAGCTTTGTGTGGCTGTGTGTGTGGGGAGCTTTGTGTGGCTGTGTGTGTGGGGAGCTTTGTGTGGCTGTGTGTGGGGAGCTTTGTGTGGCTGTGTGTGGGGAGCTTTGTGTGGCTGTGTGTGTGGGGGGCTTTGTGTGGCTGTGTGTGTGGGGGGCTTTGTGTGGCTGTGTGTGGGGAGCTTTGTGTGGCTGTGTGTGTGGGGGGCTCTGTGTGGGTGTGTGTGTGGGGGGCTCTGTGTGGGTGTGTGTGTGGGGGGGGCTCTGTGTGTGTGGGGGGGGCTCTGTGTGGGTGTGTGTGTGTCATTTGCGAGAGATAAAGCTAGTGGCATTGTAAATGACAATGCCATTTATTTATGTTAAAAAAAACATAAATAAAAATAATGTCAAGAGCAATGCCAATAGCTCTAACTTTAACAAAGGCGAAACCATTGCATTGTAAATGCTTGTTGGACTATCCGGCCGAGCCAGAACCTCGGACCTCCTGCAGTCACTCCATTGGCTGCCTATCCGGAAGCGGATAGTTTTTAAGGCTCTGACCTTGGCCCATAAAGCCCTACATGCCTCAGGGGCAAAATATCTCCAAAAGAGGCTAGCTTTCTATCGCCCTGCCCGTTCCCTGAGATCTGAGTCTTTGTTTCTCGCGGTGGTCCCTCGTATAAAAAGGGCACGTTTAGGGGGCTGATCTTTTAGATTGCTGGCACCGCAGCTTTGGAACACTCTACCAGTGACACTGCGCAGCATCTCCAATTTGCTGACTTTTAGGAAGGGCCTGAAAACCTGGCTTTTTACTCTGTAGGAGTCTGGATTTTCTCTCTTGGTCTTTTATTTTCTGCTTCTTTTTTTTTTTCTTTGTTATGTTTTGGCACAGGTCTGCAATAAAGCGCCGGGACACTCTCTGAGTAGCCGTGCGCTATATAAGACAAATATAACATAACATAACATAACATGAAAACAATTACTGATGCCCATTTTATCATCCTTTTCATGACAAATGATTACTTTGAAAACATTTAAATTGGGTCACATGTAAGGCTACAGCTAGCCATCAGAGTGCTGATGTTGGGCAGTGCAACAGGCATTCATGAATCAGTTGCCCTGCCTCAACCTCCACATCGAAGGTGCTATGCTGTACCCTATCACCGTCAAGCCTCATCCTTTATATTGAGCGTGAGAACTAGCATCCTAAGCTTTACCCAAACTGAGAGCTAGTCCTGCTTCTCATGATCAGGGCAGGATGTCATAATGCTCTGCTTCAGACACTCTGGTTATCTTGACTTTCTTACCCGATCTCGCCGGTTAATGTCAGCTCCATGTTTTACAAGCTTCTCCACCATGTCCGGCTGGTTCCGGAGAACAGCGATGTGTAGAGCAGTGTAGTAAGTGACAGGATCTAGAAAAAAGAGACCGTTCAATAAACTATCAAATGCAAACACACAAAGTACAACACTGAAGCATTACACAACCATATTTTCGGGACTGTGTCCCTGGCAGGATAAAAGCATCAATACTGCACATCTGTGAAGGATAGCTTCTGGTCATCAGGACGGAGAGCTAATGACACTGATGCTAGTCGGATAGGGGCCCTGGGTACTGAGGCGAGTTTCAGGTACACCACAAGTCACTGAGGTCCTGGTTTCCTGCGCACAGTTTTGTGCCCACACAGAATCCCCGCAACATCTTGCATGGCGTGGGAGTGTCAGAATGCTTGACTGATCCATGAGAAAGGAGGTCTAGTCAAGGATCTTGACATCCAAGCCTGAGGAGGAGTGGCATCATAATGTGGTTCAAACGCAGAGTGCCAAAAGGTCCTATGATGCTGACTGACTCTTGCACCAGATTACTTTGTCAAGGGAGTTCTGATTCCAAATAAGTTGAATGACAATGTTTGCAAAAGTGTATGAGAAGTGGGTTAGGAACATCAACATCTTTATATAAAGTGAGCCACACAACCGCCCGTCAAAGGAACATCGAATACCAGTGTGCCTGGCGGCAAGATCAAGGCCTTTATAGTAAACAAGCACCAAAGAAAGTTACCTTAACTTATGTCTTAGATGGCTAGACTATCACTTTCTTAGTCTATTAAGTTGAACAACCCTCGATGGAAGAAATATATGTATATATATATTCACTGGAAAAATCAAAGGTTAATGTAACGTTATAGCTGGGTGAATTTGTCAATGACAACCTTAACGTTGTGAAACTAAAAAAAAAGTAAAACACACAGAAATTCACCAGTTATAGTTAGCAGCACTAACTATAACTTGCTCCCCTGCCATGCACTGCTTATGACATCACTCATGACATGTTCTATGACAACACTGATATCATCATCCATTGAGTGTGCTAGTTTGCATTACAGTTTACATAGTGGCGGTTAAGTACTATATTACGTGTGTACATATTTGTGTAGATACTGGGTCCAGCTAATAGGTGTAACCGTTTACAAAACACATGTGCTCCTAATGCACAATTGGTGGGTAGAGGTATTGACCACGTTATACATTTATGTATTCAAGAGGAGGTCTGTGTGCAGGTGACAGCTAACTTGTGTTCATTATATTCCACACAACCTTCTTTGGTTCTGTAGAGAAGGTTTTCAACAGGAGTAAGATTCTACACAGTAGATACTAACTTTTCTAAACAGCCATGTGTCATTAGGCCGACTTGTGGCCGCATGACAATTTCTACTTAACATAGAAGACTGTGCACCAGGTCCTAACCTATGTACATGAGTTTTTTTTATTTGAAAAGATCCGTCAAGTTTTCATCACAGTATGAACGGTAAGGTAGTATGATGTTTAACACATTCAGATCTTGGTTCTTTTTTTTTTTATCAAATAGAGTCTTTTTTTTTTTACAACTGATTGCATAGAGTGTACACTGTTCTTAGCAAATACTTTTTAATACTCTGATGTATTTCTCATGAAAAAGTTTCACTGTTTGCAAACAGTGTGGTATACAGTAAACTCTCCATAGAGTAAGCACTGTTCTCTACTGATATCAACTTCATTTCTAAATGTAGGTTCGGGGAGTTTCAGGTTTCATACAGATAATAGCTGTCCAAAGTAGGTCATTTGTTTTGGAACGGACATTCACTATTTTTCGGAACTTGCCTTTCTGTGAATAGTTGTATGCAGGTTGAACATCGTAGTTAATGAGGGTTTCCTATAGATCTGTGGTCGATTGTTCATGTGAACTATACTAGCTGTAAAATGTGTGGTGCAGGGTCAATGCTGCACATAATGCATGCTTTCTATACCTAAGGGCGTTGTATCTGTGATGGAGGTAATGATGGCTGATATTCTCCAGAGTGCTTGGTCCTTACTGTCAGGCCTCGAATGCCGTAGTCATTTATAGAGTAATATGCAGGAAAACAAAGCTTGAACGAGGCCATCGGTGAAGTCATCAGTGACGGAATTTGAGATGCATCATTGATGTCATAAATTATCTCATAGAACTTGTCATGAGTGATGTCATGAGTGAGTTCATAAGCAGTGCATGGCGGTGGAGAAAGTTATAGTTAGTGCTGCTAACTAGAACTGGTGAATTTCTGTGGTTTTTTTTGTTCTCATTAATAAATTAACTTAACTATAACGTTGCTTTAACCTTTAGTTTTTCCAGTGATTTTCCACTTTTTTTTCTTGTTAATTAAAACAGATCTTTTTATCACACCCAACAATAAAAAAAAAAATTCCAGTGAATTTCTAGTTTTCAAAAGCAATCCGCCTCCCCGTCACGCATGGGGGCCAAGCCCTGCCGCCAACCCCAACATGTAGCCAGCCATGCGCAATGGGTGGTTTGCCACAGCGTCTGGCCCTGGGGACCCTATCCCCCAGGGTCTTTTGTAGGTCGAGTGCTGCTGTATTTGAGTATGGACTCTGCCACACAATGTCCATATTTGTCATTGGCTTGTGTCAGTGTCCTTTGTAAATGCTGGCTTCGGATTCGTTAATAGGCTGGTTAGTAACCCTGGGCGAAGCGCTACTTCGCACTACGCAAATTGCACGTAGCACAGTGCAAACACGTGTAGCGTCGCAGGCATTTTTTGCTTGCACGATGTCCTCAACGTCAGGTTGGCGACCGCGAGCGAGCAAAATGACATCCCGGCGAGGCTTTTTCCTTGTTCGCGATCAGCAACATCAAGTTGCCGATTGAGAGCATGAAAAATAAACCTCCCGGCGAGATTCTCAACGCTGGGAGGTCAGGTTTCTCATTGCGAGTGGTCGCGTATGCTTGCGACCCCTCGCGATGAGAAACTACCAGTCCGCGTTGAGAAAGCTGCCGCTCGAGTAGAAATCTACTCGAGCAGCAGAAAATGACCGCTTGCACTGTGCAAGATGCGGTTTGCACTGATTGCACAGTGTGGACAAGCATCCGGCACTGTGCAATCAGTGTGAACAGCATTTTGCACAGTGCACTACGCAGTTCGCGTAGTTCATAGTGCGCTAGGCGTAGCACTACTACGCGAACTACGCCCAGGGTTACTTGTTAGTCCTTCCTTAGTACTGCCTTGTCTTCATTTGAAACCTCCCATGAGGACTGGCCCTTTTACTTCTGTTGTTACACGGTATATCTTCTTTAGTCTGTAAGCACAATTTTTTTTAATGAGTTTCTCCTACTGCAGGCACAACATGTTTTTCTGCAACATAGCATCTCCCTGATCTGTTATCGGCCCGAGGACCGCATCCCATGGGGCCACTTGAATAAATAAAAGGGGAGCACGTGGCTCCCTCCCCAAACCTGTTTAGACCCTGGGGAATCCATCCCCCAGGGGCACTCTTTTAAATAAAGGGGAGAGGGGGTGCCCACCCAGGACACCCTGTCCTGAGGGTAAAGGGGGAGCCCCTAAGGCCCCCGCAGTCACAGTCAGCTCCCCGCATACAACGGGAGCCAGCATTGCTACCACCTACAGGGAGCAGCTACTAAGGCTGCTTCCCCCTGCAGGCAGGAGCAATCTGTTTCCCTGCCCGCACAACCGCCTGCCACTGTCAGAGGGTCCTCAGATGTTGCCAGCATGCAGTGCTTTACAAAACCACTAAATTAAATAAAAATACACCTTAGGTTATACGTCATTGGCACTGAACCCAAATTCATGCTTAGCAGGTCTGCATGTTGACCGTCTGTGACTTTCTGCCATATTCACCCAGAGTTACCTTCGAAGCCGAGATCAGCTCCATGCTGCAGTAGGACCTCAGCCGCACGCACCAATCCAAGCTCGGCTATCTTCAGCATCGAGTAACTCACTCCTTCCTGATAAAACGGTGATGGGGCCTCCCTCTGCAACACGTTGTGGAGAACTTGGATCTTAGCAGCATCTTCACCAGGGCAGCTGTCAGAATTGGAGAAAATACCAGATCCTCTTTTAAAGTGTTAAATGCAAATCTAAAGTGTCTGCTAGACTATGAAGAAAGATGCTGCCTGATCACCAAGCACTTGGTACTCCGAATGAAGCCCAGATGGGAGAAAATCCATGTGAAGTAAAGAAGACGTGAATGAAATGCAGCTTTCTTATGTAGTACAACGCACGCGCAAGGATTACAATACGCTGCAGCACAAAAATGTGTTGATATATTACATTCCAGAGTGAGCATGCCTACATGTGTCACGTATACAAATCAGTTGTGTAGCTTGGTTTCACATGTCTGATACCTTATCAGTGTGGCCTTCTGCTGGGCATCAGAGCACTTCACAGTGGCCTGGTACAATACAAGGATTGACACACAAACATAAGCCCACTAAGTCATGCATAAAAAGGAGGATGTCGTGTCCACTGGCCAGTGAAATGTTCTTAGTAGTCACTTCACATTTACTACCATGTGATTACAGGACCTCTGTCAAAGAACAAAGCAAGAAATAAAATCTGTTTCCCACGAAAACCAAGGTACAGATTAAAGATGCGAAAACCTGGTCTGTGGGGGTGACCTCTCGTACTCAGAGTATGGGTACTCAAGAATAATAAAGAAAACTGAGCACCCAGAATACTGTGTGTTCAGGTGTTCTTTCCCACCCTCTCTGCACTCCCTCCAACAAAGAGTAAAAAACCCATCACCTCAGGTAGTGTATGCAACTAACAAACAGAAAGGAGACAGTGCCTTGAAGCTGCCACGGTGGGCACTCCAGCTAGAACAGGAGCATGCTGCTCTTATAATATGCTGCTATTTCACATTCTCATCCTGCCTACTTCTCTTCTCTGTAACCTCCTCCTGAGATATGTGGTCACCCTTCGCCATCTGCAGATAGTCACGCCCGTCAGAAGCAGACGATGAATGAACCGTAAGACAGTGCGTGAAGGTCAGTGGACACGGAGTAACAGTAACACGTGTAGCGTAGGAGCACTGGCTATGAGCAGCACATGTGAAGAGTTAAATATGCTGCTTGTGCAGGCATGCAGCGGCAATATGGACAACAACCAACATGTGCAGAGATGGAGCTACGGACTAAGAGCAACACCTGTGTAATGGAGATATGGATCACGTGTAGTAACTAAGATACATACCATAAGTACTTTACATACAGTGACGAGATATGGACCACAAGCAACACGCGTAGTAACCAAGATACATACCATGAGCACTTTACATACAGTGACTGAGATATGGACCACGAGCTACAAGTGCAGCAACTGAGAAACATAGTGGGAGCTGCTTACATACAGTGCGGATATGGACCACAAGCACCATGTGTGCAGTGACTAAGATACATACGCTGAGCAGCTTACATACAGTGCGGATATGGACCACAAGCACGATGTGTGCAGTGACTAAGATACATACGTTGAGCAGCTTACATACAGTGACAGAGATATGGACCACGAGCAACAAGTGTAGCGACTAAGATACATACAGTGAGCAGATTACATACAGCGAGGGAGATATGGACCACAAGCAACACGCGTAGTAACTAAGATACATACCATGAGCACTTTACATACAGTGACTGAGATATGGACCACGAGCAACAAGTGTAGCGACTAAGATACATACAGTGAGCAGATTACATACAGCGAGGGAGATATGGACCACAAGCAACAAGTGAAGCGACTAAGATACATACTGTGAGCAGCTTACATAAAGCAATGGTGAAAGGACATCGAGCAACAAGTGTACTGATGGCGATGAACAGCAGAAGATTAGTGGTAGATACGTGGAGTAACCAGGAACCTCACTGGTGCATTATGAGCAGTTATAGATTCTTGTACCGAGACCACGGCTGCCCTCAGATTACCTTAGCATGTTTTCTGCTCCCTCATGCCTCTCGGGGTCCAGTATTCCGAGCGCCGCCAGAATCTCATCCACCAGGGGCTGATACTCGAAGATGATTCTGCGGAAGCCATGCAGAAACGGCATAACGCAGACTTGTGTAAGAACCATTCAGTCAGTATCTTCCTTTGGCAAGACTCATCCCGATCTAAAAAAAAAAAAAAAAAAAATCAAACACGGTCACTGTGAATCTAAAACTGTGTACCACGTGGGTGATGCATTACAGATAATGGAGGACCTTAGTGTGAACAGCCTGCCTCATGCCTGCATGCTGGAAAGCTACCACTTCATATGAATATCCCTTCCAAGGTCCTTACAATGTTTCAACACTCTTCATTACAAAAACACTGTTTGTTATTGACTGATAATGATTGGACTTCTGACACTGCAATCATACTGTATTGTAAGACTGCTAATGCCTTACAACGGTGTGAAGCGTTCCGATACCCATGTGTCTTGCCAGTGCCATATAAAACTCTTTAAAATAAAATAAATAAAAATGATGGTGTTACGGGTAATGAAAGAATTAAGGAGAAAACGTTTCAGAAGGAGATGCAGAAGCTGGGAGGAGTGTCATCAGGAGCTCCTGCATGTCCAAATACTGCATGGGGGCAGCATGTGGCAGGCAAGTGGCTGCAGCTATCCGCAGATCTTCACCTGGATGTCCAAGTACTTGGACATCAGGTGGAGCTCTGCGGATAGCAGTGCCGGTGGTAAGACAGCCAGCCCCACCTGCCTCATGTAGCATTATTGCAGTACTTGGCCATGCAGGTGGAGCTCAGTGCCTGTGGTAAGACAGCCACCTCCGCCTACCTCATGTAGCATTGCTGCAGTACTTGGCCATGCAGGTGGAGCTCTGCGGAGAGATGTGCCTGTGGTAAGACAGCCGCCTACCTCATGTAGCATTAATGCAGTACTTGGCCATGCAGGTGGAGCTCTGCGGAGAGATGTGCCTGTGGTAAGACAGCCCCAACCCTCCCCGCCTGCCTCATGTAGCATTATTGCAGTACTTGGCCATGCAGGTGGAGCTCTGCGGAGAGATGTGCCTGTGGTAAGACAGCCACCCTCCTGCCTGCCTCATGTAGCATTAATCGCAGTTCTTGGAGATGCAGGTGGAGCTCTGTGCCTGTGGTAAGACAGCCCCCGTCTGCCTGCCTCATGTAGCACAATGGCAGTACCTAGCCATGCAGTTGGAGCTCTTCGGATAACAGTGCCTCATGTAGCCCTACCGCAGTACCTGGCCATGCAGGTGGAGCTCTGTGCCTGTGGTAAGACAGGCCCCCCGCCTACCTCATGTAGCCCTACCGCAGTACCTGGCCATGCAGGTGGAGCTCTGTGCCTGTGGTAAGACAGGCCCCCCGCCTACCTCATGTAGCCCTACCGCAGTACCTGGCCATGCAGGTGGAGCTCTGTGCCTGTGGTAAGACAGGCCCCCCGCCTACCTCATGTAGCCCTATCGCAGTACCTGGCCATGCAGGTGGAGCTCTGTGCCTGTGGTAAGACAGGCCCCCCGCCTACCTCATGTAGCCCTATCGCAGTACCTGGCCATGCAGGTGGAGCTCTGTGCCTGTGGTAAGACAGGCCCCCCGCCTACCTCATGTAGCCCTATGGCAGTACCTGGCCATGCAGGTGGAGCTCTGTGCCTGTGGTAAGACAGGCCCCCCGCCTACCTCATGTAGCCCTATGGCAGTACTTGGCCATGCAGGTGGAGCTCTCTGCCTGTGGTAAGACAGGCCCCCACCTACCTCATGTAGCGCTATCGCAGTACCTGGCCATGTAGGTGGAGCTCTGCGGAGAGCTGTGCCTGTTGTAAGACATGTATTAACATGTGTGTTCTGTACTCCAAAACACATCACCAAGCTCGCACTCAATCATCAATGTTCGAAATCAAATGTGCGTACTCTTCTTATCTTCAAGGTATATTTATTTGTTCATAATTTTTAACTCTTTCAATCATAGTCTTTTCATTTTTCACTTTGTTGATTTATATTTCAAATTTGAGCCCAATGCATTTCGGGCGCACTGCCCTTCATCAGGGGACTTTGTAGCATCTGAAAGTATGTAATACAAATAGTCACTCATACATTTCCACATCAATATGTTGTTGCCACTACACCCGGTGTAAAGTGTATAAACGTAAATTCATGTGCATGGTGGTTTAAACTACTTTCCGTGGTATTTATGATCGGTTGTAATTAGGCTCATTCATTATACTGCATGCGCCCGCTTTGTGATCTAATGTGCTCGTATTCAAACTAAAATAAATCTGTGTGTCCAAGGGGATTTAGCCGAAGCTCATACATATAATAGGCTGACCTGTTTGTTGAATCCTGAACGTGCTCGTTCTACGCAAGAATGAACACAAACATTCAAATTAGTGCACGGAAGTTTATTGGTATGCGCATTACTTTAACAAATTAGATTAGAGATCCGCTCGGTGTCTTACCGGTTGTTTTAGACGTTTCGCGGCTGTGTCTTGTGCTTCGTTCGCGTCTTCCGGTATGTTTGAAATCTCGCGGTACGTTTCTATGTGGTGTTTGGTCCGGTCACATGGGTAGGAACTTGAGAACAGACTTAGGTTGGGTCTGTTTCAAAAGAAAGACTTTCGTGTGAGTAGTGCGCTAATGTAACCGGCGGATAAGTTGAATATATGTCGGCACGTAATGGTGTAAAGGTTGTGATATATATGTGGATAGAACTCCAAAAGTGCATAAATATTAAATTAACATAACAACTAATTCTATGTGGATGGTGAGGGCAACTCACGATGTCACATTGACATCTGTATGTTTGTACATGCAAAAACTCATTGTGAGTCTCATTAATGCTGCTATATGCACAATATTTTAAGAACAGTAATGTATAAACAATAATGTATAAACAATAATATGTAGACAATGTAACTACTCCATGTTCAATTGCTGTCCTGCTTTATAGAAAGCAGCTTAAGTCCATCCGTTCATTGAGACCCATCGGGTGAAGGGTACATAAGTAGTTAATCCAAAATATTTCCCTTCTCAACAGTTGGTTGGTGTTGTCTTTTCCTGGTATTACATTGACGTTCTCAAGGATACAAAATTTCAACTAACTTGGGTTATGTTTTGCTTCATTGAAATGTACCTCTATTGTGGATTTCATATTTTTCAATCGGATGTTGCTTTTGTGTTCGATTATTCTCGTTTTAATCTTTCTTTGGGTTTTACCAACGTATGATAGGCCACAAGGACATCTCAGCATGTAGATTACATTACTACTATCACAAGTCCCAGAGGTCTTTAATTTCACTGGTGTTCCCTTTGTTGGATGGTTGATGATGTTCCCTTTAATTATTGCACTACAGTTTCCACAATTGTGACAGGGTAATGTACCTCTGTGTTTAGTTCCTTCAGTTATCTTTTTTTCTTTGATAAGTTCCTTGAGATTTTTAGTTCTTTCATATGCAAATCTTGGCTGATTGCTGAAAATTCCTTTAAAATCTTCTTACAATGCCAAGAGCGGCCAATGCTTTATAATTGTTTTTTTAATTTGATAGCTTCTGGTAGAGAATTTGGAAATGAATACATAAAGCATTGGCCACTCTTGGCCTTGTGGGAAATTTTTACAGGAATTTTGAATGAAGCAAAACATAACCCAAGTCAGTTGAAATTTTGTATCCTTGAGAACGTCAATGTAATACCAGGAAGAGACAACACCAACCAACTGTTGAGAAGGGAAATATTTTGGATTAACTATATGCACCCTTCACCCGATGGGTCTCAATGAACGGATGGACTTAAGCTGCTTTCTATAAAGCAGGATAGCAATTGAACATGGAGTAGTTACATTGTCTACATATTATTGTTTATACATTATTGTTTATACATTACTGTTCATAAAATATTGTGCATATAGCAGCATTAATGAGATTCACAATGAGTTTTTGCATGTACAAACATACAGATGTCAATGTGACATCGTGAGTTGCCCTCACCATCCACATAGAATTAGTTGTTATGTTAATTTAATATTTATGCACTTTTGGAGTTCTATCCACATATATATCACAACCTTTACACCATTACGTGCTGACCTATATTCAACTCATCCGCGGGTTACATTCGCGCACTACTCACACGAAAGTCTTTCTTTTGAAACAGACCCAACCTAAGTCTGTTCTCTAGTTCCTACCCACGTGACCGGACCAAACACCACATAGAAACGTACCGCGAGATTTCAAACATACCGGAAGACGCGAACGAAGCACAAGACACAGCCGCGAAACGTCTAAAACAACTGGTAAGACACCGAGCGGATCTCTAATCTAATTTGTTAAAGTAATGCGCATACCAATAAACTTCAGTGCACTAATTTGAATGTTTGTGTTCATTCTTGCGTAGAACGAGCACGTTCAGGATTCAACAAACAGGTCAGGCTATTATATGTATGAGCTTCGGCTAAATCACCTTGGACACACAGATTTATTTTAGTTTGAATACGAGCACATTAGATCACAAAGCGGGCGCATGCAGTATAACGAATGAGCCTAATTACAACCGATCATAAATACCACGGAAAGTAGTTTAAACCACCATGCACATGAATTTACGTTTATACACTTTACACCGGGTGTAGTGGCAACAACATATTGATGTAGAAATGTAGGAGTGACTATTTGTATTACATACTTTCAGATGCTACAAAGTCCCCCGATGAAGGGCAGTGCGCCCAAAATGCATTGGGCTCAAATTTAAAATATGTATCAACAAAGTGAATAATGAAAAGACTATGATTGAAATAGTTAAAAATTATGAACAAATAAATATACCTTGAAGATAAGAAGAGTACGCACATTTGATTTCGAACATTGATGATTGAGTGCGAGCTTGGTGATGTGTTTTGGAGTACAGAACACACATGTTAATACATGAATTTACAATCCTTGTGCCCAGAAGGATTTCTAGCCTAGCACCACCCACCTTGATAAACAGGAGACATTAAGACAAGGGAGAGTGTGACCCCACATACCAATTGGCCTAAAAACCTGTGGTAAGACAGCCAGGCGCTACTGCAGGTCTATGTCACCACCCGACACACCGCTATTCCACCACTTGTGAAGGTATTCACCAGGCTCCACAGCAGGTCTATGTCACCACCCCACACACCGCTATTCCACCACTCAGTTAAGCTATTCACAGCGCTCTAACTACAGTTCTATCACACCTATAACATATAGCACTATTTCAGGACTCCACTATCCACACACGTCATACCTACGCTGTGGGTCACTGTTTCCGTACACAGCTATCCGCAGACCTTAAAAAATGCATGCCCCTGTTTACCTAGAACATGCATCATTATTCAGTACTAACCACAAAGCTGAAATAACCCACCTCCATTATCCATACACCATGGACCACCTTTCAACTATGCAGCTGTCCATAGAGCTCTGGCCATGCACAGAGCTCTCACACTGTATGCATTAGTGTTGCTCTATATAACCCTCCCAGCGCTCTTACACTTGCATTACAATACTTTCCTCTCTCCATTTTTATAGCTCTGTATCTTAAGGCGTCTGCTAAAGAGAACCATGTAAAACTCTAGTTCATAGATCTGAATCCAGAAAGGGCCAACCTATATCCATCCAAGTTCAATATGCCGGAGTTGTAAATAATATTTTATGGTAATTCCATTTAAAGGTAGTAAAATCCCTAATAATGTGCCCATTATAATTCAACATCTGCCCTGAGGAACAGAAGCAAGCGTGTGAAGGGCTTTAGTCTTGCTCCCGTCACAACAAAGAAGATAAAAGAAGGCCCATAGACATCGTGCTGCTTGTCCCAAATTGATCGAAAATAACAAAATACTTCAAACCAACAAAGAGGACTAATGATAGTCCATTGAATCCATCCCACACCCTTTCACTTCAAGCACAACAAAGACATGGAAGCACCCTTTTGATATTGAACCTTCCTCTCCCCAAGAAGATACTACCATTCTGTTCTGAGCATAGACAGCAGCATGGCAACATCATAAAGGTTTCCAAGCAGCAGCTGCAGCATCATACTGAGCCACTCATAAGTAGTTAATTCTTCTGAACACCAACTATACGTTTCGCAGTCCCTGGAGACACCCATCATAGGTCTGAAGCAGAACCATACCTCCTCTGAAGGGGCGCTCACTGTCCTGCGTTACCAGCATTTTGTTGTGTGTGAATTAAACAGGCAGTTAACAGGCCTAGGCAAGAGAAGCAGGTTGAAAAGGTAAGAAAGGGGAAATCAGGATTATCCCCTTCTAAAATGGCACCCATGATGGGATATTTAGGGAGATGTAACCTTGGAGGTTTAGAAGCTGGTATTGGATCAAGTGCTTATGAAGAGGGGGCGTCAGCTGATTATCAGGTGTTCAGGTTTCTAAAGCCAGGAGGCTCACAAGGCAGTATGGTGTTATCACCAGAAGCTTAATAGGAATAGCACAGAACAGCACAGTTCGCTGAGAGGGGTGTCAGGATAAACTTTAAAGAAGGGTAGCATCAGACTTAGGAGCCATAAGTGAAAGGGAACCACTTCAAGAGACAAATCATCTGATCAAGGGTTTTAAAGTAGGTGTTATTCCATCAGACAAAAACCTTGATGCCAAGGGGATGGGAGGTGGGGTCATGAAGCCTAAGAAGATGCAGACTTGTGGGGTGAAGTTTGAGACAAACCCAGTGACTTAAGAGAGGGCTAAACAGATCAACTAGCTTTTAACGGGCAGGGCTCAAGTCCAGGGCTTTCACTGCTGTGGGATGCGAGGCGTCAAGTAAAGGTCTCTCAAAGATTGCATAGATCGTTACATACAGGACTGGGGGCGGATGTACCATTGTTTCAATGTGGGAGTGAGGGAGTGAAGCGACCCACTTAAGCTGGCAACCGTCCCAAAAACAGGGAGCACCCAATAAGATGGGGCCAAGGCACAGAATTAGAAGAGACTTGAACGCATCATGGGCGCAGGGTACTGTTAATAACAGGTTGGAGATTGTACTTGGGTGATGACTGTAAACCAACACTCAATTCTCAAATTCTCAATTCTCAAATATGCAGTGGGCTGATGAAGACAGCAGACTAGTTTTCACAACCTCACGCTTTTATTCTTTATCCTCTTTGCCGATCGTAGCTACAAGAAAAGCTGATCCAATAAGCTGCCAAGCACAGTCATGATGTAAGATATTAAAATGTCCAGGTGTCCCCTCGCTTGCTGTTCTGGACCAAAGTGCTCGGGGGAAAACCCTCCCACAAAAATGAGCATCAACTCTGAATACTGCATTACCCTAGGATGGAAGGGTGATACAATTATAGGAGAGTAGTGTCTGCTTCCTATGGTCACCCCCACTTTTTGCTGCGATTCTCTGGTTTTTCGACTTTAGTGTGGCTGGGGGCCTGCTAATCAGACCCCCAGCCACACTCTCTAAATTGATACCATGTACTTTAGGTACATGGTATCACCTTTGTGAACCCCTGTATAGTGTACCATAAGTACCCAGGGCATAGGTGCATCCAAGGCCTACCAGGGGCTGCAGCATGTATTATGCCACCCCTGGCTGGCCAACCAAAGTGACACCACAGGCTGATCATTCAGCTTGGGTAAGGTGGTGTAATCACCCCTTACTTAGGTATAGTATATCTATATCTACCTTATATATAGACACATAGTAACCTATAAGTCACTCCTATGGCAGGCCTTAACAATCCTGGAGGCAGAGGGCTTGGTTTTATGTGAGAGGGTGCCCTAGCATGAGCTGAGCCCCTCTGCAGCTTTCGGAACCATCTCCTTATAGCTGTTCTATGATATAGCCATACCATATACTCTTAAGTGCATTATAATCCTTGCGGTTACATCTAACTTTGGTTTGGCTTTATCAAAACATATTGTATAAGGTGTCAAACACTTTGGAATACTACCCCCCCCCCGCCAATTCTGGCGGCGGGGGTAGCATTCCACCCTTCTAGAGGGAAAAGACATGCATGTTCCTGCTTTACCCGGTTAAAGTTAAACAGAGCCCCAGCATCACAAAATGGATGCTGCTGCCACAGACAAGTCTGACCTCCCGCTGCTGGGGAAAACTCCAGCAGGGGAGGCCTGGACAATAGGTTTCCTGTCGCGGGAGGTGCTAACACCTCCCCAGACTGCCTGTAGTGTATTGGGGCAGGGTGAGTTGAATGGAAAGATGCTTTTCCAGACACTGCCTGGGGCACACTAGGTGCTCCATGCATAGCCCGGTTCAAACCAGTTGCTGGGGCACTCCAGCCCCGCCCTGGCGCGAAACTGGAAAAAGGGAAAGGGTTATACCCACCCCCTTCCCAGGTCCACCCATAGGAGGGACCTAGCAGGTAATCTAGACCATTTTTTTAGTATAAAGAGAGGAGTTGTGTCCACAGGATTTAGATTATGCTGGAACGAAACTGATACGAAACTCTTGGACCTTCGACATTCTATTTTGACTAGAAGACTGAAGACATCTCCCTTGTGGTCAAGGAGTGACCACCCTGTGCAAACAGGCACCACCAGTAACTTGCCAGTCTGCTTTGTCGACGCTCCTGCCGGAACCCGAATACTCCGCGACACAGGAACTGGACTCTCAGACTTCGACCTGCATCCACAGCAAAGCTGAGACCCGTGGCGGACACGAGAGACGTGGGACCGGACACCCTGGACATCCTGCATTTTGCTAACAGTGCAACTACCAAGGCACCCTCGCAGTTGTGCATTGGGGTACGAGAAGCCCCAGAACCAAGCGCCATTTGCACCGAAGCTCAGCCCCCCACACTCCACGAGTGCCGCGTGGGGCCGGCTCTTGCATTTCAGCTCAACGCGTCTTCCCAGTTGCTAACCCGGTTGTATCTTTGAAAAGCGCACTCACCCGGCAAACAGTCAGAGCGGGCTAGAGTCACGCTGAAACAGCGACTCCTTCGCTGCAACGAGCAAACCCTTGAAAAACAATTTCCCGCCGCCATTTACGGCGAGGAAGCAAGGCCACGCCCACCCCCCTCAGCATATATACGCGACCAGCAGCGTGAAATTGGCAGAACCTGAAAAACTCCTGAGGCGGAAGCCGGGAGAACGCTGAAATTCTTCTTTTAAAAACTATCACCATTGTATATTGTGTCACTTACTAAAATTGTATCTTTGAAAAGCGCACTCACCCGGCAAACAGTCAGAGCGGGCTAGAGTCACGCTGAAACAGCGACTCCTTCGCTGCAACGAGCAAACCCTTGAAAAACAATTTCCCGCCGCCATTTACGGCGAGGAAGCAAGGCCACGCCCACCTGAGGCCACGCCCACCCCCCTCAGCATATATACGCGACCAGCAGCGTGAAATTGGCAGAACCTGAAAAACTCCTGAGGCGGAAGCCGGGAGAACGCTGAAATTCTTCTTTTAAAAACTATCACCATTGTATATTGTGTCACTTACTAAAATTGTATCTTTGAAAAGCGCACTCACCCGGCAAACAGTCAGAGCGGGCTAGAGTCACGCTGAAACAGCGACTCCTTCGCTGCAACGAGCAAACCCTTGAAAAACAATTTCCCGCCGCCATTTACGGCGAGGAAGCAAGGCCACGCCCACCTGAGGCCACGCCCACCCCCCTCAGCATATATACGCGACCAGCAGCGTGAAATTGGCAGAACCTGAAAAACTCCTGAGGCGGAAGCCGGGAGAACGCTGAAATTCTTCTTTTAAAAACTATCACCATTGTATATTGTGTCACTTACTAAAATTGTATCTTTGAAAAGCGCACTCACCCGGCAAACAGTCAGAGCGGGCTAGAGTCACGCTGAAACAGCGACTCCTTCGCTGCAACGAGCAAACCCTTGAAAAACAATTTCCCGCCGCCATTTACGGCGAGGAAGCAAGGCCACGCCCACCTGAGGCCACGCCCACCCCCCTCAGCATATATACGCGACCAGCAGCGTGAAATTGGCAGAACCTGAAAAACTCCTGAGGCGGAAGCCGGGAGAACGCTGAAATTCTTCTTTTAAAAACTATCACCATTGTATATTGTGTCACTTACTAAAATTGTATCTTTGAAAAGCGCACTCACCCGGCAAACAGTCAGAGCGGGCTAGAGTCACACTGAAACAGCGACTCCTTCGCTGCAACGAGCAAACCCTTGAAAAACAATTTCCGGCCGCCATTTACGGCGAGGAAGCAAGGCCACGCCCACCTGAGGCCACGCCCACCCCCCTCAGCATATATACGCGACCAGCAGCGTGAAATTGGCAGAACCTGAAAAACTCCTGAGGCGGAAGCCGGGAGAACGCTGAAATTCTTCTTTTAAAAACTATCACCATTGTATATTGTGTCACTTACTAAAATTGTATCTTTGAAAAGCGCACTCACCCGGCAAACAGTCAGAGCGGGCTAGAGTCACGCTGAAACAGCGACTCCTTCGCTGCAACGAGCAAACCCTTGAAAAACAATTTCCCGCCGCCATTTACGGCGAGGAAGCAAGGCCACGCCCACCTGAGGCCACGCCCACCCCCCTCAGCATATATACGCGACCAGCAGCGTGAAATTGGCAGAACCTGAAAAACTCCTGAGGCGGAAGCCGGGAGAACGCTGAAATTCTTCTTTTAAAAACTATCACCATTGTATATTGTGTCACTTACTAAAATTGTATCTTTGAAAAGCGCACTCACCCGGCAAACAGTCAGAGCGGGCTAGAGTCACGCTGAAACAGCGATTCCTTCGCTGCAACGAGCAAACCCTTGAAAAACAATTTCCCGCCGCCATTTACGGCGAGGAAGCAAGGCCACGCCCACCTGAGGCCACGCCCACCCCCCTCAGCATATATACGCGACCAGCAGCGTGAAATTGGCAGAACCTGAAAAACTCCTGAGGCGGAAGCCGGGAGAACGCTGAAATTCTTCTTTTAAAAACTATCACCATTGTATATTGTGTCACTTACTAAAATTGTATCTTTGAAAAGCGCACTCACCCGGCAAACAGTCAGAGCGGGCTAGAGTCACGCTGAAACAGCGACTCCTTCGCTGCAACGAGCAAACCCTTGAAAAACAATTTCCCGCCGCCATTTACGGCGAGGAAGCAAGGCCACGCCCACCTGAGGCCACGCCCACCCCCATCAGCATATATACGCGACCAGCAGCGTGAAATTGGCAGAACCTGAAAAACTCCTGAGGCGGAAGCCGGGAGAACGCTGAAATTCTTCTTTTAAAAACTATCACCATTGTATATTGTGTCACTTACTAAAATTGTATCTTTGAAAAGCGCACTCACCCGGCAAACAGTCAGAGCGGGCTAGAGTCACGCTGAAACAGCGACTCCTTCGCTGCAACGAGCAAACCCTTGAAAAACAATTTCCCGCCGCCATTTACGGCGAGGAAGCAAGGCCACGCCCACCTGAGGCCACGCCCACCCCCCTCAGCATATATACGCGACCAGCAGCGTGAAATTGGCAGAACCTGAAAAACTCCTGAGGCGGAAGCCGGGAGAACGCTGAAATTCTTCTTTTAAAAACTATCACCATTGTATATTGTGTCACTTACTAGAATTGTATCTTTGAAAAGCGCACTCACCCGGCAAACAGTCAGAGCGGGCTAGAGTCACGCTGAAACAGCGACTCCTTCGCTGCAACGAGCAAACCCTTGAAAAACAATTTCCCGCCGCCATTTACGGCGAGGAAGCAAGGCCACGCCCACCTGAGGCCACGCCCACCCCCCTCAGCATATATACGCGACCAGCAGCGTGAAATTGGCAGAACCTGAAAAACTCCTGAGGCGGAAGCCGGGAGAACGCTGAAATTCTTCTTTTAAAAACTATCACCATTGTATATTGTGTCACTTACTAAAATTGTATCTTTGAAAAGCGCACTCACCCGGCAAACAGTCAGAGCGGGCTAGAGTCACGCTGAAACAGCGACTCCTTCGCTGCAACGAGCAAACCCTTGAAAAACAATTTCCCGCCGCCATTTACGGCGAGGAAGCAAGGCCACGCCCACCTGAGGCCACGCCCACCCCCCTCCTTAACCTCATAAAATAATGTGCAATTACCGGACGCGCAGCGGACGGGCGCAGCGGGCGCGCCGTCAACGCGCCGAAGGCGCGCCAAAGGCAAGCCCGTCTGGGCCCGTCCGGACCCGGACGGCCCTTGGCCCCGTTACTCTGCAAGGTGACCCTCAGGAGCGAGTGATGTATACAGCTGACACACTACGAGCCCTACGTCCGAAAACCACCCTGACCTGTTACCACACGGTTACGGAAGGTAAGGTCTTCTCGAGCTGCCCACACTGTAACCCGACTCCCCCCCCTATAATCACCACATCGGCTCTGAAAGCTGGACTCCTCAACTGCCGCTCCCTCCCGAAACACGCCACCGAAGTAAATCTCCTAATCCAAAATCAGGATTACGACCTAATGTTCCTAACAGAGACATGGCTTTCTGACTGCACCGATCCAGATATCGTCACAGCCCTCCCCACAGGCTATCTTTGCCAAACGCTAAATAGACCTAAAGGGAGGGGAGGTGGGGTAGCCATAATCCACAGAGAACGATACGTCTGTAGGATGACCAACGCTGATATCGAGGATTGTGAGTGCGGCCAGTTCTCCATCCAAATCACTCCAGCCCTCACTGTAGCGGGGCTTTTGACCTATCGTCCCCCTGGGGCCCCAGGCAATTTTTCCAACTCCATAGTTGAATCCATTTCCCAACTAGCCTCCTCCACCTCCAACGTCCTGCTATTAGGTGATCTCAATCTCCACTTCCTTGACCCAACGGATCGGGTTGCCGCGGACATCAGACATGACCTCACAGCTCTAGAGGTATGTCTGGTGAACAACGAGCCCACCCACGAGAAGGGCCATTTATTGGATCCCATCTTTACCAATATTCCAACGATGACCACCAACCCCCCGGTGACCCTTCCATGGACTGACCATTTCTTGGTTCCGTTCTTTTGGGAAACTCCCATATCTAATCACTTTACTCCTAAAACCCAGGTTACCGACCGCCAATGGCACAAACTGTCATCTGACATATGGGCCCGTTCTCTTACAGATTCCACTCCCGAGCTTTCCTCGGACCCCAATGCGGCCGATAAACAATTCAGTGACTGGATTACGTCGTCTCTCGACGCTCTGCTTCCAAAAATCACTACTTTTAAACAGCTTAAAAAGATACCCCCTGCTCCATGGTACACTCCAGAGCTCAAAGCCCTACGGCAAGAATGTAAAAAGACTGAACGCTCATGGAGACGTGATAAAACAGGAGTAAATAAAAATATCTACTCCATCTCTCTTCTCAATTATAAAACCGCTATCCGGAAAACCAAAAGCGTGTTTTTTCAGGAGAGAATAGAAAGAGCGGGCGGCTCCGGGAAGGAAGCTTTTGCTATCCTCAAAGAACTCTCAAAACCACCAGAGCAAGAACGGGGACCCCCATCCGACCCTAAAGCTGATCAAGAGAAATGCCAACAATTGGCTAACTTTTTTCAGGACAAAATCCGATTAATCCTGGATTCAATTCCTCCCCAGAGCCCGAGGGAAGAAACCGTTCTCTCATATCCGACTTCTCCCACTGGCCTGTCCACATGGGGCCAGGTCACCTCTGACGAAGTACGGACGACGCTCAATTCCATGAAGAGCGGTTCCCCCAGAGATCCTGCCCCTCTTCGTATCCTTAAAGAGGTAGCCCCTTCTATCATCTCCTCCCTCACTCAGTTGATTAATACGTCACTTCAACAGGGAGTTGTACCCCTGAGCTGGAAGAAGGCGGTGGTAAAGGCCTTATTGAAGAAACCCACTCTGGACCCTGAAAACCTGGCGAATTACCGGCCCATTTCCTTACTCCCAGGAGTAAGTAAAATTGCGGAAAAACTCATCAACAAAAAACTTTCGCAGTACCTAGAGGCTAACAACAAATTGAAAAACTCCCAGACGGGCTTCCGACCAGGGCAGGGCACGGACATCGCCCTCCTGGCGGCGGTAGAGGAAGCCAGAACGCTGCTGGACGGAGGAGGATCAGTGGCAGTGATCCTCCTCGACCTTAGTGCAGCGTTCGACACCGTTGACCATCAACTCCTCATCGAAAGGCTGGCAAGAGTTGGTCTGGAAGGCACAGCCTTATCCTGGCTCACATCCTTCCTGACACAACGATCTTATCAGATCTGGGAGAAGAACGCCCGCTCGTCCGAAATGCCCCTCCAATGTGGTGTGCCTCAGGGCTCCTCCCTGAGCCCTACATTATTTAATATCTACATGTCCACATTGGAGGAGGTTATCACCCCTTTCGGAGTGAGTGTCATCAGCTATGCTGACGACACACAATTAGTGGTGTCTTTGTCCCACCCTAAACAACAGAAAGCTGATCTCCTCAACTGCCTCACTCAAGTCCATCATTGGATGAATAGATCAGCGCTAAAATTAAACGGGACAAAAACCGAGGTCCTTGTACTCGGCTCAAAAGGAACTTCATTTCCTCTGAACATGTGGCCAACATGTCTAGGTCCCCCCCCAGACCCAAAGACAGAGGTGAAAAGTCTGGGTGTTTGGATCGACTCGGAACTCTCATTCGCCCCGCAAGCAAAGAAAGTCGTAGGGACCTGTTTCGGTCTGCTAAAATCATTGAGGAAAGTCCTGCCCCTTCTTCCTCCGAAATCGCAAAAACTATTAGTCCAGGGTCTTATTATTTCAAGACTGGACTATAGTAATGCGATCTATCTGGGTGCACCGGAAGCAACACTGAACAAACTACAAAGGATTCAGAATACTGCTGCCCGGATCATTACCAACACCCCGGCCAGATCATCGGCCAAACCTGCCCTCAAACTCCTGCATTGGCTCCCCATAAGGGAGAGAATTAAATTTAAAGCCTTGTGTTTGGTGCATAAAACTTTGAACAACCTAGGTCCTCCAATTCTCCGCAACCTCATCACCCCTTACATAGCCACGAGATCCCTTCGTTCCAACACAGAAAATCTCATCAATGCCCCAAGGTTTAGGAAAGCACGTTCAGGAGGAAGACGGTTTTCGGTCCATGCGGCCCGTCTTTGGAACTCCCTTCCTCGAGATCTTCGTTTGGAACCCCGATACCTCCGTTTTAGGAAACTGCTAAAGACACATCTTTTCCCCTAGCTCCCATGTCCCCCTCGTGAACTCAGCCTCAGTCCTCAGTTTTTACTGTTTTAGGGTTCCTCAGCGCTGGGATACCTCCGGGCGACTATGCGCTTTATAAAAATAAATAATAATAATAATAATAATAATAATAACCCGCTTGCTAGTGAGCCCCTTGAAGACAAACCTTTGAAACTGCTTTCCTGGTTGCTCCAGGCTTGCTCCAGCTTCCCTGCAAAGGAGAAGCTCCTCAGACCTTGCTGGTCTGACCCGAAGCCAATCTTCACTTCCTGCGTGGATTGCGTTTGCCAAGGTTTGTTGGGTCCAATCCGGATACCGACACCGCAGTCAACTAGATCCTTCGTGGGACAGCTCGAATCCAGCTCCTGGTCGTCGTCGACGCCTCCTGGTCCTCGTGGCTGCAGAGACAAGCTTCACCCGAGATCATCGCGACATCGCCTGGTTCCTTCCTGGTCACTGGCTAGTGACCCAGACTCTGTCCCCTCTGCTTTCAGGTTCTTCACCTCTTCGATACTCCCTTGGATCCACCCGGACACTCTTCCACTGGCCACCTGCAGCACTTCTTTTGCAAATCTCCATTGAAAGCATCGACGAAACCCGACACGAAAAGACACCTATGCACCCGGCTTCCCTGTGTGAGGTAACTCGAGTACTCCAGTGCTCCCGTGGGTATTGACTCTCCAAATGTCCTAGTTTAAAGGGGTTTTGTTGTAGTCCATCCGGAAGTGCCCTTAAACAGTAACTTTGTAACTTCTTCGTTCTCCATTATAAGTCAATGGTAGCTTGCGACTGTGTTTAGACACTGCACGCGTCTCCCGTGGGTCTCCTACTTCCTAACCTTTGGTTGTCTAGTGTAGCCCCAGCGATTCCCTGGGCCCTAGGCAGCTGCAAGAACAAGAAAAGTTTAAGGTGGTACATTGGGCCTGCAAAGATCAAGACAACGACAAAATATAATTACCTGGGGGTCTGGTTTAGCAAGTCCTCTAGACCAGCAGCCCACCTAGCCGCCTTGAAAAAGAGAGCAGGCGCTATAACATACTCCTTGAACCGACTCAATCAGTTCCTGAGTAGTCCTACTGCAGAACCCAATCTGAAGGTGATTAAAGCCACTCCCCGCCTCCCAGCTGTGACGCCCTCGCCCCTCCCCCTCCACTATCCACATATGACAGTAGTTTCCGCGCGCAGCGTACACGCGCAGCGTACGCGCCCAACCCGCGCCGAAGGTGCGTCAAAGGTAAGCCCGTCTACGCCCGTCCGCGCCTGGACCGCGCCCAGCGCCAGACCCCCTGCCCCTCGCGCTACCCAGCCCTCCCGCATTACCTACGATGCCGCCACCCTCCTAGCCCTTAACCCCGGTCGCGCTCCCAACTGCGTCCAAGCCGCCCCTGGTCACACCCATGGACCTTTCTCCTGCTACTCCTGCAAATTCATCGGCACCGACAACATCTCCGCTACAACCTCACCACAGATACCCGACCCCAACCACCTACATTGCATCCTTCTCAACACCCGATCAGTCCACAGGCACGCCATCGACCTATGGAACCTACTAGACACCATCTCTCCGGACATCGCCTTCCTTACGGAAACATGGATGAATGCTTCCTCAGCACCAGACATCACCATTGCCATCCCTGATGAATATAAGATCACACGCAAGGACCGCACCAGCCACACAGGAGGAGGAATCGCTATAGTCCATAAGAAATCTATCCGCATCTCAACCAGCTCTGACACCAACCTCGCCAACTCCGAACACCTTCACTTCCAGATCCACATCGACCCCAAGACCACACTCAGAGGCACCCTCCTCTACAGACCACCAGGACCCCGCGCAAAATTCAGTGAAGACATCACGGACTTCATCACTCCTCACGCGCTCCCCTCCAAAGACTACATCCTTCTGGGAGACCTCAACTTTCACCTCGATAAGATCAACGACCGCAACACCGCCACCCTCGTGGACAACCTCACCAACCTCGGACTTAAACAACTGGTCACTTCCCCCACCCACATCGCAGGCCACACACTCGACCCCATCTTCACCTCCAGCAACCATGTTTCCTTCAGCCACACTACGGACCTCATCTGGACTGACCACAGATGCGTTCACTTCACCTACAACAAACCAAAACCCAGCATCCACCTCCAACCTACCTTGAAAAGGAACTGGAACAAAATCACCACGGACCAAATCTCCGCATCGCTCCTTCAACACACCCCAGCCCCCTCCTCCAACGCTAACGAAGCCGCCGCTAACCTCACCCTATGGTTATCCAACACCGCTGACACCTTAGCACCTCTGAAAAAACGTCAAAACAAACCTGGCAGCAAGAAGGCCTCATGGTTCAACGATGATCTCAAGAAGTCCAAGAAACTCTGCCGCTCCCTTGAAAAGGCCTGGAAAAAAGACCCAACCACCAGCACCAAGGACGCCTTCAAAAACGCCACCCGCACTCACCACCAACTAATCCGAAAAGCCAAGAAAGCAGCATTCAAGGATCGACTCGACAACAACGCTCACAACAGCAAGGAACTTTTCAACATCGTCAAGGAATTTTCCAATCCCTCGGCCAACTCCAACGACATCACCCCCTCTCAAACCCTCTGCAACTCCCTAGCCTCTTTTTTCCACAACAAGATTGCAGACATCCACAACAGCTTTGACAACCAACCCGGAAACCAACCCACCCTGCCGTCTGCTGTCCATCCTCCCCCCGCGAACACCCTTAACGACTGGAAGCCAATCTCCACTGAGGACACCATCCGCCTGATGAACTCCATCCACTCAGGATCCCCCACAGACCCATGTCCTCACCACATCTTCAACAAAGCAGACTCCGTCATAGCACCGCACCTCCGAGACGTCATCAACTGCTCCTTCAACTCTGCTACCTTCCCTGAAGACTGGAAACACGCTGAACTCACCGCCCTTCTGAAAAAACCAACAGCGGACCCCACCGAACTCAAAAATTACCGTCCCATCTCGCTTCTTCCATTCCCGGCCAAAGTCATCGAGAAAGCCGTCAACTACCAGCTCGCCGCCTTCCTCGAAGCTAACAAATCCCTCGACCCCTCACAATCTGGCTTCCGAGCAAAACATAGTACTGAGACAGCCCTCATCGCAGCAACAGATGACATTCGAACTCTACTGGACAATGGAGACACAGTCGCCCTCATCCTCCTCGACCTCTCTGCAGCATTCGATACAGTCTGCCACAGCACCCTTCTACAACGCCTCAATAACATCGGAATCCAAGGAAAAGCACTGGAATGGATCACCTCGTTCCTCACCGGAAGAACCCAGAGAGTCCGCCTTCCTCCATTCAAGTCCGAGGCCTCTGAAGTCATCTGCGGCGTACCTCAAGGATCCTCACTCAGTCCCACCCTCTTCAACGTATACATGAGCCCCCTCGCGGCCATCGCACGCCAACACAACCTCAACATCATCTCTTACGCGGACGACACTCAACTGATCCTTTCTCTCACCAAGGACCCCGACACCGCCAAAACTAACCTGCACGAAGGAATGAAAGAAGTCGCCGAATGGATGAAACAAAGCCGTCTGAAACTGAACTCAGACAAAACAGAAATCCTCATCCTAGGCACATCCCCCTCTGCTTGGGACGACTCCTGGTGGCCGGAAGCCCTTGGAAAAGCACCCATCCCGACAGACCACGCACGGAACCTTGGCGTCATCCTGGATTCTTCACTCTCAATGAACAAACAAGTCAGCGCCGTATCCTCTTCCTGCTTCAACATTCTTCGCATGCTCAGAAAAACATTTCGCTGGATCCCCTCCGAAACAAGGAAAACAGTCACCCACGCTCTGGTCACGAGCCGACTGGACTACGGAAACACCCTCTACGCAGGTACCACCGCTAAACTCCAGAAGAAACTCCAACGAATCCAAAACGCCTCAGCCAGGCTCATATTAGACATCCCACGCAACAAACACATCTCTGGTCACCTTAAAGACCTCCACTGGCTACCCGTCAATAAGAGGATCACTTTCCGACTGCTCACCCACGCACACAAATCACTTTACGACATCGGACCAGACTGCCTCAACTCTCGACTGTCCTTCTACACCCCCTCCCGCCAACTACGTTCTTCCGACCAAGCCCTCGCCACTGTACCTCGCATCAACAAGACCACCATGGGAGGCAGATCCTTTTCATACCTGGCTGCTAAAACATGGAACTCACTCCCCGCTTACCTCCGCCTCACCCAGAACCACCTAGCGTTCAGAAAGCAGCTAAAAACATGGATATTTGACAAATAATCCTCCTCCTCTTCCTAAGCGCCTTGAAACCCTCTGGGTATGTAGTGCGCTATACACATTTTATGACTTGACTTGACTTGACTTCTCCCCGCCTGAAACTATGGGCATCAGACCTTCCCTGGCTCATGCTCCGCTAGTCTTGACCTTGCCCAAGTTTCCATTTACAAAAAAATCTGTCATCTTCCAAACTTTATTATTTATTTATTTATTTATTCAAAGTTTTATATAGCGCGAACAAGATCTTTGCAGATATCAGAGCGCTTTACAGAACACAGGGGTAGGGGCAACCGGAGGGTGATTAAATACAGTATTGGGTAAAATATGATAGCGTAGTAGAATAGGATAACAGTCAAGTAAATATATGAGAACCAGTAAACGATTGTGTAACTAATAAAACCAAAAGCAGTGCAGAGTCTTAGATCCAGCAACAATAGATATCAGGTCGACTTAGGCCCAATGGATGGCTATTACCTCTTTCTTTAAAGCTTGCAGGAACAAGGGGTAGGGGCAACAGGAAGGTAGTTGGAACCAACTATTAGGAATGAAATAGTAGTCGGTAGTAAGTCAAAAAGCATAATAGGATATCAGTCATGTACAAATATAATACAATAGACAAACTGGTAACCAGTACTGCAGCAACGATACAGAAGTCTCTGTTCCAGCAGCAGAAGAGTTCAGGTGAACTTGGCCATAAGGATTGTTTTGACCTCTTTCTTAAAAAGTGCCGTGGAGGAGATACGCCTGGTTTCAGGAGGGAGTGCATTCCAGATCCTGGGCGCCATTCCTTATGTTATGTTATGTTATGTTATTTTTTTTATTTAATATAGCGCAACGGTTACTCAAAAAGAGAATCCCGGCGCTTTAGGTAAGGTGAAACTGGTTACAGAATAACACAACACAGATAAAAACAAATTAAAAGTCCACAAAAGAAACAGGGCAACCGGCAAGGCTATTGAGAGAACAGCCAAGTTTTGAGGCCTTTCCTAAATTCAAGAAGACTGGGCGCCCCTCGCAAAGGGAGCGGTAAGGAATTCCACATCTGTGGGGCCAAAAGACTGAAGGAGCGGCCACCTAGGCGGGCCCTCTTCACACGCGGAACAGCCGCGAGAAGTAAAGATTCCGATCTCAACGCGCGAGTAGGGTGGTAGAAAGTGAGTCTCTTTCGCAGATGTTTGGCTCCCACCGCATGGAGAGCCTTGTAGGCTAGGGTCAACGCCTTAAAGGCAATCCGTTTGCGGATGGGTAGCCAATGTAGCTTCACCAACAACCCAGAGGCGCTGGTGCGTCTACTTAGGCCAAAAATGGCCCTGGCCGCCGCGTTCTGTGCCACTTGAAGCCTCTGCAGCAAATACTCTGGTAGGCCCAGGTACAGACTGTTGGCATAATCCAGCCTGGAGCCTATCAGGGCCTGCACCGTCAGCCTCTTGTGATCCTCAGACAAGAGAGGCAGAAACTTCCGCAACATTTTTAGCAAGCCAAAACAAGTGCCAGTTACCCCCAGAATCTGGGCTTTCATCGTCAGCCCCTTGTCGATCTTAACCCCCAGGTTTTTAGCCATGGGAGAAGAACCGGACGGAGGGAACATGTCGATGGGCCACCAGGCCTGCCAGCTGGGCTCCGAATCGCACCCGAAGAAGAGAACCTCCGATTTATCGGAATTGCACTTGAGGCTGTGCAGTTGAAACCATGCAAACACAGCCCCAAGGCAATTCTGGATCCTCTCCCCGTCAAAGTCAGCCCCCCTCTCGCAAGAGAAGAGGAGCTGAGTGTCGTCGGCATACGACACGATCCGGGCACCAAAAGACTCCGCCACCGCCGCCAAAGGGGTCATATAGATATTAAAAAGGGTCGGGCTCAAAATAGAGCCCTGAGGGACCCCGACTCCCAAAGGCGGCATTACAGCGGTGTCAGATGATGTCCAGATCGTTTGCCGGCGGCCGGCCAGGAAGGAAGAAAACCATTTGAGCACCGTCCCCCGCAGACCGATCTCAAAGAGTCTTGCGAGCAGGCCCTCATGGGGGACGGTGTCGAAGGCCGCCGACAGGTCCAACAACACCAGCATGACTTTGCCCCCGGAATCCAGCACCCCTTTGATGGTTTCCGAAACCTCAAGGAGCGCGGTCTCGGTGCTGCGGTTTGAGCGGAAGCCAGACTGGGAGTCGTGCAAGATCTCATGAGACTCCAGAAAGTTGGTGAGCACCGACTGGACGTGCTTTTCCAAGATTTTTACAAAAGCCGGCAGCAGCGAAATAGGCCTGTAATTAACAGGGGCTTTCGGATCAAGTCCCGGCTTTTTAAGCAACGGGATCACCATTGCCTGCTTCCAAGATGACGGCACCTCTCCCGAGCTCAACGAAAGGTTGAGAAGAGGGTGAGCCAACGGGTTAACCACCTCCGCCAATTTACCCAGAAGCTTAGCTGGGCATGGGTCAAGCGGAGACCCAGATTTTAAATTGCCCATGAGCGCAAGGGAGGCGGAGGCTGGCAAAGAGGGAAACTCAGCCAATATGGCGCCCTGCATGACTGAGGGGGGCATACCCTCCTCTGGCACCGGCCGTGTAACCAATCCACTCGAAGGAAAGGAGGCCTGGATGAGTTTGATCTTGCCTGTAAAAAAGCACGCCAGATCTGCTGCCCAGGATTCTACAGGGCCCACCTCCAACGCGGTGGTCCGGGGTGAGATGAATTCGCGAACGATCGTAAAAATCTCCTTGCTGGAGTTCGAAGCAGCTTCGATTCTCCCCGCGAAATAGGCTTTCTTTTCGAGGCGGATGTCGCGGTGGTAAGCCTTAACCGCAGCCTTGTAGGCAGACCTGTCCCTGCTGTCGTAGTGTGCCCGCCAGGCCCTCTCGGCTACCTTGCACTGCTGCCGCGTAGCCCATAACATAACATAACATAACATTTGAAGGAGCGTTTGCAAGTTTTTTCCTTCCGGAATCTACGAGGTTTCAGGAGTAGACTTTTTGTACTTCTATTGGATCTCGAGCCTCCAGATATAGACAGCTTTTGGGTGAGGTAGCTGGGTGACTTGTGGTGTACGGCCGAGTGTGTCATAACGGCTATTTTCAGCTGTATTCTGGCCTCAAAGGGCAGCCAGTTCAGGGATTTTAGATCAGGGGATATATGCGAGTGTTTCCTAGAACCAGTGATGAGTCTCGCGGCAGCGTTCAAGGAGGCTCTTAGGGGAGCGGTTGTTGAAAGGGGGAGACCGCTAAGGGTCACAATTCCGTAGTCTATGCGAGGGATGACTAGGGCCTGTACAGCAGTTTGGAAGTCCTTAGCTGGGAGGAAAGGTTTAAGTTTCCTCAGTGTGTTGACTTGGAAGTTAGCTCCTTTAGTGGCTATGCTAATGTGCTGCTGCATGTTGAGCTTGGCATCAAGTGTAATGCCTAAGGATTTCGCAGATTCCACAATGGTGGGTTGGACATTGAGTGCAGTTAGCGGATTCAGCCAGGTTTGGGTGATGACAATTTTCGTGGGAGGTGAGATCAGAAGGAACTCAGTTTTCAGCGCATTTAATTTGAGGTGATTATCAGCCAGCCATGATTGGGTGTTTCTGAGTGTGGAGTTCAGAAGCTTGATGTCTTCCGGGGATTGTAGCTGGAGGTAAAGTTGAGTGTCATCGGCGTACATATGGAAGTGTACATTAGATGCTTGAAGCAAGGTGGTGAGTGGTTCCATGACGAGGTTGAACAAAGTGGGGGATAGGGAGGATCCTTGTGGGACGCCTAAAGTTACCGGCACCGGTGAAGACAGCTTGTTGTTGATCTTAAACTTCTGAGACCGGTTATGTAGGAAGGAAGTGAACCATTTGAGAACAGTCCCGGATAGACCCATTCTGGTATTTAGCAGCTCCAGTAGGTTCTCATGTTTGACAGTGTCAAAAGCAGAGGAGAGGTCAAGGAGGATGAGGAGGCAGGAATCGTTGCGATCAAGGATTTGGAGGGCGTCATCAATTATGTGAGTCATAGCCGTTTCCGTGCTGTGTTTCGCTCGGAAGCCTGATTGGTGAGGGTTGAGGAGGTCAAACTGGTCAATGTGCTTTGTCAGTTGGAGTTGTACACATTTTTCCAGAAGCTTGGCCAAGGTTGGGATATTGGCGATAGTTGTTTAGGTCAGCTGGGTCAGCTGTAGGTTTCTTGAGTATAGGTGTGACTTGCCCCACCTTGAGGGAGTCTGGGATGAGGCCTTGTTGCAGGGAGCTGTTAATGATTTTGGTCCAGAGAGGGAGGAGCAGGGGGGTGAAGTCTTTCACAGCATTAGCAGGTAGGGGGTCAATAAAGTGATTAGAGGGCTTCAAGGTGCTGAGCAGTTTGTGAATTGCCTCTTCTATGTAGGTGTCGAATGACGTCCATGATGCGTTGTTTTTAGGGTGAGTGGTAGTCATGCTGATGGGGCTGGAGTATCGGGTTGCATCATTGAGGAGATCACTTCTTATGTTGTCGGTCTTTAGCTTAAAGAATGCAGAAAAGTCATCACAGTGTGGAATATCGCTTGTTGCGCTGTTTGATTGAGAGGGTTGCATTTGGTTTGAGATTTGACTAGATCGAACAGTTTTCTTGGTCGGTTTTTTGGTTGGTCCAGCTGGAGGCTAAAGAAGTCTAATTTCGAGCGCTTGATTTTCCTAAAGTAGGCATTTCTCTTGTTCTTTAGCGTTTTAAGGTGCAGTGCTGAGGGGTCAGATCTCCAAGTGCGCTCTGCCATTCGCAAAGCACGTCTGTCTTCATTGAGTCTGCCATCATACCAAGGGTTCGAATTCTTGGTGGAGACTCTTTTCAGTTGCAGGGGGGCAGCTTCGTTGATGATTGAGTTCATAGAATCGAGATAGAGGTCGGTCAATGATTGAACATCATGGGCGCCCGCAGGGGGAAGGAGGAGACTGCAAGTGTGAGAAGGCAGGGAGTTTGGGTTGAGATTCTTCATATCCCTTTTCCAGGTCTTGGATTTGGTGGGTTGAGCCGTGTTAGGTTTTACTTTTTCGTTGATGAAGAAAGTGATAATGTGGTGGTCTGACCAGTCACAGGGTTGGATCGACCCCAATTGGGTAGCGTCCTCTTTGGCGATGATAAGGTCGAGGATCGATCCTTTGTCGTGTGTCGGGCTGTTACAGATTTTGGTGAGGTCACGCGCATTGAGGAAAGTTTTAAGACTATTCACCACTGCGTCTTTCTGATCGTTCCAGTGGAGATTGAAGTCACCCAGGTAAATTTGAGTGATCTGCCGACCAGCATTGGATGAGATCGTGTCCATGAGTTGTTGGTAAAGGGGAGGTTTTCCCCGGGCGGGTGGTAGATGACATGTAAAGAGCATACAGGTTTGCCCTCGCTGGAGATATCGAGGCAGAAGAGTTCACAGGAAGTGAGGGAGGGGGAGGTGACTTTGGTAACAGAGAGGTTGCTCCTAAAAATGCATGCGATTCCACCGCCCGTCTTGCCGGTCCTGTCGAGCCTAATGATGTGGTAGTTGGGGGGGGGGGGGACTAGTATGTCCATTATAGGCGTAGAAGTTTCAGTTAGCCACGTTTCAGTCACAATGGCTAAGTCGAGGTCCAATGTTATGATGAGATCCGCAATGTCGAAGGAGTGTCTCGGGCCGATCTACAGTTGAGTAGGAGGCATTTGAGTCTGGGGGTGAGAAGGGTGGTCGAGTGTTCTAGAGAGAGGGGGATTTTTCTGAGATTATTGGGGACGGAACTTCTGTTGCTCAGAGTGGGGGGCCTAAGGGGATTTGTGAGGATTGTGGGAATGGGGAGATGTGCAGCGGTTGTGTGTTTTAAGGGACCAGGGCCGAATGAGCGAAGGAGGGTGCATAGGTCGTGGTCCGAAAGGGGGTTGAGGGCGCGACGGGGGCGCGTGTGATTGCGGGCGGGGATAGAGGGCCAACGCGGGGAGTATGATTTGAGAGGGTATGTGGGGTGGGTGGGGGGCTTGTTGCGTGTGGGGGCGGTGGTAGGTAGGGGTTGTCTGGTGAGTGTGGTAAGAAGATCTTTGATGGTGTGTAGCTCTTTGACTTGAAAGAGGGTGGATATAATCATGTCCAGAGGTGGGTTGGGGATGCTGTGGGGGATGGGCGCCGCGGGCGAGTCGTTGATTATGGAGCTGAATAGGGGACTGGCTAGGGGGGGGGAATATGTTAGCGTTGGTGCAAGGCTCTGAGGTAATAGTGAGTGGGGTGTCATTCGATGGGTGTGAGAGAATGTGGGTGAGGGGTGGGGAAGGGGGGATGTTGGAGGCATAGGTGGGGGAGCTGGTGAGGGGCCATTCATAGGGCAAGACTACGACTGGAGCTGGGCCTTCAAAGACAATCTATTTATTGCGAGGCTGACACCCTGAAATACTTTATAAGGACATTAAAAGTCGCAGACAACACTTTAAAAGCCCGGCTAAAAGAAACTTTTGCTAGTCCTGGAAATCCATGGAATCGACAAGTTACAAAGGCTATAAAATCGCTAGAGATCGATAATTCATTACTAACCTCAGATACTATTCCATACACAGTCTGGAAAAAGGTTATCAAAAAGCAGGTCAAACAAATCTCCCATCGGATGGACTCCAAGGCTTTAAAAAAATCAACAGTCTTGCTCTCCCTGAACAACTCATACCTCCCTGGGGCACCTCAATCTTACCTCCTGGAAAATTTAAATGCAATGGCTCGGAAAAACATAATGTTCATGCATCTCCTAGGTCTGCGTTCAATCGCCTTTAACTGATGGGCTCCAATAAGTGAGGAGGGGGCATGCAGACTGTGCAATTATCAGACTGAATCATGGCTACATCTTCTGTGCTGCTGTCCTGTCCTGGACACCCCCAGAAGACTTCTTTTAAAACCTTTATATTTAAAATGGGGCATCAGGTCGTGTTGGGAAGCATCGGCCCTGTGCTTTACTTGCTCAGACACCCAAGTGCTTGCAAGGATTGGAAAATTTGTGAGACTTATGGACAAGCTATTCTTACCCTCCATGGTCCCTGTGCTTCCAGCTCCCCCCCCCCAAAAAAAAACTCATCACAGACTTTTTCTGTCCCCTTATTTAGTACTCCCGCATTAATTTATTTTACTTTAGGTCCTGCACTGTTTTGTGATTATACTGGCACCTACAAGATTGTTTTTAACATGTACAGGATTTTAAATTTCGATTGTTCTTTTCAGCTTTTGCTTTCTAAACATGATAACTGTGCTAATGTTGATATTTTATAGCTATGGTTTTAATTAACTGCGCTAATTCAATAAAACCTTCAACCTAGGCCTATTCACTATTTCTGAAGTGGTTCCTATACCACTTACTTAGTATATGGTTTGAGAGGCCCCTAGGGCAAAACTGTATTTGTGCAACTTATCGTAGGCTAATTGAGTAACTTGTGATGTACTTCGATCTCTGACCTCATAAAGAGTTCAGAGGGGGTGTGTTAGAAATAAATACATATATATTTGATATGTAGCTTGTGTGGTGTTCTTTCATTTGGTTTTCAATGGATTATAATTGGTAAAACAGCTTGCTTTACATGCTCTCTGAAGTCTTAGCCTATGACTGCTGGTCCATGCTACCACTAGGATAGCTTGTCTATAAGGTTGACTTTACAACCACCAAAAATAAGGGTCGTTTAGACTGCTGCAAGGTGCCCACTAGAATAGTGGACATCATATGCAAGGCTAACTTTTCACAACAATGATCGTCCCTCGTTTAGTCGGAGCAAAAGGGCTTCTTCAGCAAAGTTGAGTATACTCAACAGACACTATATCTGAGAGTGGACTCCAGGCGGAACACCATTTAAGGAAAAATTCATAATTCTTGATGCATGGTGCTGAGGACAGCCAGGCAGGTTTCAATCTCTGAATTCTTGCTGCATGATAGGCAGGTTTCAATATTGCTTCTTTATGGGCAGCTTGCGTAGAACATATTGTTAGCGGTTTCACAAACTTTTGACTACTATTACTCCATTCATACGCCTCTATTTATAATATATTTTGGGAGTTTAAGATAGACCGCCATTGACCCAAAGGGCATCAGAGCGCTTTACCAGCAATCTAGAAGTTGCACATATTTTTAGGCATGTTAGGTTAAATGATTTGCCTAGAGGGTAGGTTAAATGATTTGCCTAGAGTCGCAGGATGTTGAGCTAAGGTCGGGACTCCAGCCTGGTCCCCCTGTTCCAAAGGCGGCCGCTCCGACCTTTAGACAACTTCACTTCCCTTTTTAATTTTTCTATATAATGGCATCCCGTTGAACATACAAAGAATGCAACATAAAATGCATGAGACAAAAAGAACAGCCATCCTTTTCCTGGCACTTCATGAACTTCCCTCCGTAACAACGGGCACTTGTATCATCTCTCACTTTATTCACAATCCCATATTGATTGAAGGCTGAAGTAATTACTTAAAGGTTCAAACAGGGAAGCAGCTGGATTTACCGGAGAGTAACCTACATTAATAGCTTGAACAATGTGAAAGAAAACAAATAAAGTATCTCACATGACCATAAAATACACAGCATAAACAAACTGAACAGACTCTCAGTGGTTTGGTAATGGGTGTTCTAGTTAGTAACATCAGAAGAGCGGGGGGCAGATGGCGCAGCAGACATCGGAACCTGTGGGGTTACACAGATCTCTAGCCTACTGAGTTGATTTTGGGTTTTCCACTAAAAGCTTCCATGGGAAATCAATGCAGAGGGGGCAGTTCTCCACTATAGTTGTACATGTGTTGCTTTAAAGGGGCTACCAATTGAATTCTAGTACAGTCCAAGCAGACAGTCAGAAAGTGGGCTAGTACAGCCCTTGACTTGCAGTACATTTGCAAAGAAAGCTTTTTTTGTGTGCCGATCACCTTCTGCACTCTTTTCTGGGAACACGTGTTCTCCATTGAGTGTATCAGTTCAGAAGGGTCAACACTCAGTATGGTTTACGCATCAGTCCTCAAAGCACCCTGTAGCAAAGACGGTGCTGATGCAGCTGGGTGCAGTCAGTGCAGCGAACAGAGTTTTAACCTGGTTGGTCTTAAGGTGATTTTTTTTGCAGTGCAATGGGCACAATTTGAACCTTTAAAACTCCTGAATAAGTTAATAGCGTGTGATTTCACACACAAAAGGCACCTAAGTGGAAACATTAGTTTCTACTGTTGTTCACAATGCAATATGAATGGTGGGTGAGAGTTTTCAATGCATGAAAGACGAAAGAAGTAAAGCTCAGTGAGGTAAAACATTGCTCAAGATCACAATATTTGCCTATGTGAAAACCCGGGACAGAAATCCAGATTAACAGGTAGTAAAACCTACAACTCAGGGATCCAAGTGTGCCCTCTCCTTTGTCGCCATGGCTCCTTTGAGTCCATTTCCAGAATATACCTCGACTCCAAATTTCTGAGCTGTTTCTCTCAATCACCTCCTTTAGTCCGTGGTATACAGGCAATAACACTATATCTCAACTGCTTCTCTCCACAATAGAATTTTTGAAAATGTCAGGCCACCGGATAACTTGTGTACGTGTTTCTTCTTGCTCCGACGAGAGGACTTATGCAACAAGGGATAAAGCAGTCACTCTGGAACCAATTTGAACAGTGTTTACGGACAAATTTGGCAGCTAAGATCTAAGCAGGTGCATTGGAGAAAAAAGGTACCTCCAGATAGATATAAACAAATACTTCACCTACCAACCCACCTAGAATGGTATTCATGAGTAGCAAATAGTTCTATCTTGGACCATTTCATGACTGGTTATTAATGAGTTATTATGGCCCTTACCTCTGCAGAAACTAGTGATGTTAGCAACTGGTTGTACATCATAATGCAGTTTCTTTAAAAAAAAAAAAAGGGACAGCAATACTCTTAAATGTCCCTCCATTTCTAGCCCTCTTGAACCTCCCACTCCACCGGGGCCGGGACCATGGGGAGACGCGCCTCCGCGGACCTGAGCGGGGTCTGGGGTAGCCCCGCCTCCGCGGACCTGAAAGGGGCGTGTCTGGGGTAGCCCCGCCTAGCAGAGCCCAGGGTGGGAGAGGGCCCGCTCTACAGGGCCCCGGTACTGACATGCCGCCGCAGGGCCCCGGAACACTCACCGTCCTACCGCTGGTCCCGTCGGGGCACAAAGAGCTGTCCGGCGGTGACCGGTGTGGCACGGTAACCGGAAGCAGCGCAGGAGGATGACGTCGCCGAAACTGGCAACGCCCGTGTGGCTCCCGGCAGCGGATAGCGTCACGGCGGCTGCTGCGGTGTGGTTAGGTCACCGGCACAGTGCCTCGCGCGCCAGCTCACTGAGAAGGACGAGCACGTACCCAATACGAGCCAGTATCACTGCGGACGTCACTAGAGCCGGTCCACTGAGGGCAGGAGACGTGCAGCATCAGTGCCTACAGCGCACGCCCCTTTGAGACGGCACAGCCAATGAGCAGCCAGCAAATCCCAGTTTTTCGAATAAGCCACGAAACTCTACAGCCAATGAAGAATCGACGTTGACCCGCGAGCAGAGCCGTGACGTCACTTAAACCCTCTTAACCAATGCCTGGCTGGATTTTTAGGTCTCGCCTAACACAGAGCTGCCTAGGTTTCAGATTTATTTATTTTATTTATTTATGCGATTTTATATAGCGCGAGCGTAACCCTAGGGTGTCAGAGCGCTTTACATAAGAAACAGTTGAAAAACATAAGGATTTACGATTACATGCGTTACATAAAGGATACAAACAGAAAAAATTGCAAATGTACAAGATGTAAAATCACACAAGGTGGAGATACAAATGGATATACTCTAAGAGTCACATAGGAATGGTAGAGAGTACAAAGGTCTACCTCATATACTAGTGATTAGAGTTATCTCTATATACATAGGGAAGGGATAAGAATGGATATACTCTAAGAGTCACATCGGAATAGTAGAGAGTACACAGGTTTACTGCATATACTAGTGATTAGAGTTATCTCTATATACATAGGGAAGGTATGCAAATGGATATACTCTAAGAGTCACATAGGAATGGAAGAGAGTACAAAGGTCTACTGCATATACTAGTGATTAGAGTTATCTCTATATACATAGGGAAGGGATAAGAATGGATATACTCTAAGAGTCACATAGGAATGGCAGAGAGTACAGAGGTCTACCTCATATACTAGTGATTAGAGTTATCTCTATATACATAGGGAAGGGATAAGAATGGATATACTCTAAGAGTCACATCGGAATAGTAGAGAGTACACAGGTTTACTGCATATACTAGTGATTAGAGTTATCTCTATATACATAGGGAAGGTATGCGAATGGATATACTCTAAGAGTCACATAGGAATGGAAGAGAGTACAAAGGTCTACTGCATATACTAGTGATTAGAGTTATCTCTATATACATAGGGAAGGGATAAGAATGGATATGCTCTAAGAGTCACATAGGAATGGCAGAGAGTACAGAGGTCTACCTCATATACTAGTGATTAGAGTTATCTCTATATACATAGGGAAGGGATAAGAATGGATATACTCTAAGAGTCACATCGGAATAGTAGAGAGTACACAGGTTTACTGCATATACTAGTGATTAGAGTTATCTCTATATACATAGGGAAGGTATGCGAATGGATATACTCTAAGAGTCACATAGGAATGGAAGAGAGTACAAAGGTCTACTGCATATACTAGTGATTAGAGTTATCTCTATATACATAGGGAAGGGATACGAATGGATATACTCTAAGAGTCACATCGGAATAGTAGAGAGTACACAGGTTTACTGCATATACTAGTGATTAGAGTTATCTCTATATACATAGGGAAGGTATGCGAATGGATATACTCTAAGAGTCACATAGGAATGGAAGAGAGTACAAAGGTCTACTGCATATACTAGTGATTAGAGTTATCTCTATATACATAGGGAAGGATACATAGGGAAGGGATACAAGTGGATATACTCTAAGAGTCACATAGGAATGGTAGAGAGTACAAAGGTCTACTGCATATACTAGTGATTAGAGTTATCTCTATATACATAGGGAGGGATACAAATGGATATACTCCAAGAGTCACATAGGAATGGTAGAGTACAAAGGTCTACTGCACATACTAGTGATTCGAGTTATCTCTATATACATAGAGAAGGGATACGAATGGATATACTCTAAGAGTCACATAGGAATGGTAGAGTACAAAGGTCTACTGCACATACTAGTGATTCGAGTTATCTCTATATACATAGAGAAGGGATACAAATGGATATACTCTAAGAGTCACATAGGAATGGAAGAGAGTACAAAGGTCTACTGCATATACTAGTGATTAGAGTTATCTCTATATACATAGGGAAGGTATGCAAATGGATATACTCTAAGAGTCACATAGGAATGGTAGATAGTACAGAGGTCTACTGCAGATACTAGTGATTAGAGTTATCTCTATATACATAGGGAAGGGATACTAATGGATATACTCTAAGAGTCACATAGGAATGGTAGATATATAAAGGTCTACTGCATATACTAGTGATTAGAGTTATCTCTATATACAGAAAAGCACAGTTCCATGAAGTGGGGTCGGAGGGGGGATGCAGTCACAGCACCGGGGGGGGGGGGGGGGGGGGAGGGGCGAAGCGGACAGAGAAAGGCAGGAAAGGGAGACAAACGAGAGAGGGAAGCAGATAGTCAATCAATCAATCAATCAGTGACACTTATAAAGCGCGCTACATACCCGTGGGGTCTCAAGGCGCTGGGGGGGGGGGAGCCGCTACTGCTCGAACAGCCAGGTCTTCAGCTTCTTCCTGAAGGAGAGGTGGTCTTGGGTCAGGCGCAGGTCGGTCGGGAGGGAGTTCCAGGTCTTGGCGGCCAGGTGGGAGAAGGACCTTCCTCCTGTAGTCGCTCTTCGGATGCGGGGGACGGCGGCGAGGGCGTGGTTGGCTGATCGGAGGTGGCGTTTGGGAGCGTAGAAGTTGACTCGGCTGTTGAGGTAGCTCGGGCCTTGGTCGTGTAGGGCTTTGTGTGCGTGGGTGAGGAGGCGGAAGGTGATTCTTTTGTTGACGGGGAGCCAGTGAAGGTCTCGCAGATGTCCGGAGATGTGGCTGGTTCGTGGGATGTCGAGGATGAGTCTGGCTGAGGCGTTCTGGATCCGCTGGAGTCTCTTCTGGAGCTTGGCGGTGGTCCCGGCGTAGAGGGCGTTGCCGTAGTCCAGTCGGCTGGTGACGAGGGCCTGGGTGACGGTCTTCCTGGTCTCGGTGGGGATCCACCAGAAGATCTTCCGTAGCATGCGTAGGATGTTGAAGCATGCCGAGGAGACGTTGTTGACTTGCCTGGTCATGGAGAGGGAGGAGTCCAGGATGAAGCCCAGGTTGCGTGCATGGTCTGTCGGTTTGGGTGCGGTGCCCAGGGCGGGAGGCCACCAGGAGTCGTCCCAGGCGGAGGGAGAGGGGCCCAGGATGAGGACCTCCGTCTTGTCCGAGTTCAGTTTCAGGCGGCTGGTCGTCATCCACTCGGCTACCTCTTTCATCCCTTCGTGCAGGTTGGCTCTGGCGGCGGCGGGGTCGTTGGTCAGGGAGAGGATCAGCTGGGTGTCGTCGGCGTAGGAGATTATGCTGAGGTTGTGTTTGCGTACGATGGCCGCGAGGGGGCTCATGTAGACGTTGAAGAGGGTGGGGCTCAGAGATGATCCTTGGGGGACGCCGCAGATGACTTCGGTGGCCTCTGACTTGTACGGTGGTAGGCGGACTCTCTGTGTTCTCCCGTCGAGGAAGGAGGTGATCCACTCCAGCGCCTTGTCCTGGATTCCGACGTTGCTGAGGCGCTGCACTAGGGTGCGGTGGCAGACCGTGTCGAATGCCGCGGAGAGGTCTAGGAGGATGAGGGCCGCTGTTTCTCCATTGTCCATCAGGGCTCGGATGTCGTCGGTGGCGGCGATGAGGGCGGTCTCGGTGCTGTGGTTGGCTCGGAAGCCGGACTGTGAGGGGTCGAGGGATCCGTTCGTCTCGAGGAAAGCGGCCATCTGCTTGTTGACGGTCTTCTCGATGACTTTGGCTGGAAACGGGAGGAGCGAGATGGGGCGGTAGTTCTTGAGGTCGGTGGGGTCCGCTGTTGGTTTCTTGAGTAGGGCGCTGAGTTCGGCGTGTTTCCAGCTCTCGGGGAAGATGGTGGTGTCGAGGGATGTGTTGATGATGTCTCGCAGGTGGGGTGCGATGACAGCGTCGGCTTTGTTGAAGACGTGGTGAGGGCAGGGGTCGGTCGGTGATCCGGAGTGGATGGAGTTCATCGTGCGGATGGTGTCTTCGGTGCTGATCGGGGTCCAGGCGTGGAGGGTGGTGGTGGGGGGTGGTTGTTCGGTCATGGTGTGCGTTGGTTGGTTGTTGAAGCTGTTGTGTATGTCCGCGATCTTGTTGTGGAAGTATGAAGCCAGGGAGTTGCAGAGGTCTTGCGATGGGGTGATGTCGTTGTTTCCTGCGCTGGGGTTGGAAAGCTCTTTGACGATGTTGAAGAGTTCCTTGCAGTTGTGTGCGTTGTTGTCCAACCGGTCCTTGAATGCTGTTTTCTTGGCGGCGCGGATCAGCTGGTGGTGTTTCCGGGTGGCAAGTTTGAAGGAGGTCCTGTTGTCCGGTGTCGGTTCCCTTCTCCAGACTTTCTCGAGGGCTCGGCAGTTCTTCTTGGAGCTCTTGAGTTCGTCGGTGAACCATGGGGCTTTCTTGCTGCCGGGTCTGCTGGGCGGGGTCCTCAGTGGGGCGAGTTCGTCCGCGCAGTTGCTGATCCACTTCGTGAGGTTGTCGGCGGCCTGGCTGGGGTTCGCTGAGCTGGCAGGAGGGTGCTGGCTCAGGGAGGTGGCGAGCTGGTCTCCTGTGATCTTGTTCCAGCTTCTGCGGGCGGTCTGTTGCTGGTGGTGGTGGGTCGTTGTTTTCTTGAAGGTGAAGTGGACGCAGCTGTGGTCCGTCCATTGAAGCTCTGTGGTGTGGCTGAAGTTGATGTCCTTGCTGGATGAGAAGACAGCGTCGAGTGTGTGTCCGGCGAGGTGGGTGGGGGTGGACACCAGTTGCTTGAGTCCCAGGTTGGTGAGGTTGTCGAGCAGGGTGCTGGTGTTGCGGTCGTTGTTGTTCTCCAGATGGAAGTTGAGGTCTCCCAGGAGGATGTAGTCAGCGGAGGGGAGGGCATGTGGGCTGACGAAGTCGGCGATGTCCTCGCTGAATTGTGTGCGTGGTCCAGGGGGTCGGTAGATCAGGGTGCCTCTGAGGGTGGTGTTCGGGTTGGTGTGGATCTGGAAATGCAGGTGTTCGGCGGTGGTCAGGGAGTTGTCGGTGCTGGTCGTGAGACGGATGGTGCTCCTGTGGATGATGGCGATGCCTCCTCCCATCTGGTTGGCGTTTCGGTCCCTCCGGACGATCTTGTAGCCCTCTGGGATGGCGATGGCGATGTCGGGAGCTGAAGAGGCGTTCATCCAGGTCTCCGTGAGGAAGGCAACGTCTGGAGCTGTGGTGTCGAGGAGGTTCCAGAGTTCGATGGCATGTCTGTGGATGGAGCGGGTGTTGAGCAGGATGCACTTGAGGTGGGTACTGCTGGTGTTCGGCTTGGTGGGTGCTGGTGCGAGGCAGGTCCGGATGCAGGTGAACTTGCAGGCGTGGCAGCTGAAGGGTCCGTGGGTACGTCGTGGAGAGGCTTGATGGCATTCTGGGAGTCGGCCGGTGTTGAGAGCGGTGAGGGTGGCGGCGGAGTACGTCAGGCGGGTCGGTCGGGGTCTTCGGGGGCCAGGGGTCCTGGCGCTGGTCGCGATCCGGTCGCGGACGGGCGTAGACGGGCTTACCTTTGGCGCGCCTTCGGCGCACAATCGGCGCGCCCGCTGCGCGTGACCGCTGCGCGTCCGCACGGTCGCCATTTAAGGCGAAGTGCGCGGGTGGGCGGAGCAGCTGGGAGGCGGGAGCGGGGAGGGAACAGAAGAGAAAAAGGGGCGGGGCCAATGTCGGTGGCGGGAAGCAAGAGCGGAGGGCGGCGAGGTAGGCGGCCAATCAGGAAGGAAACTGGACACGGCACAGGGGATACAAAGAAATTAACAGGCACAAATTTAGGGCAAAACAAATAAAAACGGCAAAATACGCGAGCAGACGGCAGAAACAGACAAGCACAAATTTAGGGCAAAACGAGGAAAAACAGCAAAATACGCGAGCAGACGGCAGAAACAGACAAGCACAAATTACGGGCAAAACAAGGAAAAACAGCAAAATACGCGAGCAGACGGCAGAAACAGACAAGCACAAATTTAGGGCAAAACAACTGGGAAACCAGAGGGGAGCGACCACGGCGTCAGCGAGGCCGGCGGCGAGGCAGAAGGCAGGCAGAGGGGAACACACGCAGCAGCTGGTGGCCGTGCGGCGCGGGGGTGTCCCACAAGTAATGAGCGAGACAGTGAGGAGTGTGTCAGAGGCAACAGGAGAGACAATAGAAAGGTCGCTAGGACAGGGGGGGAGGTCAGAGATAACTAAAATTGCGGAGGAGAAAGGTAGAAGAAGAAGCGAGTCATAAAAGAAAATGGCGAGGAGCACAAAGGTCCAAGTCCGAAAGTCCAGGAAGAGGGCTGCCATAGCCAGCAAGTCTGGGGTGGGGGAGAAAGGCCGTCTGCAGTAAAGTCACAGCCTCATCATCCATGAGGAGCTGGGGCAGGGGAGATCAATCCGGAGACCAGGGGTCAGGGAAGAAAGACCTGAGCTCCGATGTCTGGGAGAGCTGGGGGGGTCATGCCTCAGGCCTCTGATCCTGAGCTCCGATGTCTGGGAGGGCTGGGGGTCTTGGGCTAGGGCAGGGCACAGGGGAGCATGGTGTGCAAGATGTCTGTCCCCTCCAGGATTAGCCCGCAGCACAAGACCCCCCAGTCGAAGCAACAGTCGTAACAGCACACTTGATGAGCAGGCAGGGACAGCGGTAGCTGTGTATTGTAGTCGCCATCTTAGAATCAGGCATGGGTTCCGTGAGACAGAGCCATATGACGAGCTCACAGCAGCAAGCAGGGGCGCATGGTGGAAGTCGCGCTGCCACCCCCAGGGCTCTCTACACAACACCAGGTCCCAGGAGTCCACACAGTGAGCAGCGAGAATTATCAGCGCTGCTGGGTCACAGGCGCCACCATTGCTGAGTCAGGCAACCACATGGCACCCCCGTCGGACGAACCCCTCGCAGCAAAACAGGTAGCGCCTCTCGATGTCCCTTCTGGAGATCGGCTCACCTCGGGTGCGGGAGTCGATGGTGGGGAACCCAGGGCCTGGAAGCATCGCCCTCCACGGTGCCGATGTTCAAAGGCGATCATCAGCCGCCATTTTCAATCGCGGTCCGGGAGCGTCGGACGAGGAAATTCCCGAAGGTGCCAGGGCAGGTAAGTACTCCCAAGTTACACCCTACATACTGCGCTGTGCCTTGCGACCAATTTCAGCCCCCGGTGCTCCGGGGAACCGACGCTAGATGCTCCAGAAGTGCACGCGGACCGGGAGCCGAGCCGGAGCACAACCGCCCGACTCCTGGCGATGTGGTTTCAATCTCACTAAAACGTCCCCTCCCGCTCCGTTTGTCCCTCACACTCTCCGCGGACTTATGTGTGACATTTTCAGATTGTCAATGTAATTATGAGTAAGGCTCCCTGTTTTCCATTTTTACAGATTTTTACAAATGAATACAGACAGAAAACATTTATTTTCTTGTCTGTATTTATTCTTAAATGTGGATAAAAATGGGTCATTCTTAATACTGTCTGCCATGACTGCCAGGCCGATAGCTGTGTGAATTGACAGGAAATGGGATTAAAAAAAGAAAGGAATTGTAGTAACAAGGCTTTAACACCAGTAGATAAGCACTATGTTGATACTGAAATGTGCATATTTTCATATAAGTGCATTAATTTATCTTCGCCGGTGTTCACAGCATTGAAACCTGGCAGAGATTCAAGCATGAGTGCATATTTATCGGTTAAATAAATGTGGAAATATACTAATTTCAGGTTAAATTTTCTTCCAAACCCAAAATAAATATGGATAAATACAGATAAAATTAATAAAAAATAAATATGGATGAATACAGACGGAAATGTCATAATAAATAAATACCATGAAACCAGGAGCCCTAATTATGAGTGACATTCAACGACTATGAATGACACTTTCTCTCGAGCAAAATCAAGCAATGAAGAGGAGGGAAACATATATACCAGAAATTACACCTATTTGAGCAATGAGGAACTTTAAGATTATCTTAAAACTGCTGCAAAGTACCAGAAAGGAAGGGCAGTTCTCCTCATCAGGGGCCAAAAGCAATAGCACACCCTTCTTCGGCTTTCTCCCATGCACATACTCCTTCAAAACACTTCATCAAGAACGCTCTCATACACTTGTGGAATCTCCTTTCATCCTACACTTTACACCTGCTTGCACCACAGATAATTGGCACCGCTCTCTCCTGTGCAAAATTGCCATTCCATGATACAATACCTTACCAGGGTGATCATTAAATCCAAAATTCTTCATGTAAACTATTGCTTTAACTGAGCAGATGGTGTCTGGTACTGAGTACCTGCACTAATTTAATTTAAAAGTAAGAGCATCTGCACTTCTCAGCAATGCTGTAATGCATTTAATGGGAGAGCAGCAGCACTTCTGAGCAGCACTTTTTCTATGTTTCCATTTAAAGTAATGCCTATAACATTTCATAGGTATACGTCACCCCTCCAACCGCATACATCACTCTATCAACACTGATGGCTTGCCTCTTTTGGACTGGCCACTTACCAACTTTATCGTCTACAGGGTTATGCAAGATTGCCAATGACCTGAACTGGTGCTGGTGTTGCGCTGATAGCAGCTGGTGCTGGGCCCCTCTTGACTTTGGAGGCTCAGGGCTGCATTAAACAGTTGGCGATCTGCAGAATCCTCAGTCGCAGCTGCCACTTCAGGTAATTGACAATTTACAGGCTCTTGTTTGGGCCTTTTGAAAATAGTACATACAGCACAGAGCTCGTATGGACGAACACAAAGACCCCACCAATCCTGCAACACACATGGAGCCGGGGCAGGTGAAGAATGAGTTATTTTATTTACATCAAAGGCCTGCCCAGACGGAATCTCTGCCTAGGGGCTAGGGCTGGTGAGACAGCAGGGGGCACAGCAGGACTTCAAAACACTCCTGCCTGGTGCCAGTGTGAGCGTGAACTCCTGCGAAGCCGTACTGAGAGGTCGCGCATGGACTGGAGGCCCTCAGTCAGAAGAACTCAAAATGGTATTCAAAATCTAGTCAGTGCTTTAAATCAGTAAATAAATCAATCAAGGGACATCTGAATGGAGCCTAACCCACTGTGGCACCACCCACGAGCCTGGAGAGCAGTGAGAAGAGCTACAGGCTCGGTGTTTGTCTGGCTGTTAGTTTTAAAACTATTTATTAATATCTCAGTGAGCCACGCAACCGCCTCTCCTTGACAGTCTTTGACCTCTCCTCTCCGAACAGGTCCGGTCACAGGGCAGCATGATGAGACACTGTGACTAATCCAAGCAAACAACAATGGTCCCAAACACAAGAAAAATAGTAACATGCAATGAATATAGACACAATGGAAACTATATTAAATAATGACTTGTCCAGCCGGACAGAGGTCCAATTTTTACTATAAAGAATGAATATTCTGAAGGGATACCTTCAACATTTCATAGAGAGGGGCACAAGCCTGTACCCAAACATGTACAATTTGACATAAAAAGGAAGATAGTCAGAGAGTAGAACAGAATTCTTAGGCAAGAGCTGTTATTTTCTGTAGGTATCTCAATGACAGAAATTCCATTAAACACCATTACTTGCCAGACATGGCATTTCGTACATTTTACAGTATATGGTGATTTTAAAGTCGACGGCGTTTCGATCCCATTTACTAAATCACAGAGATCATCATCAGGACAAGATATTGCCTAATATATACAAGCCATGATATCCGGTAATGTTTTAACAGCGCGCCAGCTGGATGCTTGGTCGCGTAGGGGGAGGGAGCCTTCTCAATCGATTCGGAGACGGCCAGGGAAGTACTCCGAGTCGATTGAGAAGGCTCCCTCCCCCTACGCGACCAAGCATCCAGCTGGCGCGCTGTTAAAACATTACCGCCCGCTCCGCGGGAGACAGTTCCCCGCTCAATTCAACTATTGGAACTCTACTCCTAGTTAGTTCCAGCCTTGGACCCTTATCGGAGTCCATACGAACCTGGCCCACATCCGTTGTGGCCACCCACCGGCTATCATGGCTTGTATATATTACAAGCTACTTTAACATAATGTACTATAGCCCGGCAATCACGAGGAAGAAGCGGCAGCGCTATAATGCATCACTTTGCATTTTAGTGCGGTGATGCGGATCATTGCACTAAAAGGCGTTAGTCTAATGCCTGATGTGTGACACTTGGCATGGCTACTAACAGCACTGTTGCTGCGATGGATCTTGTATTAATTTATTTATTTTAATTATTTAATGCAGTTTTATAGAGTGCAAAATTTACCCAAAGGTGTCAGAGCACTTACAAAAGGTACACAAGATAGATTAAACATGCTAACAATTACATATATATATATAGTTACAGGTACACAAGATAGGCTGATCACACTAACAAGTTACATATATGTAGTTACAACGGTCGTAGTGGTCAAGAAATAGGTTGAGTTATTCCAGGAAGTGACTTTGGAGGAGGAGAGTTTTAAGATCTGTTTTGAAGGTACGGAAAGAGGTGGTGGTTCGGAAGGATGGTGAAGTGAGTTCCAGATTCTGGTTGTATTACCAGAGAAGGATTGAGCCACAAATCTTTTCCTTTTGAAGGAAGGAGTTTGAGCAGTAAGTTTTCCGTATTGCGTGAAGGTCTAGAGCCTCCTGAGATTTATTTTGTATGGAATTTTATATAGCGCAAACGTGACCTGGTATCAGGTATCAGGGGGCTTTAGATAGCACCAGTTGCGTTACATGAGGACACTTTCATTTTTGATAGGCACGGGGAGATTAAGTGATTTGCCAAGAATCACAGGATTGCCGAGACTCGAACCCGGTTCCCCACATTCGAGGTCGACCGCCCTTGCCGTTAGGCCAACTCCTCTCCCCTAATTTTGAATTTATAAGCAAGATAGCGTGGGGTGGAGGTGTGCAAGGCTTTGTGGGTGATACAGGCAGTCTTGTGAATTGACATTGCTTCAATAGGAAGCCAGCAAAGAGACAACAGTATGGGTGAGATGTGATCATTTCTTTAAGCCCCATATATGAAGCAAACTGATGGAAAGATGGGATTTGGGGAGGCCAGCAAGGATAGAGTTGCAGTAGTCCTATCTGGAAAAAAATAATGATTGGACCAAGGTTTTTAGGTCTTGTTCAGGAAAGAAGCACCGAACCCCGCAGAGAAGGCGCAGTTGGTAACGTGCATTCTTGGCGATTGAATTGATATTGGACTGCAAGTTGAGCCTTTTATCTAGGATGACACATAGTGATTTGGCACTGTCAACAATGATAGGCTTGTTGAGAATGTTCAGATTGTTCATCCAAGATAGGATAGGAGGAGGAGATAGTGAGGTCGCGAGGAGAAGGAATTCTTTTTTGGAAGTATTCAGTATTAGTTGATGAGTGGACAGCCACGGGTGGATGGAGTTGAGTGTGGTGTTGAGGATTGAAATTTCATGAGTGGAAGAAATCTTTAGGTAGATTTAGTTGTCATCTGCATATAGGTGATAATGGATCTCGGATTTTTTTTAGGAGATTACCCAGCGGTTCAATGTAGTGGTTGAACATAGTGGGCGCGAGGATCGAGCCTTGAGGGACACCTTGTCCAACAGCCGTTGAAGTGGAGAGAGAATGTGCTATTTTGATCCTCTGGGGTCTGCCTGAGAGGAATGAATTGAACCATTTAAGCACTGTGCCTTCAAAACTCATTCTTAGCTTTAAGTTGTTCAAAAGAGTGTTGTGACTATCAGTGTCAAAGGCTGCGGGTAGGTCAAGAAGGATCAGGAGACAAGGTTTACCAGAGTCAAGTACTCGCAGGGCATCATCGATCACTTGAAGTAGGGCTGTTTTGGTGCTGCAACCATGAGTAAAACCAAATTGGAATTCGTCAAGGAGGGAGTTGACCTTGATATGTTTGGAAAGTTGCTTCGCCATACAACTTTCTGTGATTTTAGCAAGAAAAGGAAGGTTGCTAATAGGGCGAAAGTTGTTGAGATCTTTTACATCAGCAGAAAGTTTCTTAAGAAGTGGGGTAACCTGTCCTGTTTTAAGGGCAGCAAGAAGAGAGTCTTGGTTGAGGAAGAGGTTTATCAGACTGGTCCAGTAGGGGAGTGTGTAAAGGTTCTGCCACAGGACTCTGGATTTGCAGACCTCAGGGGTGGTAGGATGGGTAACCTGATCCACAAGTAATTTTACTTTTTAATCAAAGAATATTTCAAATTCCGCCGCTATCTTGGGGGGTCGTCAAATATGGTGGGAGAGGGTGATATGTTGGTGCTTTTGATAAGGTCGAATAACTTTTTAGATCTGTTTTTGGCAGAATCTAGAAGGGTTCTGAAGTGCATTGCTTTTTCATGGAAGATGTGTTTGTGGTAACGGGATCTTGCGAGGCTGAGATTGGATACATTGGTGGTGGAAGGAGAATGTCTCCATAATTTCTCAAGTGTTTTCTTTCTTCGTAGAGAGATTTATTGAACCACGGAGCAGAAGGAGTAGGTCTTTTCTTTTTACTTTGTAGTGGGGCAACATTATCCATTACAGCTGATAGACTGGTGAGACATTGGGTGGTCAGGTCGCTGACATCAGAGTAGGGGTCTAAGATTGGAAGAGAGCTCAAAGCTGTGTTGCATAAAATGCGCAGGTCGATGTTTTTGATCTTGCAGAAAAAGATAGTAGTACTTTTAGGTTGGCCAAGAGTAACAGAATGATATAGGTGCAGAGAGAAGGGGGCGAGGAAGTGGTCAGACCAATCTACTGGTTTAGGATCAACAGCAGTTAGCATATCTACTTTGGAGATAAGAAGGTCAAGAATTGAGCCCTTAGAATGCGTTTGATTTGTGTTATGTTGAACAAGATCATTTCCTAAGAGGAAAGTGGCAAGCCTGTTGGCTGCTGAATCTTCCAGAGTATCCCAATGAAGATTAAAGTCTCCAATAAAAACCTGTTTGTTGATTTGCGAGTATCCTACCGGCTAACCTACCATTTGCTGCTTAATTGTCATTGTATGTCTGGACTGTAGGCTCTTTTTATGCTTCTCATTTCTTTACTAGGAAAATTTCAGCAGCCAATCACAACAAACGAAACAAAAAATTACATTACCCATGTTTCGCTGTACCTCCCATATCACATGCTCCAATAGTATACGAGCCACTCATATAAAGTTAGATGTCGCCATTTTGTGTCTTTTTCCTTTATTAGATAAAGCCATCAGTACAGAATATTCCAAAGGTCACCAAAGGTCCATTCAGCCCAAACTTGGGCTTAAAGCTTCCAGGTGATCCAACCGGGATGTACACCAAACAACCATGGCCCACAAACGAACTCTGAAGTGGGCCTCCAAGACTGACGCGAAGAACAAGTCATACACAACTTCTCTTAGGAATATAGTCCACAAAGTCAAGTTGATACTCTCAGCTGTTCTTCTGGTCATTTCCTGAAATAGAAAGATCACCAACGTAAAGTCTGGCATCATGAATATACATTACAGGGTACCTGCCAATAATTAACAGGTGGGAAAAGAAGAAAAAACACAATTTTATATCAACATATTGATATACATTACTTTTAAAATTGTACCAATGTATTAAAGACAATTGTATCTAATGGATGGGATAATCCTCGCCTCCGTGTCTTTAATAGAATTGAAAAGCTAGATTTTTTAAAATTCTTTTTAGCTGCCTTCTAATTGGTCACCATATGCCCCTGTCACTTCCTTTAATTTCTACGGAGCAGGGACAAAATTCAAATTTATTTCAGTATCTGAAGCAAGTTCATCAGATCCAAACCTCATGTGATCCAGCCACCACTTGCTCTCGGTCCCGACTTCTTGGGATACCTTCACAACCTCCATGTATGTCACCCCCTGCTTAGGTGAGATGCCTTCAGTCTTTGACAGTCTGTCTCTCCGCATGACCTTCCTAGGTTCCTTTTGAACCCGTCATCATCTTCTCTGAGAGGATCAGGATGGTCTTTGCCAAATCTTGTGCAAATCCCAGAAAAGACATTGACTGATTCAGACCCAAGCTTCACTGTGCCTGGTTGATTTCAAAGTTCAGATCCTGAAGTGAAACAATAGCCATGTTCAAGTTGGAATGCAATTGCTGATAGAATTGGTCCATCAAAAGAATGTCATCCAAGTAAATGATCAGTCTGACGCCGCTCGTTCTCAGATATTCCACCACCAAATGTAGTAGCTTGGTGTAGCACCAGGGGCTGTTGATAATCCGAACAGCAGAGATAGAAATTCATACACCTGATATCCTCCCACATAAATTGAAGGAATCTCCTATATGGGGCAAAATGGCACTGTTAAATGAGCACAACTTCAAATTAAGTCTGTCTATCCACCCACCGCAAAGAACACATATTAGAAGGAGGATTCAGTCCATCTAGAAATGGTTGTACATCAGCCTCCAGTTTTACTCCTTCAGGTTTATTTCTGGCTTGAACACCTTATCTTTTTCTCAACCAAGAAGAGGTTGCCTAGAAAACAAAGGGGGAAGGGAGCACACTGGCTCACTTTCCGGCTCTCAGGTCGCTTAGATGCAGTGGATGGTAACACTTACTTCAATGACATTTTTTAGATTTTCACCATTTTGGTTCAGTCAGTGCTGTGTGTTTTTAGTCGCATCTTTTAGGATAGTTGTCTTTTATCAATAGGGAGTAACACGTTGTTTTTTGAGGTGCTAGAAATGCTACTCACAGTCTTCTCAGGTACCACTCACTGAGCGTAAGTGCATCAACAAGAATTCTTCAGCTCATCAGCTCCAGGGAACCTTGTCAAACAAAGGAGCACACTGCCTTACATCCCCACACTCAGTTCACTCATATGCATTTTGGTAAATGCAGTGCATGGTAAAACTTCAGGAAAGGTCTTAGAAAACCCCTGGGGCAAAGTACTGACCTGTAAATTGCTGCATTTCTCACCACTTGTGTCACTTCCTTGACTATAAGATCCATCTCTTGGCTTGAAAACCTCAGGGGTATGAGCTGGGAAGTTTGCAACTGGGGCCCATAAAGCTCAATGTGGAAGCTCTGTATCCTTTCCAATACCGACTGATTGGTTGTGACTTCCCTCCATTTATCTATGAACTATCTCAACTGCCCCATTAAGTTTGGAAGCGAAAATGCATAATCGTTACTGGATTATCCTCCTGGGGAATTTGCTTCTCCTGTGAAATTTCTTCTGCTGCCCCTGCCTCTTCCACATCTTTTTGGGGGAAACCATATGCCTGCTTGTGGTCCAGCTTGCCAGCCATTGTTCCTCTTGCTACCCTTTCAAGAGATCTTGCTGAAAAGGATGCTGTAGGTGCCAGTGGCGAAACAAAATTTGAGGGCCCCCACATACTACATAGAGGGGGGCCCCATGCTTTGGACACTGTAAGGATCTCACAGGCCAGGGGCCCGAGCTCAGTCTCCGAGGGGGCCCCCTTGAGCTTGTGCCCCACCCCCACACCGTAGGTGCTGCAGGGCTATTGTTACACCACTTGTAGGTGCTGCCCCTGCCTTTATGGCCTCAGGCAAAACTTCGAAGTGAACATTTTCTTTATAAAAGTTTGAGCTTTGCATAAGTAACAACTCCCCCCATTTCCTTAACTAAAAGGACTCCTGATAAATTGCCTTGGCCAATGACTCTCTCCTCAGATGTGGTGAGATCCCCTAATTCAGGTCAGTTTTTAGAAGGATGGTCCTACGTCATTCTATCAAATGGGTGCAATTGACATTTTCAAGCATATATACCTCCTTTTGAGCCCATCTGGACACAATCTCAGCAGACATAGGTCCGCCTGAGGCTTTAGTCTCTGCCGGCTCCAGGATATTTGTGAGAGGACCCATCACATGTAGTCCTGTCAAGCCCATCCGAAATGATCAATACCTTTTTTAGATCCTTCATGTACTTTGCACAGAAAGTACACATTTTGGTGTCTATGTTGGACATTGAGGTCAGTTTGCCTTCCAAAGAGGGACTGAAGCATTCTGCCCTAAATCTCTCCCTGACCTCCTTCTCTAAAGTTTGCTTGCCTGAACTTTTGTGCAACACAGTGTGCTACTTTTTTTGTTTTTTAAACAGTTTTTATTATCAACAAAATTGCATCGGTACACATCAAAATCAAAGCGTATTCATGTTCCTAGTACATAGGTTCTTCATAGTTATTACCACATCACAGAGAGCAAAAGTGACATCATTTCGCTGTTTTTGGTCAATGTCCAACCAACTAAGCTGTATAGCACAATACAGAGGAAATATATACATCAGGAAAAGAGGTCATGAGTAAGGCCTGGCGGACGTAATCCTCAGAGGTTGTCGGTGGGGAGGGCTCCGCTACATCAGTTAGTAGAGACATCAAGGTTTGCCTCTCACTTCCCAATTCTATAGTAGGTGAGATGCAGATGTCCCCTCTTTATTTATTCCACCTCCCCCAATTATGATCCCACTTCTTGGGGCAACCTCTTCCCTTGAACACAGCCTTCTCCACAATCATTGCACTGTCCATATCTGTGGCCAAGTCGCGTAAAAGCGGGACTGTGTCTACCTCCCATTTCTTTGCGATGTTACGTTTCGCAATGGCCCAACCCATTGAGGCCCATAACTGCTCTGCTTGGGAGAAGTCAGTAGCTTCCCATATGTTAAGTAGGCAGAGTTGAGAAGATGGCTTTAAGGGCCTATTACATGTCCGAACCATTTGCTGTGACTTTGACCCAGTAGTGCTGAATTTGTGGGCATTCCCATAATATGTGAAGGAAGGTGCCAGGTGAGAACAACACAAGAGACAGAGTGGATCAGGTCTCCTACCCAGTTTGAACAGGAGTTTAGCATCAAAATAGACTCGGTGTAGGATTTTCAGCTGGATGAGCTGCAGACGTATGGGTATGGCTTCTTCCCTGGGGAGGCCAGTACGTCTCTCCAGTCCTCATCATCAATACTTCCCAGGTCTGCGGTCCTGGGTCCCGTGCTCACAACACCACTGGAGTCAAGCTATCCTGGCTGATGACTGCTGATAGCCAGAAACCGACCTAGGATGCTTGACTCTGCTCCAGGGAAGACATGGCTTGGCAATTCGGTCTGGACTGTTCCCATGAGGCACAGGATCAAGACTGATTTGCATATGGCCATGTCTGAACTGGGGTGGCGTGGTGAGCAAAATAACGATGGATTAAACCCAGATCTGTGACTGGGGGTGAATGATTTGCAATGTGCAAAATTCCGTCCATCATCTTGTGTGTTTTGCTGTTCGCCCTATGTGGAAAGGGTATGCCCAGACGTGGGTCCCACCCTCATTACGCCACTAGAGTCAAGCTATCCTGGCTGATGACAGCTGATAGCCAGAAACCAGTCCTAGGATGCTTGATTCTGGTCCAGGGAAGATATGGCTTGGCAGTTTGGGCTGGACTGTTCCCATGAGGCACAGGGACAAGACTGACTTGCATATGGCCATGTCTGAACTGGGGTGGCGTGGTGAGAAAAATAACAATGGATTAAACCCAGATCTGTGACTGGGGGTGAATGATTTACCAATGTGCAGCATTCCGTCCATCATCTTGTGTGTTTTGCCCTTTGGTATGGCAGCGGATATGGCGTGGCGGATCTGAAGGTATCGGAAGGTCTCTGTGTGCGTCAATTGGTACTTTGTCTGGAGTTCAGTGAATGTGGCCAGCCTCCCCTTCACCCAAATTTCCCCCACCGTTGATATTACGATTGTGTCCCATTTGTCAAACACTGGACATTTGCTAAGTCGACCCAATATGTCAGGTTCCCAGAATGGAGTTGCTTTAGTTAAGCGATTACGCCAACCCAACTTTCTTGTGACTCCATGCCAGACCTCGACCGTTCGCGCTGTGGGGCCTGTCAAGCAAAGCTTACGGGGATTGGTATATAATGCCCTGTTATAGCCACCCTGTCCCAAGAGCCAGTGATCTGTGTGAAAATTGGGGTCGTCATGTGGGCCAAAAAACCATTGATTTATAGCTGTCAGTTGTGAGGCCTTATAATAAAGTTGTATGCCTGGTAACCCAATGCCTCCATCATACCATCCCATTGTGAGCTTGTTCATTGCAATACGCGGCGGACAGTCCTCCCACAATAGTCCCCACACTACGCCATCAATCTGGCAGAAACAGGAATCTGGGTTAGGATTGGGTGTGCTCTGTAAGGCATAGAGAAAGTGCAGAGCGCACGCATCGCATAAAGGGACGCGCGCCCGAGGAGAGTAAGTGAGAGAGAACGCTAGTGCTGGGCGTCGGATTTGAGACGTTGGAGTGGACCTAGCAGGTTCTGTTTGAAGAAAAGGTTAACATCTGGGGTAACAAAGATACCCTGGTATCGAAAGCCTGGAGGCGCTGCCGGGATTGGCTAACCCCGAGGACTGGAAGGGGGGTCACCCCGTAATACAAACATCTGAGATTTAGACCAGTTTATCTTGTAAGCGGAATGTGCGCCAAATATGTGAAATATGTGGAGTACCCGCCACATAGAACGCGCTGGAGAAGCCAAATAAAGAAGAATGTCATCTGCGTATAGCGAGATGCGGTCTTCATGGTCCATTGTCCATTTAAGACCCTGTATTTCCGGATCCCCCCCGACCCATATGGCCAGTGGCTCCAATACCAGAGCGAAGAGGAGTGGAGACAGCGGGCAGCCTTGCTGCGTGCCTCGTCGGAGGGGAAAAGTGGCTGAGCGGTGACTTTGACTGTAACATGTGCGGTAGGTTGTGTATTCAGTAGCTGAATCCATTTAATCATTTTAGGTCCAAACCCCATGCGAGCTAACACTGCAAAGAGAAAATCCCATCCAATGGTATCAAATGCCATGGTGGCATCTAATGACAATGAGATCGCTTCTTCCCTTATGGTGCTAAGTCTACCAAGGGCCCGTTCACCCGTCGCAAATTCCAGGTAGTGTTTCTTCCCGGCATAAATCCGGACTGGTCTGGATGAATCAGTCGGGTGATATAAGGAAGAAGTCGATTGGCCAAGAGTTTTGCCAGTATCTTAGCCTTGACTGTAAGAAGGGAGATGGGACGGTATGATTTACCGTCTTCTGCTGGTTTATTCGGTTTATGGACAACCACTATAGCTGCGGTGCGGATGTCTGTCAGAAGTAGGCCAGACTCAAAACACTCCATGTACAGACTCAACAAGTGGGGAGCTAAGTTAGCGGCCATGGGTTTAAGGAGCTCAATGGGAAGTCCATCAGGGTCCATTGCTTTGCCGAAGCGGACGTCTTGTATGGCCTTCTGAATCACCGTCTCAGTAATGTCCACCTCCATGGCGTCTCTATCTTGTGGGGAGAGACTCACCACATTTACAGTGGCAAGGAGATAGGCCGACCACAGGGCCTGAAATGTCTCCGATATACTATAAACCTCCTCAAAGTGGGAAGCAAAGGTGTTGACAATTTGTTGAGGGTCAGTGAGAAGTACACCATCCGGGCCCGAAATTGTATGTACCCAACGTGCGGCCTGCTCCTTACGTTCCAGCCATGCTAGGAGTTTACCTGTGCATTCGCCTTGTTCAGAGATCCTATGGCGAGTATTGAGGGAGCGCGTCGTGGCTTCTTCTAAAAGAAGTTGCTTATGATCCTGCCTCTTCATTTTTAGGGCTCACTGGTACTGCATCCGAAGGATGCGTCCAGCTGGAGCCTTTTAGTTGCCTTTCTCGGGGGAATGAGGGACAAGAGGGTGTTACTAGCTTTTCTCCAGGATTTGGGTGCGCTAACGCGGTCGTCGGCTCCGTCCACGCGTGCGCACACAGCCAGCCACCACACAGACTGAAACACACGCGCGGTGGTTACTTTCACTTTCCATCCCCCCACCAGTCATCAGCTCTTTTTACACACGCACGCATGCATGCATGCATACATACACACACACAGACACACGCGCACACACAGGCACACACGTGCACAAACACACACACAGACACACTCGCACACATTTACACACGCGCGCGCGCGCACACCCCTCCCCCCCTCACACCCCACTCACCGAGTTCTTTTCGTGTGTCCCTCTGTCCCTCGGCAGGCAACGGGTGATCCTCAGCAGCAGGCGGGGCTCTCCACGAGCACGGGAGCCCCGCTAGCTGACACGCAAATCTTACGGCTGACGGGCACAGGAGCGCTTCAGCACAGGAGCGCGGGGTAGGCTCCCGTCTGCTTCCTGTCTTTTTGCGGCCCCGCCCCCGTCCCAACACAGGTTGCCTGGCTTCCTGTTCAAGCCGGGCTGCGGCGGTGAATTTTTATTGGTCTCGGCAGCCATTCAGTCTTATGAGTTCATATAATCATTGACCCACACTTGAGAATTTCCCCAGCTTAGTAAAATAGTCACGCCATCGAAAAGAGCGTTTCCGTCAGCTGGGCATGTGGTGCAGCCGCGCATGCCCCGCACGCAGGAGGTTTGCAGCATCCTCGCCTGGGAGCGCGCCTGCCGTCCCCATGGCGACCCCAGCCGCCGCGCGCGCTCATTGTCTGGCTCTGCCCGGGGCCCGGGCTGCAGGAGCCTGGAGGGGTCAGCAGCTGGGATGAGGCGCCCAGAGGCTGCGCTGCATGGAGACGCCACCGCCGCACCTTTGGGCGTTTCGAAGGGTCAGAGAGCGGTCCCGCAGTCCGGAGTGTTTTACAACTCTGCACCTGAGGCGAGGCCCTTTCACCTGAGCCCCGCACACGGCAAGGTAAGCTCTAGGCAGCCGGGGAGGAGGGGGTGTTGTGGAATAAACTCAGTGGTATGGAAATTTAGGACTATTCAACCCGTCTTCCTACTCCAAACTGACCCGTTTAAATGTACCCGAATATCGAAATGCATCTCTCTCCCGCGTGATAATGATGGTTCTTCCACCCAGTACATTCCAATTGATTTGCCTGCTCTCCCTTTCGTTTCCCCTCTTCGTCCATTAGCACACCTTTCGTATTTGCGTACGCCCCCTGCCTTTCCAAACAGTACCTTCAGCCGCACACCCCTAAGTCTGTGTAAAAATACCGCCTCCCCCGTCCTCTAAATGAATGTTTCTACCAATGAAGAATAAACTAAACAAAGAAGGAAATGTATATCTGTTTTACTCTACTCCGGGCCCCGTGTTTTACTCCCAATGCCGTTCTATCCACCTACGTCGTTAACCCGAACCTCGTGTTAATTTCGGTAAATGGTATTTTTTTGTATAAAATAAAATTTACTGAAAATTAGGCATAGGTTGTTGCTTCCAGAACATTGACGCGTTTCCCACCTGTTATTTGTTTTTGGAGGGGGGGGGGGGGAGGAAGGAAGGGAGTGTGAGACGCTGCAGGGAAGCGGAGCGGAGATTGTTCAATGGAATCTTCATAGTCTTCGTCTCCTCCCCCCAGCCCCCACATCCCCCGAAAACGTATGTTCCCAATGGTGGTGTTGCACGGTTTTGGCGTAAAATGCATTTAATTATACACCCTCCTCCAAAAACGCATAGTTAGAATACTAAGTTTAATGCACTTTTGAGACGGTCACGAGCCGCAGTTCCTTTGTGTTCCTTGATGTTTGGATGCTCTTCCTGTTGAAGGCTTGGTGGATGAATGGAGGCGGCTGTAAAGATCATAAATGCATTTCCTCTTTCGGGGGCTGTGTGCGCAAAAACTATCGAGGAAGGTGTTTGAGGTCCCGGGATCGCATCGAAAGTGGTTGTGACACTTGTTAGATAGAAGGTCCGTAGAAGATACGTTGGTTTCTGAACACGCACAGAGCTGGTAAGAAATGGCAAAACCCTTACGTGTCTTATTAACATTCTAGGCAGGATTTTTTTTTCAATGAGGGGGTTGAATTTTCAATGTTTATTAAAACAAGTGGGAAATTAGCTTTGGAAAAGTGCCTCGGGAGGGCTTGAAATTTATTTGACCTTTCAATCAAGTTAGATAACTGGATCGTTAGTCCACGGATGGTAGGCAAACCTGCTTTTATGGACCCACATTTTGAAAATTACTCATCTGCTTGGAGGAGAAAGGCTTTTCTACAATTTTTTGGTTTGTAGAACTGAAGCCAATTGAAAGGCTTGCCAGTATAGGACGGCTGCCAAAGTTGGACCTGGGGACTTTGTCTCTGCGTCCTTAAATGTAAATAACTTGGTTCTATCTCCAACATTTTATTTGGTCTTTGAAATGGAGCATTGGAAACATTTTCAAAAATTGTACGTGCAGCCATGTGTTTGCTTGCAGAAACAGGGAAGTGTCACTTATAGTCGTTGAATGTTATGTATAATTACACTGAAATTATAAAAATGTCACACGTAGCAATATGAAACTTTGGGAGCTATGTTGCATACACATGGTAGCAGGTGCAACGCTACCCCTCCAGAGCTTTGTTTAAATCTAAACAAGTATTATGGGTTCATGTGTATTTATATGGTGGGGTATTGTACTGTAACTGCTCTCCAGTGACACTGTGCTATAACTCAGTATTCATTTAAAAATCAATGTTTTGTTGGAAAACAGTGACCAGCACTTTCTGGTTTGCATCTGCCACCCCATGCTTCCTTTGTGCACCCTGTATAATCTTGTCTTCGCATTCACTGCCTTGCTCTGGGCTGTCGGACCCCCATTGCCTACTGTGTTCAGGGCTGGTGATTGCTGCCTTTGTGAGCTGGCGAGTGAGGCTGTAGGGCCATGCTTGCTGAAGCGTTGGTATCTGTTTTGCATTGTGGGAGGCGGGGTATCACATTTGCGAAAGTTATAACTATTGGCATTGTAAATGACAAAGCTATTAATTTAGCTATTTTCAAAACCAACACAGAAATAAAAACTTTGCCATTTACAATGCCAATAGCTCAAACTTTCCTAATGCGAGACCTATTGCATTGCAAATGCTTGTTAAATTATGTTGAACAGCAGGATCAGGTGCGTGTGCGACAGTCTGTTCCAAGGTCAATATGTCCGCTTCCAATTCTACCTCCCGTCTGGAGCGCTCAGCCCTGTGTCCCACCATTAACGACAGAGCCCTGCCCTTGATAACAGTGCCAAATGCGTGCCATAGTATCCCCGCCGAGGTAACGGAACCCACATTCTCAGGAAAGTAGTAGTCCGTATTTTAAAGTAGCACCTCCTTGATGTGTGGTATCATTAGTGCCCATGGTTATATACTAAGGGTGGCGGGGCTTCAAGCCTGTTGTATGCCAAAAGTTGTCAGAATCGGAGAATGATGAGATATTCAGTGTGCCAAACAGCTGGACTTAGTGAAAGCATGTACATCTTGTGCATGTGTGAACATGTAATCGATACAAGATTGGCTACCGTGCACCCCTGATTGGAACGTGAAGTGTGTACGTAATGGGTTCAGCCACCTCCATATGTCCACAACGCCAAAGGCGTTCGCAAACTCGTGGAGCTGTGAGCCCCATGGCGGTCCTCTCGAGATGGAAGACGGTCCCGCGATCCATCCATAGTTAGATTAAAGTCACCCCCCAGTACCAACACTCTCTGGGGTAATTCCAAAAGAAGAGTCCCTACATCATGTAATGTCAATCGCTGTAACCCAGGGGGAGCATAGACGGAGACTACATTAAGGACACGTCCCTCCCATGTGCCCGTGACAGCTGAGTATCTACCCTGTGCATCGGTCCAGGTGTTGTGTATGATGTCTGGGCATCCTTTTCGGAGGAGGATCCCCACCCCCCTGTAGCCCGAGGAGAAACCTGAGGGAACTATCATTCGATACCCCTTCCTATTCAGGTCCCCACATAAGTTTCCTACTAGGTGCGTCTCCTGGAGCATCACAATTTCAAGCTCTTGCCGTTTGATATATGTAAATGTGGGATATTTGTAAAGCGCACTGTTACTCTAACCGAGTGTCCTGGCGCTGTAGACCGCTGGGGAACCCGTCCTGGTTTTCCCTGTGAGATGGTCCCTTACTGGGTATCTCCAGGGTGAAACCAGGCATCCCTGGCGTCTGTGGGAGGCCGTTGTAGAGATGAGGCAAGCTTAATGCCCAGAGGTACCGAGTGTGTTCCCAGGTTAGAGTAGGCACTGAGGCGAGAATTATCGAGTCCGTTGACCCCTGGTCCACGACCCTGCCGCGTCGGGAATTGAACCCTGGTCCCGGGCCGTTCTCTGTTTACAGGTCTGCCGCCTCTAACCAGTGAGCCACACCTCTCCACAATTGTGGCACAATACCGCTCTTAATCTTGTCCCCAAGGCCATTAACATTCCATGTCAATAGGTTAAGAGTTATACAGGGGGCCATCGGATCACGTTGTCAGGAAAAGGGATCATCTCAAGAGATCCCGCCGCTAAGTGATCCACAGAGCCCCCCACCATAGCATGTAAGAATCTAATTGGTGGACAGAAACAGCTGAAGTGGATTTGGCTTTTCCAAATGTCTATGTGCACCGAAGAACCAAGCAGCACAATGCACCGATACAAAAAACAATTGAAACATGTAGAACAAACCCCAGCCACCCCTCCCAGCATGCACCCCCACCCCCACCCTGCCTCCCTGCACGACGGGTCTGGAACCACCCACCACCCCAACTTGCAGAATGCCTGTCGCCCACCCTCAAGTCTGCTACTTTTTGGTCCAGTATCCATTATGATGATCTTTAATGGTAAAGATTTCGTAATTCAAACATATCCGTTTGGACAGTGTCTTCATCTGCCACTCTGGTAGCAGCAGGCCCTGCCCACCAGGGTCTATTACGCTTTGCTTCCTTATCTGATGAGACGTTATCATCTGTTATGGGGGGGCCCTGTCACAGGGTTGATGCCTGGGGGACCTTAGTCTCCAACCTTTCTGGGTAACATAGCCTCCTGGGTACTTGTCTTAACGTACACATACTCATAATTTGTTGAATCCCTCTGCTCAACCTTTACCACAAGAAGTCTTCTCAGGTTGCTGAACCTCCAAATCCCCACAGTTATTTAGGCCTTGCTCCTACGGCTACTCCCTTCTCCAATACGTTTGGGAAGTCTCATTACCAGCATGACGTGAGGAGCTGGTCAGTCATGGGTCTGAGGGCCTTTGAAATTGCCAAGGAATTGCCTTCCGCACCCTTGGCAGACCTTGCCCTGACGGGAACAACTCTTCTTCTCCCACACAGTACTGGGGGTACTTGTGGTCTTCAATGATTCCATGAATTAAGGGCGGTGGCACCGGCTAAATAACTAACACGTGTCCGCTCACTGGTGCTTATTATATAAATACTGTGCTGGGTGTTAACCTTACCACAAATTGGTGTCATATAAGGGCGAGGAGGGTGATGAGTCAAGCAGCTGCCTCTGCGTATTACACTAAATCAGTGAATTCCCCTGCCTGCACTGGGCTTCCTCACCTCGAAAAATATATGCGTTGGAGAAGGCTGCCAATTGGCAGAGCCCAGCACCTCTTAGTGGCAGTCTATGGTCAGGTAAGTCTCCCAAATCACTTGGGTCTCTTAGAGTAGGACCCACCACGCTAACGTGGGAAGAGCTAGAGTCCTCAAGAAGCCATCAGCGCCCAGCCGGTCCACCAGTACATCAGCTCAGGGAATTGAGTGTGCCTCCATCTTGGTCACTTCATTGAGATCCCGGTAGTCCACACACAAGTGCACATCTCTGGATCCTTGTGTGGACACCAACACTACTGTACAGGCTGGAGGACTATGGGAAGGGTCCATCACTGCCAGGTCCATCATCTTAGCAGCTTCTGCTTTGATGCACCCTTGGACCCAGTGTGGCATACCACAGACCTTCTTCACTGTCAAGCTATCCTCTGCATCTATGTCATGTGCACCGGCAGGTGTCAACACTTTTGTCAGAAAGAAGGGAAGGGAAAATCAGCCCAATGCTTCTCTACATTCTTCCTGCTGTCTAAGAGTCATCTTTGAGGCATGTTGAACCCCTTCTACAGAACCATCCTTTTGACCCTTTTTCAATACGTCTTCGAATGGTTCACTTTCCTCATCAATCTATCTCCTCTGTCATTTCCAGAATGTAACAGTACAGTCTGTCCAGAAGTATAGCTTGAGTGTATTTGGTTTTCTTTGATTCTCCTGTGCTACTTGTTTCCACCAAGGAGTTCACCTCAAACCTTCTGCATTACCTTGTATGGCCAACACCAGGTATCTCTCAAACCTCCGGGACTAATGGACATTGGCACCAACACTTCCTTACTCTCCAAGTACTCTGTTAGCTTTGCTTTCTGATCACTCCACTCTTTCATCAGCCATTCTCCTGCATGAGGTTTTCTTCACCGTACTCATGTGCACACCAAAAACGTCTTGAGGCTATTCACATAGTTTACCACATCCTACTTGGGTGACTTGGAAGCTGATTTCCAACCTTCTCTAGCTAAGGTAAGTAGGTCATGCACTGGGTCCCAAGCAGAAGTTGAAAGGGACTGAAGCCAACTAATGTCTGAGGAAGTTCCATGTAGGCAAATGAGAGGCATGGCAATTCCACTTCCTCCTGAGTTTCTCACTTTGCTGTTAAGGGTTTTGTTAAATCGTTCTACCAGCCTATTGGTCTGCGAATGATATGTTCTAGAGAAGAGGTACATCATGTCAGCCTCTCATGTAAGAGGAGATAAAGTTTGCTCCCTGGTTAGAAATCAAAGTTTTGGGAAATCCAACCATTGACTAAATCCATAGAAGTGTCCTCGATATAATCAAGATATATACTTGCTGCCTCGTGCTGTGAAGGTATGGGGAGGATGGGAGTCAAACGGTCAACAATGTCGCCGCCCAACCACTTTATCCTACTGGCAGTGGCATTAATGGTGCATTGGTATTACCTCCTGATTCAACACTCCATGATTGAAGCAGATCAGGGCTTACAATACCTCTCCATGTCTGAGTACATCCTTAGCCAATACAAAAAAGAATCCACCTATCTTGGATCTTTCTAATGCCCTACTGACCTATTAAAAGCACTTCATGGCCAGTGATAAGAGGTTTCTGTGCACTTGGGAAATCACTGGCCTCTTGCAATCTCCTGGCTCAGGGTTCAAAGGCTCATGGTACCATAATCAATTCTCTCAGGCAACATGTCTTCCAACCACTCCTTGGCTGGCCTGTTAATGGGCTTCGTTCGGAAGTCCGACAAGTGTAGGGCACTCAACTTGTGTCTGGCCGAACTCCTACAGGCTTGACCCCCTGCCAGCTAACAAACCCTGCAGATCTGGCAGTGACTCAAACACCTGGTCTGCTTTTGGTGCCTCATCCTCCTCTCTGTCTGGCCTTTTCAAAGTCTCCCTTGAGACTCGCACTATGTTTTTCTGGTCTGTGCAGATCTGGGATGGCCCGCCTCTTCCTGAGTCTGATGTCCATCCTGTGCTCTGGTCAGTACAGCTGATGTGGTCCAAGCCATGTCTGTTTGTGGGCCTGGTGCTAAACCGCTGGCGATCAAATCACTGCCAATTCAACACATTGTTTCTCTCTTACCTCTACATTGACTACTGACTTACCGTTGACTTCAGCCTCAACACGGAATCAGTGGTGGAGGAGTTTATGCGTCATAGTTGCAGAGCAGCATGCCTTCTTTACCTGTTCTATTTATCTGAGATAGAGGCTTACCAGCCTCTTCCTTCAAAATGCTACCTACTTCCATCTTATCATAGTGCACGCGTGTGTAGTCTAGGTGTGTGGTAGTCTGAGCCTGAACTCTGTACTCTGTGTGAATGGGAGGTTCGAGGGACCCGTCTTGGATTGCCACTGAAAGAATTCTGCACAAGAGGGAGTTTGGAGACAGCACACTAGACTAGCTTTGTGTAATGCTGGCTTCCCTGAAGCTTGTTCTCAGCCTCAGACCTAAAAGTGTGGGGAGGATGGAGACAGGGCCCCCTTTAGAAGTCCAGAGGTGACCTTCGCTGTGTCGCCTGTTGTTCATTCATGTGCACTCCTTTCAATTAGGAGGTTGTGAGGAGTCTGGAGGCAGTGGCCTCCTCTGAAGTTCAGGGTTAGCCTTTTGACAGGGCCTGCCTCTTTTGTCCTCTCAGAAGTGATGCTCCGGAAAAGCTCAAGTGTGTCAGGTGTGAAGGTGTCTCTCCTGTTTGTGCTCATATGGTGGGGTTCTCCTAGTGGAGACTCCCACATTACCCCCACTGCTTGCTCACTCCAGGAGACAAAGAGTGTTCCTGCGCTGAAAGAAGAGGTTACTATCAGAGAAGGCTCCGCCTCGCATCAGTTCCAGGACAGTACGGGTGGAATATACAAACCATATCCGAGAAAGGAGTTAAAGGGATAGGCCGCAGCTTCCAGTCAGGATTCCGGAACCTCTCATCGCCCAGTTCTGGTGACACCACACTGGGCATTATGGAAATATTCTGAGATCCTGCACCGTTGTCCTTCGTAGCTAGCTTCCCAGAGGTGAGGGGACATCACCTGAAGAAGTCTGCAAGAATCTTCTGCTGGAACAACCAAAACTTTGTCACACGAGTGAGAAGAACTGGGCTGTGTCCAATGCAGGCTGAGTGCTCCAAGGGATGCTAGGACATGAGCTCTGAACTCAGGCATTGCCCTGTTAGGTTTCGGGGCAGGACACCTCACTAGGAAACATATCACTTGGAGGAGATGGGGAACCAAGCATTGAAGACTACAGTCATCATCCCCTTTGTATCGCACAGTCATGGAGGACAGCAGCTTCCAGCGTAGGGTCTCAAACACGCCGCACTCTCCCCACAGTACCAGTAGTTGACTTATTGTTCAGAAAAGGCAGAGCCCTGTGAAGGGTCAGTGAGTGTAGGACACTGTGAGGCAACACCAGTTGTTTTAACTCCCTAGCTTGATGTTACAGTTTGTCCCGGTATGCTGTTCCCACGGGAATCAACCTTTACAACGCAGTCATTACATCGCATTACCTTTACAACGCAGTCATTACATCGCAACATCCTTTACATCGTATGTCATTGCAACGCAGCCATTACATTGCATGTCACTACAAAGCATGTCATTACAATGCATGTCACGACAACGCAGGCATCACATCGCAAGCCATTATAACGCAAACCAATCTAACACATAGTACCCTTATACTATCCGACACTTACCCTACTGTTGCACTCCCTGGAGTTAGAATAGTAATTTATACCACTACACTATCCAACACTTACACTTCTGTTACACCCCCTGGAGTTAGAATAATAATTATTACCCCCTATACTATCCAACACTTACCTTAAATGCAATGTAATGGTATGCATTGTGATGGTATGCGTTGTAAAGGTATAAAACGATGTAATGGAATGCGTTGTAAAGGTAGTTTCTGAAAATGTGATGTAATGGCATGCTTTGTAAAAGAATGCATTGTAAAGGATGTTGTGATGTACAAACTGCATTGTATAGGCATGCGTTGTAAATGTATGCGTTGTAAAGTCATACATTCTGTTCCCACACGGGTGCCTCGGTCTCACTTCTTCCACTTGTACTGACCCCTGTATTTGTTTTTAGACTGATCTTAGTAAGTTGGCATGGGTACTGGTTTATGACTTCACTCCAGTTATTTGCAGAGATTTGGCTTAGTCAACTGGGAACCTCCTTTTACCTGTCTTTGGATTTCCCCTTTTAAACTGGCAGCTAAGCTCCTGGGAAAGCACCAATAGCCTCCGGATGTAAAGCGTATCGAGGAGAAATATCTTTATTTATCCTTATACTCATCCCAAGTATGTGGGGCAGAGTGTTGGAGTGCGTTACAACACACACATATTATATAGAGACAATCACTCATATAAATGGGAAAGTCAATGTATAGGAAATGTTGCTTAAGATAATGCGGCTTACAATATGTAATCATACTTTCATCCATCATTTAGTCTTTCACCATTCATTCTGTCCTTCCATTTGTGTGCCCATACATGTCCACATTCATCCATTTTCATTCATTCATTCATTTTATTCCTCTTTCTATATGTGCTGTATTCTGCAGCTCACATAGAAAGAGGAAAACGCCTCTCAGGATTGTTTCTGTGCAGGAAGGTGCCCCAACTATATAAGCACCCTGGCACCATGGTGCAACGGTGCCTGCGTTGGCGCTGGACGGCCAAGACGGTGCCAGCGCAGTGGGAAAGGACCGTATTGGATAAATACGCTGCATTCTTGCCCTTCCACTTTGCCCTATGCCTAAACCACATAATTGAGGGCCTTAGTGGCTAGACTACAGCGCACAGCCAATTGTAGTGTGGTTTAGATAAAAGAGCCATACATTGGTTTATCGCCAAAAAATGGGAGGAAGGAGAAACCAGTGGTGAAAGCATCTACTCTTGAAAAAGAAAACAAACCTACAAGGGGTAAATAATATAGGGGTGGAGAGAAAAATTTCTATTTCCATGAGCGTGTGCTTAAAAATTATAATTATTTATTTTTTGTTAGAATTGTTGCTACTTACAGATGCAAAAAACACAGTTGATGGACAGAATGCAGAACAATGTCTTACATTCACCCCAGTACAAAGATCTGGGCCTAAATCTATTGTTTTTTTGCACTCCACACCACCCTAGGTCAGACAATGGCTATATGCAAATCAGCCTTGACCCTGTGCCTCATGGGAACAGTCCAGCCCGAACTACCAAGCCATGTCTTTCCTAGACCGGAATCAAGCATCCAAGGACCGGTTTCTGGCTATCAGCCTTCTTCAGCCTGGATAGCTTGACTCCAGTGGTGTGGAGAGCCTGGGACTCGCGTCTGAGCATACCCAGCCCATTCGGGGTGAAAATTGCAAAAAACACAGTTGATGGACAGAATGCAGAACAATGTCTTACATTCACCCCAGTACAAAGATCCATACCGCTACTTACAGATGGCCACAGCCTTGTGGCTCTGGTCCCCATTGCTGGTAAATGCGTGTACCTAATAATGCGTGCCCTGCATGGGACAGAGAAAGGCAACAGATTAGATCTGTAGGCTGCCCGACACTACAGCACATTAAAGAGGCTGAGGCTTGGGTCACTGAATTCACAAGTAGATGCTCGCCATGCATACCGTGAGCAGCACCTCCTGGATTTCCACTTGTAGTGCATATTTCCCTAAGTCCTAGTTAACTACATATTAGCCGTATTTCTGTATTCAGATGTTTCATATCTTTGTTTAGTATTTAGCAATGGTATATTAAAGAACTTTTTATGAGCAGGTAAGAGCACTGGCTCAGCATTGCATTATTAGTCAATATTGGTTGTATTGTTGTGTTCTGAACCTGTAGCCCTGCCCCACCTCCCTGGCTGCCCTCCTTGCTACCCTGAGAGTTAGGTGCTAAAAAGGATTACTCTGTTATCAGTGGCCATAGTAGGTCAGGCCCCAGGACATCAGTGGTAAATGTACTCAGTCACCTCGGTGGAGTCCCACTAATCTCTTGTTTTCCAGGACATACAAACTGGGTCTGGCTGACAGATTCTGAATAGACAAGTCTTTAGGTATTTCAAGAGGAACAACAGGTTCAGTTTGAGTTCCTCTGGCAAATGGTTCCCGATTCTTGGTGCTTGGCCATAGTGAGACCAATTCGCAGTTTAGTTTCTGGCATTTCAAGTATGAGGCAGAGCTGTATTTCAGAATGAAAGCCTTGCTGTGGTTTGATTTGGAAAGGAGGGAGTCTGTGGGAGGACAAGATCCTTACAGTTGTTTTTGTGAAAATCTTTTGATTAACCCCTTCGCTGCGGCCGCGATTTTACCGCTGTGCGGTAAACAAAAGAACAGGGCGGGGCCGTGACGAACTCCAGCCGTCATCAGCACACGCCCACTGCGGGGCTTGAAGGCTGGGGATCGTCACCAGCATGGGAGGGGTTAAACATGAAAACAAGCTTCATATAATTATCATGTTCGTATTGACATATCAGGATGAATATTTGTCACAGGCATCACAAAGCAAATATTGCATCGCAATTTCTGACTATTGTCCACCTTACACTTGAGGAATACGTAATAACATCCTGTCTTCCTGGCAGTTGTGAAACATTCCTCATGGCACCAACCATTGGCCTCTATACCTAGCCCACGCCTTCCATATCTTTTCTCCTTTACGTGGGCAGCCCCAACTCTGATATATCACCTACTCTGCCCTATGGCACCAGTTCATATCTTTCTTCCAAGCATCCAGTGTGGGGGTCGCCACTACCCCCCATGCCCGGGCGATGTTCCTCCTGGCCCCCCCTCCTGCTAAGACTAGCCAGGTCTTGGCACAATGCGGTCATGTCGTCTCACCTGTTACTCCAAGAATGTGCCACCTCGGTTCTAGCGAGACACTCTCACCCACCACTGTCGTCATCACTCGGGTAATACCTTCTCAGTATGTTTGAATCATGGGGCAAGATCATAATATGTGAAAGAAAGACCCTTTCTCGCCACTTCCCCGTACACACTCATCAGTCACACATTTACCCATTTGGACTTGGACCCTTCGGGAGGCATAGGATCCATGTAGAATACGGAGCTGACTAAGCCTAAATCGTGCCCTTATAGCTACCTCTCGGGGGCTCTGCAGAGCTTCAGCCCTGTTGTCGTCCTCCAATAGGTCTTCATCCGATTCACAGGCCTCTCATAGCGGGCCCATATATTCTGGGGAGTTGTTCACAAGTTTCTTATATGTGAGGGATATTGCCTTGTCAATCATGGAGTCTAGGAGGAGACGGTCCTCAAGTGGCGAATACTCCAGTATCGAGGACCCTTCTTTCAGATGGCAATGAAGCGCATGACGTAGCTGTCGGTATCGGAGGTACTCTCCCCAACCCCTTATTTGGAACCCCTCCCGCAAGGTGTCGAAGTCTAACATTTTACCTCTCTTTCAGACTTCTCCCAATAGGTCAATCCCAATAAGGCTCCCTTTCCGAAAGCCTGTTAATCGTTTCAGTTCTCCCAGATAATCCCTCTCCCAGCGAGGAGTCTGCTCCGTAAGTTTGTTGGCGCATCCTGTCATTTTGGTCACCTTATGCCATGCTTCGATGACTGTTCGGGTATGCACTGGGAGTAGCGAATTGCCTCTCCCTTTCCGGTATAGCTCTGTCAATATAGCTGCCGTTGCACATTGCCAATCAGTCCACTCTATATGCCGGTTCCTCTTGGGGTGAAAAAACACATCCGTTTATATTGATGAGTTGGGAAGCCCAGTAGTATTTTCTGATGTCAGGAATGGCTAGTCCCCCCTTGTATACCCCTCTCTGCTCAATACTGGGGTGACACCCCCCCATAGTAGTGTACGGTGCTCGGACTCGACAGATCGGAAAAATTACTCCTTTATCTGGTATGGAGTGTTCTGGACCACACATAACAAACGTGGAAGGGCCATCAGTTTAAAAATAACCGCTCTACCTACAAGGGAGACAGGAAGTCGTCTCCAATAAACAATGTCATGTCTCAGTCTATCTAATTGTTCCTGCACATTTAGCCGCATAAACTCCTCCTCTGTTTTTGTGATCCATATGCCCAGATATTTAAACATCTCTTTTTGCACCAACTCCGAGCAAACCGACGTCAGGGGTGGGATCCCTCCCGCTAAAGAGAACACCAGGGATTGATCCCAATTGATGCAATATGCAGAGTGCGTGCCGAATGACTCTTATATGGGTGAGCCTTTGGATCCTTACAGTTTTAGAGAGGAGCATCTTGAGTGGTGACCTTCAGGGGGATGGCTAGCTTGGAGGGTGGAGCTCTCTCAGTGTTATGCTATGTTCTGTCACAGTTTCTTGTAGAGCACATGGATGCCCAGACATGGGCTTCCCAGCACTAAGAGGGATTGTGAGAGAAATAGAGCAAAACAGAAAAGTACAGAAACTGCATCGTGGTGATGCCAGTTAATTTGAAGTCCGGGAGTGAAGCAGAGGTTATGTTGGTGACGGTTTGAACAAGAGTTGAGTGTTATCCTCAACTAAGTGGGTGCGGCTCGTTGGCGAGTAGCGGGATGTGCCAATGTTCAACAGGACATTCGCCAGATTAGCATGTTACTGCTGCATAGTAAGTCATATTCTCTGTTTTAATTTAGTTACGCTTGCTTGCAGTCTTCACAGTCAGTCCAAGGATCCGTGCTGTGGTCTAAATGTTGATGCATTAGATTGTGGTATTCCACACAAAGTGAAAGAAACTAATTGAAGCCTGTAGAGATTCATGGATGTTATTGGCCCAGACAGTTTATCAAATATATTGCTAACCTCAGGCCAGAACCAGATGGAAAACATGATGTTTACTCCCAATATTCAGTGTTGTTATCCTCTGGCCTCTCCCTTCATTTTGTCTCACTCTTGTCCATTCCAAAGAAAGGGATTTTGTGGGAACCCTACAAAATATCGACTTCTATCAATGCTTTGTCCACCATCAATGCTTGTTACTAAAACCATGTTTGTGGAATGACCAAGTGGATGGATTACAATGCATTGATTCCCCGCACACAAATCAGGTTTGTAGGGAAGTGCCTCTTTTGACATGGTTAGCCCCCACTTTTTGCCTGATGTATGATGTGATTTCAACTTAAAAGTGCACTGGGACCCTGCCCACCAGGCCCCCGGTGCCAGATCTCCTTCCTAAAACTGTACCAAGATTGGCACAGCTTCAAAAACCCCTGTAAGTCAGTTGGGGGGAGGGAGGGGGTGCTTAATTGTATTGTTTTTGATATTCTGCATGAGGGAGCTCCCTGTTCCTAACACACATTGGAGGAAATGATGCAGATTAATTGATGATGGAGCTTTGCATACTATGTGTGTTTCACCAATAAAATATATTTAAAAAAATATAAAAAACCCTGTAAGTCCCTAGTAAATGGTACCCCTGGTACCTAGAGCCTGAGGCACTAAAGCGGGTCCCTAAGAGCAGCAGCACAAATTGTGCCACCCTAGGGACCCCTCACCAACACCATGCAAACTGCCATTGCAGGCTGCGTGTCTTGGTGCAGAGAAAACCGAAGAGTGGACAAGGCACACATCCCTGTGTGCCAGGGCCTATAGACACTGCATGAGGTACAGGTAAGTCACCCGTATTGCAGGTCTTATAGCCCTAAGGCAGGGTGAACTATATCCCATGTGTGGACATCTCTGCAAGAGCCCTACAATATCAAGTCCATTCTTGGTGTTGTAAGTGCACAGTGAAGCCATGGAGAGGGCAAGGGCTGGACACTTGCATTACGAGTTCCCGAGCTCCATGATGGCTTCTCTGCACCCTAAGCTGTTTAAAACCAAACATCTCATCTTAATAAATCCTCATTGATGCCAGATTTATTACTAAATGCCCACATCAGACCCTTTAGAGGGTCTTCTGAAAACCTGCCAAGCACTGGTGTGCTCTCTGACTAGCCTTAGCCAGCCTTCCACCACCAGACATGTTTCTGACATCCGCGGTGGTGCTGCACCCCTCCTCTAGACCCAGGTGCCCTTCCAGGGTGGGAAGCTTGAAATGCAACCCAGGCATCTCCAGGTAGTGGAGGATGCCACCCCCTTCCATATGTGGCAGGAGGGCAGGCGGGAACATTTGTTAAATTAGGAATTGGTCCCCTATCCAGCTCGCACCACCCATAATGTGTTTTTGTTTCCCTCCATTTTGTTGTGTGAAGGAAATAGCCAATTGGGGTCAGGGTAGTGCCCCTTCCCCCAGGAAGTGGTCACTTAGAAGGTAGTAGACACATTGGCTACTACCTGGCGTCTTCTATAACGCCCCTGAATTCAGTATTTAGGTGGCATCCCTGGACTAAGGCTGGGCAGATAATCCCGCTCCGCCAGCAAAGTTTGCAGAGTTTTAAAACTCCGCACTCTGTTTGGAGTGCAAAGTTTTCCAAAACTCTGCAATCAGAGAGGAGTAACACTTACTTTGGTGTCCTGCCTGCTCCTGCGGCTCCACTCGCCTTGCGCTGCTCTGCCTCCGGTTGATTTAATTAACAGGAAGAACTGCAGTGCGCATGGTGTACTGCGTTAAGGCATGCAGCAGGCATTCACACTGTATGCCATGCGCACTGCAGTTCTTCCTTTTATTTCATTCGGAGGCAGAGCGAGCAGCGCAGCGGAAGGCGAGTGGAGCCACAGGTGCAGGCAGGAGAAGGACACCTTGGGAGGAAGAAGCCAAGGTAAGTCTCCCGGCCGGCACTACTGCAGGCCTTACTACTACACGAGAGGAGGGGAGGGTGGGGGCCAGGTTGTTTAGCAGGAGGCGGGTGGGGGCAGGGGGGGTTTAGCGGGATGGGGGATCCGGGGGTTTAGCAAGGGGAGTGTGGCGGGGTGCAGGGGGAATATTTGACTCCACCAGACGCAGAACTCCACAGAATTTCACGGATTTTGTAGTGACTCCGTGAAATTCCTCGGAGTACTACTATGCCAGCTCTGCCCGGGATTTCCCTAGACCCTGAACTTAGATTCAATGGACACAGAGAATAAAAGGACAAAGAAGAGCTGCTGACCCGAAGACTGAAGCCCTTCTGCAGATAATCGGCACCAAACCTTGCCTGCTGTCTCAAGGATTCAATAATCATGGTGTGCTGCCTTGTCCTGCAACTGTGAGGCCTCCAAGAACCCTGGAGCTCCTCCAACCTTCTACAAATTGCCAAAGAAGTCCCTTGGAGTAGAGGTACTACTCCCCTTCAGAACGTAGGCGCTGAACCTGCAAAGTCGACTTGCTGCTCCCCGGCAACTTCAATGCAGCACCCTAACTGAAAGTGCTACACCAGCTCTGGAGTATCAGATCTGTCTTCCCACCAAGATTGGAGACACCAGGATCTACCAGAACCATGCCACACCAATATTCTCTTCAGCATACACAAGATGAAGAGTCCATTCTAGACTCCAACTGCCCAGGAAGCAAGCACCTGTCATGGGATGTTGAGACCCCTGAGACACACCTCCTGAGTGGTCCAGCTGTCCTGGAATATCTCCTGCAACTTGCGTGCCCCTGAGTGTGAGGACATCTTGATGCACACTGCCCAGCTGACCTATATGCTCTGCACCCAGCCCCACCAGCCTTGGTAATGATGATCTAGCTGGGTTCCTGTGGTCCTGAGGCTCTTGCGACCAAGTGGGACCCCTCGGACTTACCTTTAAGTCCCTTTGTGCAGTGTGTTTTCAAGTGGCCCTCTTCTTCATAGTGCACCAGCTACCAACGACCTCCGCACCCAGGATGTTCCAGAGAACGCACTGGTGGAACATTGGGCATGGCTTTGCTACATACTTAAATCCCATAGGTGAGCCTTGAAATCCAACTGTGTGATTTTATATGCATTTCTTTATTTTCTCCCATTGACTTCAATGGTGCGCAATTGCACACAAAAGTAATTCATTTTGCGAACATTGAACATTTCTATCTTGAAAAATACTTACTGCAGAACGTTCTTGGACTGAAAAATTGCATAAAAATCAATGTTGTTTTTGTAAAATAGTCTTGGATTTATTCTTTGAGTGTATGTCTCCTTTGTTGCCTCTTTGAGTACAAAATGCTTAGCACTACCTCTGATAAGCCTAACTGCTCACCCACGCCTCCACAAATAGAGCGTTAGTATTATCTACTTTTGCGTCTGTAAACCAATCTGGGACCCACTGCACAGTACACTTGTTAAAGTGCTCTATATAGAGAGCCAAGGACTTCAAAGGTTTCAAAGGAGAACACCGATAATACTTACTACAACATCATCGATGGCGACAGCCTGCTACAAGAGTAGTTGTGACCCTGTTGTGTTGTACTTTTATTGGAATCACCCACACTTGTTTAAGTGCAGCGATCAATTCTATTCTATTCTAGGCCGACTTATATAGTGCATGGCTACCCGTAGGCATCCCATCGCTGCTAGTGCGGCACAAAAAGGAATATACAAAGACAGATTATGGAAGAGACACATTTTTAGAAGGAGAGGCTATTGGCCGGTTTCGCTGCACAACTTCTTAGGGCTTTGTGTGTTGAGTGACAAATGAGTGATATTCATTGCTCAAATTAATAATATTTCTGTCTAGAATTAGTGATATTTTGGCCCAAGTGAGGCCTAACCCAGTACTCTCACACAGTCTGAGTGACAGTCCAGCTGTTGGGGGCTAATGAGGTTCTATATGCATGCCATCAAGCTTTAGGGAAGGTGTGAGCAAAGCAGGTGGGCCAACTGCTCTTCACAGCCCTGGACTTATGTCTTACACAAATCTAACAGGCGCCCTTTGTTTCTACTTATGTCTGTGTCATTTCTAAGACAGGATGATCGCCTAGCCTTTTAGTTTCAATAGACGAGAGCTGATTATACAAGCAGGTTATTGCAAATAATACAAGAAAACCTATCCCTGTTACCCTGTTTCATACGTACCAAAAAACTGCCCCAGAGTAAAGTCTACTACAAGAAAGCAGCCTAGCTACTGAGAACTCCTAAACCAGCCCAGACAAGCTACCTTACTTGGAGCTGCAACGAGGTGGCCTACAAATGAGAATGTCTGATGCAGCATTCTCCAAACTGGCAACTACAGCTTGTGGCCACGATTGACGACCACCTGGGACCTGGAAGCTCATGATTGATGCAACAGGCCACCGAGAACCTTTGCAAGCTTCAGCCCAGACCCCATCTCAGTGATCGACTGTCAACTCCTGCAAGACTGAGATCCAAGAGAGGAAGGTGGAGCTCATGACCCTGTCTATAATCCATAATTGATGGGCACCCGGACACTCCTGCATGTCTGAGAGCTAGGAGAGGACGACAAGAACCTTTGCAACTGTCAACGCCTACAAGACTGAGATCCGCCAGAGTGGGATGAGAACCTTCACAAAGTGCGGTCCAAACCAATGTCTACCATCGATGACTGATGGCCAACGGGCAGTTCATCCACAACCTCAGCATAATCTCCTACGCCGACGACACCCAGCTGATCCTCTCCCTGACCAACGACCCCGCCTCCGCCAGAGCCAACCTGCACGAAGGGATGAAAGAGGTAGCCGAGTGGATGACGACCAGCCGCCTGAAACTGAACTCTGACAAGACGGAGGTCCTCATCCTGGGCTCTTCACCCTCCGCCTGGGACGACTCCTGGTGGCCTCCCGCCCTGGGCACCGCACCCAAACCGACAGACCATGCACGCAACCTGGGCTTCATCCTGGACTCCTCCCTCTCCATGACCAGGCAAGTCAACAACGTCTCCTCGGCGTGCTTCAACATCCTACGCATGCTACGGAAGATCTTCTGGTGGATCCCCACCGAGACCAGGAAGACCGTCACCCAGGCCCTCATCACCAGCCGACTGGACTACGGCAACGCCCTCTACGCTGGTACCACCGCCAAGCTCCAGAAGAGACTCCAGCGGATCCAGAACGCCTCAGCCAGACTCATCCTCGACATCCCACGAACCAGCCACATCACCGGACATCTGAGAGACCTTCACTGGCTCCCCGTCAACAAAAGAATCACCTTCCGCCTCCTCACCCACGCACACAAAGCCCTACACGACCAGGGCCCGAGCTACCTCAACAGCCGAATCAACTTCTACGCTCCCAAACGCCACCTCCGATCAGCCAACCACGCCCTCGCCGCCGTCCCCCGCATCCGAAGAGCGACTACGGGAGGAAGGTCCTTCTCCTACCTGGCCGCCAAGACCTGGAACTCCCTCCCTCCCGACCTGCGCCTGACCCAAGACCACCTCTCCTTCAGGAAGAAGCTGAAGACCTGGCTGTTCGAGCAGTAGCGGCACCCCCCCCCCCCCCCCCCCCCAGTGCCTTGAGACCCTACGGGTAGGTAGCGCGCTATATAAGTGCCACTGATTGATTGATTGATCCACCGATGAAGAAATGTGCATCCCAGTGTTGGCTGCAGCATGGTGATGCCCAGTTTGGTTTCCTTTCCCTTGAAATCAGTACCAATGATCTGAGAACTTGCTTCATCTTGGCCGCCATGTGGGATGCTTGCTTTCGTGCCAGCCCTTGCTCCTATGATCTTAAGCCATGTTTCCGTCACAGGTTTTGGAGGGAACTCGTGCCCCATGAAGTGTAATCTATCAAACTTTATGTGTATGTGTTCCCAACTCCCCCCTCTAACCCTGCCACCAGGTTTGAAGTGATACCCAGTGATGCTACTTCAGCCTTTGTGTCTGCTGCTTCTCCAAGCTGAGTGAAGGGGTGCCCATAGCAGCCCTCTCTTCTTTGTGCCTGTCTCCCTGCTCAGTGTGTGAGGATGAATAACTGGTAGCATGGCCTCTGTTCCAGCTCCTTCTTGCTGGGTGCATTGGGGTTCACAATGGCAGGCTTCAGATGTACCATGCAGGCTTCTGTCCTCTCACCTATTGATAGAAGCACCCCCATCCCGTCCTGCTCCACTTCCTCGCCCAAATGCATTCTCGTGCAATGACCCTCCTTGTAAGCCTCAATTCCAACGCTCTTCATGCTCCACCTCCTCACCCACCTGCAGCTCTCCCGTGCAATGACCCTCCATTAAAGCCTCAATTCCAACGCTCTTCATGCTCCACCTCCTCACCCACCTGCAGCTCTCCCGTGCAATGACCCTCCATTAAAGCCTCAATTCCAACGCTCTTCATGCTCCACCTCCTCACCCACCTGCAGCTCTCCCGTGCAATGACCCTCCATTAAAGCCTCAATTCCAACACCCGTCCTGCTCCACCTCCTCACCCACCTGCAGCTCTACCATGCAATGATCATCATTGTAAGCCTCACCCCAACGCCCTTCCTGCTCCACCTCCTCGCCCACCTGCAGCTCTCCCGTGCAATGACCCTCCATTAAAGCCTCAATTCCAACGCCCTTCCTGCTCCACCTCCTCGCCCACCTGCAGCTCTCCCGTGCAATGACCCTCCATTAAAGCCTCAATTCCAACGCCCTTCCTGCTCCACCTCCTCGCCCACCTGCAGCTCTCCCGTGCAATGACCCTCCATTAAAGCCTCAATTCCAACGCCCTTCCTGCTCCACCTCCTCACCCACCTGCAGCTCTACCATGCAATGATCCTCATTGTAAGCCTCACCCCAACGCCCTTCCTGCTCCACCTCCTCGCCCACCTGCAGCTCTCCCGTGCAATGACCCTCCATTAAAGCCTCAATTCCAACGCCCTTCCTGCTCCACCTCCTCGCCCACCTGCAGCTCTCCCGTGCAATGACCCTCCATTAAAGCCTCAATTCCAACGCTCTTCATGCTCCACCTCCTCACCCACCTGCAGCTCTCCCGTGCAATGACCCTCCATTAAAGCCTCAATTCCAACACCCGTCCTGCTCCACCTCCTCACCCACCTGCAGCTCTACCATGCAATGATCATCATTGTAAGCCTCACCCCAACGCCCTTCCTGCTCCACCTCCTCGCCCACCTGCAGCTCTCCCGTGCAATGACCCTCCATTAAAGCCTCAATTCCAACGCCCTTCCTGCTCCACCTCCTCGCCCACCTGCAGCTCTCCCGTGCAATGACCCTCCATTAAAGCCTCAATTCCAACGCCCTTCCTGCTCCACCTCCTCGCCCACCTGCAGCTCTCCCGTGCAATGACCCTCCATTAAAGCCTCAATTCCAACGCCCTTCCTGCTCCACCTCCTCACCCACCTGCAGCTCTACCATGCAATGATCCTCATTGTAAGCCTCACCCCAACGCCCTTCCTGCTCCACCTCCTCGCCCACCTGCAGCTCTCCCGTGCAATGACCCTCCATTAAAGCCTCAATTCCAACGCCCTTCCTGCTCCACCTCCTCGCCCACCTGCAGCTCTCCCGTGCAATGACCCTCCATTAAAGCCTCAATTCCAAAGCCCTTCCTGCTCCACCTCCTCACCCACCTGCAGCTCTACCATGCAATGATCATCATTGTAAGCCTCACCCCAACACCCTTTCTGCTCCACCTCCTCGCCCACCTGCAGCTCTCCCGTGCAATGACCCTCCATTAAAGCCTCAATTCCAACGCCCTTCCTGCTCCACCTCCTCACCCACCTGCAGCTCTACCATGCAATGATCCTCATTGTAAGCCTCACCCCAACGCCCTTCCTGCTCCACCTCCTCGCCCACCTGCAGCTCTCCCGTGCAATGACCCTCCATTAAAGCCTCAATTCCAACGCCCTTCCTGCTCCACCTCCTCGCCCACCTGCAGCTCTCCCGTGCAATGACCCTCCATTAAAGCCTCAATTCCAACGCCCTTCCTGCTCCACCTCCTCACCCACCTGCAGCTCTACCATGCAATGATCATCATTGTAAGCCTCACCCCAACACCCTTTCTGCTCCACCTCCTCGCCCACCTGCAGCTCTCCCGTGCAATGACCCTCCTTGTAAGCCTCACTCTAATGCCCTTACTGCTCCACTTCCTCGCCCACCTGCATCTTTCCAGAGCAATGACCATCTTTGTTACCTGCCCCCAACGCCCTGTAGTGTAGTTCCTATATTCCCAATAGGCTCTGCACATTGGAATAATATATCCTGTAGTTTAGACGTAGGACTGAGGTCGACTAGGTCTCTATCGAATATTTTAGACTTAATTGTGAGTGCCAGCTAGCTCAGAGGTCACTAGAAACTTTCTCGAATAATCAAGAAGGGATTAGTTTCTGACAACCGCATAAACATGACAACTTTGTTTCCCAAGAATAAGAAATGTATCCCTAGAGTCGCGGAAACAATAGATAGACATTTCACTCAGTCAATCGTGCATGCTTCGTTTCACCAGAGGTGCAGAGAAATAGAGAGACGGGCGTTTTCAATAAAAGTATTTATTGAACAGTCTTCTTTCTCATGCAGAGGAAATCAACTGCTATAATCGTAATACTGGTTGCAAAGTACAATGCATACAGTACGAAGAGTAAATAATACTGTAAAAGCATGATATGGTTTCTAAGCCATATAAAATAACATAGAATACATACATTAATAAATAAAGACTAAAAGTACTCAACTGGTGCTTCTAAAATACGCCTACTCCGGTGTACCTAACCTAGGTCTAGTACAAGGGAAGAAGTAAGTGAGGTGTAGCTTAGTTTCAGTATTCTTTTGCCAAGAACCTATCCAAGGATTCTTTAAGGGTCTAATCTGCCCCGTACCTTGGTTTAGAATGAAGGAGGTCTGGTACTTCTCTCTCAGGACTCGATTTCCCAACAACCGGCAAGGGTAGCTCGGAAACACTGGAGGTGGATTTCTCGGCAAGAGAAAAGACAGCGTCTCTCTCAGTGCGTCGTTCTTTGAAAACTCCATGAGTTCTTGGATAAATCAATATTCAAGCAAGGGGAAGTCCCTGACTGCTGAAGGCGGGTTTTTCCAGGAACTAGTGGAAGTAGCCATGCCGTATTTGGACTGCATAGGCTAAGTCTAAATATGGTTATGATTTCTATGCCTATATAAGGATAGGGTGATTTATACCTATATATGGGCATGAATCAGAAAATTTACATTACTAAATTATAAGCACTAAAACATATCTAAAGCATGTGTTTACAAACCCACCCAAAATACACAAATGCATTTTAACATGGTTGCACACAAAAAATGAGCATTTGTACAGTACGCATTTAAAAGCAATAGGCATCATTTAAAACATGAATTATGATGTTGGCAAAGCTATCTGAATGAATCATGTAATGACATTTATGAAATGGCTCTAATAGCAGAATATATAAACTGTTTTGGTTTTGAGGATAAGGTCACATATTGTCTCTAGGAAGTATTCGAAAAATGATTTCCTGTTCTCTAAGAATAGTTCTACTTTAAGCAGAGTACTTTGTGCCAAAAAGAGTGCAATTTTGGAAAAAGTCAAATCAAAAATAATAGAAAAGACAGAGTTCCAAAGTTAGAAGCTTTGTTTTTGAAAAACGAAGGCCGAATTCAGAGTTCACGGAACGCAGTGTGCAGATTTCAAAAGTTATTTCGGTGTCAGGAGAAAGCATCAAATCGTCTAGGCTGGCAAAGAACTCATCTACCAGAGTAGGTGAAAGTGGAACTACTTCATTAACCCCTTCTACGCGCATGACGAGCTCAGCTCGTCACGAGTTACACCTCTCGTACACTCATGACGAGCTGAGCTCGTCATGTAACGTGGGTTTTTCAAAAACCCAGCGCACAGCGGGAAAACCGCTAGCGCGCAAGGTGTTAAGTAGATCATTTGTGCACAGATGAGAAGCATCGCCGTCAACGCCATTCGCATTAGCAATGTTCGCAGTAGATGGTACCTGTGTGCCTGTTGTTCCACGTACCTCACCATTAGCTGTAGTTGTTGGTGAGATCTCTATGAAGGCCATCATCAGGATTGGCAGCCGTTGGGGGCAACACGATGCATGAGCCGTTACCGGACCTAGCAAAGCGTCAACATCCGTTGGCAGTGCTGATGGAAGTGTAAGACAAACGTCCAACACGCATTCTTCTCTGCAAAGCAGGCATTGTAGAACAGGTAAGATGCAATCTTGCCAGATTGGTCTGAATGAAAGAAACCATGTGGTATTCAGATCTCTTAAACGAGCCAAGTCAAGAGTCTGTGTAATTCTGTCACTGTACCGCATGGCTAGGAGAGCGTTCTCCATTGTTGTCAGGAACTGACATTGGCGCCTACCTAGAAGAGTTACACCGGACTACATTGCCCAGAAGGTCTTCTGTGAGGATCACAACTATATTTAAATCATGTGACGCAGGAGCGCGTTGTACGTGATTCTTGTACTTGGATTGATTACTGCGGGAAGTCGAGACGCCGTTCTGGTTCCGCGTGTGACTACTTTGCCGCATCATAGCGTTCCCGGCTGGGAAGCCCATCCTGATTTGAGCCCTTAGGAGCTGGCTTAATTTCCTGTGCGGCGGAGCAGTGTTTCCATGGTTCTGTGTCCCACTAGCAGCTGCTGCAGGAACTCGGAAGTCCTGAGTTTGGCGGAACTCTATGCTAGCCGGTGTTTGTGGCCAAGTTCTCTGTTCCGCTGAACAGGTTGCTCCATCTGTGCCCTTGCCAGCAGCTGCTGCGGGGAATCGCCTTCCGAGTCCGGCGGGACTCTAACCACTATTCGAGCTAGTGGATACTGGCTACATTGCCTGTTCGGCGGAAGAGGTTTTCTCTGCCTCCCCGTGTAGCGGCTGCTACGGGGATCTCTCTAGTTGGTTCTGCCCGATGTCGGCGTGTTTTTTTCTTTCCACCTGGATCTATGCTCTAATCACCCAAGGATGTTAACGGAGCTACACTCTCTGTGATCTGTAGGGAGAACATACAGGTCCGGTAAGCCGTCTCGTCTGGGATGGACATGTTACATCAGAATGCTAATTCTCCTTTGTTTCTTCTTTGATTTATCGTGACTGCCATAATCGTTTGGAATCTTTCTTTACGTTTTGGATTACTCTGGAGTTGAGCAAGTCTTGTGTTTCTGAACTGTGATAACTTACTTTCCGTGGTCCAGTGAGGATTAAGGTCTTTCCCTATTCTTCAGGAATCCTTTCCTTTACTCAAGACTATATTGAGAGAACTCTCATGTTGATTTATTTTTAGAGGGAGTGCGAGCTAGGGTACGTATGCGAAGAATGAGTGTTGATTAATGCACAGCATTGTTCCTGGTTGGGGTCTCTAATCCATGCTTTGGTTTTATAGGAATTTCTTATTAATTGAGGCAAAAGGAAGGGTCCATCTCCGGAGTCGTTACATTTAGGTGGGTGTCGAATTTAGCGAGAATTATTGAGAGTAGCTAGGATATTATTGTTGCCTAACCATTGTGTTCTCTCGTTCCAGGTATCCCTTCCACTGCTGCTCCCTCCCTTCCTTCCCTCGCTTGATTACCTCTATGCTCTGTGTGTTTATCACTAGTCAGAGTGTGGGGAAGTCAGGAGGTGGACCCCTTTAAGCATTACCCTGACCCTGAGGAGTTTGTCGGATCATGACAATTGTAGTCTGGGTATCGCTGGTGACTGGACTTGCCATATCGGAGCAGAAGAAACAAAAATGGAATTCCTGCTATGAGTCCCAAAATAAGAGGCAGGCCGCCGAACACAGAGTGCACAAAATTTGGAAAAATGCCTAGGACTGCTTCAAAGGGTGTTAACAGTCCCAAAAAAACTGCCTTAAATACATGTACAATACTACTGATATCAGACATGTTTAAGATACGACCTAACATTTCTGCGAAATGTATTAGACAGTTCGTTGATAATAGGGCATGTATCTCCTCAAAAGTCCTTGCGACTTGCATCATACGTTTCTCTGGACGAGGTCAGTGGCACAGGTTTTTGCAAAAGAATGGCTTTCATTCTGCTTAAAGTATCAATTTGTAGAGAAGAGATATTCAGTGAAGGCCATAACAGTGACTCCCTGTCTGTCTTGCTTTTAGGAAACAATACTTGCATACAACAAGTGACCCTGGTTGACACACTAAGTAGATAGGCTATTCCTACAACAACTGTGTTCACTCAACATTATGTAGCTACCATTGGATAGCTGCCTAAAAACTGGGTCTATTACTGCTGCTGGAAAACCGTGCAGGTGGCAAGAAAGGTTATTGGAAGAACCCTCGCAGGCTCCGTGTAAATTAACCCCTTCTGTGCAGGGGTAATTCAGCTCGTCATGAGGCACGGCGCTCGTGTGCTAATGACGAGCTGAGCTCGTCATGACCACACCCGTTTCCTTGGAACGCTCAGCACAGCAGGGGAATTATCCGCGCGTGTGAGCGTTCCACGGCTCATGACGAGCTGAACTTGTCATGAGCACCGGAGCGCTCTGCCTCATGACGAGCTCAGTTTGTCATGAGCATGGATGAGGTTAAAACCTTGAAAGAAAAGTGTACCGGCTAGCAAGTTCTTACCATTTTTTACGACTAAGAAATACCTCCTTTCCCCCACTCCAACATTTGTGTGTGTATGGTAAATTCCAGGTCGACTTAATGTATTCTTAACCCAACCTTGCCAGCTGGTATGTGTTTTAAACAGTACTGAAACTGGAAAATTGTCACTGATATCATGATGGTGCCATGTATTATCCATTCCACGACTGGCTTCTCAGAAACAGTTAATGGTAATCTTTCCAGTTTTTCTATGCTCAGCACCGTATAGTCTGCTCCTCTTTGTGCCAAAGAGACTTGTTTATCTGTAAGGTTAAAGACAGTAAACAATGACATGGTGTTGATTAGACGCCATGGCACGTAGCCTGAACAGAGATTTTGTAACGTCCAGCCTAGCAGTATTATAGAACGTAATTGAGACTGGCCATGTTGTAACATTAGCAAGTCCTCCTCTATTATGTCGATGGCAGAGGATACAATGCTGTCCAAAGAATATATTCTGGAGGACAGAGTCGTTAACCCATTGTCCACTACAGAGAGAGCTTTCTCTAAATTAATACGATCAATTTCTCGTATTCTTTCTGCAGTTTCCATTTGCGTGATTTTCCATGCTTCATTGTAAGCAGAGTATATACCGGCGTATATGAAACATTTTTGACGTGGTTTACGAGGTCCATGTAAGTAAATCAACGCCTTCTTTAAGTAAAGTTAAGTGTTGTTTAATTACTGGAAGTGTGGATTTCTGTAGCCATTCAAAGCATAGTTTTCCTACACTGTATGCTGTAACTTTCCCTGGATGTTGTCTCTGGGAATATTTTGGATCTGACCTAGTTACTGTGAATCTTTGTGTTTTGTTCAGGAATCTATCTTGACAGTTATTTGTGTCTGTGGGCCAGATTAACAATTTATTTCCAATCATGATTAGTTCGGTTCTGTTGTAAAATATAGTTTACGTCTACCTCCTCATCTGTAGTTCCATTACTATCAGGTGTGGGTTTAGGTATGGACGGTGTGTTTAAATCTTTTATCTTAGCCAAGCCAAGACAAGATGTTTGTTGAACAGTGTCATTTAAAAACATTATTTGTTCTGGGATAATGCAGGCTCTGAATAAGACTGCTAAACCTTGTACCTGCCAGTTTTTGTCTCAATGTTGTCTTTCCAAAAGTTTAACCCTATGTAGACAATTGAGCATAAAAGTTTGCAGAATAAATTTGTTTAGTATTGGTCAACATGTTTTTCATTCCTGTCTTATTCCTATTTTTGAAAAAAAAAGTTTCTGGATTTGTGACATTAAAACCTGAGAAGTATGGAAACTTTTCATAAAATGTTCCAATTGATTGAAAGTAAAAACATTTCTAGGATTTGCCGATTTGCCTAAATAATGGTGACCATAATGATTAAAACAATACATTTGTTCATAATCTGATGAACCTTCTAAGTATTCATGTTTAGTGAATTTAGCTGACATTTCTAAATTTGTCATCATATTATTAACAGTTTCAAAGTCCCAATCATCAGAAAATGTGCTGGGTGAAACAAAGTCACTCAAAGAAACCTTAAACTGGTGTGGAATCTTCAACAGTTCCACCGGGCCATAAATGTCATAATCAGTTCTGTCCCATGCTATACCACCAGGTATAGGAACGGCTGTGATGTTTACTGATGACAGGTCTCTTCGCTCACGATGAGATGATTTGTGAGGTTTTAGGAGCAAGTTGATGTTCTTACTTGCTGTGTTCATTGTACTATATTTTCCATCTATCATCTTTCCCAAACTTAAAACAAGAACGAGCCAAAGTAGGAGAAAAAATACACCTAACACAATCCAAAATTCAACCCATGGTGAAACCAGATATGTATTTTCAAGCTGATGAATGAGCTCTGTGATTTTTTCTTTGAAAGTTTTATTTGCTGGCGTAGTTTCAGGTTCCCTGGGATACTCAGAAAATGTATCAAAGTTGATGAAATAGCCAGAGGCAGTTCTGTCAATTGTTGGAATTGCATCAAGATTGTTTGGAATCGTTAGAGCTGCTTCTTCCTTTGTCATATTTGTATAGTCAGAGGTTATATCATTGTAGACTGGATTTTCTTGACAAACTGTTATTTGGGTCTCAAGAGGCACAAGTTCCATGGCTTTGTTGCATAGTCCTTCTTTCCTTACTGCAAGCTTATCAAATGTGATGAGTCTTTCAGTTTGAACCTCTTGTATTGTAGCAAGATTTGGTTGTCTGCTACATCTCGGGAGTCCACTGGGCCTACTACTTATTATCGGCCACGTGATGTGGTTTGACCAGGTCGATGGATACATACAGACCTGTTCTCCTTTCTTCCAGCAAGGGGCGGCAGTAACACTGTTCTTGATCCATGGATTGCTAGTACAGGTACTGGTTTTCTGTAAGAAGGCCCAAATTCCTTCTTATCCGCGATCTTCTCTCTGACTAGATCCCCAATCTTTGGAATCCAGACAGGCCTTGCTGTGAAAGGTGGTTTCTCTTCAGTGGTCGTTGGCTTTTGTGTTGTGTTGCTCAGATTTCTTCTTGTTTCATTTAAGTCCTGTACAACAGCCAAACGGTCTTTGATATCAAAGGGTTTTTGTTCCACCACTTAAGTTTGACGATCAAGATCCTGGATGAGCATTCTAGTACCAAATAGTAATTCAAATGGAGGGATTCCACCCAGAGAATTTCTTGGCAGATTATTAAGACTATGTTGGACACTTATTAGATGTTTGACCCACCCGTCACCCGAACCTAATACCCTAGCTGTTATAGATTGCTTTATATCACGTTCTTTTCTTTCCACTACCGCATTTCCCTCAGGATGGAATGAACTTGAGTACAGCAATGCAACACCTAAACTAGCCAGGGCCTCCTTGTAAGCTCTAGAGCTAAACACAGGAACCTGGTCAGAATGTAGCGTGCCGATAAAGACTCGCAAATCTTTTATAACAGTTCAGGTGTCAACCGAGCGCTGAGGCCACATCCAAATGAATCTTGTGTAGGAATCCACTGCGACCATGATATATTTATAGTTGCTATCCCTTTGTAAGGGACCACAGTGGTCCAGGTACACACACGCTAATGGTTTATCTGAAATTAGAAGGGGCATCTGCGCAGGTCGTTTCACTGTAGAAACTTTCATTTTTGGGCAGATTTCACATTCTAGAACATAGTTTCTAGTTTGTTTCCTCATGCGCGGCCACCAATATCTCTGTTTCAATAATGATACTGTGGGAGAAACTCCTGCGTGTGCAGAGGCGAGCCCTTCATGTGCTGCTAAGAGCAGTCCTAACCAATGTTCCATGTTTGGAATTGCCCTATCCCCCACTCCAGGGATTCGAGCAAAAGGAACATTATTTGTATCAGTTATATATGAGTACTTTACTGGAAAGCCTTTTGGGAGTGTTTTACCACTGTCTTTTACTGAGGCAGTGACAGCTTGCATTATGTCGCAGTCTATTTTTGTTTTTGAACGAGTGATTGCAGCTACGGAAGCCATTTGCACAGCTGGCTTCGCGGCTTCATCAGACAATGAATTCCCTGCAACGTGAACGACATTACGCTGTTGACTCCGTGTATGGATCACGTGAGTCTTTTGTAGTTCTTTCTGTAATAAAACTACTTGTTCCAACGCATTTTATGCTTGATTGTGCCACCTCTTGCGTCTTTGAAACCATTTTGAACCCAGTTCTGCAGATATTCATTGTAAGACTGGACGCAGTAATACAAATCCCACACTATGAGTGTGGGGAATTCGCGTTCAGTATTTTCAAGCGCCATCTTTATAGCCTGTAGTTCAGCTCGCTGAGCTGTACAGTCTCTGAGTGATTGAGTTTTTGTGACCATAGGTCAAAACTTACCTTCGAGCAAGCGACCTTTAACAATCGTGCACTATAAACTTGTTTACCCCCAATTGCGGCCTGTGCTGATCCGTCTGTATAGATTATACATCCGTAATGTTCTAGAGGCAGAATCTCAATAGGCAGAGGGCATTCTTGTTCGTATTGGAGAAATTCTTGTGTCTTCAAGTAGGGGTCAAAAACGTATTCAACGTCTCTTGCAGCAAGAGAATTAACCCATTGTATCCATCTTGGATGTAAAGCCTTGGCATTTGGAATGCACGCTTTTGTCACTGCCTCTAAGGCAGGTACAGGTGTAACGATCATTATGCGTTTACCCTGCGCGAGGGCTCTCTCTTTTGCTACTGCAGTTAGAACCGCTGTCAGTATCTTTTCTGTTGAAGTGAATTTTATTTCAGCTTGTGTGAACAAGTGTGATTTGTAAGCTATTGGTACCTTTTCACCTTCATTAAAGGTTAGGTATGTGAATCTGCATCTCCCTGGGATGATTCGGATCACAAGGTTGCGTACGTTGTCGCGTGTCTGTAATTGTGTTTTTGCTAATATGTCTGTTTGCACTGAACGCAAAATTTCTGTGTGTTTTTGAGTCCAATTAGTTGATTTGAAATCAGGTTTTATTAGTTTGTAGAGAGGTTTAACCCTTTCTGTGTAATTTAGAACATATGTTCTTCCGAAATTCAGGAAACCTAGAATTGACTGTAAGTTTTTAAGCGTTGTTGTCGGTTGGAGCAGCACACATTTCTCTAGAAAGTTGGCTGTCAGGCTTTTGCCTTCACTTGATAGCTCGTAGCCTAAGAATAGGACGTTGAGGTGGGCAATTCGTGATTTCTTGAAATTGAATTTATACCCTTCAGAAGCAAACCCAAGTATTATGGTGTTCACTCTTTTCAATTGTACGTCCAAATCATCATCTGTAAGATAGATGTCGTCGACATATGATAATTCCTCATCATCATACGTTTGTAGTAACTCTGTTACTCTGGCTGAAAATAAACCTGGACTATTCTTGAATCCCGGGGGAGACGGCAAAATTGTTGCTGTGTCCCCATTATTGAGAAAGCGGTCAAGTACCTACTTTCTGGTGCAATGTTTTGACAGAAGAAACCGTTAGAAATATCTAATGTGGTTTTATATTTTTTTTCCACACAATATTATTTATCAGTGCTGCACTGTGTGCATTTTGTACTGCAAAAGTTTAGCAACACGTGTTTAAGTGTCTATAGTCTAAAACTAGATGATATGAATTGTCTGGTTTGGAGACAGGAAAAAAAGGATTGTTCATTGATGAGGTGCATATTTCAATCACCCCTTGGTATTCAAGTTGATCTAAGATCTCCCTGACCTGTTTTTTAGCTTCTTGCTTAACTGGATACTGTCTCTGTGCAGTAGGTTGATTTTTTAACTGGATTTTATGGTGAGGAGAGTCCTCATCCCATCCTACGTGATTTTGGTATAATGCTGGAGCCTGGGCTACTGCCCATTTTCTGGCATATGTGTATTTTTTATGAATTGGAATGTGATTTGAGAAGGCTGGCATAATGATCTCTTCGCCATGTGGGCACTCCCTGACAAATTCAGGTGGCCAGTCTTGTTCAGCTAGAAGAATGTCATAACCCTTAGATAGCTTCACCCAAAAGAGTACTTTTATTTTCCTAGTTATGTCCCCCTCCATCCGGAGTGTTACTTCATATAACTTATGGGGTGCACTAACCCTGGTGTCGGCAGTTTCAACTTGGATGCATTCATTCAAGTCCACTGTCTCCAGATGATCCTTCAAAATCTTGCGAGCTATGGTGACTTCTGCTGCGCTGTCTAGCATTGTCTGGGCCACTCCCCCTTGTTGAGTTGTGTCCTCAAGATCCTCGGCATGTCTGATCTTTGGACTTGCTAACATCTTTTTGGTGAATTGGGTCTTCTTATTCTTCGGAACGTGCTGTTCGTCTTTGGATTTCAAGCGTTCCTCTTTTTGTTCTGATCATCCTCTTCTTTCGGATTTCTGCGAGGAAGTCTGAAAGGTACAAGAGGAACGTGTATCAGTATCTTGATATCTATCAGGTTTTCTCAAAGTATCCCTATTCCTGAGGTTATACCTCCTTTCAGAGGGCTCCTGTTGAGGAGACCTTCCACATGGACTGAGAACGCTTCTCTTAAGAAACTGTCAGTTTAGTGTTCTCCCACTTCTTTTTTAGGAGTAGTGAGATTATTTTTAATAAAAACTTTTTCGGGATTAGTTGGGGTTTTACTCGTTTCCCACCCAAACTATCTAGTTCTTCATAGGATTTTAGACTCATTCTTGCAAGTTCATATGGTTACTCTGTTATATCGGTTTCTTTTAATTTTTGGTGGATTGCCACGGACGCTGCTTCACCTTTAATGTTAGCTAATAGTATAGCCGAGACCTGTTTGAAATCTTTTAGTAATTTCATACCAAAATTTAAAGCAGGTTCTGGTCCATATTCATTTTGAATCTGTCTTGGGACGTCTGGTATTACCGCCATAGACGGAACACCATGTGTTTTGATGTAGATTGAAGCAAAGACTGTACCCCAAGTGTCACAGTCCTCCACGTGTGGTGTGATTCCTATTGGTAAACATATTGTTAAAATTCTGTGTTTCTCATAAGGTGTACTATCAGGGAATACTTCCTCAATTTGAGTAATATTTTGAGCTAACCAGAACGGAATTTGTTCCCATTTTGCGGGCAATTTACCAATGAATGATTGTATAGTCTGTGGTGTAATTTTGTTTGTGTTCCCCTGGTGAGGGGTGTGCTGTGGAATCCTTACAGCAGGTTGGACTGTTAAAGTCTGCATTACATATTGAACCAACTGTCTGTGTATTTTAATTAGCTGTTTTAGCTGAGCTAATAATTCTGGACCTGTCATTTGTTCAAAGGCAGGATGTGGTGTATAGCTGCTAATACCGGCCATGTTGCTCCTAGTCTACCTAGTGGACCGAGCCTGGTAATGTTATTTTGATGTTGTAGGGCACCTTTAAACCAGAGCTGATGCTCTTGGTAAGTTAGTGGAATTTCAACGACCTCGAAAGGAACGTATTCCACTGGAGGTTCCTCTGCTTTGTAGTAGTGGAAATCGTGTGCTACTGGATTTGCTGCAGGGAGCAGAATCCATGAATAGAATAACTCTGTCTGCCGATATTCATGTGCCTCTATAACAAATATTACTTTACCACCTCCCGATGATACTCCATTATTTATAAGCTTTATAGTGATTGTTTTCCTTATATTTACCGGGATGAGTATAGCATCCGGGTCATTCTGTTGGAGACTTGTGTCGTCTAAGACTGCCTGAGCTGCTGCTGCAGCTCTCTCCCTTACTTCGTCACTCTCTGACAATTTGTTGAACGAAAGTTTGCAGAGCAAGTTTCAAGGAAACAAAAGAAAAGGTGCGCAATATTTTTGGAACACTGTATCCTTCAACGTTGAACAAACCAAAAACTAATATATAGGAGTATTTCACCGGAAACAAGCATTTACAATGCAACGGTCTCGCCTTTGCAAAAGTTAGAGCTATTGGCATTGTACATGACAACATTTTTATTTATGTGTTGGTTTTGAAAACAGATAAATAAATGGCATTGTCATTTACAATGCCAATAGCTTAATCTCTCGCAAATGCGAGACCTATTGCATTTGCACCCACACACACAGCAACACACAGAGCCACATGCACCCACACACACAGACAGAGCCACACACACAGACAGAGCCACACACACAGACGGAACCCCATACACACAGACAGAGCCACACACAGACAGAACCACACACACACAGACAGAACTCCACACACACAGACAGAACCCCACACACAGACAGAACCCCACACACAGACGGAACCCCATACACACAGACAGAGCCACACACAGACAGAACCACACACACACAGACAGAACCACACACACACACACAGACAGAACCACGCACACACACAGACAGACCCACACACACACAGACAGAACCACACACACACACAGACAGAACCACACACACACAGGCAGAACCACACACACAGACAGAACCACACACACACACACAGAGCCACACACACACAGAGCCAAACACACACAGAGCCACACACACACAGAGCCAGGATGTGTCACGTCAGATTACGGGCCAGCGCCCTCGAGTCAATCAACTCTGAGAGACAGCTGGGGACCCCAGCCTACACTCCACTGTGCTCCCCAAAAGGACAGTGGCCACCTTGTGATAACAGAGCACAGCACCCCAAACCAGGTCCCGCCTCGACCCTATCAGAACTTGACTTGACTTGACTTGACATCACCAAACTGGGCTTAATTTGGATACAAAAAAAAAATACAGTTGCCCAAAATGTTTGTTAGGAGGTTGCAACTAATTCCCTCCCAGTTTGCAATGCCCGCTTCCTTCTAAAGGTCATTTCCCACTTCTCCCCACTGGCACCACTCACTTCTGTATAGAGAGTGTCAAAGCCAGATTGCAGCCAGCAGGCAAAACCAGCAGGCCAGCTTCCCACACAGTGTGAGTGTGTGTGTGTGGGGGGTGCGCAGGGGGCGACAAGGGAGAGTTAGACAAATGTTCCCATGGCACTTTCCATATTTTAAAATTTGTGCAACTCCTTCACAAAGTTTCCCATAGAAAAGTAATTACAATAGGCACAGCTGACAATAACTCTGTATGCTCTGCAAAGAGGCCAAGGATTGAATGGGCACTATTGAGAATCTTTATGGCACGGTGATTTTCGCTAATAGACACTCGCACTGCCTTCCCTCATCCTAAACTACAGAGCTCTTAGGCATGCTATCATTACCACTCAGAAGAACATGTTTCAGACACAGGTACATATCAACTTCTGAATAGAGACCCAATCGGATTACTTCAACAGATGCTTAAAGATTTATTGCAAAACGCAGTGGAACAAGAATGGATTGATGACAAAATCAGAGGTTACTTAACTACTACTCACCCTCGTTGTCCTAAACTGTATATGCTCCCGAAGGTTCACAAACACTTGACGAATCCACCACGTAGACCTATCGTTTCGGAGTACGGGTCAATTTTTGACCCCCTCAGACGATATTTGGATTATTTTCTCAAAAAATGTGTACAAGGATGGCAATCCTATATAAGGGACACTAGTGATTTTTTGGCAAAAATCTTGGCAGTTGAGAGTGAATTTGAAGAGAGTTGGATTCTGTGCACGATAGATGTAGTATCATTGTACACCTCGATACCACATTCAGCTGGGTGAGACTCAGTTGAATGGGCACTACTACAAATGGAAGATCTACCAACAGATAAAGTGTTTCTCTTACAACTGTTAAAGTTTTGTTTACACAACAGCTATTTTGAGTGGAACCAACGATATTATGCTCAAATGACCGGAACTTCTATGGGCTTTGCAGGGGCCCCTGCCTACGCGAACATCTTCATGGCGCAATTCGAAGCAGAACACTTGATGGAAACTGCAGTTTGGTCAAAAATCAAAATGTATTGCCCTTTCATAGACGACATCTTTTTAATTTGGCAAGATACTGAACAAACACTATTGGATACCATACAACATTTGAATCAGGTGAACCCAAGGATTCAATTCACACATAAAATTGATCACCAGACGATGGATTTTCTAGATGTGAGGATAACCAAACACTCCACGGGTTTCAATACAGAATTGTACACTAAAAGTACTGATCGAAATAGTGCATTTCACTACACCAGCTTTCACCCAAGGGCATTAGTGAAGAATTTACCAGTTTCCCAGTTCATTCGTATCAATAGGATTTGTTTACAAACTGAAACTTGTGAGGAAAACATTGAAAGGTTTGTTCAAAAATACCAAGAACGTGGATACCCGACACAAATAGTGGAGGACAGCAGAGAGAGAGTTATACAAATGGACAGAAGTACATTGTTTCAACCACGATCAAAAACACAACGAGATAGATTGGTATTTGTACCAAAATTTACCACACAATCGACAAAAATCAAACGGATCATCAATCAAAGGTGGGAACTTCTTTCTACTGAAAAGGAGTTCAATGGAATATTTTCACAACAACCCATGCATGCGTATACTATCAGACAAATACTGAAGCGAACAACACTGGATGAACGCAGGACCGACCATAAGGCCACCGTACGGTGTCAGACCTGTACACACTGCAACAATGTGAACATTGGCAATACCTTCACACACCCAACTACGGGCAAAACCATAAAATTGAGACACACTAGTGATTGTAATGCTCAAAATGTGGTATATGGGATCAAATGCCCATGTGGAAAGATGTATGTGGGGAAGACCGAGTGGAAGATCAAAACCAGACTGACCGAGCATAAGAGCAGAATACGTAACCAGCACTTATCATCACCATTGGCGACTCATTCGAGGGAAGCCAACCATAAGATTTCGCAATTGCGGTTTATTATCATAGAAAAAGTGGAGATTAAACAAGGCGCTGATAATAGACAGAGACTCCTACAGCGGGAGCTATATTGGATAAAATACCTACAGACTATGCATCCAACGGGGCTAAATGACAGATATGATCTTTCATGTTACCTATCGGACTCATGTGGTAGCTGGTTGAGTGACTGAGTGCTTAGTTATATTGTACCAATAAGAACATTTTCAGAACATCATGCAATATTAAGTAACACAATTAAAACTAATGACTATACATATTGAATGTATATATAGGAACTAGAGATATTGTTGTATATACTTAAAATTGATTCATGAGATTTTAATAAGGAGTTAAGGTATAAGCATGTCATATAGCACTGCATGATTTTTTTTGTGGACACACATTTTTTTTTTTTGTGGATAACCTAACACACAGCCTAACATTCATTCATATGTTACATCTTTCCAAAACAGTAACACACAGTTCATGGTTCCTGAGTTCGTTAGTATCGGGGAATGCGCGATTTATGTCGTAGCGTTAGAGGAATACAATCAGAATGTTTGATCATTTGGCTCTTGTATTGTAGAAAATGAATACGTTTATCACCCGTAAGAACAAATGAATACACACAAACGTTTAATACATCCTTAATTCAGTGTCCTTTAGAAATCGCGAGTGGAACTCTTAGACAGACTAGGGATTAATCTTATTATGAGTACCTTCGACTTTTAATTTAAGAATGTGAGCGGACTTAGCAGCACACTTGTTAAGCCTCTGATAGCAAGAGAAATCACATATCCTATATGATCGTCATACACTTCAAAATGGCGCTCTGATATGGTATCCGTAGACAAGACCTCTTCAGTTTTAGTACATAGTTAGTGTCTAACAAGGCGTGTAAACCATTTATTGATAGACGTGAGAATGACGCCTCGAGTACGCTAGTTGAACTCAATGTGAGCTGACGTTTTTGAGTAGTGACGGCATTAATTACAGGTATTTTTCAATTCTTCGAGTTTCTCCGCGTGCAGTTAGAGTAGTTAATCACAGCATAACGGTACTCATTATACTCGTTTATTTTTCTTTTAGGCAGATTTATGATACTCTACAGATATTTTTTTTTTTTTTTTTTTAAACCTTTATTTGGAGACAAGCAAAAGACAGCAGTGGTACATTCATAATCCATACAAATAGTGAGAGACAGTGCAATGTGGCAATATGATCAAAATGTCCGGGCTTCATGTCAAGGCACAATACAAAGCAGACAGTAATGGAAAAGACACATAACATCTGTAATCTTGCATCGCGGTTCGCATCCGCTCAAAGCAGCAAGTGATGGCAGGAGCATAAATCTGTAGCACACAGACCGTAAGGCAGGGAGACAACCATCGGCCTAGTGGACGACCAACCACCATATTCCATGTGGTCAGAGGAGGGCCCCCCCCAACCACCAATAGGAGAGTAGCTGCTGGCCCATCACACCTCACACAATGTCATCACAGCATGACAACCAGAAGTAGCACAGCAAGAGAAGAACGAGAAGGCCCCAGTCATACCGGGGCATGGAATCCGGCAGGTGCCTGCGCGACTCAGCAAACCTCGCGCCGTTTAACCCACCCCAACCCGGTCTTCACTGTCAGAATCAGAGTCCTGCACCGCCCTAGTGAGGAGGTACACCTGCAACGGGCTACAAAAATCCTTAGGCCTACATCGCACGGGCATCAGCTCCGCATACACATTGTATTGGTCCTGACAATAAATGATATCACGTAACCAGTCCTTGAACTGCGGGACCCTGCCTCGCCCCCAACAGCAAGCCACTCTCCGTTTGGCCAACAATAAGGCCACATCCACAAATCTACGGTGGAGGGCAGGTACCCCCTTAGTATACCCCAACAGGAGAACCATGGGGTCGAACAACACCCCATCCTCCGTCATAATCTGCAGAGCAGCATGGACCTGCACCCAATACTCCAGAACGGCCGCACACTCCCATGCCAAGTGCAGGAAATCGGCGCCTACTGCCCGGCATCGGGTACATCTATCGTCCTCCGACAATCGAAACCGAAGTTTCCTGGCTGGGGTGTAATAGAACCTCTGTATGAATTTGTAGTGTATAATTTTCAAACGGCAACTGGAGGAGATATTAGCAGTAACACCACAACAGTACTGCCACTGTTCGTCAGAGATAGTGATGCCCAGTTCAGCGTCCCATTGCTCCCGCACCCGACTAGCCGGGGTAGCACGCTGCCGTCTAATGGCACCATATAGCTTCGAAACTAAATGTCGCCCATCAGAGACTAGTAGTACGTGAAGTGGCAAGGTCACATCCGGCTCCTTAGGGAAATCCGGCAATAAAGTACGCAGGCCCTGTCGCAGGCGGACATAATAGAACAGCTCCAAGGGGGAACAGATCACATCACCAAAAAACTGTTCCCGGGTACGGAAGGTGCCCTCGTGAAAAAGGCCTCCCCAAGTAAGTACCCCAAGACGCTTGCACAGATGCTGAAATCCTGTCTCCTGTAATAGGGACAGGGCAGGATGATACGCAAGGGGTAGTGCAGGTGAGTAGAGAAATGAAAGATCCAGCAATCGCGCCACACGCTGCCAAGCAACCACCGTGCACGTCACCGTTGTCTGGTGGGTGTCCACATTGCCCAGTACCATACCTTCTAACGGGAGAGGATGGGCGACCCATTGTTCAGCCGCAATTTGTGGCATAAACGGCGTGGGACGCATCCAGTGGTATGCATAGTGTGTCTGAGCACTTAGATAGTAAATTTCAAAGTCAGGAACATCAAATCCGCCATCGACATAGGGCAACGTTAAAGTAGCCCACGCTACTCTCGGTTGTTTACCCCCCCAGAACAAACGAAGGAGCTCTGAACGGAGACGTTTAAAAAAATAAGCGCTAGGGTGATATGGGATATTCTGAAAAAGATACAGAAAACGGGGCAAGACCACCATTTTAATCAAGGACGCCCTACCCGCCCTGGACAAAGGCAAAGACATCCATCTCGTAATGTTATCCGCCAGTTTAGTGACAGCTACGCCATAGTTAAGCCTAATAGTCTCCTCTCTGACCAAAGAGACCACAATACCAAGGTATCGCAGCTCCGAGTCACACCATTCCAAAGGGTAGTCCAACGGAAATCGATGAACCGCCGCAGTGAGTGGAAAGAATTGGGACTTCTGCCAATTGATATGTATCCCAGAGACCCCTCCAAAAGCAACTAGCTCTCGCAAAAGCGCATTAAGATTCGTCTGCGGATCCTTAACATAAAGTGTGACATCATCCGCGTACAAAGAGATTCCCACTTGACGTTGGAAACAATTAAACGCACTCTGTTGGTGCAGTTGGCGGATCCGGCAGGCAAGGGGCTCTATAGCGATGGCAAACAGGAGGGGAGAAAGGGGACATCCTTGCCTGGTCCCCCTTGTAATAGGGAACTGGTGGGAAAGCACACCATTCACTACCACTCTCGCCACCGGGTCAGTGTACAGCAGTTTGACCCAGGAAATAAAGATCCGAGGAAACCCCATTCTGCATAAAACATCAATAAGGTAACCCCACTCCACCGAATCAAACGCCTTAGTGGCGTCCAGGAAAACGGCGGCCACCGGGAGCTCCGGAGCAATGGTCGGGATAAGGGAAAACAATGTACGAAGATTATGGGAAGTCGCCCGACCAGGCACGAACCCAGATTGATCAGGCAAGACAATAACAGGCATGAGCTCAGAAAGCCGAACCGCCAACACTTTCGCCAGAATCTTGACATCACAATTAAGTAATGAAAGGGGCCTATAGGAACCCACGTCTCGAGGGTCTTTACCCGGTTTAAGCAACGAGGTGATAGCAACTTCTCTCATAGAACCCGGCAGCCTCCCTACCTCAAGGGACTCCTCAAAAACCTCGCGAAGAACAGGAGCCATAATATCCACGTAACATTTATAGAATTCGGCGGGAAGGCCGTCCAGCCCCGTGGCCTTCCCATTGTTCAGGGACATGATGGCACCCCTGATCTCCTCCTCCTCAAGAGGCCTGCCCAGGAATGCCCTGTGATCGTCCGACAACCAGCAAAGCTCTAAATCATCAAGGAATCCGCCATATCGCACATCCCCCGACTGCTGTGTAGTGTACAAGTGGGTGTAATGGTGAATAAATGTCTCCTGAATCTCCTTCGTGTCTCTACAGTGAGTGCCATCCGGCGAGACCAGTTCCAATACGTCCGAACTATACCTCTGATGCCTAGTAAGTGCAGCAAGTACCTTCCCAGGCCTCTCCCCCTCACAATATCTCCTCGCCGTCCAGTATTTTCCTCTATGTTTAGCCTCTACTCTACAGATATGTCCCTTAACTCAACAGTTTGGACATTCGTCCAACAGAGAAGCCAAACAAATATCTTAATCGTTCCATTATGCGTTCACAGGTCATAATAACCAGTGAAGATAAGGTAGGCCCTATTATAAATTGTCGTTTAAATCTCTACACTCAGTCATCCTTTGATTCAAAGGTATGATTATTTCTATGTGTCTTTCCTTAAAGAACCACAAGTCCCAGAATACATTGGGTAAGCAAGGTTTTATGGTTCTTATGGCTTAGATTTGACAACATAATTCTTATGGCTGTTTAAAATAACAGTAGGTTTCGTGGTTTTATTTCAGCTGATTGATAACAGACACTACAACACAGAGGTATGACATAATACTATACATAAGTAATCACCCCCATGGCACGTACTAAACATAGTACATGGATATCACTTGTTTTTTTATTTTCCAGATCATCCCCTGATGAAGGCACTAGTGAGTGCCGAAATGCATTGGGCAGGATTTGATAAAATGTGAAATGTGACCATTGGTTATAGAATGTTAATTTAGTGATCATTGAATAATGCATTGTAAGAATATTGTGATCAAAATTGTTTAAAGACTATGGAATACAATGTATGATGATTTAAAGATTTAATGAAAATATCAGATTATGATAATAAATAACTGATTTACACAAGTGTACATAGGAGAAAGTGTATAAATAATTAAGGTGTAGGACAACACAAAGTGCACAGTGCGCAATTAGATGAGTGCCCTACTCATCATAACCTGTTACTTATTATTGGCGTGACTAACCCAAATAGTTGCAGCACCATTAGATTAGAGTGAATAACTAGTTTAAACAGGAGTTCTCCTCACAAACCCCATAACTGTTTATCATTACCACTCAGCCACCTCTGGAACTCACCCCGAAACCTAAAGGCGGCTCAGTTTGCAGTATGTGCTATACAAGATTCATATGTTAAACGAAAAACAAAACTACAGAAACACATCATCTGGGAAAAGAAATCACTCTCAGGAAATAGGAGTCCACATACCATGCATTTTGCAGTAAATCGTGAAAGCATCACCGACTTGAATGAACATAAGGGTTGTTGCACATATTGTTGAGAAAGAAATCATTTTCTTTCCTTTGAAACACAAGGGCTTTAAAGAAAGGCCCATTTCAAAGTTTGTTTTTAATTTACAAACTGTTGGTGCTAACCACCACCATCCTCCATAAAGCTGTCTCACACACTTTAACACTCACATATTCTCTCTCTCTCTCTCTTTGTCACTCAATCCTCTGTCTCTTTTTCCCTGATTGCAATGACAGGCAGCCCAATACGTTTTAATAAGTCAGGCAGCACAAGTTTCTCACTATTTACAAAATACTAGTGTGCAGTCAAAAAGGAATAGGAACCAATGAGCAGGGTGAGGTGGGCACTGATAGGGTGAGATGGGTACTGATAGGGTGAGGTGAGCTCTGCTGTTGTGATCTCTGGCGGTGTGACATATGTGTAGTGAGTACAAACTAACCACAGCCAATAAGACGCACCACATCACCTTCTGCAGAACTGACCGCTCTCTCCACACACAGGACACAAAACCACTTTACTAGAGCACACCGCATAATTACAAAGCTCCCTTTTCCACCCCAAAACCCATTGCACAAAAACCTACTGCATGCAACTCACCGGAGATCACCAGTGTAAATCACCATATGAGAGCCCACTTCCCCCAGCAAGAGATCACAACAGCAGAGTCCACACACGAAAGCCTGTCTCATACCACCAGAGATCATGATAGCACAGCCGATCTCTGCACAGCCCCCACCTCACCCCACTACTGATCACCAATACAGAGCCCGCCTCACCAGAGGCCCCATCCCAATGTCAGATCCCACCTCAGTTCACATGAGCCTACCAGACTAGAGGCGACCTCATCACCACAGCTCCCACTTCACCAGAGCCCCATCAGTACTTGAGAGCCCACCTCACTCCGCCACAGATCAAAGCCAAGCTCACCAGAACCAACATCTCCACTGCCCGCCTCACCCACTGCAGAGCCCAATTCACCACAGCGTATGTCAACCCAACAAAGCCCACCTCAATCCGCCCGAGATCACAACCGTAGAACCCTGGTCACTAGAGCCTGCCACAGTACTACTTTCCGAAGCCAATGCCACCTTTCACAACTAGAAGCTATTCTAGACGAAAGGCCGTTTCACATGAGGCCGCTTTACCACATCAGACTCCATAGATCACTCGGAACCCAAATCACCAGAGTCCATCTCACCACATCAGAACCTTCCTCGCTGCGCAGGAGTAGACTACAGTAGAACCCACCGCACCAGAGACCACATCACCACACCAGAGCCTACTACACACTGCCAAAGATCACTACTACAGAGCCCAACTCACCAGACCCGTCATCACCATATGAGAGTCCACCTGACCCTGCCGATGACCACAAGAAAACCCATCTCACACTACAGCCCACTTCACCTCACCCGGGATCCCCACTACAGAGCTCGACACATCAGAGCCCCACGGAAGAAACCACACAGGACTCACAAAACCCACCTTGCCACAGCCCACTTAACCACATCAGAGCCTTCTTCACCCCGCCTTACATCACTATTACAGGACTCACTTCCCCAGAGCACAATCACCACATCGGAGTCAGCCTCACCACGTAAGAGCTCATGCAGAACACACGGGGGCAGGAGAGCAAGCACAACTAATGAGGGGGGGCAGGAGAGCAAGCACAACCAACGAGGGGGGGGCAGGAGAGCAAGCACAACCAACGAGGGGGGGCAGGAGAGCAAGCACAACCAACAAGGGGGGGTCAGGAGAGCAAGCACAGCCAACGAGGGGGGGCAGGAAAGCAAGCACTACCAACGAGGGAGGGCAGGAGAGCAAGCACAACCAACGAGGGGGGGCAGGAGAGCAAGCACAACCAACGAGGGGGGAGGATAGCAAGCACAACAAACAAGGGGGTCAGGAGTGCAAGCATAACCAACGAGAGGGGGGGTCAGGAGAGCATGCACAACTAACGAGGGGGGATCAGGAGAGCAAGCACAACCAACGCGGGGGGCAGGAGAGCAAGCACAACAAACGAGGGGGGGTCAGGAGAGCAAGCACAACCAATGAGGGGGGGCAGGAGAGCAAGCACAACTAACGAGGGGGGGCAGGAGAGCAAGCACTCAACAAGGCGGCACGGGGTGGAGGGAGAGCTTACCTGCGTCTTCCAAGCTGCGGGCTGCGACCAGGAGAGACTCCACTCGAGCACATTTCTGCAAGGCAAAGCAGAAATGCCTCGGAGAAACGACCCGTGATTTTCGGATTCGGGTGCGTGGTTTTCTTTCTCTGCTCTTCCCATTGGCTGGAATGTAAAATTCCAGCCAATGGGAAGAGGAGAGAAAGAAAAGAGAAAGAACACAAAAAACACCCCCCCTCCCCGAATCCCGCCTTCAATGGAGTGACGCCCCTCTCCTCTAATTGCTGGCCTCCGTTTAGGAAGCCAGCCAATGGAGAATAGGGACGGGTTCAAGCCCCCACACTGTAAACATAAGATCTCTCCCTGTGACTGTGCAAGCGCAGCCTACGCAAGCTTCGACCTAAGAAGGGGTCTGTGTGAAAAGCACGACTGAGTTACTCTAGTATCTAGCTTTAAATGATCGACTTACCAAACGATGGGCGCCATGTAGTGTAGTTCCTATATTCCCAATAGGCTCTGCGCATTGGAATAATATATACTGTAGTTTAGACGTAGGACAGAGGCCGACTAGGTCTCTATTGAATATATTAGACTTAATTGTGAGCGCCAGCTAGCTTAGAGGTCACTAGAAACATTCTCGAATAATCAAGAAGGGATTCATTTCTGACAACTGCATAAACATGACAACTTTGTTTCCCAAGAATAAGAAATGTATCCCTAGAGTCGCGGAAACAATAGATAGATATTTCACTCAGTCAATCGTGCATGCTTCGTTTCAACAGAGGTGCAGAGAAATAGAGAGACGGGCGTTTTCAATAACAGTATTTATTGAACAGTCTTCTTTCTCATGCAGAGGAAATCAACTGCTATAATCATAATACTGGTTGCAAAGTACAATGCGTACAGTTCGAAGAGTAAATAATACTGTAAAAGCATGATATGGTTTTTAAGCCATATAAAAAAACATAGAATACATACATTAATAAATAAAGACTAAAAGTACTCAACTGGTGCTTCTAAAATGCGCCTACTCCGGTGTACCTAACCTAGGTCTAGTGCAAGGGAAGAAGTAAGTGAGGTGTAGCTTAGTTTCAGTATTCTTTTTGCCAAGAACCTATCCAAGATTTCTCTAAGGGTCTAATCAGCTCCTTACCTTAGTTTAGAATGAAGAAGGTCGGTCTTGGGACTCGATTTCCCAACAACCCGCAAGGGTAGCTTGGAAACACTGGAGCTGGATTTCTCGGCAAGATAAAAGACAGCATCTCTCTCAGTGCGTCTGCTGGAGGGTCGGCTTCCTTCGGCACTAGCTTCGGTGAGCTGTGTCGTGGAGGTAGATCTTCGAATTGCTCCAAACCACTGTGTGTTTGCCTGGGCAAGTGTGGGCATTTTTATACCTTGAACGTGCCTAGTTTGACGTAATGTTGGACATAATAACGTCATCAAAGACTCAGTTCTTTGAAAACTCCATGACTTCTTGGATAAATCAATATTCAAGCAAGGGGAAGTCCCTGACTGCTGATGGTGGGTTTTTCCAAAAAATCATTGTGGATTTTCGGAACTCGTGGATGTAGCCATGCCGTATTTGGCCTGCATAGGCTAAGTCTAAATATGGTTATGATTTCAATGCCTATATAAGAATAGGGTGATTTATACCTATATATGGGCATGAATCGGGAAATTTACACTAGGATCCTAAATTCATATACAACAGCCCTTCCTGCTCCACCTCCTCGCCCACCTACAGCTCTTCCATAAAATGAACCTCCTTGTAAGCCTCACCCCCAACACCCTTCCAGCTCCACCTCATCGCCCACCTGCAGCTCTCCAGTGCAATGACCCTCCTTCTAAGCCTCTCCCAAACACCCTTCCTGCTCCACCTCCTCGCCCACCTGCAGCTCTCCCATGCAATGACCCTCCTTGTAAGGCTCACCCCAACACCCTTCCTGCTCCACCTCCTCGCCCACCTGCAGCTCTACCGTGCAATGACCCTCCTTGTTAGCCTCAACCCAACACCCTTCTTGCTCCACCTCCTCGCCCACCTACAGTTCTTCCGTGTGATGACCCTCCTTGTAAACCTCACCCAACACCTTTTCTGCTCCACCTTCTCACCCACCTGCAGCTCTACCGTACAATGGCCCTCCTTGTAAGCCTCAACCCAACGCCCTTCCTGCTTCAACTCCTCGCCCACCTGCAGCACTCAAGTGCAATGACCCTACATGTAAGCCTCACCCTAACGCCCGTCCTGCTCCACCTCCTCGCCCACCTGCAGTTCTCCGGTACAGTGACCCTTCTTGTAAGCCTCACCCCAACACCCATTCTGCTCCACATCCTTGCTGACCTGCAGCTCTCCCGAGCAATGACCATCTTTGTCAGCTTCCCCCAACGCCCTTTCTGCTCCACCCCCTCACCCAACTACAGCTATTCTGTTCAAGGACCCTTCTTGTAAGCCTCACCCAACACCCCTTCTCTGCCACCTCCTCACCCACCTGCAGCTCTCCCATGCAATGACCCTCCTTGTAAGCCTCACCGCAACACCCGTCCTGCTCCACCTCATCACCCAGCTGCAGCTCTCCCATGCACTGACCCTCCTTGTAAGTCTCACCCAACGCCCTTCCTGCTCCACCTCCTCGCCCACCAGCAGCTTTCCCTGCTCCACCTCCTCGCCCATCTGCAGCTTTTGCATGCAATAACCTTCCTTGTAAGCCTCACCCTACATGCTTCCTTTTCCACCTCTTTGCCCACCTGCACTCCGCGTGCAATGACCCTCTGTTAGACTTGGCATCTTTTGACGTGTTTCCCCTGAGTTTTTGCTTTCTGCCCACCCGGTTTTTACTCTGTTTTTGCTGGCATAGTGTTTCTGTGCACTTTTTGCACTGCGGATAAGTGGTAAAGTGGAAGTGCTCCTGTGGTAAAGTATGTAATGGATTGGTGTTTCCATGATTGGCTGTTTGGTTTTCTTGTCAGCCCCTAGTAAAGTGCACTGAGTGTGCCATGGCCTGGGAATCAAATGCTACGCGTGGGCCTGCAGCATGGATTGTGCCACCCACGTGAGTAGCCCGGAAAAGGTACCTTAGACCTGCCATTGCAGAGTCTGCGCGCAGTTTGTAACTGTCATGTCGACTTGGCCCGTGCACACCCGAGCCAGCCCCTAACCTTCCCTTTTCTTACATGTCTGGCACCCCTAAGGTAGGCCCAAAGTACCCCTGTGGGCAGGGTGCAGTGTATGTGAAAGGTAGAACATGCCCTGGTGTGTGTGGCATGTCCTTATAGTGAATTACAGCCATTTTCGTTTTTCACTATTGCAAGGCTACCAGTTCCCCATAGGACAGAATGGGAAGTTTTTTTATAACATCGTATAAACAACTGGCCCTGGGAACTAGGTGGGAAAATAAAATGTAGTATGCCTGAACTCAGAATTTAACGATGCATCTTTTAGTAAAGGTGATTCACACCAGAGAAGGCTGGGCACAGACACCCTCTGCCTAGAGGATCAAAGGATTTTTGGCTACAAATACTGAGGCCCGGACAACTGAACTTTGTAACTCTTTTGGATCAAGAAGACCGCCAAGGAGAAGAGCTGGAGAAGCTGTGAGCAGGGACTACCACTTTGCTGGGTGCTTTGCTGACGCCGCCACCGAGCCGTTGCTCGCACCACGACCTGTGGGCACCGCACTCCGCCCCGCCTTGCTTCACAACGACGCCTTCGCCTCCCTGACGCCGCTGCTTGCACCGTGGTTTGAGGGCACTGCTCATAAAGTTACATGATGTACCGCCCTCATTCCGCACCGCAGCCTTGGCCTACCGATGCCGGCAACATCGACTCCTGTTTGTCAGCCGACGACAGCGCTTCAGCAACTACGACGCTGCTGCTTGCACCATAACCTGCCAGCACCGTGACAAACACCGCCTTCACCACGTACCGCCTTCACCTCGCGACCCTGGTCTCACCAACGATGCCATCTGACGCCACCACTGAGACGCTGCTCGCACCGCCACCTGAGGGCACCGCATGCCGCACCGCTGCACTTCACACCGCGGCACCTGACGCCTGCCGACGCCAGCACAGAAAGGAGCTCGACCTGCAACGTGAGAGGCTTCAAGGGCCTCGGCTCCCTGCATCTCTAACAGGTACTGTTTGCGGGTCTTCCCGACACTGTAGCTGGTCCGCGACGCTGCAACCAGCCTGAACTGTTTGGATTTGTTTGCTCACGATGTAGTGATAGCCCTGGACGGAGCTATCAACATCGAGGAACTGTTTTTAAAGTGTATTTTGATAACTGTAGATTTTAAGTACTGTTTTGTGGATTCTTATCGTTTTTGGTCTTGTATATAAAAATATTGGCTATTTTTCTGAACTGGTGTGGTGTCCGTTTGTAGTGCTTACACTGTATTACTGTTGGTTATGTGCAAATGCTTTACACATTGCCTCTAAGATAAGCCTGACTGCTCGTGCCAAGCTACCAAGGGGGTGAGCAGGTTATTTTAGGAGTCTAACTCCCTTATTCTGACTAGGAAGAAGGGACCCTACTTGGACAAAGGTGCAAGCCCTTGCCAACTAGAGACCCGCATTTCTAACACCCTCCTTGTAAGCCTCTCCCAACACGCTTCCTTCTCCACCTCCTCGCCCACCTGCAGCTTTACTATGCAGTATGCTTCCTTGTAAACCTCACCACATCACCCTTCCCACTGCACCTCCCCTTGTTGAGTCAGTGCCTCAGCTCACACCCTCTCTCCTCCATTCAGTAATGCCTACTATAAAACCCCCATTGCATACAGCCTCCGTTGCTCTGTAGCCAGGTGTGAGCTTTAGAGGTCACATATATCCATATGTAAAGTGGTACAAACCATTCATTTGAATTCACTGTACTTCATCTGTAAAGAAACAATCATTGGCTCCTTTTCTGCAAAGCCCCGGGAAGATGACTTGGTCTAGATTTATGAATGGAGGAATTACAAATGGAAATAGTTTATTGGGCGGAGTTGCTTCTGTAATAGACAAGGCACACTTTCACCCCCTTGAAATGATGATTCCTAACTGGCACACTCGTCTTCCTTCTGCATTCTGGATTCCCTTATAAATAGAGACTCGACCTGGAAAGTCGAGGGTTGTGCTGTTTGAGAGCTTGATGTTAAAGACACAAGATCACTTCACAGCCTAGGTCAAGTGCTTGTTTCCCTGTGTACAGGGGGCATTGAAAAGTCTCCATCACAGGAATATAGGAACACAAGGCAGGTAAGGGTTGTAATGTGGTTCTTTATTCCAGTGTATATCAAGCGCCCAGCAGCGCCGAAGAGCGACGACAACTGCATGCCTACGCAAAGAGCGTGACATTCTACCTTCCCCTCACACAAAACACGTCCCACAGGCCATTAAACTAAACTCCACCAACAAAAGCAGAAATGAAAGGGAATAAATCACAACACTTGTGTTGTTATAGGTCATTTCTCCAATAAAAATTGAACATGTGTATTGTCAAGATGCTACCGACAATGGCCAAGCCCTCTCCAAGTCCAGGTACGACACATTAGACGTAATCACAAAGTTTTGCTGGTGGTTTCCCCTCCATTGGCATCCACAACACCCTACAATAAAGAGACTGACACCCCCTAAAAGAATCATTCCCGTCAGGACAAAGTCCCTGTCTTTGCAGAGATCATTTCTCTTTGTTCCACCACCTTCCATCTTCAAGCATAACTACACAATCCCTAACCTGCAACACTCTTTTAGGATTAGAAATCCAGGACTGAGCCTTGACAATAATGCTAGGTAGTTTGGTCCTGACCCAACCTCCAACTCTCATAGAAAATGAACTTCTTCCCTTAGCATTTGTAACACGTGCTTGTTTAGTTGCTTCATTTGTGCTCTTTCAAGTTTGTGTTCAACTGATGACACCTCCTCTTCAGATTAAACTATCCATCTCGGCGCTCACCAATTAAGTCACAGACACTCGACCTTTCAGGAGGGAAAAGGAGAGAGCTGGGTGACTGCAGTGGGAGTAGTGCAAATAGCCCAAGTTAAATCTTTACGTTTTTTTACAATAAACAACTGCACACTCTTCTTGATGATTCTATTGCACCTCTCCACCAAACTATCACTCCTTGGATGATACAATGACATAGTAACATGCTTTATACCCCATTGAGGCAAAAATCTCTCATACTCTTTGGCAGTGAATTGCGCCCCTTTATCCGTTGTCAACTCACTAGGGGCTCCCGCCCTTAGAAACAATAATTGCAAAAATTCTATTATTTCGCTTTCTTGGCAGACCTTATAAACTCCACTTCCAACCAACGAGAACAAAATATCCCCATCCACTATTTCATACCTACATCTTTCCTTAAGTGCATTCACAGGACCAACGGCATCCATACCAAGTTTAATCCAGGGTTTAACAGGAAAAAGCCTCAACAGGATTGGAAACAATAACTTGGGATGTGCCACTAATAGTGCACTTCCTCACAAGATGTTCCACCGCCTCATCCATTCCAGGCCACCAGAACTTGTTCCTGATTTTCCTTTTTATAGCTCTCATGCTCACCTGACCCTCATGAGCTAACCTTCGAACTTTAGCACATATGGCACAAGGAACTACCACTAAACCTGTCCGTCTAAGTGTCCTATCAGTAACACTCAGCTCAAAGAACACATGCTTAAAAGAGTTAATCAATCAATCAATCAATCAAGGGTTTGCAAAGCAACCATTCACCCAAGAGGGTATCAAGGCGCTGGGGTGGGGGCATCTCCAGATCCGTCGCAGTATTGGATCAGTCGAAGAGCCAGGTCTTGAGGTCCTTCCTGAAGGTTCGCAGGGTTGGGGAGCGTCTGATGTGCACAGGGAGCTCGTTCCAGGACTTGGCTGCAATGTAGGAGAAGGCTCTACCACCTGTTTTTGTTCTGCAGATGCGGGGGACTTCTGCCAGGGCGAGGTCAGCGGAGCGGAGGTTCCTTTTGGATATGTGGTAGGAAACTCTCTCGTTGAGGTATGGGCCATTTGTTTGTGGTGCGGAGTCCCGAGGATGAGTCTGGCGGCGGCATTCTGGATCGTCTGGAGTCTGTGTAGTAGAGCTCTGTTGATTCCGGCGTATAAGGCGTTGCTGTAGTTCAATCTGCTGGTTATGAGCGCATGGGTGGCGGTCTTTCTGCACTCGGGGGGATCCATTTGAGGGTCTTGTGGAGGATGCGCAGGCAGTTAAAGCTGGTGGAAGCAACGGCATTGATCTGGTGATTCATGGAGAGGGAGGAGTCAAGGATGATGCAGAGGTTTCGTGCGTGGTCCGTAGGGATGAGTGGATTTCCGAGGGCAGAGGGCCACCAAGTGGTGTCCCATGCGGACGTGCAGGGTCCGAGTATCAGATTCAGGACCTCAGTCTTCTCTGAGTTGAGCTTCAGACAGCTGTCTTTCATCCAGGCTGCCACATTCTCCATTCTTCGGATTTCTTTGTGAGTGAGAGGATGAGCTGGGTGTCATCGGCGTAGGATACAATACTGAGCCCATGCTGTCTTACAATGGCGGCGAGGGGGGCCATGTAGATGTTGAAGAGCGTGGGGCTGAGCTAAGAACCCTGAGGTACTCCACAGTCGATGTCGGGGGGTTTGGAGATGAAGGGAGGGAGTCTGATCATCTGGGTTCTGCCGACGAGAAATGATTTGATCCAGTTGAGGGCGGCTCCTTGTATCCCCGCGTCTGGCTGTGAGTGTAGAGTTTGAAAGGGTGTTGAAGGCTGCGGAGAGGTCTAGAAGGATGAGGGCCGCGGTGTGACCCTGGTCGAGTAGCATGCAGATGCTGTCAGTGGCGGCGAGAAGGGTGATCTCGGTGCTGTAGTTGCTGCGGAATCCCGACTGGGAGGCATCAAGGATGGAGTGCTCTTCGATGAAGGTGGTCAGCTGGGTGTTCATGAGTCTCTCAGTGACCTTGGCCGCGAAAGGGAGGAGAGAGACGGGCCAGTAGTTTTTCAGGTCAGTAGAGTCGGCCGTGGGTTTCTTGAGGAGTGGTTTAACCTCTGCCTGCATCCAGTCTTCTGGGAAGATGCTGGACATGAAGGATGTTTTGATGGTCAGTCTAAGTTCGGGTGCGATGGTGGCGGTGGCCCTGTGGAATATGTCTGGTGGGCAGGGGTCTGTTGGGGCACCTGAGTGGGTTTTCTTCATGGTCCCAGTTGTCTTAGAGGGCCTTGATCTTCAGATGAAAGTATGAGCTGAGTTTTTCGCAGAGTTCCTGGGATGGTGTGATGTCTGTGGCTTCGCTGGGGGGTTTAGTGAACTGCTGAATGACATTGAACAGTTCCTTGGTGTTGGATGCATTGGTCTGGACTTTGTCTCTAATGAAGGTCCTTTTGGTGTCTCTTATGCGCCGGTGGTATTACTTCAGGGAGGTCCTGTGGTTGGTCAGTGCTTCTGTGCTTTTCAGGTTTCGCCAGGTTTTCTCTAGCCTTCTGCAGGAGCGTCTGGCTTTGTGTAGTTCAGTGGTGAACCAGGCGGCCTTCAGACGGCGTTGTTTGGCGGGTTGGTGGAGGGGTACGAGTTTGTCGGCGCAGCGGGAGATACAGCGGTGAAGTTCTGTGACTGCGGAGTTGGTGTCGGTCGTGGCACTGGGGGGGGTCTTGGAGGAGGGTTGTGATGAGGAGTTTCTCTGTGACCTTGCTCCAGTTCCTTTGTGGTGGTCGCGGTCGGGCTTGGGGGCGGCGGTGGTGTTGAAGGCATAGTGGACACAGTTGTGGTCCGTCCATGGGGGCTCAGTGGTGTGGCTGAAACTGATGTGTGTTCCTCCCTCGAAGATTGAGTCGAGAGTATGTCCAGCTCTGTGTGTGGGCCTGTTTACCAGCTGCTTCAGTCTGAGGTTGTCGAGGTTAGCAGAGTGATGGAGTCAGGGTCGTTGAGGTTGTTGAGGTGGAAGTTCAGGTCCCTGAGTAGGATGTAGTCCATAGAGGTGATTGTGTGGGGTGCAGTGAGCTCAGCGATGTTGGTTGCAGACTGGGAGCAGGGTCCTGGTGGTCTGTAGATGAGGGTGCCGCGTAGCGTGGTCCTGGGGCTGGTCTGGAAGTTGAGGTGTTCAGTGTTGGAGTGAGGGTCGCTTGTGCTGGATGTGGAGAGCCAGAGGGGGGTCATGTGTGTGATGGCGAGTCCCCTTCCAGGGCGGTCCTTTCTCTGGATCTTGTAGCCGTCGGGGATGGCCATGGCGATGTCGGGACGGAGGTGGCGTTGGTCCAGGTTTCCGTGAAGAAGCCAAAGTCGGGCGAGAGGGTGTCGATAAGGTCCCAGATCTCTACGGCCTGTCAGTACAGGGAGCGCACTTTGAGGAGGATGCACGTCAGGGCATTGTTGGTGCGTGCGTAAGGGGGGCCTCCTGTGGTCGTTTGTTGCCAATGGTGAAGGATCTACAGCAGGGTCTGCATGAGAACTGACCATGGGTGGTGTTCGCCGAGGACCTTGTGCAGTCGGTGTGTCTCCCGTGCTTGAGTGCTTGGAGGGAGGTAGAGTCGTAGCGGTGTGGCCTGGGAGAACCAGGAGGCCCTTTGTGTTTATCAATATTGTGGGGTGTGAATCACCATAGACAGAGGAAAAAGGATCCTTAATATTTACAACAAGGTGCCAGCTTCACTTCTGGACAGGATCTCCATCGTGAAAAGGGTAGTCCTCCCCAGATTCCTTTTTCTGTTCGTCAATATTCCGATGGTTCTGCCTACACTTTTTCAAACTTCTTAAAATGTTGTTAATAAAACTGGCCTGGGTCGATAAATAACCTTGATCCAGTTGGGAACTCCTCTCTCTCCCGTTTTCAATGGGGGGTCTGGGCACCCCAGACCTAGATCTTTATTATCGGGCCGCCCAGGCTTCTCACGCCTACTTCTGGCTACATCAGGACACACACCCCCCTCACCTGCATATAGAACATATTGCGATGTCCCCTGCCCACTAGGCGACAGCAGTGTTCCGGGTTGTACGTCGCACCACCGGGATTCTAGATTCGATTAATGCTACTACGCATGCCTGGCAAAATCTTCTCAATCGCCGAGCACTCTCCGTATGATACTCTCCTCTCACCCCCACGGCTTGGGGCTCGTGGCTCCCAGTTCTCACCTCACCTGAATGGTAGAGGCCCTGCATACACCAGGTAGACACTATATGCTCCTTTTCTCGTGATGGACAGGGGAAAGATTGGAATGGATTAGTGTTGAATGACATGCCACCCACCTCCCTAACTCTATTTCATTATTTTAGAGCTCAAAGTGCACTACGAGACCTGCACGGGGATGAGCTGCCGGAACCCCCAGAGGTACTACCTCTCTCAACCATGCTTCGCACTGACTCCCCAAATAGATAAGTCTCACATATCTACAAGAAGACTCAGGATTTGCGATGCAACCACTATGGAGAAGTGTGGCTCAATGATTAGAGCGGCAGACCCTGATGCAGAGGTCTAGCCCGGGACCAGGGTTCAATTCCCGCCTCGGTGGGTCTTGGCCTCAAAATTCCATGGACCTGATAATTCTCGCCTCGGTGCCCATTCCAATCATGGAGTCCCACTCTGCAACTCTGGGCAATAGCTTGCTTAATCTCCACAACGGTCCCCACAACGCTAAGGATGCCTGGCCTCCACCTTGGGGGTGCCCAGGAGTGGACGCCTCACAGGGAAAGCCAGGATGGGTTCCACAGCGATATTCGTACAAGCGCCTTGAGACCCTTGCGGGTGAGTAGTGTGCTATACAAGTATCAATTTACATATCAGAGCTAGACTACAATGGTAGACTGACCTGAAGCTTGTTATAGATGACGACATGTCATTGCGATATTGCAGCGACTCGACTAAGCACATTTCCCTTAATGGCAGGCATCGTCTCATACAGTTCATGTTCCTTAATCGAATATACCACACACCGGTCCGATTACATAGATTTGGACTGCGTGAAACAAATCACTGCAAGAGATGTGGGACAAGTGCGGCAGACTTTATACATTTGGCGTGGCTTTGCCCCCGTATTGCTAACTTCTGGGCGCAAGTCTTCGCTAAATTAAGTGACATCACGAAAGAAATGATAAACCCCGACTTGTTATTGGCAATATTGGGTTACTCAAAAAAACTGCGGAAGAACCTTAGACGCCTGGTTGACATGGGGCTTCTAGTTGCGAACAGAGTGCTGGCTATGCACTGGTCATGTGGTCTCCCACCCACCCTCTCCCAGTGGACAAGAGATATGGTATTCTGTAATACACAAATGGAAGCATATAGCAAACTGCTCGCCCCTAGAAGTCGCCCGAAAAACTTCTGGAGACTGTATAATAATTACGATGAAACTCAGGAACACGTGTTGACTGCATCAACTGATCCTGCACAATAGAACACAGTAGACATGTCAATTCTCGCCAGTCCCTGTATGTAATTGATGGGCGTGGCCTCTCACATGTGACACTTATATATGGTACTTGACAGACATGGTGATCGTACATATTATTTTTCTTATTTCTGTTATGGTTAAAATGTATTTAGTTTTTGCGTCTGTATGTGAGCTATGAGAATTGGATAACTGGCTGAAAATATTCTCCTCTGAGATGTATGTTTTATATTGTTTGCTTTTAGTTCTTTTTTTTTGTCATTATGATTGTAATTTCTTTCATTTAAACGACAATTAAAAAAAACAACAGAAAAACAAGCAGGCAGAGGCATCAACCATTTTTGCGCGCGCAAGCGGTGCGAATCGCAAAAATTGTTTGTTTGCACCCACAAAAAGGGCTAATGCGATGCATCAACCTGTCAGGCCCTCGCAATTTAAGAAATCGCAAATTATTGAGATTTCTTAAATTGCAATTGCATTTAAGAAATTGCAAATTGCGATTTTGCTAATAGGGGGCGCAAATTACCATCAATTTGTACCTAATGGTAATTTGCAAAAACATTGAAAAATGCACTAATGTGCATTTTTCAAAGTTGTAGGTTACACACACACATGCCCTTGGGGCATCTGTGTGTGCAAGATGTGTGCACAGATCAATTTCAGGGGTGCAACAGGGTGTCCTTTTGACACCCTTGCACCCTTGAAATTGCATTCGCAATTTGCGAGTACCTATTGGTACTTGCAAATTGTGAATGCAATCTCCCATTTATTCCAATGGGCCTGTAGGTCCATCGGAATGATTGGGAAGGCATTTCTTAATTGCGACTCGCAATTTGCGACTCGCAATTGAGGAATGTTTGGGAATCGCTAATTTTATAGCGATTCCTACATGCATAGGATTTTGCAATTCCTTAACCGCAATTCCTTAATAATCGCAATGAAGGAGTCGCAGAAGCCTACATTGATGCATGTGCCTGTATGTGCTAGCTTTGGGACTAATATTGATGGGCAGATATCCATAAGCAGAAAAAAGAGAACAGCAGTGTTTACAACTAATGCCAGCAAGATCCTTCAGTCCTGTACCCGCAGTGAGAATCACTGTAGAAGCCAGCGGGAGGCCGGTGAGTGATGATAGCAAATGCTGAAGGTGTCGTCCACAAAAGATAAGAAAGTAAGAAAAAAAGAAAATACTATGTTACCTCACTTTGAGGCAGAATTACAAGCCCCTTGCGACACATTTGCGCCACCGTTTCGTCACTTTTGTGAAGCAGCGGCAGCGTAAATCATGTGCCATGTTGCGACTTATTTACAACGTGACGCATCTAGGCAGATGCGTCACGTTGTAAAGCCCTGAAACCTGCATCAGGTTTCATGTGGGCATTCTGTCGCTTGGTTGGCGTTCTCTCGCATGAAAGCCCTTTAAAACTGACGCAGTGAAATCTACAAGATTTCACTGAGTCAGTTTTACAATGTCGCTGAGTCAAACCCTTACGCCTGCTTGAAGGTGTAAGGAGTGACGCAGCATGTTAAGTATGGGTGGGCAGCCCCTGTGCATTGCTGAAGTTACGTTGCGCTTCCGACGCGACTCCAGCAATGCTCTGCCCTTATGCCACAAGATGCAGCACGGATCTGCCCATGGCGGGGCACCATGGTTCCCCGCATTGTAAATGCGACGCATCCGTGGTGACGCAAGGGAGGGATTGCATGATGCATCTGTTCTGGCGCATTCCTTGCTGATTTGCAGAGATGCGCTAGACATTGTAAATATGCCCCTTCGTTTTTAGCACGAGACCATACATGCCAACAGACCGGATTCAGGCAGAAAACTCCTGGATTTTGAAGCAAAAAATGGCTTCCACCTACAATTACCTCTGCAACAATACAAGTCAATGGGGCCAGTCACAGATTTTTTTATCAAAATCTCCCACTTTCCTGTTCTAAAATGTTGGCATGTATGCGAGACTCCGCACACGCTGCCGCGGTTCAGGCTGGACCGCTCTCTTGGGGCGGGGTCAAGTCTAATTTGATTTGCATATGGCCGGCCCTCTTATGCAGTGACGTAAACGAGCTGGAAATGATGCAAGGGGCACAAACCACTGGAATTCCCAGACACTGGGAGCATGGCTTCACAGTTTCCATACAGCGTTTGATTTTTTAGTGCACGCTGACACTTTTGCGCACTCTGCGAGTTAAAGGGACCCAGGCCTGCTTCTAGGCGCCCTGCCAGACAGCAGAGAGCCGCAACAGGCACGTCTGGGCGTACGAAAGAAAACAGACTTGGAAAACCCCAAAACTAAAACCGTCGCCGCTGATGAGTCAGACTGGATGCATCTCACGTATTAGTGAGACAACCGGGGTCCGTGTTGGAAAATCGGGAGTCTCCCGCGTGAATCGGGTCTGCTGCCAGGCATGCATTTCAGGCGGGAGACGAACAGTGTTTAAGCCAAAAACAGCGTTATTTTCGCAGTAACCCGTCGGAAATTGCCTCTGCCTCACTCACAGTCCATGGGGAAAATACAGTCCACAATTTAGTTGCAATATCTCCCTCATTCCTATTGCAAAATCATGTTGGCATGCAGGAAACCTCTCCCTTGCCAGTTGTATATGTCAGCATGTAGGGCCGCGCGTGCCCGTAAAGAGCCGCGCGCGCATTCATTTTTAATTAAAACCTCATTTCATGAGCGCTTGATAGAGTTACCCGAATGTGGCCACTGGGTGGCAGCAAGTCCCAAGAATGCACAACGGAACTCGAAGGCTAGTTTGAGCTCTAACGTTCAGCTTCTTGGGGCACGTTTACAGCCCCTAACGAAACCGAGTCACTTCTTTTGAGGCACCCTTGGCCTTTTCCCATATTTACAAGCGGGCGCTAAGTCGCTGAGGAAGGCCCATCGCCACCTTGTAAATATGCCCCCTTCCGCCGCATTCTCTGTGGCAGAGGGCGTGCAATGGTTGTTGCGGTGGGCATTCCACCACAACCCCCAGTGCTTTCAGATGCTGCACCAGATTTACAAGGCTGACGCAGCGCCAAAAACAGCACCAGTCATACGCCATGGATTACCAAGGGTTAGAATGGCGATACCATTTTTGCTCTTTCCGCGTGTGCTTCACACATAGAAAGAGCAAATCGCCATGAATGGTTGTTTATGTGCAGGAAGGTGTTTCCTGCACATAAACAATCCCCCCTGCAGCGCTGACACCCTTGTAACATGGCAGCAGGGTACCTGCGCTGGCACTGGGCAGCTTTTTTTGCTCCAGCGCTAGGGGAAACACCGGGGTGCACCGTATTCCTGTGAATACAGCGCCTCACTGCGTTTTAAAAATGTCAAAGCGCGGCACTGCTGAATATGGCGCAGCTCCGCGCTCCAACATTTTTTTGTAAATATGCCCACTTATTTCTGTCCAAGCTGCATCCCCTCCATGGATGTATGTAGCCATTCTCCCACAAGTCTCATCCTACGGGCCCCTATAGATGTCTGCACACATACATTAGGACGCAGTAGGTCTGGGAGCCCCAACTTTGGGGTGTGGAACCATGATGCAGGGGTACAACACACTGGCCATGTGGGGGGGGCGTGGCCAAGCGTCGAACATGACGGACGTGTAGTCCCTGAGCTCCGTCCCTAGCCCTAAATACTAGCAATCTATCCTGTCATCCCAGCCTGCAACCCACCTGAATCCTGTCTGTGAAGCCTCCGAGTGCAAGCGGCGTGCAGCAGTGAAGTGCTGTTCCCCCCGAACCATGCCGGAACAGCAACATGACCGTGGTGCCCATCGCGGCCTGCAGCACAGCGTGAAGCCTCAGCCTCAATTGAGTGGCCTGCCTGACCTGCTCCTAGCCACTGCCGCGCTCCGGCCGGGACCCCGGACCGGAAGTGAGCCGCGACTCCTGTGGAGGTATCGAATTGCGGAGAGAGGTCCCTGCTCTGCCTGTGGCCCCGCTGCCTCCCTCCTAACTGCTTTAGCCCCCAGCCAGCTTGCCCAGCCGTGAGCCCGCCCGGGACGCGGGGCCGCACCGGACCGGCCCGCGACCCGCCCGCAACACCGGCAGTGCCTGCACCATCAACTACACGGGTGAGGAGAGCGGGACGGGTGGGGCGTGTAGCCCGCTGCCGGCGCTGTGGGCCCCGCTTCTCTCCCTGGCTGCGCCACACGCTACGAGCCGGGGGACGACCCGGCATTGAGGCTACCCTACCAGCGCCATTTTGTCTCCGCGCCGGGGCCGAGACGGGACCCCGGGATTCTGGCCGTGATGCCTCGCCTACCCCTGGATAACACGGCGACAAGCGGAATACGAGGATTTGAAGCGAGGTGGCACACATCAAAAGCCCGCACACCTTACAGTGGGACATAAGCCCCGAGTACCTGGCTGATAGTGCCGACCTGCGGCGTGGAAGTGTGTCACGCACTGTGGCGCACTGCCGTGGCATCGAACACCTGGCTCCTTTGCGCTCCCAGTCTCCGGAGGACCCCACCTTGCTGTCACCTGGAACTGCGATCTTCCCCTGCCCACCTTGCGAGACCGTGGACAAAACGGCCCGCAAGGTCCCCAGCAGAACGCCGACCCACCCTGAAGCGGAGCTACATTAAGCGTGCCACCACTACCCCTGCCGCCACTGGGGTCTGTACCGCAACACTGCCACTGCCTTCCACCGGCGCAGCTCAGACCCACCGCAGCCACTGCCTGGCACCCTGCGTGGACACTTACAGAGGTTGCAGCAGCCGGCTGCAGCTACTACAACGCCACCCTGCTCACGAGATCAATAGGCAAACACAGGGGCAGGACACAGGACCAGGGCGCTCCGACGGACATGCAGTCCACGGGCTCCGAGGACCCGCTAGCCTCTTCGAACGCGGACATCATACCGCCAACCGGAAAGGTGTCACAGGACGCCAAGTTGGACCTTATCCTAAACGAAATTCGTGCGACGCGCGAAGTACTAGAATCGCGCATAGACAATATGGCGACTGGCCTATCCCTACTGCGAGCTGACCATAACAAATTGGCGGAGCGGGTCTCCGAACAGAAGATAGCGCTGAGTGACCTCATACCACAACAGACAGAACATTCCGCGAAACTGGAGAACGTGGAGAAACAGCTCAAACAACTATGGGATAGGGTGGATGACGCAGAAGGACGTGCCCGCCGCAACAACGTCCGCATCCTGGGCATTCCGGAGAGGAGCGAGGGGAGGAATCCCACCCAGTTTGTGGAAGATTGGCTGCGGAAACTGGTGGGCCAGGAAGATCTCACTGCCCTATACAGTGTGGAACGGGCACACAGGATGCCGTCGCGACCTCCGCAGCCGGGGGCGCCTCCTCGCCCCTTGATTGCACGCCTTCTTCACTATAGGGATCGGGACACTGTTCTAAGAGCGGCTAGGGAGAAGGCACCGATACGCTTTGAGGACAAAAACATTTCAGTGTACCCTGATTTCACGCCCACAGTGCAACGCGCCAGGTCCACCTTCCTGGGTGTGAAGCGCAAACTGAGAGACAGGAACATGAAATATGCGCTTCTGTTTCCCGCACGGCTCAAGATACTGCATGACAACAAATCTCACTTCTTTGACTCGCCGGAGGAGGCGGAAGAATGGATGGAAGTCACGCTAACCCCCCCTACCTCTCAAGACCCATTCGCGGATCATCGCAGCGGTAGCCACAGGAGCCCGCCAGACCGACGGAAAGACACTTCCAACCCCGGGCACCACCTTCCACAGGATTTGCCGATGACAACGCAACCTTCTGGAGGTCAGGAGGCAGGTCATCCGTCATTGCAGATGCGGCTAACGGAGGAGGCACTTGCGGCGCACGACGCGGGAGCAACCGGAGACAGAATCACCGTTACCACCGACACCCACACTGAGGTATCTGGATCAGTGGACAGCCTACAACTATTCCCAAAAATCACGGCCCAGATGGCGGCGGAGTTCTGAGTGGCAGCACGATTGATCCCCTCCGGGTGGTAACGTATACCTGACTCTCTTCTTCAGATATGGTGGGTTACATAAGGGCCCACCCTTTCGAGGGCTACCATGCCCATGCAGGCCGTTAAGTGACAGTCATCAGAGGCCTACTACCCCCAGTATGCACACGAACCTAACTGACTGGTGCTCACGTTGGGCACCTTGGTTTGGCTCCCGGGCCCGTTGGCTTAGGGACCTTATTGTTAAGGGGTTACATATTCGTAAGACACTCTCACCTTGTAGCAAAACAGATCTGACACGGTCACCCGGATGTTCCATTCTACCGCATCGCACAGATGGTCATGGGGTCACTTAATGTTTACCAATTGTGCATCTGGATGTACGGGGCATGGGCTCGGTTCACAAGCGCCATAGAATCTTGGCTCAACTCAACCGCAGGGGGATGCAGATTGCTTGCCTCCAAGAGACACATTTGAACAATGCTGAGAATGTGAAGCTACGCAAGAAATGGAGAGGGCAGCTCTTCGCTACCTCCTATTCAGCGTTCTCCAGGGGGGCGGCGATCTGGCTCCGCAACTCTGTCCCTTTTAAGATGTTGGAGCAAAGGATTGATCAGGAAGGACGTTATGTATTTGTGCGGGGCCTGTTAGACGGGGATGCCGTTGTGTTTGGATGTGTGTACTCACCGAACACTGGTCAATCAGAGTTTTTGTTAACTGTAAATGGGATACTTGCAGATTGGGCTGACCATCGCTGGATAATTGGGGGAGATTTCAATGCTGTGCTCGATGTCACACTGGATAGGTCACACCCCCCTTTACAGGCCACTGAGAGCAGGAGGCAGGCGGACGCTCTAACACGGTGGGCCGAGGGCTGGGATTTAGCGGACACATGGCGAAGCACACACACGCAGGAGAGGGAATACACCTCTTTCTCCCCACCCCACCAGCTCCACACCAGGATCGACCATGTCTTCTGCTCCCGCTCCCTTACAGACTCCATAGTTCATACCCAACACATGGGGAAAACTCTGGCCCCTATCCCGACCTGGAGACTGTCTCCAGATCTCCTTGAAGACTCAGTCTTCCGGTCGTCCCTGTCCGACACTATAGACACCTACTTCTCCACAAATGTGAACACAGCCGGCACACGTCAGATAGAGTGGGACGCTTTCAAAGTCTGTCTCAGGGGGGCGGCAATGACCACCCGAGTGGGCAGGAAGCGGGAGGTGATCAGTCAATTGAAGGAAGTGGAGGGTTCGCTGGCGTCCCTGGAGAACGAGGCAGCGGGCACAAATGCACCTTTCACGCCATTGCAAGAGGCTCATATTAGACATGCTGAGCTTCTGGACTACAGAGAATACACGAATAGACAGCATACTCAAGCAGATAGGGCCGGTCCCCTGCTAGCCCGCCTCCTGCGGGATTCCCCAGTTTGCCATCCAATCCTGAAAATTCGAGGCCAGACAGGCAGCCCGACCTCCACACAAGTAGGGATTAACACGGCGTTCAAAGACTATTATACTACGCTGTACAGCCCCCCCCAGCCCCTACCAGCGGCTGCGTTCCATGGATGCCATTATTCCAGGAGGAGGAGCAGCGGAGAACGGGGGCCATACCTAAGGCACCGTTGCGTCACTACGCTTCTGCAGACCCACATTGAAACCGGACATTTTTACGAGTTTTCGGACTCCCCTTACCCTCCAGATTTCCCCTGAGGGGTCCGGAACCTCTACCCTCATTGATTTGCCATAGCGACAGTAACCTGACATTTCGGGGAGACCTGGATCTTCATTCCACTTGGAATCTAACACAAAGTATTCTGCAGGTACACACTGTGACCTACCGTGACTGTCCTTTAAAGGGTTCTCGAAGAAGTACGACCTCGAGAGATACCGCACAGACTAGATTGTCTAATACATGCCCTGATGAAATTCCCAAGGCACGAATGGGAATGAAACGCGTTGGCTGTGCCGCTGTACGTGAAAATAAAGAAAACTTTTTCAAATAAGAACTGAAGATCTACAATTCTTTTTGGACTCCCTTATACTATTGACTTCACTGAGTGCGCCTCTCTGCTCTAACATAACTCCCGGAATAGATGGCCTACTGGCCGAATTTTATGCAACATTCCTTGATCTCCTGGCCCCACAGTTACACTCTGTTTATTTGGAAGCTCTACGGACGGCCTCCATGCCACAATCATCCATGCAAGCGTTGATCACTTCCCTCTTAAAGCCTGGCAAGGACGGGCTACAGCTGGCCGATTACAGACCCCTGTCCCTCCTCAACACTGACTCCAAGATCCTAAGCAAGGTGCTGGCGTCGAGACTTGTGCAATTCATACCACAGCTGATCCATCCGGACCAATGTGGTTTTGTACCAGGCCGCAATACGGCCATGAATCTCAGGCGCTTAGCCCAGCTGATGCTCGGCAACCAAGTGGATGCGAGCTCGGAAGGCTGCATATCTCTAGATCTGAAGCAGGCGTTCGATTCCCTTAGATGGGACTATATGTTCACCACACTGTCAAAATTCGGGATACCACCCGAATTCATTGCCTGGGTCAGATTACTTTATACACTCCCCACAGCTAGAGTGCGCACCTCCAACCACATCTCGGGACCCATAGCTATAGCGAGGGGCACCCGGCAGGGCTGCCCACTCTCCCCTCGCCTATTTATTCTCGCCCTCGAACCACTGCTCTGTAAGCTCAGAAGGGTGGCCCCCCGCTGTGGTGTACAGAGGCACGGGACGGCGCACATTGTGTCAGCTTATGCAGATGATATCATATTGTATCTCCGGGATTTGCGGGGCGACTTGAGCCCTATACCCCAAATATTTGAAGACTTCAGGGCAATCTCTGGCCTCACCATCAGCGAATCTAAGTCCTATGGATTCGCCTTTGTGTCCACGGGCCTGTCTGCTCCCCTACCCTTCGCCCCTCACGAATTCCAGATGGCGGATACCACCTTCCGATACCTTGGGATGCACATTTACAGGGAGGCTGACATGATGATAGACGGCAACCTCGGGAGGGCCATCAGAGCACTGAAAACACAAATTCAATTCTGGCTAACGCTGCCCCTCTCAATAGCCGGCAGAGTGGCAATCTCTAAGATGGTGATGCTCCCCCGACTCATTTACCACTTCACCAATCTGCCATTCCTGATCCCAGCAATGACATTTAATACTCTAGACACACTACTCACGGAACTTGTACGGGGACACGGGCGCAGACGCATAGGCCTCGCAAAACTACAACTCCCCTTTGGCTCCGGTGGTATGGGCCTACCGGACTTTAGGGCTTATAACTATGCGTGCCAAGTGCAGTGGCTGACGTACTGGGTGGCAGGTCGCAATCTCCACGAGATCAATGTGTCAGAAGATGAGCATGCCAAAGGGAGGGTACACACATTGCTCCTACCCAGAGCAGATCTACCGAGGGACACCCCACCACTCCTCAGGCTGGCAGTGACATACTGGCGGAAGGCATTAAGATACACGTCCCCCGAGACGTCTTATGCCCCCACGATCCCACTCTTGGGTATCCCGCTGGGCTCGGGAACACTCACGACGAACAAACTGATCCCCTGGCACGACGCAGGAGTGTCTCATGTGGGTGACCTGTTTGAAGGGGGGCACCTATTGTCCTTTGATGACTTTCGAGCTACACATAGCGTTCCCCGGGGCTCATTCCTCTTGCACGCAGGCCTCCGCCATTATGTAACACATAAGTGGTCACCTGAGGGGCAGGAGCCTGTTACAAACCCCCTAATAACAATGCACTACCTCATGGGCACGGGCGGCCATCTGACCAGATGGCTCACTTCTAGCATAAAAATGGGGAGGGCAATCACGCTGTCACCGCTCCGGGCGGCATGGGAAGGTGATATTGGTAGACCCCTGAGAGACAAAGAGTGGGAGCGTATCCTTCAGTTTCCCAAGAAGGTCGCTAGAAACCCCAAGTTCAGGTTCATTCAATTGATGTTACAACATAGAGCCTACCTGACCCCACACTGCATACATATGATGTTCCCTGACGCGAGTAGCGCCTGCCGCCGATGTGACATTGACGACGCATCGCTACTACACATGCTATGGCAATGCCCTAAGTTGGGATATTACTGGACCACTGTCCATGACTCGCTTGAGAGGGTCGGTACCCTGTCCCAGTCACCTACACCAGAACATACACTATTGAGGCTAGGACCGCCAACACGCACTAGAACCGTGGCGACACGTTTTACAGACATGGCCCTATTGATAGCGAAACGAGCAATAACGATGAGGTGGAAGTCGTCCAAACCACCCAACCCTGAACTATGGAAAGCAGAGGTAGTACGGTGGCGTAAGGCGGAAGGCGAGGCACCTATGTAGGAAGCACTTAAGTGAGTGCATTTTTGCTTTAACCCCTTCCATGCTGATGACAGAACGGTTCCGTCATCAGCTACGGGTGAGCTGTGCTGATGACGGAACCGTTCCGTCATGACTCCGCCCGCGCAAGGCGGAGTCAGCACAGGCGGAAAATACGCCCCGCACGGAAGGGGTTAAGGATTCGTTATTTACCACCAACTATAAGTTGGTGGTAAATACCGAATACCTTTGAAAAAGCAATTATTTGCTTTTTTCAAAGTGCCATGTGGCAGACATACATGCCCTAAGGGCATGTATGTGCGCCACATGTGCACACATGCACGATTCAGGGGTGCATGTCAATGTGACACCCTGCCACCCTTGAATATGCTCCCGCTATTACCGATTCTGTAATTCTGTAATACCGAATCGGTAATAGTGAATGGCTTCCCATTTATTCCTATGGGCCTCGAGGCCCATTGGAATGAATGGGAAGGTATACCTAATACCGATTCGGTAATAAGGAATATTACCGAATCCGTAAATTTTACCGATTTATTACCTACATCACATTTACCGATTCTTAAATACAGAATTGGTCAAATTCGGTATTTAAGAATCGGTAAATTGTGATTACCTACATCTAGCCCTTAGTTCCTGTTTGTATTTCACATGTTTTAGTGAATCTTGCAGTGTATTAGACTGTTAGTTGTTCCCAAGATGTTGTATTTTTGTATTTTGTTTTGTGGTCTTTCAGCATATCACTGGTATAGTGCCTGCTTTGAACAGAGTCGCCTCCAGGTGTTTGTAATTGGCCATGACTGAGAGCTCTGGAGTTGAGATTGGAGGTAGCACAATTTTCTTGCATTGCCTGTTATTGGGTCAAAAAGGTGTCCAGAATACATGCTCATACAATCCTTGGCCTCTCCTCAGAGCACACACAGACGACCATTGACGAAGCCAGTAGTCTTGGGTGTTTTTAGGGGCACATCAGTTCCTATGTTATTTGTTCGGATGCAATGACTGAAAGCTCAGAGAGACACCACAATACTGGCCGGGTGGCGCACCAGGGGAATCACAGAAATCTAGTTTACATGTTTAAGCCACACCTATAACTACGTAGACCACGCCCCTTTCAGGGACCCTCCACTTTTATCATTCCACTGAGAGTTCTGGCCAGGACACGAGTTTTATACTCAGGCAGGGCCCACTCAGCCTTCCATCCTCTCGAAGGTCGTAAATTGTGTACCATAAATTGAGAAATAGTAACATCTGTTATTTACAGAGCATGTAATAGACAGGTTATTGGAACCAGTTGCGCTCAACAGTAAGGCGGGCGAAGAAATACACAACGGAAACTCAAGACCCGGCTCTTTGACGGAGACACAGCGCCCAGATACCCCTAGGGGCGACAGTGATGCGCTTTACAAATGCTGGTCGATTGAATGATTGATTGAAGAAGCGGAGGAGGAGGAGGCAGGCCCTCAAAGGAGGCAGGGCCCCAAAGGAGGCAGGACATCAAAGGAGACAGGCCCTCAAAGGAGGCAGGACATCAAAGGAGGCAGGCTCTCAAAGGAGGCAGGGCCCCAAAGGAGGCAGGACATCAAAGGAGACAGGCCCCCAATGAGGCAGGCCCTCAAAGGAGGCAGGCCCTCAAAGGAGGCAGGCCCTCAAAGGAGGCAGGCCCTCAAAGGAGGCAGGACATCAAAGGAGGCAGGACATCAAAGGAGACAGGCCCTCAAAGGAGGCAGGCCCTCAAAGGAGGCAGGACCCCAAAGGAGGCAGGACATCAAAGGAGACAGGCCCTCAAAGGAGGCAGGACATCAAAGGAGACAGGCCATCAAAGGAGGCAGGACATCAAAGGAGGCAGGCCCTCAAAGGAGGCAGGACCTCAAAGGAGGCAGGCCCTCAAAGGAGGCAGGACCTCAAAGGAAGCATGACCTCAAAGGAGGCAGGCCCTCAAAGGAGGCAGGACCTCAAAGGAGGCAGGACCTCAAAGGAGGCAGGCCCTCAAAGGAGGCAGGACCTCAAAGGAGGCAGGACATCAAAGGAGGCAGGACATCAAAGGAGGCAGGACCTCAAAGGAGGCAGGCCCTCAAAGGAGGCAGGACCTCAAAGGAGGCAGGACCTCAAAGGAGGCAGGCCCTCAAAGGAGGTAGGCCCTCAAAGGAGGCAGGCCCTCAAAGGAGGCAGGACATCAAGGGAGGCAGCCCCTCAAAGGAGGCAGAACATCAAAGGAGGCAGGCCCTCAAAGGAGGCAGGCCCTCAAAGGAGGCAGGCCCTCAAAGGAGGCAGGCCTTTAAAGGAGGCAGGACATCAAAGGAGGCAGGACATCAAAGGAGGCAGGACATCAAAGGAGACAGGCCCTCAAAGGAGGAATGACATCAAAGGAGGCAGGACATCAAAGGAGGCAGGCCCTCAAAGGAGGCAGGACATCAAAGGAGGCAGGACATCAAAGGAGACAGGCCCTCAAAGGAGGCAGGACCTCAAAGGAGGCAGGCCCTCAAAGGAGGCAGGACCTCAAAGGAGGCAGGCCCTCAAAGGAGGCAGGACATCAAAGGAGGCAGGACCTCAAAGGAGGCAGGACATCAAAGGAGGCAGGCCCTCAAAGAAGGCAGGACTTCAAAGGAGGCGGGCCTTCAAAGGAGGCAGGCCCTCAAAGGAGGCAGAAACCCAAAGGAGACAGGCCCTTAAAGGAGGCAGGCCCTCAAAGGAGGCAGGACCTCAAAGGAGGCAGGACCTCAAAGGAGGCAGGCCCTCAAAGGAGGCGGGCCTTCAAAGGAGGCAGGACTTCAAAGGAGGCGGGCCTTCAAAGGAGGCAGAACCCCAAAGGAGACAGGCCCTCAAAGGAGGCAGGCCATTAAAGGAGGCAGGACCTCAAAGGAGGCAGGACCTCAAAGGAGGCAGGACTCCAAAGGAGGCAGGCCCTCAGAGGGCGCAGGCCCTCAAAGGAGGCAGGCCCTCAAAGGAGGCAGGACATCAAAGGAGGCAGGACCTCAAAGGAGGCACGACATCAAAGGAGGCAGGCCCTCAAAGGAGGCAGGCCCTCAAAGGAGGTAGGACATCAAAGGAGGCAGGCCCTCAAAGGAGGCAGGACCCCAAAGGAGGCAGGCCCTCAAAGGAGGCAGGCCCTCAAAGGAGGCAGGCCCTCAAAGGAGGCAGGCCCTCAAAGGAGGCAGGACATCAAAGGAGGCAGGACATCAAAGGAGACAGGCCCTCAAAGGAGGCAGGACCCCAAAGGAGGCAGGACCTCAAAGGAGGCAGGCCCTCAAAGGAGGTAGGACATCAAAGGAGGCAGGCCCTCAAAGGAGGCAGGACCTCAAAGGAGGCAGGCCCTCAAAGGAGGCAGGACATCAAAGGAGGCAGGCCCTCAAAGGAGGCGGGCCTTCAAAGGAGGCAGGACCTCAAAGGAGGCGGGCCTTCAAAGGAGGCAGGCCCTCAAAGGAGGCAGAACCCCAAAGGAGACAGGCCCTCAAAGAAGGCAGGCCTTTAAAGGAGGCAGTACCTCAAAGGAGGCAGGACCCCAAAGGAGGCAGGCCCTCAAAGGGCGCAGGCCCTCAAAGGAGGCAGGCCCTCAAAGGAGGCAGGACATCAAAGGAGGCAGGACCTCAAAGGAGGCACGACATCAAAGGAGGCAGGCCCTCAAAGGAGGTAGGACATCACAGGAGGCAGGCCCTCAAAGGAGGCAGGCCCTCAAAGGAGGCAGGCTTTCAATGGAGGCAGGACATCAAAGGAGGCAGGCCCTCAAAGGAGGCAGGATCTCAAAGGAGGCAGGCCCTCAAAGGAGGCAGGACCTCAAAGGAGGCAGGCCCTCAAAGGAGGCAGGACCTCAAAGTAGGCAGGCCCTCAAAGGAGGCAGGCCCTCAAAGGAGGCAGAACATCAAAGGAGACAGGTCCTCAAAGGAGGCAGGACATCAAAGGAGGCAGGCCCTCAAAGGAGGCAGGCCTTCCGCCTTGCACCATTGAACAAGCTTGCAACTTCCTCAGGAGGACAAAAGGATCGGACACCACTCAGACTCCACACCTGGAGCACCATCCTGCTGCGAGATCGCTCTCACCCTGCGCAGGAGCTGCGAGATCGCGCCCACCCTGCGCAGGAGCTGTGAGATCGCGCCCACCCTGCGCAGGAGCTGTAAGATCACTCTCACCCTGCGCAGGATCTGTGAGATCGCGCCCACCCTGCGCAGGAGCTGTGAGATCGTGCCTACCCTGCGCAGGAGCTGTAAGATCACTCTCACCCTGCGCAGGAGCTGTGAGATCGCGCTCACCCTGCACACCAGACCTTCCTTGCCCAATCTGAGGTGATCGAAATCAGCTGTTCTTGCCCCCCCCCCCCCCAGACTTTAGGGAGGACTTTCGATAGAAGTTGACCCTGAAGGCAGCCCTCATGGGACCATTTAGAAGGAAGAGCATTGGTGTGTAGGACCCCAGGAAGTTGTTGCCTGCTTGTTTGGCTGGCTTACCTGCGCGAGGAGCGGCGGATCCCGATGAAGCATCCTATAGTTCTATAGGTTCCCTTCACGGCTCTGCTGTGTCTGAGCCACAGTGAGGCTACTCTTTGGCCTTCCCTCCTTGGTGGCGTCCGACGGGCTCGCGTGGAAGCATTCCTGGTCCCTTGGGCACCCAAGGTGGCGGTGCTGACCTGGCCCCATACCCCACTCTGGATACTGGTCGCTCACCAGGTGTGTCCCTGAGGTGCAGATCCTGCGTCAGTCTCAACCAATCACCAGTGATATCTTTCAGATACCTGTGGAAGCTCCAATCGTGAGCACCATACCTTGATTCCAATATCTCCAGGGCTCCTGGTTATGGCGTACGCATGGGGCACGCCTTCATCAATGTTTTAGGGGGCAGATTTACAATTACTGGCGCATCTCTGCAAATTAGCAGGGATGCGCCAGTTATTGTGCGCCGCGGCTCCGCCATCCACGATGCGCCGCATTTACAATGCGGCGCACCATGGGGCCAAAACGGCACAGATGTGTCACGCATCTGTGCCGTAAAAGCAGCGCATTGCAGTAGTTGCGTCGCAAGCGCGACCCAGCTCCAGCAATGCTCTGGGGGGGCCTATTCTTTCAATGCTGCCTCAAGCCTTACCCCTGCTTCAAGCAGGCACAGGGTTTTGATGCAGCATTGGCCTAAAAGTGACTGAGTGAAATCTTGTAGATTTCACTCAGCCACTTTTAGGAGGCGTTCCTGCACAGGAACGCCCCCCCTACGCAGGAACGCCTCCTTATGGCCCAGGGCTTTACAATGTGACGCATCTCCCAGATGCGTCACATTGTTAATACCCCGCACCATGGCGCATCTTTTGCGCCGCCGCTGCATCACAAAAGTGACGCAACGGCGGCGCAAAAGAGGCGCAAGGGGCTTGTAAATCTGCCTCGTGGTTTCATGTCTGCTAACAAAATCAGAAGGAGTGGGGGAACAAAGTATCACATCGAAGGATCCCAACACGTGAATTTTTGTGGGACCCTCACCAGTTATCTTCCATCCGTGACGTTATCTCGCTGACATACTAGTGACTGTTAGCTTCATCATCAGGTAATTCCTCCACTAGGAGGAATTGTCTCTCGCACCAGAGTCATTGTGGGATTTGTAACTTCAAAACTGTGTTTAAAATTACCTACTGCCCCTTAGAACTAAGATGTTATTAAACATTAAAAATAGAGGAAGTGGTAAGGTTAAAAGAAAGAGATGTGCATAGGGAAGAGTTAGATAACCTGCACATCTACAAAAAACACATGGTCATGTGGTCAACATGTTTCAGCCTAATTGAGCCAACTAGGGTTGGTGGCTTTCATCAGGACCGGGAGGTTATTTATGGATCCCTTTTGTAGAACCAGACGGACACTTCCCATGGATAATGTTGTGTTCTCTCAATGAAAAACTCAGAGAATATCATGGCCTCTCCTTTGGTATTCTTCTACGAGACTCCATTGTGGCTAGGAAGGAGGTGTATTTATACACTCTTCAGAGCGATTCCTCCATTTCAATACTGATCCTATCTGTCATGATATTCCACAAGTTGTTCATTGAGACAACAACACAACATTAACCAGGGGAAGTGCCTGTCTCGTTCTACGAAAAGGGTCCATAAATAACCTCTCGGTCCTGATGAAAGCCACAGTCACTATTTGATGCAAGTAGGCTGAAACATGTAGACCACATGACTATTAGTTTTATGTAGATGTGCAGGTTATCTAACTCTTCCACATACAAATCAATCTTTCTTTTAACCTTACTACTACCTCCATTTTTAATGTTTAGTAAAATCTTAGTTCTGAGGTGGCAGTAGGTAATATTAAACACAATTTTGAAGTCACGGATCCCGTAATGTCTCTGGTGCAAGAGACAATTCCTCCTGGTGGAGGACAGACCTGATGATGAAGCTAACCTTCAGCCGCGACCTGTGCAGGTAAGATCAGTGGGGCCGAGTGGGGCAGATTTCGACAGACGACGATGAGGGAACATTAAATAATTAATTCATTTTTCCTAGTCGTTGTCAGTTGAAATCCGCCCCACCTGGCTCTATCGACCCACTGCTCTTACCTGCATGGGCCGCGGCTGCTAACGGTCACTAGTACATCAGCGAGATAACATGTCACTGACAGAACATAACTGGTGAGAGTCCCACAAGAATCCATGTGTTGAGATCCTTTGATGTGATACTGTGTTTTCCCACTCCTTTTCATTTTTGTTGGTAGAAATTGGGAAGCTGAGTGGGACTACCCCCTCCCCCACTGATATTTTTCGAGTTTCACGTCTGCTGCCAAGTCACTGGAACTCACTGTGACATACATGATGTGGGTAACATCATCACACATGGGTTCAAGTTCCCGCCATTTCCTTTCCTTGTGTTATAGCAGGAATGAACATGTGCTGGTGGCGCTTCGTGGCACTAGCGTCATCACTTTTAGTCTAACGCGGGCTGCCGGTCTGTGAACAAGTGCTGTATTGAGGGCAGTGTGCTCTTAAAGTTTCATGGAGTCACCGAAGGAGTGTCCTGTATGTTTACTTAACAAGTGTACAACACTGGTGACGACGCTTCCCGTTTGAAATGACATTTCTGCTTTCAGCGGGGACGTCCGGCGGAGGCTTCTCATTTCAGAGATTTGCCTGGTTTATTGTATTCTGCATGGAACATGTAGGAGTTCAAGCTGCAGAGACTTTTTAAAATTCTGGGGAAAAACCTGCAAGATGGGCAGGTGCAGGTAAACCTTGCAATGGCGGCACCCGCTGTTACTGGCACGGTGCTGCCCTAAACAATGCCCACAACCCTACACTGCCCTTTCCGATGATGTAATGGACAGTGGTGGTGCTCTACAACGGAAACTGAAAGGTGCTTCCTGAGACAGAAGAGAGACATGATTTTAGGACAAGGTGCACCACCCGCAGCCCAAGCATATGTATGTGCAGGGGGCTGCTCCAATACAGAACCAGTGGTCGAAGCCAGTCGATGGATCTAAAGGACCCAAGAAATGATGGATCTACAGGATTAAAGAGCTGACGGATATAAAAGACCTAAGATCTGATGGAACTAAAGGACCAAGAGATGATGGATCTAAAGGACCCAAGAAATGATGGATCTACAGGATTAAAGAGCTGATGGATCTAAAGAACCAAAGAGCCGATGGATCTAAAGGATCCAAGAACTGATGGATCTACAGGATCAAAGAGCCGATGAATCTAAAGGATCCAAGAACTGATGGATCTACAGGATCAAAGAGCCGATGAATCTAAAGGATCCAAGAACTGATGGATCTACAGGATCAAAGAGCCGATGAATCTAAAGGATCCAAGAACTGTTCCTTTCGATTCATCGGCTCTTTGATCCTGTAGATCCATCAGTTCTTGGATCCTTTAGATTCATTGAGATTGTGTATCTCTCTGTCGCCTTGACAGTCTCTCCTTCTCCTAACAGCTATATCCTTTTCCTTGGAAGAGGCTCTGCCATTCACTTCTGAGCTAAGGACTAGGCTAGTATTTGTCAGATTCTCTCCTTCACTCTCTTCAATGTCAGAGGGGATGCCTTCAGACCCATCTGTAACTGAGAAAAAGTTGTCAGCTATATCCTGGTTATCTAAAGGATCCAAGAACTGAGGAATCTAAAGGACCCATTAGCTGATGGATCTAAGGACCCAAGAACTGATGGATCTACAGGTTTAAAGAGCTGATGGATCTAAGAACCAAAGAGCTGATGGATCTAAAGGACACAAGAGCCAATGGATCTAAAGAAACCAAGATCTGATGGATCTAAAGTACCCAAGAGCCGATGGATCTAAAGGACTAAAGAGCTGAGGGATCTAACACCAAGACGTACCCCTAGAGCTAGCAACTGTCAAGTCAGGGGCTGCAGACGTGGCGAGAGTAACAGATGCAGAGCTGCTATCGATGGAGATGTTGGTACAGGAGGTCACAACAAGCAGCGGTCCTAGCGGTGTGGAGGATAACCAGGATATAGCTGACAACTTTTTCTCAGTTACAGATGGGTCTGAAGGCATCCCCTCTGACATTGAAGAGAGTGAAGGAGAGAATCTGACAAATACTAGCCTAGTCCTTAGCTCAGAAGTGAATGGCAGAGCCTCTTCCAAGGAAAAGGATATAGCTGTTAGGAGAAGGAGAGACTGTCAAGGCGACAGAGAGATACACAATCTCAATGAATCTAAAGGATCCAAGAACTGATGGATCTACAGGATCAAAGAGCCGATGAATCTAAAGGATCCAAGAACTGATGGATCTACAGGATCAAAGAGCAGATGGATCTAAAGGATCCAAGAACTGAGGAATCTAAAGGACCCATTAGCTGATGGATCTAAAGGACCAAAGAGCTGATGGATCTAAGGACCCAAGAACTGAGGGATCTGAAGGAACAAAGAGCTGAGGGATCTGAAGGACCCAATAGCTGATGGATCTAAAGGACCCAAGAAATGATGGATCTACAGGTTTAAAGAGCTGATGGATCTAAGAACCCAAGATCTGATGGAACTAAAGGACCAAGAGCTGATGGATCTAAAGGACCCAAGAACTGATGGATCTAAAGGACCCAAGAACTGATGGATCTATAGGACCAAGAGATGATGGATCTAAAGGACCCAAGAACTGATGGATCTAAAGGACCCAAGAACTGATGGATCTAAAGGACCAAGAGATGATGGATCTAAAGAACCAAAGAGCTGAGGGATCTAAAGGACCCAGGATCTGATGGATCTAAAGAACCAATGAGCTGATGAATCTAAAGGATCCAAGAACTGATGGGTCTACAGGATCAAAGAGCAGATGGATCTAAAGGACCCAAGAACTGATGGATCTGAACCACCCAGGATCTGAGGGATCTAAAGAACCAAAGAGTAGATGGATCTAAAGCACCCAAGAGCTGATGGATCTAAAGGACCAAAGAGCCGATGGATCTAAAGGACCCAAGAGCTGATGGATCTAAAGGATCCAAGAACTGATGGGTCTAAAGGATCCAAGAACTTATGGGTCTAAAGGATCAAAGAGCAGATGGATCTAAAGGACCCAAGAACTGATGGATCTGAAGGACCCAGGATCTGAGGGATCTAAAGAACCAAAGAGTAGATGGATCTAAAGCACGCAAGAGCTGATGGATCTAAAGGACCAAATAGCCGATGGATCTAAAGGACTAAAGAGCTGATGGATCTAAAGGACCCAAGAGCTGATGGATCTAAAGGATCAAAGAGCAGATGGATCTAAAGGACCCAAGAACTGATGGATCTGAAGGACCCAGGATCTGAGGGATCTAAAGAACCAAAGAGTAGATGGATCTAAAGCACGCAAGAGCTGATGGATCTAAAGGACCAAATAGCCGATGGATCTAAAGGACCAAAGAGCCGATGGATCTAAAGGACCAAAGAGCTGATGGATCTAAAGGACCAAAGAGCTGAGAGATCTAAAGGACCGGAGAGCTGATGGATCTAAAGGCCCAAAGAGCTGAGGGATCTAATGGACCCAAGATCTGATGGATCTAAAGGACCCAAGAACCGATGGATCTAAAGGAACCAAGATCTGATGGATCTAAAGGACACAAGAGCCGATGGATCTAAAGGACCAAAGAGCTGATGGATCTAAAGGACACAAGAGCCAATGGATCTAAAGAAACCAAGATCTGATGGATCTAAAGGACCCAAGAGCCGATGGATCTAAAGGACTAAAGAGCTGAGGGATCTAACACCAAGACGTACCCCTAGAGCTAGCAACTGTCAAGTCAGGGGCTGCAGACGTGGCGAGAGTAACAGATGCAGAGCTGCTATCGATGGAGATGTTGGTACAGGAGGTCACAACAAGCAGCGGTCCTAGCGGTGTGGAGGATAACCAGGATATAGCTGACAACTTTTTCTCAGTTACAGATGGGTCTGAAGCCATCCCCTCTGACATTGAAGAGAGTGAAGGAGAGAATCTGACAAATACTAGCCTAGTCCTTAGCTCAGAAGTGAATGGCAGAGCCTCTTCCAAGGAAAAGGATATAGCTGTTAGGAGAAGGAGAGACTGTCAAGGCGACAGAGAGATACACAATCTCAAGAAATGATAGCCAGTAGCCAAAGGCGGGCTAGTGGGGCTAATACGGGAACAGCCTTGATATGGGATTATTCAGCCACCCGGGGGACCTACCCGGAGCATACATTACAGGGGGGTGTGGAAGTGGAAGCTCCTTTATTACAGTCGATACTAGACTCAATAAAGCAATTGCAAGACGAAACAAAGATCGAGGGGAAAAAAATCGACTTGCAATGCGCAATCAAAAAAGTCGCAAAGATTTGTACAGATACAAATGCAAGGGTGACCCATTTGGAGGACCGTACAAGTACCCTGGAAGATCAACAAGTAAAGGACTCGGCTAAGCTAAATGGATATGAGAAGCAATTTGTAGATGTCCAATGGAAACTAGAAGACCTAGAGAGCCGCCAGAGGCGAAATAATCTTAGGATCCTGGGCATCGAAGAAGGGGTGGAGAGAGATGATGTAAGAGCTTATGTCTTAAAGCTGCTGAAAGGAGCATTCCCAGAGTTAAGCCACTGGGAGTGGGAAAAAGAAGTCCAAAGAGTACATCGATTCCCATTGACTTTGAAGAAGAATCAGCTAAGGGCTCAGGGAGGAACGCAGCGGCCGAGAGCCATATTGATATACTTTGGCAATTTTTTATTGAGGGAGGAAGTATATGCTAAAGCCCGCCCTAACGCCAAACGCTTGTTTGATTCTTCTTCACAACCCCGGATTATTGCCACATGACAGTCGAAAGGCAGTGGAGATTGAGAGAATTGCTGGATCCATGCCATCAGATGGGCTTGCAGGAGCACTTAATGAATCCAGCGAGGTTGAAGATTGTATATAAAACACCACTAGAGTCTTCACCTCCGAAATACAAGCGAAAGCATATATGGATACATTAAAGCCCGGTGGACCAGCTAGTACTACCCCATGATGTACTTATCAGTATGAGTATAGATGCACGGAGCTAATAGAAAGCTAACAGAAGATAACAGACATGGGGAATAATGTGGACAATGGGGACAATGGGATGGAAGAGTAGGCGAGCAATAGGAATAACAAGGTTTTCCCAGTAGACTGAAAAAAAGGGGGGGAAGGGGAAAAAAATGGGGCTGACGAATTCATAATATTGGTGAAAATGCACTAGACATATAAGATTAGGCAGAGGGAGGCTGACGGCCAGACTCCATCACAGAGACTTTAGGTCTGCTTGCCTCATTAGGTAGGGGGCAGGGGAGGAAAGGGTGGGGAGGGGTCGTGGAGAAGGGGTGGGATGGGGGGGATAAGGGGGGCACGCGTGAAAAAAAAGGGGATAAAAACATCATCATCAGGAAATAAGAAAAGCCAGAGTAGCATACACAGGAAGAAGAAGGGCGAACGTAAAAGAACATTATGCGGATAGTTGCGATCAATATATGTGGGTTGAATGATGCAAAAAAGCGAAGAGATTTAGAGGAATATTTAAGGACAATGCATGCTGATCTTATATGTATTCAAGAAACTCATATTGAGGTTTCCCGTAAATTTCTATTAGAACAACTGGGCTATCAGCTATTAGCATCCACAACACAAGGGACTAGAACGCGGGGGTGGCTATATTGGCACGGGGAATTATGGTGGCAGTGAAAAAACAGAAGGTAGATGCTTATGGCCGGTGGGTCATGATTTGATTTGATTGATTTGATTTTAGGTTTTCTACAGCGCACAGCTACCCTGGGGCATCCCGGCGCTAAAAAAGACCACGGTACTGAGGTAGGGAAGGGTCAGGAAGATGAGCTCAAGGGAAAAGCAGGGTTTTTAGACGTTTCCTAAACCTGAGGTGGTTCTGTTCTTGCCTCAGGGAGAGAGGGAGGGCATTCCAAAGTCTGGGGGCATTATAGGAGAACAGGCGACCGCCTGTTCTGGCCTTCCTAATTCTAGGGACATTGGCGAGGGAAAGAGAGTTGGATCTTAATTGTCGACTTGAATGCTGTTGAGTCACGAGTGTCCTAAGAATGGGAGGGCCTTCGTTGTGCATAATCCTGTGAGTGATGCACAGGGTCTTAAAATTGACCCTCTCTTTTACTGGCAACCAGTGCAGGCTTCTGAGAGCTGGTTTGGCCGAATTCCTCGCTGGGGTTTCTGTGAGGATTCTAGCCGCCGCATTCTGAAAACATTGAAGTCTATGGACAACCGAGGCAGGGGCCCCCAGATACAGGACATTTCCATAGTCCAATCTGGAGTTCACAAGCCCTTGCATCAGGAGTTTCCTGGACTGGAGCGGGAGTAGATGTAGAATCTTTCGAGCCATCTTTATCAGGCCGAAACAGGTTCCCGCCGTTTTCCTCGCCTGAGTTTTGAAACTTAGATCCTGGTCAAGCCATATCCCTAAGCTCTTGACTTCGGATTTTGGAATAGGTGGCGTTCCCATGCATGGTGGCCAAGGGAGGGATGTGGGGATTTTGTTGCGGGTTCCCAGGAGGAGTATTTCAGATTTCTCCCCATTAAGTTTTAACCTGGAATCGCACATCCATTGATGCACCTTCTCCAGGCAGCTGCTCAGATTGGACAAGGCGTCGTCTGGTTGGTTAAGAGAGACGACAAGCTGAGTGTCGTCAGCATACATTATTGATTTAATGCCAAATGGCTTGACAACATCCTCAAGGGGAGCCATGTAAACATTAAAAAGTGTGGGGCTCAGGGAAGAACCCTGAGGCACACCACACTTAAGAGACTGATCATTAGAGACGGAGTATCCGTCCGCAACTTGAAAGGACCTGTCTTTGAGAAAGGATGAGATCCAGGCCAACGCGGAGTCCGACACTCCTATCAGCCCAAGGCGCTGGACAAGGGTAGCATGGTCCACCGTGTCGAAGGCGGCACTCAGGTCGAGGAGGATCACTGCCACTGATCCTCCTGCGTCCATTATGCCCCTAGCTTCCTCGACCACTGCTAACAATGCGGTGTCAGTCCCTTGTCCTGGTCTAAAGCCTGTCTGGGACATGCGGAGAAGATGATTGGTCTCTAAAAATTCCGAGAGTTGTTGATTTGCTACTCGTTCGGCTATTTTACTCATAGCCGGTAGCAATGAGATCGGTCTAAAATTAGAAGGATCTGTAGGGTCTAAGTGCGTTTTTTTTATGAGAGCCTTGACTGTGGCTTTTTTCCAATTAGCTGGGACTATACCATTTTCAAAGGAGGCGTTGATCAGATTGGTAAAAAGGGGGGCAATAGTGGGAGCAACTAGCTTCAATTTACTAATGGGGGCTGGGTCTGATGGGGAACCACTTTTGACTTTCTGTAAAACGTTAAGAAACGTTTCAATGGAAATTTGGGAGAAAAAGGTTAATTTCGGAGTGTCTTGGAGGAGAGAGGGACCAAAACCGAGACCTGTTTGAGCAGATGGAGGAGCTGGAAGGGAAGTCAGGATTTTAGCAATTTTAGCCGAAAAGAAGTCTGCCATTTGGTTACATTTTGCACCATCCAAGTCTGGGGATGAAGGAGGGTCCTGTATTTTGGTGAGGTGTTTCACAATTTGATAAGTCTCTTTCGCGGAGTTAGCAGCTGAGGCTATTTGTTCCTCAAAATAGGAGGCCTGCGCAGTTTTTAAAGCGTTTTTATAAAGCCTAATATGGGTTCTATAGTTGCTTTTGTCATCTGTGTTCCAGTTCTTTCTCCATTGGCGTTCAAGCCTCTTGCCTTTCCTTCTCATTCCGCGAAGTTCTTCAGTGAACCATGGTAGTTTGGACGACTTCCTACTGGATGGGAGAGTTTTAAGTGGTAAGACTGAGTCGAGGGAGTCCTTTATCCAATTATGAAGTTGGATTTCGGCTGACGCAGGATTAGGGTCTACTATAGGTAGAGTGGAAGTCAGAGCGTGATCCCATAGAATAGTGTCCAGTTTTTTCCAGGGACGAGAAGGGACTCGGGGTAGAGGGGTGTCAGACGGTTTATCTGGAAGTTGAAGTTTGAAGGGGACCAGAAAATGGTCTGACCAGGGAAGGGGCACAGGGGTATGTACGGTAAGTTTGGAAAGGTTGGAAAAGATGGGGTCCAGTAGTCGTCCTTTCGTATGGGTAGGTTTATTGTTGAGTAGTTGAAGATTAAGGGAGGCCAAATCGGCTTGTAAGTCAGTGGCGAGTTTGTTGCCTTGATCATTGAAGTGGAGGTTTAAGTCTCCGAGGATTGTAAAGTTTGGGGTCACACAAGCAAGGGAAGAGATGGTGTCCATGAGTGAGTCTATGAAACACCCTACCTGTCCCGGTGGGCGGTAGATTAGGGCCCCAGAAAGTGTCGTAGATGGCGGGAGGTGAATGGAGAACAGAACATTTTCACTATCTGAAATGGGGCTATCTTTAAACTGGCATGTAAGATTATCACGATAGATAATCGCAATACCCCCTCCAATACCCTTTGGTCTATTTAGGGTTTTAATGAGGTATCCGGGAGGAAGTGCTTGATTGATGTCCGGATCTGTGCTAGGGGATAGCCACGTTTCTGTTAAGAACAGGACGTCTAAGTCTGACTCTGATAGTAGAAGATGGATTTCAGTCTGGTGCTTTGGGAGTGACCTACAATTAAGCAGGGCCATCTCAAGGTATACTAACTCGGGTTGGGGGGATGGAGATTGGGATAACCTGTAGTCGCAGTTTGGGCAGCCAATAGGGTCGGTCTCCAGAATGATGGTTCCATTACACCTGGTGTTTAATGGTTCACTGAGCTGGTACAGAGTATCAAGTGAGTATTTCAATCGCGGGCAGTTATGACCAACATGGGACATGGGCTCAGGGCTCGGTCTGGCGCGGACGGGCGCAGACGGTCATGATGGAATGTCGGATGCAGGGTTTCAACTTTACTCTTTGCTCCGTTTAAGCTCCCACAGTGGACGATCCAGAGGTTTTAGATCACATTAACGCACAAATGACTAATTGGCCTATGCCAATCATTGTATGCGGAGACCTGAATATTAATGGCCTGTATGGCTTGTGGAAAAATGACCCAGCAAGGTTTTCTGGTCAAAAGAAGAAAAGCCATAGGGCGCTGATACAAATGATGCAAGATAATGAGCTGATTGATATATGGGAACAGCAAAACAGCGGTGGAGGGGGTAGCACATATTATTCTGCTCCACATAAGGTTAGATTACTTCTTGATATCTCCTTCGCTAGCATCAACTTCTAAAGTTAAAAAGCTGCCACGGGTGATGTCAGATCACAACCCTTTGATATTAGATATATCTATCCCAAACCATCAAAAGAGGCATTTAAATGGACATTTGAGAGAGCTTTGTTGCATGATGCTAAATATGTTACTCAGATGGAAGGTTGGCTCAAAGAATTCTTTGAGGTAAACAGAGGGACCGCCTCCCCAGCGGTAGTCTGGGATGCCATGAAGGCCTGCATAAGGGGAGAGACTATCAGCTTCTCTAAAAAATGTAATAAGCTAGAGAAAGAGGAGATAGAGGGGAAGGTAAGAACAGTAGCTACTATCGAAGAAGAGCTTACCGAAGGAATCAGGGCGAAACAGGATGTCACGGGTATAGTACAGAATCTGACTATAGCCAAGGCAGCTGTAGGAGAATCATTTGCATTTAAAGCAGCAGGAAAATACTTGACTTGGAAGCAAATTCAATACGAGTATAGCGAACAGATAGGCCGTATATTAGCTATCAGAACTCGGCAGGCTGCTACTAAAGGGGAAATTCTAGAAATTAAATCAGAAGCAGGGGCCGTAGCTACAACACCAAAAGAGATCTGTTCACTATTTCAGGATTTTTATCAGAAATTATTTGACCCTGATAAAAGTACGGATAGTAGAGAAGTAGAGAGCTATCTAGAGAGAGCGATGGCAGAGAAGCTAACATCGGAGGACAAAATGGCTTTGGAAAGCAGTTTTTCTCTAGAGGAAATACAGAGAGCAATCAAAGATTTACCTGCTGGGAAAGCAGTGGGGCCCGACCTTATTCCGTTGGAATTCTACAAAAAAAATGTCCCTAGTCTAAAAGAAGATATTTATAACCTCATGGTCTCTACACAAAGAGGAGTGGCACCTCCTGAGTCATGGGCGAGGCTACTATGGTGGTATTCCTTAAGAAGAATAAACCCCCAACTGATCCTGGGTCGTATGGACCAATAAGCTTAATGAACTCTGACACAAAGATCTATTCTAAGATCCTGGCCAACAGGCTAAGTTCGGTGATCGGCAAGATCATCTCTCTCCGACAACATGGGTTTATCCCCAGTAGGGGCACCGCAGACCATAAAAGAAGAGTGTGTACACTATTTGATGGAACGGCAGCCTCACGAGACCCTTTGGCGCTAATATTGTTAGATGCTGAGAAAGCGTTTGATAGGGTCTCATGGGGTTTCCTCTGGGCTGCACTGGGGAAAGTAAATATAGGGGATGGATGCATAGGGGCCCTGAACGCATTGTATAGGAATCCAAGGATAAGACTTAGAGTCATGGGAGAGTTGAGTGGGACAATAAACATCGGACGGGAAACAAGGCAAGGGTGCCCCTGCTCTCTGCTGCTTTTTGCCTTTTACATAGATTCTTTCATAAGAAAGATAGAGCTAAATGGAAGTATCCTGCCAATAGCCTTGAATGGTTATGAAACTAAAATCCTAGGGTATGCTGATGACCTGGCCATCACGTCTGCAGACCCGGTTTCAGCACTAGTGGAAATTGAAAAGGAAGCAGCACTCTATGGAGCCATATTGGGTTATAAATTAAATCAGAGTAAAACACAAATTGTAATTAATCAAAAGATAACGATGGTGGACCAGAGAATAACGGAGGCTGCAGTTTATCTTGGGATAACAATAACATCAGATTTATCAAAGGTAGTGGAAAAGAACATGGGCCCAGTGATTAAAAAAGCAAAAAAAGACCTAGACAGGATAATCAACCTGCACTTAACAACGATAGGCCGGTGCAACATAATAAAAATGCTATTTCTGCCAAAGGTGCTATATCTATTTTGGACTATCCCCTTAAAATTTAATAACAACTGGTTCAATGAAATAGAGGGAGTTACGAATCGTTTTTTATGGGCAAAAGGCAAAACATGACGAGGGCTAAAATTTTTGTCCCTAACAAGAGAGCGGGGCGGCCTGGCGGCACCTGATTTTCAGGCTTATTATTGGGCGACTGTCCTGCAATATATCAGAGGGCTATTGGGCGGGAATATGAAGGACCGGTGGAGAGCTAACGAGTGTCCCAAATATATATGAGTTATTAATCTAAGAATCTAATAAGTGGCTGCTCTCGTTTAACGAAATAAGCTATTACAAAAAAGTTAGGTTTAAGACCTTAGGGGCTGCAATGTCCGTTTGATCTGTGATTAGGAAGAAAATTAAATTAGGAAGGATGAATTAATATACCCCTTTATTTAGAAACCCGTCGCTACCTGGGGTATTCCATGATCAAGAAATGAAGAGATGGGATACTTTAGGGGTTAAAACTATTGGGGACCTTATCGGTTCAACAGGTCTTATAACATTTGATCAAGCACAACAGCTATATAACTTAGAGCGAAGAGATTTTTTTAAAATATCTGCAGGTCAGGTCAGTCTTGTTAAAAAAACAGGGAGGCGACACCAAGTTCAATAGAGTAGAAGTCATGGAGTTCTTGAGAGATGAGGAGGGTTGCTCTATATCCCAATTATATGGTGAAATGAGTCAGTATAAGGAAGATGATTGTGGGAGGATGTTTGAAAAATGGAACACCAAACTAAGTCTATCTGGGAATGAGGCTGAAAAATCGCTTAAATGATCAAACTCAGTGCTAAGAGTAGCTAATCTCCGAACACAGCAATATAAGACCATGTTCGAGCTCTATTATACACCACATAGAATTGCACGATGGGGCGGAAGAAGTGGGATAACCTGCCCGAGATGTCAATCAACACAAGCAGATACGGTACATATGTTCGCTTCATGCCCCGTTCTAGATTCATTTAAACGATCACTAGAGCAATTCTTTGACAAATCATTGGGGATTTCTATCTCTCTAACAAATTAAGTTATGGTTTTAGGGATAACCAGAGAAGGTATGGAAATTTCTCACTATGAATTTATATATTTATCAATGACTTTAAGCCGGCTATGTATCGCAACGCTATGGAAGGAACCAAATCCACCAACATTTCAGCAGTGGATGTCAAGATTGTTAGCTATATATACACTAGAGAAAGCATTATATGATAAAAATGGATGGAAGACAAAGCAATTGAGGAAAAGGATCTGAGCCCCAGTTGCAGAATGGAAACAAAGGCTCTTAGAAAGCTAATTAAAAAAAAAAGAACAAAAAAAAGGGGGAATAATGGAAATGGTGTATTTTTTATCTCAATAAGAAATCCCTCTAGATATAATCCGTTTGTCTCTTTTTACGCTATTCTGTACCTTGTATTATGCTCGTCCGCATATTTGGTCATCTTTCCTACAGGGACACTTTTTTTCATGCTTTTCTCTGTATTCATTGATCTATTATATATATGTTGCGTAACAATGGTATTCTGAAATGTTTTATGAAATTTAATTCTTGATGATGATGATGAATAAAAAAAATTAAAGAAAGAACCCAAGAGCTGAGGGATCTAAAGAATTAAAGAGCTGATGGATCTAAAGGACCCAAGAGCTGAGGGATCTAAAGGACCCAAGAGCTGATGGGTCTAAAGGAACCAGGATCCGAGGGATCTAAAGAACCAAAGAGCTGATGGGTCTAAAGGACCCAAGAGCTAATGGATCTAAAGGACCAAAGAGCTGATGGATCTAAAGGACCCAAGAGCTGATGGATCTAAAGGACCCAAGAGCTGGTGGATCTAAAGGACCCAAGAGCTGAGGGATCTAAAGGACCAAAGACTTGATGGATCTAAAGGACCCAAGAGCTGATGGATCTAAAGGACCAAAGAGCTGATGGATCTAAAGGACCCAAGAGCTGGTGGATCTAAAGGACCCAAGAGCCGATGGATCTAAAGGACCAAAGAACGAATCGACCCAAGAGCTGATGGAACTAAAGGGCCAAAGAACGAATCGACCAAAGAGCTGATGGATCTAAAGGACCAAAGAGCTGGTGGATCTAAAGGACCCAAGAGCTGAGGGATCTAAAGGACCCAAGAGCCGATGGATCTAAAGGACCAAAGAACGAATCGACCAAAGAGCTGATGGATCTAAAGGACCAAAGAGCTGGTGGATCTAAAGGACCCAAGAGCTGAGGGATCTAAAGGACCAAAGAGCTGATGGATCTAAAGCACCCAAGAGCTGGTGGATCTAAAGGACCCAAGAGCTGAGGGATCTAAAGGACCAAAGACTTGATGGATCTAAAGGACCCAAGAGCTAATGGATCTAAAGGACCAAAGAGCTGATGGATCTAAAGGACCCAAGAGCTGGTGGATCTAAAGGACCCAAGAGCCGATGGATCTAAAGGACCAAAGAACGAATCGACCCAAGAGCTGATGGAACTAAAGGGCCAAAGAGCCGATGGATCTAAAGGACCCAAGAGCTGATGGATCTAAAGGACCCAAGAGCTGATGGATCTAAAGGCCATAAGAGCTGATGGATCTAAAGGACCCAGCAGCTGATGAATCTAAAGGATCCGAGAGCTGATGGTTCTTAGAACCCAAGTGCTGAGGGATCTAAAGAATTAAAGAGCTGATGGATCTAAAGGACCCAAGCGCTGAGGGATCTAAAAGACCCAAGAGCTGATGGATCTAAAGGATCAAAGGGCTGATGGATCTAAAGGACCAAAGAGCCGATGGATCTAAAGGAACCAAGAGCTGATGGATCTAAAGGCCCCAAGAGCTGAGAGATCTAAAGGACCAAAGACTTGATGGATCTAAAGGACCCAGGAGCTGATGGATCTAAAGAATTAAAGAGCTGATGGATCTAAAGGACCCAAGAGCTGAGGGATCTAAAGGACCCAAGAGCTGATGGGTCTAAAGGAACCAGGATCCGAGGGATCTAAAGAACCAAAGAGCTGATGGGTCTGAAGGACCCAAGAGCTAATGGATCTAAAGGACCCAAGAGCTGATGGATCTAAAGGACCCAAGAGCTGATGGATCTAAAGGACCAAAGAGCCGATGGATCTAAAGGACCCAAGAGCTGGTGGATCTAAAGGACCAAAGAGCTGATGGATCTAAGATACCAAGAGCTGTCGGATCTAAAGGACCCAAGAGCTGATGGATCTAAAGGACCCAAGAGCTGATGGATCTAAAGGACCCAAGAGCTGATGGATCTAAAGGATCAAAGGGCTGATGGATCTAAAGGACCAAAGAGCTGATGGATCTAAAGGACCAAGAGCTGAGGGATCTAAAGGATCAAAGGGCTGATAGATCTAAAGGCCCCAAGAGCTTATGGATCTAAAGGATCAAAAGGCTGATGGATCTAAAGGACCCACAAGCTGATGGATCTAAAGGACCAAGAGCTGATAGATCTAAAGGACCCAAGAGCTGATGGATCTAAAGGACCAAGAGCTGATGGATATAAAGGACCCAAGAGCTGATGGATCTAAAGGACCAAGAGATGATGGATCAAAAGGACCTAAGAGCTGATGGATCTAAAGGACCAAGAGCCAATGGAGCCGCCTTCAGCTAGATTAGTGCAGAATCAGCCACATTCCTCTGCGCCGCTCCTACTACTATGATCATCATAAATGTTACTTTATCAGTATCTGTCCAGACATGTGCCGCTCTGTTCAGAATTGACGGCCCATGACCCAGAGAAAAGGCCTCACCAGGGTCCTCTGGTTTCACTCAGCAGCGTTGTCCTTGATATCACTCAACTGTGATGATAAACAACTGACTGTCACTCAGCAGCAATGGTACAGTGAGTGTCACTCAGTAGCAATGCTACAGTGAATGTTGCCCAGTGATGATGCTTGCCTGTCACTCAGCAGTGATGGTACTGTGATTGTCACTCAGCACTGATGGTACAGGAAGTGTAACTGATGCTGCTCTACTGCCACTCAGCAGTGACAGAACCCTAGTGGTATCACCCTGATGGTGCTCTAGGTTTGCGTCGTGTAGGCAGGCAGGTGGCACAGTGAGTGTCACTCTGCAGTGACAGTGCCTGGCATTACCCGGATGGTGCTCTGCGTGATGGTGTGTAGGTGGGTGGGGGCACAGTGAGAGTCACTCACCAGTGACGGTGCCTGACATTACCCGGATGGTGCTCTGGGTGATTGTGTCTAGGTGGGTGGGGAACAATGAGAGTCACTCACCAGTGACGGTGCCTGACATTACCCGGATGGTGCTCTGGGTGATTGTGTCTAGGTGGGTGGGGGCACAGTGAGAGTCACTCAGCAGTGACGGTGCCTGACATTACCTGGATGGTGCTCTGGGTGACGGTGTCTAGGTGGGTGGGGGCACAGTGATAGCTACTCAGCAGTGACAGTGCCTGGTGTAGGAGGCTGACTCAGTATATGATTACTACTTGACCTGACGATGTAGGGTCCTGATGTGTGCACTGAGAGACTAATATAACCCTAAAGTGTAGTGATCCTAGCTCCGTTAATGTATGCGCTCAACCTCCCCCGGACCCACCGTCCCAAAGTCCCTACTCCTCTACACAAACAAAAACATTATACAGAAGGAGCGCAAAAATTAATGCAAAATATTTGATGTATGCAATTCCACAATCAATATTCAAAGTTTGTAATTTCCAAGCAAAAAAAGGTTCTCCAAGCTGCAGATGTAGAATACTTATTCTTTATTCAGAATGACGCCAGTCAGCTTCCAACCAAGGTTATTCTACATACAATACATATAACAGCCAACGCGTTTCGCCCCCATTTGGGACATCATCAGGGCTCCTCAAATTATTTCTCAATTAGAGTCCTTGCTGTGCATATTGTCGATATTCGTGTTGAAATCCTACTGCTTATATGCCCTGGTGGTGGTACTGTATTCCCCATTCGAATCAGCGACACATCTCTGGCTCCCGGTCTGATAAATCCGGAATACCTGATTTATTGGCGTTAATTATTAATTGTATTGTAGCTAGAATACCCTTGGTTGGAAGCTGACTGGCGTCATTCTGAATAAAGAATAAGAATTCAACATCTGCAGCTTGGAGAACCTTTTTTTGCTTGGAAATTACAAACTTTGAATATGGATTGTGGAATTGTATACATCTAATATTTTGCATTACTTTTTGCGCTCCTTCTGTATAATGTTTTTGTTTGACTCCGTATATGGTGTACACCTTTGGTGAGGCACTGTGCACTGAGTCCAGGCTTCCCTTAGTGATAGTGGAAGGGGTCACCTGGGAATCGAAGCTCTCAAGGGGTAGCTGTGGGGAGCAGCCAAGGCTTATTCAGGAGGGTACAAAGTGGGTGCCACAGTCAGTCAGTGAAGCTTACACACAGGAAAGAACCACACCAGTGTTTGAAAAATACCCTTTTTTGTGTTTATTATAAGCCAACACTAAAACTACTGTGGTATATCTCCTACCCGGCTATATCAATACACAATAAAACATACTTTAAAACAGGTAAGTAAAGCACATAATACACATTGGCCCCTATGGGGGGGCCACACTATATACTAAGTATATGGAATGCGAGGTAAGTACAGAACCAAGCCCAGCGCCCAAGGAACTAAGGACCAGGGAGAGCACGGAACCACCGCAGGTGAGTAACTCAGAGTTTCTAGGAGCCCGCGTACAGGGGTGACACCCCAGGTCAGTGTCCATAGGGTAATGTAGGGAAGTCACAGTTGGAGTTTTAGTGTTTCAGGACTGTTCACAGAAGACCACTAGGAGACCCATTGGAACCAGGGAGGTTGGAGGACACCCCTACCCGTGGACACCCAGAGAACGAGGATACCTACACCAGGGAGCCCAGGCGCATAGGTGCGAAGTGGTGTTGGAAGCAGCCATTGATGTCACTGGGGAACCTCGGATGTCCAGCAGCTACAGTCTTGTGGACTAGGTCGGTGGAACCCAGATGTGGATTTCGGATGAGGAGTGCCTGCAAAAAGAAGGGCAGAGTCCAAACCACCCCGAGGTGTCCCGGAGCAGCAGGAGCCCAATGCAGACCCTTTGTCGGAGGTACTTTACCGGAGCACGGAGTTCTTGAAGCTGCAGCTGCGGAGCCCCGGCGATGATGCAGAGCACAGGAGACATCCATGAGCTGTCCCATATAGGTTGATAGGATGCAGGAAGGTCTGTAGCTGGCAGGACCACCAACACACCTACACAAACGCAACAGAAGTGTTGCACAGTGAAATGCTGAGTTACAGACCAGCAAGGCCTGAGGGGCTCGCCCAGCAGGGGTAAGTCAGGGCCGGACCCCAGTCAGCAGGAGACCCCGCAAGGATTGATACAGACCCCAGGAGGCACCTCTGGCAGCAGGCACAGGGGGTCACAGGGAAGCCTCAGCAGCGCACAGAAGATCGAGACCCACGTCAGAGGAGATACAGTGGGGACATCAGTTTTGGAGCTGCGTGATGCTTGAGGCTGGGTCTTTTTGGAGCCCTAAGATCTTTGGTCAGGAGCATCAACAAGCCTTGGCAATGGCAAACAGACGCGGTGCACAGGGATGCGGTTCTGGGCTGCTGGAGAGGGATTGCATTCTCCCAAGGTGTAGGGCAGACAGATCATGCCTCAAGAGAGCCACCAAACTACCACCGGTGTTGCAGAGTCGGGAGGTGGAAACAATAACGAAAATCTCTCCCTAACCATTAATAAATACACAGGTAATACATCCTAAATAAGAAACAACAACATTATCCCACAAGAACAACTGTTTATGATTTTTTATTGTGTCAAAAGTCTTGTTTTTTTTATTTATATGTAAATTCATTTATATACAAAACTTTCAAATGGAGCAACCCGAAACAAAGCACTACAAAAAATATACAACAACGATATGACACCACAAGCCACACGGACATCAATCATACCATATATAACCCAAATGAGAAGAACACAAATTGTACACAACACATTGTATTACAAAAAACAGTTACAATGCACAAAATACAAAAATAGTTTCAAGATAAAAAACAGTGCTGAAGCACGTTTCGGAGTGGAACCTTTGCCAACAGTTCCTTCGTCAGGGCGCAGCAGATACAATTCACTTTGTGGTCAGATTTCATCTGTAGATCATGAGGGGCTCTGTATCACAATACATTCATTTGTATATACATAATTCAGTAAATACAACAGTAAGAATGCTCAACCCCATGGGGTCAAAGTGTCGAATTAGCACCAGTCATGGAAGCAAATCTGTCGGTGTAAACACAGCGGTCCCAGTGTTTTAACGCTATATAATAGAGAGGAAGAGAGCAAAAAAAAGGACTTCTGGAAGAAATAAAGTAGTTCTGAGTATGCCACAGACGTGATTGCCGATGGACATAGAACCATAGAGATGTGCTGAGGATAATGTGGAATATTGAATGCAGAAAACCTTGGCGACCGACAATATGGATATCCTAAAGAAATCATGGCCAGAGCTTATGGATCTTTCTGGGCCGCGAACCAGGGGGGTCTCTCTGCCTCCATCGGGGTCAGCAGAGTCGGGAGGTGTCCATGGGACAGCAGGATCCACACGCCGGTTGTTGTTTTCCAGGTGCCTGCATCTGCAGGGAGTGACTCCTTCACTCCAAGGGAGATTCCTTCTTGCTATCATGATGCAAGCAGAGACCTTGGGATGCCCAGCCACGGAGTTTGCAGCACTTGAAGGAGCACAGAGATCAAGCTGCAGTAGGAGTCTGCCTACAAGAGGCAGTCTTCTCTCGGATTCTGGCTTGTTCAAGGTGCCGAGTTCAGTGTCCAACAGGAGAAGTGTCTTTAGACAAATCTTCACATGAAGCCAGTTGGTTCTTGAAGACGAGGTCCATACGAATCTCCGGATCCACCCTCAAGCGAGCCCCTAAGTAACCCAGAAAGGGGATAGGACTACATCTGCGGAGACCCACCTATCAGGGGAAGACAGGGGCGCTACTCTGGTGGGCTGACCAGTGAGATGCTACCAGGGGCCGCTGCCCATCTAAGAATCAAGATGGCAGAATCAAGAGTCCACCTGGCAGAGCTACTGGGCACCTCTTGTTGGAAGAGCTGAACAGGGAGGGGGTCACTCCCCTGTCTTTTGTGGAGTTTTGTGCTAGAGCGGGAGCAAAGGGCCCCTGGACTGGGCAACCCGGTTTATGCAAGTCTGGGGCAGTCTGGAAGTGCACAGAAGCACCCCCACCCAGCCTAAGACACCTGTTTTGCCTTTCCCTGCCCGAGGTAAGCTCAGCAGCAGGAAGTCAGACAGTGTCTGGGGTCGGCAGCAGCACTGGCTTACACGCAGACCCTATGAGGCTGCACAGGTAGACATGGAGGGGTCCTGTAATGAACCCCCCAGTACATGGGATCATGCAACCAGCACTGGAATCAGCATAGTGGCATGATTCCAGCACGTTTGATACCAAACATGAACGAGTTCCGTGAAGCCATTATGTAGTTGGACATCTCGACTTGGCAAGTATTCGCTACATACCGTAAAGTGGCTTCCACGCACTTACTAAGCCAGAGAACAGACTGCGGGTTTTGTAGGGGTGACATTGCTCGAACAGGGGCATCCTCACCCTTACGGGTTTTAAGTGCAGTGTCCAGGACATAAGGGAAAGCTTATATCTGAAGTGAAGGGAGCAGGCACCTTTCACACAGGCTGCAATGGCAGCTCTGAGGACAGAGTTTGTAGGGACTCCCATGGGTGGCACGAAACATAATACAGCTCATGGGAGACCCCCGGTGCGCCAATGCCCTACGTGCCTTAGTACCATATACTTGGGACTTAAAGGGACACACCCGTATACCAATTGTGGGGTTCTTCAGAGTACTTACCAATGGACTGAGGAGAGAGCACAGACAGGGGGGGCCTGATTGGCAGATTCCCAGTGCACTACAGTCGAACACATGGACCCCAGGCAAGAAGTGGGGGTCACTCGGCCAGAAAGACCCTACATTCCTATTCCTGGCATCACCCAGATGGTGCTCTGGGTGACGGTGTGAAGGCGGGTGGGGGGCACAGTGAGTGTCACTCAGCTGTGACTGTGTGTAGATGAGGGCACAGTGAGTGGGGCACAGTGAGTGGGGCACAGTGAGTCTCACTCAGCAGTGTCGTTCCCTGGCATCACCCAGATGGTGCTCTAGGCGGAGGGGGGGGGGGGGGGGCACAGTGAGTGGGGCACTGTGCACTTTGGCGGTCCCTGGCAATGCCATCGCCTAGCTGTTGCTCTAGGCGGGATGGGGGTGTCTCTTAGCGGCGACGGTCCCTGCATCACGCAGATGTTGCCGTAGGCGGAGGAGGGGTCTCTCGTTAAGGATCCTTGTGATGGGGGGGCTGTCACAGTGCCCCTCCCTCTCGTTAAGGATCGCTGTGATGCGTTTCCCACTCTCATAAAGCCCTTGATTTGCAGCTCCGGCTCCTATTTTTAGAACTCAACGTACCCTTTGACCTTCGTGTTGATTGAAAAAACTCTTGAAAGCCCCGCCGCGCCCCGCACATCTGGAGCTGGTTATCCTGGGACAGGCTGGCGTCAGCTCCACCGGCCTGCGAGCCAGCCTGTCTCCGGCCTCCGCCGGGGGTGCGGGGCGGGAGGTGCGGGGGTACGGAGGAGAGGTGCGGGGGTATGGAGGAGAGGTGCGGGGGTATGGGGAGAGGTGCGGGGGTACGGAGGAGAGGTGCAGGGGTATGGGGAGAGGTGCGGGGGTATGGAGGAGAGGTGCGGGGGTATGGAGGAGAGGTGCGGGGTTATGGGGAGAGGTGCGGGGGCATGAGGGAGAGGTGCGTGGGTATGGGGAGAGGTGCAGGGGTAGGGGAGAGGTGCAGGGGTATGGGGAGAGGTGCAGGGGTATGGGGAGAGGTGCAGGGGTATGGGGAGAGGTACAGGGGTATGGAGGAGAGGTGCGTGGGTATGGAGGAGAGGTGCAGGGGTATGGGGAGAGGTGCAGGGGTATGGGGAGAGGTGCGGGGGTATGGGGAGAGGTGCGGGGGTATGGGGAGAGGTACAGGGGTATGGAGGAGAGGTGCGGGGGTATGGGGAGAGGTACAGGGGTATGGAGGAGAGGTGCGTGGGTATGGAGGAGAGGTGCAGGGGTATGGGGAGAGGTGCAGGGGTATGGGGAGAGGTGCGGGGGTATGGGGAGAGGTGCGGGGGTATGGGGAGAGGTACAGGGGTATGGAGGAGAGGTGCGGGGGTATGGAGGAGAGGTGCATGGCTATGACTGAGGTGCAGGGGAATGGATAAGAGTTGCGGGCGGGAGGTGCGGGGGTATGGGAGAGAAGTGCGGGGTGCTGGGCTGAGGGGTGCAGGGCGACAGATGAGAGGTGCAGGTGATGGGTGGAAGGTGCTGGGCGTGGAAGTACTGGGTGATAGCAGGAGGGATGCAGGGTGCTGGATGGAGAGGCGGACGGTGATGGAATGGAGGTGCAGGGTGATGGTTGGAGGACTGCGGGGGGGGGGCGGATGAGAAGTGCGGGTTGATGAGTGGAAAAGTGAAGAGTGATGGATGAGAGGTGCAGGGTGATGGGTGGATGAGTGCAGGGTGATGGATGAGAGGTGCAGGGTGATGGGTGGATGAGTGCAGGGTGATGGATGAGAGGTGCAGGGTGATGGGTGGATGAGTGCAGGGTGATGGATGAGAGGTGCAGGGTGATGGGTGGATGAGTGCAGGGTGATGGATGAGAGGTGCAGGGTGATGGTTGGAGGAGTGATGGATGAGAGGTGCAGGGTGATGGTTGGAGGAGTGCAGGGTGATGGATGAGAGGTGCAGGGTGATGGTTGGAGGAGTGCAGGGTGATGGTGGGAGGAGTGCAGGGTGATGGTGGGAGGAGTGCAGGGTGATGGAGGAGAGGTGCAGGGTGATGGTTGGAGGAGTGCAGGGTGATGGATGAGAGGTGCAGGGTGATGGTTGGAGGAGTGCAGGGTGATGGATGAGAGGTGCAGGGTGATGGGTGAGAGGTGCAGGGTGATGGATGGATGAGTGCAGGGTGATGGATGAGAGGTGCAGGGTGATGGTTGGAGGAGTGCAGGGTGATGGTGGGAGGAGTGCAGGGTGATGGTGGGAGGAGTGCAGGGTGATGGATGAGAGGTGCAGGGTGATGGTGGGAGGAGTGCAGGGTGATGGATGAGAGGTGCAGGGTGATGGTTGGAGGAGTGCAGGGTGATGGATGAGAGGTGCAGGGTGATGATTGGAGGAGTGCAGGGTGATGGATGAGAGGTGCAGGGTGATGGGTGAGAGGTGCAGGGCGAGGGGCGGGGTTATGGATGGAAGGTGCTGGGCAGGGAAGTACAGGGTTATAAGTGGAGGGATGCAGGGTGATGGAGGGGGAGTACAGGGTGCTGAGTGGAGAAGGGCATAGTGCTTGTGGAGAGGTGTAGAGTGACGGATGAGAGGTGCAGGGTGATGGGTGGAGGAGTACAGGATGCTGAGTGGAGGGGTAAAGGGTGCTGAGTTGACAGGTGCAGGGTGATGGGTGGGAGGGTACAGGGTGCTAAGTGGAAGGGTGCTAGGTGAGGGGTGGAGTGGTACAGGGTGCTGAGTAGAGAGGAGCAGGGTTTTGGGTGGAGGGGTACAGGGTCCTAAGTGGAGAGGTGCAGGGTGATGGGTGGGGGAGTGCAGGTGATGAATTTGTGGTGCAGGGCGATGTGTGGAGGACTACAAGGTGCTGAGTGGAGGGGTAAATGTTGCTCAGTGGAGAGGTGAGGGATGCTGAGTGAAGGGGTACAGGGTGCTCAGTGGAGAAGCACATGGTGATGAGTGGAGAGGTGCAGGGTGCTGAGTGGAGAGGCACATGGTGCTGAGTGGAGAGGTGCAGGGTGATGAGTGGAGGGGTACAGGTTGATGGGTGCAGGGGTACAGGGTGCTGAGTGGCGAGGTGCAGGGTGCTGAGGGGAGAGGTGCAGCGTGATGGCCGGAGAGGTACAGGGTACTGAGTGGAGAGGTGGAGAGTGCTGAGTGGAAAGGTACAGGATGCTGAATGGAGAGGTGCAAGGTGATGAGTGGAGGGGTACAGGGTGCTCAGTGCAGAGGTGCAGGGTTGTGGTTGGTGGGGTACGGCATGCTGAGTGGAGGGGTACAGGATGTGGTACAAGATGCTGGGGGAGAGGTGCAGGGTGATAAGTAGAGGTGGTGCAAGGTGATGAGTGGAGGGGTACAGGGTGCTCAGTGGAGTGGTGCTGAGTGCCGAGGGAAGAGGTGCAGGGTGATGGTTGGAGGGGTACAGGAAGCTGAATGGAGAGGTGCAAGGTGATGAGTGGAGGGGTACAGGGTTCTCAGTGCAGAGGTGCAGGGTTGTGGTTGGTGGGGTACGGCATGCTGAGTGGAGGGGTACAGGATGCGGTACAAGATGCTGGGGGAGAGGTGCAGGGTGATAAGTAGAGGGGTGCAAGGTGATGAGTGGAGGGGTACAGGGTGCTCAGTTGAGTGGTGCTGAGTGCCGAGGGAAGAGGTGCAGGGTGATGGTTGGAGGGGTACAGGATGTTGAGTGGAGGGGTACAGGATGCTGGGTGGAGAGGTGCAGGGTGATGGTTGGTGGGGTACAGGGCGCTCAGTGGAGAGATGGAGGGCGATCGGTGGAAGAGTGCAGCGGGACAGATGGGTGCTGCAGGGTGATGAAAGAGGGGTGGAGGATGATGGTGGAGGAGTGCAGGGTGGCTGATGAGCGGTGTAGAGTGATGAGTGGATGGGGTGCAGGGCGATGGGTGGGGGTAAAGGTGATGGGTGATGGGTGGAGAAGTGTAGAGACACCGGGTAGAGATGTGTAAGCCTGTGTATGGAGAAGGCTGGGTGGGGGCAGAGAGGTGATGGGTGGAGAATTGTAGAGACACTGGGTAGGATTGTGTAAACCTGTGTATTGAGAAGGCTGGGTGGGAGCAGAGAGGTGATGGGTGTAGAAGTGTGGAGACACCGGGTAGAGATGTTTAAGCCTGTGTATGGAGATGGCTGGGTGGGGGCAGAGAGGTGTAGAGACAATGGGTAGAGATCTGGGAGCCTGTGTATGGAGAAGGCTGGGTGGGGGCAGAGAGGTGATGGGTGGAGAGGTGTAGAGACAATGGGTAGAGATCTGGGAGCCTGTGTATGGAGAAGGCTGGGTGGGAGCAGAGAGGTGATGGGTGGTGGGTGGAGAAGTGTGGAGACACCGGGTAGAGATGTGTAAGCCTGTGTATGGAGAAGGCTGGGTGGGGGCAGAGAGGTGTAGAGACAATGGGTAGAGATCTGGGAGCCTGTGTATGGAGAAGGCTGGGTGGTGGGCAGAGAAGTGATGGGTGGAGAATTGTAGAGACACTGGGTAGGATTGTGTAAACCTGTGTATTGAGAAGGCTGGGTGGGAGCAGAGAGGTGATGGGTGTAGAAGTGTGGAGACACCGGGTAGAGATGTTTAAGCCTGTGTATGGAGAAGGCTGGGTGGGGGCAGAGAGGTGGTGGGTGGAGAGCTGTAGAGACAATGGGTAGAGATCTGGAAGCCTGTGTATGGAGAAGGCTGGGTGGGGGCAGAGAGGTGGTGGGTGAGGGGTGGAGAAGTGTAGAGACACTGGGTAGAGATGTGTAAGCCTGTGTATGGAGAAGGCTGGGTGGGGGCAGAGAGGTGCAGTGTGAAGGATTGGAGCATACAGAGGTACCTGCCCTGCAGATATAGGTACAACTCTATGGCTGTCGAGTTGCAGGATTGGTGGATATATGGGGGGGGGCTCAGGGTGGGGTAGGTGGAGCCACCCAGAGTGTCAGTGGTGGTGAGATGAGTGAACAGTTGGAGAGTGCTAACCATGATAATGCAGCTCGAGAGAAATGTGTTGGTGGGGGGTGGAGAGGTGCAGGGTGGTGGAAAGAGTGGTGCAGGCTAGCCATGGCGGGGGTGGTCGCAGGGTGAGAGAAAGGAAGATGTGCAGGAGTGAGAAGGAAGGATGCAGCATGAGGGTGGTGGGAGGTGGGAGGGTGGGCGTGGTGGTAGTTGTGGTCGGTGGGTGGGATGGCACCATAAAGTAGAGGTGTGAATATGAAGAGGCTGGGAGTGGTGCTGAGGTGCACCTGGGTTGTATAACTCAGGGCAGTGGTGGTGTGTTAGTGACATGCCAGATGTTGGTGGTTGTACAATTAGAGGTGGTGGTATGGTTACAGAATACAATACAATCCAGTGCACAAAGAAGCACCCACGCCGTGGTGGCACCGGAAGCGGATCATCCCTCACATGTTTGCCTTGCCTCTCCGCCTCTTTCCGGCAGACGCTGCCTTTACTGCCGAGTGTCCCGCCTCTTCCGCTGACTTCACTCAGACACCAGGCAAAGTCCTCTCTGCTGCAAGCTCTGCTGGACAGATTACAAGCTCTGTAGAGACCAACATGTGTGATCCTGGGTGCGACTGCGACAGACAACAAGCCGGGCACAAAAATAACAAGCATTTGCAATGCAAGAGGTCTCGCATTTGCGAGATTTTGACCTATTGGCATTGTAAATTACAATGCCTTTTATTTATTTGTTTAAACAAACCTGCAATAATAAAAGGCATTTCTCATTTACAATACCAATAGGTCAAAGTTTCTAAAAATGACACCTATTACATTGCAAATTCTAGTTTAGTAGATACAACTTTGCATCAAAAGTATAAGTGGTTGAATAGGAATGCCCATGCACCACCCTTAGTGTCTCCCTTGATGCAAAGTTACACTACTTTCCGTTATTTTATGACTGCTAATCAGTGCAAAAGATAGTTTGCGCTAACAAGTAAATGCCAATTAAACACTTTGCTCGGGTTGTGTCACTTTTGTGATGCAAACTTGTTGCACGGTATTATAAATTTGTGTCTGGGCCACGTGGAGCTTCGTAACCTGATGAACAGACTCACTCCCCACTGACTGTGATAATGGGATCTGTGTAACGTTTTGTATTCCTACGCTGTACCCAAAGTACATCCTCTGTCATGGTCTGGAGGAAGTATTCGGAAGGGGCAAACTGGGGAAATGATAGAAAGTGGCAGGCAGAAGTGACGACACCTCTGGAAACACATCGAAGAACTGCTAGATGATGTCACATGAGCCATACTTCGGAAGAGCCTGCAAAACCTGAAGAAAAGTGTTCTTCTGATCGGCATCATTTGTATCGGGACTCCATTGCTTTTTCATTGCCATTTCGTGTCTAACACTTCCCCACAACCCACCTGGTCATTTCTGCTGATGCCTGTGGAAATTCTGACACAACAAAAACCATCTTGCAGCCTGCATTTCTGCCCAGGAACTGTCACACACCCAACCCCCCTGTTATTTGCAGTTCGACAGAAAGACTTGAGACACTCACGCCGTGTGTAAATGATTTGTTTCCCATCTCCTGCTCCCAGCCGGGTAAACATCCTTGACACCGTGATCAGGTTATATGGACAATTGCCTGACTGCTGGGCCTTGATCAGGGTGATTGGACAATGGTTTGAATGACCGAGCTTTGATCAAGCTGATCGAACAATGATCTGAATGACCGTGCTTTGATCAAGCCGAGTGAACAATGATTTGAGTACCAAGCCTTGACCAGGTCACCAACTACAAACATCGTCTGGATCTGGTTATCAACTGCAAACACTGCCCTAATTGAACAATGAACTAACAGCCAAAAGACTGGAATGAAAAAGTATAAAAGGCTTGTAAGCTGTGGAGTAAAGCAGCAGCCTCCTCTGTCTTGTTTCTAACGAGCTTTGGACTCTGTTCCATAGCCCGGGCTATTTGAATAAATCTGGGTTTCCCCTGCAGATGAAGGCTCTTTTGTCTCCTTTTACTACGTATGAAGGGTATAGAAGACGTGGCGGTTCCCCCGCCGCCGACGACCCAGTAAGTGGGTTAATCCAGTGTATCAAATGGCGCCCGGATACGAACTCCACGAGTAGGAAGGTCAGACTCCGATGGAGGCGCCCTACCAGAGGGATTCTTGCAATCCGGTAAGTCGAATGACTCGCCAGCTGTTCCTCCCCACCCAGTCTGGGCCACATGACCGCGTCCTCGCTGGAGTCCCCTAACAAATATTTTCTGGAGCAGGACACAGCCCTACGTCTGCAGAAGAGAACTACCTCTGTAAGGTAAGGGTGGACTGATCACCCACCAAGTCTGTATGATTCTGCTGTTATTGACTTTTGCAAAAGCCAAGCAAGGGAGGTGAGTTTTTAAAACCCGCTGGTGTCTGTTATCTGTTTACAAGCATGCCAGTCAGTAGTAAGTTCAAGAAATTATGTTGTTCTATGTGTACTCAGGACTCCCGGCTGGAGGCGGCTTGTCCGCTTCCTCCAGAAGGGAACCCTGGCCATACGATGTATGTTAAACATGGCCCTTGTGCCATAATGTTTTCCTCATTCTGGGTAAAATATATGAAACAAAGTAACGTGGATTTAGAGCGGCCACTTTATGGTTCCTTTAATTCCCAAGTTCTAGCCAACTTAGAGGAACAATTAATAAAAAAAAAGGCACCGTCTATGTTTGAATCAGTCCAATTTTGGAGGAAAGAGATAGAGCAGAGAGCTAGAAAGCAGAAGGCTCAAGAAAGAAAACAGGAACGTATGTCAATGGCCGACCATGCCAGAGAAAATTTGCAAAATCAAATGACAAAATCGGAAGAAATAGCCGATAGGGAGCATGGGGCCCGGGCACAAAAATGTTACCCAGCGCGTGAGGAGAAAGGAAAGGGCCATATTGAAGGGAGAGCAGAAGGTGATTCCTTGCTTGATACCATGCTCGAAAGTCTTCCTGCATATGGCCCAATGTACCCTGCCCTAACGCCTCACACCCCGCAAGTCCCCCCGCCACCACCCACTCCTGCCCCACTGCCCCTCCTACTCTTCTCCCTGTCACACCAACCCTCCCGATTTTTCCTATGACACCGACCACGCCCGCTAACCCTGTCCTCGCTGCGGGAATGACAACAAGTCTCCATCCGCCCAACCCCTGCGGCTTTACCCCTACCCGCCCTTTTCCTACTTACCCGTGGTCTACAGTTAAGCAGGATTTATATAAATTGTTGAATTCCCCCTGACTGGCCTCCTTGTGCTCTGCAGTCAGCTTTTCGTTCCTTCGTGAAAATGACCTACAGAAGCAACAGTGTGAATGTTGGATAAATAACGGGAATATTTATGCCTTTAAAGACATATGGTCCACCTTTTCCCAGTGGACGATTATGGAACAGACCACCTGGGCTGAATACATGTGTACCCTGGTCATGCAAAGATTTGAGAATGCGCTTATGCAGATACCCACTGGATTAATGGACCTTAGGTCGCAAATAAAAAGAGGCGATGTTCAGGGAGAGGGGATGTTTGGCACTATGTCTGCTTTAATGGCTTATTGTGATAGGACCGGTTTTCCCAACACCCCTCTAGAAACAGCTATGTTAGCGCACTTACCGATGCCCAAAATAATGGCCGAGGGGCTGTTGAGGCACACTGGCGCAGGGTTTGGGTTCATGTTCCTTGGAAAAGGTCAGAAGTAATGCAGTTAAAAGGACAATTTCCAGATCCCCGGAATAATCCGGCTGCCTTTTACAGAGAATTAGGTCAGATTATATCTGCAGCTACTCTCGTTCTTGAGGATATAGATTTACTTTTTGGTACAGTTGTCCCCACTGAAATTTGGGACAAGATTCGACATACTGACCATGAAGTGGCGCCGGGAGGTAAATGGGCTGACCTAGAGGCTATGGAAGAAGCAAGGGTAGGAGGGACTAAACCAGAAGCTGCATCAGCGGCACTACGTGATCTGCATTGGTTGAAGATTGAGAACCGCATCAAGTTTAAGACTCTCTGCTACATGCATAGGATTAATGCAGGAGTGCGACCGCACTATCTTCAGGCGCTAGTGCATCAATATCACCCCTCAAGATCACTTCGCTCTGCTAATCAACATAACTATCAAATTCCGAGGATTAAAAGAACAAGAATGGGGGGACGTTTTTTTTCCTATTTGGCCCCAGCACTCTGGAACTCACTGCCCTTCTCGCTGCATATAGAACCACAGTACCAGAAGTTTCGTAAGGACTTAAAAACATAGCTTTTTAACCAATAGACTATGCCCCACTTTATATCTGCTCCCTTCATATATCTTTAGCGTTCTTAGCGCCGGGAAACCTTCGGGTGGCTGTTGCGCTGTATAAAATTAAATTAATAATAATAATAATAATCCTGACTTTGTCCGGTAAAATAATAACGTTTATGAAAACACTTTTGCCGGAAATTGTCATTAACTGGGATAAAATAAACGCCTGTAGGCAGCGAAAAAATGAGAATGTGGCTGGCTTCTTTACCCATTTTGAGACAGAATACAAGGGACATAGTGGTTTGGATCCCCGGACCCCAGGTTCTGGCCCAGTGTTTGTCGATAAGTTTGTCAGCAACCTGCTTCCTGAGATCTCCGCCAGGCTTAAGAAAGTTGAAAGTACGTGGTCTGCCCAAACTATGACTGGTATCTTGGCTATGGCACAATATCACGAGAACAGGGAGAATGAGGATAGAGACATGGAAAGTAAGAAGGTTAGGGATCTTAAGACTAAGGCACTTCTGCAGCAGGCTTACCCTCCCAAAGGTCCCGATGCCCGCGGGAATTTCAGACCTCAACCCCAACCCCCTGCGAGGGCTCGCCAGTCTACCCCCTTTAACCCTCAACGTACGGGAGCCCTCCAAACAGATCAGTGTGCTTATTGTAAGGGGTACGGACATTGGATAGATGAGTATCCGGTGTTAGCTGAAAACATCCGAACAGGGAAGACTCGGCCTCGCGCTCCTAGGGAGGGGAGGCCGACTAGGGACCATGGCCCGCCCCATCCACAGGATAAAGAACGTAGCCCCAGGGATTACGCTCCCGTCCGGCAGCGCCAGGCCAATAGGTTTGATGGGTACGAAGCAACACGCACTTATTACAATGATGATTATGACGAAGTTGATGAGGCAGGGTCCTACCAAGCATAGGACAGCCAGGTATTACCAGAGTACCAATTCCAGTGGATCAAAGGGGCCCGTATGTTCAAATGTCAGTTGTGGGGAACGATCAGAATTTTCTTTTGGATACTGGGGCCACCAGATCTTCTATTGCACGTCTGTCAGTCCCGTAGGCACCCCTGTCTGGCAATATGAGTGTCTCCGTAAGCTGTAAACGGCTAGAGTAAAACCACTACTAAAAAAGCCCGGTGCGGATGCAAACACCTTTTCAAACTATTGCCCCATCTCCTTGCTGCCTTTCTCAGGGAAAGTGCTGGAGGCATTTGTAAATGAGCAGCTGATAAGCTATCTCGAGAGGAACAATCTACTCGATACCTCACAGTCAGGTTTCCGTGCGGCACATAGCACGGAGACAGCCCTGATCGAGGTGATCGATAACATCAGAGGTGCCCTTGACAAACGCCAGTCATGCATTCTGGTACTTTTAGACTTATCGGCTGCCTTTGACACCATCTCCCACCATATCCTAGTCAGACGACTGTGGGAGTATGGTGTCAAAGGGCAGGTTTTAAAGTGGTTCATTAGCTATCTGTCAAACCGAACCACCACACTGCAAACAGATGAAACCTTAGCCAACACACGGCCAGTTACAAGGGGTGTGCCACAAGGCTCTATTCTCAGCCCTTCACTTTTTAATGTTTATATGGCCCCCCTGGCCAATCTCATTAGGGCACATGGATTTGACGTGTTATCCTATGCGGATGACACGCAAATACTTGTTACCCTTGGCCATGATATTAATGACACCAAAATACGTTTAAAAAAGTGCCTGATAGAGGTTAAAAACTGGATGAGTCTGAACCACCTACAACTAAACGGCGCAAAATCTGAAATAATGACTTTCGGTCAAGCCAGTGCACACTGGTCTTAGGACTGGTGGCCCCCGGAACTGGGGGAATGTCCGGTCCCAAAAGAATCCGTCCGCAACCTTGGAATCCACATGGATAATAAATTATCCATGAAGGACCATGTGAACCACACTGTTGGAACCTGCTTTGGAATCATGCGAAGCCTCCGCAGAGCCTTCAAATGGATACCAAAAGAAGCACGCAAAGTTCTAGTTCAGGGCCTCATTATAAATAGGCTAGATTACTGCAACTCCATCCTGCTTGCCATAAATGAGTGCCATATAAAGAGGCTACAAGTTGTTCAAAACACTGCTGCTCGTCTGATTTTGGGACTCCCAAAACGGTCCCCTTCCCTCCCTAGCCTAAAAAATCTACACTGGCTCCCCATAAAAAAGAGAGTCATTTTTAAAACCATGTGTCTGGTTCACAAACATATGCATGGCACTGGACCCAAATACTGGAACCAAAAATTGACTTGGTACCAGCCCGGACGAGAACTGAGATCTAGCTATAAGTTCCAACTCACGCCATCTAGAGTACAAACAGTCAGGAATGGGGGACACGCTTTCTCACATATGGCACCTCTCCTATGGAACAAACTTCCTCTGAATATCCGTGCAACGATCGAGCACACGAGTTTCCGAAAACTGTTGAAAACATGGCTTTTCAGCTAGGTCTTGCCTTTTTCGCAGGATCTCTCTCCTTTTACTCTGGGACTGTCCGCATGCGCCATGAGACTCCCTCACGGGATGTGATATGTTTTGCGCAATACAAATTTCCAGACTAGACTAGACTAGACTCCGTGGGTTTTGCAGGAACACCTGTGACGAGCCCTGTCTCTGAACCCCTCCCTCTTGATATTGGCCCTGCACATGTTGACACTCCCTTGGTCCTAACTAAAGGTTGCAGTGAAAACTTGTTAGGCATGGATTTACTGAAAGCTCTGTATGCCACCTTATCATGTAGTTCCCAAGGTGTATCCCTAACAATTTCTCCCACCGCTGCTTCCTATATGTATCTGTCTGGTCCCCTCCCACCAGAATTGCAGTCTTTACCTTCCTCACTCTGGGCATAATCAGACACTGATGTAGGGTGTCTCAACATATCCGACACATTACTCCCACTGGATACTCAGGATGCCCGCTTAGACCCACATGACTGCATATTAAGGACAGAGGAGGAGATGAAGGGACGGGTTGACTTACAGGATACCCCGATAGCAGAACCAGAAGGTACACCGTGGGGCCGATTCCGATCCGGTAAAATAACCATCCGTACGATTGACATCCAGAGTCATGTACTAGGCGTGTGTATGACTCGTACACACGCCGTATGACCCGACGGGTACGATCCGAACCGGGGAATCAGGACGCGATTCGTACGGTCCATGTCAGGTAAGGGCGATTCGTAGGGAAAAGCGCACAATCAAATACACACCGTACGGCACGTACCCCCCATGATCCCCTGCGATCATGGGGGGTACGCGCCGTACACCCAGCATACATGGGGTACGGTGCGTACACCCAGCTTACATGGGGTACGGTGCGTACCCCATCTATGCTGGGTGTTACGGCGCGTACCCCCCATGATCACAGGGGTATGCGCAGTACCCCTGCGATCATGGGGGTACGCACCGTACCCGGGGGGACCGTTCCATACCTGTTTTGGTGCGAACTCTGCTTTTACGGCTGATTTCAGCTCCTGTAGAAAAAGGGTTGTACTGTGCGTACCCGACACGAATCGTACTTGCCGGGTCAGATAAAGCAGCTGCGAACCGCGTACTGCGGGTTCCGAGGGAGATTCGTGTGGAGATTCGAGTTGGACCAATGTAACAATTTGAAATATGCCCTAGTGGTGGTCTGTACCTTCAGCCGATGGATGGAGGCCTACCCCGTCAAAGACTGCACCACTATCACTACCGCCAAAATGCTATTAAAAGAGTACCCCCCATGATTCGGTTTGCCCCGCTTGGTCTGGATTGACAACAGGACACACTTTACGGCTCAAATTATGGAATATATCTGTACAGCATTGGGTATAAAACAAAAATTACATGCAGCTAACCACCCCCAATCAGCAGGTCTAGTGGAGGTGTACAATGGCATCCTAAAAACTAAAATGGCCGAAATAGTAACCGAGACAGGTGTCACTTGGGTTGATGCTCTGCCCTTGGCCCTATCGTCTACAAGAACAATGGCCCACACCAGGATAGGGCTATCCCCCCATGAGATTGTGTTCGGGAGGCCTACCAATGTTTGGGTGTCCCTCGGCCTAGGAAACTGTCTGATATTGAATACCCTGTATTAACTGATTATCTGTACAGTCTAACTAATACCTTTCGTACTCTTTATCACCAGGTGCACGAGGCCATACCTGACAAAAGCGAGGGCCCAGGACACGTTATCCAACCTGGTGATTGGGTCTTAGTAAGAAATTTTCAACGGACTAAGAGCCTCGAGCCCCGCTGGGCACAGCCCCGTCAGGTGTTGCTGGTCTCCCGCACCGCTGTGAAAGTAGAAGGTCAGAAGAATACCCCTCCCCTATGATCAATGGATGAGGGAAGAACAAGGAGACTCAGAAACAGAAACAGTCCCGACGTTTGTCCCATTCAGAGATGCCAGACTGCATTTTACATCTACGGAAGCAGAGAGTGACAGCGTACTGAAAGGAAGGGTGGAACCCTCCCTTAACTCTGCTCAACATCAAGAACAATTGTTTTGCGACCATACTGTCCCTAATTCCGACCGATATAACTTGTGTCCCTGAGGGAAGGCTTGCCCTTGACATCACCAAGTGCCTATAGGCTGAAGGGCTGTGATCTCCCCGGCTGAGAGTAGCGCTGGTGTATCAGACTACGGTACGCCTAAGGCTCTTGGCACCTGCGCCCAGTGAAGCAACCACCAATCACAGACAGCCACTAGAGGTCCCTGGCTTAGCACAATGGCTGCCGTCCAAAACACCCGAATACAGAAACAATATGTCAGTCTCTGACATAGAAAAATGCTTCATGGCCACCGTGGTGACGCTGTTTGTCTCCCTCATCCTGTTTATCTTTGGTTGGCTGTTACTAATCTACCATCCTATTACCTCACCAACTCCTACCCCGACTCCTGCAGAGCACCAGTATTACACGCTACCAGTCGAAGAATTACCCCGCCGTGCAGAATTTTTCAATAACACCTTCATCATCATCAGCTGATCATGAACACTTCCAACTGCTGGGTTTGTGGACTGATGCCGCATTCCATGATACACACTGTCCCATTATTTCCTACCCCTTTTCCATCTCTGGGTCTTGTCTTTCATGGTGGATGTTGATACAGGAGGCCTACACTGTCAATGGTACTGCCAATTCTGCCCTGGGAACATTTTGGGATGACTTCTGGAGGAACAGATCTGGCCATGTCAATGCTCCTTTTTGCCCGACCAGCTCATCCACATCGCTACTATCACCAGATGAACTCAGTGAGATGTTAGTATTCAACTCAATAATTCGACGAACATTTTCCAGATTCCGCACAAGAAGGATACTGCCTGATGAACTAGACACTGTGAATGTCATTAATGTGCAAGGCCGTGTCTGCATCCATGGCCTAGGGACTAAGAAAGTTGATACCAGTACTTGTGATATCACAAAAGCTTTGAACTCTACCTCTCCTCCGAAGCTGGTGGCATCCCCCAACACCTATTTCATCTGTGGCACTGCCGCCTACACTTGACTCCCCCGTAACTGGTCAGGTACCTGCTATCTGGCCTTCCTCCTTCCACCAACATATTCTACCCATGGGGGTTACCACCTGTTGATGTAGGGCGCTCTGTGTCGCTCACGTAGGGGTGTCATATCAGCCGAGGATACAGCAGGCCAGGAAACCGGGGACTTCTTTAAAGGTTTCCTTCCATTCTGGGGCCCCATGGCAAACAGTCAGGCTGTACGAGGACTGACCAGGGTCCTTGAAGCCACCATCACAGTAACAGCTGGTGCCCTCTCCAACATCACTGCAGAGCTACAGGCGGACCGCCTTATAATGTTTCAGAACCGCATGGTCCTAGACGTCATCCTTGCTGATTGTGGTGGTGTGTGTAAATTGATCGGCTCCAGCTGCTGCGTGTACATCCCAGACAACGCACCTACAGTGTACGATGCCATCCAACGTCTGCATCGCCTTTCTTCCGAAATTCATCTGGATGAAGGCAACTGGTCCCTCACAGGCTGGATCTGGGGCCTCCTTTCCCAGTGGGGGGGGAGGGTCCTCGTCTTCCTTGCCTTGGAAGTAACTGTCCTGGTCTCCTGCTGTTTGTGCTGTCAGTGCCTGCCAGAGCTCTGTACAATGTGTGTCCAGACCATAAAGCCTCCACCCTCTAACACCAATATGATGATGATGCTCCAACAAGAAACCAATGGACTTATGAACATTGACAATTCTTAAAATATTTGCCACTCAATGGCAAAAGGAGGGTCTGAGGAAAAGTGTTCTTCTGATCGGCATAATTTGTACCGGAACTACATTGTTTTTTCATTGCCATTTCGTGTCAAACACTTCCACACGACCCACCTGGTTGTTTCTGCTGATGCCTGAGAAAATTCTAACTGACACGACAAAAACCTTCTTGCAGCCTTCATTTCAGGCCAGGAACTGTCGCACACCCAACCCCCCTGTTCTTTGCAGTTCAACTGAAAACCTTGAGACATTCACGCCCTGTGTAAATGATTTGTTTTCCATCTCCTGCTCTCTGCCTGGTAAACATCCTTGACACCGTGATCAGATTATATGGACAATTGTCTGACTGCTGGGCCTTGATCAGGGTGATTGGACAATGGTTTGAATGACCGAGATTTGATCAAGCTGATCGAACAATGATTGGAATGACCGTGCTGAGTACCAAGCCTTGACCAGGTCACCAACTACAAACATCGTCTGGATCTGGTTATCAACTGCAAACACTGCCATGATTGAACAATGGACTATCAGCCAAAAGACTGGAATGAAAAAGTATAAAAGGCTTGTAAGCTGCGGAGTAAAGCAGCAGCCTCCTCTGTCTTGTTTCTAACGAGCTTAGGACTCTGTTCCATACCCGGGCTATTTGAATAAATCTGGGTTCCCCCTGCAGACAAAGGCTCCTGTGTCTCCTTTAATACGTATGAAGGGTATGGAAGACTTGAGCAGTTCCCCCGCCGCCGAGACCCAGTAAGTGGGTTATTCCGGTTCTTCCAAACCCATGACTATTTAATCGGTTTATATATTTTAAACTATTGCTTTAAAATGCACCTCTGCGTGAAATTGCACAGGGAGATAGCACACCTTGCTTCAAGAAAATTAGAATCCTCAGTTAAGCAACACCTCCCACACAAAGAGGCCATGCTGCGCTACACAAGACATTCACTCATTTTCATGTGTGTGGAGTTTGTCAAACATGTTAATGTCACACAACACTGAAGACAAGAGCATAGTACTCTTCTGGTGGGTGCTGCAAACAGCATAAGATGGCAATAGGTGCTATACAAATGTTACAACATTTGAGTCTTCAGCTACCCACTCCTGATGACATTTGAACTCTCTGTTTGTCCGGCGTCAGGATGTAATGTGGCGGGTTGAGTAAGTACTCTGTTAGTTGTGTATTGGATGATGAAATTGTTGTGGAAATGAGCACCTCTGTACACTTTGCTGTAAGAGCCTTGCGGAAATGAAACATCAACCCCCAGGAAGCCTACAGCACTATGAAGCCACGCTGCGGCGGCCGAGGGCTATACAAATACTTGGAAATGAAAAACCACCACAACTAAAACAAGTTTGCAGTAATTCTTCGAACAATACAGAGTGGACAAGCACTCTGCACGTCCCACGTTAGAACCTGTTGGTGAAAGTATGGCAAGCGGTGCTTCTAAGCAGAGCGCCCCTGCCAGGGATCCTGTGCACAAAGATGTCTACGTACTCACAGGACTGGAGCCAGCAACAGTAGGCAATGGCGGTGGGGTGCGCTCGGCCCACTCCTAAACGTCCAACACAGAGGCTGGTAGCAAGCAGCACCGAGACGAGCAACAGAGATGCTGCTGCTCCTCCCTTGCCAAAGCTGGCATCCTGCGAGTGTGTGGTATCGTGTACCGCGAGCCGTACACATGCACATCGCTTGTCCGTGCGCGCGCACATCTCCTGTCCCCCTTCTGAAGCGAAATCAACAATAGATCTCGCCAAAGCTTGCAGCGCATGTACTGCGTCGCTAGGCGAGACCTAAAAATTGCCCATTAGTAAATAAGAGAGCTAAATACGTTTTGAACTTGTAAAGACACACGCTGTATAGGTGTTTTGTAAGGTATAGGAGACCCATGCATGCAGGGCCGGACTGGCCGTAGCGGGCACCAGGCGTTTCCCCGGTGGGCCGCTATGTTGGGGGCCGGTTTGGGGCCCCTAGGGGCCGTTTTTGTTACCGGGGGTCGGCATTATCGGCCCCCTGTAAAAAAATCGGCAACTGCTCTTCTGCACCCGTTCTCACCCCAGGGGATGTGGGGGGGCAGCCGAGTAGTTTGGCAGGACCGGTTTCGGTTCCCAGTCCAGCCCTGCGTGCATGTAGGCTTGCTGCAGGCAGTTTGTGGTAAAATCACTGATATCAACGGTAATACCTGGCCACCAGGCCATAGAACAGGCCCACAAGCAGCCTCAAAACTGCCAACACTTAACCTGTCAGACCCACTCTGCTGGCACTGCCAGATTGGCAGTCCGACCCTGGTGTGATTCTTGGCATAGCACCGTATTCACAAGATTGTCGAGCCACTTGCGGCAGACGCAGCTCGGCGTCCTAACTCCAAGCTTCAGTGTGGACAGTGGTATGAGATGGGGGGATACGTGCTACCTCCACCAGAGGATCCTGGTATGTTTGGTGGTGGCGTAACGAAGCCCGAGGAGGCTCCTCTGCAAGGTATGATAAAGGTCTGGGTTCCCCTGCACTAGTGTCACATTAATTTAGCACATGCACAAGGACCAAGGCCTGTCCTGGTGATGCTAGTGCGGTGATGGTCCTATAAGATCATGAGCTCTTTATTCCTTTGATGCTAAGGGGCATATTTACAAGGAGTTAACGCTACCAGAATGTCACTTTTTCTGTCGTTCTGGTGGTGTAAACTCCTTTGCCTTACTTACGAGGCGGCGTTAAGCCACTTAACGCGGCTTAAAGCAGCCTTGTAAATAATCCTCCTATTCACTCAGCAGTTAGCATGAAAGGGGCATGCAGTGGGTGTTCCGCTGCAACACCCATTGCTTTTTTACTGTACCCCATATTTACAAGTTATGGGGCAGCGCCAAAAATAAGACCTAGTCTTAAGCAGGCGATACGAGGAGAAATGTTTTATTTCTCCTCATATTTTGCTCTTTCCACGTGTGCTGCATTCTGCGGCACACATAGATAGAGCAAAGTAGTAGGTAAAGTAGGGGTGTGCAGCATTCTTGTGAATACGGTGCATCCCTGCGTTACGAAACTGTCGAAGTGCGACGTTACCAATTTTGGCGTAACACCTTGCTCCGCCAGTTTCTTGTACATATGCCCCAAAGTTGTTAGAGTGTTGCTATATGGGATACTTGGGGGTTTGTTTGTAACGTTCCAATCAGTGGCCTGGCTTGGGGTGAATAAAACTTTTCTACCCTTCTTCTGCATTTAGTGTTCATCGATCAAACTACCACAGTGTGGACCAGAGCTTGTTCTGTGGCTTGAAGGGGCGCACCAATCGTGCCCTGAGACTGTCCATACCTGGGGTAAGTCATTAATATTGTTAGTGGCGGTGTATCCAGTTCTCATGGATCAATAGTGTGACCAGAACATTTCTGTGCTTCCAAGCGTGGGTGGTCTACAGACCCCTTTTGTGTAAAATACTACTGTTATGTGAAACCCAGATCCTTGCGCAGACATTTTATGTGTGTCTCAAGTACATGTATGTGCAGTGCAGTGAGTGTGTAGCACATGAATGGTAGTATGATGATCGCGCGCTGCTGAAACAATTGAGGCACGAACTGTGGAAAACTTTTCCCTCACTTGGTTTTGAAGCGTTAGACAAGGAAAGGGTGATTGAAATTGTACCCGTTTCCATTGTTAGGTGGCAGACTACTTGCCTTGCCCTTGTGGGTGTGGCCGAATCACGGGCCGTCATCTGCGGGGACTAACAGGGATAGGGCAGCGGCCATCTTAGTGAGGGCTCGCAGTGCACGTCGCTCGGACGACGGCATAAAACCAGAGAAAGCACGTGAGCACTCTTACTGCTTAGCACTTCACTCCTGAGGCTTGAGCCGGGAGGTTCACTTTTAAAAATTTCTTGACTACTTTTAATCTTCTGTTGAAATTATTCCCCGTGTGTCCTTTCCCCCTCCCTTTGGCACTTGGATGATCGCGCGCTGCTGAAACAATTGAGGCACGAACTCTGGAAAACTTTTCCCGCACTTGGTTTTGAAGCGTTAGACAAGGCAAGGGTGATTGAAATTGTACCCGTTTCCATTGTTAGGTGGCAGACTACTTGCCTTGCCCTTGTGGGTGTGGCCGAATCACGGGCCGTCATCTGCGGGGACTAACAGGGATAGGGCAGCGGCCATCTTAGTGAGGGCTCGCAGTGCACATCGCTCGGACGACGGCATAAAACCGTACGTCAATGGCTCCGCGCAGCGGACGCGCATTGCGAGCGCGCCGATCGCGCGCCGGAGTCAAGCCAGAGTCCTGCCCGTCTGCGCCCATCCGCGAACGACCGGGGCGCGGGCGCGGGCCTGGACTCCATGGCCCCACTCATCAAACTAATTCCGCATCCCTAGGAAGCGAAAATCACCGAATTCACTACCCGAGAACAGACCTCCTCACATTCGGTAAGAACTCAACCCAACCTTGCCTCCATACCTTAGACCCTGATTTGATACCCGCGCACTGTAATATATGTAATCAGCCACTTCCCACGATAACCAAAACCTCTGGAGAGATAGATAAACTGAAGATGTTATTGTTAAATTGCAGATCTATGACAAAACATAAAATGGAAATCCATGATTTATTAAAAAAGAACGATCTAGATGTCATGTTTTTAATCGAAACATGGCTAGAAGAATCATCCTCCCCTGACATTCTAGAAGCTGTACCATCTAACTACAGTCTTCTGGGAATTGACAGACAAAAACAATGCGGAGGCGGACTGGCACTCATCTGTAAAGCTGAGTTAGAATGCACTTTAACTAAATCTGCCATAATCAACAGTGAGTGCGGTATATTTACTATAAAATTAGAACCCACTACTACAATCACAGGTCTCCTCATCTATAGACCGCCAGGAACGGCAGGTCCTTTCTGTAGCCAACTTATTGAATCGGCCACCCAGTTAGCAATAAGACATAAAAATCTTATTATTTTAGGCGACCTAAATCTTCATTTTCAAGATACTAACGCTAAAGAAGCACAACTTTTAGTGACCGCCCTTAATTCGGTAGATATAAAACTTTTGTCCACCAGTCCCACCCATCAACAAGGACATCTTTTAGACCCGATTTTTGCAAATTGGGAAAGAATTAAGACCTCCCCCCCGATCCCCTTAATCTGGTCTGACCACTACATGGTACCTTTTGAAATAACAAGAGAATCCATAAAAACCATATCTACGAAATTCCCTTTTCATAAGCATTGTAACTGGAAAAAATTTACCCCGGAACTCTTCAAAAGTATACTAGATGAGCAACTCCCTACTATGGGTCACTCCTTACAAGACGTATGGGACAACTATGAACTATGGATAAAAAAGCACTAGGCAAAATTGCTCCATGGGCCACCAAACCTCCAGCTAGACAATCCAAAACCGCCCCATGGTTTACAGAGAAACTCAAAATAGCAAAAGCCCAATGTAAATCAATAGAGCGCAAATGGAGGAAAAATTATGCACCTGAACTTAAGGAAATCTACAGAACTGAGTTAAAAAAATATCAAAAAATGGTCAGAGAAGAGAAAAGTCATCATTACAAAAACAGAATTGAGAAGGCAGACAATCCTACGAAGGAGTTGTTTTGCGTCTATAAAGAACTCATAAACCCCACTCGATTAGACACCCAAGACACATATTCTACTGAAATATGTGAACAAATCGCTGACTTTTTCGTAGAAAAAGTGGAAAAAATTCATGCCACTTTTACAAAATCCATTGCTCCTGTAAACAGCAATGTAGACAATAAAGCCTTCCAAACGCGCAATTCCTTACTCGCCACGTTCACTGTGCTAGATAAACAGGATCTACTGAACATTATTAATGGAGTACATTCAGGTTCCCCCAGTGATGTGTGCCCACAGGAAAAATGTAAGGTAGTGATGGAAAACACTGTAACTCTATCCTTCCAGGATTGCTACGTCCCAGAAGCTTGGAAAACTGCTCAAGTGATGCCTTTAAAAAAGAAACCGAACATTCCCATCTCCCGACTCCAAAACTTAAGACCTATTTCACTCCTGCCATTCTGTGCCAAAATCATAGAAAAGATAGCAAACAAATAACTAATGGAATTTCTGGAGAAAGAAGCCCTTCTTCACCCCTCCCAATCGGGATTTAGACCAGGCCATTCTACTGAATCAGCAGTCCTATACTCAACTGAATGTATCCGAAGGATGGTGGACGAAGGCGAGACGGCAGCGTTGGTCCTATTGGACCTTAGTGCAGCATTTGACACCGTGCTGCACTCAACGCTGTTGTCTCGTCTCTCGGACATGGGAGTAAAGGGCCCAGCACTTGCCTGGCTTCAATCCTTCCTAACCAATAGATCGTTCCAGCTGCACTGCCCACCCTTTAGATCATCTCCTCGCAGAGTGAGCCATGGGGTTCCACAGGGCTCTAGTCTGAGCCCTACATTATTTAACATCTATATGGAACCCCTGGTACACATTGTAGAGGATTTTGGGGTGGGCATTGTCAGCTATGCTGACGACACACAGCTAATGTTCAAGCTAACTCCAGATAGTAGAGAACATGCCACCAACTTTTCAAACTGTATGTCGGCAGTAGCCACCTGGATGGATAAAAACTGTCTCCGTTTAAACGGAGACAAGACCAAAGTACTGGTGGTGGAAAAAAAATCTCCGTATGGTCTCATGCATGGTGGCCCAGTGAACTAGGAAAGCTGCCCAGCCCCGTTGAGACGGTTAAAAACCTAGGTGTCATGCTGGATTCAGATCTCTCCGGCAGGACCCAAGTTAATAAAATAACAGGAAAATGCTTTGGCATATTAAAAATCCTCCGAAAGATACTTGACCTTCTTCCTATCGATGCTAGAAAAACAATAGTCCATGCCTTGATAACACCTCATTTGGACTATGGAAATGCCCTCCTGATAGGTCTCAGCCAGAAGGGCCTTCACCAGCTTCAATGTGTACAAAACACAGCAGCCCGACTGGTGCTCGGTCTATCAAAAAGAACATCTACCAAAGCAGCTTTATCAAAACTTCATTGGCTCCCTATTAAGGAGAGAATTAGATTCAAGACCCTCTGCTATGCCCACCGTATAGCACACAACAAGGGACCCAACTAACTGAAAAGTCTTATTACCATTCATCGTCCGATTAGAGACTTAAGATCATCAGGCATGATGTTATTCAAGCTCCCCCGAATTACAAGAGCTAAAATGGGAGGCAAATCATTCCGTTATCTGGCCACACAATATTGGAATGCCCTCCCTCTCCACCTTCGGATGGAACCTTCCGAAATAAGATTCAGAGCAAAATTAAAAACTCATTTGTTCCCTAGTCAGTAAATTGTTAGATGAGCTCCATGACTTTATTCCACTGGACTTGATTTGTTTAGCAGTTAGCGCGGGGACACACAGTTTTGTGCAGCCAGGCGCTTTACAAACGTTTTATTATTATTATTATTATTATTAGTAGTGTTGGTGAGATTCTTGAGTACTCAGACTAGTGTAACCCATTTTGGATGGCACCTGCTTTAGAATGGCGCATGATAGAGGGAGGTTTCAGCTGCATTGACCGCATTTCTTTGAGTGGCGACCCAGGCACTGTAGTGAGGAAGGATGGAGGTAGGGCCACCTTTCCTAATTCTACAGTGACCGTTCAGCCAAGGGCTGCTAATTAGTTCTTTCTCAAGCACTGCCATTTCGCGGATGGTAGGGGTGAGGGGCGGCATTTCAGATTATGTCATGCAGGTGAGGACTTCTATAGGCAGGGCTTGTCCTTTTATTGGTTCCTCATTACTGCCGCAGAAAAACTGATGACAGCCAGATGAGATTCAGAAATGTCACTCTTTATTTATCCCATGGTTTTGGATGTTCCTGTTTGGAGCCAGCATCATTGTTGCTTTCTGCAAGATCAATCCCCATGCACAAAGGCTGTATATGAGGAACAGCCAGAAAATGACATTTGAAAGAGAACCACCCTAAACCAATCCCAAACCTTAGACAGAAATCCCACATCCCCGTCTGGAAAATGTGAACAAAATGGAAATCTAGACCCCCCACTTTCTTAAGGTTCCAAATACAAAGGAAGGAGTGCTCGGCGGATTACTGGAAGGATGGCTGTGGAGCCAGTGCTTGTGTCTGCATGACCGGCAGCCTCCTAGTCATGCGGGTACATGACCTGAAGTCTGACTTTCTGCTGAAGAAGCTGAAGGTCTCCCAGGAGCCTCAAAGTTTGCCTTCCTGCTGAAAGAGGAAAAGTGTGTGCGTGTGCCTGCAGGAAGAGAGGCTCTCTCTCTGAGTGTGGTGCAGCTATGGGGAATAGCCAGGGAAAGAGAGTGACTGCCAGGGAGTGAAACCAGGAGCGACCCAAGCTTGGAATCGATTGCCTGCTCTCTTGAATGGTTCCTGTGAACTGCATAATGTCTTCGAGAGCTGCCAAGCTTCATGGGTGTTTGCACAATGTTAGACCCGGCATCCCTGGTTGGCTGAGGTAGGTACCTTAGGCCAAGTAGGGACCCACGTTCCAACATCAGGGAACGCAAAGTGTGACCTTCTTAGATAGCCCCACTCACCCCCTCGGTAGCTTGGCACGAGCAGCCAGGCTTATCTTCAAGGCAAATGTGTAAAGTATTTGCAACTATGCTCTATACAGGGAGCACTTGCACTTTGCCACTGATCAGCAGTGGCGAAGTGTCCAAAGCATCTAAGTTGGCAAAACAAAATCTATCACAGCACCAAAAATAGAGGAGGTCGAGGCAAAAAGTCTGGGGTAATCACGCCAAGAGATGCCAGGTCTAACACACATATTCTGTCACCCCGATCCGCATTCTGTGCATGGCAGCATCCCGGCTGCATCCAGGCTAGGGAGGCAAATACTGCAGAGCCAAAAGCTGTCGTGTGAGCTAATAGGCTAAAGTCTCCCCGTCATCAGGTTCTAAGTGAGATGAGAACCACGGCCGCTCTATTCCAGAGCTGCAGGAGTACGACCACTGCATGCATCCCTCGCAAACCATCTGACATACAACAGCAGAATGCACTGGAGCAGGAGACTGAGAAGCAGGCTGAGGTCTGTGCAATAAACGTAAGACTTTTACTGAATACCCACAAGGACGGGACAGTGAGCGGAAATGTTGGTCAGACTTAAGCATTGGGCATTATTTGAGTGAACTGCATATGTGCATAATCACCGCCTTCTCCTGAGTAACATGACAGCGATTGTGTAGACCGAGGAAGAGTACCAAAGGTAGTAGTGCCCCAAGGAAGACTGCAAACAGGATTACAATCCTATGTCTTAACCCCTGTATTGTGCTGTATAGTATCGCCTTATGCTGTGTGATTAAATTACTTTTAATTCAAAAGAAACCTACTGGTCTGGAAATACATTGTTGTGTCAATTGACTGTGGATGTCTGGGCTTTTGCACCTCACACAATACTTCCTGAGAGACCTGTGACTTCTCACCTTCTCTACCTTGCTGGGATGAATGCAACTGCTCACCATTGCTACCTCACTTAGACGCGTGTGACTGCTCACCATTGCTACCTTGCTGAGACACCTGTGACTGCTCACTGTTGCTACCTCCTTGAGATGCGTGTGACTGCTCACTGTTGCTACCTCGCTGAGACGCCTGTGACTGCTCACCGTTGCTACCTCCCTGAGATGCCTGTGACTGCTCACTGTTGCTACCTCGTTGAGACGCCTGTGACTTCTAACCGTTGCTACCTCGCTGAGATGCCTGTGACTGCTCACCTTTGCTAACTCGCTGAGACACCTGTGACTGCTCACTGTTGCTACCTCCCTGAGATGCCTGTGACTGCTCACTGTTGCTACCTCGCTGAGAGGCCTGTGACTTCTAACCGTTGCTACCTCGCTGAGAAGCCTGTGACTGCCCACCATCTCTACCTTGCTAAGATGCCTGTGACTGCTCACTGTTGCTACCTTGCTGCGACACCTGTGACTGTTCGCTGTTGCTACCTCGCTAAGATGCCTGTGACTGCTCACTTTTGCTAACTCGCTGAGATGCCTGTCAATGCTCACTGTTGCCACCTCGCTGAGACGCCTGTGACGGCTTACCATTGCTATCTCGCTGCGACGCCTGTGATTGCTCACCGTTGCTACCTTACTGAGACGCCTGTGACTGCTCACCATTGCTACCTCGCTGAGACGCCAGTGACTGCTCACCGTTGCTACCTCGCTGAGACGCCTGTGACTGCTCCTCGCTGCTACCTCGCTGAGACGCCTGTGACTGCTCACCATTGCTACCTCGCTGAGACACCTGCGACTGCTCACTGTTGCTACATCGCTGAGAAGCCTGTGACTACTCACCATCTCTACCTTGCTGAGATGCCTGTGACTGCTCACCATTGCTACCTCACTAAGACGCCTGTGACTGCTCACCGTTGCTACCTTGCTGAGATGCCTGTGACTGCTCACTGTTGCTATCTCCCTGAGAGGCGTGTGACTGCTCACTGTTGCCACCTCGCTGAGACGCATGTGACTGCTCACCGTTGCTACCTCGCTGAGACACCTGTGACTGCTCACCATTGCTACCTCTCTGAAAAGCCTGTGACTGCTCACCGTTGCTACCCCGCTGAGACGCCTGTGACTGCTCACTGTTGCTACCTCACTGAGATGCCTGTGACTGCTCACCGTTGCTACCTCGCTGAGACACCTGTGACTGCTCACTGTTGCTACCTCCCTGAGATGCCTGTGACTGCTCACTGTTGCTACCTCGCTGAGACGCCTGCGACTTCTAACCGTTGCTACCTTGCTGAGAAGCCTGTGACTGCCCACCATCTCTACCTTGCTAAGATGCCTGAGACTGCTCACCGTTGTTACCTCACTGAGATGCCTGTGACTGCTCACTGTTGCTACCTTGCTGAGGTACCTGTGACTGTTCTCTGTTGCTACCTCGCTGAGATGCCTGTGACTGCTCACTGTTGCTATCTCGCTGAGATGCCTGTGACTGCTTATTTTGCCACCTCGCTGAGACGCCTGTGACTCCTTACCGTTGCTACCTCGCTGCGACGCCTGTGACTGCTCACCGTTGCTACCTTACTGAGACGCCTGTGACTGCTCACCGTTGCTACCTCACTGAGAAGCCTGTGACTGCTCACTGTTGCTACCTCCCCAGGACGCCTGTGACCGCTCACTGTTGCCACCTCACTGAGACGCCTGTGACTGCTCACCGTTGATACCTCGCTGAGACGCCTGTGACTGCGAACCGTTGCTACCGCACTGGGAAGCCTGTGACTGCTCACCGTTGCTACATCGCTGAGACACCTGTGACTGCTCACCGTTGCTACCTCGCTGAGACGCCTGTAACTGCTCACCGTTGCTACCTCACTGAGTCGCCTGTGACTGCTCACTGTTGCTACCTCACTGAGTCACCTGTGACTGCTCACTGTTGCTACCTCGCTGAGACACCTGGGACTGCTCACCGTTGCTACCTCGCTGAGACGCCTGTAACTGCTCACTGTTGCTACCTCATTGAGTCGCCTGTGACTGCTCACTGTTGCTACCTCACTGAGTCACTTGTGACTGCTCACTGCTGCTACCTCGCTAAGACGCCTGTGACTGCTCACCGTTGCTACCTCGCTGAGACGCCTGTGACTGCTCACGGTTGCTACCTCCCTGAGATGCCTGTGACTGCTCACTGTTGCTACCTCGCTGAGACGCCTGTGACTTCTAACCGTTGCTACCTTACTGAGATGCCTGTGACTGCTCACTGTTGCTACCTCGCTGACACGCCTGTGACTTCTAACCGTTGCTACCTCGCTGAGACGCCTATGACTGCTCACCTTTGCTAACTCGCTGATACACCTGTGACTGCTCACTGTTGCTACCTCCCTGAGATGCCTGTGACTGCTCACTGTTGCTACCTCGCTGAGATGCCTGTGACTTCTAACCGTTGCTACCTCGCTGAGAAGCCTGTGACTGCCCACCATCTCTACCTTCCTAAGATGCCTTCAACTGCTCACCGTTGTTACCTCACTGAACGCCTGTGACTGCTCACTGTTGCTACCTTGCTGAGACACCTTTGACTGTTCGGTGTTGCTACCTCGCTGAGATGCCTGTGACTGCTCACTGTTGCTAACTCGGTGAGATGCCTGTGACTGCTCACTGTTGCCACCTCGCTGAGACGCCTGTGACTGCTTACCGTTGCTATCTCGCTGCGACGCCTATGACTGCTCAGCGTTGCTACCTTACTGAAACGCCTGTGACTGCTCACCGTTGCTACCTCACTGAGACGCCTGTGACTGCTCACTGTTGCTACCTCCCGAGATGCATGTGACTGCTCACTGTTTCCACCTCACTGAGATGCCTGTGACGGCTCACCATTGATACCTCGCTGAGACGCCTGTGACTGCTCATCGTTGCTACCGCGTTGGGAAGCCTGTTACTGCTCACCGTTGCTACCTCGCTGACACGCTTGTGACTGCTTACAGTTTCTACCTCGCTGAGACACCTGTGACTGCTTACCGTTGCTATCTCTCTGCGACGCCTGTGACTGGTCACCGGTGCTACCTTACTGAGAAGCCTGTGACTGCTCACCGTTGCTACCTCGCTGAGACGCCTGTGACTGCTCACCGTTGCTACCTCGCTGTGACGCCTGTAACTGCTCACCGGTGCTACCTCGATGAGACGCCTGTGACTGCTCACCATTGCTACCTCGGTAAGACACCTGTGACTGCTCACCGTTGCTACCTCGCTGAGACGCCTGTCAATGCTCACTGTTGCTACCTCGCTAAGACACCTGTGACTGCTCACCATTGCTACCTCGCTGAGACGCCTGTGACTGCTCACCATTGCTACCTCGCTAAGACACCTATGACTGCTCACCGTTGCTACCTCACTGAGACGCATGTGACTGCTCACTGTTGCTACCTCACTGATACACCTGTGACTGCTCACTGTTGCTACCTCGCTGAGACACCTGTGACTGTTCACCGCTGCTACTTTGCTGAGACACCTGTGACTGCTCACCGTTGCTACTTCACTGAGACGCCTGTTACTGCTCACCGTTGCGACCTCGCTGAGACGCCTGTGACTGCTCACCATTGCTACCTCGCTGAGACGCCTGTGACTGCTCACCATTGCTACCTCGCTAAGACACCTATGACTGCTCACCGTTGCTACCTCACTGAGACGCATGTGACTGCTCACTGTTGGTACCTCACTGATACACCTGTGACTGCTCACTGTTGCTACCTCGCTGAGGCACCTGTGACTGCTCACTGTTGCTACCTCGCTGAGACACCTGTGACTGCTCACCGGTGCTACCTTACTGAGAAGCCTGGGACTGCTCACCGTTGCTACCTCGCTGAGACGCCTGTGACTGCTCACCGTTGCTACCTCGCTGAGACGCCTGTGACTGCTCACTGTTGCTACCTCCCTGAGATGCCTGTGACTGCTCACTGTTGCTACCTCCCTGAGATGCCTGTGACTGCTCACTGTTGCTACCTCCCTGAGACGCCTGTGACTGCTCACCGTTGCTACCTCGCTGAGACGCCTGTGACTGCTCACTGTTGCTACCTCCCTGAGATACCTGTGACTGCTCACCATTGCTACCTCGCTAAGACACCTATGACTGCTCACCGTTGCTACCTCACTGAGACGCATGTGACTGCTCACTGTTGCTACCTCACTGATACACCTGTGACTGCTCACTGTTGCTACCTCGCTGAGACACCTATGACTGCTCACCGTTGCTACCTCCCTGAGACGCCTGTGACTGCTCACTGTTGCTACCTCGCTGAGACACCTGTGACTGCTCACTGTTGCTACCTCGCTGAGACACCTGTGACTGCTCACCGCTGCTACTTCGCTGAGACGCCTGTTACTGCTCACCGTTGCGACCTCACTGAGACGCCTGTGACTGCTCACTGTTGCTACCTCGCTGAGACACCTGTGACTGCTCACTGTTGCTACCTCGCTGAGACACCTGTGACTGCTCACCGCTGCTACTTCGCTGAGACGCCTGTTACTGCTCACCGCTGCTACTTTGCTGAGACACCTGTAACTGCTCACCGTTGCTACTTCGCTGAGACGCCTGTGACTGCTCACCGTTGCTACTTCGCTGAGACGCCTGTTACTGCTCACCGTTGCGACCTCACTGAGACGCCTGTGACTGCTCACTGTTGCTACCTCGCTGAGACACCTGTGACTGCTCACCGTTGCTACTTCGCTGAGATGCCTGTTAATGCTCACCGTTGCGACCTCACTGAGACGCCTGTGACTGCTTACTGTTGCTACCTCGCTGAGACACCTGTGACTGCTCACTGTTGCTACCTCGCTGAGACACCTGTGACTGCTCACCGCTGCTACTTCGCTGAGACGCCTGTTACTGCTCACCGCTGCTACTTTGCTGAGACACCTGTGACTGCTCACTGTTGCTACTTCGCTGAGACGCCTGTGACTGCTCACCATTGCTACTTCGCTGAGACGCCTGTTACTGCTCACCGTTGCGACCTCACTGAGACGCCTGTGACTGCTCACTGTTGCTACCTCGCTGAGACACCTGTGACTGCTCACTGTTGCTACTTCGCTGAGACGCCTGTTACTGCTCACGGGTGCTACCTCCCTGAGATGCCTGTGACTGCTCACTGTTGCTACCTCACTGAGACGCCTGTTACTGCTCACCGTTGCGACCTCACTGAGACGCCTGTGACTGCTCACTGTTGCTACCTCGCTGAGACAGCTGTGACTGCTCACCGTTGCTACTTCGCTGAGACGCCTGTGACTGCTCACCGTTGCTACTTCGCTGAGACGCCTGTTACTGCTCACCGTTGCGACCTCACTGAGAGGCCTGTGACTACTCACTGTTGCTACCTCGCTGAGACACCTGTGACTGCTCACTGTTGCTACCTCGCTGAGACACCTGTGACTGCTCACCGCTGCTACTTCGCTGAGACGCCTGTTACTGCTCACCGCTGCTACTTTGCTGAGACACCTGTGACTGCTCACCGTTGCTACTTCGCTGAGACACCTGTGACTGCTCACCGTTGCTACTTCGCTGAGACGCCTGTTACTGCTCACCGTTGCGACCTCACTGAGACGCCTGTGACTGCTCACTGTTGCTACCTCGCTGAGACACCTGTGACTGCTCACCGTTGCTACTTCGCTGAGACGCCTGTTACTGCTCACGGTTGCTACCTCCCTGAGATGCCTGTGACTGCTCACTGTTGCTACCTCACTGAGACGCCTGTTTCTGCTCACCGTTGCGACCTCACTGAGACGCCTGTGACTGCTCACTGTTGCTACCTCGCTGAGACACCTGTGACTGCTCACCGTTGCTACTTCGCTGAGACGCCTGTGACTGCTCACCGTTGCTACTTCGCTGGGACGCCTGTTACTGCTCACCGTTGCGACCTCACTGAGACGCCTGTGACTGCTCACTGTTGCTACCTCGCTGAGACACCTGTGACTGCTCACTGTTGCTACCTCGCTGAGACACCTGTGACTGCTCACCGCTGCTACTTCGCTGAGACGCCTGTTACTGCTCACCGCTGCTACTTTGCTGAGACACCTGTGACTGCTCACCGTTGCTACTTCGCTGAGACGCCTGTGACTGCTCACCGTTGCTACTTCGCTGAGACGCCTGTTATTGCTCACCGTTGCGACCTCACTGAGACGCCTGTGACTGCTCACTGTTGCTACCTCGCTGAGACACCTGTGACTGCTCACCGTTGCTACTTCGCTGAGACGCCTGTTACTGCTCACGGTTGCTACCTCCCTGAGATGCCTGTGACTGCTCACTGTTGCTACCTCACTGAGACGCCTGTTACTGCTCACCGTTGCGACCTCACTGAGGCGCCTGTGACTGCTCACTGTTGCTACCTCGCTGAGACACCTGTGACTGCTCACCGTTGCTACTTCGCTGAGACGCCTGTGACTGCTCACCGTTGCTACTTCGCTGAGACGCCTGTTACTGCTCACCGTTGCGACCTCACTGAGACGCCTGTGACTGCTCACTGTTGCTACCTCGCTGAGACACCTGTGACTGCTCACTGTTGCTACCTCGCTGAGACACCTGTGACTGCTCACCGCTGCTACTTCGCTGAGACGCCTGTTACTGCTCACCGCTGCTACTTTGCTGAGACACCTGTGACTGCTCACCGTTGCTACTTCACTGAGACGCCTGTGACTGCTCACCGTTGCTACTTCGCTGAGACGCCTGTTACTGCTCACCGTTGCGACCTCACTGAGACGCCTGTGACTGCTCACTCTTGCTACTTTGCTGAGACACCTGTGACTGCTCACCGTTGCTACTTCGCTGAGACGCCTGTTACTGCTCACCGTTGCGACCTCACTGAGACGCCTGTGACTGCTCACTGTTGCTACCTCACTGAGACGCCTGTTACTGCTCACCGTTGCGACCTCACTGAGACGCCTGTGACTGCTCACTGTTGCTACCTCACTGAGACACCTGTGACTGCTCACCGTTGCTACTTCGCTGAGACGCCTGTTACTGCTCACCATTGCTACTTCGCTGAGACGCCTGTTACTGCTCACCGTTGCGACCTCACTGAGACGCCTGTGACTGCTCACTGTTGTTACCTCACTGAGACGCCTGTAACTGCTCACCGTTGCGACCTCACTGAGACGCCTGTGACTGCTCACTGTTGCTACCTCACTGAGACACCTGTGACTGCTCACCATTGCTACTTTGCTGAGACACCTGTGACTGCTCACCGCTGCTACTTTGCTGAGACACCTGTGACTGCTCACCGTTGCGACCTCACTGAGACGCCTGTGACTGCTCACCGTTGCTACTTCGCTGAGAAGCCTGTTACTGCTCACCGTTGCGACCTCACTGAGACGCCTGTGACTGCTCACTGTTGCTACCTCACTGAGACGCCTGTTACTGCTCACCGTTGCGACCTCACTGGACGCCTGTGACTGCTCACTGTTGCTACCTCACTGAGACACCTGTGACTGCTCACCGTTGCTACTTTGCTGAGACACCTGTGACTGCTCACCGTTGCTACATCGCTGAGACACCTGTGACTGCTCACCGTTGCTACCTCGCTGAGACGCCTGTAACTGCTCACCGTTGCTACCTCACTGAGTCGCCTGTGACTGCTCACTGTTGCTACCTCACTGAGTCACCTGTGACTGCTCACTGTTGCTACCTCGCTGAGACACCTGGGACTGCTCACCGTTGCTACCTCGCTGAGACGCCTGTAACTGCTCACTGTTGCTACCTCATTGAGTCGCCTGTGACTGCTCACTGTTGCTACCTCACTGAGTCACTTGTGACTGCTCACTGCTGCTACCTCGCTAAGACACCTGTGACTGCTCACCGTTGCTACCTCGCTGAGACGCCTGTGACTGCTCACGGTTGCTACCTCCCTGAGATGCCTGTGACTGCTCACTGTTGCTACCTCGCTGAGACGCCTGTGACTTCTAACCGTTGCTACCTTACTGAGATGCCTGTGACTGCTCACTGTTGCTACCTCGCTGACACGCCTGTGACTTCTAACCGTTGCTACCTCGCTGAGACGCCTATGACTGCTCACCTTTGCTAACTCGCTGATACACCTGTGACTGCTCACTGTTGCTACCTCCCTGAGATGCCTGTGACTGCTCACTGTTGCTACCTCGCTGAGATGCCTGTGACTTCTAACCGTTGCTACCTCACTGAGAAGCCTGTGACTGCCCACCATCTCTACCTTCCTAAGATGCCTTCGACTGCTCACCGTTGTTACCTCACTGAACGCCTGTGACTGCTCACTGTTGCTACCTTGCTGAGACACCTTTGACTGTTCGGTGTTGCTACCTCGCTGAGATGCCTGTGACTGCTCACTGTTGCTAACTCGGTGAGATGCCTGTGACTGCTCACTGTTGCCACCTCGCTGAGACGCCTGTGACTGCTTACCGTTGCTATCTCGCTGCGACGCCTATGACTGCTCAGCGTTGCTACCTTACTGAAACGCCTGTGACTGCTCACCGTTGCTACCTCACTGAGACGCCTGTGACTGCTCACTGTTGCTACCTCCCGAGATGCATGTGACTGCTCACTGTTTCCACCTCACTGAGATGCCTGTGACGGCTCACCATTGATACCTCGCTGAGACGCCTGTGACTGCTCATCGTTGCTACCGCGTTGGGAAGCCTGTTACTGCTCACCGTTGCTACCTCGCTGACACGCTTGTGACTGCTTACAGTTTCTACCTCGCTGAGACACCTGTGACTGCTTACCGTTGCTATCTCTCTGCGACGCCTGTGACTGGTCACCGGTGCTACCTTACTGAGAAGCCTGTGACTGCTCACCGTTGCTACCTCGCTGAGACGCCTGTGACTGCTCACCGTTGCTACCTCGCTGTGACGCCTGTAACTGCTCACCGGTGCTACCTCGATGAGACGCCTGTGACTGCTCACCATTGCTACCTCGGTAAGACACCTGTGACTGCTCACCGTTGCTACCTCGCTGAGACGCCTGTCAATGCTCACTGTTGCTACCTCGCTAAGACACCTGTGACTGCTCACCATTGCTACCTCGCTGAGACGCCTGTGACTGCTCACCATTGCTACCTCGCTAAGACACCTATGACTGCTCACCGTTGCTACCTCACTGAGACGCATGTGACTGCTCACTGTTGCTACCTCACTGATACACCTGTGACTGCTCACTGTTGCTACCTCGCTGAGACACCTGTGACTGTTCACCGCTGCTACTTTGCTGAGACACCTGTGACTGCTCACCGTTGCTACTTCGCTGAGACGCCTGTTACTGCTCACCGTTGCGACCTCGCTGAGACGCCTGTGACTGCTCACCATTGCTACCTCGCTGAGACGCCTGTGACTGCTCACCATTGCTACCTCGCTAAGACACCTATGACTGCTCACCGTTGCTACCTCACTGAGACGCATGTGACTGCTCACTGTTGGTACCTCACTGATACACCTGTGACTGCTCACTGTTGCTACCTCGCTGAGGCACCTGTGACTGCTCACTGTTGCTACCTCGCTGAGACACCTGTGACTGCTCACCGGTGCTACCTTACTGAGAAGCCTGGGACTGCTCACCGTTGCTACCTCGCTGAGACGCCTGTGACTGCTCACCGTTGCTACCTCGCTGAGACGCCTGTGACTGCTCACTGTTGCTACCTCCCTGAGATGCCTGTGACTGCTCACTGTTGCTACCTCCCTGAGATGCCTGTGACTGCTCACTGTTGCTACCTCCCTGAGACGCCTGTGACTGCTCACCGTTGCTACCTCGCTGAGACGCCTGTGACTGCTCACTGTTGCTACCTCCCTGAGATACCTGTGACTGCTCACCATTGCTACCTCGCTAAGACACCTATGACTGCTCACCGTTGCTACCTCACTGAGACGCATGTGACTGCTCACTGTTGCTACCTCACTGATACACCTGTGACTGCTCACTGTTGCTACCTCGCTGAGACACCTATGACTGCTCACCGTTGCTACCTCCCTGAGACGCCTGTGACTGCTCACTGTTGCTACCTCGCTGAGACACCTGTGACTGCTCACTGTTGCTACCTCGCTGAGACACCTGTGACTGCTCACCGCTGCTACTTCGCTGAGACGCCTGTTACTGCTCACCGTTGCGACCTCACTGAGACGCCTGTGACTGCTCACTGTTGCTACCTCGCTGAGACACCTGTGACTGCTCACTGTTGCTACCTCGCTGAGACATCTGTGACTGCTCACCGCTGCTACTTCGCTGAGACGCCTGTTACTGCTCACCGCTGCTACTTTGCTGAGACACCTGTAACTGCTCACCGTTGCTACTTCGCTGAGACGCCTGTGACTGCTCACCGTTGCTACTTCGCTGAGACGCCTGTTACTGCTCACCGTTGCGACCTCACTGAGACGCCTGTGACTGCTCACTGTTGCTACCTCGCTGAGACACCTGTGACTGCTCACCGTTGCTACTTCGCTGAGATGCCTGTTAATGCTCACCGTTGCGACCTCACTGAGACGCCTGTGACTGCTTACTGTTGCTACCTCGCTGAGACACCTGTGACTGCTCACTGTTGCTACCTCGCTGAGACACCTGTGACTGCTCACCGCTGCTACTTCGCTGAGACGCCTGTTACTGCTCACCGCTGCTACTTTGCTGAGACACCTGTGACTGCTCACTGTTGCTACTTCGCTGAGACGCCTGTGACTGCTCACCATTGCTACTTCGCTGAGACGCCTGTTACTGCTCACCGTTGCGACCTCACTGAGACGCCTGTGACTGCTCACTGTTGCTACCTCGCTGAGACACCTGTGACTGCTCACTGTTGCTACTTCGCTGAGACGCCTGTTACTGCTCACGGGTGCTACCTCCCTGAGATGCCTGTGACTGCTCACTGTTGCTACCTCACTGAGACGCCTGTTACTGCTCACCTTTGCGACCTCACTGAGACGCCTGTGACTGCTCACTGTTGCTACCTCGCTGAGACACCTGTGACTGCTCACCGTTGCTACTTCGCTGAGACGCCTGTGACTGCTCACCGTTGCTACTTCGCTGAGACGCCTGTTACTGCTCACCGTTGCGACCTCACTGAGAGGCCTGTGACTACTCACTGTTGCTACCTCGCTGAGACACCTGTGACTGCTCACTGTTGCTACCTCGCTGAGACACCTGTGACTGCTCACCGCTGCTACTTCGCTGAGACGCCTGTTACTGCTCACCGCTGCTACTTTGCTGAGACACCTGTGACTGCTCACCGTTGCTACTTCGCTGAGACACCTGTGACTGCTCACCGTTGCTACTTCGCTGAGACGCCTGTTACTGCTCACCGTTGCGACCTCACTGAAACGCCTGTGACTGCTCACTGTTGCTACCTCGCTGAGACACCTGTGACTGCTCACCGTTGCTACTTCGCTGAGACGCCTGTTACTGCTCACGGTTGCTACCTCCCTGAGATGCCTGTGACTGCTCACTGTTGCTACCTCACTGAGACGCCTGTTTCTGCTCACCGTTGCGACCTCACTGAGACGCCTGTGACTGCTCACCGTTGCTACTTCGCTGAGACGCCTGTGACTGCTCACCGTTGCTACTTCGCTGGGACGCCTGTTACTGCTCACCGTTGCGACCTCACTGAGACGCCTGTGACTGCTCACTGTTGCTACCTCGCTGAGACACCTGTGACTGCTCACTGTTGCTACCTCGCTGAGACACCTGTGACTGCTCACCGCTGCTACTTCGCTGAGACGCCTGTTACTGCTCACCGCTGCTACTTTGCTGAGACACCTGTGACTGCTCACCGTTGCTACTTCGCTGAGACGCCTGTGACTGCTCACCGTTGCTACTTCGCTGAGACGCCTGTTATTGCTCACCGTTGCGACCTCACTGAGACGCCTGTGACTGCTCACTGTTGCTACCTCGCTGAGACACCTGTGACTGCTCACCGTTGCTACTTCGCTGAGACGCCTGTTACTGCTCACGGTTGCTACCTCCCTGAGATGCCTGTGACTGCTCACTGTTGCTACCTCACTGAGATGCCTGTTACTGCTCACCGTTGCGACCTCACTGAGGCGCCTGTGACTGCTCACTGTTGCTACCTCGCTGAGACACCTGTGACTGCTCACCGTTGCTACTTCGCTGAGACGCCTGTGACTGCTCACCGTTGCTACTTCGCTGAGACGCCTGTTACTGCTCACCGTTGCGACCTCACTGAGACGCCTGTGACTGCTCACTGTTGCTACCTCGCTGAGACACCTGTGACTGCTCACTGTTGCTACCTCGCTGAGACACCTGTGACTGCTCACCGCTGCTACTTCGCTGAGACGCCTGTTACTGCTCACCGCTGCTACTTTGCTGAGACACCTGTGACTGCTCACCGTTGCTACTTCGCTGAGACGCCTGTGACTGCTCACCGTTGCTACTTCGCTGAGACGCCTGTTACTGCTCACCGTTGCGACCTCACTGAGACGCCTGTGACTGCTCACTCTTGCTACTTTGCTGAGACACCTGTGACTGCTCACCGTTGCTACTTCGCTGAGACGCCTGTTACTGCTCACCGTTGCGACCTCACTGAGATGCCTGTGACTGCTCACTGTTGCTACCTCATTGAGACGCCTGTTACTGCTCACCGTTGCGACCTCACTGAGACGCCTGTGACTGCTCACTGTTGCTACCTCACTGAGACACCTGTGACTGCTCACCGTTGCTACTTCGCTGAGACGCCTGTTACTGCTCACCATTGCTACTTCGCTGAGACGCCTGTTACTGCTCACCGTTGCGACCTCACTGAGACGCCTGTGACTGCTCACTGTTGTTACCTCACTGAGACGCCTGTAACTGCTCACCGTTGCGACCTCACTGAGACGCCTGTGACTGCTCACTGTTGCTACCTCACTGAGACACCTGTGACTGCTCACCGTTGCTTCTTTGCTGAGACACCTGTGACTGCTCACCGCTGCTACTTTGCTGAGACACCTGTGACTGCTCACCGTTGCGACCTCACTGTGACGCCTGTGACTGCTCACCGTTGCTACTTCGCTGAGAAGCCTGTTACTGCTCACCGTTGCGACCTCACTGAGACGCCTGTGACTGCTCACTGTTGCTACCTCACTGAGACGCCTGTTACTGCTCACCGTTGCGACCTCACTGGACGCCTGTGACTGCTCACTGTTGCTACCTCACTGAGACACCTGTGACTGCTCACCGTTGCTACTTCGCTGAGACACCTGTGACTGCTCACCGCTGCTACTTTGCTGAGACACCTGTGACTGCTCACCGTTGCGACCTCACTGAGACGCCTGTGACTGCTCACCGTTGCTACTTCGCTGAGACACCTGTGACTGCTCACCGTTGCGACCTCACTGAGACGCCTGTGACTGCTCACCGTTGCTACTTCACTGAGACGCCTGTGACTGCTCACCGTTGCTACTTCGCTGAGACGCCTGTGACTGCTCACCGTTGCGACCTCACTGAGACGCCTGTGACTGCTCACTGTTGCTACCTCACTGAGACGCCTGTTACTGCTCACCGTTGCGACCTCACTGGACGCCTGTGACTGCTCACTGTTGCTACCTCACTGAGACACCTGTGACTGCTCACCGTTGCTACTTCGCTGAGACACCTGTGACTGCTCACCGCTGCTACTTTGCTGAGACACCTGTGACTGCTCACCGTTGCGACCTCACTGAGACGCCTGTGACTGCTCACCGTTGCTACTTCGCTGAGACACCTGTGACTGCTCACCGTTGCGACCTCACTGAGACGCCTGTGACTGCTCACCGTTGCTACTTCGCTGAGACGCCTGTGACTGCTCACCGTTGCTACCTCGCTGAGATGCCTGTGACTGCTCACCGTTGCTACTTCGCTGAGACGCCTGTGACTGCTCACCGTTGCTACCGTGAGATTCAAGTGCTGAAGGGGTTGTTGTACTTGGTGTGGTTTGCAAAGTCATGGTAAGATGGAACCCAGGCACCAGTGCAAACAACTTAAATCAACACGATTGGACCCCAGTAGCATGTCTGCCCCGTCACCCTCAGAATGGGTTCTGAAAAGGAAAACAAATGGAAAGAAAAAAGCATTGGCAAAGTAAAGAACTGATCTACCAGCCCCAGCATAAGGTACACTTCTTTTTCGGCGGAAGTGCACTTGTGATCAGGTGAAGTGCTGCCACAGTGCAAGACAGGCAAGAGCTAAAGTGGTCTGACCCATTGCCTCACGCTGTGTGCTGCGGTGGGCGGAGCCAACAGGAGAATGACAGTGGAACAGACCAATGGATGAAGATGGCTGACCCGAAGCCCTTCTATTTATTAACATGAAGTTTTTATTGATGTTTTGTTTTATCACACGAGGATGAAGAACCAGACCCAAAGCAATTCTCAAAACATTCCCAGGAATTTGACTGTAAATGCGCAACTGGTGTAGCTTTCCAGCCAGACCCTTGGGACACTTTGTGGATTTCTAAAAAGCCTATAAACACTTTCAGATGAGGAATGAAATCGCTGAATGTAATTTTACACTTTTATATGATTTGGGCTATAAGTGAACACAGACTGGAAACACAGTCTGGTTAACTCAGAACAAACTCAACCCACACAGGAGAGAATTTCCCAACATTGTGACGTGAATAAAGCAGAGACTGCAAAACACGCACTCTGCCCCACTCAGAAAGACACCCGAGACATCTTCCGCGTATTCTGCGATCAAAAAGACGCTTTCATGGTCAAATAAAAGAAGAAAAACAGGGGGGCATATTATCAAGGGGGGCTATCTCCGCTCTTTTTGGCTTTAAAAGCCAAGAAAGCGGAGATAAAGTGATCTCCCTATTACCTAGCTGTCGCTAACACCAGTTACCAACAGCTAGTAGGAGATAGCAACCATCTTGGGCCCCACTTAGCATGTCAGTGATATTTATCACTAATGACATGCAAAGTGGGCGTGCCAAGATGTTAGCGGCTGAAAACAGTCGCTAACATCGCTATCTCCTATTACCAACTTTTGAAGATATTTGCGCTAAGCGCGAATATCTCCAAAAGCTAACACCTGCCCCTGAGCAGTTCTTAGCCATGTTATCCAATGGTAGGTGGATAACATGGTTAAGAGCATTAGCTCGGTAATGCATGAATATCGCTGACTTTTCAGCGATATTCATGCATTTCGGCCGATTTTTATCGCTTAGGAGCTAAACCTTGATAATAGCAAGGTTCCTAAGCGATATAAATTGCCGCAGCTCGGCGATAAAAATATCGCCGCTAAACCAACATAGCGATAATTATCGCTAATTGTTGGTAATATGCCCCAAGGTTTCCTAGGAGACCTGACAGAAACGACGAGGTGGGTAAGCGAGGCGAGGCTCGAGCAGGCTCCAGGTGAGTCTGTGGCAGTGGCTCGGCTCTTGACCCCGGGGGACTGGCGAGCCAAAACAAAGCAGAGACAAGAATCCCAGACATTACCTTTTACCCTCCCGCAGGGCAGCATTAAAATACAAAAATCTCTTGGAGTGGGACAGCTTCACCCTCAAAGTCACATGAGGTGCGTTCCTGTGTGTCCGCAGCCAGCTGGGTGCACATGACGTGTTTCTGGTTGAAGACCTTCAGGAAGGAAGCCGGAGGCCTCTTTCGATAATCGATATAAATACTGATAGTGAGACACTTCCCTCTCCCACTCTACTGGTTGTAATGCTGAATAAATCATACATTCATCCCCAGTTAAGCGATCTGCGTTAAATCCTTCGCTCTTTAGCTCACTCCGCCACCCCAGTTGTGACCCAGCCATATGCAAATCAGTCTGACCCTGTGCCTCATGGGAACAGTCTAGACCAAACTGCCAAGCCAGGTCCTCCCTGGACCGGAAACACGCATCCTGGGACCGGTTTCTGGGTATTACCCTTTGTTGGACGTGGCACCATTGGCGTGGGTCTCCCTTCCATTTTTCACTTGTCTCTCCTCTGTGTTTGCTGGTGTTATATGCTCTGGGCACTGTGCCACTGCCGTTCAGTGCCACAGCGCAAATGCTCCCTATTGTAAATTAACTGTATGGACTGGTATAATCCTAATTGACCCAAGGAACATGATAGGAAAGATTTAGTATGCCTGAGCTCCAAATATTAAAGTGCTTTTTAAAGTGACTATTATTTTTACATTCTGTGTTTAAAACTACTGTTTTTGGGAAGTAGGTGTTTTCTTGCCTAAGACTTCCCATGTGCTCTGCTGTTATGAGTATTGGCTGTCTGGTTTTGGAGGGACAGGGCAGAGAGATCTGCAGTGGAGTATGGGGAGGGGTGACCCTTTGATCTGAGGAGGGCCGTGCCTGGCAAGGTGAATGATGGCTTCACCTCCCACTGTGCGTCTGATGGCAGACCCCCTCTCCCTCAAGGGCAGGATGCAGCCTGGTAAACAAAGTGCTCCAGGACGACATTAAACTAGTTCTGGCTGGGTTCAGTGATTTGAGACTTTTTGAGAACAAAGACTTTTGGGGTATAAAATTCTGTGCTGAAACCCCTACACAGTGTGTTACTTCTGGATGTCAAGACGAACCTCTGTCCGTGTAACTAGAGGGAAAGGACTTTGAAACTTTCATCCTTCTTGCTGAAGCAACCACCCAAGGGCCTGATTTGAGCTTGCCTCCTGCTGAAGTCTCAGGGACATTCGACCTCACCCATCAGCCTTCTGAATTCCTATTTGAGAGGGATTCTACTCACAGGTGAGGCCTCTGTTGACAATTCCAGAGCCTCTTGTTCTACTGCGTGGAAAGCTGGCTGAAAGTCATCGCATCACTATTGTGGGCCGCCGCAGCTGAGGAGCTGTTGCCGCTGACAGTTTGCATTTGCCTGTGTTACCAAAGTCATCGTCATCGCTACTGTGGGCCACCTGAGGAGCTGTTGCCGCTGAGAGCCCGCATTTGCCTGTGTTACCAAAGTCATCGTCATCGCTACTGTGGGCCACCTGAGGAGCTGTTGCCGCTGAGAGCCCGCATTTGCCTGTGTTACCAAAGTCATCGTCATCGCTACTGTGGGCCACCTGAGGAGCTGTTGCCGCTGAGAGCCCGCATTTGCCTGTGTTACCAAAGTCATTGTTGTCGCTGTTGTGGGCCGCCGCATCTGAGGAGCTGTTGCCCCTGAGAGCCCGCATTTGCCTGTGTTACCAAAGTCATTGTTGTCGCTGTTGTGGGCCACCGCATCTGAGGAGCTGTTGCAGCTGAGAGCCTGCATTTGCCTGTATTACCAAAGTCATGGTTATTGCTATTGTGGGCCGCCGCAGCTGAGTAGCTGTTGCCACTGAGTGCCTGCATTTGCCGTCCTAACTGCAAATGACATCTCTTGGCTCGCTCACGACAAACTGACATCTCTTGGCTCGCTCAGGACAAGCTGACATCTCTTGGCTCGCTCACGACAAACTGACATCTCTTCGCTTGCTCACGGCAAACTGACATCTCTTGGCTCTCTCACAACAAACTGACATCTCTTCGCTTGCTCACAACAAACTGACATCCCTTGACTTGCTCACGACAAACTGACATCTCTTTGCTAGCTCACGACAAACTGACATCTCTTGTCTCGCTCACGACAAACTGACATCTCTTGTCTCGCTCACGACAAACTGACATCTCTTGGCATGCTCACGACAAGCTGACATCTCTTTGCTAGCTCACGACAAACTGACATCTCTTGTCTCGCTCATGACAAACTGACATCCCTTGACTTGCTCACGACAAACTGACATCTCTTTGCTAGCTCACGACAAACTGACATCTCTTGGCTCGCTCACGACAAACTGACATCTCTTGGCATGCTCACGACAAGCTGACATCCCTTGACTTGCTCACGACAAACTGACATCTCTTTGCTAGCTCACGACAAACTGACATCTCTTGGCTCGCTCACGACAAACTGACATCTCTTGTCTCGCTCACGACAAACTGACATCCCTTGACTTGCTCATGACAAACTGACATCTCTTTGCTAGCTCACGACAAACTGACATCTCTTGGCTCGCTCACGACAAACTGACATCCCTTGACTTGCTCACGACAAACTAACATCTCTTTGCTAGCTCACGACAAACCGACATCTCTTGGCTCGCTCACAACAAGCTGACATCTCTTGGCTCGCTCACGACAAACTGACATCTCTTGGAATACTCGCATTGTTGGGAGAGGAGGGTGGAGGAGGATCTTCAGCTCTCATGACTTCAATTCCTCCTCCAATGCCTCTACTATGCTGATGACACCGAACTCATTCTCTCTCTCATGGACAAGACTCCCAGTGCCCGGATCACGTTCAACGCCTGCATGACTGAAACTGCCCACTCGTTGAAGACCAAGGGGCTTATTTACAAGTCCCTCGCGGCACATTTCTACCGCCAGAACGTCAATTTTGTGACGCTCCAGAGAAGCAGTGTGCAGGCCCAAATCTATGAGACAAAATCAGAAACAGTCAGTTATGTGGGAATTAATTCATACATACACATTTCCACACTGATTACCTTAATTAATCATTGGTACTTAGGCAAAATTACAACCCATTTTTTTCACCAACATCTATCAGGATTATATTTGACACCTCCCACATAAACACATTTTTTAATTCATTCCTCTCAGTCTTCTTCCTGTTAGTTTAGCAATGGTGGCTGCTCCATTAGGTTCTTGCCCAGGACACTAATCAAGATAATCCCTGCCCGGCATGCGTGTAAGGAAAGGTATTCACCCCCTTATTCACAGAAGTATGCACCGAAGTCCTTCATCAGCTTATGTTAGATTAAAGCAGACTCCTCCAATGCAACTGTCGACACGTTTCGGCCTTACAAATTCGGCCTCTTCGGGACAAAGGAAAGACAAAGTACTAATGTGTTGATAGTCCATCCTTACAAAATCATCTCAAGCTCTGTTTTAATTAATTCTCCAGGATGACGGACTCCGCACTGCTGAGGCTCAGACCAGTTCTGATTCGCAACAAATGGGAATGTCTCCGAGACTGCAAAGCTGCATGTGGCCGTAAATCAATATTTGCCCTCGCTGCCTCTAAACATAGGCTAGCTCATGTCTGAGTCGGGTAATGGATTGAATATCGATGAGGTCACGCAGGGCCCCCCTACATGGCTTTTGTTATGTTATGTTATGTTATGTTATGTTATCGTAGGTTTTATTAAGCGCTCAGCTACTCTAGCAGAGTGTCCCGGCGCTTTTCAGGGTCTCATCGATATGGAGTCAGGCCAAGCAGCACAAGTTGCTGCCTTGCCATATTCTTAGTCGAAGAGGACTTCCATGAGCATTGCGGTGGGTGTTCCCACTCAACGCTCATGGATTTTGACACATTTCTAGATTTACCACATAGCATAAATCTAGGAATGCAGCACAATATATTTATTTCTTCTCGTTGTTTCCTCTTTCTGTGTGCTGCATTGTGCCTGGGTTTATTTACCCGTTGACTTGTATAGAAGTGAGGCTATTTCCAGGCAGAGGAAAGTTAAATTAAAGATAAATTTGGTTTTAAAAACTGGGAGTCTCCCACCTGCATTGGGTCTGATGTGGTATGCATGGATTTGCTGTATCATCCCACCTGCATTGGGTCTGATGTGGTATGTATGGATTTGCTGTATCATTTACCATTTGAATGTCTCGGCCTGGGCTTTGGACCTTTAAGCCTCCTCTAGCTCGGCTCGCCTTGGAAAGTCCTGCATTGCCTTCTCTAGTCTACTGACATGGAAAGCACAGCAAACCATGTGTAGTCCACGTCACCAAATAGTAGAGGTGTGCGTGCCAACACATTCAGAGGGTTGAGCTGATCAGAGCCGAGCCAAGGGCCGTGAACGAGCCGAGCCCTGAAGAGGTTTGCCATGTAAATTATACAGCAAACATCACGTACAATATGATACAGTCTCTTCAAAATCCAAAAAAGTGCATTTCTTTAACACTGGAAGCTTTGACATTACTATATCGCGTTAAAGCAATGCAGTGAGAAAGAACTTATTAAAATTGATAGGTTTTAAGCATGAACTTGGACCCATTCCTGGCGCTGTCCTGGTGACAGCGCCGTTAGTGAACTAAGATGCGCCACCGTTATTAATGTGACTCTGGAAGTGACCCCCACTCTGACAGATGGAACAACATTAAAGTCTAATAAATCTAACACAATCGAGTTTTTGACAGCTGGGGCCGTATTATACACTATGCACTGGTGCCCAACGTGCGTGTGTGCACCCGGGACACAATGGCATTACAGAAGGGGGCGCGGACACTAATGTGGCCCCTCCTGTGAGGCCGATAGTGCTGGAGCACATGTAGAGCAAGTGCTATCACAAGGGAGTTCCCTTATTTGCATGGGGTGTGGCCTATGCAAATGAGGTGAATCCTTCAAGATGAGGGCGCAGATGCAAGCAGGCCCCTAGGAGGCATCATCACAGAGGGCCACTGTCATTGTGCCTCCGAAAGGCAGTCCTCTGGAGGGAGGAGAGGGGTCCCATGGGCCCTACAGACATTCCTCGGCACCTGGATGCAGTCACTGACTGCACCTGCCTGCATCTGTCCCCTCTCTAATGTACAGATGGGCGCCGCCCGCACAGTGAAACACAGAGTGTCTGATTAAAACAGCTGCTCGGTACTTCTCTGAATGCAGTGCCCTCAGGCCAGCCCTGAGTTCACAGCTGCCCTGAGGGCAGCACATTCACTTTTTAAAGAACTACATCAAATTCAGTGCTTTATATCCCTTAAATCAATGATGCATATGGCACTCTAAACACCTGGCCGAAAGAGATAGCACAAAATGATGATGTTATTCAATCATTTATTTTACGCAAAAAATGAATTTTTCACAAATACAGATCCTACACACATATTGGTCTGGTGTAAAAAGTGAAATAAAGTGTATCAAACTCATGACATACATACATAAACAACATTAACAATGAGGCGTTAAGAAACAATAAAGGCCAGAGAAAAAGTAAAGGTTCTCAAATGATTTAGACATTGCTCCTACTCATTTTGGAGGTCAAAATGGAATGTACAAGCTTCTAATTTAGCGTTGACGTTTCGACCCTCTTGTTTCTGTGCTAGATGGAGACATCAAAAGCGGATCTTCTTCAGGAAAAATAAACTGGTATTGGCTGGTGTTTAGACTATACAATTGACAATACCGGAAGACCTATTCCGCCACTTTATCAGGATTTATCAGTCCAAGAGCAATTCAGAGGCACCAAGGAAAAGAAAAACGCGTTTACCCATTGGAAACATATATCTGAGGTGAGGATCTATGGGGGTCATTACGATGGCGGGAAGTCTGCCGCCGCTGGGCCGGCGGTGAGGACCGCTGGCCCGGCGGTGGCAGACTTCCCGCCATCACCCTGAATATTTACACTGCCAAATTAGGATGGCAGTGGGAATGGGAAAGGTACCGCGGCGGACGGAAAAACCGTCCGCCGTGGTCCCGCACAGCGAGCCTTTTCCGCCCGTCTTGCGCGACCAGGTACCATGGGGTAATGGAGGCGGTGCGGTGCAGGCACCGCCGTGGGCATTATGATGCCTGTCTTTTGCGGCAGAGTTCCTGCCGCAAAAAGACAGGCAGAGAAGGCCTTCGGGGGCCCTTTGCGGGCCCCCAGGTGTGGTGAGGGGGGGGATGCTGCACATGGGGGTACGTGTGCATGTACAAGGTGGCAGGCACCGCACGGTGCCTGGCACATTGTGCATACACATGCAAAACTTGTTTTTACATTGTGGCGGGTGCTGACACCCGCCGCAATGTAAACATACAGGATGTGCCCGCCAGTGTGGTGGGCGCATCATAATTCGTATTGCGGGAGCGACGCACCTATGGCGGGCGGTCCCTTTTGCCACAACGATGGCGGGTGGAGTTTGTCCGCCTGCCATCCTAATGACCCCCTAAGATAGCTTACTTTATTTCACTTTGTTTCACTTTTTACACTAGACCAATATGTGTGTAGGATCTGTGAAAAATTCAATTTTTGCGTAAAATAAATTGAATAACATCATTATTTTGTGCTATCTATTTCGGCCAGGTGTTTAGACTGCCATATGTATCATTGATTGATATCCTAACTTAGGGCCTCATTAGGATTGCGGTTTTTCCCCATCCTCCGGGCCGGCAGAGGTGTCCGCCGTCCCGGAGGATGCGGAAAAACCTTCAAAGACCCTCCACCAGATTAGGATGGCTGGGGGGTCAGGAAGACGGTCTGCCGCTATTCCGCCGCGGTCGCCTCACGACCGCGGCGGAAAAGCTCTAATATGGAGGCGTGTCTAACAGACACCGCCAGCCATATTAGGATCGGGGTAAACAGATGCCTTTCCGCTGCGGCTTCTCCGCCGTGGAAAGGCATATGGAGATTTCTTTGGGGGCCCTTTGCAGGCCCCAGTGTGACGGGGGGTGGGGGTTGCACTGCGCGGTACCTGCCGCTTTGTGCATGCAAATGCAAAGCATGCATTTTTAACATTGCGGCGGGTGCTGCTTCAAGCAGCACCCGCCGTAATGTTAAACATACAGGATGTGACCGCCAGGGTGGCGGTCACATCTTAATCTGCATGGAGGGACCACCGCTGCCCCTGCGGACGGTCCTTCCTACTCTGGGGTGGCGGATGGACGAAGGTCCGTCCCTCATCCTAATGAGGCCCTTAGTAAAGGATATAAAACACTGAATTTGATGTAGTTCTTTAAAGTGTGCTGTGACAGAACCACTTTTTTGTTTCACGTAGGTGATAAGGGGGGGCCAGCTTAGGGCCCCCAAATCCGTTTCTGCCAGCCGTGTCACTGTGGGTTGACCGTCGCAGAACGAACAGAGGAAAGGAGTATTGTAATCCCTACGGCGGTGCCTGGCAGTATCCGCTGCCATTCAGGGACTACTGAGAGGTCCGACGGGTGGTGGGATCACATCCACATGTCGGGACCGCGGCAGTCGGTCTGTCCGGCCCCCACACACCTGCCCGCCATTGTAATATCACAGGCGGATATCCCTGTTATGATGGCGGAGGGACCGCCACCGACAGCCTGTCGGTGGTGGTTCCTCCGCCATCGTAATTAAGCATGGGCGAATTTTGCGGATCTCGCGTTCGCGAATTTTGCGGATTTGCGGATTCGCAATCCGCAAAATCCGCGAATTCCCGCAAATTTGCGGATTTTTTTTTTTTGTGTTCGCCCGTGTTTCTGCCAGTTCGCGAGGGTTTTTACAATTTCACAATTTGCGAACTTACCTGTCGGGTCGCAAGTTTTGCGAACTTGTTGTTTCTACGTGTCCAGCCTGTTTGGGACACTCTTCTTCATCACTGCCACTCTCTGTCACCACTGCCACTCTCTGACTACTCATGCCACCCTCTGGCCCACCCATGCCACCCTCTGTTTCATCACCACACCCTCTGGTTGTCCAGTGTACATTATTTTCGGCAAAGCAAAGCACACCTTCCCTGCCTCAAGTGACCTGAATTAATTTGGGGCTGATTAATGTGTCACAGAATATTTTTTTAGCTGGCACCTGCTTCCTTAGTGCGCCCTGATTAGTGATCTTTTGCACTTGCTAAGTGCTTTCATTGTTGCAAAATTAGTTACAACACCTGCCCTGCCCCAACTGACAATAATGAATTAGGGGCTGCTTAATGGATTTTAACTTCCAGCCTGGCTCCTGCTTGTCTCCCTTAGCTGTAATTCAGGACCTTTGTGGCATATGTGTAACTATTCTGAGGTTCAGAGCAGGGTCACATAATAGTTGCAACTGGCAACTGAACTCTGGAGGGGCCCCTCAGGAAGCACTACAGGAAATGGCTACTAATGATGAGCCTGAACTTTTGAACCTGGTAAGTAGTTACTTTCAGTTTTGCTAAGATCGTATTTCTGCAATTTTGCACTTATTCGCGGGGCGCGAACTCACGCGAACAGTGCGAGCAGTGCGAGCAAAATCCGCTGCTCGCGGATTTGCGGATTTTGCGGGAGATTCGCGAATCTCGCGGATTGCAAATTTCCCAAAAATCCGCAAAATCCGCGAGCGGAACGGATTTTCCGCCCATGCTTAATCGTAATGAGGCGTTTAGATGCTGAAGATCACACAATTTGTGTAAGGGGGAAGCCACTAAAAATGCCGGTTTTCTGGTTTCAATTTGTACAAATCAGCCTCTAAATGGATATCCATGTATCTCTCCTTTTCACCTCAAGTGTTAATGCCCTGTTTTTGCCTCTTTGTGCTGATGGTAGAGCGAGGGTGGCAGGCGGGAGCCACATGAAAGCTCGGCTCGTTCTGGGCTCGAGGTCCAACCTCGAACTGAGCCAGAGCTTCATGCGCGCTCCTGGCTCGAGCTTCATGCGCGCTCCTGGCTTGAGCTTCATGCGCGCTCCTGGCTCGAGCTTCATGCGCGCTCCTGGCTTGAGCTTCAGGCGCGCTCCTGGCTCGAGCTTCATCCTTGCGCGCTCCTGGCTCAAGCTTCATGCGCGCTCCTTTGCTCGAGCTTCATGTGCTCTCTTGGCTCGAGCTTCATGCGCGCTCCTGGCTCGAGCGTCATGCGTGCTCCTGGCTTGAGCTTCATGCGCACTCCTGGCTCGAGCTTCAGGCGCGCTCCTGGCTTGAGCTTCAGGCACGCTCCTGGCTCGAGCTTCATCCATGCGCGCTCCTGGCTCGAGCTTCATGCGCGCTCCGCTTCATGCGCGCTCCTTTGCTCGAGCTTCATGTGCGCTCTTGGCTCGAGCTTCATGCGCGCTCCTGGCTCGAGCTTCATGCGCGCTCCTGGCTTGAGCTTCATGCGCGCTCCTGGCTTGAGCTTCAGGCACGCTCCTGGCTCGAGCTTCATCCATGCGCGCTCCTGGCTCGAGCTTCATGCGCGCTCCTGGCTTGAGCTTCATGCACGTCCTGGCTTGAGCTTCAGGCGCGCTCCTGGCTCGAGCTTCATCCATGCGCGCTCCTGGCTCGAGCTTCATGCGCGCTCCGCTTCATGTGCGCTCCTGGCTCGAGCTTCATCCATGAGTGCTCCTGGCTCGAGTTTCATGCGCGCTCCCCTTCATACGCGCTCCTGGCTCGAGCTTCATGTGCGCTCCTGGCTCGAGCTTCAGGCCCGCTCCTGGCTCGAGCTTCATCCATGCGCGCTCCTGGCTCGAGCTTCATGCGCGCTCCTAGCTCGAGCTTCATCCATGCGCGCTCCTGGCTCGAGCTTCATGCACGCTCCTGGCTCGAGCTTCATGCGCCCTCCTGGCTCGAGCTTCATCCATGATGCGCGCTCCTGGCTCGAGCTTCATGCGCGCTCCTGGCTTGAGCTTACGGTGTGCTCCTGGCTCGAGCTTCATCCATGATGCGCGCTCCTGGCTCGAGCTTCATGCGCGCTCCTGGCTTGAGCTTCATGTGCGCTCCTGGCTCGAGCTTCATGCGCGCTCCTGGCTCAAGCTTCATGCGCGCTCCTGGCTCGAGCTTCATGCGCGCTCCTGGCTCGAGCTTCATGCGCGCTCCTGGCTTGAGCTTACGGTGCGCTCCTGGCTCGAGCTTCATCCATGATGCGCGCTCCTGGCTCGAGCTTCATGCGCGCTCCTGGCTCGAGATTCATGTGCGCTCCTGGCTCGAGCTTCATGCGCGCTCCTGGTTTGAGCTTCATGCGCGCTCCTGGCTCGAGCTTCATGCGCGCTCCTGGCTCAAGCTTCATGCGCACTCCTGGCTCGAGCTTCATGCGCGCTCCTGGCTCGAGCTTCATGCGCGCTCCTGGCTCGAGATTCATGTGCGCTCCTGGCTGGAGCTTCATGCGCGCCCCTGGTTTGAGCTTCATGCGCGCTCCTGGCTCGAGCTTCATGCTCGCTCCTGGCTTGAGCTCCATGCGCGCTCCTGGCTCGAGCTTCATGCGCGCTCCGCTTCATGCGCGCTCCTGGCTCGAGCTTCATGCGCGCTCCTGGCTCGAGCTTCATGCGCGCTCCTGGCTCGAGCTTCATGCGTGCTCCTGGCTCGAGCTTCATCCATGTGCGCTCCTGGCTCGAGCTTCATGCGCGCTCCTGGCTCGAGATTCATGTGCGCTCCTGGCTGGAGCTTCATGCGCGCCCCTGGTTTGAGCTTCATGCGCGCTCCTGGCTCGAGCTTCATGCTCGCTCCTGGCTTGAGCTCCATGCGCGCTCCTGGCTCGAGCTTCATGCGCGCTCCGCTTCATGCGCGCTCCTGGCTCGAGCTTCATGCGCGCTCCTGGCTCGAGCTTCATGCGCGCTCCTGGCTCGATCTTCATTCATGCGCGCTCCTGGCTCGAGCTTCATGCGCGCTCCTGGCTCGAGCTTCACGCGCGCTCCTGGCTCGAGCTTCATGCGCGCTCCTGGCTTGAGCTTTAGGCGCGCTCCTGGCTCGAGCTTCATACGCGCTCCGCTTCATGCGCGCTCCTGGCTCGAGCTTCATGCGCGCTCCTGGCTTGAGCTTCATGCGCGCTCCTGGCTCGAGCTTCATGCGCGCTCCGCTTCATGCGCGCTCTTGGCTCGAGCTTCATGCGCGCTCCTGGCTCGAGCTTCATGCGCGCTCCTGGCTCGAGCTCTCATTGGCCCGCCCACCTCGACGGAAAAGACTCGATGCATGAAATACGGACATCAAAGCAGCCTGGCAGATGTGCCGCCGCTGCAGCAGAGCCTGCCAGGTACATGTGTTTTGAGTGTTTTGTCATACTGTGTGAGAGCGTGTGTCCCGAGCTGCAGCCCCCCCCCCGCCCCCGTCCTGGGGGGCTCTGAAGGGCTGGTCTTGACCTGAAGACAGAACCTCTTGTGGACGGGAAATGACGTGGGTAAACCCTCTGCACGTCAGAAACCCGAGCCCCCATTAATCAGAGCAGCTCACAGGGGCCGTGGCTCAAAGTTACACAAACTTTACCTGGGGAGGGGGGGGTGCAGGGCAGCGGGGGCAGCTTCCCTCGCCCCCTGGCCTGCAGCTACCCCAGCCCTGCCATGCATGGTCTGAGGCTGGGAACTTAACAGGAATGTACAACCCCTGCCCAGGCTTTCCAAAAAGAAACACTCCGGCCATCAGGCCTGTTGTAAGAGTCTGCAGGTAGCTTCAGTTCTGCTCAGGCCTCTTTCATCCCTCCTCAATATCCTTCAACAGAGAATGGGCATGGAGGGCACTGTGCTTAAATGGTTTGCATCCTTCCTTTCTGGCAGATCTCAAATGATCAAAATAGCGAACAGTCTTTCTTCTCCTGTGGCGGTGGGTCAAGGTGTTCCCCAAGGCTCTATACTTGCACCCACATTGTTCAATCTCTACTTAGAACCACTGGGAAATCTCCTAAGTAAATCCGGGATTCACTATCATCTCTACGCAGATGACACTCAACTCTACCTCAAGGTGGCCTCCACTCAGATCTCGCCATCCTAAACTTGACTCTCGACTCCATTCAAAACTGGATGTCAACTTATCAACTGATTCTGAATCCCTCCAAAACTGAATTCCTCCTCTTCTCCTCCTCACTTTCTCCTCCCCCGGTTCAATCATGGATGGATCAGATTAATCTACTAAACAATAAACCCATCATTGTCGACAGCGCAAAATCCCTTGGTGTCATTCTAGACAAAAAACTCAATCTAACTCCTCACATCAATTCTATTGCAAAATCTGCTCGCTACCAACTGCGCCTTCTTTGGGGAATCCGACGCTTCTTCCCAGAGCAGGACCTTATAACCCTGGTGCAATCGCTGGTCCTCTCCAGACTAGACTACTGCAATTCTCTTCTTACTGGCCTCCCCAAATCTCACCTGTCCCCACTTAAGTCTGTCTTCCATTCAACATCTTGTTTCATTTATGGGGCCAAAAGAAGCGATCACATCACTCCGATGTTATCCACCCTCCGCTGGCTTCCCTTCGAGGCTAGAGCTATCTACAAGACTGCCTGCATCACCCACAAAGCCTTGCACTCCTCCTCTCCTCGCTACCTGGCGAATAAACTGAAACTCTCTGGAGGCTCTAGACCCCCTCGTAATGCGGAAAATCTACTGCTTGAACCTCCCACTTTCAAGAAGGAGAGAACAATGGCCCAATCCTTTTCAGGCAACGCAGTGAGAATCTGGAACTCCCTTCCACCTCAGCTCCGGACCACCGCCTCCTCCTAGGCCTTCAAAAGGGACCTCAAAGTTCTCCTCCTCCAGAGGCACCTCCAAAAGTAATTCACGTCCTCTTGTTATTTGTAGGAAGACTTCCCACTACTGATAATTTCCACGACCATGGAAGTGCCTTCCCAGTGTATTCCTGGGGTTGGAGTTGGAGTGTCTGCCTCTTTGGAGTATTTTCCATGTACTTGTGTTTGGTGCCCTTTGTAACATGCACACACCACTTTGCCCTTGTAACACACGGTTTGTTTCCTCTCACATGTTTTTGCCTTTGATACTTGCACAAGTGCCACCTTTGCCTACATAACGCTTGTTCTTGTGCCTGAGTGTCTAGCACCTACTGCAGTATTATACCTCAAATGATACTTTGTTTTCTCTTGTAACTGCACACTTGTCACTTTTTCCTCCTGTGCACTTTTTACTACCTCATGTATTTTGTTTGCTCACGATTGTCACGATTACCTTTACTACCTCATGTATTTTGTTTGCTCACAAATGTCACTATTACCTTATGTAACGTAACGTATGCTTTTGTAATCTGTTCTTTTGTAATGTTTCTCATTATGTTTCATTTCTGTTCCTTTTGTGAAGCGCTCTGACACCTTCGGGTAAAGTCCGCGCTTTATAAAAATGCATAAATAAATAAAAATAAATAAAATAAATCCCCTACCGGACACTCCCAGCCCCTTTGACAGGGGTGTCTACTCTCGAGTCCGCGGCGGGCCTCATTCATCCACTCCCTATAACTCACTCTGACAGGTTCCCGGTTCCTCCCTTTGTGATTGGTTTTCCGCCTTCTGTTGCTCCTTCTTTCCTGTTTGCGTGTTGTTCCTTCTCTTGCCCCTTCTTTCCTGCTTGTGTGTTCTTTCTTCTCTTGCTTATTTCCTGTTTGCGTGTTGTTCCTTCTCTTGCTCTTTCTTTCCTGTTTGCGTGTTGTTCCTTCTCTTGCTCTTTCTTTCCTGTTTGCGTGTTGTTCCTTCTCTTGCTCTTTCTTTCCTGTTTGCGTGTTGTTCCTTCTCTTGCCCCTTCTTTCCTGCTTGTGTGTTCTTCCTTCTCTTGCTCTTTCTTTCCCATTTGCGTGTTGTTCCTTCTCTTGCTCTTTCTTTCCTGTTTGCGTGTTGTTCCTTCTCTTGTTCCTTCTTTCCTCTTTGCGTGTTGTTCCTTCTCTTGCTCTTTCTTTCCTGTTTGCATGTTGTTCCTTCTCTTGCTCTTTCTTTCCTGTTTGCGTGTTGTTCCTTCTCTTGCTCCTTCTTTCCTGTTTGCGTGTTGTTCCTTCTCTTGCCCCTTCTTTCCTGCTTGTGTGTTCTTTCTTCTCTTGCTTATTTCCTGTTTGCGTGTTGTTCCTTCTCTTGCTCTTTCTTTCCTGTTTGCGTGTTGTTCCTTCTCTTGCTCTTTCTTTCCTGTTTGCGTGTTGTTCCTTCTCTTGCTCCTTCTTTCCTGTTTGCGTGTTGTTCCTTCTCTTGCCCCTTCTTTCCTGTTTGCGTGTTGTTCCTTCTGGTGCTCCTTCTTTCCTGTTTGCGTGTTGTTCCTTCTCTTGCCCCTTCTTTCCTGCTTGTGTGTTCTTCCTTCTCTTGCTTCTTTCCTGTTTGCGTGTTGTTCCTTCTCTTGCTCTTTCTTTCCTGTTTGCGTGTTGTTCCTTCTCTTGCTCTTTCTTTCCTGTTTGCGTGTTGTTCCTTCTCTTGCTCCTTCTTTCCTGTTTGCGTGTTGTTCCTTCTCTTGCTCCTTCTTTCCTGTTTGCGTGTTGTTCCTTCTCTTGCTCTTTCTTTCCTGTTTGCGTGTTGTTCCTTCTCTTGCTCTTTCTTTCCTGTTTGCGTATTGTTCCTTCTCTTGCTCCTTCTTTCCTGTTTGCGTGTTGTTCCTTCTCTTGCTCCTTCTTTCCTATTTGCGTGTTGTTCCTTCTCTTGCTCTTTCTTTCCTGTTTGCGTGTTGTTCCTTCTCTTGCTCTTTCTTTCCTGTTTGCGTGTTGTTCCTTCTCTTGCTCTTTCTTTCCTGTTTGCGTGTTGTTCCTTCTCTTGCTTCTTTCCTGTTTGCGTGTTGTTCCTTCTCGTGCTCCTTCTTTCCCGTTTGCGTGTTGTTCCTTCTCGTGCTCATTCCTTCCTGTTTGCGTGTTGTTCCTTCTCTTGCTCCTTCTTTCCTGTTTGCGTGTTGTTCCTTCTCTTGCTCTTTCTTTCCTGTTTGCGTGTTGTTCCTTCTCGTACTCCTTCTTTCCTGTTTGCGTGTTGTTCCTTCTCGTGCTCCTTCTTTCCCGTTTGCGTGTTGTTCCTTCTCTTGCTCCTTCTTTCCTGTTTGCGTGTTGTTCCTTCTCTTGCTCTTTCTTTCCTGTTTGCGTGTTGTTCCTTCTCTTGCTCTTTCTTTCCTGTTTGCGTGTTGTTCCTTCTCTTGCTCTTTCTTTCCTGTTTGCGTGTTGTTCCTTCTCTTGCTTCTTTCCTGTTTGCGTGTTGTTCCTTCTCGTGCTCCTTCTTTCCCGTTTGCGTGTTGTTCCTTCTCGTGCTCATTCCTTCCTGTTTGCGTGTTGTTCCTTCTCTTGCTCCTTCTTTCCTGTTTGCGTGTTGTTCCTTCTCTTGCTCTTTCTTTCCTGTTTGCGTGTTGTTCCTTCTCTTGCTCTTTCTTTCCTGTTTGCGTGTTGTTCCTTCTCGTACTCCATCTTTCCTGTTTGCGTGTTGTTCCTTCTCGTGCTCCTTCTTTCCCGTTTGCGTGTTGTTCCTTCTCGTGCTCCTTCTTTCCCGTTTGCGTGTTGTTCCTTCTCTTGCTCTTTCTTTCCTGTTTGCGTGTTGTTCCTTCTCTTGCTCCTTCTTTCCTGTTTGCGTGTTGTTCCTTCTCTTGCTCCTTCTTTCCTGTTTGCTTGTTGTTCCTTCTCTTGCTCCTTCTTTCCTGTTTGCGTGTTGTTCCTTCTCTTGCTCTTTCTTTCCTGTTTGCGTGTTGTTCCTTCTCGTGCTCCTTCTTTCCTGTTTGCGTGTTGTTCCTTCTCGTGCTCCTTCTTTCCTGTTTGCGTGTTGTTCCTTCTCTTGCTCCTTCTTTCCTGTTTGCGTGTTGTTCCTTCTCTTGCTCCTTCTTTCCTGTTTGCGTGTTGTTTCTTCTCTTGCTCTTCCTTTCCTGTTTGCGTGTTGTTCCTTCTCGTGCTCCTTCTTTCCCGTTTGCGTGTTGTTCCTTCTCGTGCTCCTTCTTTCCCGTTTGCGTGTTGTTACTTCTCGTGCTCATTCTTTCCCGTTTGCGTGTTGTTCCTTCTCTTGCTCCTTCTTTCCTGTTTGCGTGTTGTTCCTTCTCGTGCTCCTTCTTTCCCGTTTGCGTGTTGTTCCTTCTCGTGCTCATTCTTTCCTGTTTGCGTGTTGTTCCTTCTCTTGCTCCTTCTTTCCTGTTTGCGTGTTGTTCCTTCTCGTGCTCCATCTTTCCCGTTTGCGTGTTGTTCCTTCTCGTGCTCCTTCTTTCCTGTTTGCGTGTTGTTCCTTCTCTTGCTCCTTCTTTCCTGCTTGTGTGTTGTTCCTTCTCTTGCCCCTTCTTTCCTGTTTGCGTGTTGTTCCTTCTCTTGCCCCTTCTTTCCTGTTTGCGTGTTGTTCCTTCTCTTGCTCCTTCTTTCCTGTTTGCGTGTTGTTCCTTCTCTTGTTCTCGGTCTATGTCCGATAAGCAGGGCCACTGGAATTATGCGGCAGGGTTGAGTGAATTATGTGACAAGAAAAGAAAAGACAAATTATGCAACATAATGTAGTCACATTTTCTAATAGTATGTATTACTTCATTTACTTATCATTTTAAAACTTGGTGGCACCATCTGGGCATTGGTTTCACCCCATTAGTGCCAATTTAACACTCAAATTTAGCAATAAACAACAGAAAGTTGACACTTCCATCTTGGCAAAGGCCCTTCCACCACGCAGCTCTCAAGAAGAGTCACTTGTAATAGCCAAAAGGGACAGGGTTAGTAAAACTAAAGGAAAAACAATTCCCCTTTGTTGCTCGCACTATGGGGTTGATTACGATCGCAGTGAACCCGGTGGCAGGTGCACCCCAATCTTGAGGCCTTTTCCCGCCCGCCATATTTTGATGGCGGGTGGTTTCGTGGCTGTCGGGAACTCCAACAGCCACAAATACGACGGGCTCCTTGAGCTCGCCGAGGCGGTGCAGGCCTTGGCATCCAATGCATGCCGGCGATGCCTAGCGGGCACCGCCGTTCTGATTATGATGCTGGATCCCCATCTGCTTTTCCATGTCGGGCAGGGATGGACTTTCGGGGCCTGTTGTAGGCCCCCTTGAGCAGGGGCAGTTCGGTTTGCACTTCGGGGGTACCACCTACATTTCTTTGCACCATGTGGCAGGCGCCGCTTGTTGCCTGCCTCGTAGTGCAGGGAAATGCAAAACGTGCATTATTTCCATTGTGATGGGTGCTGCAGCCATGGTGGCCGCATTGTAATGCCGTATGTGGGACCGCCGCCTCATAGGCGGGCAGGACCTATCCCCGGGACAATAGCAGATGGATAGAAATCCATCCGCCATCGTAATCAGGCCCCAAGGGCCTGCACCGCCCCAGCGGGCTCAAGGAACCCGTTGGATTTGTGGAAATCGAAATTCTCGACCACCACAAACCCGCCTGCCATCAAAATATGGCGGGCGGGAAAAGGCCTCAAGTGGTGGTGAATTAGAATGCACTGAGCAAATTCCTTGATCACCAAGCTACACAACCAATTATGACTGCCTCCTTATTTTAAGAAAAATTGATATTTATTGAAATAATTCCAATAAATATAATTGTAATTGTGTTCAGGTATACAAATACACCAACATATAATACAATAAAAATTCTAACGTCCTAGAGCTTCTTTAAAAACCATAATCTATAGATCATCATAATGCTTACTGGGGTATTTCTAGAACAAATCTATTATTTATAGACACCCTAAATAATCCATCTATTCTACATCGACATAAAATGTTAAAAACAAATCGTTGTTATACATCAAAATACATTCCCTATATAAATCCTTTATTTTATATAGAAAAATTATGTCAATACCGCGTTTCGGCAGTTCCTGGAATCACCCCGCCTTCTTCAAGACAAATTTAAATATGTTAAAAACTTGATTATAAAAACAGTTGTTACTAAAGGAGACAAAAAGAAACCCAATCATTTCTAATCTCTAAACTCATTGTCATATCCCTATTGATTTCATTTAATCTAGTGCAGACTATTGAATCCAGACGTATACTGAGCGGGGTCTGTTATCATATTTAAAAGAACCTTTCTAATAACGCAGTCCAACGTTTAACTTCGGCCCGGTGTAAACAACACTGTATATCTGGCCAACAGTACCCGTAGGGGGTCTTACCTGCACTTCTGATGTGGGAGAATGGGCCGATTTTTTTACAATACCCGCATGATTGCCCGTCATGAATAACAAAATACTTATCAGCCGTCCAAGCGACATCTGGTCTATTAAGATAGGATGAGGAAATTCAATGTTTTCTTATTTAAATAAATACACATTTTCTTAAAATAAGGAGACAGACATAATTGGTTGCATAGCTTGGTGATCAAGGGATTTATTCAATGCATTCTAATTGATTGGAGACAGAATTGACTAATAGAAACTTAGGGGCCCATTAGGATCTCGGGCGGATAGTCACTGTCCGCCGCTTTTCCGCTCGGTCAACAAGTTGGCCGGGCGGGAAAGGGTTTAATATGGTGGTGGTGTCTGTTAGACACCGCCAGCCATATTACCATGGGTCCGGAAACATGCCTTTCCGTGGCGGCAAGGCATGCGGGAATAGACTGCGGGGGGCCCGTTGCGGGCCCCCAGGAACTCTAGGGGGCGTGGGGTGCACATGCGATTTACCTATGGTGCCCCCCTGCAGTTCCATGCATAACATGGTAGGCACCGCACGGTGCCTGCCATATTGTGCATGGAAGCGCACGATATGCCTCCCTGGCATTGTGGCGGGCGGTGCTGAGTGCACTGCCTGCCACAATTACAGGAATGCAGGATGCGCCCGCCACTGTGGTGGGCGCATCATAATGGCCCCCACGGGATCGCCCGCCCTTTCCCGATAGGATGACCCCCTTAGTGCGAGCACAAAAGTAATAATTGTTTTTAATTTAGCTTCCACCACACAGCGACATGTGTGCTCCATTTTTAGTAACTTTTGTACTATTTGAGCTGGAAGCAAAAATCCTTTTTGTTAAAATTTGCAGATTATGCGGCAGATGATGGATTATGTGGCAAATGCGGCAAATCTATAATTAGGCAAAAATCGCTGTGGTCGCACAATCTCATAATTCCAGTGGCCTGCCAATAAGCAAAAATAAATACTGGTTCCCAAATTGAGTACAGGTAGGCCCCACCTCCAACCACTGGCTGAAATGAAACTCTGATGTGCACAAATACACCAACAATAGGCCAGACAGGCATTGGTGAGGCACTCGGAACCAGCACATCATTCTCGGGTGTGCACCTGGCCTCTCCGCCTGTTTCTGGCAGAATCCAGCTTTTGTACATGTCCCGCCTCTTCCGGTGACTTCATGCAGACACCACGCAGAGCCCCCTGCCCTGTAAACTCTGCAGGATAGATTACAAGCCCTACAAAGCAGCAGCTCTTCACCTTTTGACTTCTGTGGCCTCCATGGAATCATTCCTGGAATCTGGGGACCCCCGACTGAGACATTATTGGAAGTTGAGGACCCCCTCAACACTCCCCCGCCCCGCTTCAGCAATTTCTATGATTTGGACCTCAAAGCAATGCAAACAAATAAATAAAAACAACTATACACAAAACAAATGCTCAAATATTGAAATTTGTTGGGTAATTTACTGTCAGATATAGAAAAAGTTTAACATTTTCAATTTTGCTACTTTATTTGTATATTTTTTATTACAAAATTAAGTACTATAATAATTATTCAATTAAATCATTTAATTGAATAATTATTATAGTACTTAATTTTGTAAAACATTCACAGACCGCTGAGTACGCCACGCGGGCCCCCAGGTTAAGAACCACTGCTGTCGAGCAAGGGTTGAAAAATCACACCAAAAGGGCCAGAAGCAGTTCAGTGGGTTTGTGCAAATATCATGTCTTAATTTGAGAAGATGGCATCCTTTGTTTCCCCTGCCCGGTGCTGTCTGAGATGGGCCGGAGAAGAAGGAAAACATTACAGGCTAAGGGGCAGATTTACAATAACTGGCGCATCTCTGCATAATAGCGTAGACGCAACAGTTATTTTGTGTCATGGAAAAATAGTAACCCTGGGCGTAGTGGGCAGAGAAGGGCTACGCGGAGCGCCACAGAGTTTAAATCAAGCTCCGTGAAACTCCGCTTAGCTCCACTACGCCACCCGCCTCCACCCCCCTGGTACTTTTAACATTTACAGGAGTTAATAAAAAATTAAATACACTTACCTTAAGCGTGCCTTCCCCGGGATGCCCTCCTCGTCTGTTTCCTCTGCATCCTATACAGGTTAAGGAAACTGCACAAGCGCCCACGCCCACGCCCACGCCCACGCATGCACATTTCTCACAAAGAAATGCGCATGGGCGGGCGTTTGTGATTTTCATAACTCTTGAGCTAAGCACGCCTGCTCTCTGGGTGACCCTACTAGGGCTGGTAAATTCGTATGTCTTGAGCTAAGAACGTCTCCTGGCTGGGTGACTCTATTAGGGCTGGTCATTTCATAAATATTGAGCTATGCACCTCTCTTCTCTGGGTGACCATACTAGGGCTAGTAATTTCGTCCGTCTTGGGCTAAGTATACCTCCTCCGTGGGTGACTCTACTATCATTGGAAATTTTGCACGTCTTGGGCTAAGCATGTCTTCTCTCTGGTGACCCTACTAGGGTTGAAAATGTCGTACGTCTTGGGCTAAGCATGTCTCCTCTCTGGGTGACCCTACTAGGGTTGAAAATGTTGTACGTCTTGGGCTAAGCATGTCTCCTCTCTGGGTGACCCTACTAGGGTTGAAAATGTTGTACGTCTTGGGCTAAGCATGTCTCCTCTCTGGGTGACCCTACTAGGGTTGAAAATGTCGTACGTCTTGGGCTAAGCATGTCTCCTCTTTGGGTGACCCTACTAGGGTTGAAAATGTCGTACGTCTTGGGCTAAGCATGTCTCCTCTTTGGGTGACCCTACTAGGGTTTAAAATGTCGTAAGTCTTGGGCTAAGCATGTCTCCTCTCTGGGTGACCCTACTAGGGTGGAAAATGTCGTACGTCTTGGGCTAAGCATGTCTCCTCTCTGGGTGACCCTACTAGGACTGGGAATTTTGTGCATATTAAGCTAAGCACGTTGCTTTTCTGGGTGACTCTAGTCTACTAGGGTTAGTGATATCATACATCGTAAGCCAAGCACGTCTCCTCTCTGGGTGACTCTACTAGGGCTGGTAATTTAATAAATCTTGAGCTAAGAACCTCTCTTCTCTGGGTGACCCTACTTGGGCTGATAATTTCATCCGTCTTGGGCTAAGCAAGTCCCCTCTCTGGGTTACCCTACTATCACTGGAAATGTTGTATGTCTTGGGCTAAGCACATCTCCTCTCTGGGTGACCTTACTAGGGCTGGTAATGTTGTATGTCTTGGGCTAAGCACATCTCCTCTCTGGGTGGCCCTGCTAGGGCTGGTAATTCATTGTGGGTAGAAATAAAAAGGAAATACACAGGATTGTGGTCTCTGGCCAGTGTCCACCTCAGTGGACATCTTTCTTCTGGGAAACTCCTGAACCTCCACATTGTCCTGCGAAGCAGGGCTGGCATCTCATTTCTTTAGCCATGTTCATCTCATGACGAGGCGTGTCAGCCTTGTATGTCAGGTAGTCAGGTGTGATTCATGCACAGGAATGTACTTTGTTGTCACCACATGGAGTCAGCGGTAGCTTAATAAAACCAGATTTATTGGGCATTACCGTGTGGAAAGCCACCAGGACACACACAGGCTGCGGGGGAGCTCAACACAAAAATAATATAGAAACAAAAGGCAGAGAAATGACCATTGTAAATGTAAAAACCCACATGCTCTCTAAGGCTAAACGTCATTATCAGAATCTGTGCTTCGGTGATGGCACGCCCTCCTCAAGCCCAAACCTAGCTTGAGCGGCTCATGATGATACACATGCCCATGTGAAAGTGCCGTCATATACCCACGTGAAAGTGACGCCAGATGCCAATGTGAAAGTGGCGTCACATGCTCACGTGATGTCAGATGCCCATGTGGCTGTGACGTTACATTCCCATGTAAAAGTGGTGTTTATGAAGTGTATCACGGCTACCCAACCAGCTTTCAGAGGAATACTCTTGAGGTCTGTGTAGCGTTATAACATTTTGCTGTTACTTATCTCCTTGCCGTTGGCTTTGGTTGTGTTTATTTCCTTCTTTCCCATACCTACCTTTGTTTTGTTGCACTAACATGCAGTCTGTTACCCCTGCCCCCGTGTTCGGAAACTCCGGCAGATCCATTTATTGGGTGGGAGAACTGGTTTGATGCATTTGAGACGCACTTGGGGGTAACAAAGGGCCAGGGTTCAGAAGACAAAGAGACCGCTCTTATTACATTCTCTAAGGTTCGAGGGTAGGGCTATTCTCACACCACTACCCCCTCTTCTGCTGGTCTATTGTACTTTTCATATATAGTGTAAAGAGAGACAGGCCCCCTGCTAATAGGTTGGAAGTTCCTTAAGGCAAGGATCAATAAAGGAATGTAAAGTCTCAAGGCAACAAAATAATTTATAGGCATATGTAGAACCAAGGAAAGCCCACCCCAAAGAGGTGTGGGGGCTTGGTGGTGTGGGAATCACCGAGTCTACTCTTACCCTCCATATATAACAAAGGGGACCCGGAAACCTTCGTCTGCAGAGAGAACTACCTTTATTACAATAGCCCGAGCTATGGAACAGAGTCCCAAGCTCGTCAGAGACAAAACCCACAGCAAAGTCAAGTCAAGTCAAGTAATAAGATTTATATAGCGCGCTACATACCCAGAGGGTCTCAAGGCGCTTGTAGAAGGGTGGGGAGTTACTTGTCGAATATCCACGTTTTGAGTTGCTTTCTGAATGCTAGGTGGTTCTGAGTAAGGCGAAGGTGAGTGGGAAGTGAGTTCCAAGTTTTAGCTGCTAGGTAGGAGAAGGATCTACCTCCCATGGTGGTTTTGTTGATGCGAGGTACAGTGGCAAGGGCTTGTGTTACATTCCAATATTATTAGAGCGTTATTCACTCCTGCCATCATCAGCAGAGGAGCGGAGTTTTGGACCCATTTGATACTATTTTCTGGTTTTTTCGAACCTTTTGGATTTGCATACTACCTGTGAATTTTACTACATTGGAATCGCTACTACCACTTTGTTACGAGTTCTACTTCATCAAATACTGGATTTTCTACAATTTTCGCCATACATATATCATTTTACTACACTGCATCTTTCAAAACCTTCACGAAGCCGCGCTGTTTCGAATTCTCTTCTACGGAGCTGCGGAGCCACGAACACTGGCACGTCATTAATCCATCTTGACGTGTGTTGACAGAGCTTCCGTTCTCTTCAAGAACCTACGCATGCGTATCTTCGTTTCCCTGACAACGAAGAGCCTCCGTCCTGTACAAGGAACCACGCATGCGCGTCTTCGTTTCCTTGACAACGAAGCGCAATCCATGTAAGCGTGTCTTTGTTTACTAGCGCCACGTCTTCACGTAAGCGCGCTCTTCGTTTCCTAGCAACAAAAATCACAAGCGCCATTACGCGCTGCTCAATCACCGAAGCAGCGTTTAACAACAACAAGAAAAGCGGCATTATTTCATTGAATAAAACTACGGAAACGGAGTGTTACAAAGCGTTTCACTAAGAAATTCACAGCTACGATTACAGAACATTTGCAAGTATTTATTTACATTAATATTGTATTTCCATTTATTTCACTTATTTTATTTAATTATTTTACCACTGTTCCTTCATAATGCAATTTGACCCTCCATCTAAATTTCTACAAACCAAAGGTGATCCACCCATACCTTGGTCTAGATGGAAAGAAGAATTCTTTAATTACATGCGTGCCATTGATGGAGAACGCATGGGTTCTGAGAGAAAGAAAAGTATTCTTTTACATTGCATTGGGTCTGAAGGACAAGAAATTTTCAGAAATTTACCACAAATAACTGTTCCTACGGGAAGTGGAGACACTTTAAATGTCTATGTTGAGGCTTTAAATAGACTAGAAAAAAGATTCAAACCGACTGCTAATATTGCCCTAAATCGTTTTAAATTCTATACCAGGGCACAAAAACAGGATGAATCTTTTGATGATTTCTTGACTGCATTAAGAGCATTGTCCATACATTGTAATTTTGGGGCAATGACTGATGAAATGATCCGAGACCAAATAATTGTGCATGTCAAGAACAAAAAGACTCAAGACAAACTATGGTGTTTGGGTGATCCCAATTTAGAAGAAACAATTGCCATTGCTAAATCCACGGAGTTATCTGAGAAGTGGATGGATATTGTTGTTAAACAAAGTTCCTCATCCAATAAAGCTACAACGGAAGAAGAAGTTTGCATTGTCAAACCTAAAGGAGACTATAAAAATTTTTCTTCTTCCCAGAAACCGAATAAAAACTCCTACATGGGAAGCAATAGGAAAACAGAATTTAATAATAATTTAGTCTGTTACAGGTGTGGGAGCAAATCTCATATTGCTTCATTCCAAGGTTGTCCTGCTTTAAATAAGGAGTGTAATGTCTGTGGTAAGATTGGACATTTTGGTACTGTTTGTAGGGAAAAACGTTTTAACAATCAATCTCGGATGTTACAATCACGACCTTCTTCTAGTAATTTTACCCCTGCAAAAGTCTCTTCTATCACAAATACTGAAGAAGATATACAAGTTTTAGATAGAGGTTACGTTGTTTCTATTGTGCACTCAGCTCGTGTACTGTTTACTTGTAAGAAATCACCCAAATGCAATTTTAATATCTTTACAGTTCAAGTAGAACTCATGGTGGATTCAGGTTCGCCCTGGACCATTATTACCATGGAATATTTCAAAGAAAAATTACTGAGTGTATGTAATATTGATAATATAGAAGTACCTGATATACTTGCTGATGATTTTAATGGTGCTAAAATTGATGTAGAAGGTTATTTTAAAGTACCTTTAACTTTCAGAGGTAGAATGGCTCATATCAAATTGTATATTGCTGCAAAAGGTGTAAATGTTCTGGGATGGCATGATCAGTGGGAGCTTGGGATCACATTAAATCCACGGGCCAGAGATCCTGTGTCATTATGCAGTGACCAAGATATGCTAAATAGTGAACAAGAGATGATTAATTTCATTTCTCCTGGTTTTGAAGAGAAGAAAAACATGTCCTTTTGGAGTAAAAAATTCAACAAGGTGTTCTGTGATCAATTAGGCAAATTGAAGAATTTTACACATAGGATTGTACTTAAGGATGGAGCACTTCCAGTTAAACAGAGATTAAGAGGTGTTCCTCTTAATGTTAGGAATGAATTGAAAGAAATGTTGAATGAGTTGTTGAGTGAGAACATCATTGAAGCTATTGAATCTTCAGAATGGGTTTCCCCCATCGTTCTCGTGCGCAAACCAGATCAAAAATTGAGGGTCTGCATTGATCTAAGAGCTTTAAATGCCAATATCATTATTGACTGCCATCCTTTACCCAACATTAATGAACTTGTCTCTCTCTTTGATGGTGCGCAGATTTTTTCTACTTTAGACCTTAGGTCTGCGTATCATCAAATTGAACTTGCAGAAGAATCCAAAAAATATACAGCGTTCATCACTCCCATGGGTTTATTTCAGTGCAGAAGGATGCCGTTTGGATTAGCTTCTGCTGCTTCAGTATTCCAACGTGTAATGTTCCAAATTTTCAGAGACCTTGATTCGTTCGTCAAATGTTTTCAAGACGACATTTTGATATTCTCCAAAAATGACAATGATCATTTTGCACATTTAGATACAGTTTTTAAGAGACTTGAACAACATGGTCTTACACTTAAGGGGCATAAGTGCAAATTATTTCAGAAATCTGTAGAATATTTAGGCCATACATTGTCTGGTGAAGGCCTTATTCCAAAAAAATCAAATGTTGAGGCCATCCTTAATGCCCCATCTCCAGTTAATAAAGACCAACTCCTTTCCTTTTCAGGAATGTGCGAGTATTACAGCAAATTTGTTGTAAATTTTGCCACCAAAATGGAACCATTGAGGAGATTACTAAGGCAAAGCAATGTATTTAAATGGGAGGATGAACAGGAGAAGGCTTTCATGGCTATTAAAAAAGACATTGTAGATTCTCCAACCTTAAAGCCTTTTAGAATGGGCAGAACATGTATTATCACCACGGATGCAAGTCTGTATGGTTTGGGTTGTGTGTTGTCACAAACAGATGGTAGACTTGAATGGAATGTTGCGTTTTCCTCTAGAACACTCAATGAGACTGAGCGCAGATACGCAGTCATTGAGCGTGAATTGCTTTCATGTGTTTGGGCGATTGAGCACTACAGAATTTACATTTGGGGCAGTAAATTTATTCTTCGCACAGATCACAAACCCCTGTTGAGTATTCTTTCTGCGGGAGGTGGTTGGAACTCCACAGCAAGAATTGCACGCCTCGCATCTAGGCTACAGGAATACAATTTCACAGTGGAATACATTCCTGGAAAAAAAAACGTCACTGCAGATTGTCTTTCACGTCTTCCCTGTGTAGATAGCCAGGAAAATGTAAATAGCCTTGTTGAGGCTGATTGTATATTAAGTCTTTCTGATGTTGTTTCTCCTCACTATCAGGATATTTCAGAGGAGTTTTGGTTGAAGAGTCAGGTGGAGGATGAAAAATTTGTTTTGCTAAAAAAATTCATTCTTGAGGGTTGGCCTGATAAACACTGTGTCAAAGATGAGTTACTTCCTTTTTATAAAGTCATGGATGAGTTAGGTTGTGAAGGTGACCTGATTTTCAAAGCGGGTAAGTGTGTTCCACCTAGTGGGGTACAAGAATTGATTTTGAAATTAGCACACAAAACCCATCCAGGTATATCAGCTATGAAGCGTTTAATTAGACTGTACTTCTGGTGGCCAGGCATGGACAGATATGTGGACCGCACTGTCAGGGAGTGTTCTGAGTGTTGCTCCAATGATAAAATGCTTAGAGTACATGTTCCCCCCCTTAGAGCTGTGAAATGGCCTGAATTGCCTTGGAATAAAATTGCATTCGACATTTCAGGTCCATTCCACATTCTTCCGGAATCTTCACGTTTTGCTTTGGTTATCATAGACTATCACTCTAAGTGGCCAGAGGTTAAGTTTGTGGCAAAAGCTACCTCTGAGGCCGTTATTACATTCTTCAAGGAAGTTTTTTCTAGAGAAGGATGCCCATCTGTCTTGATTTCCGATAATGGTGTACAGCTAGTTTCATCAGACATGAAGTCCTTTTTGAAGAATTGCAACATCAGGCACATTCAAACCTCCCTCTATGAGCCACATGAGAATGGCCAAGTAGAAAGGTTCAATAGGGTGCTTAAAGGTTTTGTTGCTGATTCCATAAAGGATAAAGGCAATTGGTTAAATGTTCTCAGGGAAAAGCTTTGGTGTTATCGTATCACACCGCACACCACTACTGAAATTAGTCCTTTTAGATTGCTCAAAGGTAGAGATCCAGCTTCTTCGATTTGTCCCTGGTGGTTTAAGGAGAAGTGTGGTGTTTTGTCTGATAATAGAGTTGACATTCAGAGTGTTGCCAATAAGATTGGTGACAAGCAGAACAAATCTGCCACTTGGTACAACAACAAATGGAAAACAAGGGTGCATGAATTTGAGATTGGCGATTGGGTCAGGATTGTGAAACCTGTTATGGTAAGCAAGGGAATGAGTAAGTATGGAAGGCCCATTAAGATTGTTAAAGTTTTTTATAATTCTGTTGTTACCCAGGATGGCAAAACTTGGAATGTGAGTAAAGTAGCCAAATGTCCTCCTTTTCAAGATGCTCAGTTAAGAAATAACCAATGTCAAAATGACAATTCAAATGTTAGCATTGATCCTAAACAAGGTTCTGACACTGTGGCATCAAGGGTCAAAGATGATGTGCGCATCAGAAGGAAACCTACTTCTTTGCAAGACTTTGTTTAATTTTGTTCCTGCTAGTTTCTTTTCTTGTATAAGGGAGATGTGTTACATTCCAATATTTCTTCCCTGTTACATTTCCCCTTTAAGTGCATGTGACTGGTTATGTTTCACTATGTATTCCAAAGTTCATTAATGTTGGGTAAAGTATGGTTTGGGTTGTGTGTTGTCACAAACAGATGGTAGACTTGAATGGAATGTTGCGTTTTCCTCTAGAACACTCAATGAGACTGAGCGCAGATACGCAGTCATTGAGCGTGAATTGCTTTCATGTGTTTGGGCGATTGAGCACTACAGAATTTACATTTGGGGCAGTAAATTTATTCTTCGCACAGATCACAAACCCCTGTTGAGTATTCTTTCGCGCCATTACGCGCTGCTCAATCACCGAAGCAGCGTTTAACAACAACAAGAAAAGCGGCATTATTTCATTGAATAAAACTACGGAAACGGAGTGTTACAAAGCGTTTCACTAAGAAATTCACAGCTACGATTACAGAACATTTGCAAGTATTTATTTACATTAATATTGTATTTCCATTTATTTCACTTATTTTATTTAATTATTTTACCACTGTTCCTTCATAATGCAATTTGACCCTCCATCTAAATTTCTACAAACCAAAGGTGATCCACCCATACCTTGGTCTAGATGGAAAGAAGAATTCTTTAATTACATGCGTGCCATTGATGGAGAACGCATGGGTTCTGAGAGAAAGAAAAGTATTCTTTTACATTGCATTGGGTCTGAAGGACAAGAAATTTTCAGAAATTTACCACAAATAACTGTTCCTACGGGAAGTGGAGACACTTTAAATGTCTATGTTGAGGCTTTAAATAGACTAGAAAAAAGATTCAAACCGACTGCTAATATTGCCCTAAATCGTTTTAAATTCTATACCAGGGCACAAAAACAGGATGAATCTTTTGATGATTTCTTGACTGCATTAAGAGCATTGTCCATACATTGTAATTTTGGGGCAATGACTGATGAAATGATCCGAGACCAAATAATTGTGCATGTCAAGAACAAAAAGACTCAAGACAAACTATGGTGTTTGGGTGATCCCAATTTAGAAGAAACAATTGCCATTGCTAAATCCACGGAGTTATCTGAGAAGTGGATGGATATTGTTGTTAAACAAAGTTCCTCATCCAATAAAGCTACAACGGAAGAAGAAGTTTGCATTGTCAAACCTAAAGGAGACTATAAAAATTTTTCTTCTTCCCAGAAACCGAATAAAAACTCCTACATGGGAAGCAATAGGAAAACAGAATTTAATAATAATTTAGTCTGTTACAGGTGTGGGAGCAAATCTCATATTGCTTCATTCCAAGGTTGTCCTGCTTTAAATAAGGAGTGTAATGTCTGTGGTAAGATTGGACATTTTGGTACTGTTTGTAGGGAAAAACGTTTTAACAATCAATCTCGGATGTTACAATCACGACCTTCTTCTAGTAATTTTACCCCTGCAAAAGTCTCTTCTATCACAAATACTGAAGAAGATATACAAGTTTTAGATAGAGGTTACGTTGTTTCTATTGTGCACTCAGCTCGTGTACTGTTTACTTGTAAGAAATCACCCAAATGCAATTTTAATATCTTTACAGTTCAAGTAGAACTCATGGTGGATTCAGGTTCGCCCTGGACCATTATTACCATGGAATATTTCAAAGAAAAATTACTGAGTGTATGTAATATTGATAATATAGAAGTACCTGATATACTTGCTGATGATTTTAATGGTGCTAAAATTGATGTAGAAGGTTATTTTAAAGTACCTTTAACTTTCAGAGGTAGAATGGCTCATATCAAATTGTATATTGCTGCAAAAAGTGTAAATGTTCTGGGATGGCATGATCAGTGGGAGCTTGGGATCACATTAAATCCACGGGCCAGAGATCCTGTGTCATTATGCAGTGACCAAGATATGCTAAATAGTGAACAAGAGATGATTAATTTCATTTCTCCTGGTTTTGAAGAGAAGAAAAACATGTCCTTTTGGAGTAAAAAATTCAACAAGGTGTTCTGTGATCAATTAGGCAAATTGAAGAATTTTACACATAGGATTGTACTTAAGGATGGAGCACTTCCAGTTAAACAGAGATTAAGAGGTGTTCCTCTTAATGTTAGGAATGAATTGAAAGAAATGTTGAATGAGTTGTTGAGTGAGAACATCATTGAAGCTATTGAATCTTCAGAATGGGTTTCCCCCATCGTTCTCGTGCGCAAACCAGATCAAAAATTGAGGGTCTGCATTGATCTAAGAGCTTTAAATGCCAATATCATTATTGACTGCCATCCTTTACCCAACATTAATGAACTTGTCTCTCTCTTTGATGGTGCGCAGATTTTTTCTACTTTAGACCTTAGGTCTGCGTATCATCAAATTGAACTTGCAGAAGAATCCAAAAAATATACAGCGTTCATCACTCCCATGGGTTTATTTCAGTGCAGAAGGATGCCGTTTGGATTAGCTTCTGCTGCTTCAGTATTCCAACGTGTAATGTTCCAAATTTTCAGAGACCTTGATTCGTTCGTCAAATGTTTTCAAGACGACATTTTGATATTCTCCAAAAATGACAATGATCATTTTGCACATTTAGATACAGTTTTTAAGAGACTTGAACAACATGGTCTTACACTTAAGGGGCATAAGTGCAAATTATTTCAGAAATCTGTAGAATATTTAGGCCATACATTGTCTGGTGAAGGCCTTATTCCAAAAAAATCAAATGTTGAGGCCATCCTTAATGCCCCATCTCCAGTTAATAAAGACCAACTCCTTTCCTTTTCAGGAATGTGCGAGTATTACAGCAAATTTGTTGTAAATTTTGCCACCAAAATGGAACCATTGAGGAGATTACTAAGGCAAAGCAATGTATTTAAATGGGAGGATGAACAGGAGAAGGCTTTCATGGCTATTAAAAAAGACATTGTAGATTCTCCAACCTTAAAGCCTTTTAGAATGGGCAGAACATGTATTATCACCACGGATGCAAGTCTGTATGGTTTGGGTTGTGTGTTGTCACAAACAGATGGTAGACTTGAATGGAATGTTGCGTTTTCCTCTAGAACACTCAATGAGACTGAGCGCAGATACGCAGTCATTGAGCGTGAATTGCTTTCATGTGTTTGGGCGATTGAGCACTACAGAATTTACATTTGGGGCAGTAAATTTATTCTTCGCACAGATCACAAACCCCTGTTGAGTATTCTTTCTGCGGGAGGTGGTTGGAACTCCACAGCAAGAATTGCACGCCTCGCATCTAGGCTACAGGAATACAATTTCACAGTGGAATACATTCCTGGAAAAAAAAACGTCACTGCAGATTGTCTTTCACGTCTTCCCTGTGTAGATAGCCAGGAAAATGTAAATAGCCTTGTTGAGGCTGATTGTATATTAAGTCTTTCTGATGTTGTTTCTCCTCACTATCAGGATATTTCAGAGGAGTTTTGGTTGAAGAGTCAGGTGGAGGATGAAAAATTTGTTTTGCTAAAAAAATTCATTCTTGAGGGTTGGCCTGATAAACACTGTGTCAAAGATGAGTTACTTCCTTTTTATAAAGTCATGGATGAGTTAGGTTGTGAAGGTGACCTGATTTTCAAAGCGGGTAAGTGTGTTCCACCTAGTGGGGTACAAGAATTGATTTTGAAATTAGCACACAAAACCCATCCAGGTATATCAGCTATGAAGCGTTTAATTAGACTGTACTTCTGGTGGCCAGGCATGGACAGATATGTGGACCGCACTGTCAGGGAGTGTTCTGAGTGTTGCTCCAATGATAAAATGCTTAGAGTACATGTTCCCCCCCTTAGAGCTGTGAAATGGCCTGAATTGCCTTGGAATAAAATTGCATTCGACATTTCAGGTCCATTCCACATTCTTCCGGAATCTTCACGTTTTGCTTTGGTTATCATAGACTATCACTCTAAGTGGCCAGAGGTTAAGTTTGTGGCAAAAGCTACCTCTGAGGCCGTTATTACATTCTTCAAGGAAGTTTTTTCTAGAGAAGGATGCCCATCTGTCTTGATTTCCGATAATGGTGTACAGCTAGTTTCATCAGACATGAAGTCCTTTTTGAAGAATTGCAACATCAGGCACATTCAAACCTCCCTCTATGAGCCACATGAGAATGGCCAAGTAGAAAGGTTCAATAGGGTGCTTAAAGGTTTTGTTGCTGATTCCATAAAGGATAAAGGCAATTGGTTAAATGTTCTCAGGGAAAAGCTTTGGTGTTATCGTATCACACCGCACACCACTACTGAAATTAGTCCTTTTAGATTGCTCAAAGGTAGAGATCCAGCTTCTTCGATTTGTCCCTGGTGGTTTAAGGAGAAGTGTGGTGTTTTGTCTGATAATAGAGTTGACATTCAGAGTGTTGCCAATAAGATTGGTGACAAGCAGAACAAATCTGCCACTTGGTACAACAACAAATGGAAAACAAGGGTGCATGAATTTGAGATTGGCGATTGGGTCAGGATTGTGAAACCTGTTATGGTAAGCAAGGGAATGAGTAAGTATGGAAGGCCCATTAAGATTGTTAAAGTTTTTTATAATTCTGTTGTTACCCAGGATGGCAAAACTTGGAATGTGAGTAAAGTAGCCAAATGTCCTCCTTTTCAAGATGCTCAGTTAAGAAATAACCAATGTCAAAATGACAATTCAAATGTTAGCATTGATCCTAAACAAGGTTCTGACACTGTGGCATCAAGGGTCAAAGATGATGTGCGCATCAGAAGGAAACCTACTTCTTTGCAAGACTTTGTTTAATTTTGTTCCTGCTAGTTTCTTTTCTTGTATAAGGGAGATGTGTTACATTCCAATATTTCTTCCCTGTTACATTTCCCCTTTAAGTGCATGTGACTGGTTATGTTTCACTATGTATTCCATGTTCTAAACAGAGTTTTCCTCATGTAGCATTCTGCTCTGATTTGTCAGTTGTATCCTGATGCTGTTGTGCTTGGACTATATGCTCTGCTGACAAATAAACCTCTTTGGATTACTCATCTTTTATTGGAATTATTACAGCTTGGTTGGAGGATCGTAGCTGGCGGGAGGGGGTGTAGAAGGATAGTCGTGTGTTGAGGCATTCGGGTCCGATTTCGTAGAGTGCTTTGTGTGCGTGGGTTAGGAGCCGGAAAGTGATCCTCTTATTGACGGGGAGCCAGTGGAGGTTTTTCAGGTGATCAGAGATGTGTTCTTTACGCGGGATGTCTAATATGAGCCTGGCTGAGGCGTTCTGGATGCGTTGTAGTTTTTTCTGGAGTTTTGCGGTGGTGCCGGCGTAGAGGGTGTTTCCGTAGTCCAGTCGGCTCGTGACCAGAGCGTGGGTGACTGTTTTTCTAGTTTCAGTAGGGATCCAGCGAAATGTTTTTTTGAGCATGCAAAGAATGTTGAAGCAAGATGAAGAAACGGCGTTGACTTGTCTGATCATCGAGAGTGAGGAATCCAGGATGACGCCCAGGTTCCGTGCGTGGTCCGTCGAGATGGGTGCTTTTCCAAGGGCCTCTGGCCACCAAGAGTCGTCCCAGGCGGATGGGGAGGTACCTAAGATGAGGACTTCTGTTTTGTCTGAGTTCAGTTTCAGACAGCTGTGCTTCATCCATTCGGCTACTTCTTTCATTCCTTCGTGTAGGTTGGTTTTGGCCGTGTTAGGGTCTCTGGTGAGTAATAGGATCAGTTGAGTGTCGTCGGCGTAGGAGATGATGTTGAGGTTATGTTGGCGTGCGATAGCCGCGAGGGGGCTCATGTAAACGTTGAAGAGGATGGGACTGAGTGAGGACCCTTGAGGTACGCCGCAGATGACTTCAGTGGCCTCTGACTTGAATGGTGGAAGGCGGACTCTCTGGGTTCTTCCGGAGAGGAAGGAGGTGATCCATTCCAGTGCTTTTCCTTGGATTCCGATGTTTTTGAGGCGCTGTAGAAGGGTGCTATGGCAGACAGTGTCGAAGGCTGCGGAGAGGTCGAGGAGGATGAGGGCGACTGTGTCTCCATTGTCCAGTAGAGTTCGAATGTCGTCTGTTGCTGCGATGAGGGTGGTTTCGGTGCTGTGCTTGGCTCGGAAGCCGGACTGTGAGGAGTCGAGGGATTTGTTGGTTTCGAGGAATGCGGCGAGCTGGTTGTTGACAGCTTTCTCGATGACTTTGGCCGGGAATGGAAGGAGTGAGATAGGGCGATAGTTTTTGAGTTCGGTGGGGTAAGCTGTGGGTTTCTTCAGGAGGGCGCTGAGTTCGGCATGTTTCCAGCTTTCCGGGAAGGTTGCGGAGTTGAGGGAGCAGTTGATGACGTCTCGGAGGTGCGGTGCAATAATGGAGTCTGCTTTGTTAAAGATGTGGTGAGGGCATGGGTCTGTGGGGGATCCTGAGTGGATAGAGTTCATCAGACGGATGGTGTCCTCAGTGGAGATTGGCTTCCAGTCATTGAGGATGTTCAGGGGGGGTGGGGGTCCTGCAGGGCATTGGGTGGGTTGGTCTTCGGGTTGGTTGTCGAAGCTGTTGTGGATGTCTGCAATTTTGTTGTGGAAGAATGAGGCTAGGGAGTCGCAGAGGGCTTGAGAGGGGGTGATGTCGTTGGAGTTGGCTGAAGGGTTGGTAAATTCCTTGACGATGTTGAATAATTCCTTGCTGTTGTGGGCGTTGTTATCTAGACGGTCCTTGAAGGCTGCTTTCTTGGCATTTCGGATCAGTTGGTGGTGTATGCGGGTGGCGTTTTTGAAGGCGTCCTTGGTGCTGGTGGATGAGTCTTTTTTCCAGACCTTCTCGAGGGAGCGACAAAGTTTCTTGGATTTCTTAAGATCATCGTTGAACCAGGAGGCCTTCTTGCTGCCTAGTTTGATTTGTCGTTTTTTCAGTGGTGCTAGGATGTCGGCGCTGTTGGATAACCATTGGGTGAGGTTGGTGGCTGCTTGGTCTGGGTTTGAGGAGTGGGCGGGGGGCTTTTGAAGAAGCGATGAGGAGATCTGGTCAATGGTGATTTTGTTCCAGTTTCTTTGCAGAGTGGGTTGGGGGTGGTAGTTGGATGTGGGCTTGTTGTAGGTGAAGTGAACGCAGCTGTGGTCAGTCCAAAGGAGAGCTGTGGTGTGGCTGAAGGAAACATGCTTGCTGGAGGTGAAGATAGGGTCGAGTGTGTGACCTGCGATGTGGGTGGGGGTAGTGACAAGTTGTTTGAGTCCGAGGTTTGCGAGGTTGTCCAAAAGGGTGGTGGTGTTGCGGTCGTTGTTCTTTTCAAGGTGAAAGTTGAGGTCTCCTAAAAGGATGTAGTCCTCGGAGGGGAGCGCGTGTGGAGTGATGAAGTCCGTGATATCTTCACTAAATTGTGCGCAGGGTCCTGGTGGCCTGTAAAGGAGGGTGCCTCTGAGTGTGGTCTTGGGGTCGATGTGGATCTGGAAGTGAAGTTGTTCAGAGTTGGCGAGATTGACGTCTGAGCTGGTTGAGATGCGGATGGATTTCTTATGGACGATAGCGATGCCTCCTCCAGTGAGGCCGGTACGGTCCTTGCGAATGATCTTATAGCCTTCCGGGATAGCGATGGTGATGGCTGGGGCTGAGGAGGCATTCATCCATGTTTCTGTTAGGAAGGCGACGTCTGGAGAGATGGTGTCGAGTAGATTCCAGAGGTCAATGGCGTGTCTGTGGACCGAGCGGGTGTTGAGCAGGAAGCATTGTAGGTGGGTGGGATCGGATATCTGTTGTGTGTTCGTGGATGAGGAGTTGTTCTTGGTGCCGTCGAACTTGCAGGAGTAGCAGGAAAAGGGCCCATGGGTGTGTCCAGGAGCGGCTTGGAAGCAGATGGGGGAGCGGCCAGGGTTAAGGGCTAGGAGGGTGGTGGCATCGTAAGTAATGCGGGAGGGGTGGGCAATACGGGGACCAGGGGGTCTGCCGCTGGGCGCGGTCCAGGCGCGGACGGGCGTAGACGGGCTTACTTTTGGCGCACCTTCGGCGCGGCCGTAGCGCGTGGACGCTGCGCGTGGGGGCATTGGCCATAAATGGATGGTGGAGGGGGCGGAGCGTGGGAGGGGCTGCTGGGAGGCGGTCTCGGGGAGGTAGAGGCGGGCCAGGAGAGCTGAAAACAACAACAAGATGGTGGCGGGCTGCTTGAAAACGAAACCGGGGCACAGTCCGAGTTAAGCCTGAGCTATTGCCACAAAAATAAACACCACTGGTGAGACCGGCCAGAAGCGCTATCAAAATAAATGCCAGGCAGCTCGCATGTAATTGCACAATCTAAATGCGTGCAGAAGCGCTATGTTATATCGTATGTGCAGCAGCCAGCAGCAGATAGTTCAGTGCAGGAGCGCAGAATTCAGACAATGCTAGCAGCGCTATGTGGAGTAAAAATGAGCAGTTAACGATACCAGCGCTGCTTCCAGGTTCGAGGGAGCGAGGGGAGCGACCGTGCAGGAGCGAGTCCAGGAGGTCACAGCTGCACCAGGGAGGACGCTAGATTGCTGTTCGTGGGTGGGAGGGGCCGCTGGGAGGCGGTCTCGGGGAGGTAGAGGCGGGCCAGGAGAGCTGAAAACAACAACAAGATGGTGGCGGGCTGCTTGAAAACGAAACCGGGGCACAGTCCGAGTTAAGCCTGAGCTATTGCCACAAAAATAAACACCACTGGTGGGACCGGCCAGAAGCGCTATCAAAATAAATGCCAGGCAGCTCGCATGTCAAGCCTTATATACATTTTAACTCCACTCTTTTGGCATTCAGTCCATTGTTCAATCAGGGCGGTTTTTGCAGTTGATAACCTGATCAAGGCGGTGTTTGTAGTTGCCGACCTGATCAAGGCTCGGCATTCAGACCATTGTTCAATCAGCTTGATCAAGGCTCGGCATTCAGACCATTGTTCAATCTTCTTGATCAAGGCTCGGTCAGTCAGACCATTGTCCAGATAACCTGATCACAGTGCCAAGGAGGTTTCCCAAGCAGGAAGCAGAAAATGAAAAACAAGCTTGTTTACACAGGGCGTAGGTGTTTCTTGGCTTTCTGTTGATGAATTGGCTAACTGCAAAAAACAGAGGGACTTGGGTATGTGATAGTTTTGAGCGTCAGCAGAAATGGAGGCAGTAGGCAGGGTTTTGTCACGAGATGGCAAGGAATAGAGGAATGTAAGGAAATTAATAGAACCTAGTGAAAACTAATTTTCTTCAGATCCTCCTTTTGCCATTGAGTGGCAAAACATGTTCTTAGCAAATGTCTAGGTAGCCAATCTCTTGTTGAAGCATTATCCTTACGTTCGTGTCACGTGCACTGACCGGGGATTTTTTAAGGGCCTGTGTACACATAGCACAAAGCATAGGCAAGCACAGAATACACAGGCAGCATGAGATGATGACTGCTATTCCCAAGGCAAGAAAAATGAGAATCCCCCATCCCCATATGGAAAGGAGGTCCCAAATCCAGCCCATGAGGGATCAGTCGTCTTGTTGTTGATGAATCTCAGAGGAAAGTTTATGCAGACGTTGGATAGCTTGATAGACTGATGGAGCGTTATTAGGTATGTAAATGCAGCAGCTGGAGCCGATCAGTTTACATACACCACCACGGTCAGCAAGGATTATGTCAAGTACCATTCGATGTTGTAGTGTCATCAGGTGGTGTGCCTGAAGCTCTGCGGTGATGTTGCCCAACACCCCTGGTGTTTCATTATTAGTTGCCTCCACTATTCGGGTAAGGTGTCGTATGTTGCGGCTGTTGACCATAGGACCCAAGAACGGCAGGAAACCTTTGAAGAAGTCCCCCGCCTCCTGTCCTGCAGTGTCAGCGGCTTCAGTTACTCCCCTAGGCATATGATGGTGGAGGTGGGGATTGGTCACGTGATGGGTCCCAACAGCAGTAAAGGTAGGGGGAGTAGAAAGGCCAAATAACACACACCTGACCAATTTCCGGGAAGCCAGGTATAAGTAGACGGTCCACAAACAAAATATGTATTTGGAGAAGCAATTAGGAGTGGTGGTAAGGTAATATTCAATGTACTGAATATCGAGCAGTCACTGACTCCTACCTCTCGGGTCCCCAGTCCTTTCATGTACACCTGGCCATGCGTGCTGATCACATTGAAAGCCTGCAATTTGGTGGGAACGTTGCGTCTGGACCGAAAGCGGGAAAAGATGATTCTACTTGAGGTGTTGAACACAACCATCTCAATGCGTTCAGCACAGGAGTTGTTCAAGTTGTCAGATGTCGTAGTTGGACAGCAAGGATTACTGATATTGCCTGTTCTGTTTCGAGTGAAAGTGTCATAAAAATCGCCAATGATGGAGCTTGTTGTTCCATTGATCGTATCTGCATCAGTGACGAGCATTCTTCAAGCCAGACAGGACCCAAAAACAGAAAACGGATAGATGAAATAGGGGACAGTGTGTGTCATAGAGTGCGGCAAGAGCCCACATACCCAACAGTTCGAAGTGTTAATCACAAGCTGATGCTGGTGCAATAATTGTACAAAATTGTTGTTCATGAATTCCAGGCGTCGTGGTAGTTTATGAGGTGACAAGGTGGCGTGGAGATGTTCTGCAGGTGTTGGTGTCATAGCCAGAGGAGCTGGGGGAGAAGTCAGCAACAGAAGCCATCCAACAACCAGCAGGATGAGGAGAGCAAAAAGTATAGCTATTGTGGAAAGGAAGCATTTATTGTTCAAAACTTTGACATATTTCTTGTGCGCTTCAGACCCTCGGACCGCTGCCATTGTGCTCAGCCTGTTGTCACTAGCGGCTGTCTGTGATTGGTGGTTGCTTCACTGGATGTGGATATCAAGAGTCCTACGGACTTCCCATTGGTCCAGCATACCAGCACCAGTCTCAGCCGGAGATATCACAGCCCTACAGCCTATTAGACACCAGACAGAGTCAAGGGCCAGCCCCTTCTCTTGGCCTCAAGTTGTAGCGAGTGGAAGAAGGTATGGAGTTGTCTGGAAAGAGAGCTTCTTGTTCCTTCCTCTGATCCTGCAGAGGAGGGATGACTGGACCCCCTAAGGTTCGATCAGTTTCGGCTTCCGTAGTGGTGTAATGAAGCTGAGCATCACTGAAAGGGACAAAGGTCGGTACTACTTCTGTGTCGCAATCCGGCAGTCCTTCTTTCACCCATTGGTCATAAGGGAGTGGGAGAGGCACCCTTTTACAATGGGTAGCATGTGTCCAGTTCTTTCTCCTTTCGACTTTTACAGCAGTGCGGGTGGCTAGAAGAACCTGTCGGGGTGCGACCAGCGGGGCTCCAGACACTTGGTACGCTGAAAATTTCGGATCACCGCCCAGTTACCTGGTTGAATGGTGTGACCTGGGCCTTTGCTCTTGTCGGGGATAGTAGCGTGTACCTGATGATAAAGAGTACGAAAAGAATTGGTAAACTGGTACAGGTAGTCAGTCAATACTGGGAACTCAACATCAGACAATTTCTTTGGCCTTGGTACGCCCCATACATTACCTGGTCTACCGAATACCAATTGGTAGGGAGATAATCCTGTCCTTGAGTGGGCAGTCGTCCTACTGACAAGAGAGCAAAGGGTAGGGCATCTACCCAGGTAACACCTGTTTCCGCCACTAAATTTTAATTTAAGTACCCCGTTATATTTCTCCACCAACCCGGCTGATTGGGGGTGATTAGCAGCATGAAACCTTTGTCTGGCACCAAACCCAGAACACACAAACTGGACCACATTGGCTGTAAAATGTTGGCAATTGTCACTCCAAATCAAACGGGGCAATCCAAATCGGGGAAAGTATTCTTTCAACAAAACTTTAGCCATTGTAATAGGTGTGCTATCCTTAGTGGGGTAGTCCTCCACCCATCTGCTGAAGGCACAGACCACTACAAGGACATATTTCAAATTCGCACACCTGTCCACGTGGATATAATCCATCTGGATGGCTTCAAAAGGAAACGTAGGAGGGGAGAAGCCACCAGCGGGGGTAACTGTACCTTTTCCTGGATTGTGCATAAGGCAGATCATACATGACTTAACCACTCGGTCAGCATATAGGGGTATTTTTTCCTTATACCACGTTGGCTCTAGTAACTTGCATATTCCCCTCGCACTGATATGGGCAGGGCCATGGGCCATAGTGACAATCGAGGGGACATGACTGTCTGGTAACATCCATTGCCTCCCTTCAGATGTACGCACCCAACATCCCTCTATCTCTTTCTCTGCCAGATGTTCCTCCCACGTGTGCAGTTCTTTTGCAATGGCATGAGATTGAATCTCGACCACACTCTGACTAGTATTTTCCAACATTCCTCCTTCCACCACCCATCTGGCTGGTCCTGTCACAAACATTCCATCTGATTTACTGAGAGCAGTCTATCTTGCTGTTTGGTCTGCAGGCGCATTGCCTTCCCCTACATCATCAGTCACTTTCTGATGGGCTTTGCATTTAATCACTGCAACTTTTCTAGGTAATGTCAAGGCTTCTAGACATCTGTGTATCAGGGGACCATGCTGTATTCTAGTCCCATGTGAGGTGAGAAAATGTCTTTCTTTCCAGAGTCTGCCAAAATTGTGACCCACCCCAAAAGCATATTGACTGTCCGTATAGATATTAACTGTCATGTTTTTACTGATTTCACAAGCTCGTGTCAAGGCCATTAATTCAGCCGCTTGGGCCGATGCTTGTGGAATTTGTTCTGTCTCAACTATCGTAACGGGAGCGGTGAGGGCATATGCAGCAGAGGTAGTTCCATCCGGTCTTTTAAGACACGAACCATTTATGTATAGTGTTCCCTCAGCGTCTGTTAGGGGGGTGTCTTGTAGGTCCACACGACCCTTTGTCTCTTCTTCAGTCCGTAATATGCTGTCATGAGGGTCAGAATTTTTCCCTTGTGTCTCAGTAGGGAGTAGTGTAGCTGGGTTTAGAATATTACATCTCCTAATGTCAATGTGACTGGCAAAAAGAGTGAGCTCATAACCTGTAAGCCGTGCACTGGTAAGGTGTTGTTGAGCAAGGTATCTACTGCATGTGGGACCATTAAGGTCAAGGGTGAAGACATAACAATACCTGCTCTCTGGTGAACCATAAGTGCAGCAGCAGCAGTTGCGCGTAAACACCCAGGGAGGGTTCGGGCTACTGGGTCAAGTGTAGCCGAGAAATAAGCACAAGGGCGATGTTTGTCTCCAAAAATATGAGTTAAGACTGCACAAGCGCAACCATGTGTCTCATGAACAAAAAGAAAAAAATGTTTGCCATAGTCTGGGGTGCCTGACACTGGAGCTGTCTGTAAGGCATATTTGAGTGTCTGAAAGGCAGCCACATGCTCAGTTGTCCATGGAAAACCTTTCTCTGGCATGTCTTTAGTAGTGAGAGCTAAAAGAGGTTTGACAATGGCCAAGAGGTTAGGGATCCATTGTCTGCAATAGGAAGTGAGGCCTATAAAGGCATGTACTTGTTTCTGTGTCAATGGAGGAGGCATAGAGGTAATAAGGGCCACTCGGTCAGCGGTAAGGTATCTTCCCTTCTTTGAGAGGAGGTGGCCGAGGTAGGTCACTTTCTCTTGACAAAATTGCATTTGTTCAAGGAAACCTTATGATTGTGGGAGGCAAGGTGGTGAAGCAGACGTACTGTTGCTTGTTCATAAAGTGGAGCAGACGTGGCTGCTATTAAGAGGTCATGTACATATTGCAACAGAGTGGCTCCTTCTGGGAGCGTCAGGGAGTCCAACTGATTCTTGAGAGTCTAACTATAGATGCTGGGGCTTTCAGTAAAACCTTGGGGTGCGCCGCAAAACCGGAAACTTTGACCTCTAAGGGAGAAACCAAAATGATGTCTACTGTCCGGATGTATGGGAATGCTGAAAAACGCATTCTTCAGGTCAATAACAGAAAAATGAGTGGCGGTCGCTGGGACCATGGTCAAGAGGGCAGTGATATCAGGAACAACGGGATAATGGGAGACCGTAATTTTGTTGAGAGCCCGCAGATCGATGACAAACCGATAGATTTCGGGGGCCGCGGGAGAGGGATCAATACATTTTTTAAGAACTAGAATAATTGGGCTGTTACACTCATTATACAACAACAATTAATACCTGGGGGTCTGAAATCATATAAGTAAGTCAAACAGATTGGATCACAAAACCAAGACTACGCAAATTAACACCAGTGAGATATAGTTAGTAACTGCAGGCCTAGTCAAGGCTCAAGAGCACATGGAGAAAAATAGTTCCCCCCCAAGCAGTACTAAAGACTGCCCGGAGACACCGACGGAAAGAGCAGTGCTCCTTTTACCTGCGCTGCAGCCAGGTGGGGTGAAGCCTCTCAACCAACATTCATGGTATACGGTTGAGCACGCCTGGGACTCTCAGGTGATATTTTTTCATTATTATTCACAAAGCAGTAGTGTACTTCCAACAAGGTCCCGAAGAATGCATTAGAAACTCTGTTCTATGTAATGCAGAAACATGTTGACCAATAAAAAGTGTGGTTATTATTTCAAACCCGCACTCACACCTGCCTTTTAATCTTAGGGATTGGGAGATATTAATAAATTTCTTTTTCTACCCAGTTCACCTAATTTTATTATTACCCCTCACTTTTTCACCCTAATCACTATACACTGCTTTTCATTAGCCACTTGCATTTTTTCTGTACTTCCCACTTATCACATTTTTCGGTCACGGTAACAACTGACCGGCCGTTTCGTCTCCTGGGTAAGGAGAACCCAAATGATGACAAAGAGGGCGGTACAGTGTGGCTTCTGATGGGAACTATTTTTCTCCATGTGCTCTTGAGCCTTGACTAGGCCTGCAGTTACTAACTATATCTCACTGGTGTTAATTTGCGTAGTCTTGGTTTTGTGATCCAATCTGTCTGACTTACTTATATGATTTCAGACCCCCAGGTATTAATTGTTGTTGTATATTGTGTTTGGGGCACATACCTGGTTGGTCGGTAAACCCGCCCTTAGACCCTTCTCAATTGTTTGTTGGATGTCTGTTACACTCATTGCCATGTGTCTCCTTAACTACTTCCATCTTCATGAGACCTGATATTCTAGATAATAGGGCAGCCTGGCCTTCCTGGGGAAGGCGATACTGGCGAAGCCGGAGCAGTTGGGCCCTTGCTGGATACGGACAGTATGTGGAGAAATGTTGAGACGTCCTACATCAGTGTCAGAAGTGGCCCAAGGTGATGAGGGTAAGGCCTGCAGAACGGGAGGGAGAGGTCCAGAGAGAAACATAGTGGCGGAGGAATCTGGTAATATAGCAAGGGACACGCCATCAGGACTACAAGAAATGGTAGCATGTAAAGTCTTTAACAAATCCAAATCCAGCAAATTTTCACTACATCCAGTCGTGAGAATCAAAGGAGCATCCATATGAGCTGGATTGAGATCCAGCGGGAGAGGCTTAGAGATGGGGTTGGTGACAGGGACCCCAGTAAAACCCATGGAGACATTGAGAGAGCCAGAAAGGGGTGCCTCCGGTATCAAGGTATGCGCAACAGAGGATCTAGTAGCCCCGGTGTCTAGGAGAAACTTCTTTTTATCCCCTGCAACTGACATCCAGACATAAGGACCTCGCTGATCCACAGGAATCGGCACTCTTACATTACCCCTTTCCTGGCTTTCCTATGGCTGGTAGAAACCTGTCTCATCATAATCATCATTAAAGTAGGTCCTAGTGGCCTCATACCCGTTGTCAAATCTTTTAACTGTACCCTGGGGCTGACCCATACGGGGTTGAACATTAGGATCTGGTGCTCGCCTCTGCCTAGGAGGTCCCATATTTCCTTCCCTTTGAGTTCGGGGCTTAGTTTTACCTGACTGAATATTCTGGGCTAACACCGGACATTCACTAACCCAGTGGCCATAAACCTTACAGTAGGCACACTGGTCCTTATCAACGGGACCTGTCGAACTGGTAGACTTCTGTAAAGGAGACTGAAGGGGCGCTGGGGCATCCTTTGGAACTGGCCCGAAGGCGGACCTTGGCCTCAAGCATTTTGTCCCCGGGGTGGATAAGCTTGTTGTACCAAAACTTTCGTCTTAAGGTCCTTACTCTTCCTAACCTCTTTGTCTTTATCTTCATTGTCTCTATTCTCATGATATTGGGCCATGGCAAGGATGCCTGCCATAGTCTGAGCTGACCACGTACTTTCAACCTTCTTAAGGCGGGTAAGAGATCCGGTAATAAATTAGATACAAATTTATCAATAAACACTGAACCTGAGCCAGGGGCTCTAGGGTCCAATCCATGGTGACTTTTGTACTCAGTTTCGAAGCGGGTGAAAAAATCAGCAACAGACTCATCCTTACGTTGTTTACATCTTATCTCAATTAACAGCTATTTCGGGCAAAAGGGTCTTCATTAAGTATGGGCGGAAAATCCGTTCTGCTCGCGGATTTTGCGGATTTTCGGTAAATTCGCAATCCGCGAGATTCGCGAATTTCCCGCAAAATCCGCAAATCCGCGAGCAGCGGATTTTATGGCTTGCTCGCACTGTTCGCGTGAGTTCGCGGCTTCCCAGTTCAACTTCGCGCCCCGCGAATAAGCGCTAAATTGCAGAAATACGATCTTAGCAAAACTGAAACTACTTACCAGGTTCAAAAGTTCAAGCTCATCATTAGTAGCCATTTCCTGTAGTGCTTCCTGAGGGGCCCCTCCAGAGTTCAGTTGCCTACTTGCAACTACTATGTGACCCTGCTCTGACCCTCAGAATAGTTACACATATGCCACAAAGGTCTTGAATTACAGCTAAGGGAGACAAGCGAGCCAGGCTGGAAGTTCAAATCCAGTGACACATTAATCAGCCCCTAATTCATTATTGTCAGTTGGGGCAGGGCAGGTGTTGTAACTAATTTTGCAACAATGAAAGCACTTAGCAAGTGCAAAAGATCACTAATCAGGAAGCACTAAGGAAGCAGGTGCCAGCTAAAAAAATATTCTGTGACACATTAATCAGCCCCAAATTAATTCAGGTCACTTGAGGCAGGGAAGGTGTGCTTTGCTTTGCCACAATAATGTACACTGGACAACCAGAGGGTGCTGTGATGAAACAGAGGGTGGCATGGGTGAGCCAGAGGGTGGCATGGGAAAACCAGAGAGTGGCAGTCGTGACAGAGGGTGGCAGTGATGAAGAAGAGTGTCCCAAACAGGCTGGACACGTAGAAACAACAAGTACGCAAAACTTGCGACCCGACAGGTAAGTTCGCGTTTGCGAAATTGTACAAAAACCCTCGCGACCTGGTAGAAACCCGCGCGAACACAACAAAAAAAAATCCGCAAATTCGCGAGAATTCGCGGATTTTGCGGATTGCGAGTTTGCAAATCCGCAAAATTCGCGAACGCGAGATTCGCAAAATTCGCCCATAATTATTTTTTTTTTTTTTTTTTTTTTTAAGGGTAGCTTATAAAGCGCATGGTTACGCAGAAGCGTGTCCCCGCGCTACAACTGAAAAACTCATTGCGAGGGTTGCAGACCGGTGATCTTTTATCTGGAGAACAGGTATGTTTTTAGGTTCTTGCGGAAGCTGGTTTCGGATGAGTCAAGGCGAAGATGGAGAGGGAGGGAGTTCCAGCTCTTTGCTGCCAGATAGCGGAAGGAGCGTCCGCCCATGCGGGCCTTTTTGATTCTTGGAACCAGTAGTAGACCCCCATATGCTGAGCGCAGATCACGTGCTGGTGTATACCTTGTCACCAAGTTCTGGAGTGGGATCGGAGATTTTTTAGCCAGGATGCGGTGACAGGTGCAGAGGGCTTTAAATACCACTCTGTTTTTAACTGGCAGCCAGTGGAGGGTTTTGAGAGCGGCTTTGGTGTCTGATCGTTTTGGGATTTTTAAGATGAGACGGGCAGCCGCGTTCTGTATTACCTGAAGGCGATTCATGGCTTTGCAGGTGGTGCCCAGGTAAAGTAGATTGCCATAGTCTAGGCGTGATGTCACCAGGGCATGTACCAGTGTTTTCCGTGCTGACATAGGGAGAAGGTCAAGGACCTTCCTTATGGTTTTTAGGATGCCAAAACAGACCCCTGCAACTCGGTCTATTTGGGGTCCAAAAGATAGGTCAGCGTCGAGCCATATGCCAAGATTTTTGACTCCCTGGGTGGGTATGGGAGCCTCGCCCAGGCATGGAGGCCATGAATTAGTCTTCATGAGTTGCAACAGATGGCCTGGGAGAGCCAGAATAGCCGGATCAGGCTTAGTCCCTCCCTCTCTGTCATTCTCCATCCTCTCAAAGTCGGTCCAGTCACCATGCAAAGCGGCATTATGGTTGGCTTGGCATATTTTGTCCCATATGTTGGGTGGTACTACTGACCCGAACAATAAGTCAATATCCTCTAAGGTAAGAACACCAGAGGAAATAATCTGACCTAATTCCTGATAGTAAAGAGCCGGATTCTTACGGGGTCTGGGATTTCAATTGAAGAACATCTGTTCTTTTCCATGCGACATGCACCCACACCCTATGCCAGTGGGCTGGGGCTGCTCTAACACCCTGGTAATTGACGAGCACTACAGGGATAAAGACGGGAACCGTCTCTCTCATAGGCATAGCTTTCTCATTCGGAGGTGGCGGAAAAGCCGTTGTGTCTCTGAACGCAATCATGGTAACAAGGGCTTCATGCATATCATCTCCCTGAACATGACCCTTGGCAATAGTTAGTTTTAAATCAATCAATCCCCGGGGAGTATCTATAAACAATGCTTCATATCTTTTCATTATAAGTTTGCACATATACTCGGCTATGTCTGTTTGTTGTATGGCCGTCCAATGTCTAAACGTCAACCAGGTATCTTTAACGCCATAAATATTACCATTATTTACCCAAAATGCACATTGTTTTTGCATAGCGTCCCTCTCACTACCCCCAGTGAGTTCAGCAGACCTCAAAGACACCTTTCTAGGGGTACCGAAGAATCCAAACAGGGTATTGGGCATAAGGGAGGACCATCTTGTTCGGTCCGGAGTGGCATAGGGGTCACCAACAGGGGTACCAATAGACTGATTATCAAGCAGACGGGAATGTATGGTCGGGGTTGGGTCAATAGGTGGGGCGGTATGAACTGTTGAAAGGAGAGGTGCTGGCAGGACGACGGGAGTCAAAGGATCGGGCAGTGGTACAATGGGTGAGGCAGCCTGAACCACCACTGGTGGGGGTGGAGCGTTAGGAACATTTTGAGGAAGAGCGGGATAGATAGGAGCCGGAGCATAGGCAGGAGGTGGACCTTCAAGAATAGCATTCAACAACGAGTCCCCCTCTTCTCCTTCAACCTCAAGGTCCCTGGGAGAACGAGTGGGGTAAGATTTTGTCGCCTTAGCCCTATGATGCCTATCTGCCATTTCAACCCCTTCCTGAACCTTATTTTCTAAATGTGCTTTCGCATAATCAGCTGTAGGCATCCTCTCTTTCTTTTTATTCAACGCTTACTTTTTTCTCATTCTTTGATCTATTTCTTTCCTCCACAATGCGTTGGCATCAAACATGGCTTGACGAGACCGTTTGCGGAGCAGCTGCTCCTGCAGGTTCGAAAGGGCCTGGATATCAAAGGAGCCAAACTGTGGCCCCTGTAATTCAACATTGCTTCATTTCGTATATTTCACCCATAAGGAAGAAAACATGATAGCAGATGGCCCATATTTAACATACATCTCATAACTTGGAGTTCCTACTGGCGGAAGCGGGCCGGCTGCCTCCATAAGGGAGTCCTCTGTACATAAGCAACAACATAATTTTCGGAACTTACTACTGACTGGAATATTTTTACTTCAGACAGACAACAGTGGGAGAAAAACACTCACCTCACTGGCTTGACTTTTGCAAAAGTCAATACAGACAGAAAACAGAGCACAAGTGGTGGATGATCAGTCCACCCTTACCCGAAAATGTTGTTCTCTTCTGCAGACGTAGGCACGACTCCAGATCCAGGCAGAGACCGCACTAAAGTGGACACCAGCGGGACACAGTCAGTTGGCCAAGACCGGATGGGGAAGACCATGTGCAAGACTTCTGGTCTACCGGACTCAAAATGGTCCCTCGGGTAGGGTACCTCCATCAGACTTGCACTACGGGCCCCCTCACGACCACCGGGCCAGACCTACATCTCCGTGGTGTTCCTGTTCAGGCGTCATTTGTAGAACCAATGAAAGCCCACCCCAAAGAGGTGTGGGGGCTTGGCGGTGCGGGAACCACCCGAGTCTACTCTTACCCTCCTTATATAACAAAGTGGACCCGGAAACCTTCGTCTGCAGAGAGAACCACCTTTATTACAATAGCCCGGGCTATGGAACAGAGTCCCAAGCTAGTCAGAGACAAAACCCAGGAGGCTGCTGCTTTACTCCACAGCGAACTCGCCTTATATACATTTTTACTCCGCTCTTTTGGCATTCAGTCCATTGTTCAATCAGGGCGATGTTTGTAGTTGATGACCTGATCAAGGCGGTGTTTTTAGTTGATGACCTGATCAAGGCGGTGTTTGTAGTTGATGACCTGATCACGGCTCGGCATTCAGACCGATGTTCAATCAGCTTAATCAAGGCTCGGTCAGTCAAACCATTGTCCAGATAACCTGATCACGGTGTCAAGGATGTTTACCAAGCAGAAGATGAAAAACAAGCTTGTTTACACAGGGCGTAGGTGTCTCATGGCTTTCTGTTGATGAATTGGCTCCAGGGGGCTTGGGTATGTGATAGCTTTGAGCATCAGCAGAAATGGAGGCTGCAGGCAGGGTTTTGTCACAAGATGGCAAGGAATAGAGGAATGTAAGGAAATTAATAGAACCTAGTGAAAACTCATTTTCTTCACATACATCAATAGTAACTAGAAAAAGAAAGTACCAAATCAGATACTGTTGTTATCTAAAAATACAAAAATATGCTTTTATTAATAATATTTAATACAATGACACAGCCCATTTATACTGCCTCAATCATATCATCATACACACCTTACCACAAATAACTCAATTAAAAACATTGTCACTAATAATGACAACAGCAATACATTGATACAGTACTTCTTCATATATACAATTGTTGAATATTTTTCAATAAGTATGTTTCTTCACCTGGAAGTGAAAAATAGGGCATAACAATGTGGCACAAATTCAGTCGGCAGCCGTTCATCATGAACGAGTACTGAGAATGAGCGCCTCATCTATAGCCCAGGTGGGCTCACGCCGATCAATGGTGGCTTCTCGGGTGTATATAGACATGTTGGACGTGCGAGGAGGGATAGTTGACCAGGAGCCATAAAGGACTCAAGCAAAGCAGTGGCAGCTCCTCTGGTCTGCAAGCTTTCTGGACTCATAGAAGGGAGTGACAGTCCTGCTTGGCCAGTACCTATGCTGAACTAAAGCTAGGCTAGGGTAGGACCGATGAAAACAATTTGGCCTCCTATGGGATGAAGCCAAGTTGGACCCGCGAGAATCAATAGGTGCCCTTTTGGTCTCTAGACCTGTTCGACCCACGAGAAGCAATGATCGCTCCTTTAGGACGAAGACATTTTGGACTCACAAGAAAGCAATGACAACTCCTTTGGTCTGTAGACTTCTTGGCTATACAACATGGAATGAACACTTCTGAGACTGTTGTCGAGTTGGATTTGGAAGAAGCAATAGTGGCTTTTCTGGCCTATTCCCCAGATGAAATAATGACTTTCTGGCCTTTGGTCATGATAGTCTCACTAGGAAGCAAGGTAGCTATTGCCATATTGGACTGTTAGGAGGACAGGCGGCTGCCTGGCCGACCGCCATGTTAGATTTGCAAGGTGCAATAGCTACGTTGTTTGACTGATAGACATGTCAGATTCAAGAAGAGCATTGATGTCTTCTGGGCTTGATTACCAGGCTGGATTTACAAGGAGGGCTGGCAGCCTAGCTTACGGTCTTGATGGTCTCAGGCGGAGGAATGGTGGCGTGGTTGACTATTGCTGTGTTTGAGTCGCAAGGAGGAAAAGTGAAGTGACAGCGGACACCTTCTTATCTGTAAAAGGAGAAATGACGTCGCCCAGGCCTACCACTATGGGTGTTGAGAGAAAATATTGAGTTGGAAATATTGACTAGCAGAAATATCGAGTCAAAGATATTGTGACATGGAAATATCCATGTCTGAACTGGGGTGGCGGAGTGAGCTAAGAATGGTGATGGATTAAACCCAGATCAGTTGACTGGAGTTGAGTGTTTGATTTGCTCAAACGCCCCGTCCATCATCCCTTTTTGTATCGCTTTGTTCGCCCTAAGTTGGCAGGGTATGCTCAGACGTGAGTCCCTTGCTCACTTTGCCACTGGATTCAAGATAGCCTGGCTGATGAGGGTTATGAACCCGAAACTGGTCCCAGGATGCTTGTTTACGGTCCAGGGAAGACATGGATTGGCAGTTCGGACTGGACTGTTCCCATGAGGAACAGGTTCAGATTGATTTGCATATGGCCATGTCTGAACTGGGGTGGCGGAGTGAGCTAAAGAATGGTGATGGATTAAACCCAGATCAGTTGACTGGGCGTGAGTGTTTGATTTGCTCAAACGCTCCGTCCATCATCCCCTTTTGTATCGCTATAGAAATATCGTCAGCAAGAATATTGTTGTCAAGAATATCGATAACATTTTAGTTACGTTAGAATTAATTTTTTCATTGATAATAATTAGCAAAATTATGATTTATTATGTTCATCGTGTAATTAATTTTGTTTTAAATTTTAGAAGTGTGTTGTATATTTTGTGGGCGTATATCGTGGAGAGTAAATTTAAGTTAATTATATAATAATTAATTTTTATTTTTTGATAATTAGTTTGCTAAATATTTATGTTAATAGTGTAAATAATCAGCTTTTTGATGCTAAGTTTTAGGTCTTGCTGGTAAGTTTTCTAGGGGTATATGGTGGGTGGTAACTAAAATAAAAATTATTTAGTAAATAATTTTTTTGTTAATAAATCATTTTTAAATAAAAGTCATTTCTTATGAGAATTCTTTTTGGATTAAAATGTTAATAATCTTTGCAATGATTTATGATATATATTTAACATTATGATATGTATTTATATTAAATATTTTTTTATATGAAATATATTTGTGTTTTTTGTTTAATATTTATATTTACATTTCTTTATTTGATGAGCAGCATCACAACGCGGGCATTGCCACCCGCTGCCATTACAACGCTGCTTTTACAACGCAAGCCGTTTCAACGACTTGCGCTGGAGGGCGCTGTTGGAAAAGGAATAGTTTAATTTTCTATTCCAACACCTTCCCTACTGTAACGTGGGCTGGAGTTTGAATAGAAAATTAAACTATTCCACTATCCAGTGCTTACACTGCTAGTCGTTGTAACGACTTGCGTTGTAAAAACAGCGTCGTAATTGCACCCGGGGTAAAAGCCCGCGTTGTAATGTCATACAACCCTTTATTTTGTTGTTGAGATTATTTTATTGTTTTGCAGAGAATCTGTTTGTTTCTAATGTAGTACTGACTGCAGTCTGAATATATATATATATTTTTTTTCCTTATGCAATCAAATACTTTACCTACTGTTGCACTGGCTGGAGAGAGAATAGTACATTTTACCCCTCTGCAATCCAACACTTTTCCTACTTTTGTACTTATTGCAGTGGGAATAGTACATTTTATCCCTTCGCAGTCCAACACGTTCCCTACTGTTGCACCTAATGGGGTGGTAATAGTAAATGTTACACCTCTGCAATCCAACAGTTTCCCTACTGTTGCACCGACTGGAGTGGCAATATAACATTTTACCCCTCCACAATCCAACACTTTCCCCCCTTTGGCACTTATTGGAGGGGAAATAGTAAATGATACCCCTCTGCAATCCAACACTTTCTGTACTGTTGCGAGTATTGAAGTGGGAATAGGAAATTTCATCTTTTTGTAATCTAAAAATGTTCCTAGTGTTGTATTTATTGTAGTGCTCTGTCTGTAATGCAATATTTTATCTAATTTTGCATTTATTATAGTGAGAGTAAATTGTAGTAGGAAGTTTATATATATTAATTTTAATATTTAATAATGTATTTTACAGTATCCCAATGTATATCATTATGTTTTTGTTTATTCAAAATAATAATATTTATAATTATTAATGTTTTTTATTTGTAAAATATTTTTACAAAATTATGAAATAGTTATGTTGTTTACTTTTTAATTGCAATTAAAGTGGTTTGCTTTTTAAATAATTTATATTAATGGGGTATATATATATATATATTTGACACAAAAGAATTATTCCAGCACTCCGTTAGTTAGAGGTTTTTAAATTTATTCAGTGCACAAGTACAAGCCTACGCGTTTCGAACCTACTGGTTCCTTATCACGGCGGCATAAACAGTGGTCCTACTTCACTTTCAGTATTTAAGTGATTGTAGTTACTTCGTGCATTGTGGGACATGTAGTTGGTTGTAAAATTTCACTGACATTTCAAATATACTGAATTTTACACTGGTTTCATATTTATAAAATTCAAACAAAAACATTTTAGGCTTGAATGTCTTAATTATGGCTGAGTGCCTTGAGTATAATTAAAGTCCCAAAATTTGCACTTTTGGCAACCTGGCAGTGGTCAAAAAACTGCACCTTTTGTAAAAAATATAAACATGTTCTCATTTACAAAGAGTGATAAAAAAGGGTTTTTTCATTCACATGTGCAGAATTAACTCGTTTCTCGGGCTGAGTGCCCTTGCCACTGCCCCAAAATGGTTGCCATAAACAAGACTTACATAAGATGCCAGCCAAAAAGAAATGTGTACAGTTAATCAGGTAAATGCTGTGTATGTGCAGTTCTCGAAATTGTGAACTGTTTACATATGCTTGTCTCTTATAGTGACACGGTTCATAATAGTACGTAGTCATTTGCTATATATAAAGGTTGTCAAAAAATGTTTTTATAAGTGGAAATAAAGCTCCTCATCCCCATTCAAGCCTGTCGGGATCTTGGTCTTGAACCTCATAATCAATTTTGATTCCATTCTGCGTAGTTTTAGTTTTCTGTTTCCGCCACGTTCATGTTGTGGAATCGTTGCAAGACCAAAGAATTGCACATCTAGCCATGATTTGTTGGTGTGGATTGCTATATGTTTGGCCATTGCATATGTTGAGTCTCCATTTTGTATCGCACGGATGTGCTCTAGGATGCGCTTTTTTAGCATGCATGTTGTGCTGCCTATATATCTTTTTCCACAATAGCACTGGAGCATGTATATCACAAAACTGGTTTCACAGGTTATGTTTTCCCTTATCGTGAATGCTTTGCCCGCTGGATCTGTTACAGTTTTGACATTCTTTCCTATTTTGCAGGCTTTACAGGTTTTACATCTTACAAATCCTTTGTTTTTGTCTGCCAGCCAGTTGTTTGTTTTTTTGGTGTTTTCAAAATGGCTGTGCACCAGGTGATCCGAGAGGTTCAGTGCTCTCCTGTAGGTTACCAAAGGTCTCTCTCCAATGTTTTTGCCTATGTCAGGATCTTTTTGAATAAGATGCCAATATTTTTTTAGGATTGTCTGTATTTTGTAGCTTTCTTTACTGTACGTGACAATCATCCTTGGCGGTTCTTTATCATTGTCCTTGTCCTGTTTGTTGGGTTTTTTCGTTGGCAGTAGGGTTTCCGCTCTTGTTTTCGTTCTTGCTTTTTCTTCTCCTTTTTTGATGTCTTGGTATTTGTACCCTCGTTGTGAGAATCTTATTGTAGTCTCTCTGAAGTTTTTTTCTTTTTCTGTTTCCTCCGAACAGTTTCTTCGCATTCTTAGCAGTTCTCCATATGGAATGCTCTGTTTCAATTTTCGAGGATGGAAGCTGCGTCCGTGCAGGAGGCTGTTCGTTGCCGTTTCCTTCCTATGAGTTGTTGTGTGGATTTGGTTGTTGTTAACATAGACTTTTGTGTCCAGGAACACAAATTCCTTGTTGCTGATGGTATGTGTAAACTGCAGACCTACAGTGTTCTTGTTCAGTTCATCAAAGAAGTCTTGGAATTCAGACCTTGTTCCCTTCCATAATAGGAAGAGATCATCGATGAAGCGTAGCCATAACGCTACTTGTGCCATATGATGGTCGTTTTCTTCTCTCCAAGCTATGCTCCTCTCCCACCACCCCATCATGAGGTTAGCATAGCTTGGAGAGAAAGAAACTCCCATAGCTGTCCCGCATTTCTGCCTGTATACCCTTTTGTTAAAAAGGAACACATTGTTGTAGAGGCATAGTCTGATCATTTCGATCAACATCTTGGAGTGATCCCGTTCTTTTATTGGGCATTGCTGTAAGAAGTACTGTATCGCTTTGACGCCTATCTCGTGCTCTATTGATGTGTATAGCGAGATGACGTCTATTGTCACTAATAAGTAATTGGACTGCCATTCTCTCCAAGCTATGCTAACCTCATGATGGGGTGGTGGGAGAGGAGCATAGCTTGGAGAGAAGAAAACGACCATCATATGGCACAAGTAGCGTTATGGCTACGCTTCATCGATGATCTCTTCCTATTATGGAAGGGAACAAGGTCTGAATTCCAAGACTTCTTTGATGAACTGAACAAGAACACTGTAGGTCTGCAGTTTACACATACCATCAGCAACAAGGAATTTGTGTTCCTGGACACAAAAGTCTATGTTAACAACAACCAAATCCACACAACAACTCATAGGAAGGAAACGGCAACGAACAGCCTCCTGCACGGACGCAGCTTCCATCCTCGAAAATTGAAACAGAGCATTCCATATGGAGAACTGCTAAGAATGCGAAGAAACTGTTCGGAGGAAACAGAAAAAGAAAAAAACTTCAGAGAGACTACAATAAGATTCTCACAACGAGGGTACAAATACCAAGACATCAAAAAAGGAGAAGAAAAAGCAAGAACGAAAACAAGAGCGGAAACCCTACTGCCAACGAAAAAACCCAACAAACAGGACAAGGACAATGATAAAGAACCGCCAAGGATGATTGTCACGTACAGTAAAGAAAGCTACAAAATACAGACAATCCTAAAAAAATATTGGCATCTTATTCAAAAAGATCCTGACATAGGCAAAAACATTGGAGAGAGACCTTTGGTAACCTACAGGAGAGCACTGAGCCTCTCGGATCACCTGGTGCACAGCCATTTTGAAAACACCAAAAAAACAAACAACTGGCTGGCAGACAAAAACAAAGGATTTGTAAGATGTAAAACCTGTAAAGCCTGCAAAATAGGAAAGAATGTCAAAACTGTAACAGATCCAGCGGGCAAAGCATTCACAATAAGGGAAAACATAACCTGTGAAACCAGTTTTGTGATATACATGCTCCAGTGCTATTGTGGAAAAAGATATATAGGCAGCACAACATGCATGCTAAAAAAGCGCATCCTAGAGCACATCCGTGCGATACAAAATGGAGACTCAACATATGCAATGGCCAAACATATAGCAATCCACACCAACAAATCATGGCTAGATGTGCAATTCTTTGGTCTTGCAACGATTCCACAACATGAACGTGGCGGAAACAGAAAACTAAAACTACGCAGAATGGAATCAAAATTGATTATGAGGTTCAAGACCAAGATCCCGACAGGCTTGAATGGGGATGAGGAGCTTTATTTCCACTTATAAAAACATTTTTTGACAACCTTTATATATAGCAAATGACTACGTACTATTATGAACCGTGTCACTATAAGAGACAAGCATATGTAAACAGTTCACAATTTCGAGAACTGCACATACACAGCATTTACCTGATTAACTGTACACATTTCTTTTTGGCTGGCATCTTATGTAAGTCTTGTTTATGGCAACCATTTTGGGGCAGTGGCAAGGGCACTCAGCCCGAGAAACGAGTTAATTCTGCACATGTGAATGAAAAAACCCTTTTTTTATCACTCTTTGTAAATGAGAACATGTTTATATTTTTTACAAAAGGTGCAGTTTTTTGACCACTGCCAGGTTGCCAAAAGTGCAAATTTTGGGACTTTAATTATACTCAAGGCACTCAGCCATAATTAAGACATTCAAGCCTAAAATGTTTTTGTTTGAATTTTATAAATATGAAACCAGTGTAAAATTCAGTATATTTGAAATGTCAGTGAAATTTTACAACCAACTACATGTCCCACAATGCACGAAGTAACTACAATCACTTAAATACTGAAAGTGAAGTAGGACCACTGTTTATGCCGCCGTGATAAGGAACCAGTAGGTTCGAAACGCGTAGGCTTGTACTTGTGCACTGAATAAATTTAAAAACCTCTAACTAACGGAGTGCTGGAATAATTCTTTTGTGTCAATTACAAACCAACGGAGCCCTGTCCTGGCTTCGACTCCAGCACCAACCAGCCAAGCGCTCCCTCTGCGACAGGACAGTTCGTGTTGAATATATATATATATATATATATATATATATATATATATATTCACTGAAAAAACCATAGGTTATAGACCATATATAGTTAGGAATTCGCATTTACAAAACCTTATTTTACTCACACAAAACCATTGAAATTCCATACATAGTTAGTTGCACTAACTATATATCGCGCACCCGCAATCCACTGCTGATGATGTCACATATTACATCATTCATGACATGGTCAGTGACATCACTGATGACATCACTGATGACATCTCAAATGACATCACTGATGACATCACTGATGACATCTCATTTGACATTACTGATCACATCACTGATGATATCATTCATGTGATAATACGATGAACCTCTTCAGACTCTAATATAACCTTAGATACAATCAGTGTAAACAGACACTCACAGACTGTCACTCATCCATGGAGTTACTCACACACCTAGTAAGTCATGCAAAGAATCAATCACACCTCCATTTCCTCAACTATACAGTTATACAAACTTTACTTATTCAAACATATACTAACACATATTTACTCTCTTATACAATCCCTGATACAAGTTCACAATGATCCATACAGCCACTCACACATTCACTGGCTCTTATGCACAGTTATTTATATATGTCAACTCTCACATGTACTGTGTTTTACATATGTACTTACTTTGACATGTAGCACTGAGATATCCATTCACTCACCAATACACTCATGCACACAGTCAACCGCCCATACAGCTGTTTCCACATGCACTTTTGAAACCAAACATCTAGTGAATCAACTGCTCACACATCTATGCACAGAGTCATACACCTCCCAGCCACCCACACACACACTCAGTCTCCCATACAAATACTTGGGCAACCAATCAATAACCCATATAGTTACTCATATAGCTACTTATCAACACATGCAACAGTTTACAGAACAACAGACATAATGATGCACAAATTAAGACAGTTTAGTCACTAACCCATGCACTCAGTGAGACACATTTAATCACTCACTCATACAGTCAGTCATGCACCTACTAAATCCTTCATCCAGACACTTATACATCCACTCATTCTTCAATATGTAAGACATATTTTAACTTTACAGAAACATACAGTCACTGGATGTTGTCATCAGTGATGTCATCAGTGATGTCATTTGAGATGTCATCAGTGATGTCATCAGTGATGTCACTGACCATGTCATGAATGATGTAATATGTGACATCATCAGCAGTGGATTGCGGGTGCGCGATATATAGTTAGTGCAACTAACTATGTATGGAATTTCAATGGTTTTGTGTGAGTAAAATAAGGTTTTGTAAATGCGAATTCCTAACTATATATGGTCTATAACCTATGGTTTTTTCAGTGAATTTTCAAGGTTTTGTAAATGCTAATTCCTAACTATATATGGTCTATAACCTATGGTTTTTTCAGTGAATTTTCAAGGTTTTGTAAATGCTAATTCCTAACTATATATGGTCTATAACCTATGGTTTTTTCAGTGAATTTTCAAGGTTTTGTAAATGCTAATTCCTAACTATATATGGTCTATAACCTATGGTTTTTTCAGTGAATATATATATATATACATACATATATAAACATATATCATCTGTATATCTATATAAATACAAACATAAATGCATGCATACATATACTTATATGCATACAGATGCATGTTATTTACATGAAAGTTGAAAAAACACTAATAAAAGCAAAGCTAAAAAGCCACCTCATTACAAACAGAATGGCTTTAACTTAAACGAGGGCGAGATCTATTGCATGTTCAATGCTTGTTTACTTTGGTTCCATCAAGAAGGCATTCAGATGTGTCACACATTTGCCATAAATTCTGAATGTTAGCACTCTAGTTGCACATTAGATCACTGTAGTAAAGCTACTGCTCACCAGGGACGTCTGCTGCTGGTATTCAAAGTGCATGTTTCAGTCTGCATGTCAGATTTTTTTTAATGAAATAGAAGAGGATTTGAGAAGTCACTCAAAATGATCCCTAATTTTTCTTTCTGAAGCACTAATCATACTTTCTATGGCAAAATTAACCCCCTCATGTTGTTCCTTTTTAAATTGAGTGTTTTCAGACTTACCACTTCATTCCAATCAAGATGGCTTCTGGTGTGCCATACTTTTGTCATAAGTAAGACTGTTAGCGCTCTAGTTGTTCTTTAGAACACTCTGGGACATTCTGTCATTGGGCTATACTTGGGGTACATCTGGGTGATATTTGGGCTACATTTAGGCTCTTTTGTCTCTGGTGGCCATCTTGGGAGACTGTGTGTCAGAATTTTTTAATGAAATTGAAGAGGGTTTGAGAAGTCACTCAAAATGTGCCCTAATTTTTCTTTCTGCAGCACTAATCATAATTCATATGGCAAAATATACCCCCTCATTTTGTTCCTTTTTAAATTAAATGTTTTAAGAGTTACCACTTTATTCCAATCAAGATGGCTTCAGGTGTGCCATACCTTTGTAATAAGTAGGACTGTTAGCGCTCTAGTTGTTCTTTAGAACACTCTGGGACATTCTGTCATTGGGCTATACTTGGGCTACATCTGGGTGATATTTGGGCTACATTTGGGCTCTTTTGTCTCTGGTGGCCATTTTGGGAGACTGCATGTCAGAATTTTTTAATGAAATAGAAGAGGATTTGAAAAGTCACTCAAAATGTGCCCTAATTTTTCTTTCTGCAGCACTAATAATACCTTCTATTGCTTAACATACCCCCTCATTTTGTTCCTTTTTAAATTAAATGTTTTAAGAGTTACCACTTTATTCCCATCACGATGGCTCCAGGTGTGCTATACCTTTGTAATAAGTAGGACTGTTAGCGCTCTAGTTGTTCTTTAGAACACTCTGGGACATTCTGTCATTGGGCTATACTTGGGCTACATCTGGGTGATATTTGGGCTACATTTGGGCTCTTTTGTCTCTGGTGGCCATTTTGGGAGACTGCATGTCAGAATGTTTTAATGAAATAGAAAAGGATTTGAGAAGTCACTCAAAATGTGCCCTATTTTTTCATTCTGCAGCACTAATCGTACTTTCTATGGCAAAATATACCCCCTTGTTAAAGATTAGACTGCAAAACGTCAACATTATCGGCGCCATCTTGCCCCTTTTCCAAGCCCATTCGTGCGCGTAAGCGGCAGCCATTTTGAGCACCATGACCTCCCTGCCCCTCACTAATAGCCAGCGCGTCTCTCTCTCTCTTAACCTCGCAAGCATTCCCCCGCACGCTGACAACCCCCCCGCTCTCTCATGCCTCGGGTCATAAACCCCTCTTCAGCGCAGCTTCACCACGGAATCCCATCCTGTTCCCAGCGCGACACCTCCCCTCATTCCTTTCATGGCCTCAGATCCTTCTGATACAAACCCTTTTTTTTCCTGTGCCCCCGTTTGTCTTCCCTGTTCCCAGGCCGCCACCTGGCTCTGCGGATACTGTTTATTACCCCGTACAGTAGGAAGCTTCCCCTCTCCATCAAAAGACCCCCGAACCGATCAAAGCCCCCACCCCATGAGATCCGATCAACCCCATGCATTCCGTGAATCGGCGGAATGCCCTGCTGTGCGACGACCATCACCTGTTGTGACCAGGGTGGGGAATCCAACTGTAAATATGTGTGGGAACGGGTCTGAAGGGGAGATTCCGAGGATGTTCTTTCAAGTTCTAAAGTATTGCGAGAATGTGTTATGTGCAATAAAGGTCGTAAACCCTAGTATAAGAGGCCAGGCCTCAGAGATGTGGTTAGAGCACCTCGTGACGATACTTGCTGTCTGAATTGATGTGTTCTCCTCCGGAGAGAATAAAATCCTCGTTTCCCGCCTTCCAGTCTCCAGCGCCTGCTTCTTCATTGATTAATATTGGTGGGTCATAGAGGCGATACTGCCGGGCAACATAAAAGGGTCTTTGGTTACCGGTTGTCTTTGGAACCCTTTTTAACAATTGGCGTCCCAAACGTGGGGCCCATCAGCGACTCGTGGATCCAGTGGGAGAGGTCCCGACGACAGAGTGAACGACTGCAACGATCGGAAGGTACCCTGTCCGATAGACCCTCGTCTGACAGCCGATCATCCGAACTTCACTGGTTCCGAACAGACCTCTCTCGAGTGATTTGCGGTCCTGACTGGGAACCATCAGGAGTGCCACGAGAAGTACGAAGAGAAGAGGACGATCGGGCGCTGGATTCGGAAGACGAGAAACTGTCCATGCGGTCCGGGTAAGGTCGTGTAAACACGACGAAATTGCGATAGTGATAGATAAAAGGAAGTGATTGATAATTGTTGAGAAAATACTAGTATTACTTTTTGTTAATTTATTGGAGATTCACTGTCTACAAACGGAGAAACAACAGGCTCTCCCTTTATAAACAGCGAAGGATAGGTACGCACCCGTCGGACCTATCTTTCTCCCCCACTGAACAATTGCCCCTTCCCCCTATTGATTAACTGTTATAGATTGTTTTCTGGAGATTCTCTGTCTGCAAACAGGGAAAGATAGGTCCCCTCTTTGCAGATAGTGAAAGGGTAGGTGACGCGAACTTTTGCGAGCCTACTTATTCTCCCCATTGACCATATTGATTTTTTATTTTTGACCTAATATTGATCGCTCAGAATTGGTTCATGAGGTATTCACTACGTGCAAACAACGTAGAATAGAAATATTCTGTCTAGTCTTTGCGCGCAGTGATAAGACAGGTAGTGCTGACTATTATCCCATTGTGATCCGTCATGCCTTTCTTCTCCCCACTGGTTAGTAGCCTGTTTAGCCCGGACCGCTTATTAGAGATGAACCATCCGGTTCCGCTGGAAGGTACCCCTAATAAGGACATGTTCACAAAGCATGGATTAGTCGCTATAGCCTATAGCCAGCTGTGGCATAAATATACAAAAAAGGATCGAGAAAGTCAGTGGCCACTGATAGGATCCTTCGAAGACGATAGAATAATCGCACTAGAAACAGCCCTTGGTAAAAACAAGACGACGTCCACTATGCTTGACAGCTTCGGCATGTGGCGAAAAGAGGCCGAACAACGCAAAAAGAGAACTGAGAGTAGGTTGGAAAAAGAGCTGCGGAAAGCAGCCCACCTAGCGGCTCAGAAACTAGAGAAAGAGATAAAAGAAAGAGAGGATACCAAACAGAAGCTAGAAATAGAAACATCAAGCCAGTGTCTGGTTAGAACCCCCTCCGCGCTCTACCCCGAATTACACTCAAAACAGCGAACCAACGATGATCTGCTGCTAGGTCCTCCGATCATCCACATGCCCCCTCCATATGCCCCTTCCCAACCCTTAGCCCAACACCCACTATCCCCAGGTACCAACGAGAGTAGCCCCACGGCTTCAGCCCCCATGGCCTCCGTGCCGGCTGAACTCCTCGTATTAGATGTTACGCAAACAACAACGCCGGGCGACCCAGAAGCCCGAAGGGTTGGTCCTGTTAGAGCATATAGACTAAACAAACATGAACGAGCAGGGGTTGACAAGATAGCAAAGATACTGGTAGAGAAGAGGGAGGATGAAGAGTCCGTCACGGATGTGTTTAATTCTTATACTGGGAGTCACAGACGACACTTTACTGTACAACTGTGTTACCACGTCTTAAATGCATACGAGGACCGATATCAAGAAAAAGGTCCACAGAGCCTAACGACTCTGTACCGGAAGGTTGATATCGGGGATGAGAGTGAGAGTGATGTGACGGACCTCCTTACGCGTACGCTTAAGGTTCTCCGCCACCTCACTGAACAAAAATCAAAATTCGAATCCACTACATCTGTAGCAACCGACCCACAAACTGAACGACCTAACACTATGATGCCGATACGAGAGGCTGCCCCTTACTGGGTTCCTCCACGAGGTGAAGGGACTCACGATGACGCAAATAACAAAGATGCAAAGGGAAGGGTAGTATACAATTGGGTCTACCAACCATGGGACCGGCAAGAGATTTTGACCTTCCGGAAATCTCTGCCTGACCTACGTAAAAACCCCACTGCCTTCTATACTGAGTTGGGTACGGCCCTAGGTTCGACGATTATGACTCTAGCTGACATCGACTTGTTTTTCGGGTTATGTCTACCAGCTGATGTGTGGAAGCAAATCCGGAAAGTCGACCACTCTGAGCTGTTTGGACATAACTGGTCACAACTTGATGGCATAGACAGACAACGAGAACCCGGACAAAAGCCTTTAAAAGCCATTTTAGACCTCCCGGATAAAATCATGCAGAAATTAAAAACCCTGATCCCAGAAAAGAAAGTGGACTGGTCGATAGTAACGGCTTGTCGCCAGAAACCTCAGGAGGATGTATCGGAATACTTCTCCCGGTTTGAAACGGTGTTCTCCGATTACAGCGGCCAGGACCTGACCACTGCAACCGGACACCATCTGTTTGTCCAGAATTACGTTAAGGGCTTATCACCGGAGGTCTCGCAGAAACTGCAGGCCAGTGAAAGTAGTTGGGCAGCCTCCAAACCTACGGCTATCCTCCAGATGGCCCAATATTATGAACATCAGAAAAACGAAAACGATAGAACCACAGAGAGGAAGAAGAAAGAATTAAAAGAGAGGGTGATGATAGCTCAACTGCAAGGGGTGACTCTGGGACGAGACCAATACCGAGGAAACCATCAGATGAATGTCCCTAAAACGGCACCTCCCAAAGACCGTGCTTCAACTCCCCACATTGGACGTACAGACATTAGAGAGGACCAGTGTGCTTTCTGTAAAGGATCGGGCCACTGGAAATCTCAGTGCCCGGTTCTTTTGGAACTCACCAGAAATAGAGATCCTAGAGATTCAGCAAACGAACCAAGAAATAGGGGACCACAGCGAGGGCCCCCAAACAACGCAACTAATGATAGATCCAGTAGACCAAACACATTTGATCGACCCCGACAGAACCAATGCCAGCAATCTGACTACGATGACGTTCATGACTTTGCATAGGACTGCCTAGGGCAAGGGAGGGATCCAGTCGAGCTCCATGTTGACCAGCAAGGCCCTTATGTCACTGCTAAGGTCTTGGGTACAAAGTCACCATTCCTGGTAGACACTGGCGCAACACGTAGTGCGTTATCTAAACGACTGATTCCAAGGGCACCCTTGTCTGGCTTACTAATAACATCGACAGGTTTCGATGGGACGCCCTCCACTAACCCTTTGTCCGCCCCAATCCTCTTTGACTTAGAAAACAACACCACTGACACCACGTTTTTGCTCTCCTCCAATAGCCCTGACGCAATTATGGGACTCGACTTATTGAAACACTTCCGAGCAACGATTAGATGTTCTCAAGATGGAGTCCGAGTTTTCCTTTACGACAATCCTGTTCTGCTTAGACATTGCCCCCCCAGACACATGTTTTCCATCACCGACGCTGACACTTCCCTGCTTGACACTCTGCCTCCGTATCTGTGGGCCAAAACGGATTCGGATGTAGGGCGCATGATGATTGACCCAGTGCACATCACTGTTCGACCAGATGCAACACTCCCAAAACTTCCACAATATCGGATATCGCCCGAAGGCGAGAAGGCATTGGTAGAAATCATCCAATCACTGATAGACGCAGGAGTGGTAGAGGAAGTAGTTAGCAACGTTTGCAACAGCCCAATCTTGCCCATCATTAAGAAACAGGGAGAAGGAGATGAGAAAGCATACCGCTTCATCATTGACCTTCGAGAGATCAACAAAGTGGTGGTACCCCAGTACCCTGTGGTCTCGGACATTACCACCATCTTGACTTTGATTCCCTCCACTGCCACCACCTTCACTGTCATTGACCTCAAAAACGCATTCTTTTCCATCCCCATCCACCCAGACAGCCGATATCTCTTCGGTTTCACCCTAAAAGCCCGCTCATATAGGTTCTGCCGAGCACCCCAGGGCTACACAGAAAGCCCTAGCATCTACAGCCAGGCCCTCAAGAGACAACTGGATCAAGTCCAGTTACCCGATGGAGTGGTATTAGTACAATATGTCGATGACATCCTCTTGGCAGCCGACACCACTCCATTAGCTGTCACAGCCACCATTCAACTCCTGCATTTCCTCGCAGAAAATGGCCACAAGGTCTCTAAGAAGAAGTTGCAATTCTGCCAACCCCAGGTCACTTACCTAGGCCACCTTTTGTCCAAAGACGGAAGGAAACTGACTCCTGACCGGATCCAAGCCATTCTCGACACCCCCGTCCCTAAGACCCAGAAACAGGTCCGCTCCCTACTAGGCCTCACCTCCTTCTGCCGACAGTGGTTGCCCAACTTTAGTCTTGTAGTAAAACCACTGCTTTCATTGTTAGCAAAGGACATCCCTCTCCCACTCCCTTGGACCCCTGAGTGTCAGGCTTCTTTCATGCAACTACGAGATGCCCTCTGCTCGGCCCCTGTGTTGGGTACCCCCGATTACACAAAGCCCTTCTCCCTTTACACCCATGAAAAGGGGGGGTGCGCTTTATCTGTCCTGACCCAGTCCATCGGCTCAAAGCAACGACCATGCGCTTACTTCTCAGCCACTCTTGACCCTGTAGCCAGAGCCCTGCCTGCTTGCCTTCGAGCCGTAGCTGCTGCTGCGATCTCTATCCGACAGAGTGAGGGGATCGTGCTCTCGAATTCCCTCACAGTACTGGTACCCCATGCAGTTGACACCCTCCTAAACCAAACCAAAACGCAACACCTGACGAGTGCACGACTGACAGGATACGAACTGACTCTGCTCGCACCCCACATCACTCTGAAGAGATGCACCACACTGAACCCAGCAACCCTGCTGCCCTTACCAGAAAACGATCCCAATGCGCACCCTGTACATGACTGTGTGACCCTCACAGACGAACAGACTAGAAGTAGGGTTGACCTCAGAGACACGGCTTTCCCCGACCCCGACGGAGAGCTGTGGGTGGACGGTTCTTGCATCAAACTCCCCGATGGCACCACTTCAGCTGCCTATGCAGTCACCACAGCTCGAACTGTAGTCGAGACAGCCCGCATAACGCAACGATCTGCCCAGGCAGCGGAACTGATTGCCCTGACACGAGCCTGTATCCTAGCAACAGGAACCACAGCAAACATTTACACCGACAGCCAGTATGCCTTCGGGGTGGTTCACCATTTTGGGCTCCTTTGGAGGGAGAGGGGATTCTTGACCTCACACGGCACCCCCATTTTGCACGGGGACCTAGTCTCCGCCTTGATCGAAGCCGTCCTTCTCCCCAAAAAGCTTGCAGTCATCAAATGCCAGGCACACAAAAAGGTGACAGACATTATTGGACAGGGAAATGCACTAGCCGACCTCACTGCCCGAGCAACAGCTGAAAATAGGACGACAACACGCATGTACGTGACCAGGTCACAAGCAGAAAAATGGTCTGACGCTAGGGACACTATCAGAGACATTCAAATGGCTAGCACACAACACGAACTGGCTGAATGGACACGGGTGGGATTGAAAGATGAAGAAGGCTGCTGGCGGACAAAAGACACAAACAAATGGTTGTTACCTGACTCATACCTGATTCCCATACTGACTATGGCACATTCCCCTGCCCACATAGGATCAGCCCCCATGATTGAACTTGTCTCCAGAGTTTGGCACAATGATAAGATCACAGAGTCCGCCAAACGCCTGGTCCAACAATGTTTGATATGCCTGCAACACAACCCCGGGAAAGGAACTGTAGTACCCCGGGGAGGGTTCGGGGTCCCGAATCACCCATTTGAAGTCCTGCAGATGGACTACATCCAACTAGACAGATGTCAAGGCCTGAAATATGTACTTGTGGTGGTATGCGCATTTAGCAAATGGGTGGAAGCATATCCAACCCGTGACAACACTGCTATGGCCACAGCAAAAGTACTGTTAAAGGAGTTTTTCCCCCGTTACGGCCTTTGTCGAATTTTGTGGAGCGACAATGGCCCCCACTTCGTAGCCGAAGTTATCCAACTCATTTTGAAGGGGTTGGGTGTAAAACAAAAGTTCCACGCAGTCTTCCACCCCCAATCTGCTGGACTAGTTGAACGACATAACGCCACACTGAAACTAAAATTGGCCAAAATAGTGGCTACCACAGGACTGAAATGGCCAGACGCACTCCCCCTGGCGTTGCTTTCAATGCGTTCCACCCCCACCAAACACCACTTAACGCCATACGAGGTTGTTTTCGGCCGGCCTATGAATGTCTGGTCTGCGCCGAAACCAACTTCCATTCATGACGTCCCGGACGTCCTAATGTCTGATTACTTATGTCAGTTGACTAAAACGCTGTCTGTTATCCATCAACAGGTGCTGCATGCCATCCCTGACACTTCCAGGGGTCCCGGACACACCATTCAGCCTGGGGATTTCGTCCTAATCCGGAATTTTCAGCGTGCCAAGAGTCTGGAACCCCGGTGGACGGGCCCCTGGCAAGTCCTCATCACCACCCGAACAGCACTACGGGTGGAGGGAAAACGCAACTGGCTGCATGCACACCACTGTAAGAAGATCTCCCCGACCCTGACCTCGACCGAAAACATCGACAACCAAGAAGAGCTCCTGAACAAGGACCGACCATCACTAACCTGCTATCCTGATACCGACACACTTGAACTTTCAAAATTCTCTGATCCCACAGTGCCATCGAAAGAAGGGTATTTCCTGCGTCGAAAGGAGGGAGTCTCGGCTAAGTAGACCACGGACTGAGTTAAATCTCAGAACGGTGACCTAAACACTACCAAGGGTTACCCGGAGAGAAGCAAAACAAAGTCTGTGGTTCTGCCCGCTACCGAGCCCCTTGAAGATGATGGAAGCGCCAGATAAGAAGATGATGGAAGCGCCAAATAAGAAGATGATGAAGGAAACAGGAAATACCCACCGCAGAAACCCAAAGGCAGACAGACTCCATAGCCCAAAGACTATTGCGCTCTTCATCACAATCCTCTTCTGCTTTCTCCTCATGACCACACTTTGGATTGTGGAAGAAAATGCACCTGCTCACGAAACATTCCTGACCACTGTCCAGCCTACCACCATGAAGGAACATTATCTGATTTCGCTCTCTCCCCAACTCAGAGAGAGGCGAAAGGAATTTTGGAATAACTCCTTCGTGCAACTACTTCACCAGCACAACCTTGCCACCAATGCCACCAACTGTTGGATCTGTGGGTTGCTACCCCACGCCACTGGACATTCGATACCATTCATCCCTTCACCTTTCTCAGTTCACGGCTCCTGTCTTGCCTGGCTGATGCTTCTGCAAGAAAGCTTTAAGGACAATGCCACCTCCAGCAAAACGGTAACGCATTTCTACCACGGTGTCTGGCGGAACAGAACAAAGACACACTTCTGCCCGCAGACCAACAACAACACAATCCACTTGGACATCCCTGCTAAAGAACAAGTTGAAATGCAAGTGTTCAATAATCCAACCAGAACCACCTTCTCCTACCTGCGAAAACGAACGGCTGCCACTCTGACTGTGGCCCTGTCAGTCATCAACGTCACCGGCCACATGTGCCTGGAAGGGCTTGGGACTCAGTTGGTGGGCCACAGTGCCTGCCGGTTTTCTAGAACTCTGGACTCTGCCGACCCACCTTCCTTTGTGGCATCTCCAAACATGTATTTCGTCTGCGGCACGAAGGCTTACACCTGGCTCCCCAAAGGCTGGGGGGGCACTTGTTTCATTTCTTTCATCCTTCCTCCGACTTATGTGGCACCAGCAAATCATCACAGACAAAAACGAGCCAAGGACATCGAACAAGCCGATTCAACAGGAGCGCAATTCATCGATGCTATGAAAGGACTAGTCCCCCTCTGGGGCCCGATGGCAAACAGCCGTGCCATCCGACATCTGACTCAAGCAGTTGAGACAACAATGAACATCACGGCTGGTATCCTTGCTAACAACACCGCTGAACTTCAAGCGGTCCGTCTGGTGGCCCTCCAGAACCGCCTTGTCCTGGATGTGGTTCTTGCGGACCGTGGTGGAGCATGCCGCATCATTGGGTCCAGCTGCTGTACATACATACCGGACAACTCGCCCTCAGTGTACAAAGCCATTGAACATCTTCACAGACTCTCTTCAGAAGTACACCAGGAACAAGAAGAATGGTCGCTTGGTGGTTGGTTCTGGAACACCGTTAAGAACTGGGGTTGGAGACTGTTCACCATTATCCTGATTCCTGTAGTTGTGATGTGCGGTCTATGCTTAGGAATTCAATGTCTACCACCTCTGTGTTCACTATGTGCAAATTGTATTTGCCCTAAGACTGTGGACTTTGAAAACGAACGTATGAGAGCGATATATGATGCCGAGGTTAGGAATTTGATGAAGATTGACATTGAGTAAGCAAGTTGGCTAAGATATGTTGAAAAGGGAGGACTGTTAAAGATTAGACTGCAAAACGTCAACATTATCGGCGCCATCTTGCCCCTTTTCCAAGCCCATTCGTGCGCGTAAGCGGCAGCCATTTTGAGCACCATGACCTCCCTGCCCCTCACTAATAGCCAGCGCGTCTCTCTCTCTCTTAACCTCGCAAGCATTCCCCCGCACGCTGACAACCCCCCCGCTCTCTCATGCCTCGGGTCATAAACCCCTCTTCAGCGCAGCTTCACCACGGAATCCCATCCTGTTCCCAGCGCGACACCTCCCCTCATTCCTTTCATGGCCTCAGATCCTTCTGATACAAACCCTTTTTTTTCCTGTGCCCCCGTTTGTCTTCCCTGTTCCCAGGCCGCCACCTGGCTCTGCGGATACTGTTTATTACCCCGTACAGTAGGAAGCTTCCCCTCTCCATCAAAAGACCCCCGAACCGATCAAAGCCCCCACCCCATGAGATCCGATCAACCCCATGCATTCCGTGAATCGGCGGAATGCCCTGCTGTGCGACGACCATCACCTGTTGTGACCAGGGTGGGGAATCCAACTGTAAATATGTGTGGGAACGGGTCTGAAGGGGAGATTCCGAGGATGTTCTTTCAAGTTCTAAAGTATTGCGAGAATGTGTTATGTGCAATAAAGGTCGTAAACCCTAGTATAAGAGGCCAGGCACCTCGTGACGATACTTGCTGTCTGAATTGATGTGTTCTCCTCCGGAGAGAATAAAATCCTCGTTTCCCGCCTTCCAGTCTCCAGCGCCTGCTTCTTCATTGATTAATATTGGTGGGTCATAGAGGCGATACTGCCGGGCAACATAAAAGGGTCTTTGGTTACCGGTTGTCTTTGGAACCCTTTTTAACACCCTCATGTTGTTTCTTTTTAAATTAAATGTTTTAAGAGTTACCACTTTATTCCAATCAAGATGGCTTCAGGTGTGCCATACCTTTGTAATAAGTAGGACTGTTAGCGCTCTAGTTGTTCTTTAGAACACTCTGGGACATTCTGTCATTGGGCTATACTTGGGCTACATCTGGGTGATATTTGGGCTACATTTGGGCTCTTTTGTCTCTGGTGGCCATTTTGGGAGACTGCATGTCAGAATGTTTTAATGAAATAGAAAAGGATTTGAGAAGTCACTCAAAATGTGCCCTAATTTTTCATTCTGCAGCACTAATCATACTTTCTATGGCAAAATATACCCCCTCATGTTGTTTCTTTTTAAATTAAATGTTTTAATAGTTACCACTTTATTCCAATCAAGATGGCTTCAGGTGTGCCATACCTTTGTAATAAGTAGGACTGTTAGCGCTCTAGTTGTTCTTTAGAACACTCTAGGAGGCTGCAGTAGAACACAAAGGAATCAACTGACAGTCTCTGTCCTTGTTGGATGTACATGTTTTACTGAGAATGTCAGACTTCATTTTCACATGACTGAGAAAGATAATGTGAATTTACAAAAAATATGCTTTCAGTTTAGCTTATAGATCCCCTTCCAAACCACTGTGGGAAAATCATGAGATATTAGTTTTCTTTCAAACAATATTCATGATATCACAGCAGAAGGTTTTTTCACATGGTAAAATCACCTTAGAACCCACCACAATTCCTAAAACGAGTATGGTACCATCAACAAATGATTTATAATGTAACTAAAGTCCTAAAACCCTCTATTACCTACAATGCTTTTTAATGAGGTGCTATCATGTATATTGGTCCCAAGATGGCTGCCAACACTTCTTGGATGAAGTGCTGACAGCCAATCAGATCAGATGTGTGGTTAGGCTCCGCCCAGATATATATATTTTTTTGAACCTAAATTACTCAAAATCCACTGGAGCACATATATTGAGACCTAGCAAAGGCACATCGGGCTAACAGTCCCTACAATTTTGCCAAGTTTCGTGCAAATCCATTCAGCCGTTCGAGCTAAAAGTGAGGCCAACCGCCCTATGGAAATTAACATGGGAAAAACGTGTTTTGGGACCCCCCTTTTTTCTCGGCCCCCCCTTGATGAAACCCCACCAAATTGTCGGGGGCTGCTCAGAAAGAAAATGTTCCATTTTCCTGAAAATTTCAGCCAATTCCGTCCACAAACGCCAAAGTTATTAGACATAGAATTTTCAAAAATCCCATAGAGAAAAAATCCTAACTATATATACCTACTGGCGACAGGTAATATATATATATATATATATATATATATATATATATATATATATATATATATATATATATATATATATATATATATATATATATATATATATATATATATATATATATATATATATATATATATATATATATATATATATATAAGTGATATGTTTAAAAAAATGTACAATGATATAATTTAAAATGATTAGTTTTATAATACTTTTTTAATTAAATATGTTACAGTTATATAGTTCCAGTACAATATAGGAAAGTTGTGGCAGCGTCATCATAGAGCCCTGAATCCTGCAAAACCATTTGGCCACCCCCGCAATACCTACCAGAGAAAAATCAGCATTCTGGGACTTGCAGTCCACACGCAACAAGTGGACAGCAATTGGTGAGAGAAGGCACAAATTTGGGGGCGGAGCGGACCACAACCAATTGAAATGTGTCAGGACCTTCAAATTAATGATGGCGTTCTTATCTCCTGTCAATCCCTGGCGCTGAAGAAGGCTACTATTAGCCGAAATGCATTCGCCGTTATGTATAGATTGGAAAGAAAGATGCCCCCATGGTTCCCCTACTGGGGCCTCTGCCTGTTCTTTTGAGGAGGTTGTGTGCGATATATATATATATATGTGTGTATGTTTGTTTAACTTTTTTAAAGTAAGTTTATTTGTTATAGTTGTTACAACGTACATTAAATATATTTAATTTATATTAAATTAATGTTAGTATTTAATATCTTTTATTTTCTATATTTTAATTTACATATATATTTAAAAATCGATATTTAATACAACACTATTATTGAAACAAAATGATTTCTTTCGATAATTTTTGCACTTACCTTTTTAAGTATAGGTAGTCGATATTTTTGTAGTAGATATTTTTGCCTCAATAATTTTGTAGGGCGATATTTTGGACCTCGATATTTTGACAGTGAACAGTACCCAGTTGACCTCGTCAGGAGGAATGGTGGATGAGCTTGCTGCCTTGTAAGTCTCAGGAAGAGGAATGGCAACATGGCTGGCTATCACTGTATTGCACTCACAACAAGGAATAGTCATGAGTATCGCCTTGTTGTCTTCGTGAGGAAGAATGGCGGCTACCTGGCCGATCACAATGTTGACCTCGGCCGGAAGAATTCCAGCTGCCTGGACAATCACCATGGTGACCTACGCCTGAGGAATGGCGGCTGCCTGGCTGATCCCCATTCGGATCCCGGCTGGTGGAATTGCAATTGCCTGGCCGATTACCATGTTGACCTTGGCCAGAGGAATTGCAGCTGACTGGCCAAATACCATGTTGAGGTCGGCTGGAGGAATGGCGGTTGCCTTGCCAATTACCATGGTGACCTAGGCCAGAGGAATGGCGGCTGTATGGCCGATCGGCTCATCAGTCTCATGAGGGGCAGTGGATGTTTCCTAGCCTTCCATCACATTGGACTCAAGAGGGGGACTAGTGGTTTCCTGACCTCTGGCCATGTTGGCCAGAGGAGAAGGAATTGTTGTTGCCAGCCCATTGCCTTGTTAGACTCTCGAGCAGGAACCTTGATGTGGTTTGCTGTTGCCATGTTAGACTTGCAGGAGGAATGGTGGCTGCCTGGTAAATTGCCAAATTGGCCAAAAGAGGAAGAATGTAGCTTGCTGACCTAGTGCCATGTTGGACTCAAGCGAAGTACTGGCATCTTTTTTGCTGTGCTCTGTCGATTGGATTCATAAGGGGGAATGGCTGCCTATCCATTTGCAATGGTGGATGCCTGAGGTAGATGCACAAGGGGGAGTGGTGTTGCCTGGCCTATCACCATGTTGGACTCAGAGAAGGAATTGTGCCTGCCTGGCCAGTCACTGTGTTGCTTTCAAGAGGGATATTGTAGGTTGCTTACCTATTGCTATGTTGGACTCATGCCAAGCACTGCCATCTTTTCTGCTCTGTAGCCACGTTGGAATCACAAGGAGGAATCGCTGACTAGCCTGTTGCCATTGGGGATGCCTCGGTGAATTCACAATGGAGAATGGCGGCTCTCTGGTCAATCACCATGTAGGACTCAAAAGAGGGATAGAGGCTGCCTGGTCAATCGCTATGTTGGACTCAGAGGAGTAATAGCAATTGTTTGGTCAATCACCATGTTGGACTGGGAGAAGGAATGACTTCTGTCTGGCCTAGCAACAATTGTGTTCCAAATGAGGAATGGCAGCTGCCTGGTCAATCACCATATTGGGCTATGGATGAGGAATGGCATTTGCCTATCTTCCCATCATTTTAGACTAGCAAATAGGAATGGCAGCTGCCTGGGCTGGTGCCATGTTGGGTTCACAAGGAGGAATGGTGACTGCCTGACTTACCACTGTATTGGAATCACACGGAAGAATGGCAGCTGCCTGACCTGTCGCCATACTGAATGTAGGAGAGTAGTGTCTGCTTCCTATGGTCACCCCCACTTTTTGCTGTGATTCACTGGTTTTTCGTTTTTGGTTTTACCATGTACTTTAGGTACATACCTAATTGGGTATTGGGCCACCTTTGTGAGCCCCTGTATAGTGTACCATAGGTACCCAGGGCATAAGTGCATCCAAGGCCTACCAGGGGCTGCAGCATGTATTATGCCACCCCTGGATGGCCATCCAAACTGACACAACTGGCTGATCACTCAGCTGGGGCAAGGTCGTGTAATCACCCCTTGCTTAGGTATAGTATTCCTATACCTACCATTATATATAGACACATATATACCTATAAGTCACTTCTATGGCAGGCCTTGACAATCCTGAAGGCAGAGTGCTTGGTTTTATGTGAGATGATGCTCTAGCATGAGCTGAGCCTGTCTGCAGCTTTCGGAACCAAGTCCTTATAGCTGCTCTATGATATAGCCATACCATATACTCTTAAGTGCATTATAATCCTCGCGGTTAATGCTAACTTTGGTTTGGCTTTATCAAAACATGTCGTGTAAGGTGTCATACACTTTGGAATACTACCCCCCGCCAGTCCTGGCGGCGGGGGTAGCATTCCACCCTTCTAGAGTGAGAAGACATGTAGTTGTAGCTTTACCCGGTTAAAGTTAAACAGAGCCTCAGCATCACAAAATGGATGCTGCTGCCACAGACACGAGTCTCACCTCCTGCTGCTGGACGAAACTCCAGCAGGGGAGGCCTGGAAAATAGGTTTCCTGCCTTGGGAGGTGCGAGCACCTCCCCAGACAGGCTATAGTGTATTGGGGCAGGATGGGTTGAAAGAAATGAGACACTGCCTGGGACACACAAGGTGCTCCATGCATAGCCCGGTTCAAACCAGTTGCTGGGGCACTCCAGCCCCAGCTCTGGCGCGAAACTGGACAAAGGTAGAGGGGTGTAACCACCCCCTTCCCAGGTTCCACCCACAGGAGGGACCTAGCAGGTAAACTAGCCCCTTAGATTAGTATAAAGCTAGGAGCTGTGTCTAGAGACATTAGATTATCCTGAACTGAAACTCTGAAATTAAACTCTGGACCTTCGACATTCTACTGCAACTTGAAGACTGAAGAATCTCCCTTGTGGTCAAGGAGTGACCACCCTGTGCAAACAGGCACCATCAGTGACTTGCCAGTTTGCTTTGTCAACACTCCCGCCGGAACCCAAAGACTTAGTGATGCAACCTCTGGACTTCCAGATTTCTCTGACTCCGACCCACATCCACAGCAAAGGTGAGACCCGTGGCGGACACGAGAGACGTGGAACCGGACTACCTGCAGTACCTGCTTTTTGCTAACTGTGCAACTTCTGAGGCATCCTCAAAGTTGTGCATTGGGACTTGAGAAGCCCCAATCCCGAGACGTAAGTGCCCCGAAGCTCAGCCCTCCACACTCCACGTGTGCCGCGTGGGACCTGTGCCTGCATTTCTCCTTGATGCATCTTTGCAGTTGCTAGCCCATTGGATAGTGGCCCTCCTGAATACATCCTTTTGAATCAACACTGCTTGTCTGGTTGCTCTAGGCGTGCTCCTGCTTTCCTGTAAAGGGGAAGCTCCTCAAACCTTGCTGGTCTGAACAGAAGCCGATCTTCCCTTCCGACGTGGGTTGCCTTTGCCAAGGCTTGTTGACTCCAATACGGAAGCCGACACCATCAACAGTGAGATCCTTTATGGGACAGTCCGTATCCAGCTCCTGGTTGTCGTCGACACCTCCTGGTCCACGTGGCTGCAGAGACAAGCGTGACTTCTTCACCTGTTTGCAGCTCGACATCGCCTGGTTCCTTCCTGGTCACTGGTTAGTGACCCAGACAGACTCTGTCCCCTCTGCTTTCAGGTTCTTCACTGCTCTAATCCACCCTTGGACCATCCGAACATCTTCCTCCTGGTCGCCTGCAGCATCTTTGTGCAGCTCTCCATAGGATTCGACGACGAAACCCGACACGAAAGAACACCTTTGCAACCGGCTTCCCTGGGTGAGGTAACTCGAGTACTCCGGTGCTCCCATGGGTAATAACTATCCAAGTGTCCTACTTTAACTGGGTTTTCCCGTAGTCCATCCGGAAGTGCCCGAAATCATCTACTTTGTAAACTTTACATTCCCATTGAAAGTCTATGAGAACTCGCGTGTGTGTTTAGACACTGCACACGCATCCTGTGGGACTCCTACTTCCTAACCATAGGTTGTCTAGTGTAGCCCCAGCGATTTCCTAGGCCCTAGGCCTGCTCACCTTTCCTGAAGTGGTTCTTATACCACTTACTTAGTATATGGTTCGTGAGGCCCTTAGGGCAGAATTGTATTTGTGCAACTTATAGTATGCTTATTGAGTCACTTGTGCTGTATCTTGAACTCTGACCTCATAAAGAGTGCAGAGGGGTTGTGTTAGTAATAAATACATATATATTTGATATATACCTTGTGTGGTCTCCTTTCTTTTGGTATTCAAGGGGTTATTATTGGTATAACAATTGGCTTCACATGCTCTCTGAAGTATTAGCCTATGACGGCTGGTCCATGCTACCACTAGGATAGCTGGTCTATAAGGTTGACTTTACAACCATCACCATAAGGGTTGTTTGGACTGATACAGGGTGCCCACTAGAATAGTGGACACTTTTCACATTGGTGTGCAGCGGTTGGAATAAGAGTTTGCTGATTGTTTTACCATAATATCTTGAGATATCATTTGAAAGATCACATTAAGGTACCTAGAGGTACATATAAATCAAGTCTTAAATACTTAAGTTCTATTGAACTTAGATGTTGTAGAGCAAAGGGCCTAGTACACCCTGACTACAACTCCTAGAGAGGTTTAGTAGGTAACACTTAGTGTAGGTAGGTGCACACACCACACCTCACTAGATCATGTCTCTTAGAGCAGAACCAAGTGGATCTCTCCCAGTGGAGGCAGATCCTTTAAGGATACCTTCCAGATATGATACCCTAACCTTCCATGATTTGAGGCACTTGTGCACATCTAGGAGGTTAAAACAGGGTTCAAACCCTACCCTCAAGCACCTGATAGAACTCATAGAAGAATATGATGCTAAGAAAGCATCTTACACAGGTCCTACAGGCAATGCAGATGAGGGTCAGCCCTCAGCAGAAGATTCCCCTGATCACAATCTAATTGATGAGAGTGAAGTAGAGGAGGACTCTGAGGGGGGTGACAATGAACAGGTCCAAGTGGGAGTACTTAGCCAGGACAACCTAAGCCTACATGGGGCTGGAGGGGGGCTTAGCCACAAACAGACCCCTGAGCAGGCTTAACACTGAGCACAGAAGGAGGAGATCCCTTTACAGGGAGTCTCATCACTCTGGTGCCTGAATAGGGTCAGAAGCCCTCAGGAGAATGTCTTCCCCTGAGAGAAGAGAACCTCAGCCCAGAATGAGAGAAGTCAATCTGAGGATTGAGAGGCAAGAACTTGCCCTAGCCGAAGAGAGACTTGCTCTTGCAAGAGAGCAAAAGTTAAGTGGGTTAGAACCCACTGGTGGCAGAAATATCCGTAAGGATAAGGATAGGTCCTATGATACTAGAAACCTAAGTAAGATTGTCCCTCCCTACAAAGTTGGGGATGACATCCACAAGTGGATAACTGCTTTGGGGAGGGTCTGCAAAGTGCAGCAGGTACCCCAAAGTCAGTGGGCTGCAATCTTATGGCTCTCCTTTTCAGAAAAAGGTAGAGACAAGCTCCTCACATTCAGTGATGAGGATGCTAAGAACTACACAGTCCTGAAGAGTGCTCTGATAGATGGGTTTGGCCTAACCACTGAACAGTATAGGTTGCTGTTCAGGGATACCCAGAAGACACAGACTCAGGACTGGACTGATTTTGTAGATTGTGCCACTAAGGCTCTGGAAGGCTGGTTGCTGGGCAGTAAAGTTAAGGACTATAGAGGATTGCATAATTTGATCATGAGAGACAAATACTTAATAATTGTCAGAACCAGTTATTGCATCAGCACCTGGTTGACTCTGATCTGACCTCTCCCCAAGAATTGAGAAAGAAGGCAGACAAATGGGTCAAAACCAGGGTGAAGCAGAAAAACCAGAACCAAGGTGGTGATCAGAAGAAGCCAGACCAAAAGGGTGGGGAGCAGAAAGTAAAAGACCAGAAGTCTTCAACAGGTCCCCAAAAAGCTTCTACTGAGGGGGGTTCCAAGAAATCCAAGAAGAAAGAAGGCCAAAGAAAACCCTGGTGCATTATCTGTAAAAGTAATACTCACTGGACCAGTGATTGCACCAAAAAGGAGACAGCTCCAACCACCATTGCCCCTACAGCAACTGTCCCCCCCTAGTGCAGCTAATAGTGGTGGTTCTCAACAGAAGGGTGTAGTAGGGTTAACCCTGGGAACTGAGATGGACTACGGCCTAGTTAGAATACCAACTCAAGCTGTTCTTGTCTGTGATGTGGACATGGCTATATCCTCTACTGTGAGTCCCAATAATTTGGGCAAGTACAGACAGACATCTTTAATGAACAATAAAGTGGCTCAGGCCTACAGGGACACATGTGCCAGTGTCACCATAGTGACGCCTACCTTTGTGGACCCTGGACAGATCATACTAGGTGAGAATTACCTAGTTACCAATGCTAGCAATGCCACCACCAACAGTAGTATGGCAATTGTTAACTTCTGGGGAGGGGTAACTGGCCTCAAAAGAGTTGTTGTTAGTTCAGACCTCAATGTAGAAAGTTTGTTGGGCAATGAATTAAAGACTTCAGTCTGGTCTGAAGTGGAGTATAGGGCTCATGAAGAGATGCTGGGCATATCAGCTCATGTCCTTGCTGTGACCAGGTCACAGGCCAAAAAGTGGCAAACTGAATCCTGAAACTATGGACCAGTTGCCTTCCAAGAGAAAGAGCAAAAGGGTTAAGGCAGTGTATTCCCCCTTGCCTCAGGATGAGGATCAGACTTCACAGGAAGCTGAGTGTGAGACCCAAGAGGGAACTGTCCTAGAAGAACTTGAGCGTGATCAGATTGAGTTTCTTGGGACAAGGGGACCCTCAAGGGCAGACCTGAGGCAGGAGCAATTGGATTGCTCCTCTCTTGAACCCCTCAGACAGCAAGCTGCTGCTGAGGCTGCTGGGAATGCTACAGGTACCCATAGAGTGTATTGGGATGAAGGGCTCCAGTACTCAGAGGCTAGAGACCCCGTGGTGGCGCAAGTCCGACATAAATCTGCCCCTTCATGTCTGGGTACCTAACTGCTATGTGGAAGGGGTGTGGTGTTCACCACACCCTATCATCCACAATGCAATGGTCTTGTGGAAAGATTCAACAAGACCTTGAAGGGCATGATTAAGGGTTTACCTGAAAAGTTTAGGCGAAGAAGGGACATCCTTCTGCCCTGCATTCTGTTTGCTTACAGAGAGGTCCCACAAAAGGGGGTTGGCTACAGCCCTTTTGAACTTTTGTTTGGGCATCCTGTAAGGGGACCCCTATGTCTTGTGAAGGAAGGAGGAGAGTTACCTCTCAAAAAGCCTAAACAAGACATAGTGGACTATGTACTTGGTCTCCGCTCCAGGATGGCTGAATACATGAAGAAGGCTTCTAAAAACCTTGAGGCTAGCCAGGAACTTCAAAAAGCCTGGCATGACCAAAAGGCTGTGTTGACGGTGTACCAGCCAGGACAGAAAGTGTGGGTGTTAGAGCCAGTGGCCCCAGCACGACTCCAAGACAAATGGTCTGGACCACAGGGTGCTTCATGTCAACAGACTGAAGGCATATGTTGACAGGGCAGACATGGACTTGCTCATGGCTACAGATGAGGGACAGTAGGAAGAGAGTGACCCTCTCCCAGACCTGCTTTCTCAGAACCCTGATGATGGTTCAGTTGATGGAGTGGCCTTGGAAGGCAGCCTCACTGACCAGCAGCAACAGGGCTGTTTTACAGGCCTATAAACATATGTTTTCCCTGACCCCAATTCCGACAAACTGGTGCACCCATGAGGTGGACACTGGTGACAGTCTGCCTGTGAAGAGTAAAATCTACAGGCAACCTGACCATGTCAGGGACTGTATAAGGACAGGGGTCTAACAGATGTTGGAACTGAGCCCTCAGAGAGCCCCTGGGCCAGTCCAGTAGTCCTTGTGCCAAAGCATCACACCCAAGATGGTAAGAGAGAGATGAGGTGTTGTGTGGACTACAGAGGTCTCACTGCTGTCACTAGGGCAGATGCCCATCCAATACCCAAGGCAGATGAGCTCATAGACAGATTGGCTTCTGCCAAGTTTTTGAGCACATTTGACCTGACAGCAGGCTACTGGCAGATCAGACTAGCTGATGATGCAAAAGCCAAAACAGCATTTTCAACCCCAGGAGGTCATTACCAATTTGTGGTGATGCCCTTTGGCTTGAAGAATGTACCTGCCACATTCAAAAGGTTGGTGAACCAAGTCCTCTCAGGTCTGGATGACTATTGTGCAGCTTATCTTGATGATATTGCTGTCTTTAGCTCCACTTGGGAGGATCACCTGATCCAACTAAGGAATGTTTTGGAGGCCCTGCAAAAGGCAGGCCTAACTATCAAGGCTACTAAGTGCCAGATAGGGCAGAGTAAGGTTGTGTACCTGGGCCACCTTGTAGGTGGAGGTCAGGTTCAACCACTGAAGAGCAAGATCCAGACCATCAAGAACTGGACTCCTCCAACCACCCAGACACAGGTCAGAGCTTTCTTGGGCCTGTCTGGATACTACAGAAAGTTTGTTAAGAATTATGGGTCCATTGTGACCCCCCTTAATGACTTAACCTCAAAGAAAATGCCATAAAGGTGCAGTGGACAGTAAGCTGTCAAAAGGCATCTGATGATCTGAAGCAGGCCATGTGCTCTGCACTTATTCTGAAAAGTCCAGACTACTCCAAAGAATTCATTGTCCAAACAGATGCTTCTGAGTTGGGTGTTGGAGCTGTTCTTTCACAACTGAATAAATATGGTCAAGACCAGCCCATTGCTTATATTAGCAGAAGGCTGACCCCTAGAGAGAAGCGTTGGTCAGCTATTGAGAGGGAGGCCTTTGCTCTGGTTTGGGCTCTGAAGAAGCTGAGGCCATACTTGTTTGGTACTCACTTCAAGATTCAGACCGACCATAAGCCCCTCTTGTGGCTAAATCAGATGAAGGGTGAAAATCCCAAACTACTCAGGTGGTCCATTTCCCTACAGGGTATGGGCTTTACAGTGGAACATAGACCTGGAACTGACCATTGCAATGCAGATGGACTCTCCAGATATTTCCACTTAGAACATGAAGACTCAACTGGTCACGGTTAGTTTAATGTCCCTGGGTTTGGGGGGGTGGAGAGGGGGTTGTGTGGGAGAGTAGGTTCTGCATCCTATGGTCACCCCCACTTTTTGCTGTGATTCACTGGTTTTTCGACTTTAGTGTGGCTGTGGGCCTGCTAATCAGACCCACAGCCCAGCTGTTCTCCCTCTAAATTCATACCATGTACTTTTGGTACATACCTAATTGGGTATTGGGCCACCTTTGTGAGCCCCTGTATATGTACCATAGGTACCCAGGGCATAGGTGCATCCAAGGCCTACCAGGGGCTGCAGCATGTAATATGCCACCCCTGGCTAGCCATCCAAACTGACACAACTGGCTGATCACTCAGCTGGGGCTAGGTCGTGTAATCACCCCTTGCTTAGGTATAGTATTCCTATACCTACCATTATATATAGACACATATATACCTATAAGTCACTCCTATGGCAGGCCTTGACAATCCTGAAGGCAGAGTACTTGGTTTTATGTGAGATGGTGCTCTGGCATGAGCTGAGCCTGTCTGCAGCTTTCGGAAACATGTCCTTATAGCTGTTCTATGATATAGCCATACCATATACTCTTAAGTGCATTATAATCTTCGCGGTTAATGCTATCTTTGGTTTGGCTTTATCAAAACATGTCATGTAAGGTGTCATACTCTTTGGAATACTACCCTCGCCCCCCTCCATTCCTGGCGGCGGGGGTAGCATTCCACACTTCTAGAGGGAGAAGACATGTAGTTGTAGCTTTAACCGGTTAAAGTTAAACAGAGCCTCAGCATCACAAAATGGATGCTGCTGCCACAGACACTAGTCTCACCTCCTGCTGCTGGACAAAACTCCAGCAGGGGAGGCCTGGACAATAGGTTTCCTGTCAGGGGAGGTGCAAGCACCTCCCCAGACAGGCTATAGTGTATTGGGGCAGGGTGGGTTGAAAGAAATGAGACACTGCCTGGGGCACACAAGGTGCTCCATGCATAGCCCGGTTCAAACCAGTTGCTGGGGCACTCCAGCCCCAGCTCTGGCGTGAAACTGGACAAAGGGAAAGGGGTGGAACCACCCCCTCCCCAGGTTCCACCCATAGGAGGGAACTAGCAGGTAATCCAGCCCCTTAGATTAGTATAAAGCTAGGAGCTGTGTCTAGAGACATTAGATTATCCTGAACTGAAACGAAACTCTGGACCTTCGACATTCTACTGCAACTAGAAGACTGAAGAATCTCCCTTGTGATCAAGAAGTGACCACCCTGTGCAAACAGGCACCATACAGCACCTCGATGTCTGCTTTGTTGCAGTTCCCGCCGGAACCTGAAGACTTAGCGACACAGCCTCTGGACTTCCAGACTTCTCTGACTCTGACCCACATCCAGAGCAAAGCTGAGACCCTTGGCGGACACGAGAAACGTGGGACCGGACTACCTGCAGTACCTGCTTTTTGCTAAATGTGCAGCTTCTGAGGCGTCCTCGAAGTTGTGCATTGGGACTTAAGAAGCCTCAACCCAGAGCCGTAAGTGCACCGAAGCTCAGCCCTCCATACTTCACGAGTGCTGCATGGGGCCTGTGCCTGCATTTCTCCTCGACGCGTCTTTGCGGTTGCTAGCCTGTTGGCTAGTGGCCCTCCTGAAGACATCCTTTTAAATCAACACCACTTGCCTGGTTGCTCTGGGCTTGGTCCTGCTTTCCTGTAAATGGAGAGCTCCTCAGACCTTGCTGATCTGAACAGAAGCCGATCTTCCCGTCCTGCGTGGGTTGCCTTTGCCAAGGCTTGTTGACTCCAATCCAGAAACCGATACTGCCAACAGTGAGATCCTTCATGGGACAGTCCTTATCCAGCTCCTAGTTGTCGTCAACGCCTCCTGGTCTACGTGGATGCAGAGACAAGCTTCACTTCTTCACATGTTTACAGCTAAACATCGCCTGGTTTTTTCCTGGTTCCTTCCTGGTCACTGGCTAGTGACCCAGACTCTGTCCCCTCTGCTTTCAGGTTCTTCACTGCTCCGATCCACCCTTGGATCCATCCGGACATCTTCCTCCTGGTCGCCTGCAGCATCTTTGTGCAGCTCTCCATAGGATTCGATGACGAAACCCGACAGGAAAGAACAACTATGCACCGGCTTCCCTGGGTAAGGTATCTTGAGTACTCTGGTGCTCCCGTGGGTAATAACTATCCAAGTGTCCTAGTTTAACTGGGTTTTCCCGTAGACAATCCGGAAGTGCCCAAAATCAACTACTTTATAAACGTTATGTTCCCATTAAAAGTCTATGAGAACTCACGTGTGTGTTTAGACACTGCACATGCATCCTATGGGACTCCTACTTCCTTACCATTGGTTGTTCAGTGTAGCCCCAGCGATTTCCTAGGCCCTAGGCCTGCTCACCTTTCCTGAAGTGGTTCTTATACCACTTACTTAGTATATGATTCGTGAGCCCCCTAGGGCAGAATTGTATTAGTGCAACTTATAGTATGCTTATTGAGTGCAGAGGAGTTGTGTTAGTAATGACCCTCCGGTAGGTCGCTCCCCACCCGCTGCAGCTCCGCCGCCGAGCACCCCTGTTCTCTGCCTCCTGACCTGCCTACTACCTGCTGCTCCTGTCTGTTACCTGCTGCTCCTGCTCCTGATCCATCATCTGATATTCCTGCCGCTACCTCCCCTGCGGCCCGCCCCCCTGCTGCTGATTCGCCGTCCTCTCAGCCCCTCCAGCCTCCCAGCTGAGCCTCCTTTCCCACGCCTCCATTTATGGTGGGCGCTGCAAGGCCGCGCAGCGGACGCGGGCAGAGGGTGCGCCTAAGGCACGCCCGTCTGCGCCCATCCACGCCCGTCTGCGCCTGGACCGCGCCCAGCGCCACGACCCCTGGACACCGTAGCATTCAGGAAGCCTGCATCCGGTACAATGCCAACACCCTCATCGCACTCAACCACAGACTGACGCTCAACTGCCACAAGGCCACCCCCAAGTGCACCTACGGCCCCTTCACCTGCCAGGACTGCAGCTTCTCCTGCATCGAAGATGCCGAGACGCCTGCAACGACGGAACCTAACGAGCTCCAATGCATCCTGCTCAACACCCGCTCCGCACGCAAACACACCGTCGAGCTCTGGGACCTGCTCGACACCACATCACCAGACATAGCCTTCCTGACCGAGACATGGATTAACGAAGCCTCCGCCCCAGACATCGCAGTGGCCATCCCCGACGGATACAAGATCACCCGCAGAGACCGATCCAACGGAGTCGGAGGAGTAATCGCCATCATGCACAAGAACACCATCAAGGTCTCTACAAACACCGTCGAAACCCTCAACACCGCCGAACACATGCACTTTCAGATCCATACGGATCCCAAGACCACCCTAAGAGGCACCCTCGTCTACAGACCACCAGGACCCCGTCCCCAATTCTGCAACTCCATCGCCGACGTCATCAGCACGCACGCACTGACCTCCACCGACTACATCCTCCTTGGCGACCTGAACTACCACCTGGACAACAACAACGACAGCAACTCCTCCACCCTGATCGAAACCTCGCCACCATCAGACTGACACAGATCGTCCCGACACCACCCACATCGCCGGCCACACGCTCAATGCCATCTTTTCCTCCATCCCCCACGTTGCCTTCAGCCACGCTTCCGAACTCACCTGGACCGACCACCACTGCGTCCACTTCACCTTCCAGAAACCCGTCTCACAACACCGCACCCTACAGAACCCCAGACGTCGCTGGGGCAAAGTCACCAACGAACTACTACAAACACACCTCGCACTCAACCCACCGGCCAACCCCACCGACCCCGAGGAGGGGGCCGCACCCTCAGACTCTGGATGGAAGATTGCGCCAACACCTTAGCCCTTATGAGACAACACATCGACAGAGACACCAGCCAGAGAGCCAACTGGTTCACCCCGAAGCTCCTAGCATCCAAGCGCACCTGTCGGAGACTGGAAAACACCTGGCACAGCGAGAAATCGCCCGACAGCCGCGCAGCCCTCAAAGATGCCATCCGCAGTCACCACCACCTCATCAGGACCACCAAGAAGTCTTCCTTCAAAGACCGCCTCGACAACAACGCACACAACAGCAAGGAGCTCTTCAACATCGTGAAGGAACTCTCAAACCCCAGCTCATGCACCAACGACATCCCGCCGTCACAAGCCCTGTGCGACGCCTTCGCTGCCTTCTTCCACCGCAAGATCACCGACATCCACAACAGCTTCAATCCTCGGACGAACCCTGCCAACCCCACCACGCCGGACCCACCGATCCCCACCGACCACGAACGCCTCACCGCATGGTCCAGCGCGACCACCGAGGACACCGTCAAAACCATGAGCACCATACACTCAGGCGCCCCTTCCGACCCCCTTCCTCACCACGTCGTCAACAAGGCCGACAGCTCCATCGCACCCCACCTGTGTAACATCATCAACCTCTCCTTCGAGACCGCGACTTTCCCTGAGAGCTGAAAACACGCCAAGATCAACGCCCTACTGAGGAAACCCATGGCGGACCCGAGCGACCTCACGAACTTCCGGCCCATCTCCCTGCATCCGTTCCCGGCGAAGGTCATTGAAAAGATCATTAACACCCAACTCACCCGATACCTGGAAGACAACAGCATCCTCGATCCCTCACACTCAGGTTTCCGCAAGAACCACAGTACTGAGACCGCCCTCATCGCCGCCACAGACGACATCAGAATCCTACTCGACAACGGCGAGACAGCAGCCCTCATACTCTTGGACCTCTCCGCCGCCTTCGACACCGTCTGCCATCACACGCTACACACACGCCTCTACGATGCAGGGATCCACGACAAGGCACTGGACTGCATCACCTCCTTCCTCTTCGACAGATCCCGAAGAGTCCGCCTCCCCCCGTTCCACTCAGGAGTCACCAAGACCATCTGCGGCGTCCCGCAAGGATCATCCCTCAGCTCAACACTTTTCAACATCTACATGGCACCACTCGCTCGCATCGCCAGACTTCACGACCTCAACATAATCTCCTACGCCGACGACACCCAGCTGATCCTCTCCCTCACCAAGGACCGCCAAAGCCAACCTCCACTGTGGTATGAAGGCCGTCGCTGACTGGATGGAAGAGAGCCGGCTCAAAGTGAACACGGAAAAAACTGAGATCCTCATCCTCCAGTCCAACCCCTCAGCCTGGGACGACTCCTGGTGGCCCACATCTCTGGGAACTGCCCCCACGCCAACCAACCACGCACGCAACCTGGGAGTCATCCTCGACTCGAAGCTCACCATGTTCAACCAAATCAACGCAGTCTCCTCAACCTGCTTCCACACCCTCCGCATGCTCTGCGAGATCTACAGGTGGATCCCTACAGACACCCGAAAAACCGTCACCCATGCCGTCATTAGCAGCAGACTCGACTACGGCAACGCCCTCTACTCCGGAGCCCCGTCCAAGCTCATCAGCAGACTTCAAAGAATCCAGAACGCCTCTGCGCGCCTGATCCTCGAAGTCCCCCGCCGAGACAACATCTCCCCCCACCTGAGAGACCTGCACTGGCTCCCCGTCGACAGAAGAATCACCTTCAAACTCCTGACCCACACACAAAGCACTCCACAATACCGGCCCAGAATACCTCAACAACCGACTATCATTCTATGTACCCAACAGGAAACTCCGCTCCGCCGACCTCTCACTGGCCGCCGTCCCACGCATCCAAAGCGCACTTCCGGGTGCAGGTCCTTCTCCCACCACGCTGCCAAGACATGGCACTGCCTCCCCCTCCTCCTACGTCAGACAGAAGACCCACCGACCTTCAGGAGACTATTCAAGAACTGTCTCTTCGACTACTAGCTTGTCTATAAGGTTGACTTTACAACCATCACCCTAAGGTTTGTTTGGACTGATACAGGGTGCCCACTAGAATAGTGGACATCACATATCAGGCCAACTTCTCACACTGAAGTACTGAAGAGGACTAGTGGCTGCCTGGCCGATCACCATACTGGATTTGCAAGGGGGAATGGCGGCTGGCTGACTGATCGCCATATTGGTTTAGCGAAAAAGACTTGCGGCTGCCTGATCCATCCCATATTGGACTTGCAAAGAGATATGCCGGCTGCCTGGTTGAACACCACATTGGACTCATGAGGAGGAATGGTGACTGCCTGGCCCATCACCATATTGGACTAACAAGGAAGAATGGCGAATTCCTGGTTGAAATCCGTATTGGACTCACGAAGAGGAATGGCGTCTCCCTGGCTGGTCACCATATTGGACTTACGAGGAGGAACGGCGTCTGCCTGGCTGGTCACCATATTGGACTCGCGAGGAGGAATGGCGTCTGCCTGGCCATCACCGCCCTTGTTGGACTCGCGTGGAGGAATGTCGGCTGCCTGGCTGATCACCACCCTTGTTGGACACGTGGGGAGGAATGGCGTCTGCCTGGCCGATCAGTCACCATGTTGACCTCGGCATGAAGAATTCCAGCTGCCTGGACAATCACCATGGTGACCTATGCCAGAGGAATGGCGGCTGCCTGGCTGATCACCATGGTGACCTAGGTCAGAGGAATGGTGGCTGCCTGGCCGATCGGCTCATCAGTCTCATGAGGGGCAGTGGAGGTTTCCTAGCCTTCCATCACATTGGACTCAAGAGGGGGACTAGCGATTTCCTGGCCTCTGGCCATGTTCGCCAGAAGAGAAGGAATTGTTGTTGCCAGCCCATTGCCTTGTTAGACTCTCGAGCAGGAACCTTGATGTGGTTTGCTGTTGCCATGTTAGACTTGCAGGAGGAATGGTGGCTGTCTGGTAAATTGCCAAATTGGCCAAAAGAGGAAGAATGTAGCTTGCTGACCTAGTGCCATGTTGGACTCAAGCGAAGTACTGGCATCTTTTTTGCTGTGCTCTGTCGATTGGATTCATAAGGGGGAATGGCTGCCTATCCATTTGCAATGGTGGATGCCTGAGGTAGATGCACAAGGGGGAGTGGTGTTGCCTGGCCTATCACCATGTTGGACTCAGAGAAGGAATTGTGCCTGCCTGGCCAGTCACTGTGTTGCTTTCAAGAGGGATATTGTAGGTTGCTTACCTATTGCTATGTTGGACTCATGCCAAGCACTGCCATCTTTTCTGCTCTGTAGCCACGTTGGAATCACAAGGAGGAATCGCTGACTAGCCTGTTGCCATTGGGGATGCTTCGGGTGTATTCACAATGGAGAATGGCGGCTCTCTGGTCAATCACCATGTAGGACTCAAAAGAGGGATAGAGGCTGCCTGGTCAATCGCTATGTTGGACTCAGAGGAGTAATAGCAATTGTTTGGTCAATCACCATGTTGGACTGGGAGAAGGAATGACTTCTGTCTGGCCCAGCAACAATTGTGTTCCAAATGAGGAATGGCAGCTGCCTGGCTGATCGCCATATTGAACTCTCGAGGAGGAAGGGCGGCTGCCTGGACAATCTCTATATTCGAATTGAAAGGAGGAATGGCAGCTGCCTGATCTATCTCCATGTTGGGCTTTGAATATGGAATGGAGTTTGCCTATCGTACTGCCATTTTAGACTAGCAAATAGGAATGGCAGCTGCCTGGGCTAGTGCCATGTCGGGTTCACAAGGAGGAATGGTGACTGCCTGACTTACCACTGTATTGGAATCACACGGAAGAATGGCAGCTGCCTGACCTATCGCATACTGAAGTACTGAAGAGGAATAGTGGCTGCCTGACCGATCACCATACTGGACTCGCAAGGAGGAATGCCAGCTGCCTGGATGATCACCATATTGGACTCACAACCAGGAATGGTGACTGCCTGGCCAATCACTATGATGGACTCACAAAGAGTAATGACAACTTCCTGGTCGATCACCATATTGGACTCATGAAGAAGAATGCCAGCTGCCTGGCCGATCACTATATTGGGCTAGCGAGGAGGAATGGAAGCTGCCTGGCTGATCACTATATTGGGCTAGCGAGGAGGAATGGCAGATGCCTGGCTGATCACTATATTGGGCTAGCGAGGAGGAATGGCAGATGCCTGGCCGATCACTATATTGGGCTAGCGAGGAGGAATGGCAGCTGCCTGGCCGATCACTATATTGGGCTAGCGAGGAGGAATGGCAGATGCCTGGCCGATCACTATATTGGGCTAGCGAGGAGGAATGGCAGATGCCTGGCCGATCACTATATTGGGCTAGCGAGGAGGAATGGCAGCTGCCTGGCCGATCACTATATTGGGCTAGCGAGGAGGAATGGCAGCTGCCTGGCCGATCACTATATTGGGCTAGCGAGGAGGAATGGCAGCTGCCTGGCCGATCACTATATTGGGCTAGCGAGGAGGAATGGCAGATGCCTGGCCGATCACTATATTGGGCTAGCGAGGAGGAATGGCAGCTGCCTGGCCGATCACTATATTGGGCTAGCGAGGAGGAATGGCAGATGCCTGGCCGATCACTATATTGGGCTAGCGAGGAGGAATGGCAGATGCCTGGCCGATCACTATATTGGGCTAGCGAGGAGGAATGGCAGATGCCTGGCCCATCACTATATTGGGCTAGCGAGGAGGAATGGCAGATGCCTGGCCGATCATGATATTGGGCTAGCGAGGAGGAATGGCAGATGCCTGGCCGATCACTATATTGGGCTAGCGAGGAGGAATGGAAGCTGCCTGGCCGATCACTATATTGGGCTAGCGAGGAGGAATGGCAGATGCCTGGCCGATCACTATATTGGGCTAGCGAGGAGGAATGGCAGCTGCCTGGCTGATCACTATATTGGGCTAGCGAGGAGGAATGGCAGATGCCGGGCCGATCACTATATTGGGCTAGCGAGGAGGAATGGCAGATGCCTGGGTGATCACTATATTGGGCTAGCGAGGAGGAATGGAAGCTGCCTGGCCGATCACTATATTGGGCTAGCGAGGAGGAATGGCAGATGCCTGGCCGATCACTATATTGGGCTAGCGAGGAGGAATGGCAGCTGCCTGGCTGATCACTATATTGGGCTAGCGAGGAGGAATGGCAGCTGCCTGGCCGATCACTATATTGGGCTAGCGAGGAGGAATGGCAGCTGCCTGGCCGATCACTATATTGGGCTAGCGAGGAGGAATGGCAGATGCCTGGCTGATCACTATATTGGGCTAGCGAGGAGGAATGGCAGATGAATGGCAGATGCCTGGCCGATCACTATATTGGGCTAGCGAGGAGGAATGGCAGCTGCCTAGCTGATCACTATATTGGGCTAGCGAGGAGGAATGGCAGCTGCCTGGCCGATCACTATATTGGGCTAGCGAGCAGGAATGGCAGATGCCTGGCTGATCACTATATTGGGCTAGCGAGGAGGAATGGCAGCTGCCTGGCTGATCACTATATTGGGCTAGCGAGGAGGAATGGCAGATGCCTGGCCGATCACTATATTGGGCTAGCGAGGAGGAATGGCAGCTGCCTGGCCGATCACTATGATGGACTCACAAAGAGTAATGACAACTTCCTGGCCGATCACCATATTGGACTCATGAAGAAGAATGCCAGCTGCCTGGCCGATCATGATATTGGGCTAGCGAGGAGGAATGGCAGCTGCCTGGCCGATCACTATATTGGGCTAGCGAGGAGGAATGGCAGCTGCCTGGCTGATCACTATATTGGGCTAGCGAGGAGGAATGGCAGATGCCTGGCTGATCACTATATTGGGCTAGCGAGGAGGAATGGCAGCTGCCTGGCCGATCACTATATTGGGCTAGCGAGGAGGAATGGCAGATGCCTGGCTGATCACTATTGGGCTAGCGAGGAGGAATGGCAGCTGCCTGGCCGATCACTATATTGGGCTAGCGAGGAGGAATGGCAGATGCCTGGCTGATCACTATATTGGGCTAGCGAGGAGGAATGGCAGATGCCTGGCCGATCACTATATTGGGCTAGCGAGGAGGAATGGCAGCTGCCTGGCCGATCACTATGATGGACTCACAAAGAGTAATGACAACTTCCTGGTCGATCACCATATTGGACTCATGAAGAAGAATGCCAGCTGCCTGGCCGATCATGATATTGGGCTAGCGAGGAGGAATGGCAGCTGCCTGGCCGATCACTATATTGGGCTAGCGAGGAGGAATGGCAGCTGCCTGGCTGATCACTATATTGGGCTAGCGAGGAGGAATGGCAGATGCCTGGCCGATCACTATATTGGGCTAGCGAGGAGAAATGGCAGATGCCTGGCCGATCACTATATTGGGCTAGCGAGGAGGAATGGCAGATGCCTGGCCGATCACTATATTGGGCTAGCGAGGAGGAATGGCAGCTGCCTGGCCGATCACTATATTGGGCTAGCGAGGAGGAATGGAAGCTGCCTGGCCGATCACTATATTGGGCTAGCGAGGAGGAATGGAAGCTGCCTGGCCGATCACTATATTGGGCTAGCGAGGCGGAATGGCAGCTGCCTGGCCGATCACTATATTGGGCTAGCGAGGAGGAATGGCAGATGCCTGGCTGATCACTATATTGGGCTAGCGAGGAGGAATGGCAGATGCCTGGCTGATCACTATATTGGGCTAGCGAGGAGGAATGGCAGCTGCCTGGCTGATCACTATATTGGGCTAGCGAGGAGGAATGGCAGCTGCCTGGCCGATCACTATATTGGGCTAGCGAGGAGGAATGGCAGCTGCCTGGCTGATCACTATATTGGGCTAGCGAGGAGGAATGGCAGCTGCCTGGCCGATCACTATATTGGGCTAGCGAGGAGGAATGGCAGATGCCTGGCTGATCACTATATTGGGCTAGCGAGGAGGAATGGCAGATGCCTGGCTGATCACTATATTGGGCTAGCGAGGAGGAATGGCATCTGCCTGGCCGATCACTATATTGGGCTAGCGAGGAGGAATGGCAGATGCCTGGCTGATCACTATATTTGGCTAGCGAGGAGGAATGGCAGATGCCTGGCCGATCACTATATTGGGCTAGCGAGGAGGAATGGCAGCTGCCTGGCCGATCACTATATTGGGCTAGCATGGAGGAATGGGGGCTGCATGATCCATCACCATATTGCATTAGCAAAGAGGATTGGCTGCTGCCTGGTCGATCACCATATTAGATTCTCAAGGTGGCATGGTGGCTACTTGGGCAATCACCATGTTGGATTGGGATTAGAGGATAGGTGACTGTAGGAGAGTGGGGTCTGCTTCCTATGGTCACCCCCACTTTTTGCCTTGCTTTACTGGTTTTTCGACTTTGGTGTGGCTGTGGGCCTGCTGATCAGACCCACAGCCCAGCTGACCTCTCTCTAAATTCATACCATGTACTTTAGGTACATATCCAATTGGGAATTGGGTCACCTTTGTGAGCCCCTGTATAGAGTACCTTAGGTACCCAGGGCATAGGTGCATCCAAGGCTTACCAGGGGCTGCAGCATGTATTATGCCACCCCTGGCTGGCCATCCACATTGACACAACTGGCTGATCACTCAGCTGGGGAAAGGTCGTGTAATCACCCCTTGCTTAGGTATAGTATCCCTATACCTACCATTACATATAGACACATATATACCTCTAAGTCACTCCTATGGCAGGCCTTAACAATCCTGGAGGCAGAGTGCTTGGTTTTATGTGAGATGAGGCTCTAGCATGAGCTGAGCCTGTCTGCAGCTTTCGGAACCATGTCCTTATAGCTGTTCTATGATATAGCCATACCATATTACCATATAAATTCCCTGCTTGTAAACACTCGCGCTGTGGAGAGGAGAAAGCCGGTGGCAGTGGCTTACTCTATCCGCTGACGCTCGTGTACACAGCATGCACTGTTAGCGCTCTATTAGTAGCGTTTTTAAAACTTAGCGCGTTTGGCTAATTTTAACTTGTTCAGTGTACTACTGTGAAAAATTGCTTTCTGTGCCTTACCTATTGGCTGACAGTATCTGTTGGGGTACTTTTGACCGCCTACTCCCGCCCCGGTCCGCCGCGCCCATCTTGGACGTTTGTTGCGGAGGGTGGAGGAGGAGCCCAATCACTTCCGGGCTCAGGGCTGCAACATCCGCGCTCTAGTCGCGCTGTATGTCATTTCTATAAATTCCCTGCTTGTAAACACTCGCGCTGTGGAGAGGAGAAAGCCGGTGGCAGTGGCTTACTCTATCCGCTGACGCTCGTGTACACAGCATGCACTGTTAGCGCTCTATTAGTAGCGTTTTTAAAACTTAGCGCGTTTGGCTAATTTTAACTTGTTCAGTGTACTACTGTGAAAAATTGCTTTCTGTGCCTTACCTATTGGCTGACAGTATCTGTTGGGGTACTTTTGACCGCCTACTCCCGCCCCGGTCCGCCGCGCCCATCTTGGACGTTTGTTGCGGAGGGTGGAGGAGGAGCCCAATCACTTCCGGGCTCAGGGCTGCAACATCCGCGCTCTAGTCGCCCCTACCCCCTCCATAAATGTGCAGAGCTCCGCGGTCGCGCAGCGGACGCGTGCAGCGGGCGCGCCGGAAGCGCGCCGAAGTCGAGCCAAAGTCTAGCCCGTCTGCGCCCGTCCGCGGCCGGACGGGGCGCGGGGCGACGACTCCTGGCCATTCCACATCCCAGAGTATACGGTATGATAGACAGGCCCTATTAGATCTCCGTCCTGGAGTCACCCTATCCTGCTCTCACACCATGGAGGCGCTGCTTGTGCACTGTTGCCCTTCATGCTCATTCACGCCTAACAAACCACCCATCAGGACAGGCTCTTTAATACGGACTAAGGCGGGTTTGATTAACTGCCGCTCTCTGGGCAAACACGCTATACAAATTCATCAACTATTGGAGGATGATGGCTTTGATGTGATGTTTTTCACGGAGACTTGGCTTGGGGAATTTTCCGACCCGGACATCATTGAAGCCATGCCTTCTGGTTTCTCCTTGACCAGACTCGACAGGAAGGATGGCAGGGGAGGTGGAATTGCTATTGCCACTAAAACTCCCCTGCAGTGCTCCCTAGCGCCTCTAATCATAGACCACTGTGAAGCTGGATTTTTCACTATCCTAGTTAACCCTCAATTCTCCTTCTCTGGCATTCTTGTGTACAGACCTCCTGGGAGACTGTATGATTTTACATCCAGCCTTCTCGAAAACACTGCTCACCTTGCTATTAGGAAGAACAATTTCCTGGTGCTAGGTGACATGAACGCTCATTTTGATGACCCCCTCGATTCCGGAGCCAAGGAAATTAGGTCTGCTCTCCAGTCTCTGCAGCTAGATCTCATAAACTTTGATCCCACTCACAGACTAGGTCACCTTCTTGACCCCATCTTTGGGAACGTCTCCAGAGTACACGCTCTTTCTCCTACTCCGGTACCCTGGTCAGATCACTCCATTGTTCCTTTTTACCTGCAGAGATCTGAGCCCGATCCGAAAAAAAATGACACGGATCTTCGGTATCAGCGCCGGAAATGGAAAAATTTCTCTCAGGACATGTTTAATAAATTGATTGGAACAGGAGACTCTCTTGAAAATACTGACTGTGAAGTAGCCTACAGTCAATTGCAGGACAGAATTTTAAGGGCCCTAGATAAAACCGCTCCTACTCGCAACCTTAAAAATTTCATTAGCCCCAGGAAATCCACTCCCTGGTACACTGAAGAACTACAAGCATGCAAATCCGCATGCAAAAAATTAGAACGTGACTGGCGTACTAACTTTTGCCCAGTTATTAAACTTCAATATAAACAAGCGCAAAAGGAATACTATAAAAAAGTCAGTTTTTCCAAAGCCATGCATTACAAGACGCGCATTGGGGAGGCAGAGAACTCTTCTAAAGAGCTTTTTAAAATTTTTAAGGAAATTTCTGTGCTCACTAATGATACTGCGCCTTGCGACAACTCAGTGGAAACTTGCAATAAGATTGCTCGCTACTTTTCAGATAAGATCACCAACATCTACACCAGCTTCTCTGACAAGCTGCCATCTGGCCGTGATTTTACAGAAAGCGCTGTTACTAATTCCACTGAGTTTTGCCTCCAATGCTTCTCGGTTCCCACTCCCGATATGCTTATAAACATCTGCAAGAGCGTCAAATCGGGTTCCCCTCGGGACCCTGCTCCCCCTAAAGTACTCAGAGAGAGCCTACAGGTACTAGAACCCTACTTTAGGCAGATTATTCAGTTGTCCTTCTCCTCTGCGCACTTACCGACTGATTGGAAGAAGGCTATTGTATTACCTATCAAAAAGAAGCCTAATGTAAGTCAGGACACCTTGGAAAATCTAAGACCAATCTCTCTATTACCCTATCTTGCTAAAGTGACCGAAAAAATTGCAAACAAACAACTTATGGCTCACTTTGAAGCTAATAAATCCTTGCACAGCTCCCAGTCCGGTTTTCGGACTAATTATTCCACCGAGACAGCCCTCCTGAGAGCTACTGAAACGCTTAGGGCAGGAGCTGATGAGGGTCATACGATGGCGCTCATAATGCTGGACCTCAGTGCTGCGTTTGACACTGTAGCCCATTCCACTCTGCTACAGTGTCTAAACCAGGCTGGGGTCACAAAGGAGGCATTGGGATGGCTTAAATCTTTCCTAATAGACCGAAGCTTCCAGGTTCAGCGAGGCAATTCCCTTTCTGACAGCATTGCCCTAGAACAGGGGGTGCCTCAGGGCTCTGCCCTGAGCCCCACCTTGTTTAACCTTTATATGGCTCCATTGGCGGAGGTGGTTCAATCGTACGGCATAAAAATAGTATCTTATGCCGACGATACCCAACTCCTCATCTCCCTATCCCAGACACCCACCTTGGCTGCTGCTAATTTCAAAACTTGCATGCAGGAGCTTGCAGGCTGGATGAACCAACACTGCCTCAAGCTCAATGGTTCAAAAACTGAGGTGCTGGTGATTGGGGGTAACTCGGCCAGTTGGACCCTGGACTGGTGGCCTTCCTGTCTAGGTCCTATGCCTTCCCCATGCAAGGAAGCAAAGAACCTGGGTGTATGGGTTGATCCCAGACTCTCCTATGACAGCCACGTCCAGAAGCTAACAGGAAAGTGCTTTGGTGTATTGAAGACCTTAAATCGCACCCTGGACCTCCTTCCTTTAGAGGCCAGACGCACGATGACTCAAGCTCTGGTTACTTCCCGTATTGATTACGGGAATGTTCTTCTCTTAGGAACCACTGAGAAGAACATTAAAAAACTTCAGGTTCTCCAGAACACGGCGGCCCGTCTGGTCCTCAGGCTTCCCAGAAGAGCGGCCTCCAAGCCTACACTAGTGGCTCTTCACTGGCTCCCTATAAAAAAGAGAATCCTGTTTAAAGCGCTCCTTATATGTTACAGGATTACCTCTCAGGTAGCCCCTGAATATCTGAAGGATCTCGCAATCCCCTATATGCCCAACAGAGAACTGCGCTCCAAGGGCACCGGGCTTCTGTGTGCCCCCCGGATAAACAAAGCTAGAATGGGAGGGCGCTCTTTTCGTGCGCTGGCGGCCAAGAATTGGAACCTTCTTCCTCTGCATATTAGACTGGCTGAGACAGAGACCGTATTTAGGAGACTCTTAAAAACTCACCTTTTCACCCTTTAGGTCGCTCATTTTTCCCCTGCTTCTCTCTCCACAGCGCGGGGACACGCCGTGATGGCGTCACCAGGCGCTTTATAAAATCCTTTATTATTATAAAATCCTTTATTATATACTCTTAAGTGCATTATAATCTTCGCGGTTAATGCTAACTTTGGTTTAGCTTTATCAAAACATGTTGTGTAAGGTGTCATACGCTTTGGAATACTACCCCCTCTCTGGTACACAGACAAAATATCGAGATTTAAATTTCGAAATACAATTATATCGAAGTTTAAATATCGATGGGACATAATATAGAAGGTAAGTAATATCGACAGTCTTAATATAGATATTAGTATGATATCAGTAATTTCGAAGTTTGAAATATCGATGTCAATAATATCGAAATCAATAATTTCGATGTTACTAATATCGATTTTTAAATACATTTTGTGTATATTATAATGTATTTATTATGTTTTATTATGTAATTTTTAATGTAATTTAATTAAATATTGTCTTTTAGTACTGTAGCGGGTTGTGGGTTTATAGGGGAATAGGGTGGGAAGTAATTTAATAATAATCAATTAATTAATATATGTTTGTAAATATTTTTAATTAATAATTAATTGGTAATTAATTAATATTAATTAGTTAATTACATTAATTAAAGTAATTTTTTTATATATAATTTTTTGTTAATTAATTAATTGGGAAAAAATATTAATTAATTATTAAATTTAATTAATTACAGCTAATGTGCTAATATATTTACTTTATTGTTATTGTTAATTAATAATTAATTGGTAATTAAATAATATTCATTAATTTTGGGTAAAGGAGTATTTTTAGGGTTCAGGGTCAGTTTGGGGTTTTTGGGTAAAGGGGTATTTTTAGGGTTCAGGGTCAGTTTTGGGTTTTTGGGTAAAGGGGTATTTTTAGGGTTCAGGGTCAGTTTTGGGTTTTTGGGTAAAGGGGTGTTTTTAGGGTTCAGGGTCAGTTTTCAGTTCTTGGGTAAAGGGGTATTTTTAGGGTTCAGGGTCAGTTTTCAGTTTTTGGGTAAAGGGGTATTTTTAGGGTTCAGGGTCAGTTTTCAGTTTTTGGGTAAAGGGGTATTTTTAGGGTTCAGGGTCAGTTCTCAGTTTTTGGGTAAAGGGGTATTTTTTGGGTTCAGGGTCAGTTTTCAGTTTTTGGGTAAAGGGGTATTTTTAGAGTTCAGGGTCAGTTTTCAGTTTTTGGGTAAAGGGGTATTTTTAGGGTTCAGGGTCAGTTTTCAGTTTTTGGGTAAAGGGGTATTTTTAGGGTTCAGGGTCAGTTTTGGGTTTTTGGGGTACAGTCGTACAGGGTAAAAATAAAATAAATTTAAATTAAATCAATTAAATGAAATTAAAAAATATAAAATTACATTAAATTATTAAGTTTTTAATTTATTTTAAATGTATATGTATTAGTTTTAATTTTTTAATTATGTTTTAATATTTTTATTTAATATTTGTAACATTATATGTATTTTTATTTTTACATTATTATTAATACATTTAAAAAAACAATATTTTTAATTTCGATATTTTTGTACTACGATATTAATTTTTCGATATTTTTGTACTTACCTTGTTAGGGATAGGATTCCTATATTTTTGACTTCGATATTTTTGTTCCGATATTTTTGTATTTCGATATTTTTGATTTCGATATTTTGTCAGACATTCCCCCTCGCTAGTTCTGGTGGCGGGGGTAGCATTCCACCCCTCTAGAGGGAGAAGACATGTTGTTCCTGTTAATCCCGGTTAAAGCTAACCAGAGCCTCAGCATCACAAAATGGATGCTGCTGCCACAGACACAAGTCTGACCTCCTGCTGCTGGGAGTCCTTCCAGGGAGGGAGGCCTGGACAATAGGTTTCCTGTCTTGGGAGGTGCTAGCACCACCCCAGACAGGCCATAGTGTATTGGGGCAGGGAGGGCTGAATGAAATGAGACTGCCTGGGGCACACAAGGTGCTCCATGCATAGTCCGGTTCAAACCAGTTGCTGAGGCACTCCAGCCCCAGCTCTGGCACGAAACTGGACAAATGGAAAGGGGTGTAACCACCCCCTTCCGTGGTCCCACCCATAGGAGGGACTTATCAGGTAATCCAGCCCCTTTAATCAGTATAAAGCTAGGAGCTGAGTCTAGAGAATTTAGATTATCCTGAACTGAAACTTGAAACAAAACTCTGGACCTTCGACATTCTTCTGCAACTAGAAGACTGAAGAATCTCCCTTGTGGACAAGGAGTGACCACCCTGTGCAAACAGGCACCAACAGCGACTTGCCGGTTTGCTTTGACGACGCTCCCGCCAGAGCCCGAGCACAGAGCCAGACAGGAACTGGACTTCCAAACTTCTCTGACCCCGACCCACATCTGCAGCAGAGCTGAGACCCGTGGAGGCGACGAGAGACGTGGGACTGGACATCTTAAAAAACCTGCTTATTGCTAATTGCGCAGCTTCTGAGGCACCCTCAAAGTTGTGTATTGGGGATTGAGAAGCCCCAGCCCCGAGCCACATTTGCACCGATGCACAGCCCTCCACAATCCACGAGTGCCGCGTGGGGCCTGCTGTTGCTTTTGAGCTCAACGAGCCTTTCCAGTCACTTGCCCGTTAGCTAGTGGCCTCTGTGAAGGCGAACCTTTGAATCTACACAACTGGCCTGGTTGCTCCAGGCTTGCTCCTGCTTCCCTAAAAAAGAGAAGCCCCCCCATACCTTGCTGGTCTGACTCGAAGCGAATATTCGATTCCTGCGTGGGTTGCATTTGCCAAGGCTCGTTGGGTCCAATCCGGGTCCCGACACCGCAGACATCTAGATCCATCGTGGGACAGCTTGATTCCAGTGCCTGGTTGTCGTCGATGCCTCCTGGACCTCGTGGCTGCAGAGACAAGCTTCACGACATCACCTGATTGCTTCACAACATCGCCTGGTTCCTTCCTGGTCACTGGCTAGTGACCCAGACTCTGTCCCCTCTGCTTTCAGGTACTCTTCATCCTCTATTCACCCTTGGATCCAACCGGACACTTCTCTCCTGGTCGCCTGCAGCATCTTTTTACAGGTCTCCATAGGATTCAGCGACGAAACCCGACACAACTTGACACCTATGCACCCGGCTCCTGTGGGTGAGGTAACGCGAGAACTCCGGTGCTCCTGTGGGTATTGACAATCCAAGTGTCCTAGTTTTCAGTAGCTTTCTCCTAGTCCATCCGGAAGTGTCCTAAATCAACTAGTTTCTGACTCTTACGTTCCCATTGTATCCCTATGGTAACTCGCGTGTGTGTTAAGACACTGCACACGCTTCCCGTGGGCCTCCTCCTTCCTAACCTTTGGTAGTTCAGTGTAGCCCCAGCGATTCCCTAGGCCCTAGGCCTACTCCCTGTTCGTGACGTGGTTCTTATACCACTATTTTAGTATATGGTTTGCAACGCCAATAGGGCTCATCTGTATTTTGTGCAACTTACTGTATGATAAATAAGTATCTTATTATGTGCTTTGGCCTCTGGCCTCATAAAGAGTTCAGAGGGGTTGTGTTAGTAATAAATACATATATATTTTATATATATCATGTGTGGTGTCCTTTCATTTGGTATTCAAGGGGTTACATATGGTAAAACAGCTGGCTTTACATGCCCTCTGAAGTTTTAGCTTAAGACTGCTTTGTCCATGCTACCACTAGGATAGCTGGTCTATAAGGTTGACTTTACAACCATCACCATAAGGGTTGTTTGGACTGATACAGGGTGCCACTAGAATAGTGGACATCACATATCAGGCTAACTTCTCACATTGGTGTGCAGCGGTTGGGATAAGAGCTTGCAGTTGCTTTACCAATTGTAATCTTAAGATATCATTTGAAAGATTACATTAGGTACCTATAGGTACATATAACAAGTCTTATAATACTTAAGTTCTACTGAACTTAGTTGTTGTAGAGCAAAGGGCTTAGCACACCCTGACTACAACTCCTAGAGAGTTTCTAGTAGGAAACACTTAGGGTAGATAGGTGCACACACCTCACCTCACTAAATCATGCCTACTTCAGGAGAGCCTAGTGTGACTCTCCCTGTGGGAAGTGACCCTGCCAGGGCAGCTTCAAGATATGATACGCTAACTTTATAGTTATTGATTTATATAGCGCTGAATCACCCATGAGGGTAACTCGGCGCTTAGGCTGTGGAACCCTTCCTGGCTCTCCCTGTGAGGGGCGGAGCCAGGTATCCCAGCGCTGGTGGGGCTGTCATGGAGATTAAGCAAGCTATTGCCCAGAGTTGCAGCGTGGGGCCCATGATTAGAGAAGACGCCGAAGCGGGAATTATCGAGTTCGCGGACATTGATCCTAGACCCTGCCGCGTCGGGAATTGAACCCTGGTCCCGGGCCTGATCTCTGCTTCAGGGTCTGCCGCCTCTAACCAGTGAGCCACACTTCTCCACGATTTTCCATGATTTAAGGCACTTGTGCACATCAAGAAAGTTAAAACAGGGCTCCAACCCTACCCTCAAGCACCTGATAGAGATCATGGAAGAATATGATGTTCAGAAAGCCTCTAACCCAGACACCTCAGGTAATGCAGATGATGAACAGCCCTCAACAGAAGATGCCCCTGACCCTACTCTGATAGATGAGGATGAGGCGGAGGAGGAAGACTCTGGGGAGGATGCAGACAGCCAGGTCCTAGTTAGAAGATTTAGCCAGGCTAACCTAAGCCTACATGGGGCTGAAGATGGGATAGCTCCATACAGGCCCCTAAGTAGACTTAACCAGAGGTTTATGAGGGGAAGATCCCACTCTAGGGAATCTCTCCACTCTAATGCTTCACATGGCTCTAATGCCTCTGCTCAGAGGGGAATGACTTCTCCTCAGAGAAGAGAGCATCAAGCCAGAATGAGAGAAGTCAATCTGAGGATTGAGAGGCACGAACTTGCCCTAGCCAAAGAGAGACTTGCTCTTGCAAGAGAGCAAAAGTTAAGTGGGTTAGAACCCACTGGTGGCAGCAATATCTCTAAGGATAAAGACAGGGCCTATGAAAATAGAAACCTGAGTAAGATTGTGCCCCCTACAAAGTTGGGGATGACATCCACAAATGGATAACTGCTTTGGAGAGGGCTTGCAAAGTACAGCAGGTACCACAAAGTCAGCGGGCAGCAATCTTGTGGCTCTCCTTTTCAGAAAAAGGAAGAGACAAGCTCCTCACAGTTAGTGATGATGATGCTAACAATTACACTGTCCCGAAGAGTGCTCTGATAGATGGGTTTGGCCTAACAACTGAACAGTACAGGTTGTTGTTCCGAGATACCCAGAAGACACAGGCTCAGAACTGGACTGATTTTGCTGATTGTATCACTAAGGCTCTGGGAGGCTGGTTGCTGGGAAGTAAAGTTAAGGACTATACAGGATTGTATAATTTGATCATGAGAGAACAAATACTTAACAATTGTCAGAACCAGTTATTGCACCAACACCTGATTGACTCTGATCTGACCTCTCCCCAAGAATTGGGAAAGAAGGCAGACAAATGGGTCAGAACCAGGGTTAGGCAGAAAAACCAGACCCCAGGTGGTGATCAGGAGAAGACAGACCAAAAAGGTGGGGATCAGAAACCAAAAGACTAGAAGTCTTCAACAGGCCCCCAAAAAGCTTCTAATGAGGGGGGGGTGGGGGGGGGGGGGTTCCAAAACTCTAAGAAGAAGAAGAAGAAAGATGGCCAAAAGAAACCTTGGTGTAACGTTTGTAAATCTGCCTCTCACTGGTTCAGTGAATGCACCAAGAAGGACACAGCTCCTACCACTGTTGCCCCTAAGGCACCTGCACCCCCTAGTTCAGCTAGCAGTGGTAGTTCTCAACCCAAGGCTTTAATAGGGTTAAGCCTGGGTACTGAGATGGATTCTGGCCTAGTCAGGATACCAACTCAGGCTGTTCTTGTCTGTGATGTGGACATGGCTATGTCCTCTACTGTGAGTCCCAGTACTCTGGGCAAGTACAGGCAAACACCTTTGATCAATGATAAAGTGGCTCAAGCCTACAGGGTCACATGTGCCAGTATCACCATGGTGACGCTTAGCTTTGTGGACCCCGGGCAGATTATACTGGGTGAAAATTACCTGGTGACCAATGCTAGCAATGTCACTACTACCCATAGTGTGGCAGTTGTTAACTTCTCCTGGGGAGGGGTAACTGGCCTCAAAAGAGTTGTGGTCGGGGGGGTGGCTTGGATGGCGGCCTGAGCGGACGCGTGCTCCGGAGGCTCCCCGTTCCGAACCCCAGTAAGCCCGTGAAGTAGCTAATTAGACCACCCCCCAGTTGGTCGGCACCTGGCCCAACGCCGAAGGGGGACCCGCTGTGAGTGTCGGCAGGACGAAAGACCGAGCAGCCGCTGACGGAGAACCTTCCCCGCCTCCGTTCCGCGAAGACCCAGCTCCAAGAAAATGGCGGCGATTCCAGCTGACCGTTAGCACTGAGCCGCCTCGCAAAGACTTCAGTGGGACGCTGCCCGGCGCGACCAGCCCAGATCAGGCGGACCGAGAGGACTGGAGACACCACATACTGGTGGTGGTGAGCGGAAAGAGCAGCGGGAGACGACTGCGACTGGGCCCGGGGAGTTGCAAATCGAGGCCTCCCCCGGGTCGTCACCAGGCAGCGCCAGCGCTCTGGCGCATGGAGTGGAGCGACCACCGCGGCAAGGTGCCCCTGCCACAACAGCGGGAGTCTGCAGGGAGCGGCGGAGACACCGGAGAGCCAGGAGGTGAGGCGGGCGTGAAGAGGTGGCAGCAAAGCACGGGCAGCACCGAAATCGAGCCCCTGGCGTGGGGCCTAGCACTTCGAGCCAGCGGGAGGCCTGCCATCTGTGGACAGCGCAGCAGCGTGGAGGGAGGCCTAGACACAGGATATCGGGTGCACCGACAAGAAGTGACGCCTGACTGAGCCGTAATGGAAGCGAACCGGGGGACCACACAGTGACCCTATCTCAGGAGGGGGGTGAGCATTTACTCAGTAGAGCCACTTCCTGTGGACAGCCGGTCATTCAGGACATCTTGGGGGGACAAGGTTGGAAGCACCATGGCGACGGGGGTGCGCAGAGGAGGGCGCACAATAACAGATATGCTAACAAAATGCGCTCCTAAACATGAGAAAAGCCCATCCCCACCTGCGGTGGTGAAGGATGCAGCGGGGCAAGATGACGGGGTGCCCCTATCACGAAAGGGTTCTTGGAGAACGACCCTCTTCAACTCCCTTCGGGAAGACTTCCAAACTTTGAAGCAAGATATGGCGGGAGACTTCAGAGAATTACGCCGCGACGTGCATGGGCTGGGGGAACGTGTTTCTACGGTGGAGGAGGCGGACCAAACTAGAAGCGGAGAAATTGAGCAACTCCAGAAAGAAGTGGTCCGCCTCCGCGAGCAACAGGTCGACCTACAGGCGCATGCAGAGGACCTGGAGAATCACTCCCGAAGGAATAACATATGGGTCCAGGGCGTGCCAGTTCAAGCAGAAGGGAGCAGCATATCTCACTTCTTACAAGGCTTATTTCTGGAGATCCTAGGGGAAACAGACGATTTTGTGATTAGCATTGACAGGGCCCACAGAGTGGGCCTTGCACAACGGGCACCTGCCCCTCCCCCGGATATCCTAGCATTTCTGCCGGACTTTCCCTTAAAGGAGAAAATCCTAAAAGAGGCACGCCAGAAACAGCCTTTCCAATATCGCAGCGCCCCGGTGGTGCTTTTTCAAGACCTGTCGGCAATCACCCTGCAGAAGAGGAAAACCTTCAGACCGGCTACCAAGTTCTTGCGAGACATAGGGATTCCTTATTCCTGAGGACATCCTTTCAGATTAATCTTCAAATGGAATGGGGCCCTGCAGCAGCTCAGGTCATTCCGAGACACTTGCACATTACTAGGCATCGATCCGGACGAGGACACGTCAAAAGAAAATGCAGCTCAACACTCCTCGCAAAGCAACACGCTGCGCGCTCCAAGAGATGGTAGGCAACGAGTGGGCTGCAGGCATTCACCCAAGGTGTCCCTAAGACCGGTTCCGGCAACGATGGCACAAGAACATGCGTCAGCAATTCAGGAGGTGTCCAAGGACACGGCAGCAGCAGACTGACTCAACTCCAGAAGCAGCAAGTGTGGGGGTCTCTTTTGCATTACCACTGCAAGGGGCTGGGAGGGGCGGGATGGGGGGCCAACGGGCCGCCATTGCCACTTACTCCCTTATCTCGTGACACTACCACAGGCCTGGACTGTGTTTGAATAGGCCTGGGACTATGACTACTAGCTGGGTGTTCGCAGTTGGGGTGAGGGAGGCGTTGAGGGAGGGGGGCCGGACGGGGGGTAGGGGAGTTGTGGAGCGAGGAGGACGGTTTGGAGGGTTGGGTAGGGCGGGCCGAGATGGGTGGGTTGAGGTTGGGATTGAGGGGGGTGGGAGGGCACCGGTGTGTTCCATTCAACAAGGCAAGGGGCAGGGTCTCACAAGGTGGCTACCGCTTACGACACAGAGAGACAAGAAATACACACACCCATGGCTGAGGAGACAATTCCGGTTCTCACCTTGAACGTCAAGGGACTCAATAACCCCATCAAAAGAAGAGTAGTGCTATCCTATTTGGGGAACTCAGGTGCAGCCGTACGCTTGCTGCAAGAGATGCACTTACTCTCCAAGGACTGGCACCGTATGAGGTCCAGGGTCTTTCCGTTGCAATTCTATTCCTCCACCAATGAGAAAAAGGCAGGGGTTGCTCTGCTATTCGCACAACACTTCAAGGGCAGGGAGGAAAATAAGATCGCAGAAACCAAAGGCAGACTCCTGGCATACGACGTCCTCATAGGGGATGTGTCGATCACAATAGGGTTCATATACGCTCTCAATACTAAACAGGAAGCCTTTGCTAAAGGGGCTCTAGCTGATGTGATAGGGACAAACACAAGGTACACGCTTGGTTGGTGGGGACATCAATTTTTTAATGGACACAGAGAAAGACAGGTCAGGTCAGCGATTTGGCGCCACAGGGGCAATCTCCACAGAAGGGGGACAATGGCTGGCCAGTAGAGGGTTCAAAGATCTTTGGAGGGGGGGTCATCCCACGTCCACGGGGTACACCTTTTTCTCACATGTTCACCGCACATGCGCTAGGATTGATCACTTCCTGGGCTCCACAGACCTGGCCCACCTGGTCGAGATATCGAGGTCATCCCGGCGGCCCTATCGGATCACGACACGGTGGCGATTCGATTGACGGTCCCACGCGTGCAGATGCGTAAAGGTAAGTAGCGTCTTTGTGAGAACCTGCTCAGGCGTAAAGGGGTCGCACAAAAGCTCTCCAAAAGCATTGCAGATTACCTGAGCATAAATGACACTGGTGAAGTGGCTATGTCGGCGGTCTGGGGAGCACTCAAGGCGGTGGTGCGGGGCGAACTAATTGCGCACGCAGCGGCGGACAACTGAGAGCGCAAAGACAGATGCCAGGTGCTATCGGAGCAAGTGCTGGAACTCGAACGGGTTCACAGCCGGACAGGGGCCCCCCAGATTTGGCGCAAGCTTAAGGCGGCCAGGGCACAACTTGCGAGCCTGGACCTCGACCGCGCAGAGTACGTGGCGCTGCGCCTACGCCATACATATTAAGTGGGGGGGATAGGACCGGACGGTTACTGGTCAGTAAACTCAAAGCTAAAGACCTCAGCTCCACGATCCCTGTTATTCACAGAGAGGGAGGTAGAGAGGTCCAAGAAGACGATCAAATAGGGGAGGCATTTAGGGCGTTCTACGCCTCCTTATATACAGTCGACCCGACCCTAGATGCCGAGGCAGGGGAAGCATACCTCAATGAGGCAGCGGTTACAGCCCTCAATGAGTCGAACGCCCGGTCTCTAGATACCCCTATTCGCTTGGAGGAAGTAATATCAGCAATTCACACACCTGAAACCGCTGAAGGCCCCGGGCCTGGACGGTTTTACCGCGGGGTTCTATAAAACGTTTTGCCCCCTTCTAGCCCCGATATTGACTAGACTATTCAACTCCTTTAAGGAGCCTAGCTCCATTCCACAGGACATGTTAGAAGCAGACATAATCGTCCTGCTGAAACCGGGCAAAGACACGACACAAGGCACGGCCTACCGACGGATCTCACTGCTTAACCTGGACCTAAAACTTTTTACTGGGATTCTGGCCGCTAGGCTCGGCCCATGTCTCCCAGGTATAATAGAGCCCGATCAGGCAGGTTTTATTCCTAACCGTCAATGTGCTGATAACACCAAGCGCCTAATGCACGTCATCGACAAGGCCCACTTCAATGAATCAGACGCGGCCCTCCTATCGGTTGACGCTGAAAAAGCGTTTGACAGGGTAAACTGGAAACACCTAGACAGAAGGCTGGTGAGGTTCGGCGTCGGCGAGACATTCCGCTCTTGGGTGGCCAGCTGCTACGCAACACCGCGGGCAACCATCAGGGTCAATGGAATAGGTTCCCGACCCTTTGACATCAGGCGTGGTACCAGGCAAGGATGCCTGCTCTCGCCGCTCTTGTTCGCCCTATACATAGAACCTTTCTCACAGCGAGTAAGGGAGAACAAGTCCATCACAGGCATCAGCTTCGGGAGAGAAAGACAAACCATCAGCCTGTACGCGGACGACATCTTGGTGGCGGTGGACAACTCGGGGACGTCGATCCCTGCCTTACTTAGCGAGATGGCGTTGTTCGGGAGAGTTTCGGGCTTTAAAATGAACGTCGGGAAACCGGTGATCCTACCCTTAGGGTGAAATATGCGCATAGCCAACAGAGGTCTGATGCAACTTTGGGGGCTATCCACCAGCATGTTGCTGCCGTACCTGGGGATTACCCTGACACCTACTACGGCCCAAACGGTGGAACACAGTTACACAAAGCTTCTGGCCCATATCCAAGGGGACATCCACCAAAGGAGACAGCAACCGCTCTCCTGGCTTGGATGCGCGGCGGCAGTCACAATGTCCCTGTTACCCAAGGTGCTGTACCTCTTTCAAACTATCCCGATCACTCCGCCTATCGGGATGATCAAGAAACTTCAGGACACCATACAACAGTTTGTCTGGGCTAGAAAACGTCCCCGGCTTTGCCGGGATCTAACGATGCGGACGACCGCTGAGGGCGGACTGGGCGTGCCGGACTTACAGAGATACTTTCAGGCGGCACAGTTACGGTCCCGTCCGACTTCTGAGAAACACTGGCTATTCCAAGACAGGGCGATGGCGGGCATGCCACTATGGAGAGTTCCGTTCCTGGCACGGCCAGACAGACCGGAGTACATCAAAAGATCTCCTGTCACCCGGACACTCCTCCAAGTGTGAGACGCGGTGGCGGTCGCTAAAAGCCTCATGTCCTTCTCGTCCCCGATGACACCCCTGCTAGATAATCCGGCCTTCCCGCCCGGGATGGCCCATAGTACATTCCCTCAATGGCGACGGTCGGACTGTAGGTCAGCCGGGCACCTGTTTGATACAGAGGGTTTCATGCAATTGGACACCATCCGAGACATGTATGGGATTGAAAACCCACAACGGTTCCAGTGCTTTCAGCTCCGTCACAGGCTCACGAATAAGGACGTCGTGCCTCAAGTAGGCCGACATCTCATGGCATACGATAAATGGCTCATCACAAAAACCACTGACACTCGGGCCATCACTGAATTGTACAAACTATTGCCCCCCCCCCTCCTCTCACAACACGATCCGTGGGTCAGAGACGGTGGGAGCGAGAGTTAGGGCGCACACTCACAGATAAGGAATGGCAGGATATTTATTATAGAGCCCATCACACAGCCAGAAACGTGGCCAGCCGGGAATCGGCAGTTAAAGTGGCATATTATTGGCACTTGACTCCGGCGCGGCTCCACCAGTGTAACCGGCGTCGTGATCCCGTTCGCTGGAGGGGCTGCGGCAAAATGGGACCATGCTGCACCTGTTATGGGAATGTGCGGAAGTGCAAGAATACTGGGAGGCAGTGCTCCGGGATATAGATCAGCACTTTGAAATGGAAATCCCTCGCTTTCCAGCTTACACGGTCCTGGGCCTTCCGAACAAAATCACGTTCCCCCTCAAATCAGTAAGAGGGAGGCAAATGGGTCTAGCGATGGGGGCAGTGACACAACACATCCTTTCCCTATGGGGTACCCCACGAAAGCCCACGCACACAGGGTGGCTCCAAAGACTATGGTACATTATGGGCATGGAAAGAATACAGGCCTCTCTTTCGCAAGCTACTGACTCCTTCAGAGAGACATGGCAACCACTAGTCTCACTGTTATCCCAAGAATTCAACGAGCTAACATACCCGAAATATCTTAGGGTTCTCCGCCTGGTGGATGAATTCCACAAGAAACCAGAGGCCGAAGGTTGGGGTCCCCAGACGCCACACCTACACAACGTTACGTAGATAGGCAGCGGAACACACCGGAGGGGGGGAAAGGAGGAAGGGGGTCAGTTGGGGGGGGGGGTTTGGGATGGGGAGGGGGTCCGGGATGTTCGGGCGAGGGAGTTGTTAATTGCAATGTTCAGGAACGTATTCTCCGCACCTGCTTGCATGGACACATTGCATCCACCCAGGGTAAGGGTGATTGGAGCAAGGGAGGGAGAGGGAGGAAGGAGCAAAATAAGATACTGTGATTGTCCAATTGATACTGTGTGTCATGCTGATGAAACTAATAAAACAAATTTGATCAAACAAAATAAAAAAGTTGTGGTAAGTGCAGACCTCCCTGTAGAATGTTTGTTGGGCAATGATCTGAAATTTTCAGTCTGGTCTGAAGTGGAGTATAGGACTCATGCAGAGATGTTAGGCATATCAGCTCATGTCCTTGCTGTGACCATGTCACAGGCCAAAAAGTGCCAAAATGAACAGGCCGTGGATCCTGAAACTATGGACCAAGTGCCACCCAAGAGAAAGAGAAGAAGGGTTAAGGCAGTGCCTTCCCCCTGGCCTCCAAGTGAAGATCAGCCTTCTCAGGAAGCTGGTAGTGACACCCCTGAAGGAACTGTCCAAGAAGAACTTGAGCCTGAACAGGTTGAATTTCTTGGGACAGGGGGACCTTCAAGGGCGGACTGCCCCTTTCTTGAAGCCCTCCGACAGCAAGCTGCTGCTGAGGCTGCTGGGAATGCTACAGGTACCCATAGAGTTTATTGGGATGAAGGACTCCTTTATTCAGAGGCTAGAGACCCCAAGCCTGGTGCTTCCAGGAGGTTGGTCATACCTCTGGCATTCAGGGGCTTCGTTCTTACCTTAGCCCATGATATTCCCTTAGCAGGACATCTTGGCCAGAACAAGACTTGGGATAGGCTTGTCCCTCAATTTCACTGGCCCCATATGTCAGAAGATACCAAGGAGTTTTGTCACTCCTGTGTGACCTGCCAAGCCAGGGGCAAATCAGGTGGCACAACAAAGGCCCCCCTTATACCACTACCTGTGGTGGGGGTTCCCTTTGAAAGAGTAGGGATTGACATTGTTGGACCAATGGATACCCAAACAGCCTCTGGGCACAGATTTATTCTGGTGGTAGTGGATCATGCCACCAGATACCCAGAAGCAATTCCCCTAAGGACCACAACAGCCCCTGTTGTGGCAAGAGCCCTCTTGGGAGTTTTCTCAAGGGTGGGCTTTTCGAAGGAGCTTGTCTCAGATAGAGGTGCAAACTTCATGTCTGTGTACCTGACTGCAATGTGGAAGGAGAGTGGTGTAAATTCCACATTCACTACACCCTACCATCCACAGTGCAATGGTCTGGTTGAAAGATTTAACAAGACCTTGAAGGGTATGATTAAGGGTTTACCTGAAAAGCTTAGGCGAAGATGGGACATCCTTCTTCCCTGCCTTCTGTTTGCTTACAGAGAGGTCCCACAAAAGGGGGTTGGCTACAGCCCTTTTGAACTTTTGTTTGGGCATCCTGTAAGGGGACCCCTATGTCTGGTGAAGGAAGGATGGGAGTTACCTCTCAAAAAGCCTAAACAAGACATAGTGGACTATATACTTGGTCTCCGCTCCAGGATGGCCGAGTACATGAAGAAGGCGTCTAAAAACCTTAAGGCTAGCCAGGAACTTCAAACAGCCTTGCATGACCAAAAGGCTGTGCTGACTGTGTATCAGCCAGGGCAGAAAGTGTGGGTGCTGGAGCCAGTGGCCCCAACAGCACTCCAAGACAAATGGTCTGGACCCCACACAATTGTTGAACAAAAGGGAGAGGTCACCTACCTGGTGGACCTTGGAACTCCCAGGAGCCCCCACAGGGTGCTCCATGTCAACAGACTCAAATCATATGTTGACAGGGCAGACATGGGCTTGCTCATGGCTACTGATGAGGGGCAGGAGGAAGAGAGTGACCCTCTCCCAGACCTGCTGACTCAGAACCCTGATGATGGTTCAGTTGATGGCGTGATCTTAACTGGCAGCCTTACTGGCCAGCAGCAACAGGACTGCAGACAAGCTCTCCAGTCCTTCAGACATATGTTTTCCTTGACACCTAGTCAGACAAACTGGTGCACCCATGAGGTGGACACGGGTGACAGTCTGCCTGTGAAGAGTAAAATCTACAAGCAACCTGACCACGTCAGGGACTGCATAAAGACAGAGGTACAGAAGATGTTGGAGCTGGGAGTTATTGAGCCCTCAGAAAGCCCCTGGGCCAGTCCAGTAGTCCTTGTGCCAAAGCCTCACACCCAAGATGGTAAGAGAGGGATGAGGTTTTGTGTGGACCACAGAGGTCTCAATGCTGTCACTAGGACAGATGCCCACCCAATTCCCAGGGCAGATGGGCTCATAGACAGATTGGCTTCTGCCAAGTTTTCGAGCACATTTGACCTGACAGCAGGCTACTGGTAGATCAGACTAGCTGATGATGCAAAAGCCAAAACAGCATTCTCAACCCCAAGAGGTCATTACCAATTTGTGGGATGCCCTTTGGCTTAAAGAATGAACCTGCCACTTTCCAAGTGTTGGTGAACCAAGCTCTCTCTGGGCTGGATGACTTTTGTGCAGCTTATCTTGATGATATTGCTGTCTTCAGCTCTATCTGGGAGGATCACCTGATCCACCTGAAGAAAGTTTTGGAGGCCCTGCAGAAAGCAGGCCTGACTATCAAGGCTACCAAGTGCCAGATAGGGCAGAGTAAGGTTTTGTACCTGGGTCACCTTGTAGGTGGGGGTCAGGTTCAACCACTGGAGAGGAAGATCCAGACCATCAAGGACTGGACTCCTCCAACCACCCAGACACAGGTCAGAGCTTTCTTGGGCCTGTCTGGTCATTACAGAAAGTTTGTTAAGAATTATGGGTCCATTGTGACCCCCCTTAATGACTTGACCTCAAAGAAAATGGCAAAGAAAGTTCAGTGGACAGTCAGCTGTCAGAAGGCGGTGGCTCAAGTGGAGAAGTGTGGCTCAGGGGTTAGAGGCGGCAGACCCGGAAGCTGAGATCGGCCCTGGACCAGGGTTCAATTCCCCGCCTCGGCGGGTCTTGGGCTCAAAAATTCCACGGACTCGATAATTCTCGCTCCGGTGCCTTCTCAACTCACGGGTTCACACTCTGCGACTCTGGGCAATAGCTTGCTTAATCTCCACAACGGCCCCTCGCGGCGGGATGCCTGGCTTTCACCTTGTGGATACCCTGCCGGGGTTATCTCACAGGGGAATACCAGGACGGGTTCCCTAAGCAAGCGCCGGGAAACCCTTTGTGGGTAGCTGTGCGCTATATAAGCTCAAATACATTTACATTTACATTTACATTTACAAGGCATTTGATGACCTGAAGCAGGCCATGTGCTCTGCACCTATTCTGCAAAGTCCAGATTACTCCAAAGAATTCATTGTCCAAACAGATGCTTCTGAGTTGGGTGTCGGAGCTGTTCTTTAACAATTGAATAAAGATGGTCAGGACCAGCCCATTGCTTTTATTAGCAGAAGGCTGACCCCTTGAGAGAAAAGTTGGTCAGCTATTGAGAGGGAAGCCTTTGCTGTGGTTTGGGCCCTGAAGAAGCTGAGGCCATACTTGTTAGGTACTCCCTTCAAGATTCAGACAGACCATAACCCCCTCTTGTGGCTAAATCAGATGAAGGGTGAAAATCCCAAACTGCTTAGGTGGTCCATTTCCCTACAGGGTATGGACTTTACAGTGGGACATAGACCTGGGACTGACCATGCCAATGCAGATGGACTCTCCAGATATTTCCACTTAGAACATGAAGACTCAACTGGTCAAGGTTAGTTTAATGTCCCTACGTTTGGGGGGAGGGGGGGTTGTGTAGGAGAGTAGGGTCTGCTTCCTACGGTCACCCCCACTTTTTGCCTTGCTTTACTGGTTTTTCGACTTTAGTGTGGCTGTGGGCCTGCTGATCAAACCCACAGCCCAGCTGTTCTCTCTCTAAATTCATACCATGTACTTTAGGCACATATCCAATTGGGAATTGGGTCACCTTTGTGAGCCCCTGAATAGTGTATCCTAGGTACCCAGGGCATAGGTGCATCCAAGGCCTACCAGGGGCTGCAGCATGCATTATGCCACCCCTGGCTGGCCATCCACATTGACACAACTGGCTGATCACTCAGCTGGGGCAAGGTTGTGTAATCACCCCTTGCTTAGGTATAGTATCCCTATACCTACCATTACATATGGACACATATATACCTATAAGTTACTCCTATGGCAGGCCTTAACAATCCTGAAGGCAGAGTGCTTGGTTTTATGTGAGATGAGGCTCTAGCATGAGCTGAGCCTGTCTGCAGCTTTTGGAACTATGTCCTTATAGCTGTTCTATGATATAGCCATACCATATACTCTTAAGTGCATTATAATCCTCGCGGTTAATCATAACTTTGGTTTGGCATTATCAAAACATGTCATGTAAGGTGTCATACGCTTTGGAATACTACCCGCTCACCAGTTTTGGCGACAGGGGTAGCACTCCACCCTTCTAGAGGGAGAAGATATGTTGTTCCTGTTAATCCCTGTTAAAGTTAACCAGAGCCTCAGCGTCACAAAATGGCTGCTGCTGCCACAGACACAAGTCTGACCTCCTGCTGCTGGGAGTCCTTCCAGCGAGGGAGGCCTGGACAGTAGGTTTCCTGTTTTGGGAGGTGCTAGCACCACCCCAGACAGGCCATAGTGTATTGGGGCAAGGAGGGCTGAATGAAAGGAGACACTGCCTGGGGCACACAAGGTGCTTCATGCATAGTCCGGTTCAAACCAGTTGCTGAGGCACTCCAGCCCCAGCTCTGGCGCGAAACTGGACAAAGAGAAAGGGGTGTAACCACCCCCTTCCGTGGTCCCACCCATAGGAGGGACCTAGCAGGTAATCCAGCCCCTTTAATCAGTATAAAGCTAGGAGCTGAGTCTAGAGAATTTAGATTATTCTGAACTGAAACTTGAAACAAAACTCTGGACCTTCGACATTCTACTGCAACTAGAAGACTGAAGAATCTCCCTTGTGGTCAAGGAGTGACCACCCTGTGCAAACAGGCACCAACAGCGACTTGATGGTTTGCTTTGACGATGCTCCCGCCAGAGCCCGAGCACAGAGCTGAAATGGAAGTCTAGTTCCTGACTACTCTGACCCCAACCCACATCTGCAGCAGAGCAGAGACCCGTGGAGGCGACGAGAGACGTGGCACCGGACATCTTGAAAAACCTGCTTATTGCTAATTGTGCAGCTTCTGAGGCACCCTCGAAGTTGTGCATTGGGGATTGAGAAGGTCCAGAACCGAACCACATTTGCACCGACGCACAGCCCTCCACACTCCTGGAGTGCCGCGTGGGGCCTGCTGTTACTTTTGAGCTTGACGCGCCTTTCCAGTCACTTGCCCGTTGGCTAGTGGCCTCTGTGAAGGCGAACCTTTGAATCTACACCGCTGGCCTGGTTGCTCCAGGCTTGCTCCTGCTTCTCTGAAAAAGAGAAGCCCCCCTGACTTTGCTGGTCTGACTCGAAGCAAATATTCGATTCCGGCGTGGGTTGCATTTGCCAAGGCTCGTTGGGTCCAATCCGGGTCTCGACACCGCAGACATCTAGATCCATTGATTGACTGATAGCAATTTCACTTTCCTGAGGCAGAAAGCCAGGAAAGTTAGGCGGAATACCACTCTTGTTCTTAATTGTGTTTTTAACCATCTGTACTTTGATTCTGCTTACCTGCTCATTTGCACACATCCTATCTGCTCTAATAACATCGGACCACACAGCCGATTGAACGCTGTTGCAGGTTGATGGGTGAGCCGCCATCTTTAGGGAGGTGCAGGGATCGCGGTCTAGTCTTTCCGACCCTCCCGCCCTCTTCCTGTATAAATGTGTATCATTTCCCGTCCGCGCCCGTCCGCGCCCATACGGGACCCGGGGACATATCCCCTGGTCCTTTCACGGGTACTCCTCTTTCATATAACGCCAAACAATTACTTAATCTAAGACCTTCAAGTACTCACATTGCGACCTCTTTTAATATGCTTGATCGGTTCCCTCAGCATTGCTCTGACTGTTCTTTTCACTTAGATACCCCTCTCCTTTGTAACAGTCTAAGACTACAGTCCACTACTTCCTCTCCTTCTAGCTTTGTATTCTTGAGTCACAATTGTTGTTCTCTGCCCAAACATAAACGAGAAATTTTCAATCTGTTAATTGATGAAGCACCTGATGCGCTCTTTATTACTGAATCCTGGCTTCATGATAGCTCTGGCCCTGACATCGCCGAAGCTTTGCCGGCCGACTACGCTATTGTCAGGAATGATCGTCCTAAAAGGGCAAGGGGTGGTGTGGCAATTATATTTAAGAAAAAGTATCAATGCCAGTCCGATCCTGTTATTTTAGGTAGTTGCGAAGCATTGCATTTCAAGCTTGCCCTTAATCCGAAAAATACCCTCATGGGACTTCTAGTGTATCGCCCTCCGGGCATTGTAAATTCTTGGCATACTCAATTCTTGGAATACATTGCATCTGTTCTTACTTCATCTAGCAATTTTCTAATTGTAGGTGACTTAAATTTGCATCTTGATGACCCTACTGATAGTTTGGCGGGTAACTTCATTGCAGATCTAGCCTCTATGAATTTAACCTTACATAATAAGGGCCCCACTCATAAAGGTGGTCATCTTTTAGATCCTATTCTTTCTAACACCACTCAACTAGTCTGTCTTCCTGCACTGCCAGTTTCCTGGTCTGACCATTACCTTATTAAATTCACTATAACGAGTAATGAAGCACAGTCTAAATACAATCCTTCTGTGAACATCAGGAAGTGAGACTGGAAAATTTTTGATATTGTTGTTTTTAATAAAGTCCTGCTCGACCTTCGCCCAAATTTCCACTAGGTTTGGATGATATGGAAGCGGCTGCCAGCTCAGTGAATTCCTGGCTTCTTGAAGCTATCAACATCTGCCTCCCCCTTGCTAAAAAGAAAATAACTGTTCACAAGTCACCTGCCCCTTGGTACAATGAAACCCTTCGTCTTCATAAATCCCAATGTAAAAAATTGGAACGTGCCTGGAGAAAGGACTACTCCATCCCAGCCGGTCTCATATACAAAACAGAACTAAAACAATATCACAAGGCTTGTGCTCATACTAGAGCCACCTATGTTAAAAAAATGATCACTGAAGCTATGAACAAATCTAAAATCTTGTTCAATGTAGTCAAAGATCTTGCTGGCTCACAAACTACAGCTATACCCCCCCCTCTCTCCAGCAGTAAATGTGACAAACTTGCCCAGTATTTTATTTCTAAAATTGAAAACATCTACCAGGATATTGCTGCTCGTGACTGTGAGAAGTTGGCCCGATATGCAGCGTTCGCTATTCTAGCGACCGCTATGTATCGTTCCAAACGACCCTTATGGTGTTTGGTTGTAAGTCAACCTATAGACCAGCTATCCTAGTAGCGTGGATACGAGCAGTCTAAGGCTAAAGACTCGAGAGGGCGTGTTAAGCCAGCTGTTATACCATCACATACCCCTTGAACACCAAGTGAAAGGACACCACACAAGTGTTATGAAAATAAACAGTATATTTATTAAGAATCACAACAGCCCTGCACTCTTTATGAGGACAGGGTACTAAGCACAAACCAAATCTCTTAGGAAAATACTTCAAGTGCACAATTAAAACAAGTGTCCGGAGACACGGAAAGTGTAGTGGTCTCGGGCGGACCCGATAAGGCAAGTCGGAAGCGAGGGACTCAGGACCCTAGAGTAAGGAGGCTATGCAGGCACCGAAATGCCGAAGTTACCTAGCCACGAGGGCTGCGGCTGCACAAGTCTTACAGGCGTCGGGGGTCTTCGCTGACGAGCCAGGAGCCGGAAGAAAAGGAGTTGCTGGCCGGCGACCAGTGATGAATAGTTCGTAGAGATCCAAGCCTGGATCAGAGATCGTTGATACCTGAAAGCAGAGGGGACCAAGTTCGTACTACTAGCCAGTAGTCAGAGGGTACCAGGAGGGCACCGGTTGGCCGTCACCTCGACCAGGTGAGTGGGCGACGCTAGGCTCTGCAGTCTCACGGACCAGGAGGCGTTGTCGGCGACCAGGATGGAGGTGCGAGCTGTCCCACGAAGGATGATGCTGTCGGCGTCGCTGGGCCCAGGATTGGGGCAACAAGCCTTGGCAGATCTCAGGGCCACGTGGTAGGCCTAAGATGGCGTCTTGAATGGACCAGGAGGGTCCGGGGTGCTCCTCTTCGGAAAAAAGGGAGCAAGGGCCGATCTGGAGCAACCAGACCAGCAGAGTTGTTTGTCGGTCGTCGTCAAGGAAGGGCACAAGCCAGCGGCTAGTGACCAGAAAACGTGCTGAGCAGCGAGCAGAAGGGCCCCACGCAGATCGTGGAGATGCTGGGAGACTGCACTTCGGTGCTGGAGCTGCTCAGGGTCGGGGCTTCTCGGACCCCAGAGCACTCACCAGAGAATTGCTTCGATGGTCGTGCTGGTTAAGAGCGTGCAGGTTCTGATGATGGCCGGTCCCTCGAGGTCTCGTCGCACCCACAGATCACAGCTGAGCTGATGACGGGGGTAGAGGTCAGAGGTGCCAGGGAAGCCGGTTCTCGTCGAGCTGGGCCGTCGGATTCCTTGAGGAAGGACTTACAGCAAACCGCAGAGTTCTTAGATGGTGCCCGCTGATGCAGAGTGACTACTCCTTAGTCACAAGGGAGAAATCTTGAGAAGAGTCTCGAATGTCCTTTCGTAGAAAGTAGTTCTTGATTCAAAGATGATCTAATTTGGAAGGGTCCCCGCTCCGGCCTTTATTCTAAAGAAAGGGGTGGGTACATGACTAGGTCCTGCCCTAAGGGTGGGACCAGGAAGGGGGGTAGTTACACCCCTCTCCCCTGCCGGACTTTCCCCAGGCCAGGGCTGGCGCCCCTGGAACTGGTTCTGACCGGCAGATGCGTAGTGAGCACCGGGGTGCCACTCCGCAGTCACCTTCTCGCAAAAGCCCTACCTACCCAGAATACACAAACCCTGTCTGGGACGGTGCGAACACCGCCCTCGACAGGAAACCCTTTGTCCAAGTGCTCCTCGCTGGAAGGACTCCCAGCAGCAGGAGGTCAGACTCGTGTCTGTGGTGGCAGCATCCATTTTGTGGAGCTGAGGCTTTAGTTAACTTTAACCGGGGTTCACAGTTACGTACATGTCGTGTCCCTCTAGAAGGGCGGAATGCTAACCTCGTCGCCAGAATTGGTGAGAGGGCAGCATCCCGATTCGTATGACACCTTACTCGACATGCCTGGATAACGCGACACCGAAGTTACCGATGTGGTACGCGTTATCATGGAACAGCCATTGGGTCTTGATTCCGCAAGCTGCAACCGGGCTCGGCTCGGGCCAGAACCTAGTTCACACGAGCCCACGCACTCTGCCTTCAGGATTGTCAAGGCCTGCCATAGGAGTGACTGATAGGAGCTCGGGTGTCCATTGTATGGTTAGATATAGAGCTACTATACCTAAAGCAAAGGGTGATTACACGACTTTGCCCCAGCTGGCATGCACCCAGTTGTGTCAAATTTAGGAGGCCAGCCAGGGGTGGCATAATACATGCTGCAGCCCCTGGCGGCCCTGGGTACACCTATGCCCTGCGTTACGGGGTCTGATAAGGTGGCCCAGTACCAATTGGTAAATGCACCTAGGGTACATATCGTAATTTAGAAAGAGAACAGCCAGGCTGTGGGTCTGATTGGCAGGCCCACAGCCAGAGAAAGTCGTAAACCAGTGAAACAAAAGCAAAAAATCTGGGTGATCATAGGATTGCAGACCCTACTCTCCTACATGACCCCCCCCCAAACGTCGGAACAATAAGCTAACCTTGACCAGGTGAGTCTTCTTGTTCTAAGTGGAAATATCTGGAGAGCCCATCGGCATTGCCATGATCAGTACCAGGTCTATGTTCCACTGTAAAGTCCATCCCCTGTAGGGAAATGGACCACCTAAGCAGTTTGGGGTTTTCACCCTTCATCTGATTTAGCCACAAGAGGGGCTTATGGTCGGTCTGAATCTTGAAGTGAGTGCCAAACAAGTATGGCCTCAGCTTCTTCAGGGCCCAAACCACAGCAAAGGCCTCCCTCTCAATAGCTGACCAATTCTTCTCTCTAGGGGTCAGCCTTCTGCTTATAAAAGCAATGGGCTGGTCTTGACCATCAAAATTCAGTTGAGAAAGAACAGCTCCCACACCCAACTCAGAAGCGTCTGTTTGGACAATGAATGGTTTGGAGTAGTCTGGACTCTTAAGGATAGGCGCCGTGCACATGGCCTGCTTTAGGTCATCGAATGCTTTTTGACAGCTCGCTGTCCACTGAACCTTTTTTGGCATTTTCTTGCTTGTCAGTTCGTTTAATGGTGTCACGATGGAACCATAGTTCCTGACAAACTTCCGGTAGTATCCAGTCAGGCCCAAGAAAGCTCGAACCTGAGTCTGGGTGGTTGGAGGAGCCCAGTCCCTGATTGACTGTATTTTGCTCTCCAGTGGCTGAACCTGGCCTCCACCTACAAGGTGGCCCAGGTATACAACCTGTGTCTGCCCTATCTGGCACTTGGTGGCCTTGATAGTGAGGCCTGCTGCTTGCAGAGCCTCTAACGCTTTCCGCAGGTGGACCAGGTGATCCTCCCAGGTGGAGCTAAAGACGGCAATATCGTCTAGATACGCCGCACAGAAGTCATCCAGCCCAGTAAGGACTTGATTCACCAACCTTTGGAAGGTGGCAGGTGCATTTTTCAGACCAAAGGGCATCACCACGAACTGATAATGCCCACCAGGGGTAGAAAATGCGGTCTTAGGCTTGGCGTCCTCAGCTAACCTGATTTGCCAATACCCAGCTGTCAGGTCAAACGTACTTAGGTAGTTGGCCGAAGCCAATCTATCGATAAGCTCGTCTGCCCTTGGTATTGGGTGGGCGTCAGTCTTAGTGACTGCATTGAGACCCCTGTAGTCTACGCAGAACCTCATCTCTTTCTTACCGCCCTGGGTGTGAGGTTTCGGCACTAGAACTACGGGACTAGCCCAAGGGCTATCCGAGGGTTCAATGACTCCCAGCTCCAACATTTTCTGCACTTCACTCTTGATGCAGTCTCTAACGTGATCAGGCTGCCGGTAGATTTTACTCTTGACGGGCAAGCTGTCACCAGTGTCAACCTCATGGGTGCACCAATCGGTCTGACTGGGTGTTAGAGAGAACATATGTCTGAAAGACTGAAGAACCTGTTTACAGTCTTTCTGTTGATGTTCGGGGAGGCTGCCACAAAAGACAACACCATCGACCGATCCATCGTCAGGATTCTGAGTGAGCAGGTCGGGGAGAGGGTCATTCTCCTCTTCCCGTCCCTTATCTAGGGCCATGAGCAAACTCATGTCCTTCCTGTCGACATATGCCTTGAGCCTGTTGACATGAAGCACCCTGTGGGGGCTCCGTGGAGTTCCCAGGTCGACCACGTAGGTGACCTCTCCCTTTTTCTCCAGGATGGTGTAGGGCCCGGACCATTTGTCCTTGAGTGCTGCTGGGGCCACTGGCTCCAACACCCACACCTTCTGTCCGGGCTGGTAAACAGTCAAGACAGCCTTTTGGTCATGCCAAGCTTTTTGGAGTTCTTGGCTGGCCTTAAGGTTTTCAGATGCCTTCTCCATGTATTCAGCCATCCGCGAGCGGAGGCCAAGCACATAGTCCACTATGTTGGCAGCAGGCTTTTTGAGAGGTCTCTCCAATCCTTCCTTCACCAAACATAGGGGTCCTCTCACAGGATGCCCGTACAAAAGTTCAAAAGGGCTGTAGCCAACCCCCTTCTGTGGGACTTCTCTGTAAGCGAATAAAAGGCAGGGGATCAGGACGTCCCATCTACGCCGAAGCTTTTCAGGTAGTCCATGAATCATCCCTTTGAGGGTCCTGTTGAATCTCTCAACAAGCCCATTGCATTGTGGATGATAGGGTGTAGTGAACTTGTAGTTGACACCACATTCCTTCCACATAGCAGTTAAGTAGCTCGACATAAAGTTTGCACCTCTGTCGGAGACGACCTCCTTAGGGAAGCCTACTCTGGAGAATACTCCAACTAGGGCTCTTGCCACAACAGGTGCTGTAGTGGTCCTAAGGGGAATAGCTTCAGGATACCTGGTGGCATGATCCACTACCACCAGTATAAACTTGTGCCCTGATGCTGTTGGTGGTTCCATGGGACCGACGATGTCGATCCCCACCCGTTCAAAGGGCACCCCCACCACAGGCATTGGTATAAGGGGGGCCTTTGTTGTGCCACCTGACTTACCACTGGCTTGGCAAGTGACGCAGGAGCGGCAAAACTCCTTGGTATCTTCGTTCATATGAGGCCAGTGAAAGTGTGAGACAAGCCTGTCCCACGTTTTCGTCTGGCCTAAGTGACCTGCTAAGGGAATCTCGTGGGCCAAGGTAAGTAGGAAACCACGCTGAGACAAGGGTACAACCAGCCTCCTGGTCATGCCAGGCTTGGGGTCTCTTGACTCAGTGTACAGGAGTCCATCTTCCCAGTATACCTTGTGGGTACCTGTGGCGTTCCCAGCAGCCTCAGCAGCAGCCTGCTGTCTGAGGGGTTCAAGAGAAGGGCAGTCTAACTGGTCCTTCCCCAGGTCTTCCCTTGAGGGTCCCCCTGAACCCAAGAATTCAACTTGATCAAGTTCGAACTCCCTAGGCTCAGTTTCCCTCAATTCCTGTAGGTCAGCCTCCTCTGAGACTTGATCCACGACCTGGGGCAAGGGGGAAGGCGCAGCCTTAACCCTACCGCTCTTTTTCTTGGGAGGTGTCCGGTCCGTTGTTCCAGGATCCAGCACCTGTTCAGTGGGGCATTTCCTGACCTGTGACCTGGTCACAGCGAACACATGTGCTGGCAAGCCTAACATTTCCATGTGAGTCCCGTGCTCCACTTCTGACCATTGTGATGACTCCAAATCATTGCCCAACAAACAATCCACTGGGAGGTCTGAACTAACTACAACCTTCTTTTTGGCCAGTTACCCCTCCCCAGGAGAAAGCTACAATTGCCATACTGTGATTGGTAGTGACATTGCTTGCATTGGTCACCAGGAATTCTGTACCTGGCATGATCTGTCCAGGGTCCACAAAGTTAGGTGTCACCATGGTGACACTGGCACAAGTGTCCCTATAGGCCTGAGCCATTTTTCCGTTTATGAAAGGCGTCTGTCTGTATTTGCCCAAAGTATTGGGACTTACGTCAGGGGACATATCCACATCCCCTGTACTGACAAGGACAGCCTGAGTGAGTGTGCCAACTAAGTTGTCACGCCCCTCAGAACCCAGGGTTAACCCTACTAAACCCTTGGGAGGTGCACTACCACTGCTGGCTGTACTAGGGGGCACAGGTGCCTTAGGGGCTGCAGTGGCAGGAGTCTGCCCTCCTCCTTTCTTGGTGCACTCACTAAACCAGTGAGATTTACTTTTGCAGTATTGGCACCACCTTTTAGATTGGCCTTCTTTCTTCTTTTGGGGAGCCTGACCCCCACCCTCTTTGGGTTGTTGGGGACCTGTCGAAGACTTCTGGTCATTTTGTTCCCCCTTAGAATCTTTACCCTTCTGGTCTGCTTTCTTCTGACCACCTTGATTCTGGCCCTGGTTCTGTTTAACTCTTGTACGAACCCATCTGTCTGCCTTCTTTCCCAATTCTTGGGGAGAGGTCAGATCCGAGTCGACAAGATGCTGATGCAACAACTGGTTCTGACAATTGTTTAAAATTTGCTCTCTCATCATCAAATTATACAATCCTTCGTAATCAGTAACCTTACTGCCCAGCAACCAGCCTTCAAAAGCCTTAGTGGCACAATCGACAAAGTCAGACCAATCTTGAGACTGCGTTTTCTGGGTATCCCGGAACAGCACCCTGTACTGCTCCGTGGTTAGGCCAAACCCTTCGACGAGTGTATTCTTCAAGACGTGGTAATTGTTAGCATCCTCCACCCTTGTGGTGAGGAGCTTGTCTCTTCCTTTACCTTCAAAGGAGAGCCACAAGATAGCTGCCCACTGACTCTGGGGAACACCTTGCACAGTGCAGGCCCTCTCCAAAGCAGTAATCCATTTGTGGATGTCGTCCCCTTGTTTAAAGGGGGGCACTATCTTACCAAGGTGTTTCGTATCAAAACTCCTTTCCCTATTGCTAGGTATAATGCTGCCACCAGTGGGGACTGCCCCACTTAACTGTTGCTCTCTAGCAAAGGCAAGCCTTTCTTTGGCCAGGGCAAGTTCTGCCCTTTCAATCCTCAGATTAGCTGCCCTTTCTTTAGCTTCGTACACTCTCCTCTGAGGGGACGTCATCCCTCTTTGAGAAGAGTTGTGAGAGCCATTGGTTTGAAGGGATCTGCCAGAGTCTCTTGACAGAGATCTGGCTCGTCCATTCCCAATGTTAAGCTGACCTGATAGCGGCCCCAGGGGTCCCCCAGTACCACTGTCATGTTTGCTTAAGTTGGACCTGCTTAGTCTAACGACTTCTACCTGTCCCTTATCTGCCTCATCCCCAGAGGGATCCTCATCCTCATCATCCTCCACATCTTCGTTCTCAGTTGCGAGGTGGATGAGGTCAGGATCGTCTCTGGTTCCCTCGAGGGGAGGCATGTCTCCTTCTGGATTAGAAGAGCTGGGAAGGATCTCAGCTTTTCTGGCATCATAAGTCTCCAAGAGACCAATCAGAAAGGACGTTGTGGGGTTAGACCCCTGCTTGATCTTCCTGGAGTGACACACTTGTCTTAACTCCTTGAAGCTCAGCACAGTATATCTTGAAGGGATGACCTGTGGAGGGTCAACTGACACAAGGGGAGACTCAGAGTTTCCTCCTTTGTCCGACATACTGTTTCTAGTGTGGTGTAAGTGATGCACCTACCTACACTATGTGTTTACCTACTGATCCCTTGCTAAGAGTTGCAGCCAAGGTGTGCTAGGCCTTGAGGAGCTGCAACAGCTGGTTCAGTAGAACTCAGAGTATTCTAAGCTTAGTTATATGTACTAACAGTACTTATGTGATCTTTCAACAAGATATTCTTAGGATACGCGTGGTAAAACAACAGCAAGCTCAAATCCCAACCGCTGCTCACCAATGTGAGAAGTTGGCCCGATATGCAGCGTTCGCTATTCTAGCGACCGCTATGTATCGTTCCAAACGACCCTTATGGTGTTTGGTTGTAAGTCAACCTATAGACCAGCTATCCTAGTAGCGTGGATACGAGCAGTCTAAGGCTAAAGACTCGAGAGGGCGTGTTAAGCCAGCTGTTATACCATCACATACCCCTTGAACACCAAGTGAAAGGACACCACACAAGTGTTATGAAAATAAACAGTATATTTATTAAGAATCACAACAGCCCTGCACTCTTTATGAGGACAGGGTACTAAGCACAAACCAAATCTCTTAGGAAAATACTTCAAGTGCACAATTAAAACAAGTGTCCGGAGACACGGAAAGTTTAGTGGTCTCGGGCGGACCCGATAAGGCAAGTCGGAAGCGAGGGACTCAGGACCCTAGAGTAAGGAGGCTATGCAGGCACCAAAATGCCGAAGTTACCTAGCCACGAGGGCTGCGGCTGCACAAGTCTTACAGGCGTCGGGGGTCTTCGCTGACGAGCCAGGAGCCGGAAGAAAAGGAGTTGCTGGCCGGCGACCAGTGATGAATAGTTCGTAGAGATCCAAGCCTGGATCAGAGATCGTTGATACCTGAAAGCAGAGGGGACCAAGTTCGTACTACTAGCCAGTAGTCAGAGGGTACCAGGAGGGCACCGGTTGGCCGTCACCTCGACCAGGTGAGTGGGCGACGCTAGGCTCTGCAGTCTCACGGACCAGGAGGCGTTGTCGGCGACCAGGATGGAGGTGCGAGCTGTCCCACGAAGGATGATGCTGTCGGCGTCGCTGGGCCCAGGATTGGGGCAACAAGCCTTGGCAGATCTCAGGGCCACGTGGTAGGCCTAAGATGGCGTCTTGAATGGACCAGGAGGGTCCGGGGTGCTCCTCTTCGGAAAAAAGGGAGCAAGGGCCGATCTGGAGCAACCAGACCAGCAGAGTTGTTTGTCGGTCGTCGTCAAGGAAGGGCACAAGCCAGCGGCTAGTGACCAGACAACGTGCTGAGCAGCGAGCAGAAGGGCCCCACGCAGATCGTGGAGATGCTGGGAGACTGCACTTCGGTGCTGGAGCTGCTCAGGGTCGGGGCTTCTCGGACCCCAGAGCACTCACCAGAGAATTGCTTCGATGGTCGTGCTGGTTAAGAGCGTGCAGGTTCTGATGATGGCCGGTCCCTCGAGGTCTCGTCGCACCCACAGATCACAGCTGAGCTGATGACGGGGGTAGAGGTCAGAGGTGCCAGGGAAGCCGGTTCTCGTCGAGCTGGGCCGTCGGATTCCTTGAGGAAGGACTTACAGCAAACCGCAGAGTTCTTAGATGGTGCCCGCTGATGCAGGGTGACTACTCCTTAGTCACAAGGGAGAAATCTTGAGAAGAGTCTCGAATGTCCTTTCGTAGAAAGTAGTTCTTGATTCAAAGATGATCTAATTTGGAAGGGTCCCCGCTCCGGCCTTTATTCTAAAGAAAGGGGTGGGTACATGACTAGGTCCTGCCCTAAGGGTGGGACTAGGAAGGGGGGTAGTTACACCCCTCTCCCCTGCCGGACTTTCCCCAGGCCAGGGCTGGCGCCCCTGGAACTGGTTCTGACCGGCAGATGCGTAGTGAGCACCGGGGTGCCACTCCGCAGTCACCTTCTCGCAAAAGCCCTACCTACCCAGAATACACAAACCCTGTCTGGGACGGTGCGAACACCGCCCTCGACAGGAAACCCTTTGTCCAAGTGCTCCTCGCTGGAAGGACTCCCAGCAGCAGGAGGTCAGACTCGTGTCTGTGGTGGCAGCATCCATTTTGTGGAGCTGAGGCTTTAGTTAACTTTAACCGGGGTTCACAGTTACGTACATGTTGTGTCCCTCTAGAAGGGCGGAATGCTAACCTCGTCGCCAGAATTGGTGAGAGGGCAGCATCCCGATTCGTATGACACCTTACTCGACATGCCTGGATAACGCGACACCGAAGTTACCGATGTGGTACGCGTTATCATGGAACAGCCATTGGGTCTTGATTCCGCAAGCTGCAACCGGGCTCGGCTCGGGCCAGAACTTAGTTCACACGAGCCCACGCACTCTGCCTTCAGGATTGTCAAGGCCTGCCATAGGAGTGACTGATAGGAGCTCGGGTGTCCATTGTATGGTTAGATATAGAGCTACTATACCTAAAGCAAAGGGTGATTACACGACTTTGCCCCAGCTGTCATGCAGCCAGTTGTGTCAAATTTAGGAGGCCAGCCAGGGGTGGCATAATACATGCTGCAGCCCCTGGCGGCCCTGGGTACACCTATGCCCTGCGTTACGGGGTCTGATAAGGTGGCCCAGTACCAATTGGTAAATGCACCTAGGGTACATATCGTAATTTAGAAAGAGAACAGCCAGGCTGTGGGTCTGATTGGCAGGCCCACAGCCAGAGAAAGTCGTAAACCAGTGAAACAAAAGCAAAAAATCTGGGTGATCATAGGATTGCAGACCCTACTCTCCTACAGTGACGACAACAATGCCTTAACAAATTCTTCCTCGATCATGAGTAAGGGCGCAGACTCTATCTTGTCTCCCACTGAACCTCGTTCACCTTCGGCCTTACTGTTGACTTGGCCTGATCTTTCGCCTACTACTCTATTGGAGACCTTAAACAATATTAAGTCTGGTTCCCCAATTGATCCCTTACCTATTTCGATTTTACGCAAGCTAGAGCTCCCTCAACTCACTATGATCTGCACCTTACTTAACTTCTCTCTTAGCTCGGCCACGGTCCCTAGCTGTTGGAAGCACGCAATGGTCACCCCGCTATTAAAAAAACCAACCGCAGATCCCAATGTTGCGTCAAATTTTCGCCCCATTTCATTACTGCCTGCATTTTCTAAAATTCTTGAAAGGCACATTCATCTGCCTCTATCGCACTTTGTAGCAACCAACAATTTTCTTCACCCTTCCCAGTCTGGTTTTCGTCAGGGTTTCTCTACAGAAACCACTCTTTTAGGAGTGACCGAGAATCTTCGCCTAATATTAGATCGAGGCGAATCAACTGCACTGATATTGCTTGATCTCAGTGCAGCCTTCGATACTGTATCCCACAGTATCCTCCTTAACAACCTTGCTTCTTTCGGTATTGGCGACAAAGCTTTGCACTGGTTTTCATCTTTCCTCACTGACCGGACTTTCCAAATTTTTTCTAATACGTCTACGTCCAACACTTATGTTTCCCCACATGGTGTGCCCCAGGGCTCTATTCTCAGTCCTCTTCTTTTTTTAATCTTTATGTTATTCCTTTGGCCCATATTGCTCACTGTTTTGGTCTGAATCTATTCACCTACGCTGATGATCCACAAATTGTGTTTTACCTAACCCAAGCTGATCCCACCTCTCCTTCATCTTTGCAAACGGGTCTCAGCGAAATTTCCCGTTGGATGAATCGCAATTTTCTTAAATTGAATAGCGATAAGACGGAGGTATTAGTCTTTGGAAATAAACCTGATCTTTGGAGCCCGAGACACTGGCCATCGACCATGGGTTCCTTACCCACTCCATCGGAACGAGTACGCAATCTCAGGCTCATTATTGATAAGGATCTATCTATGAAAGACCAGGCCAACAAAGTTGCAGCCACCTGTTTTACCATCTTAAGGTGGCTGAGAAAAATCTTTTGGATTTTGCCGTCTGATACCCAGAGATCTGTCATGACGGCCTTGGTGACCTCCAGACTAGACTACGGGAACGTGCTCTACCTTGGGTCTACCAGGGCGGTCATACGCCGTCTCCAATTGGTTCAAAACGCTGCTGTACGGCTTCTCTGTGGTTGTCGAAAACACGATCATATCACTGAGCGTCTAAAGGAGCTGCACTGGCTCAATCTTGACAACCGGGTAAAATTCAAGGCACTGCGCTTCATGCACAAGATCAGAATTGGAGTTGCCCCCTCCTATCTTCAGTCCTTCGTTAAACCTTATGTTCCTGCTCGCTCTCTTCGTTCTTCTTCCCAACACCTTTTTTGTATTCCTAAGTTCAGACTCTCGAGAATGGGCGGTCGCTCTTTTGCTACCTTAGGACCCAAACTCTGGAACTCTCTTCCCTTGGACTTGCGGATGGAGAACAGTCATATTCTCTTCCATAAAGCCATAACGTCCTGGCTTTTTGTCCAATAATTTTCCCCCTGGATTGTATTTTTGCTACCACTGTTTTTCAGCGCCGGGAAACCCTTACGGGTAGCTGTCGCGCTATATAAAATTAATAAATAAATAAATAAATAAAATAAATAAATAAAATTGTGGGACAGCTCGATTCCAGCACCTGGTTGTCGTCGACGCCTCCTGGACCTCGTGGCTGCAGAGACAAGCTTCACATCAGCACCTGATTGCTTCACGACATCGCCTGGTTCCTTCCTGGTTCCTTCTTGGTCACTGGCTAGTGACCCAGACTCTGTCCCCTCTGCTTTCAGGTACTCTTCATCCTCTATTCACCCTTGGATCCAACCGGACACATCTCTCATGGTCGCCTGCAGCATCTTTTTACAGGTCTCCATAGGATTCAGCGACGAAACCCGACACAACTTGACACCTATGCACCCGGCTCCTGTGGGTGAGGTAACGCGAGTACTCCGGTGCTCCTGTGGGTATTGACTATCCAAGTGTCCTAGTTTTCAGTACCTTTCTCCTAGTCCATCCGGAAGTGTCCTAAATCAACTAGTTTCTGACTCTTACGTTCCCATTGTATCCCGATGGTAACCCGCGTGTGTGTTTAGGCACTGCACACGCTTCCCATGGGCCTCCTGGCTGCTAACCTTTGGTAGTTCAGTGTAGCCCCAGCTATTCCCTAGTCCCTAAGCCTACTCCCTGTTCATGACGTGGTTCTTATACCACTATTTTAGTATATGGTTTGCAACGCCAATAGGACTCATCTGTATTTTGTGCAACTTACTGTATGATAAATAAATATCTTGTTATGTGCTTTGGCCTCTGACCTCATAAAGAGTTCAGAGGGGTTGTGTTAGTAATAAATACATATATATTTTATATATAACCTGTGTGGTGTCCTTTCATTTGGTATGCAAGGGGTTACATATGGTAAAACAGCTGGCTTCCCATGCTCTCTGAAGTTTTAGCCTAAGACTGCTTTGTCCATGCTACCACTTGGATAGCTGGTCTATAAGGTTGACTTTACAACCATCACCATAGGGGTTGTTTGGACTGATACAGGGTGCCCACTAGAATAGTGGACATCATATACCAGGTCAACTTCTCACAGTGACTGCCTGTCTGATTGCCATAATGGACTCTTGAGGAGGAATGGCACCTGCCTGATCGATCACCATATCGGACCTACGAGGAGGCATGGCGGCTGCCTGGTCAATCACCATATTGGACTAGCAAGGAGGAATGGAAGCTGCCTGGTCAATCACCAAATTGGACCTACGAGGAGGCATGGCGGCTGCCTGGTCAATCACCAAATTGGACTAGCCTATTGGCTGCCTTGCTGATATCCATATTGGACCCTGAAGGAGGAATGGCGACTGCCTGATCGATCGCCATATTGTACTCGCGAGGAGGAAGGGTGGCTGTCTGGCCAATCGCTATATTGGACTTGCATGGAGGAATGGCAGCTGCCTGATCTATCTCCACATTGGGCTTTGAATGAGAAATGGCATTTGCCTATCCTACCACCATTTTGGACTAGTGAATAGGAATGGCAGCTGCCTGGGCTGGTGCCATGTTGGGTTTACAAGGAGAAATGATGACTGCCTGACTTACAACTGTATTGGAATCACACGGAAGAATGGCAGCTGCCTGACCTATCGCATACTGAAGTACTGAAGATGACCAGTGGATGCCTGACCGATCCCATACTGGACTCGCAAGGAGGAATGGCGACTGCCGGACCTATCGCCATATTGGACTAGCGAACATGAATGGCGGCTTCCTGACTTATTGCCATATTGGACTTGCGAAAAGGAATGGCGCCTACCTGATCGATAACCACATTGGAATAGCGAGGAGTAATGGCGGCTGCCTGATTGATCACCATAATGGACTTGTGAGGAGGAATGGCGGCTGCCTTTGCCAATCACCATATTGCACTCGCAAGGAGGAATGATGTCTGCCTGGCTGGTCACCATATTGGACTCGCGATGAGGGATGGCCAATCACCACCCTTGTTGGACTCGCGAGGAGGAATGGCGTCTGCCTAGCTGGTCACCATTTTGGACTCGCTAAGAGGAATGGCGTCGGCCTTGCCGAGCACCACCCTTGTTGGACTCGCGAGGAGGAATGACGTCTGCCTGGGCGATCACCACCCTTGTTGGACTCGCGAGGAGGAATGTCGGCTGCCTGGCTGGTCGCCACCCTTGTTGGACTCGCGAGGAGGAATGCTGGCTGCCTGGCTGGTCGCCACCCTTGTTGGACTCGCGAGGAGGAATGGCGTCGGCCTGGCCAAGCACCACCCTTGTTGGACTTGCGAGGAGGAATGTTGGCTGCCTGGTTGGTCACCACCCTTGTTGGACTCGTGAGGAGGAAAGGCGTCGGCCTGGCCGAGCACCACCCTTGTTGGACTCGCGAGGAGGAATGGCGTCTGCCTGGCAGGTCACCATATTGGACTCGCGAGGAGGAATGACGTCTGCCTGGCTGGTCACCATATTGGACTCGCAAGGAGGAATGGCGTCTGCCTGGCCATCACCGCCCTTGTTGGACTCGCGAGGAGGAATGTCGGCTGCCCGGCCGATCACCACCCTTGTTGCACTCGCGGGGAGGAATGTCGGCTGCCTGGCTGGTCATCATATTGGACTCGCGAGCAGGAACGGCGTCTCCCTGGCTGGTCACCATATTGGACTCGCGAGGAGGAATGGCGTCTGCCTGGCTGGTCACCATATTGGACTCGCGAGGAGGAATGGCGTCTGCCTGGCTGGTCACCATATTGGACTCGCGAGGAGGAATGGGGTCTGCCTGGCCATCACCGCCCATGTTGGACTCGCGCGGAGGAATGTCGGCTGCCTGGCTGTTCGCCACCCTTGTTGGACTCGCGAGGAGGAATGGCGTCGGCCTGGCCGAGCACCACCCATGTTGATCTCGCGAGGATGAATGGCGTCTGCCTGGCTGGTCACCATATTGGACTCGCGAGGAGGAATGGCGTCTGCCTGGCTGATCACCATATTGGACTCGCAAGGAGGAATGGGGTCTGCCTGGCCATCACCGCCCTTGTTGGACTCCGAAGAGGAGGAATGGCGTCTGCCTGGCTGGTCAGCATATTGGACTCGCGAGGAGGAATGGCGTCTGCCTGGCCATCACCGCCCTTGTTGGACTCGCGAGGAGGAATGGCATCTCCCTGGCTGGTCACCATATTGGACTTGCGAGGAGGAATGGCGTCTGCCTGGCTGGTCACCATATTGGACTCGCGAGGAGGAATGGCATCGGCCTGGCCGAGCACCACCCTTGTAGGTCTCGCGAGGAGGAATGGCATCTGCCTGGCTGGTTACCATATTGGACTCGCGAGGAGGAATGGCGTCTGCCTGGCAGGTCACCATATTGGACTCGCAAGGAGGAATGGGGTCTGCCTGGCCATCACCGCCCTTGTTGGACTCACGCGGAGGAATGTCGGCTGCCTGGCTGGTCGCCACCCTTGTTGGACCCCGAAGAGGAGGAATGGCGTTTGCCTGGCTGGTCACCATATTGGACTCGCGAGGAGGAATGGCGTCGGCCTGGCCGAGCACCACCCTTGTTGGTCTCGCGAGGAGGAATGGCGTCTGCCTGGCTGGTCACCATATTGGACTCGCGAGGAGGAATGGCGTCTGCCTGGCTGGTCACCATATTGGACTCGCGAGGAGGAATGGCGTCTGCCTGGCCATCACCGCCTTGTTGGACTCGCGAGGAGGAATGGCGTCTCCCTGGCTGGTCACCATATTGGACTCGCGAGGAGGAATGGCGTCTGCCTGGCTGGTCACCATATTGGACTCGCGAGGAGGAATGGCGTCTGCCTGGCCATCACGGCCCTTGTTGGCCTCGCATGGAGGAATGTCGGCTGCCTGGCTGTTCGCCACCCTTGTTGGACTCGCGAGGAGGAATGGCGTCGGCCTGGCCGAGCACCACCCATGTTGATCTCACGAGGATGAATGGCGTCTGCCTGGCTGGTCACCATATTGGACTCACGAGGAGGAATGGCATCTGCCTGGCTGATCACCATATTGGACTCGCAAGGAGGAATGGGGTCTGCCTGGCCATCACCGCCCTTGTTGGACTTGCGCGGAGGAAAGTCGGCTGCCTGGCTGGTCGCCACCCTTGTTGGACTCCGAAGAGGAGGAATGGCGTCTGCCTGGCTGGTCACCATATTGGACTCGCGAGGAGGAATGGCGTCTGCCTGGCCATCACCGCCCTTGTTGGACTCGCGAGGAGAAATGGCGTCTCCCTGGCTGGTCACCATTTTGGACTTGCGAGGAGGAATGGCGTCTGCCTGGCAGGTCACCATATTGGACTCGCAAGGAGGAATGGGGTCTGCCTGGCCATCACCGCCCTTGTTGGACTCGCGCGGAGGAATGTCGGCTGCCTGGCTGGTCGCCACCCTTGTTGGACTCCGAAGACTCGCAGGAGTCCTAGCAAGAATGTCTGCTTGGTCACTGGGGAGGGAGGCTGAGGAGATGGGGCACCGGGGCGAGGGCCAAGGAAATGTGCTCATTAAAAACACCGCTGCCTGTCTGGGGGAATTTAATTAAATGGATGGAGGGCGGAGGGGGGAGGGGGGGGGGGGGGACGGGCGTGTGCGGTTCCCACATCTGGATTCAATATGGCGCGCGCTCTTGTTGTTCTTAGCCTTCAGCTCTTGATGCTGAGACGAGGGAGCCCGGGGAACCGCTGCCTTCCTGCTGCATCCTGGGAACGGGGCTTCTGGCAGCCAGAGTCAGGGGGGGGCGAGGCAGGAAGGCCCCCAGGGGAGACTTTAGGGGGGTCTGGACTCAGCTTCTCGATGGGGCCAGTTCCATGATGCCAGACAGCTCATGCTCTGCTGGGGGCCGGGGGGCTGTGATTCGGGATATATGAGCCTGCGGAGGGCGAGGAATGGGAAGGGGGGGGCACCAGCCTGGTATATGGCTGACTCTACTGCAGCCCTTCTGGCCTTTCAGAGGCGGCCTGGCATGTCATTCACTCTGTGATGTCGAACCCTCTCTGTGGGCATCCGTCTGACGTGTGATTCACGGTGACTGACCCCGCCCCAGCCGTTTCCGCTGGTAGAGCCTGGTGCCGGCTGATGGATGGTCAGTTAGAGGTAGTGGTCATTCAGCAGAGCCAGTACAAACCTTTGTCCTCCTTTATCCTTCTGCTATCAATGCAAGCACAATTACAATGTGTGTGTATGTATGTGAACAGTCTTACCTCCTAGATCATGTGTGTTTGACAACATGCTCACTCCCTGGAAGTGCGTGTGCATGTGTGTGTGAACATGCTCACTTCCCAGAAGCATGTGTGTGTCAGAACATCGTCACACCCTAGAAGCATGTGTGTGAGTGTGTGTTAGAACATGCTCACTTCCTAGAAGCAAGAGAGTGTTTGTGTGTAAGTGAACATGCACACCTCCTAGAATCTTGTGTGTGGGGGAAAACATGTTCAAGTGAGACAATGTGATTAGCGGAGTAAACATGCTCACTTCTTAGAAGCATGTGTGTGTGTGTGTGCGTGTGAACACGCTCACTCCCTATAAATGTATGTGCATGTGTGTGTGAACATGCTCACCCCTAGAATCTTGTGTGTGTGTGTGAATTTGTTCATGTGAGACAATGCGTGTAGGTGAGTAAACATGCTCACTTCCTAGTGTGTGTGAACACGCTCACTCCCTAGAAGTGTATGTGCATGTGTGTGTGAACATGCTCACCCCTAGAATCTTGTGTGTGTGTGTGAATTTGTTCATGTGAGACAATGCGTGTAGGTGAGTGAACATGTCCATAATAAAGCGAACGTACCCAGAACAGGCTCTCAAGTATGGAAAACAGATATCCACCATTTATTCACTTGCAGGATGTGATTCATGTCCCAATAGCTGGAGTGAGGAGGAGGTATGCGGAGGGGAATTTCCCAAAAAAGAAGAAACAAGCATTTGCAATGCAAGAGGTCTCGCATTCACGCAAGTTTAAGGTATTAGCTTTGTAAAAGACAATGCCTTTTATTTATGTTTTGAGTTTTAAAACATAAATAAAACGCTTTGTCAATTACAATACTAATGGCTTAAACTCTCACAAATGCTTGACCTATTGCATTGTAAATGCTTGTTTGTATTTGAGACAGGGAGGAAAAGGCATGCTATGCATGGCTCCAAATTACTCCTCTGCCCCCCCCCCCCCCCCACCCCCCACGCCTCCAAAGCAGAGGCAGATTTCGAAGCCATACACAACTTAAAATCATAGATGGGTAAAAAGTGAATAATGGGGATGCTTTTCACCCCTGGGCTCTGAGTGACATTATAGATAGCTCGAGCCTCCCACTCATTGTCTATTGGATGGCACTCAGACCTACTTGGTGAAGCATACACCCATTATTCATTGTTACCCATCTGTATTTCTATTTATTTATTTATTTATTTTGAAAGTTTTATATAGCGCGCACAAGATCTTTGCAGATATTAGAGCGCTTTACAGACGAAGGGTACAACATGTGAGTAAGTAACAATTGGGGTGGGGAAGGTACATGTGGGAGCATAGTCAGACATATACATCAATAGTGATACAAGTAAAAATAAGTGGTAGCTCAAACAATCAGGTAAGTCAATAACACGAGTCATACAAAAATGCAAAAAGATCAGTAGAACTGGATGGTACAGCGTCTGTAAAAATCATCCCCAATAATAATTCAAGTGTATTTAGCCATGAGAATAGCTTTTACTTCTTTCTTAAAAAGTATGGTAGAGGAGATGAGCCTGGTTTCAGGGGGGAGTGAATTCCAGATCCTGGGTGCCATTCCTGAGAAGGAGCGTTTATAGGTTTTTTCCTTGCGGAATCTTTGGGGCTTTAGCAAAAGATTGTTTGTGCCTCTAGTGTTTCTGGAGCCTTCAGAAATCGTCCGCTTCTGAGCGAGGTATCCGGGTGAGCTCAGGTGGACAGCCTTGTGCATCATGCAAGCGATTTTCAGATGTATTCTGGCTTCAAAAGGCAGCCAGTTCAGGGATTTCAGGTCAGGGGAAATGTGTGAGTGTTTTTTTGATCCAGTGATGAGTCTCGCAGCGGCGTTTAGAGAATCTCTTATGGGTGCCGTAGTAGTTAGGGGTAGACCGCAGAGGGCGATGCTGCCGTAATCTATTCGAGGGATGACTAGTGCTTGTACCGCAGTTTGGAAATCTTTGACTGGAAGGAAGGGTTTGAGTTTCCTTAGGGTATTGATCTGAAAGTTCGCACCCTTAGTTGCTTTGTTGATGTGTTCCTGCATGTTGAGGTTGGTGTCAAGTGTTATGCCTAAAGATTTTGCTGAGTTCACGATGGTGGGATGAACATTGAGTGCCGTTAGGTGTTTAAGCCAAGTTTGAGCGGTGGTGATCTTCGCGGGAGGTGAGATCAAGAGGAACTCTGTTTTAAGAGCATTGAGTTTGAGATGATTAGCGGCCAGCCAGGATTGGGTGCTTCCGATCGTTGAATTCAAGAGCATAATGTCTTTGGGTGATTGTAATTTGAGATAAAGTTGGGTGTCATCGCGTACATGTGGAAGTGAACATTGGATGCTTCTAGCAAGGTGGTGAGAGGTTCCATAACCAGGTTAAACAAAGTTGGGGATAGGGAGGATCCTTGTGGGACGCCTAGCGATACAGGTATTGGCGAAGACATCAAGTTGTTACTCTTGAATTTCTGCGATCTGTTGTGTAGAAAGGACGTTAACCACTTGAGCACAGTTCCAGATAGACCCATTCTTGTGTTTAATAGTTTGAGTAAATTCTCATGTTTGACGGTGTCGAATGCAGAAGAGAGATCAAGAAGGATGAGGAGGCAGGTATCGTTTTGATTTAGGATTTGAAGGGCGTCGTCAATTATGTGAGTCATAGCAGTTTCTGTACTGTGATCTGCTCTGAAGCCTGATTGATGAGGGTTGAGTAGATCAAACTGATTAATGTGTTTGGTCAATTGTATTTGTGCGCATTTTTCCAACAGTTTGGCAAGAGTCGGAATATTGGTAATGGGGCGGTAATTATTTAGATCAGAGGGGTCGGCTGTAGGTTTCTTTAGTAGAGGTGTGACTTGTCCAACTTTGAGGGCGTCGGGGATGGTCCCTTGTTGAAGTGAACTGTTAATAATTTTAGTCCAGAGTGGGAGGAGCGACGGGGTAAGGTCTTTGACAGCGTTAGCAGGAAGGGGGTCCATGAGGTGATTGGATGGTTTCAGGGTGCTGAGCAGTCTACCAATTTCTTCTTCCGAATAGGTGACAAAGGATGACCATGTAGCATTGTTTTTTGGTTCAGTGGGTGCTGTGCAGTGGGGTTTGGGGTAAAGACTTACGTCAATGAGGAGATCGTTCTTTATGTTATCGGTTTTTTGGATAAAGAAAGAGGCGAAGTCTTCACAGGAGGGTGCTTTGCCCAAAGTGCTAAGTGGTTGGGGTTGTTCCTTGGATTGTGTTCTGATTAGCTCAAACAGCTTTCTCGGACGATTTTTGGCTTGGTCGAGCTGATGGCTGAAGAAATCTGATTTTGAGCGTTTTATTTTCCTGAAGTAGGCATTTCTCTTTTTCTTCAGCGTTTTTAGGTGCAGTGCGGAGGGAGCTGATCTCCAGGTGCGCTCTGTCATTCGCATGGCCCGTCTATCATCATTGAGACTTCCGTCGTACCAGGTATTGGACATTTTTGTGGAGGCTCTTTTTAGCTGCATAGGTGCAGCTTCATTAACTATTGAGGTCATAGCTTGAGATAGTGCTCAGTCAAGGATTGGACATCCGTAACACCGGTAGGAAGAAGTAGGAGGTTGCAGCTGTTGGGGGGGAGAGAGTTTGGGTTGAGTTTTTTCAGGTCTCTTTTCCAGACTTTGGGCTTGAAGGATTGAACCGGGTTAAATTTGACTTTTTCCTTGATGAAGAATGTGACAATATGATGATCTGACCAGTCACAGGGTTGGATAGATTCGAGTTGGATAGAGTCCTCTTTGGAGATGATAAGGTCAATGATAGAGCCTTTCTCGTGAGTCGGGCTGTTGCATATTTGGGTGAGGTCAAGGGCGTTGAGGAAACTTTTAAGACGATTTACCACCGCGTCATTATGATCGTTCCAGTGGAGGTTGAAGTCACCAAGGTATATTTGTGTGAGTTGTCGACCGGAATTGGTTGAGATCAAATCCATGATTTGCTGCGAGAAGGTATGGTTGTCCCCTGGTGGGTGGTAAATGCCGTGAAGAGTGCATATCGGTTATATTTGCAGGATAATGGTCAATTCCCTAATGCATAAAACTGGATGTGGTTATAAATCAAAACTTCACATACAAATTAATATCTACAAAAATAATCTATATATTAGAAAAAACATCTAGTTAATATTGAATGTACAACTTTCCAAATTTAAAATTAATATACAAAAACACATTTGATCAAATATACCCCTCATCTCTAGCTTAATCATATATTAATAGTCCCAATTTTGTTCGCATAGCATTGGTGCATATATAAACACAATCCGAGATCATTTGCGTATGATTAAGCTAATTATGAGGGAAACAGTTTATGATATGCAATTTTTGTATATTAATTTTAAGTCTAAATTCTCCCATCTGTCCAATTGACCTTCACAAAATTATGCTGCAGTATATGTCGATCAAACCGGCCAAACTACTGTGCAGGGTAAAATATACGGTAATGGGAAAAGTGTATAGTATGTCAATTATCTCTCACACACCAGCCATTTGGGTGGTTCAAGCTTTCACGCATGAAAACTGGAATCTGCAAAATTATCCGAAAGTCACAAACAAATTATTTACCAATCCAAAACTGCAACTTTCAAATTCAATAAAGTGCATCATGCTGTCATTTAAGCTTCGCACAAAAACAGGATATTTCAGGAAAAGGCATTTCTCTCTCTTGCTTAGAGATTCACTTGAGCAAAATGTGTACGTAAACAGTGGGCAAGCAAGTCTATGTACATTTCAATTGAGAAATCGTTGGTCAGTTCAACTTTTGAACCAAATAGGCTATCCTTTCCAGGTACCAACAGCAATTAACCTATTATTGCTCAACTTTTAGCTTTTAAAAAGAAAACAGCATACATACAAGTCCGCTAATTATTGCACAAAGCTTTTTGTAAGGGGATTGAGCGCGCTGTGGGAGCGTGTAAGGCAGAGAAACCATGAGCGTGCACATAGCCTGTCCGTGTTCGTACATGGTTTGTCTCCCTTCCGAACCCAAGTCGACAACAATAGTCTTGCCAAGGTGAAGCAGCGCATGCGCTGCATTCGCTAAGCGAGACCTAAAAAGGGATGGACCCACACAACCCATGGGTGTCATGCTTCATCATTGGCCATTCCACACTCACCAGAGAATGCTGTCGTAGCGGTTGGTCCTGGTTGTAAATAGAGAGACTATTCAGGAACGTTTGTGCGGTATTAGGGATTCTAAAAGTTAAAAACCTGCACACTTGCCCATGTTTTAAATTCTGTCATTTATTAATAGGTGGTTTAAGGGTGATTCAAAGTAAATATTGGACACTTGAAACACTATTATGCGACTTGTGTCCTATCTCGGTCAACATGTTTCATGCCAACAAAGGCGCAGAGATGTATCCTGGGCTTTCTTCAGGACTAGATTGCTAGTCCTGAAGAAGGCCCCAGCCCCATCTGCTCACTCCCTAGAAGCATGAGACTGCTTGCATGTAAGTGAACATGCGCATATTCTAGAGTCTTGCGTGGGGAGAACATGTTGAAATGTGGCAATGTGTGTAGGTGAGTGAACATGCTCACTTCCTAGAAGCATGTGTGTGTGTGAAGATGCTCACTTCCTAGAAGTGTGTGTTCATGTGTGTGTGTATACATGCTCACCCCAGAAGTGAATCTGTGTCAGAACATGCTCACTCCCTAGAAGTGTGTGTTTTCATTTCAGTAAACATACGTGCCTCCTAGAATGTTGCGTGTGTGAGTACTTGTTCAAGTGAGACAATGTGTGCAGGTGACTAAACATGCTCCCTTCCTAGAAGCATGTTTGTGTGTGTGTGTAAATAGGTTCACCTCCTAGAAGTGTGTGTGCATGTGTGTGTGTGAACAAGCTCACTCCTTAAAAGTGTGTGTTTGCATTTAAGTAAAAGGGCGCCTCCTAGAATCTTATGTGTGTGTCAGAACTTGTTCAAGTGAGATAATGTGTGCAAGTGAGTAAACATGCTCACTTCCTAGAAGCATGTGTGGGTGTGTGTGTAAATATGTTCACCCCCTAGAACTGTGTGTGCATGTGTGTGTGAACGTGCTCACTCCTTAGTAGCATGTGTGTGTGTCAGAACATGCTCACCTCCTTGAAGCATGAGCATATTTGTGTGTAAGTGAACATGTGAATCTTGAGTGTGTGTGAGAGAACATGTTCAAGTGAGACAATGTGTGTAGGTGAGTGAACATGCTCAATTCCTTGAAACATGTGTGTCTGAACATGCTCACTCCTTAGAAGTGTGTGTGCATGTGTGCAAACATGCCCACACCTAGAAGCACGTGTGAGTGTCAGAACATGCTTACTCACTGGAAGCATGGGAGAGTTTGCATGCAAGTGAACATGCTCACTTCCTTGAAACGTGAGAGTATTTGTGTGTGAGTAAACATGCGCACCTCCTAGAATCTTGTGTGTGTGAAAACATGTTCAAGTGAGAATGTATGTAGATGAGTGGACATGCTCACTTCCTAGAAGTGTGTGTGTGTGAACATGCTCACTCCCTAGAAGTGTGTGAGCATGTGTGTGGGTGTGGGCATGTGTGTGAACATGCTCACTCCTTAGAAACTTGTGTGTCTGTGAGTGAGTGAACATGCTCTCCTACCAGAACTATGTTCTTGTGAACATGCTCACTATGCTATATCTGTGGCAAGATTCATGCCAAACCATTCCAGAAATGAAGGAGGGTTCCTCGCAATGCAGGACCGTGTGTTCCGGAAACACCGCAGTCTCACGAAGCACTAGTGTGTGTTCCAGAAAAAATGCGGTCCGCAGAGCTCTAGTGTGAGTGAGCCCTCCTCGCACTGCAGGACCGTGTGTTCCAGAAAAAATGCGGTCCCGCAGAGCTCTAGTGTGAGTGAGCCCTCCTCGCACTGCAGGACCGTGTGTTCCGGAAACACTGCCGTCCCGCAGAGCGCTAGTGTGAGTGAGCCCTCCTCGCACTGCAGGACCGTGTGTTCCGGAAACACTGCGGCTCTCTGAGCGCTAGTGCGAGAGAGTCCTCCTCACACTGCAGGACCGTGTGTTCCGGAAACACAGCTGCCCCGCTGAGCGCTAGTGCGAGCTAGCCCTCCTCGCACTGCAGGACCGTATGTTCCGGAAACACGGCGGTCCCACTGAGCCCTAGTGCGAGCGAGGACTCCTCGCACTGCAGGACCGTGTGTTCCCGAAACACAACGGTCCCGCTGAGAGCTAGTGCGAGCGAGCCCTCCTCACACTGCAGGACCGTGTGTTCCGGAAACACAGCGGCCCTGCTGAGCTCTAGTGCGAGTGAGCCCTCCTTGCACTGCAGGACCATGTGTTCCGGAAACACTGCAGCCCTCTGAGCGCTAGTGCGAGTGTGCACTCCTCGCACTGCAGAACCGCGTGTTCCGGAAACACCATTGCCCCGCAGAGCGCTAGTGCGAGCGAGCACTCCTCGCACTGCAGAACCGTCTGTTCCGGAAACACTGCGGCTCTCTGAGCGCTAGTGCGAGAGAGACCTCCTCACACTGCAGGACTGTGTGTTCCGGAAACACAGCTGCCCCGCTGAGCGCTAGTGCGAGCTAGCCCTCCTCGCACTGCAGGACCGTATGTTCCGGAAACACGGCGGTCCCACTGGGCCCTAGTGCGAGCGAGGACTCCTCGCACTGCAGGACCGTGTGTTCCCGAAACACAACGGTCCCGCTGAGAGCTAGTGCGAGCGAGCCCTCCTCACACTGCAGGACCGTGTGTTCCGGAAACACAGCGGCCCTGCTGAGCTCTAGTGCGAGTGAGCCCTCCTTGCACTGCAGGACCATGTGTTCCGGAAACACTGCGGCCCTCTGAGCGCTAGTGCGAGCGAGCACTCCTCGCACTGCAGAACCGCGTGTTCCGGAAACACAGTGGCCCCGCAGAGCGCTAGTGCGAGCGAGCACTCCTCGCACGGCAGAACCGTCTGTTCCGGAAACACCACAGTCCCGCAGAGCTCTAGTGTGAGTGAGCCCTCCTCACACTGCAGGACCGTGTGTTCCAGGAACACCGCGGTCCCGCAGAGTGCTAGTGCGAGCGAGCACTCCTCGCACTGCAGGACTGTGTGTTGCGGAAACACTGCGGTCCCGCAGAGCGCTAGTGCGAGCGAGCACTCCTCGCACTGCAGGACTGTGTGTTCCGGAAACACTGCGGTCCCGCAGAGCGCTAGTGCGAGCGAGCCCTCCTCGCACTGCAGGACCGTGTGTTCCCAAAACACAACGGTCCCGCTGAGAGCTAGTACGAGCGAGCCCTCCTCACACTGGAGGACTGTGTGTTCCGGTAACACAGCGGCCCTGCTGAGCTCTAGTGCGAGTGAGCCCTCCTCGCACTGCAGGTCCGTGTGCTCCGGAAACACTGCGGCCCTCTGAGCACTAGTGCGAGCGAGCACTCCTCACACTGCAGGACCGTGTGTTCAGGAAACACAGCGGCCCTGCTGAGCTCTAGTGCGAGTGAGCCCTCCTCACACTGCAGGACCGTGTGTTCCGGAAACACTGCGGCCGTCTGAGCACTAGTGCGAGCGAGCACTCCTCGCACTGCAGGACCGTGTGTTCAGGAAACACTGCGGCCCTCTGAGCACTAGTGCGAGCGAGCACTCCTCGCACTGCAGGACTGTGTGTTCCGGAAACACTGCGGCCCTCTGAGCACTAGTGTGAGCGAGCCCTCCTCTCACTGCAGGACTGTGTGTTCCGGAAACACTGCGGTCCCGCAGAGCGCTAGTGCGAGCGAGCACTCCTCGCACTGCAGGACTGTGTGTTCCGGAAACACTGCGGCCCTCTGAGCGCTAGTGCGAGCGAGCCCTCCTCGCACTGCAGGACCGGGTGTTCCGGAAACACTGCGGCCCTCTGAGCACTAGTGCGACCGAGCACTCCTCGCACTGCAGGACTGTGTGTTCCGGAAACACTGCGGTCCCGCAGAGCGCTAGTGCAAGCGAGCACTCCTCACACTGCAGGACCGTGTGTTCAGGAAACACAGTGGCCCTGCTGAGCTCTAGTGCGAGTGAGTCCTCCTCGCACTGCAGGACCGTGTGTTCCGGAAACACCGCGGCCCCGCAGAGCGCTAGTGCAAGCGAGCACTCCTCACACTGCAGGACCGTGTGTTCAGGAAACACAGCGGCCCTGCTGAGCTCTAGTGCGAGTGAGCCCTCCTCGCACTGCAGGACCGTGTGTTCCGGAAACACTGCGGCCCTCTGAGCACTAGTGCGAGCGAGCCCTCCTCGCACTGCAGGACTGTGTGTTCCGGAAACACTGCGGTCCCGCAGAGCACTAGTGCGAGCGAGCACTCCTCGCACTGCAGGACTGTGTGTTCCGGAAACACTGCGGCCCTCTGAGTGCTAGTGCGAGCGAGCCCTCCTCGCACTGCAGGACCGTATGTTCCGGAAACACTGCGGCCCTCTGCGCACTAGTGCGAGCGAGCACTCCTTGCACTGCAGGACTGTGTGTTCCGGAAACACTGCGGTCCCGCAGAGCGTTAGTGCGAGCGAGCAACCCTCCAAATGCAGGACTGTGCGTTCCGGAAACACTGCGGCCCTCTGAGCGCTAGTGCGAGCAAGCCCTCCTCGCACTGCAGGACCGTGTTTTCCGGAAACACTGCGGCCCTCTGAGCACTAGTGCGAGCGAGCACTCCTCGCACTGCAGGACTGTGTGTTCCGGAAACACTGCGGTCCCGCAGAGCGCTAGTGAGAGCGAGCACTCCTCGCACTGCAGGACTGTGTGTTCCGGAAACACTGCGGCCCTCTGAGCGCTAGTGCGAGCGAGCCCTCCTCGCACTGCAGGACCGTGTGTTCCGGAAACACTGCTGCCCTCTGAGCACTAGTGCGAGCGAGCACTCCTCGCACTGCAGGACTGTGTGTTTCGGAAACACTGCGGTCCTGCAGAGCGCTAGTGCGAGCAAGCACTCCTCGCACTGCAAGACCGTGTGTTCAGGAAACACTGCGGTCCCGCAGAGCGCTAGTGCAAGCGAGCACTCCTCGCACTGCAGGACCATGTGTTCCGGAAACACTGCAGCCCTCTGAGCACTAGTGCGAGTGAGCCCTCCTCGCACTGCAGGACCGTGTGTTCCAGAAACACCGCGGTTCCGCAGAGCGCTAGTGCAAGCGAGCACTCCTCACACTGCAGGACAGTGTGTTCCGGAAACACTGCGGCCCTCTGAGCACTAGTGCGAGCGAGCACTCCTCGCACTGCAGGACTGTGTGTTCCGGAAACACTGCGGTCCCGCAGAGCGCTAGTGCGAGCGAGCACTCCTCGCACTGCAGGACTGTGTGTTCCGGAAACACTGCGGCCCTCTGAGCGCTAGTGCGAGCGAGCCCTCCTCGCACTGCAGGACCGTGTGTTCCGGAAACACTGCGGCCCTCTGAGCACTAGTGCGAGCGAGCACTCCTCGCACTGCAGGACTGTGTGTTCCGGAAACACTGCGGTCCTGCAGAGCGCTAGTGCGAGCGAGCACTCCTCGCACTGCAAGACCGTGTGTTCAGGAAACACTGTGGTCCCGCAGAGCGCTAGTGCGAGCGAGCACTCCTCGCACTGCAGGACCTTGTGTTCCGGAAACACTGCGGCCCTCTGAGCACTAGTGCGAGCGAGCCCTCCTCGCACTGCAGGACCGTGTGTTCCAGAAACACCGCGGTCCCGCAGAGCGCTAGTGCAAGCGAGCACTCCTCACACTGCAGGACCGTGTGTTCAGGAAACACAGCGGTCCCGCTGAGCTCTAGTGCGAGTGAGCCCTCCTCGCACTGCAGGACTCTGTGTTCCGGAAACACTGAGGTCCCGCAGAGCGCTAGTGCGAGCGAGCACTCCTCGCACTGCAGGACCGTGTGTTCCGGAAACACCGCGGCCCTCTGAGCACTAGTGCGAGCGAGCCCTCCTCGCACTGCAGGACCGTGTGTTCCGGAAACACCGCGGTCCCGCAGAGCGCTAGTGCAAGCGAGCACTCCTCACACTGCAGGACCGTGTGTTCAGGAAACACAGCGGCCCTGCTGAGCTCTAGTGCGAGTGAGCCCTCCTCGCACTGCAGGACCGTGTGTTCCGGAAACACAGCGGTCCCGCTGAGCTCTAGTGCGAGTGAGCCCTCCTCGCACTGCAGGACCGTGTGTTCCGGAAACACAGCGGTCCCGCTGAGCTCTAGTGCGAGTGAGCCCTCCTCGCACTGCAGGACCGTGTGTTCCGGAAACACAGCGGTCCCGCTGAGCTCTAGTGCGAGTGAGCCCTCCTCGCACTGCAGGACCGTGTGTTCCGGAAACACAGCGGTCCCGCTGAGCTCTAGTGCGAGTGAGCCCTCCTCGCACTGCAGGACCGTGTGTTCCGGAAACACAGCGGTCCCGCTGAGCTCTAGTGCGAGTGAGCCCTCCTCGCACTGCAGGACCGTGTGTTCAGGAAACACTGCGGTCCCGCAGAGCACTTGCGCTGCCCAGAATGCTCTGTGCTTGCATTCCCCTGGCGGGAGGTTCCGCGAGTCGCCTAAAGTGCCAGACATGCAGGACAGAGACAGGCTCTTGGGATTCAGCATGGAATGGAGGATGTCAAACGATCCATCGTCAAACGACCCAAAAGTGCGTGGACAAGCCATATTTGAATATTCCTAATCCAAGAGTAAATTGAGTATTTTCCTGTGACGCCTGTTCCTGTTTAATCTCATATAAAGAAAATAGTCATGGTTCCCATATTTTTGGTCGCATTCCTCTGCTATTTTTGTCTCCAGTTTTCACTTTCGGCAGTTTGATCTGTTTCTGTAAGAGTTTGGTGCCTTGGTGGCTTTTTCTGGCCTGATCTTCATCTTCGATCAAGAGTTGTAAGATTGCCAAGGAGGTTTTTCCCTTTTCTGAGTGTTTCCTCCTCACTTGAACCCTTTTAAAGAAACACAACATGGTTAACTGTTTTCTGCAGGGTGACACCTTGCCTGCTGGAAGGAGACACCATTTCTTTGGACAATCAAGAGTGTATGTGTGCACTTGATTGCTTAAGTGTTTATGTGTGCATGAACATACTTCACTCCTAGGAGTGTGAGTATGTGTGTGCGTGCGCGCGTGAGCATCTGTATGTGTGTCTCTGAGCACATGCATGCTTGCATATGTGTGTGTGTTTATGAATAAACATTCTCCACTCCTGGAAGCGTGAGTGTGTGTGTGTGTGCCTGTGAGCACATGCATGCTTGCTTATGTGTGTATGTGTGCATGAACAGATTCTGCACCTAGAAGTGTAAGTGTGTGTGTACGCTCATCTATGTCTGTGTGCACATGCATGCTCGTGCTATGTTTGTGTGTGTGCATGCAATACAAGGGTGGAGAGACTGGGGCTTTTTGAAGGTCCAGTACATGGGACCCTTACAGCTCTGCGAACAAGGAGTGTGCTGTTCCTATGTGAGTATCTAGGTCAGGAGAATGGTTAGCAGAGGGGAGTGCTCTTTCTAGGAGCAAGAGCCCTCCCACACCTTGAGGGGTGTCATGCTTCATCTTCGGGCAGCTCCTCGTTGGGCCGGTGCTGCAATGCCCAACGGGCCCTCCCACACCTTGAGGGGTGTCATGCTTCATCTTCGGGCAGCTCCTCGTTGGGCCGGTGCTGCAATGCCCAACGGGCCCTCCCACACCTTGAGGGGTGTCATGCTTCATCATCGGGCAGCTCCTCGTTGGGCCGGTGCTGCAATGCCCAACGGGCCCTCCCACACCTTGAGGGGTGTCATGCTTCATCTTCGGGCAGCTCCTCGTTGGGCCGGTGCTGCAATGCCCAACGGGCCCTCCCACACCTTGAGGGGTGTCATGCTTCATCTTCGGGCAGCTCCTCGTTGGGCCGTTGCTGCAATGCCCAACGGGCCCTCCCACACCATGAGGGGTGTCATGCTTCATCTTCGGGCAGCTCCTCGTTGGACCGGAGCTGCAATACCCAACGGGCCCTCCCACACCATGAGGGGTGTCATGCTTCATCTTCGGGCAGCTCCTCGTTGGGCCGGAGCTGCAATGCCCAATGGGCCCTCCCACACCTTGAGGGGTGTCATGCTTCATCTTCGGGCAGCTCCTCATTGGACCGGAGCTGCAATACCCAACGGGCCCTCCCACACCTTGAGGGGTGTCATGCTTCATCTTCGGGCAGCTCCTCGTTGGGCCGGGGCTGCAATGCCCAACGGGCCCTCCCACACCTTGAGGGGTGTCATGCTTCATCTTCAGGCAGCTCCTCGATGGGCCGGTGCTGCAATGCCCAACGGGCCCTCCCACACCTTGAGGGGTGTCATGCTCCATCTCCGGGCAGCTCCTCGTTGGGCCGGTGCTGCAATGCCCAACGGGCCCTCACACACCTTGAGGGGTGTCATGCTTCATGGTCGGGCAGCTCCTCGTTGGGCCGGAGCTGCAATGCCCAACGGTCCCTCCCACACCTTGAGGGGTGTCATGCTTCATCTTCGGGCAGCTCCTTGTTGGGCCGGTGCTGCAATGCCCAACGGGCCCTCCCACACCTTGAGGGGTGTCATGCTTCATCTTCGGGCAGCTCCTCGTTGGGTCGGTGCTGCAATGCCCAACGGGCCCTCACACACCTTGAGGGGTGTCATGCTTCATCATCGGGCAGCTCCTTGTTGGGCCGGTGCTGCAATGCCCAATGGGCCCTCCCACACCTTGAGGGGTGTCATGCTTCATCTTCAGGCAGCTCCTCGATGGGCCGGTGCTGCAATGCCCAACGGGCCCTCCCACACCTTGAGGGGTGTCATGCTCCATCTCCGGGCAGCTCCTCGTTGGGCCGGTGCTGCAATGCCCAACGGGCACTCACACACCTTGAGGGGTGTCATGCTTCATGGTCGGGCAGCTCCTCGTTGGGCCGGAGCTGCAATGCCCAACGGTCCCTCCCACACCTTGAGGGGTGTCATGCTTCATCTTCAGGCAGCTCCTCGTTGGGCCGGTGCTGCAATGCCCAACGGGCCCTCACACACCTTGAGGGGTGTCATGCTTCATGGTCGGGCAGCTCCTCGTTGGGCCGGAGCTGCAATGCCCAACGGTCCCTCCCACACCTTGAGGGGTGTCATGCTTCATCTTCAGGCAGCTCCTCGTTGGGCCGGTGCTGCAATGCCCAACGGGCCCTCCCACACCAAGGGGTGTCAGGCTTCATCTTCGGGCAGCTCCTCGTTGGGCCGTTGCTGCAATGCCCAACGGGCCCTCCCACACCTTGAGGGGTGTCATGCTTCATCTTCGGGCAGCTCCTCATTGGGCCGGTGCTGCAATGCCCAACGGTCCCCTCCAGGGGGCTCTTTTACCGGAAATCTTTTATTTTCCATTATGTGATATGCATGAGTGAGTGCAAAAATGTGCAAAAATGTGAGTAGAGTGGGTGAGAGTTATGTGTGTCTAAGGGGATCCGAGCAAGAACTACATTTTAATGGTAGGATCCTGTGTCACGGATAAAAATGTAGTTTGAGCATAGAATAGATGTAATGGTCTATTTAGCTGCAGTAGGTGTGAATAAAAATGTCAACATGTTTCATGCGTGTTACAGTCCACGGCGGATCATGGCACTTCGTCAGGACCAATAGGACCTTATCCTACTCTCACAAGGATGGATAAGTGGAGAGTGTATGCACCATGCCCTGTATACTTTAGATAGACTTTCTGAATATCTCCTGGGGTTAGACCTAGTAATGGAGGAGATAACGGCCCCAATCGGACCGGACAAGGCGTATGCTGATTAACATAGCGTCAAAACGTGTCGAAGCACAGTGAGGCTGTCAATCTACCCAGGCCCTGTGTATGTGTGTGCATTAACATATTCCGCTCCTAGAAGTGTGAGTGTGTGTGAGCATCTGTGTGTGGGTGTCTGTGTGCACATGCATGCTTGCTTAAGTGTGTGTGAATGAACATGCTCCGCTTATAGAAATGTGCATGTGTGTGCACTTCTGTCTGTGTGCACATGCATGCTTGCTTCGGTGTGTATGTGTGCCTGAACATTTATCTGCTCCTGGAAGTGTGTGTGTGTGCTTGTTTGTATGCCTGTGTGCACATGTATGCTTGCTTATGTGTGTAAGTATGCATGAACATTACACACAGAGTCTGATTCCGCAGTCATAAGGGAGGGGAGGACACTGACAGGTGGATCAATTGGTCCGGTCAGAGGGATGCCAGGAGGGGGGATCCGAGTGATAATACCAAAGAGCCCTCACACACTCGGTAGGGGGTCATGGGATGCCAGGAGGGGGTCCCAGTGCGCATATCAACGAGCCCTCACACACTCGGCAGGGAGTCATGGGATGCCAGGAGGGGGTCCCAGTGCGCATATCAACGAGCCCTCACACACTCGGCAGGGAGTCATGGGATGCCAGGAGGGGGTCCCTGTGCGCATATCAACGAGTCCTCACACACTCGGTAGGGGGTCATGCTTCATCATAGGGTGCTCTTCGTTGGGCCGGCGCTGCAATGCTCGACAGGCCCTCAATGGGGGTTCTTTGGGGGAGTTTTTTGGTCTTAAAGCCGTACGATGAGTGCAAGAGAGGGGTTGTGGGTGTAGGGTGGTGCAATAATGATTAAAAGAGTCACCTATAGGTAGGCAGAGGAAGGTATGCCATTATACCGTGAGACCCACTTTTTCTTTCTGCAGCAAGGCGCTGTCTTCTGCCTCCCCTAAGGGGCATCACTCACTTTGGGTTGGATCCCCCATCCTGCGTCGTAGCAGATGAAGCATTAACCTATTTGAGTGTAGGCCCTATACTATTTATCTGGGCCCCACTCCTCAGTAGGGTAGGTACTTACCTGGTTCTGAGGAAATGCCACTGACCCTCCAGGCATCAGGACCTCACTCAACACTCACTGAAGCTATCACAGTACCTTGTTACCCACAAGAGCTCCCTTGCTATTACTGTGTCAAGGGAACCACCTCTCCATTAAAACTCTGTTCGAGGTTCCCTTAGACTCTTTTAAGCACTATTGCACCACCCTACACCCGCAGCCCCCCACCCACACTCATCATACAGCTTTAAGACCAAAAAATCTCCCCAAAGAAGCCCCATTGAGGGGTCCGTCGGGCATTGCAGCGCCGGCCCAACAAGGAGCACCCTATGATGAAACATGACTCCCTACCGAGTGTGTGAGGGCTCGTTGATATTATCGGATCCCCCATCCTGGGATCCCTCTGACATGTCCAATTGAGCCACCTGTCAGGGCCCTCCCCTCCCTTATGACTGATTAACCGTACCCCTGTGTGTAATTTATTGATCTCGGAGGAGCATTGGTGCTAGACCTCTCTAAAGAACCGCTTCTCGTCCCACTCTTGATTACCTGTATGTGTGCATGAACGCACTCCCCTCCTGGAAGTGTGAGTTCGTGTGCGTGTGTTTGCCCATCTGTGTGTCTGTGTGCACGTGCATGCATGCTTATGTGTATGTGTGCATGAAAATACTCCATTCCTAGAAGTGTGTGTGTGTGTGTGTGCATGCATACCTGCATATGTGTGAGTGTGTGCGTGAAAATACTCTGCTCCCAAAAGTGTGTGTGTGTGCACATCTGTGAATGTGTGTCTGTATGCACATGCATGCTTGCTTATGTGTTTGTGCGTGTGTCTGTGTGCATGAACATACACAGCTCCTAAAACTGTGAGTGTGTGTGTGTATGTGTGTGTGTGTGTCGGTCTGTGTGTCTGCGTGCACATGCATGCTTGCCTATGTGTGTGTGTGTGTTCATGAACATATTCCATTCCTAGAAAGTGTGTCTCTGTGTGTGTGCATGTATACTTGCTTATGTGTCTGTGTGTGTAAATGAACATACTCTTCTCCTAAAAGTGTGTGTGTGTGCACATCTGTGAATGTGTGTCTGTGCACACATGCATGCTTGCTTATGTGTCTATTTGTCTGTGTGTGCATGCATACTTGCTTATGTGTTTGTGCGTGTGTCTGTGTACATGAACGTACTCTGCTCCAAAAAGTGTGAGGCTGTGTGTGTGTGCATGTACATACTCTTCTCTTAAAAGTGTGAGTGTATGTGTGTGTGTGTCTATGGGCATGAACATACTCTGATCCTCAAAGTGTGCGTGTGTGTGCATGGACATACTCTGCTCTGAAAAGTGTGAATTTATGTGCGTGTGTGTGCGCCTGTGAGTGTGTGTATGTATGCACGTACATGCTTGCTTATGTGTTTGTGTGTCTGTAAGCGCATGCCTGCTTATATGTTTATGTGTATATTAACATTCTCCACTCCTAGAAGTGTGTGTGTGTGCCTGCTTGCTTATGTGTGTGTCCATCTATATGTGTGTGTGTGCCTGAACATACTCTGCTCCTGCATGTGTGTGTGTGTGTGTGCGTGTGTGTGCACATATATGCTTGCTTATGTTTGTGTGTGGGTCTGTGTGCGCATGCTTCCTTATGTGTGTATGAATATACTTTGCTCCTAGAAGTGTGTGTGCATCCGTGTGTGTGTGCACATGCATGCTTGCTTATGTATGTGTGTGTGCATGCTTACTTATGTGTGTATGAACATACTTCACTCCTAGAAGTGTGTGTGTACATCCGTGTTTGTGTGTGCACATGCATGCTTGCTTATGTGTGTGTGTGTGTGCATGCTTCCTTGTGTGTATGTATGAACATACTTCGCTCTTAGAAGTGTGTGTGTGTGTGCATCCGTGTGTGTGTGCACATGCATGTGTGCTTATGTGTGTGTGCATGCTTCCTTATGTGTGTATGAACATACTTCTCTCCTAGAAGTGTGTGTGTACATCCGTGTGTGCGTGCGCATGCATGCTGTGCATGTTTCCTTATGTGTGTATGAACATACTTCGCTCCTAGAAGTGTGTGTGTGTACATCCGTGTGTGTGTGCACACATGCATGCTTGCTTATGTGTGTGTGTGTGTGTGTGTGTGCATGCTTCCTTATGTGTGTAGGAACATACTCTGCTCCTAGAAAGGTATGGGTGCGTGTGTGTGTGCATGTAAACTTGCTTAAGTGTGTGTGTGTGTGTGTGGGTGTGTGTGTGTGTGTGTGTGCATGAACATACACTTCTCCTACAAGTGTGTGTGTGTGCACATCTGTGAATGTGTGTCTGTATACACATGCATGCTTGCTTATGTGTCTATTTGTCTGTGTGTGCATGCATACTTGCTTATGTGTTTGTGCGTGTGTCTGTGTGCATGAACGTACTCTGCTCCAAAAAGTGTGAGTGTGTGTCTGTGTGCATGAACATACTCTGCTCCAAAAAGTGTTAGTGTCTGTCTGTGTGCATGAACGTACTCTGCTCCAAAAAGTGTGAGTGTGTGTGTGTGTGCATGAACATACTCTTCTCTTAAAAGTATGAGTGTATGTGTGTGTGTGTCTATGTGCATGAACATACTCTGCTCCTAAAAGTGTGCGTGTGTGTGCATGGACATACTCTGCTCTGAAAAGTGTGAGTGTGTGTGTGTGCGTCTGTGAGTGTGTGTATGTATGCACATGCATGCTTGCTTATGTGTGTGTGTGTCTGTAAGTGCATGCCTGCTTATATGTGTATGTGTGCATGAACATTCTTCACTCCTAGAAGTGTGTGTGTGCCTGCTTGCTTATGTGTGTGTGCATCTATATCTGTGTACGTGCATGAACATACTCTGCTCCTGCATGTGTGTGTTTGTGTGCGTGTGTGTGCACATATATGCTTGCTTATGTTTGTGTGTAGGTCTGTGTGCGCATGCTTCCTTATGTGTGTATGAATATATTTCGCTCCTAGAAGTGTGTGTGCAATCCGTGTGTGTGTGCACATGCATGCTTGCTTATGTGTGTGTGGTTGCTTGCTTCCTTATGTGTGTATGAACATACTTCACTCCTAGAAGTATGTGTGTGTGCATCCGTGTGTGTTTACACATGCATGTGTGCTTATGTGTGTGTGTGTGCATGCTTCCTTATGTGTGTATGAACATCATTCGCTCCTAGAAGTGTGTGTGTACAGTCGTGTGTGTGTGCACATGCATGCTTGCTTATGTGTGTGTGTGCATGTTTCCTTATGTGTGTATGAACATACTTCGCTCCTAGAAGTGTGTGTGTGTGTACATCCATGTGTGTCCACATGCATGCTTGCTTATGTGTGTGTGTGCGCATGCTTCCTTATGTATGTATAAGCATACTCCGCTCCTGGTTGTGTGAGTGTGTGTGTGTGTGTCTGTGTGTGTGTGTGTGTGTGTGCATGCCTCCTTATGTGTGTATGTGTGCATGAACATACTCCGCTCCTGGTTGTGTGAGTGTGTGTGTGCGCATGCTTCCTTGTGTGTGTATGAACATACTCCGCTCCTGGTTGTGTGAGTGTGTGTGCGTGTCTGTGTGTGTGTGTGTGCATGCCTCCTTATGTGTGTATGTGTGTATGAACATACTCCGCTCCTGGTTGTGTGAGTGTGTGTGCGTGCGCATGCTTCCTTGTGTGTGTATGAACATACGCCGCTCCTGGTTGTGTGAGTGTGTGTGTGCGCATCTGTGTGTATGTGTGTGGGCGCATGCATGCTTCCTTATGTGTGTATGAACATACTCCGCTACTGGTTGTGTGAGTGTGTGGGTGTGCGCATGCTTCCTTATGTGTGTATGAACATACTCCGCTCCTGGCTGTGTGAGTGTGTGTGTGCTTATCTGTGTGTGTGTTTATTTGTGGGAGCTTGCTTCCTTATGTGTGTATGAACATACTCCGCTCCGGGTTGTGTGAGTGTGTGTGAGTGCACATCTGTGTGTGTGTGTGTGTGCACGCGCGCATGCTTCCTTTTGTGTATATGAACATACTCCACTCCTGGTTGTGTGAGTGTGTGCGTGTCTGTGTGTGTGTGCGCATGTTTTGTTATGTGTGTATGTGTGTATGAACATACTCCGCTCCTGGTTGTGTGAGTGTGTGTGTGTGTGGGCATGCTTGCTTGTGTGTGTATGAACATACTCCGCTCCTGGTTGTGTGACTGTGTGTGTGTGTGTGTGTGCACATGCTTCCTTGTGTGTGTATGAACATACTCCACTCCTGGTTGTGTGAGTGTGTGTGTGCGCGCATGCTTCCTTGTGTGTGTATGAACATACTCCGCTCCTGGTTGTGTGTGTGTGTGCGTGTCTGTGTGTGTGTGTGTGTGCGCATTCTTCCTTATGTGTGTATGTGTGTATGAACATACTCCGCTCCTGGTTGTGTGAGTGTGTGTGTGTGTGGGCATGCTTCCTTGTGTGTGTATGAACATACTCCGCTCCTGGTTGTGTGACTGTGTGCGTGTGTGTGTGCACATGCTTCCTTGTGTGTGTATGAACATACTCCACCCCTGGTTGTGTGAGTGTGTGTTTGCGCGCATGCTTCCTTGTGTGTATATGAACATACTCCGCTCCTGGTTGTGTGTGTGTATGTGTGTGCGTGTCTGTGTGTGTGTGTGTGTGCGCATTCTTCCTTATGTGTGTATGTGTGTATGAACATACTCCGCTCCTGGTTGTGTGAGTGTGTGTGTGTGCATGTCTGTGTGTGAGTGCTCATGCTTCCTTATGTGTATATGTGTGTTTGAACATACTCCGCTCCTGGTTGTGTGAGTGTGTGTGTGTGCGCATGCTTCCTTATGTGTGTATGTGTGTATGAACATGCTCCGCTCCTGGTTGTGTGAGTGTGTGTGTGCGCATGCTTACTTGTGTGTGTATGAACATACTCCGCTCCTGGTTGTGTGAGTGTGTGTGTGTGCACATGCTTCCTTGTGTGCGTATGAACATACTCCAACTTAGAATAAAAGTTGCACCTACACAGACATACGTGGGAAGCTAATTATGCTTATGTTGCAATCATAATTAACTAATCTTGTGATTCTGTCATGTCCTAAACTAATAAGCAGCTTTAAGATAATGGAAGGCAGCATAAATGTGTTTTTTGTTTACATATTGTTGTGGCAAAACTGGAGTATAAGTGTATATATTATGCTTACACAGCTTATTTTGCTAGGTAACCACTAATAGGGAAAACCTTAGAAAGGGGGAGGTAAACAGAAGGGTTGCATTTCTAAAATTAACGTTTATTTGTGTTTGTTTCTATGATAGTTCCCATTTTTGAATCGTGAGGCCTAAAAGAAAATGGAGTCATTCGACTATTGTGGCCATAAAAGAAATACGCATGCACGAGAAAAATTTGAGTCTGAATGCGAGCTGCTTGCGCCTGGAGTGACTGCGGTTCAAGGACAGTGTGGCCTCGGAGTATAGATGGCTGCCAAGATGAGGAGCACAATGGTTCAGAACGTGAGAAGATTCTGTAAAGTTGCGAGTGGAGAACAGTACTAGGCCGGACTTGGGCCAAAACAATGGACCCATTAGAAACTAGCGAACGGAAGGAAAAATAATATTATAAAGACGAAATGATGCTCATCCACCCCAAATTATCCAATCAGAACTTGAATTTATGCTGAAAGTTACTCTTTTAGATAGATAGAGCCAGCAAAAATGGTATAAAAAGTGCTGATTTTACTGAGGGAAAAACCTTCTTTTCGATTTTTACGAGAGATGCTGCCGGAATGCTGATTTTCCTGAGATGTAATACTCTGAATATTTTTTTTATTTCCTTAAACAGGGAGATGCGCTTTAGTTGAGGGTTTTAGTTAGGGAAAGTAGGAGAATAAATGATTATTTGGGAACTATCTGTCTTTTGCTAATACTTGCATTTTAAAATTAAATGAAAATGTCTATTTCTGAATTTTCTTAGAAATAAATGAATCTAACTGTTTTTGAATAAAATTCTCATTCTTTAAAATGTCGTTTTTGGAATAAAGAAGAATAAATAAAATGATTAAACTTTTAGACATGCTGAATTTGCTCTTAATAAAAATTGGATAAATGGAGAATTAAGCTGGTCTTGAGTTTTCCTACGCCTAATTTTTTACTAGCAGATCCATTGATCTCAGTGGCGGTGTGTCTGAATAAATGTTGCGATTAAATGTAAACCATGGTAAACTCATTTAAACTGCAGGTGTAAATAGTATAAATATTTAGCTTTAGTGTAGATACTCCACTATGACAGAGCAGCTCTCCTTTGAATTTCACCGATCCATGAAGTAGGGTGGAAGTGTTTATGAGTGACTCGCGGTGTTATGGGCCCCACTGACGAGTAGATGTATGATTTTGTACTTCAGGGAAAGGTGACATGGTATTAGACATTATTTCTGGAGTACATTAGTAATTAGCTTGGTAGCAGAGCATTGGTTGCTAGAGAATTAGCTAGGATTATGTATAAAGTGTTATATAAGGGTTTTGATGACTAACATCTGTCAAGTTCGTATTACGTTATATGTAGTCCTGAAAAGGCTTCCGAGTATTGCGTGAAGCTGGTTACTCTGTCTGCAGGCAGAGGAAGTGTGACAAGTGAAGTCGCACATCGCATAGTCTGTTTCAAAAAGTAGTATCGTCGTATACTGCGGTGGTATAGTTGTATATCACTGTTTAGGGACACTACGTGTGAAAGGATAAATGTATAGCGAGGACAGTCTATAAAATCTTGGCTTTCAAGTACAGGGATCATTGCGTATCCTGATTCAAAACTTCCTGATGAGAGAGTAATAGAGCTTAACCCGAGCTTGTGAGAAGGGTAAAGGTAGAGGTAATCGCTACCTTATCGGCAAGTGCAAAATTCTGTGGTAGAGAAGAGGTAAGCACTGTCTACTGGAAATACAGAATTCTTGTACAATTGAAATGTCTCTCACTTTTGTTTAGCGAAACAGACGAATGGAGTTGTTTTGTGTAAGTTACTAACCGATTCAGTTGAATATCTTGTAAATACGTCTTCTCGATAAATCTTGTTAAGGAAGGGTCAGTCGGCGCTGCAGAAGCCGGAGTGCTGGTGACGTCAAACGTGCTCCGCTGGGATTGGTCCTCGTGACCAAGACATAGCAGGAGCTGATTGGTTCATCATGCAAAGCAGCGATACTATTGATTAAGCACTAAGGAGATGTATCTTGTTCTAATTGGTGCGTTAGTGTGAACCACGCTGTGATAGGTTGGTGTTACGGAACAGCAATCAGGAAGTGCGAGATCTTTTGAAAAACAGGGAATTTACAGAAAATGGATTACTATCTCGAAGAGGAGAAGAAGAAACCTTCATGGTTTAAGAAACTAAACAATGTGTTTGTGAAAGACAAGGAAATAATAACGAGAGAGGGAAAATGCCTGCTTCCTATATGTTGTCGAAATATGGTTACCATACGTGTGTTTGGTTAGAGAATTGGGCAAGATATACCAGGAATGATGGTGTACTAGCTTTTCCAGGAGGATCATTTGATATGGTAGTTTTGCGAAATTTAAGAGAAAAGATGATGCGTCTTGAACCAAGACCTAGACCGACTCAGTTTGAAGCTTTAGTTGAATGGGAAGATGATATGCATGAATTGGAAAGTGAAAGATTGAGAGGACATATCAGACCAAGAGGTAGATTTCGTAATTTAGGGGGAGAGACACATGAGAGTGAAATGCATAGATGGAGAAATGCTAACATGTGTGATGGCATGTATCCAATCAGATTAGTGGAAGAATATGAAGGGCGGAAATGCACAGAAAAGAAGAAGAATATAGAAGTAGGAAGTGAAAGGTATGAAGACAGTGAATCAGAGGATGCTGTACTAGAAGAAATATTAAATAGGAGACCGCCACCATATCAACCAGGTTCTTTATGGACTACACCTAAAGCTCCAACTGTAGGTGAAAGAATTAATGAGACTCCAAAACAATTTTCTAATTTTAGAGATGTACCAGAAAGAGTAGAAGTAAGATATCATCCGAGTACTTCAATAACAGAACCAAGACTTACCGGTACCCACATGCAAATTAATGAATGCAAAAGTGTAAATAGGGCAGAAAAGCGAGTTGAAGAACAAGCCAGTACTTCTGAATATATACGGACTACAAATGCATTGACAGAAAAGATACAGGAACTTACGAAAAATATAGAAGCAGTAACAGTTCCAGTAACAATAGGACCTGTAATTCTAGTGTTTAAAAATCAGAGAATAAAAGAACCAAGTTTGGCAATCCCTTTACAACAGAGCTTGCAAAAAGTAAAAGAAAATATTTATCCAAATTTGTCAGAAATCAGGCGACCAAATGTAAACCTGCCAGATTTAACCTTTAACCAAAGTTTACCATATAAGTATGCAACTGGAGCAGAATCTGACTCTACTACACCCGAAAAGAGCTTAGAGAAAATAGATTTAACGCAAACCCCTGTAGGACCATCGGATAAGGAATTAAGGGATTGGATTAAAACTTTGAAATTAAAAGAGCATGAACCTAAAGTACTGGATGTAGCAAGAGTAAAAGTTGATATGGAAGAATTAATTATTGGAACAATTGGAACAGAAAGACTAAAAACGTACCAAGATGCTGAACTTATGTTCATGTGTAAAAGCATAACATGGAAAGAGAAATCTGTATATGATGAATCAGAAGGACTAGCAAATGAATTTGAAATAGAATTGGCAAATAATAAAACATTGCAGAAATCCTATAGAGTAGATTTTTCATAAAAAGACATTTAAAACATGAATACTGCTGGAAGGTTAACCCAAATAAAAGAATTAATTGTTTTGTTATGGAGATGTGAATAAAGGGAGAGTGAAATAGGCGAAGAAGAAAGAGGAAACTAGTGATAAATTTACATTAGCGTTTCCAGTTTGAGAAAAGGAGACAGTTGCAAATGAGTTTCCTATGAGAGAAATACCTGGAGGAGGATATGTGCATGTTCCATGGAGTAGACAGGATATATTATTATTTAAAAATGATTTCCCCAGATTGAGAGAGAAACCAGTGGAATGGTATCGACAGGTAGATCGAATTGTAAAAGTTTCAAAAGTACTATGGGTTGATCTGGATGGATTATTTGACATAGTTGTGCCAGCAGACTTGTGGACTGAATGTAAAATATCTGTAGATTGGCCGAGGGAAGAGTATCCTCAAGACAAAGTGACAGGTGCCCCGTCACCTGAAGTGGTGAGAAAATATGAACAAGTGATAGTGTTTTTGAAGAATAAAATTCCGCCAAAAGAAACAGATTGGGTTAAAATAGACAGAACTACGCAGGAACCAAAATAATCTGTACATTCATTTTATGAAAGATTGTTGTTGGTATTTAAACAATACAGTGGATATGAAGAGTTGAGTGAAAAGGACATGAGTGATTTTATATATCAATTTGTATATGGATTACGGCCAGCTGCCACAGTGACCAAAGGGAGGAGGTACTGTGAGTGCAGCTGCCACAGTGACCACAGGGAGCAGGTACAGTGAGTGCAGCTACCAGGCAGTGACCACAGGGAGCAGGTACAGTGAGTGCAGCTGCCAGGCAGTGACCACAGGGAGCAGGTACAGTGAGTGCAGCTGCCAGGCAGTGACCACAGGTACAGGGTACAGTGAGTGCAGCTGCCAGGCAGTGACCACAGGGAGCAGGTACAGTGAGTGCGGCTACCACTCAGTGACCACAGGGAGGAGGTACAGTGAGTGAAGCTGCCAGGCAGTGACCGCAGGGAGCAGGTACAGCAGGTGCAACTAACACTCAGTGACCGCAGGGAGCAGGTACAGTGAGTGCAGCTACCACTTAGTGACCGCAGGAAGCAGGTACAGTATGTGCAGCTGCCATGCAGTGGCCACAGGGAGCAGGTACAGTAAGTGCAGCTACCAGGCAGTGACCACAGGGAGGAGGTACAGTGAGTGCGGCTACCACTCAGTGACCACAGGGAAGAGGTACAGTGAGTGCAGCTGCCAGGCAGTGACCGCAGGGAGCAGGTTCAGCAGGTGTCACTACCACTCAGTGACCGCAGGGAGCAGGTACAGCGAGTGCAGCTACCACTCAGTACCCACAGGGAAGAGGTACAGTGAGTGCAGCTGCCACAGTGACCCCTGGGAGGAGGTACAGTGAGTGAAGCTGCCAGGCAGTGACCACAGGGAGCAGGTACAGTGAGTGGCGCTACCACTCAGTGACCACAGGGAAGAGGTACAGTGAGTGCAGCTGCCAGGCAGTGACCGCAGGGAGCAGGTACAGCAGGTGCAACTACCACTCAGTGACCGCAGGGAGCAGGTACAGCGAGTGCAGATACCACTCAGTGACCACAGGGAAGAGGTACAGTGAGTGCAGCTACCAGGCAGTGACCACAGGAAGCAGGTACAGTGAGTGCAGCCGCCACAGTGACCGCAGGGAGCAGGTACAATGAGTGAAGCTGCCAGGCAGTGACCACAGGGAGCAGGTACAGTGAGTGGCGCTACCACTCGGTGACCACAGGGAGGAGGTACAGTTAGTGCAGCTACCAGGCAGTGACCACAGGAAGCAGGTACAGTGAGTGCAGCCGCCACAGTGACCACAGGGAGCAGGTACAGTGAGTGGAGCTACAACTAGGTGACTACGGGGAGCAGGTACAGTGAGTGCAGCTGCCACAGTGACCACAGGGAGGAGGTACTGCGAGTGCAGCTACCACTCGGTGACCACAGGGAGGAGGTACAGTGAGTGCAGCTACCACTCGGTGACCACACGGAGGAGGTACAGTGAGTGCAGCTACCAGGCAGTGACCACAGGAAGCAGGTACAGTGAGTGCAGCCGTCGGGAGCAGGTACAGTGAGTGCAGCTACAACTCGGCTTACTACAGGGAGCAGGTACAGTGAGTGCAGTTGCCACAGTGACCACAGGAAGCAGGTACAGTGAGTGCAGCCGCCACAGTGACCATAGGGAGCAGGTACTGTGAGTGCAGCTAAAACTCAGTGACTACAGGGAGCAGGTACAGTGAGTGCAGCTGCCACAGTGATCACAGGGAGGAGGTACAGTGAGTGCAGCTACCAGGCAGTGACCACAGGAAGCAGGTACAGTGAGTGCAGCCGCCACAGTGACCACAGGGAGCAGGTACAGTGAGTGCAGATACAACTAGGTGACTACTCAGTGACCACAGGGAAGAGGTACAGTGAGTGCAGCTGCCAGGCAGTGACCACAGGGAGCAGGTTCAGCAGGTGCCACTACCACTCAGTGACCGCAGGGAGCAGGTACAGCGAATGCAGCTACCACTCAGTGACCACAGGGAAGAGGTACAGTGAGTGCAGCTGCCACAGTGACCACAGGGAGAAGGTACTGTGAGTGCAGCTGCCAAAGTGACCACAGGGAACAGGTACTGTGAGTGCAGCTACCACTCGGTGACTACAGGGAGCCATTACAGTGAGTGCAGCTACCACTCAGTGACCACAGGGAAGAGGTACAGTGAGTGCAGCTGCCACAGTGACCAAAGGGAGGAGGTACTGTGAGTGCAGCTGCCACAGTGACCACAGGGAGCAGGTACAGTGAATGCAGCTACCAGGCAGTGACCACAGGGAGCAGGTACAGTGAGTGCAGCTGCCAGGCAGTGACCACAGGGAGCAGGTACAGTGAGTGCAGCTGCCAGGCAGTGACCACAGGTACAGGGTACAGTGAGTGCAGCTGCCAGGCAGTGACCACAGGGAGCAGGTACAGTGAGTGCGGCTACCACTCAGTGACCACAGGGAAGAGGTACAGTGAGTGCAGCGGCCAGGCAGTGACCGCAGGGAGCAGGTACAGCAGGTGCAACTAACACTCAGTGACCGCAGGGAGCAGGTACAGCGAGTGCAGCTACCACTTAGTGACCGCAGGAAGCAGGTACAGCAAGTGCAGCTGCCATGCAGTGGCCACAGGGAGCAGGTACAGTGAGTGCAGCTACCAGGCAGTGACCACAGGGAGGAGGTACAGTGAGTGCGGCTACCACTCAGTGACCACAGGGAAGAGGTACAGTGAGTGCAGCTGCCAGGCAGTGACCGCAGGGAGCAGGTTCAGCAGGTGTCACTACCACTCAGTGACCGCAGGGAGCAGGTACAGCGAGTGCAGCTACCACTCAGTACCCACAGGGAAGAGGTACAGTGAGTGCAGCTGCCACAGTGACCCCTGGGAGGAGGTACAGTGAGTGAAGCTGCCAGGCAGTGACCACAGGGAGCAGGTACAGTGAATGGCGCTACCACTCAGTGAAGTGACCACAGGGAAGAGGTACAGTGAGTGCAGCTGCCAGGCAGTGACCGCAGGGAGCAGGTACAGCAGGTGCAACTACCACTCAGTGACCGCAGGGAGCAGGTACAGCGAGTGCAGCTACAACTCAGTGACCACAGGGAAGAGGTACAGTGAGTGCAGCTACCAGGCAGTGACCACAGGAAGGCGGTACAGTGAGTGCAGCCGCCACAGTGACCACAGGGAGCAGGTACAGTGAGTGAAGCTGCCTGGCAGTGACCACAGGGAGCAGGTACAGTGAGTGGCGCTACCACTCGGTGACCACAGGGAGGAGGTACAGTTAGTGCAGCTACCAGGCAGTGACCACAGGAAGCAGGTACAGTGAGTGCAGCCGCCAGAGTGACCACAGGGAGCAGGTACAGTGAGTGGAGCTACAACTAGGTGACTACGGGGAGCAGGTACAGTGAGTGCAGCTGCCACAGTGACCACAGGGAGGAGGTACTGCGAGTGCAGCTACCACTCGGTGACCACAGGGAGGAGGTACAGTGAGTGCAGCTACCACTCGGTGACCACACGGAGAAGGTACAGTGAGTGCAGCTACCAGGCAGTGACCACAGGAAGCAGGTACAGTGAGTGCAGCCGCCGGGAGCAGGTACAGTGAGTGCAGCTACAACTCGGCTTACTACAGGGAGCAGGTACAGTGAGTGCAGTTGCCACAGTGACCACAGGAAGCAGGTACAGTAAGTGCAGCCGCCACAGTGACCATAGGGAGCAGGTACTGTGAGTGCAGCTACAACTCAGTGACTACAGGGAGCAGGTACAGTGAGTGCAGCTGCCACAGTGATCACAGGGAGGAGGTACAGTGAGTGCAGCTACCAGGCAGTGACCACAGGAAGCAGGTACAGTGAGTGCAGCCGCCACAGTGACCACAGGGAGCAGGTACAGTGAGTGCAGATACAACTAGGTGACTACGGGGAGCAGGTACAGTGAGTGCAGCTGCCACAGTGACCACAGGGAGGAGGTACTGCGAGTGCAGCTACCACTCGGTGACCACAGGGAGGAGGTACAGTGAGGGCAGCTACCACTTGGTGACCACACGGAGGAGGTACAGTGAGTGCATCTACCAGGCAGTGACCACAGGAAGCAGGTACAGTGAGTGCAGCCGCCGGGAGCAGGTACAGTGAGTGCAGCTACAACTCGGTGACTACAGGGAGCAGGTACAGTGAGTGCAGCTACCACTCGGTGACCACAGGGAGGAGGTACAGTGAGTGCAGCTACCAGGCAGTGACCACAGGAAGCAGGTACAGTGAGTGCAGCCGCCACAGTGAACACAGGGAGCAAGTACAGTGAGTGCAGCTACAACCCGGTGTCTACAGGGAGCTGGTACAGTGAGTGCAGCTACAACTCGGTGACTACAGGGAGGAGGTACAGTGAGTGCAGCTGCCACAGTGACCACAGGGAGGAGGTACTGTGAGTGCAGCTACCAGGCAGTGACCACAGGGACAGGTACAGTGAGTGCAGCTGCCACATTGACCACAGGGAGGCGGTACAGTGAGTGCAGCTACCACTCAGCTGCCCCAGGGAGCAGGTACTGCAAGTGCAGCTACCACTCGGTGACCAGAGGGAGGAGGTACTTTGAGTGCAGCTACCAGGCAGTGACCACAGGGACAGGTACGGTGAGTGCAGCTGCCACAGTGACCACAGGGAGGAGGTACTGTGAGTGCAGCTACCAGGCAGTGGCCACAGGGACAGGTACAGTGAGTGCAGCTGCCACAGTGACCACAGTGAGGAGGTACAGTGAGTGCAGCTGCCACAGTGACCACAGGGAGGAGGTACTGTGAGTGCAGCCGCCGGGAGCAGGTACAGTGAGTGCAGCTACAACTTGGTGACTACAGGGAGCAGGTACAGTGAGTGCAGCTACCACTCAGCTGCCACAGTGACCACAGGGAGGAGGTACTGTGAGTGCAGCTACCAGGCAGTGACCACAGGGACAGGTACAGTGAGTGCAGCTGGCACAGTGACCACAGTGAGGAGGTACAGTGAGTGCAGCTGCCACATTGACCACAGGGAGGCGGTACAGTGAGTGCAGCTACCACTCAGCTGCCCCAGGGAGCAGGTACTGCAAGTGCAGCTACCACTCGGTGACCACAGGGAGGAGGTACTTTGAGTGCAGCTACCAGGCAGTGACCACAGGGACAGGTACGGTGAGTGCAGCTGCCACAGTGACCACAGGGAGGAGGTACTGTGAGTGCAGCTACCAGGCAGTGACCACAGGGACAGGTACGGTGAGTGCAGCTGCCACAGTGACCGCAGGGAGGAGGTACTGTGAGTGCAGCTACCAGGCAGTGACCACAGGGACAGGTACAGTGAGTGCAGCTGCCACAGTGACCACAGTGAGGAGGTACAGTGAGTGTAGCTGCCACAGTGACCACAGGGAGGAGGTACTGTGAGTGCAGCTACCAGGCAGTGACCACAGGGACAGGTACAGTGAGTGCAGCTGCCACAGTGACCACAGGGAGGAGGTACAGTAAATGCAGCTGCCACAATGGCCACAGGGAGGAGGTACAGTGAAAGCAGCTACCACTCGGTGACCACAGGAAGCAGGTACAGTGAGTGCAGCCGCCACAGTGACCACAGGGAGCAGGTACAGTGAGTGCAGATACAACTAGGTGACTACGGGGAGCAGGTACAGTGAGTGCAGCTACCACTCATTGACGACAGGGAGGCGGTACAGTGAGTGCAGCTACCACTCGGTGACCACAGGGAGGAGGTACGGTGAGTGCAGCTGCAAAAGTGACCACAGGGAGGAGGTACTATGAGTGCAGCTACCAGGCATTGACCACATTGACAGGTACAGTGAGTGCAGCTGCCACAGTGACCACAGTGAGGAGGTACAGTGAGTGCAGCTGCCACAATGACCACAGGGAGGAGGTACATTGAGTGCAGCTACAACTCGGTGACTACAGGAAGGCGGTACAGTGAGTGCAGCTGCCACAGTGACCACAGTGAGGAGGTACAGTGAGTGCAGCTGCCACATTGACCACAGGGAGGCGGTACAGTGAGTGCAGCTACCACTCAGCTGCCCCAGGGAGCAGGTACTGCAAGTGCAGATACCACTCGGTGACCACAGGGAGGAGGTACTTTGAGTGCAGCTACCAGGCAGTGACCACAGGGACAGGTACGGTGAGTGCAGCTGCCACAGTGACCACAGGGAGGAGGTACTGTGAGTGCAGCTACCAGGCAGTGACCACAGGGACAGGTACAGTGAGTGCAGCTGCCACAGTGACCACAGTGAGGAGGTACAGTGAGTGCAGCTGCCACAGTGACCACAGGGAGGAGGTACTGTGAGTGCAGCTACCAGGCAGTGACCACAGGGACAGGTACAGTGAGTGCAGCTGCCACAGTGACCACAGGGAGAAGGTACAGTGAGTGCAGCTGCCACAATGGCCACAGGGAGGAGGTACAGTGAATGCAGCTACCACTCGGTGACCACACAGAGGAGGTACAGTGAGTGCATCTACCAGGCAGTGACCACAGGAAGCAGGTACAGTGAGTGCAGCCGCCGGGAGCAGGTACAGTGAGTGCAGCTACAACTCGGTGACTACAGGGAGCAGGTACAGTGAGTGCAGCTGCCACAGTGACCACAGGGAGGAGGTACAGTGAGTGCAGCTGCCACAGTGACCACAGGGAGGCGGTACAGTGAGTGCAGCTACCACTCAGCTACCCCAGTGAGCAGGTACTGCAAGTGCAGCTACCACTCGGTGACCACAGGGAGGAGGTACCGTGAGTGCAGCTACCAGGCAGTGACCACAGGAAGCAGGTACAGTGAGTGCAGCCGCCACAGTGACCACAGGGAGCAATTACAGGGAGTGCAGCTACAACTCGGTGACTACAGAGAGCAGGTACAGTGAGTGCAGCTACAACTCGGTGACTACAGGGAGGAGGTACAGTGAGTGCAGCTGCAAAAGTGACCACAGGGAGGAGGTACTGTGAGTGCAGCTACCAGGCATTGACCACAGGGACAGGTACAGTGAGTGCAGCTGCCACAATGACCACAGGGAGGAGGTACATTGAGTGCAGCTACAACTCGGTGACTACAGGGAGGAGGTACAGTGAGTGCAGCTACCAGGCAGTGACCACAGGAAGCAGGTACAGTGAGTGCAGCCTCCACAGTGACCACAGGGAGCAAGTACAGTGAGTGCAGCTACAACTCGGTGACTGCAGGGAGCAGGTACAGTGAGTGCAGCTACAACTCGGTGACAACAGGGAGGAGGTACAGTGAGTGCAGCTGCCACAGTGACCACAGAGTGGAGGTACTGTGAGCGCAGCTACCAGGCAGTGACCACAGGGACAGGTACAGTGAGTGCAGCTGCCACAGTGACTACAGTGAGGAGGTACAGTGAGTGCAGCTGCCACAATGACCACAGGGAGGAGGTACATTGAGTGCAGCTACAACTCGGTGACTACAGGAAGGAGGTACAGTGAGTGCAGCTACCAGGCAGTGACCACAGGAAGCAGGTACAGTGAGTGCAGCCTCCACGGTGACCACAGGGAGCAAGTATAGTGAGTGCAGCTACAACTCGGTGACTGCAGGGAGCAGGTGCAGTGAGTGCAGCTGCCACAGTGACCACAGGGAGGAGGTACAGTGAGTGCAGCTACGAGGCAGTGACCACAGGGACAGGTACAGTGAGTTCAGCTGCCACAGTGACCACAGTGAGGAGGTACAGTGAGTGCAGCTGCCACAATGACCACAGGGAGGAGGTACATTGAGTGCAGCTACAACTCGGTGACTACAGGAAGGAGGTACAGTGAGTGCAGCTGCCACAGTGACCACAGGGTGGAAGTACTGTGAGTGCAGCTACCACTCGGTGACCACAGGGAGGAGGCATAGTGAGTGCAGCCGCCACAGTGACCACAAGGAGCAGGTACAGTATTAGACCTGGCACCATTGACGTGGGTCTCCCTTCAATCTGGTGTTAGATGCTTTGGGCGCTGTGCCACTGCCATTCAGTGCCACAGCGCGAATGCTCCCTATTGTAAATTGACTGTATGGACTGGTATTCCCATAATTGGCTCATTTGATTTACCTGTTAGTCCCTGGTATAGTGCACCGTGGGTGCCCAGGGTGGGTAGACCGAATGCTGCTGATGGGCCTGCAGCGCTGGTTGCACCACCCACCGAAGCGGCTTGTAAAGTGGACAGTCGAATTTAGTATGCCCGTGCTCAGAATATAAAAGTACATCTTTTAATGAGGATTATTTTTATATTCGGTGTTTGAAATACTCCTTTCAGAAAGTAGGTATTTTGTTGCCTAAGTCTTCCAGGGTGCTCTGCTGTTATGTGTATTGGCTGTCCAATGATGGGCTGTCGGGCTGTTTTGGATGCTGAGCCCGACCTGGATTGAATAGAGAGATCTGCAGTTGGAGTATGCGGAGGGGTGGCCCTTTGATCTGAGCAGGGCTGGGCCTGGCAAGGTGAATGATGCCTCCCCTTCCACTGTGCGTCTGATGGCAGACCCCCTCTTCCTGAAAGGCAGGATGCAGCCTTGTAAAGTAAGTGCTCCAGCAGGACACCAAACTGGTTCTGGCTGAGTTCGGTGGCTTGTGACTTTTGAGAACAAAAACCTTTGGGGTATAAATATCTGTGCTGAAACCCCTACACTGTGTGTTACTTCTGGATGTAAAGACGAACCTCTGTCCGTGTAACTAACCCCGCCCCCTCTAATAGTGGCATGCTTCATCATCGGTTCACCCTGACCCCTAAAAGATGGGGAGCTCGTTGTATATTATGGTGTCAGGGGGAAGCTACCTGTAAATAAACTGCACCTCATTTACTCCCAAGGTATCCCTTTATTAGTGGGGTGGATGGGCAGTAATTACAAAAGAACTAATAACTGTGGGACATGTAGGATATGATGGTTCTATGACCCTCATGATGCCAACATGTTTCTTCCCCACTGTAGTGGCTACAAAATGGTCCGGGCATTCGTCAAGGCGAGTTTGTTTTACTAATACTCCCCCGGTGACGTCCTGTGAATAACTTTTAACTGTGGTTCCTGTGTGCTCGTGGCGAGCTGAGCTCGTCGTGACCTTTAGAGCGCTCGCACGTTGGGAAAATTCCCCTGCTGTGCGAGCGTTCTAGAGAAACAGGTGTGGTCGTGGCGGGCTCGGCTCGTCGTGGGCGCACTGCCACCGTGGCTCGTGGCGGGCTGAGCTCGTCATGAGCACCTGGATTAAAGAAATAACTTTTCACTGTGGCATGCACAAATACTACAGCTTGCAAAGGCAGTAATAGACTTGCCGGTCCAATGGTTCCAACAGATAGAGATACAAAAAAGAAAAAGCTGTAGGAATATCTACTACGCAGTAGCCCATTCTATAGGTCAACACACTATACACCACCTCCTTCATGGCCGAGCAGGTGGGCCTGGCATATACGGATGAAATGGCATCATTAACTCTTTCAGTTCTATCACTCCTCCCAGACACGAACATTACACAGAGCTAGCCCACTCTCAGAACTGGGACGACCTTAAAGAACAAAGGAGGAATCAAATCCAGACGCTTCTGCATGCAAATACTGTTCACAATAACTAAGCCAGTCCATCGGCCATTGTCAGGACATTTCATAATGAACAGATCAGACCTCTGGCATCTGGAATTACTTTTCCCTGCACACCCATCAGGCATTTAGGTGTTATTAGTGACTTGTCATCATAACCAATGCAGTCCTACTGTACTGAGGGTTTGCTTTCCCACAAAGCAATTGACATTGTGTTACTGATTGAGGGGGTGAAACATTACTCAAGCAGAGACCACATCTGTCAGGGCGAAACACAAGCGAACCCAAAATTAACCTGTGCTTAACTCTCTGGTAGATTGGTACAAAAGCAGTCAGGCTTAACTTAGAGGCAATGGCAACTCAAGACCTGGCTGTTCGAGCAGTAGCGTCCCCCCTGCCCTCAGCGCCTTGAGACCCTTCCGGGTGAGTAGCGCGCTATACAAATGTCATGATTGATTGATTGATTGATTGATTGATGTGCGAAGTATTTATGCAGCACTTCAAACAGCAATAAAGGGAAAACACAACAAAAGAAAAACCCCACGCCAATTTTGGAAAATAGAGCGAAATGTAATGAAGCATTTGACACCAAAACAGCAAAAATCCAATTAGTTGAACTATAGATATGCAATTCTAAATATTTAAGTGAAAAGTGTGCCTAGAAGCACAATGCGCTACCTGTGGTTATCTGGTCGCGCTGGAACATGACAAAGTGACAAGTTTAGGCCGACCGTGAGAGAGCGTTGGCCGGACACAGGGACCAAGTTCAAGCCACTGAACAAAAATACCCTAAATCCTGGTTACGGAGGGATGCGACATTCCGTGTCTAGGATGTGTCGCACAGCAGAGGTGATGCAAGGTCCTTGCATGGAGATGCGTTATTCACCAGCGGTTCTGAGGGTGCTGCAATGGCGATGTCTGTACAAGGAGATGCATCACGCAGATGTGGTTCCAAGGAGCACAGGGCTGTGGTGCAAAGTCCTGTGTTGGGGATGCGTTGCACAGCGGTTCGGATGCTGCATTTTCCGATGCGTCACAACGTGTGTGAAGGGCAGCTGGGACCACAGATGGGCTGGCAGAGCATCTTCGGGCCCACTTCCAAGGCTCCAGGACTGAGGTGACACCACTTTGTGGGGGGCAGGACTCACAGCTGGCAGAGTCCAGGCACTTAGTTCAAGGTTGTTGGAGCCTGTTCTGCACCTGAGGCTCTGATCAGGAGGCGAGCCCACTGGCCCTTGTAGTCACTCTTGTTGTCCTAGGTTCAAGATACAGGTCCATTCCAGACCGGGCAACGGGGCAACATAGCAGCAGGCCTCCTTGCAGAGCAGAACAGCAGTCCTTCTGACCATTCCACGGGTTCAAAGGTGTACTGAAGAATTGGGCCTGAGGGTGCAATATTTATATCTGGTGACTACTTTGAAGTAAGAGGAAGTTCTAGATGTATGAAGTCCTTGATGTTCCCTGCCTCCACTGTCCTGGCTCCAAGTTGGCTGCATGAAAGATGCAGTGGTGACAAGTCCTTTTTGTGAAGACAGGGCACAGCCTATTTAGTTGCAAGTGGAGCTGTGCCCAGCTCCACACCTTGATCGTGCACATTTATGGCCTATCCAGGCACATCTAATCCCTCTGTTGTAGTACTGCATTAGAGGAATAAACAAAGCCCAACTGCCATCTACACCCAGTCATGTGACCCAGGAACAGGCCATAGGCCCCAATTTGTTAGGACAAGTACATGACAATTTTCTAAAAGTGGCATTATAAAATTGTGACTTAAAACCTGACTTTACCATTAAAGAGGATTTCTAATTACAATTTCCCAGACACCAAGCATGACATTCCTATCTGCTCCAAATTGAAACTGCCAACTACACCCAGTCATGTGTCCCAGGAACAGGTTGCAGGCCCCAATGTGTTAGAACAAGTAAATGCCAACATTCTAAAAGGGGCATTAATAGAATGGTGTCTTAATATCTGACTTTACAATTAAAAAGGAGTTCTAATTACAATTTCCCAGACACCAAACATGAAATTCCTATCTGCTCCCAATTGAAAGTTAGCACTTATTACATGTAATACGTTAACCTAATGTTATCCTACAGGAAAGGTAGGTCTTGCAGCAGTGAAAAATGAATTTAAGAGTTTCTTGCTATCAGGACAGATAAAACATGCACATACCCTAAGGTTGACTTATATGTATTTAAAAGGGAGGATTGGGCCTGGCAAAAGGTTCATTTTGCCAGGTCGAAATGGCAGAATAAAAAATGTACTGCAGGCTGAAACTGCACATCTGAGCTTTGTTTTAAAGTGGGTGACACATTAAGTTCTGCAGGCCCATTAGTAGCATTTAATTTATAGGCCCTGAGCACATGTAGTATCAATTTACTAGAGACAGTAAAATAAATATGCAAATTGGGTGTGTAAGCCAATGTCACCATGTTTAAAGGAGAGAGCACAATCACTTTCACACTGGTTAGCAGAGGTAAAGTGCGCAAAGTCCTAAAAACTCAAAATAATTGATTCAGAAAACAGGAGGGTGAAGGCAAAGATTTTGAGGATGACTCAGCAGAAAGGGTCAAGTCCAAGAGCAACCAACAGGCATAGTGACATTAAATTATAAATGTTCAGAAAAGTATAGTTGGCAAAGCAAAACATGATCTCTTCTATGAAGGCTTTACAGAGATTCTCACAGTGCAAATCTTATACATCCACTTTTTGTCAGAGGGATGAACCAACACTAAACCCTTACCTATTGTGGTGAGATTACGTGTAATAAAATGCCTATCTGTGGGATTTAAAAGTAAAGGGAGTAATAACAATCTACTATAAATGCCTATTGACTTTAACATATGCTTTTCATCATAAATGCATCAGGTTTAATGCCTTTATTGTAACATTTCATAATAAACCGATCAGACTTATAGCCCTTAAAATTGACTTGCCACCATGACAACTCAGTCCTGCCGTAATGAGTACAAGCTTTGCCACAAGTCACAAAATGCAACAGAATCACTAGTTTTAATGGCAGCACAAGACGTTCACCCAGTCAAATTCTCTACTCAGGGGCACCAAGTGGGTGGTGCCTAAGCCTCTCTCTCAACGGTGCTCTGAAAGCTTTTTTTTGTTGCTCACATAAGGTCCGATGATAGTTGCCCTATCAAGGCAGACCTAAAACTGCATGAAGGTTAATGTACCCCTCAAGCACAAATCTGCACTCCGAAGTCTAGGCCCTTACCTTTCTTCCCACGCGCCTGTCCACAACGCTAGGACGCCTCAGGGTAGCTACCGAGTTATATAAATTATCTTTCCATTCCATTCCAAGTCTAAAGTTAATGATGGAAGGGGAGGAGATCTGTGCTGCTGACTAGTGCTTAATTTGAGCCAGTGGTTTCCGGTGATTGGCGCATTTGACAGTCTGCCACTAGGTGGCGCTGTCTGGCTAATTTAGAGATAATCACAACAACAGTTAATTAGTAACTCATTATACATTAGAACTATGAATGTTTTCCTGCCGCCCAAGCCATTCTTATAGTTTTGGGGGCCTGAAATAGATTGAATTGTCACACTGGTAAGAGTGTGATGGTTATTAGTAGTGTTGTTACTATCATTGGCTGCACGGTGCAAGCTGTGGCCTCCGGAGTACAGCCCTGGCACTTATTTATGTTTTTACAAATTAAGCACTGCTGCTGACAGAGAATAACAAACACTGTCTCTTTAACAGTGCCATGTGCAGGCCCTCTAAAGTTCTAGCTGCATCCCATTGTAGGCTTTATACATTATGCGTGTTAGTGAGACTTCTCTAGGCAGCCATACGGGTGCGTGCAGCTGGAGAAACAAACTAATAACCACTGCATAGAGGGTAATGTTATGTTATGCTAATTTGCATAGCGTACAAATCACCCAAGAAGGTATCCAGGCGCTTGGGTAGGTGTGTAAGTTTGTGGTCCCGAAGGTGCTTATACGCAGAGCCAGGTCTCAGCTTCTTGCAGAATTCAAGAAGTGAGGAGGAGGCTCTGATGTGTTGAGGGAGGTCTCAAGAAGTGAGGAGGAGGCTCTGATGTGTTGAGGGAGGACTCAAGAAGTGAGGAGGAGGCTCTGATGTGTTGAGGGAGGTCTCAAGAAGTGAGGAGGAGGCTCTGATGTGTTGAGGGAGGTCTCAAGAAGTGAGGAGGAGGCTCTGACATGTTGAGGGAGGTCTCATGAAGTGAGGAGCAGCCTCCGATGTGTTGAGGGAGTCCGTTCCATATCTCAGCTGTGATATAGGGCCATAAATAAAGGTCCTTTTCCATGGAAGCACTCCGCTTCTGGCCAATCAAAACATGTACTCCTGTCCACATGTGGGCGGAGCCAAAGCTGCCCTCTGGAGTAGGCCTGAAAGCTCTATTTTAAGTTGATCATATAAGGTATGACGACATGAGCGCTGTTAAGCCAGACCTAAAATTGCTAGCAATTTACACATGTTTTGCTTAAATGTTTCTGTTCTGCAAGAACTGGTATATTAAATAGAATTCATGTAAAATTGTCAGGATTCTTTTTAATCATACACGGTTCTAATATTAATTCTGAAACTAGTTTAAGAGCTCTCAAACTATTTTTAACTGTTCCCTTATGTTTTTTTAGGCTTAATTAGTGGGAAAAGTTCCGATTTCACTGCTTTTCCTAACATTTTTACAGGCCTTGATCTAAAAAGTCAAAATACATGTCAGACAAGTGAAACAACAGCCAAGTGGCAAAGCCAGCCAGAGATGCCCGAGGGCAGCCGGCGAGCCGAGTCTGTGATGGCTCAGCATCTATGAGGGCGGCCTGCCTTAGAATGAGAGCCACGTCAGAGTCACCTTGAGTCTCTGCCTGCAAACTCTGCAGCTGAGTCTCGGGCGTTCATTGGTCGGTGAAAGAAGCACACACCTTGACTCTGAGGTGAAAACCACACTAAATGGAGCAAGCATTTTCAATGCAATAGTTCTTGAATTTGCTAGAGTTTGAGCTATTGACATTGTAAATTACAATGCTTTTTATTTATGTGTGGGTTTTGAAAGCAAATAAATAAAAGGCATTGTCATTACAATGCCACCAGCTTAACCCCTTCCTTGCTCATGACGAGCTCAGCTCGTCATGAGCCGCGCAACGCTCGCACGCGGGTCTAATTCCCGTGCTGTGCTGAGCGTACCATTAAACAGGCGCCGTCATGACGAGCTCAGCTTGTTATGAGCACAGCGCCACCGTGCTGCGTACCGTGGGGCTGTGCGCGCCCCCAGCACAGTGGGGGAATTACCCCCGCTGCGAAGGGGTTAAACTCTAGCAAATGCGAGACCTATTGCATTGCAAATGATTGTTTACTAATGCACCTTCAGAATCACCCTGGGAAGGAGGGGAGGTGCAGAAACCTAAACACAAGTCCATATTATGATGTGCATTAAATCCAAAGATAGAATGTAGCTTCTACCGATAAGATGGAGGCACTTCTCAGCTTGAAAAGCACTGCTAAATGCAGCACAATGTCTTCTACATAAGTGTTGGTTTATGTACTGAGTGAAATCAGGTGTGAAGGTGTGCAGTATGAGATGCCCCGTCACATCCGCCCTCCAGCCTCCTCGCGACGCCATACAATGAAACCCACCTAGCATGTCAGGCCTGGGAAAGAAATGTTTTCTCTAATGTCTCTAGCACAGGCGCATAGAAGGACGCTCATTATTCATCTGTACGCCATGTTTAATCATGGTCCAATGAAGCATCTTTTTCGTTCAGAAATGTACTTTGTCTTTCCTTAAACATTGTTTGTATTCAGATCCGCAGGATCCATTATGATTGGTTCAGTGCTTTCTCTTCCCCAATGTACTTCGGACCCGATTCACAGAACTAACTTAAGACAAAATCCTAAACTTACTACTTTTGGTATTCACAGAAGTTAGGATTTTGTCTTAAGTTTGTCTTAAGACAGACTTAAGACAGAATCCTAACTTAAGTCTGTCTCAAGAAAAACTTAAGACAAAATCCTAACTTCTGTGAATACCAAAATTAGTAAGTTTAGGATTTTGTCTTAAGTTAGTTCTGGAATCGGGCCCTTTGTCTGGAGCAATTTGTTTCTATTTAAACATTTGAAATTATTTTAATAGCCAAGCAAAAAGCACTCCCTACCACCCCTGATGGAAATGTAATCATCGGGGATTAAGTTACTCCAATTCACAGGTGTTCGTCACAAGTTGATAGTATGTGGTAGGTGTTGTATAGGAGGTCCTCCAGCTTCAAGCAATACACGGCAGGTGGGCTCGGCTGAACTTCTGGGGTCTGATGGCAGCGTGCCGCCACTATAGGGGACTCTTTGGCGAATAACCTAACACAACTACATTCACAACCTCAATCCATGTTGTACTCTGCACTACAAACTGTAGAGACTCACGGCATCATGCTAGCCAAGACCCAGTCTCATTAAAGAACCACCGCCTGGTTCAGTGGATAAGTTACTTGCCGTTTCATCTGATTTCAATATCTACTGGTTTTTGGAACTCTACTAAACTGGTCCGGTTAAACTTCCAGTTGTGTCAGGGACTGGTTATTTATTGTGCATTTTTCTGTGTGACGTGCATCTGGTGGGCGAGGTACAGACGGGTAGAATAATTTTATTTCGGGTTCGGAGGAGAGGGGGTAATTTATTGGCATTATTATATAGCGTGACCACGGCCTAAAGGCATCGTAGCATTTTGCCAGGGCCGGTTTTTGGTTCCCAATCCAGCCCTGCCTGGATCTCCAGTTCTAAACTTGCATTAACTGCTCTAGTGCGGCTCGCACAGTTAAGCTCCTCCGCCCTTGATTCTAACTTTGTTACTCGTGACCCTGGTGTATATAGAGTGGTGTGGGTAGCCATACAGCTGACACGCGAGCAGCCGTACCCCCGCATCCCAGGAGACCTCAAGTGCAAGCCAACAGCAGTACATAATGCATTGCCAGATGGGCGGCAGTATGTAATGGGGGTGGGGGAGGACCTGTCGGGCTTTCAGTGACGTGCACCAAGAACTCTCGATGAGGCATCTCTGAGCCACGCACGTTGTGTTGATAGCTGCACTGAATACAATTTAGCGCCTAGATGAAATTCCGGAACTCACATTTTGATTACACAGCAAGTGATCACGGTGATGAGGGTGCGTTGTAGGCCACTCCTCTGTGAAGTAAACCTCCTAGTGGAGCGTCTAGGTTAAAAAGAAAGAGTGTGGTGTCCTAACACGCGCAGCACTTGTTGCTGCTTTCAAATCTAGGTGCTTGCCCTTTGGTCAGCTATGGCGAAAGGGGTCTGCTCAGGAATAAACAATTTGTTCTTGTGAGGAGAGCTGTGGCATTACCCTGACTCCGGATTTCGAGACACTAGCACTAGAATAGCTGAAAACAAGCTGTCGCCACGCCATTGCCCGAACAAACAAAAAATTGGAAAGTGAAGGCTTGCCATGCGCGTTGTGCCTGCCTGCAGTGGGAAAAACCCATTACGACCCAACAGCCGTCTTGCAAACGATCGAGAAGTGTGGCTCAGGGGTTAGAGGCGGCAGACCCGGAAGCTGAGATCGGCCCTGGACCAGGGTTCAATTCCCCGCCTCGGCGGGTCTTGGGCTCAAAAATTCCACGGACTCGATAATTCTCGCACCGGTGCCTTCTCGACTCACGGGTTCACACTCTGCGACTCTGGGCAATAGCTTGCTTAATCTCCACAACGGCCCCTCGCAGCGGGATGCCTGGCTTTCACCTTGTGGATACCCTGCCGGGGTTATCTCACAGGGGAATACCAGGACGGGTTCCCTAAGCAAGCGCCGGGAAACCCTTTGTGGGTAGCTGTGCGCTATATAAGCTCAAATACATTTACATTTACATTTACGTCCGGTTGGGCGGAGCCTAAAGGACACAGGGCGGTCACCAAAAAGCCTCACTTCTAATCGAAAGCCTGCATTTACCATAAAGGATAACGCACGCCAATTAAAAGCATTGAAGGAGCTTCAACCCCACTTCCGAAAGAAACGTAACGACAATAGAACTTGCAGAGCGAGCAGCGCATGCGCTGCGACGCTAGGCCAGACCTGAAAAGCAGGGGTGGGTGATGTTGGAGTTCCTCAGTCTACTCTTGTGCAGAGTGGGCAAAAATACATTCAACGCACGCGCTGCATTCAATGGAGGATTAGTCAATGCACGACATGGGTGTGAACACACAAACATCTGCCTCTGTTATGACGTCTGTGCTTGGGGGCGGGGGTTAGAGTGTGGCAAGGACCAATACCAGAGCATCCTTCAAACAGTGATGCATCTACACTATGCCTACACCAGGCCTACACCAGGCCAACACCCGGCCCACACCCGCCCTACACCAGGCCGACATCAGGTCTACACCCGGCCTACACCAGGCCTACATCAGGCCTACACTATTCCAACACATTGGCCTACACCAGTCCAACACCCAGCCTACACCCAGCCTACACCAGGCCTACACCAGGCCTACACCAGTCCTACACTAGTCCAATGCACGACCTACACCAGGCATGCCTACACCAGGCCTACACCTGGCGTAACTCCAGGCCTACACCAGTCCACCACCCGGCCTACATCTGGCACGCCTACACCAGACCTACACCCTGCCTACACCAGTCCTACACCCAACCTACACCTGGTCTACATAATAGTTTCCAACCTTTGAAAAACGATTCCCGGGACATTTTGCAGCACAGTGCTGCTGCAGATAGAACATTCTTGTTTACATACCTGCGTGTAATAAAGAGGAACAGTTTCTGCAACAAAATTACCCAGGACAGTGTCCAACTTGCCGGGACTGTCCCTGCAAAAACAGGACAGTTGGCAACAATGCCTACACCCGGTATATACTTGGCCTTCACCAGACCTGCACTCGGCCTACACTGGGCCTGCACCAGACCTACAACCTGCCTACATCAGGTGTGCCCGCACACAAGTCCTGGCCTAACACGGAGTTGCTGCAGGGGAGGACACACTGTAGACAGGAACTGATGAGAAACCCATAGACTCATTGCCCCCACAACAGCCAGGAAAGCCCCAAAGAACCGGAATGGACCTGTGAGCTGGAGAACCTGGGAGTAGCTCTTCTACTGAGTCAAGGCACCTTCAGGAAATCTGCACTCCGCTTTTCTCTTACATTTCTCTTCCGAAAATGTTCCAGGTTACGCACTAAGAGCCTATTACAATGTCGGGTGGAGTTTCCTCCGCCCAACATCAGTCATAGGACTGACTGACACCCAATCGGTGGTCCTGACCGACTAATTAGGATGCGACCAAACAGTGTTTGGTCGCATGCCTATACTTTACAATGGAAGCATGTATTCCGACCAGAAAGCACGCTCCCATTGTATAGTAGAATATATATTGAGTTTTGGCATATATTTTTTAAATGTTAGGTAAAATTAATTATATGTATTATTCTTAAAACTTTTTTATTAATTGCTAATATGTGATTTCTAATATATAGAATAACTATGTTTGAAATGCAAATGATTTTTTTCTATAATATTATCATTATGTAATAATATATAATTATTTGGTTTAATTGTGTAAATTAGATCAAAAAATAGATACAATATTAAATTATTTGTGTAGAAAATATTGCATTTTTTTAATGATGCATTAATATATATGTTTTTTTAATTGTTAATTTGAAAAAACAGTATGTATTAAATCATTGAATATTTAATAAATTATGATGTTACCAAAGTTTGTAATGGAAAAATGTATGTATATAATAAATAATATTTTAAAATTTTATTTTGCTATTTAATAGTAATATATTTTTTATTTTTGTGAGTACTTATATTATTTATATTACATTTTAATTCATAAATATATATATATTGTGTTGCAAGATGAAAATGTTATGGAATGTTAAATATTTACTAGGTAAGATATATTTTTAATACAGTTTTGTTTATTTTACATATACATTATTTTTGGGGGAATAGGTAGAATCATTTTCACCCTTTTACTGACCAACACCTTCTATACAATGGTATCGATTGAGTGGTAAAAATAAATATAACTACTTTAGTGTCCAACACCTTTCCGAAAATAGTATTTATAGGAGTGGGACTTGTGAATGTAACCCCTTTATTATCCAACATGTTCCCCAAAATGATATAGATTAGTGTTGGAATAGTAAATGTAAGCCCTTCAGTGTCAAACACCTTTACTGAAGTTATATAGGTTGTAGTGTGAATAGTAGAGGTAACTTCTTTATTATCCAATACCATCCCCCAAATGGTATAGACTGGAGTGGGAATTGTAAATTTACCCCTTTAGTGTCCAAAATTTCCCCTGAAATGGTATAGATTGGAGTGGGGATAGTAATGTAACCACTTTAGTGTCCAACACCGTCCCCAAAATGGTATAGATTTTTGTGTGAATATTAAATGTAATCCCTTTAGTGCCCAAAAACTTTCCCTGAAAGGGTTTAGATTGGAGTGAGAGTAGTAAACGTGACCCCCTTTAGTGTCTATCACTTTCCCCAAAGTGGTGTAGGTTGCAGTGGGAATAGTAAATGAAACCCTTATTCATCCAACATCTTCCCCAAAATGCTGTACATTTCAGTTGGAATACTAAAAGTATCCAAGATCTTATCTAAAATAGTGCACAATGAAATGAACATTTTGGGGCATATTCGCAAAAAGTTACAGCCAAATTAACAGCACTTTATTGCAGCCAAAGACGTGATACATTTACCCCACCATTAACTAGTTTTAACAGCCCACAGCACCAGTTTTCCGGCAATAGCAGCCGCCAAAACCATTGCCACAGGGGCCCCCTGAAACTATCGGTAATGAGATGCAGAATAGGTGTTCCCATGCAAAAAGCAGCCACAACACCACTCCGCAACATTCACAACGACCAGACAGATCGGCGATAAGAGCACAAAACACACAATAAGGCATGTTAGCAGCAGGAAATTTTCACCAGCTATGGCCTGGTAGAAAGTCGGACTGCAGCCTGCACCACAAAAGGGAGCCCTGCCCAAACAATGAAACTTTATTGAAACAACACGGAAATTAAATGAAGACACATGGCGGCTCCCCTAGACATAACAAATAATCCCCCAAAACCTACTAGACCAGGTCCATGTACCAGTGTCTTGGTGTATCTCAGCCGCTATCTTATGTAATTTGGAAATTACCTGATAAAGAGAAGGTGAGTTGTCTGGTGAATAAACACAGCAACTGGCACTGATAATTTGGCATGCACCACCAAGATCTGCAAGTATAACATCTAGAACCATACGGTTCTGTAAAATTACAAGTCTTGTCGCCTAGAGTTCCTCAGTGATGTTACCTAGAGCTGTCGTATTCTGATTAACTACTGCCTCAACTACTCTAGTGAGTCTTCGTATGTTCCTACTGTTAAGAGGTGGACCAACAAAGAAAAACATACCCAAGTTCACGTCAACATATTCTTGCAATGAGGTGTCAGTCTGCTCCACTGCCTTAATATCTATCATTCTCTTGGTCCAAGCTAATAAAGGATTGTGAGGCAATAATCCAGTCTTATGATAAGAAGCTGGAGCTAAATAAAGGGAGGGGAGGAGGAAAGATACGTAACATATCCCTGACCATCCTGGAGGTAGATAAAATTAACCCTTATTCCCACAAATAAAATATGTATTATGGGATGCTTGAAAACTACTAAGAGTTGGACCTGTTATAGTCAATATAGTGTTACAATCACTATTACGTACAAAGATGGAACCAAAACTTTTTTACACATAGGGGAGCTTGTGTGTCTGTTACTGTTATAATAGGGAATCCTTTCTTTAGTTTAGTCCGTGCCCTTGCAAAGACATATCTCATGGCAGAGGTACCGCTAGCATATTCCTCAGTTTCCCATTCCGATCCCTTTGCTTGCGGATTACCATCATCATCTAGGTAACATACCGTATTCAATTTCTTATTAAGACCCCCTACATCAGCTTTAGAAACACCCCTAATTTCTGCAGCCCACAAAAGTGCAAATCCAGCACGACAAGAACCATTGTGGGAGAATGGGAGTGGAATGTGAGGAGTTCCCCCTGCACCCTGGTGTGCAGGTAACAATCCGGAAACCCTACAATTAGAAACATTAGTAATGCTATGTGTATAATGTAACATTCAAATAAATTAATTATTCTTGTAGGAGAATCTATGCCTTTCATCTAACTGTGACAGCGTAAAATGGTAATGCTCGGACGGTGTGGGTGTTGGAAGTACAAGCGTATGCACAGGAAATTTCACATGTAAAACCAAGCTGTCATACAAACTCCTATAACACTGACTAAACTTGCTGCTAAACAAAGGGACATCCATTTTCGTTTTTTCTCTCTCGACATGAGGTGTTGAATATCCTGGCGTTCTTCCTCCATGTTTGGCATCCAAAAATCAACAATGTCTTTAACTGTATTGTCTCTTAAAAATGCTGCACAAAAATGTTCTTTTTCAAAAATGTCTAAAGTTTATGACCAATGCATATGTCAGTCAATGGGGAATTACAGAGAAAAAGCAAAAATTTGAATCAAACAACACTTGTTCACCTCAACAAAGTCCAAAGTAAAAAATAAAGAAGAAGCAAGAATCGTTAATGGCTTTCAGTTCAATGTTAGCAATGAAAAAGAAAATCAATATAACAAGTACCCAAAAAATTGTCCACAAGTTCATCCCCTATAGCCTTAAGGATCGTTAGATATACTGCCTCTTTCAAAGGATACAATTCGAGTCCCCTATAAAATCCTATCGGAGAAAAATCAGGGAACTGAAGCTCTGGGCCGAGGCAAACAACAGCTATCTTACTTCTGACCAGATTCCTTGGCCAAGAAGTGGAAAGTTCTGACTCTACTTCCAGTCCTGGGCAACGTAGATTGATAAACACTCAAATAGTGATAGGGGTTTTCTGCACCAAAAACCCTTGAATTCTCTCCATTCAAAAACTGTGGGATGATGATTTTTTTGCCACAAATCAACTCATAGTTCAGAAGTTTGGGTTCTTCTACGGATTCAGGATATCCACGCCACAAACCGCACCAAACCTAGTTCGGCTGCTTCTGCAGCACAGTCTCCTGCCAAGTTGGCCCCCTAACCGGACCAGAATCGCTGCACCCTCTACTCAAAGTCTTCATTCAGTGGGTAACACGAGGTCTCAGATTGAAACTCTCTCTTCCAGCTATCGTTGGATCAGTAAAAAGCAATTCTTCAGGTGTGGCAAACTAATGGTCCGTCTTTTCTTCGTTGCTGAGAATATTGTGTGCAATTCCTGCGTTCTCAATTTCCGTAATCTGAGTCATACTGGCTGGCACTTTTTTGCAGTGCGAGCCATGGATCCAATTCCTTCTGTTCGTAACTCGGACCGCTGTTCGTGTTCCAAGAGGACCTGTTCCAACTCCTTCCAGTGAGGTTCCAAGTTCTTTGAACGCTGAAAAGTCTTTATTACAAGCCAATCACCTGGTTGTAACGAGTGCCTAGGACCTTCTGAATTTGTTGGTGAATCAAGGAGAGATTGTCTGTAAATTCCTTCATATAATCTAACAAAATAGGATACTAAAGTTCTTTCATTTTCTTAGGATGTGGGGGACCCCATACATTCATGGGTCTCCCAAAAACCCCCTCGTAGGGTGTAAGGCCGGACTTTCTATGTGTCACTGCTCATGTGGACATGAGGGCTAATGGCAAAGCATCAGGCCATTTAAGCCTTTTAGAGGCCTGCACCTTAGCTAATTTAAGTTTCAAAGTCTCATTATAGCGTTCCACCAAACCAGCAGATTGTGGATGATTAGCAGCATTACATTTGTGACATATGCCCAAACTTTCAGTAATCAATTTAATAACATGTGCAATAAAATGAGGTCCATTATCACTCGGTAAAATTCATTCTACAAATGCCAAATGTAGGGAAATATTCGTTCAAAGGAATCTTAGCTGTGGTGAGTGTAGTATTATCTTTCGTAGGATGTGCCTCCACCCACTTACGAAAGGCATATACTATAACCAAGGCCTACAGAATTTTATTGCACCTTTCCAGTTCAATGAAATCCATCTGCAGGACTTTGAATGGCGCACTAGGTGGAGAGAACCCTCCTTTTGGGGTAGCCACTCCCTTTCCCAGATTGTGTTGCAAACAAAACATGCAATGTTTGACATGATGTTCAGCTGTTTTTCATATATATGGATGCTCCCATACTTGCTCTAGTTCTGTGACTCTACTTTTTGCACTAACATGTGCTAGACCATGTGCCATAGCGACAAACGGTAATACATAAGAACTGGGCAATTTCAACCTGCCCCCATATGACCCTTTTCTCCATCTATTTTCACTGTCCAATATTCCTGTTTTTTCCAATTGTTCTTTTTTCTCCTTTATTGCCATCTGTTGAATCTCTCTAATCTCTTCATTTACATTATACATTTTTTCTGTGGAGGAACACATTAAATACATTTTCCCTTGATGGCTACGTGCTGTTTTCTTTGCCGTACTATCTGCAAAATCATTGCCTCTTCCCACATCATCTACTACTTTCTGGTGTGCACTACACTTAACAATAACCACCTGCTTTGGTAACGTTAATGCAGTCAATAAATTCTGAATTAATTCTCCATGTTGGATCCTTGACTGACTGTCTGTATAGATATTTACAGGCAGTCCTTGACTAAGCTCACAAGCTCTCAGGAGTGCAATAAGTTCGGCAGCTTGTGCTGACTTGTAGGGGATTTGAGCCATCTCCACAATTGTATGCAGCATAGTGATAGCATAAGCTGCAGTCATAGTGCCATCAGGTAATTTAAAACAAGTCCCATCTACATACAATTTGCCTTGGGCATCAGACAGAGGAGTATCGGTAGAGTCCACTCGACCCTTAGTTGGTTCTTCAGTGGCGAAAATACAATTCTGTATGTCACTAGGCTGTTCAGAAGGCAATGGCAACAAAGTGGCTGGATTTAGGGTCAGACATCGTTTAAGAGTAATGTGTGGTGCTAACAAAGTGAGTTCATACCCGGTAAGACGAGCACTCATTAAATGTGTCTTAGTTTGATTCAATAAGACATCAACTGAATGGGGGACAAAAATCTTCAGTTTGTCGTCCAGTACAAGTCCTGCTGATTGTCCGATCAAAATGGCAGCTGCTGCCACAGCTTTCAGGCAACCAGGGAGAGCCCTGGCTACAGGGTCCATAACTGCAGAAAAGTATGCACATGGGCGTTGTTTGTCCCTGTGTGGCTGTGTTAGGACAGACAATGCACAACCTTTTCGTTTGTGTACATAAAGACAAAATGGTTTCGTATAATCAGGTGTTCCTAATACAGGAGCAGAACATAAAGCTGCTCGGAGTTGCTGATATGCATCCTGACACTCAAAGGACGAGGGCAAAGGAAATGGGGTACCTTTGGTTGTACGGGCAAGGAGAGGTTTAATAATGAGTGAAAAATTAGGGATCTAATGACGACAATAGGTCGCCATGACAAGCAATGCCCTAACGTCCTTTTGCATTTGAGAAATAGGTGTATGTATGATAGCCTGAATTCTGTCTTTAGTCAACGTCCTTCCCTTCTTCAACCAGAGGTGACCTAAATAGGTAACCTCTGGTCGACAAAACTGCAAATTATTTCTCGATACTTTGTGGCCAAATTTCGCAAGGTGAGTCAATAAGAGCAAGCTAGCCTAAATACAAAGTTTAGTGGTGTTGGCTGCTATCAGCAGATCATCCACGTATAGTAACAATGAAGTGCCCGGGGTAACTCCATCAGCCCTGTGGTTCTCGGAGCATCTAAGACTCCTTAGACAGGAAGTTAGCAGACGGGAGCGTCTATGGCACACTAGCTGGGATCTAAGGGACAAGGAAGCCCACAAGATCTTGATAAGGAAATATAAGATGGAAGTAATAAGGGTTAAACAAGACAATTTCACGGCCCTCACCACCTCACTCTCCTCTCCAAAAGAGCTTTTTAGGATAGTGGATTCCCTTATAACCCTCCAGACCCCGGATCCTGTCATTGCCTCACAGCAGCTCTGTAATAGTATAGCCTCCTTTTTCCAGACAAAGATCTCGGATATTTATTCCGCCTTGGAGTTGCAGAGATCGCTTACCAGTGATCCCCCAGTCCCTGTGGATTTGGATCCTGTTCTTTTGGAGAAATTCTCGCCGGGATGTTTGGAATCCTTCCCCCCTCTCTCCTTACAGGATTTAGAGATTCTCCTTAACAAAACCAAATCCGGCTCCCCTCTAGATGCTTGCCTGCTCAAGATCCTTAAGCAGTGTAGAGAATCCCTCCTGCCCCCCCTGTTGACATCATGACCAGGGCCATGAGGGATGGTATTTTTCCTCCTCAATGGAAAAATGCGGTAGTAAAACCTTTACTCAAGAAACCTTTCTTGACCCTGGGGTATTAAAGAACTTCCGCCCCATCTCACTGCTCCCGGCTCCTGCGAAGATGTTAGAAACACACTTGAATAAACATCTCGCTGCCTTCGTGGAAAGCTCGGGCTGTCTGGACCACTCCCAACATGGCTCCAGGAGGGAACATAGCACCGAGTCGGCCCTCACCATAGTGCTGGATAATATCCGCACGCGAGTTGATGGGGGACAGACCTCCATCCTGATCCTTCTAGACCTTACGGCTGCCTTCGATACCCTTTCTCCTTCAGTTTTAACATCTCGCCTGAGGGAGATCGGGGTCCAGGGGGCGGCTTTGGGGCTACTCACCTCTTTCCTCGATCAACGAGAGCAAAGAGTGAAGCTGGGTAAATTCCTATCTCCATCCCTGTCTGTGCAATGTGGGGTCCCTCAGGGGTCGGCGTTAAGCCCAACCCTTTTTAACATATATGTGACCCCACTTGCCAGACTGATTAGATCTTTTGGGATGGAGGTAGTCTCCTATGCGGATGACACGCAGATCCTCGTCTCTCTCTCCCAGTCAGTTAACTCGACTGCCTAATTTTAGATCTTGTATGGAGGCAGTCGGGCAATGGATGATCTATAATTCATTGAAACTGAATGGGGAGAAGACGGAGGTGATGGTGTTTGTAGGAAAGGAGGCGGTATGGTCAGCCGATTGGTGGCCAGACTCATTGGGAGCTTGTCCTGTTCCTGCCCCTTCTGCCAAAAATCTTGGGGTCGTGAACGATTCCACCCTCAGTATGTGTCAACAGGTTAACAGAACTGTATCTACCTGTTGGGGTACCATTCATATACTGAGGAAGATTAGGCATTATCTTTCACAGCAGGCAAGGAAACAACTTGCTGTTGCCCTCATCGGCTCTCGGCTGGACTACTGCAATGCGCTGTATGCGGGACTGAATAAAAGTCTGCTGCAGCGCTTGCAGGTGGTCCAGAACGCAGCAGCCAGGTTTGTTCTGGATCTACCCTGGCGCACTTTGGCTACCTCTGCCAGAAAACTGCTTCACTGGCTTCCCATAGAGGACCGTATACTTTTTAAGACCATGTGCATGACCTACAGGGCCTTAGCAAAAAGTAGCCCTACTGGAATTGGATCCATTTTGTCTCGTTATAGTCCCTCTAGGAACCTGCGTTCCTCTAACAGACTCCTTTTATCAGTCCCTCGCATTCAGAGAACCAAATGGGGTGGTAAAGCCTTTTCCATCCTGGCACCTAAGTGGTGGAACACCCTCCCACTGGAACTAAGGTCTCTTCCCACCCTTCAGTTATTTAGAAATGCCCTGAAAGCTCGTCTTTTTGTGCGGACATATTTGTAGTTGTGCTTTGCCTTATTTTTTCTGATCTGTTTTGGTAAGCGCCTTGATGCCTTCGGGTTTTAGTCGCGCAATACAAATTGTTTTTAACTGCAAGGTATCAAGTTGAAATTTAGGGACCTGACTGTAAATGCTCGGACTTTCTATATACCCCTGAGGATCACAACAGAATTAGAATAACCGCCCTTTAATCGAGAAACCAAACAAATACCTGCTAGATGGTGCAACGGGAGTGGAAAAGAACGCATTCTTATGGTCAATTACTGAGAAAACACAAGCCGTTATTGGAATCATTGTCAATTAAGTAGTAATATCTGGAACGACGGGAAACTGTGGCACTACTATTTTATTGATTTCAAGCAAAGCAATTACGAAGCAATTAACTTTTTCTTTATCTTCAGAAATAGAGCGCTTCAAAACAGGCACGATATGGCTGTTACAAACATTGCTATCAGTCTCTTCCACTACCCCTTTTACAATAACATCCTCTATGATCTTGACTAAGGTGCTTTAGCCTTCCTGTGATATTTTATACTGAGGTATTCCGGGCAAGAAAGCATTCTGTTTAACCTGAATATGCACCGGTTCAATAGACAATAAACCTACATTAGTATCGCCATCCGCCCACACAGAAGGCGGGACAGTGGATAATGCATGTGAGACTTCATCAATAACTGCTTATTACGTATCGGCTTACCAAAGGTATCATATACACCATCCGGTGAACAATAGATCCGTGCAGGGAAATGTTTGAGTAAGTTGAGACCTAACAGATTATCAGGACTATTTGGTGCAAGAAGGAATGGTGAATTGACATTAAATGGTCCAATAGTAAGATCCAGGGGTTTAGACACAGGACTAAGAATAGGTTTTCCAGCAAAGCGTATGGACAGGTTATTACGGCCAGACGAGGGAGTCCCAGGGATTCGTTTTTTAGAAAGGGCACTTCGTGTTGCCCTAGTATCCACCTGAAACTTCTGCGAGGTCCCCAATATTTCAGCAGTAACATATGGGCCTGTCTGGTCTATCGGTATGGAAACCGATCCCTCCTCTCGTCCTACGCTGTCCTAGTTAAACTGCACACCTGTGGCATCGGATGCACTGAAATCATCTGCCTAAAAGGCTTTCGTCGGACCAGGATTGTCAAAACAATTCTGTCTAATCCTAGGACCAGGATACCTGTTGAGGGCCCCTTGTCACTCCCCATCCCATACCTCTACCTTGTGGATGAAGCAATGGGCATTCAGATCGCCAATGTCCGTCTTGTTTACAATATGCACATTGATTCTCTCCCAACGGTTTAAAACGTCCAAGAGTCTTGATTATTCCTCCTTGGGAGGTCAGCTCTAAATACTCTGTGACCTCTACCTCTCTGTGGCCCATAAACCTGTTGCAACAATATTTTAGTTTTGAATTCCTTATTTTTACCCTCTTTCTTTTCCTTTTCATCATGTACTTGATTCTCATAATACTGGGCCCACTCCAAAATCTTTGGTGGGGTAGAGGAAGCCGAGGTACTTTCAGCTACTCGTAATTTTTGCGAAATCTCAGGTAACAAGTTAGCGACAAACTTATCCACAAATAAATGTTGACGTGTATCAGAAGTTGTATCTTGACCACTGTAATCATGAAACGTTGTTTCAAACCTTGTGAAAAAGTCAGGGATTGACTCATCTTTGACCTCTGTGACCTATGACCCTGCTCGCAGGCAGGTCGCTCCCCATGCTGCTGCACGACTCTGCCTGCATTGTTTTTGCCTAATCTTGTATTTTTCCCTGTGCCTAACTTGCTTTCTTGCCCAGACTTGTTTTTATTCCTCCGTGCCTGTACTTGCTTTCTTGCCTGGACTTGTTTTTATTCCCCTGTGCCTGTACTTGCTTTCTTGCCCAGACTTGTTTTTATTCCTCTGTGCCTGTACTTGTTTTCTTGCCTAAACTTGTTTTTCCTTCCTGTGCCCAGGTCTCCCGCAGTCCCCACCCATTTTCCCATTTGCCGCCCGCTCCCGCCTCCCAGCTGCTCCTCCCTCCCACATCCCCTCATATGGAAGCCGCGCAGCGGCCGCGCTTAGCTGGCGCTTAGCTGGCACACCTAATGCAAGCCCGTCTGTGCCCGTCCGTGCATGGACTAAGCCCAGCGCCAGGACCCCTGGACACCACGAATGCCACGACGCCCAACATCGCTATGATGCCAGAACCCTCTACGCACTCAACACCAGACGATCACACACCTGCCTCCTGGCCGCCCCGAAGCGCACCCACGGAGCTTTCACCTGCTGGAACTGCAGCTTCACAAGCATCTGCTGCACCATGCTGTCAACCAGGAAAGAACCCAACCACCTCAGATGCATCCTTCTCAACACCCGCTCCGCCCAAAATCATGCTGTTCAACTCTGGGACCTACTCGACTCAACCTCCCCAGACGTCGCCTTCCTGACGGAGACCTGGCTGAACCCCGCCTCGGCACCCGACATAGCCATAGCCGTCCCGGAAGGCTACAAGATCACCCGCAAGGACCACACTAACAGAGCGGGAGGAGGAATCGCCATCGTCCACAGGAACACTCTCAGAGTCTCGACCAACACCGACGACACCCTCAGCACTGCCGAACACCTGCACTTCCAGATCCACACCGACACCTACACCACCCTCAGAGGAACCCTCATCTACAGACCACCCAGACCCCGACCACAGTTCAGCGACTCCATCTCCGACTTCGTCAGCACACACTTACTCGCCTCCATGGACTACATCCTCCTCTGGGACCTGAACTTCCACCTCGAGAACAATGACGACACCAACTCCACCACCCTTATTGACAACTTAGCCAACCTCGGACTCAGACAACTCGCCACAACACACACCCACTCCGCCAGTCACACGCTTGACCCCATCTTCTACGCAAGCCCCCACGTCTCCTTCAACCATACCACCGAACTCCACTGGACCGACCACCGCTGCATCCACTTCACCTTCAAGAAACCCACCACGCACCACCGCAACCAACAGAAGCCTCACTGCTGCTGGAGCCAAGTCACCGAGGACCAGCTAACCACCACCCTCGCCCAGAGCCCACCCGCCGACCATACCGACCCCAACACCGCCGCCCACAACCTCAGACAGTGGATCAACGACTGTGCCAACACCCTCGCCCCAATCAAGAAACCCTCCAACAATCAAACCAACAAGAAAGCCAGCTGGTTCACTGAAGACCTCCGGGCCTCCAAGCAAACCTGCCGAAAGCTGGAGAAGATCTGGCTCCGTGAACGAACACCGGACAACCACGCCGCCCACAAGAATGCCACCCGCAGACACCATCACCTCATCAGATCCACCAAAAGGGCCTCCTTTAAAGACCGCCTAGACAACAACGCGCACAACAGCAAAGAGCTCTTCAACATCGTGGCAGGTCACCCCCCGAGCACAATCCCCGTGAGTGAGCCCGTCCTCTGATGCCGCATCTGCCCTGTGCCCTCTGCCAGATCCGCTTCCACGGATCTCCTGTGCCCCCTGCCTCCTGATTGCCTCGCCGCCGTTGTGCTTCTTCTTTTCCCCGCCGTTTTTTCCCTAGCCCCCAGTGCTCCCCCCTCCTCGCCCAGCCCCGGCCGCGTTTCCCGCCACCTCCTCGCCGCTGCCCCCCAGCGGCCCCGCCCCCTTCCCTCGCTCCCCATCCCCATTCGCCACCCCTCTCCCTCTCCCAGCGGTCCCTCCCTCGCTCCGCCCCCCCCACTCTCCTCATATGGCAGAGTGGCCAACGTGCAGCGTGCACGCGCAGCGGGCACGCCGATTGTGCGCCGAAGGCACGCCGAAGGTAAGCCTGTCTGCGCCCTTCCGCGCCTGGACCGCGCCCAGCGCCGGAACCCCTGGCCCCCGAGGACCCCAGCCCACCCGCCGGACGTACACCGCCGCCACCCTCAACGCGCTCAACACCGGCCGAGTCCCGGGATGCTACCGAGCCACCCCGAGGCGCACGCACGGACCCTTCAGCTGCCACGCCTGCAAGTTCACCTGCATCCGGACCTGCATCGCACCAGCACCCGCCAAGCCGAACACCAGCAGCAACCACCTCAAGTGCATCCTGCTCAACACCCCTCCGTCCACAGACACGCCATCGAACTCTGGAACCTCCTCGACACCACAGCTCCTGACGTTGCCTTCCTCACGGAAACCTGGATGAACGACTCCTCAGCGCCCAACATCGCCATCGCCATCCCAGAGGGATACAAGATCACCCGGAGAGATCGCGCCATCCAGACTGGAGGAGGCATCGCCATCATCCACAGGGACACCATCCACATCACGACCAACACCGACGACACCCTGACTACCGCCGAACACCTACACTTCCAGATCCGCACCGACCCGAAGACCACCCTCAGAGGCACCCTGATCTACCGACCCCCGGGACCACGTACACAATTCAGCGAGGACATCGCCGACTTCGTCAGCCCGCATGCCCTCCCCTCCGCTGACTACATCCTCCTGGGGGACATCAACTTCCACCTGGAGAACAACAACGACCGCAACACCATCACCCTGCTCGACAACCTCGCCAACCTCGGACTCAAGCAGCTGGTGTCCACCCCCACCCACCTCGCCGGACACACACTCGACACCGTCTTCTCATCCAGCAAAGACATCGCCTTTAGCCACGCCACTACACTCCACTGGACGGACCACAGCTGCGTCCACTTCACCTTCAGAAGAACGACGATCCACCACCACCAGCAACAGGTTGCTCGAAGAAGCTGGAACAAGATCACAGCCGACCAGCTCGCCGCTTCCCTGAGCCAGCACCCTCCCGCCAGCTCAGCGAACCCCAGCCAGGCCGCCGACAACCTCACGAAGTGGATCAGCAACTGCGCGGACGAACTCGCCCCACTGAGGACCCCGCCCAGTAGACCAGGCAGCAAGAAGGCCCCATGGTTCACCGACGAACTCAAGAGCTCCAAGAAGAACTGCCGAGCCCTCGAGAAAGCCTGGAGAAGAGAACCAACACCGGACAACATGACCACCCTCAAGCTTGCCACCCGGAAGCACCACCAACTGATCCGCCCACCAAGAAAACTGCATTCAAGGACCGGCTGGACAACAACGCACACAACTGCAAGGAACTCTTCAACATCGTGAAAGAGCTCTCCAACCCCAACGCCGGAAACAACGACATCACCCCATCGCAAGACCTCTGCAACTCCCTCGCCTCCTACTTCCACAAGAAGATTGCGGACATACACAACAGCTTCAGGACTCAACCGACGCACGCCACGACCGAACCACCGCCCCCCACCACCACCCTCCGCGCCTGGACTCCGATCAGCACCGAAGACACCGTCCGCATGATGAACTCCATCCACTCCGGATCTCCGACCGACCCCTGCCCTCACCACGTCTTCAACAAGGCCGACGCTGTAATCGCACCCCACCTGCGGGACATCATCAACATCTCCTTCGACACCGCCACCTTCCCGGAGAGCTGGAAGCACGCCGAACTCAGCGCTCTACTAAAGAAACCAACAGCGGACCCCACCAAACTCAAGAATTACCGCCCCATCTCGCTCCTCCCGTTTCCAGCCAAAGTCATCGAGAAGACCATCAACAAACAGCTGGCCGCCTTCCTCGAGACGAATGGATCCCTCGACCCCTCACAGTCTGGCTTCCGAGCCAACCACAGCACCGAGACCGCCCTCATCGCTGCCACCGATGACATCCGACCCCTGATGGACAACGGAGAAACAGCGGCCCTCATCCTCCTAGACCTCTCCGCGGCATTCGACACTGTCTGCCACCGCACCCTAGTGCAGCGCCTCAGCAACGTCGGAATCCAGGAGAAGGCACTGGAATGGATCATCTCCTTCCTCGACGGAAGAACACAGAGAGTCCGTCTACCACCGTACAAGTCAGAGGCCACCGAAGTCATCTGCGGCGTCCCTCAAGGATCCTCGCTGAGCCCCACCCTCTTCAACGTCTACATGAGCCCCCTCGCGGCCATCGCACGCCAACACAACCTCAACATCATCTCCTACGCTGACGACACCCAGCTGATCCTCTCCCTGACCAACGACCCTGCCGCCGCCAGAGCCAACCTTCACGAAGGGATGAAAGACGTAGCCGAGTGGATGACGACCAGCCGCCTGAAACTGAACTCAGACAAGACGGAAGTCCTCATCCTGGGCTCCTCGCCCTCCGCCTGGGACGACTCCTGGTGGCCCCCCGCCCTGGGCACCGCACCCAAACCGACAGACCACGCACGCAACCTGGGCTTCATCCTGGACTCCTCCCTCTCCATGACCAGACAAGTCAACGCCGTCTCCTCGTCGTGCTTCAACATCCTGCGCATGCTACGGAAGATCTTCCGGTGGATCCCCACCGAGACCAGGAAGACGGTCACCCAGGCCCTCGTCACCAGCCGACTGGACTACGGCAACGCCCTCTACGCCGGAACCACCGCCAAGCTCCAGAAGAGACTCCAGCGGATCCAGAACACCTCAGCCAGACTCATCCTCGACATCCCACGACACAGCCACATCTCCGGACATCTGAGAGACCTGCATTGGCTCCCCATCAACAAAAGAATCACCTTCCGGCTCCTCACCCGCGCACACAAAGCCCTACACGATCAAGGCCCGAGCTACCTCAACAACCGCATCAACTTCTACGCTCCCAAACGCCATCTCCGATCAGCCAGTCACGCCCTCGCCGCCGCCCCCCGCATCCGAAGAACGACAACAGGAGGAAGGTCCTTCTCCTACCTGGCCGCCAAGACCTGGAACTCCCTCCCGACCGACCTGCGCCTGACCCAAGACCACCTCTCCTTCAGGAAGAAGCTCAAGACCTGGCTGTTCAAGCAGTAGCAGCAGCCCCCCTCCCCCAAGAGCCTTGAGACCCTCCGGGTAAGTAGTGCGCTCTATAAATGTCCGTGATTGATTGATTGAAGGAACTCTCCAACCCCAGCTCCAACACCAACGACGTCCCACCCTCGCAAGACCTGTGCGACTCCCTGGCCACCTTCTTCCACGCAAGATCACAGACATCCACGACAATTTCAACGCCACGACCGCCCCGACAACGACTGAGACCTCCGCCCCACGACCACCATCCGCACCAACCGCCTGCTCTACTGGACCAACATCAATGACGATGTCACCATCAAAATCATGAACACCATCCTCTCTGTATCTCCATCAGATCCATGCCCACACCACATCTTCAACAAAGCCAGCACACCCATTGCGCCTCATCTCCGGAAAGTCATTAACTCCTCCTTCGAGACAGCAACCTTCCCGGAGAGCTGGAAGCATGCCGAGATCAACGCCTTACTCAGGAAACCCAAGGGGTACCCCAAGGACCTCAAGAACTTTCGGCCCATCTCCCAGCTCCCATTCCCGGCAAAGGTCATCGAGAAGACCGTCAACGAACAACTGACCCGCTACCTCAAGGAGAACAACATCCTGGACCCTTCCCAGTCTGGGTTCCGCAGCAACCACAGTACCGAGACTGCCCTCATCGCCGCCACCGATGACATCAAGTCCCTGCTGGACAACAGAGAAACGGCGACCCTCATCCTCCTGGACCTGTCAGCCGCCTTCGACACGGTCTGTCACCACACACTATGACTGGACTGAACCACCTCCTTCCTCTCCAGCACAACACAGAGCATCCGCCTTCCCCACTTCCGCTCCAAAGCCACCAAGATCATCTGCGGCATACCCCAGAGCTCATCCCTCAGCCCAACTCTGTTTAACATCTACATGGCACCGCTCGTCCACGTCGCCCATCGGCACAACCTAAACATCCTCTCCTACGCCGAAGACACCCAGCTGATACTCTCCCCCACCAAGGACCCCCACACCGCCAGAACCAACCTTCACGAAGGAATGAAGGCCGTTGCTGAATGGATGAGGAACAGTCGACTTAAGCTGAACTCGGACAAGACGGAGGTCCTCATCCTCGGATCCAACCCTTCAGCCTGGGACGACTCCTGGTGGCCGACCGCACTGGGATCCGCTCCAACACCCACCGACCATGCACGCAACCTAGGGGGTCATCCTCGACTCCACCCTCTCCATGACGAAACAGGTCAACGCCGTCTCCTCCTCCTGCTTCAACACCCTCCGCATGCTCCGTAGGATCTACAAGCGGATCCCCACTGAAACGAGAAGAACAGTCACCCAGGCCCTTGTCAGCAGTAGGTTGGACTATGAAAACACCCTCTACGCAGTAGCCTCGGCCAAACTCATGAGACGGCTCCAATTCCAGAACGCCTGATCCTCGACATCCCTCGCCGCAGTCACATCACACCCCACCTGAGAGACCTGCACTGGCTCCCGGTCAACAAGAGGATAACATTCAAACTCCTTACCCACGCACACAGGCACTCCACCACACCAGGCCCATGTACCCCAACAGACGACTCAGCTTCTACACCCCCACCCGCCAGCTCCGCTCCGCCGACCTCGCCCTCGCTACAGTCTCCCGCTTCCGAAGAGCGACCTCAGGCGGCAGATCATTCTCCCACCTCGCCGCGAAGACCTGGAACATCCTCCCCATCCACCTACGGCAGACCCAAGACCTGCTGACTTTCAGAAAACTCCTCAAGACCTGGCTTTTCGAGCAGTAGCAGCATTCCCCACCCCAGCGCCTTGAGACCCTCACGGGTGAGTAGTGCGCTTTACAAATGATATGATTGATTGATTGATTGATTGATCTTTACTTTGTTTGCAAGCTACCAATTTCGCCCATAATATTTTCTTTGGTGGCACTATCTCTTTCAAATAAGTAATGATGTGACCCCGTAAATCTATTATAAGCTGTGGTGGTTTCTCCCCCACTTTCCTGTCAATATCCGCCACTTGCAATTGCGTCAAGTACCACCAAAGGCCTCATGGTCCTGTTTGCGGACCATACGCCAAAGGTCAGGGGGCAATTCAATCCAAAAAACATATCAATATCAACTGCAGTAATAACACAAGAAGTTACAACAGCATTCAATTTTAAAAGGGCCAATACGTCCAATCACTTCCAAGGGGAATAAATCCTTTCGAACCGGAACCCAGCCATGTTGACACCCTGACTGTCACCTACGGCTGCTTGAAACACGGGGGTTGCTTCTTGCATAGGGAAAGCTTTAGTCGAGGCCGACATGAGCCTCCTAAATTTTCTGAGTAAATATATCTTCTAACACTAGTTTTAAGGGAGCAGCTGTCAGCGCTCCTTCATTCGTCCTTTTACATATCCTAATTAATTCACATGGAGCTTCCTCATCCATATTAGTCCTCCAGTCCTCTATAAAGTGCATTAGCCATTTCCCCTACAACATTCTGCTGAGTCATTTGTGGGTATTGTGTCAAAGTCTTGAAAACCTAATCCAATCATATATCATCATCCCGAACCCGTTCACTGGCCCTAACCAATAATACCGCTTTGTCATTTTCCGTAAGGGTAGATCTATGACGTCGTTAAGGAGTTGCGGGTGTACGAACTACAGTCTTTCTATCAAGGACAGGAGTTGCAGCAGAGGCAGCAGGCAATGGAGGATACATTTGAACTACTGGAGGGAACTGGGGAGGTCCTGTCGGGACTGCATTATTCCCAACATAATTCTGCCCATAAGGAGGCAGGGCTGGTCTGCAAAACATTTCTTCTAGTTCTGAATCCTCCTCTTCTAAACCCTTAAGTGCTGTTTCTTCCTTAGTCACATATACTTTATGCAATTAAAGTTTAAATCGTCTCCCATCACTTTCTACACTTTCTTCTTGCACTTTTAATTGTAGCTCTTTAATCTTCTGCACACTAGTCTGCTCTTCAGCTTTCTTCCTATCCTTTTCTTCTTTAATCTGTTTCTGTTTAATATATTTTTTTCATAATCCTAGAGAATGAAACATATTATGCCTACTTTACTTTTTAAAAAGCTGTTCTTCTATATATTGCAATTTATTTAAATCAAAGCTACCATGAAGTGGCCACTGTAAACTAGCATCTGCCTTTGAATATTTGTTCCATAATGCACTAAACAGTATGGAAGAAATACCATATTTAATGTGCATTTCATAATTCAGAGAGCCTGCTAAAGGCGCTGGCTGTCTTTCTTACAGGATACCGTTTTTGTTGCAACAACAACATAGTGCACCAACAGTGCTCAAAACAGGCATGTTTGCCAAATACTTCTCAACAATAGCTTTAAGAGACTTATACCAACCTAAAGATGAGAAGAAAATCTCACATTACCTGTAAAAGACATTTGCAAATGACTTTATGACTTTATTACTAACAAAAAGACCCAAAAAGACAACCAATTCGATCCTACTGATCGCAGTACTCCGACTCCCACCTACCGATCCTCGGATAAATAGATCACCTCCAAAATGCCAACCGAAGAGCCCCAGTTGAGACACACAGCCGCCACAAAGGTCAGGTCGATAAGCTGAAAACCACCTTGGCAGTAAGAGCAAGTCTGTCTGCAGGGCACCCCTTAGTATTTCTGTCCCGTCGAAACAACCTCCTTCTGGTCCAGCTGTGTCCTTCAATGGAGCTCTACAGTGGCGCCAATTGTAGAAATGAGATATTTTTTCTGTCTCACTGGTGCAGGGCCACCCCTTGTCTATGAGTTCACAAATGAGGATCGACACTGGAGTGGAACACAACACAAGTTTATTATATCTCATGAGATGGCTCTGTCATACAGACACTACAAGTGCCTGAGAGGGAATGAACTAGAACAGTTTAAAACCTGCCTTTTATACATTTTGGGTACCATAGGAATTCACAGAAAAACCCTTTGTCATGGTTACATCACACTTTACATAACCCTCTTATGGCATTTTTACATAACGCTTATACACCCCTTATACAAACCCTTACACAAAGCTTACATTCTAAACTGTGGAATCCTGATAAACCCCTACCCACGTCATATTTGTAGATAGGCAAGGGAGGTTACAGGCGTTGGTGGGCAAACATATTAGACATCTGTGCACGTAGGCACTTCGGCAGGGCAGGGCTGCTTATTCTGACGTGCGAGCATTATCAGTATGACCAGCTTTCAGTGAACACACAACTTTTAACTTTACCAGAGTCCTCACAGAAACACAAATTGGGGCTGGTAGACAAAATGGCTGAAAGCGGAGGCTAAGTTAACAGAATACAATTTGTACCGTTTAACAGAGGGAGAGAAGCTGAGGGCAGGTAAGAGAGATAGAATAAGGGGAGAGAATGTGGGGCAGGTAAGAGAGTTAGAAAGAGGGGAGAGAAGGTGGAGGCAGGTAAGAGAGTTAAAATGAGGGGACAAGAAGGCAGGACAGGTAAGAGAGTTAAAAGGAGGGGACTAGAAGGTGGGGCAGGGAAGAGAGTGAGACGGTGGGGTAGGTAAGAGAGTTAGAAGGAGAGGAGAGAAGGTGGGGCAGGTAAGAGAGTTAGATGGTGGGGCAAGTAAGAGAGTTCGAATGAGGGGAGAGAAGGTGGAGGCAAGTGAGGGAGATAGAAGGGGGAAAGAAGCTGGGGCAGGTAATCGAGTTCGAAGGAGGGGAGAAAAGGTGGGGCAAGTAAGAGAGTTAGAAGGTGGGGCAGGTAAGAGAGTTAAAAGGAGGGGACGAGAAGCTGGGGAAGGTAAGAGGGTTAAAAGGAGGGAGAGAAAAGGTGGGGCATGTAAAAGAGATAGAAGGAGGGGAGCGACTGTGGGGGCAGGTAAGAGAGATAGAAGGAGGGGTCGAGAAGGCAGAGGCAGATGAGGGAGATATAATGAGGGGAGAGAAGGTAGAGGCAGGTGAGGGAGATATAAGGAGGGGAGAGAAGGTGGGGCAGGTAAGTGAGTTAGAAGGAGGGGAGAGAAGCTGGGCAGGTAAGAGAGTTAGAATGAGGGGAAGAGAAGGTGGGGCAAATAAATGAGTTAGAAGGAGGGGAGAGAAGCTGGGGCAGGTAAGAGAGTTAGAAGGAGGGGAGAGAAGGTGGGGCAGGTATGAGAGTTAGAATGAGGGGACGAGAAGGTGGGGCAGGTAAGAAAGTTAGAATGAGGGGGAATGAGTCCCAATGTAATAAAGAAGCTTTAATCCAGCAGCCTTCGGATGTGTGCTCTCTTCCTTGTGGAATAGGGGCTGTGCTGATACTGGCACCTTGGTGTGGGTCTCCCTTCCACCTTTTTGTTGCTGTGCCTCATATGTTTTTGCTGGTGTTAGATGCTCAGAGCACTGTGCCACTGCCAACCAGTGTCACAGTGGAAGTGCACCCTGTGTAAATTGCTATATTGATTGGATTCCATGATTGGCTTATTTGGTTTACTGTCAGACCCTAGTGCAGTGCACCAGGAGTGCCCAGGGCTTGTAAATCCAAATGCTGCTGGTGGGCTTGCAGCACTGGTTGTGCCACCCACAGAAGCAGCCCTGTAAAATGTGTCTAAGGTCTGCCATTGCAGAACCTGCGTGCAGTCTAGTACTGTCATGCTGACTGGGCAAGTGCACCCACTTGCCAGTCCCTAAACCTTCCCTTACCTTCATGTTAGTCGCCCCTATGGTAGGCCCAGGGGCAGGGTGCATTGTAAGTATAAGGTAGGACCAGCCCTGATGTGTGTGGCATGTCCTAATAGTGAATTACAGCGATTTTCGTTTTTCACTACTGCAAGGCTACCTGTTCTCATAGGTCAGTATGGGCTGTTAGAATTGTTACATTCTATAATCCTAACAGACTCAGGGAACATGGTGGAAATTCGATTTTAGTATGCCTGAACTCAGAATAATAAAATACATATTTTAGTAAAGTTTATTTTAATATTCTGTGTTTGCAAATACCACTTTTAGAAAGTAGGTATTTGCTTGCCTAACCATTTCAGCCTGCCTCTGCTAGGATGTGTTTCTGCTGTCTCGTTTCTGTGAGTGACAGGGCTGGGGAATTCAAGAGGGCAGGGCTAGGTAGCCTGGTGGTGAATAGAGAGATTTACATCCAGATGTATGGGAGGAGTGCACCTGGGCTCTGAATAGGACTGTGCCTCTCCACCACAATGCTAGCTCTACCTCCTGTGGACCGTCTGATGTCTCTAGCCTGCTCCCTGAATGAGAAAGTCAGAGTTCTGTCAACAAAGTGCTCAAGAACTGGTTTTGGCTGGGCAAAGGCCCCTCTACCCCAGAGGAACAAAGGATTTAGGGGTATAAGTATTGGGACCCTGCTTCCAAGAAATTAGATCCAGATTTGACAAGAAGAAACCTCTGCCTGAAAAGAAGGAACTGGGAAAGCTGAAGGAGGAATACTGTCCCTGACCTGGGGGATTGGCCTGCAGTGGTTGCCTTGCTTCTGAAGGAGAGGAGAAAGACAGAAAGACTTTATTTTTAACTTGTGCTAAAAGATCTCCAAGGGCTTGGAAGCGAGCTTGCCCCCTGAACGAAGTCCCAGGACCAGTGCACTTCATCCGCCTCGAAGAGAGCTGTGGGAAATGCTGTTTTCCATAGTTACCGAGGCCGGGAGCTGAGTACGCCTCGTATGATCAACTCGTATCCTGCAAAGCATCGTATCCGGCACCGTCCGCCTCAATCAAGGCGGCTCTCCGCTCAAAAGACTCGTACCCACGACGTCCCCAAGCCATAGCTCGCACCGTGACTGGCCGACAACGCAATGTACCACGCTTCACCGCCTCGAATCGCCCTGGTCGGAACGACACGTACACTGTCACTGAGTTTGAGTCTGCCGATCACACCTGGAGGGGGGTACGCTTCGCAAGTCCGCATCACACCGCCTCGCACCGCATCACAGACTAAACAACGCAGCTCCTGCACTACGGCTCGTACGCCACAATGTAAGCTGAACGCACCACATCCCGCACCGTCAGCCTCACTCAACGCGGCTCTCCACTCTATGCCTCGTACAGACGACAGCAACGAGCCGGGGCTCGCACCGTGATTCGCCTTCTTTTTTCAACGTCTCGTACTTATATATACATATGTGCGGTGGGTGTTAGACCTGGCACCTTGGCGTGGGTCTCCCTTCCACCTTTTTGTTGCTGTGGCTCATATGTTTTTGCTGGTGTTAGATGCTCAGAGCACTGTGCCACTGCCAACCAGTGCCACAGTGCAAGTGCTCCCAGTGTAAATTGCTTCCTTGTGGAATAGGGGCTGTGCTGATACATATATATATATATATGTATATATATATATTAATATATATGGGGGGGGTGTATATGTGTATATATTACCTACTGGTGGTTGCCAGTAGGTAGTTATAATTAGAACCTAGTTTCCATAGGAGGAATTTTTTTTGTTTTACTTATAACGTTGGCGTTGTTTGATGTATCTTCATGAAATTCTCAAAACTCTCAAAACTCAAAAATCTTTGCTCATATCAGCTCCTATGTTGAAAGTTTGGGGGTGATTCGTCAAGGGGGGGGCAAGTAAAAAGGGGGTCCCAAAACATATTTTCTCCATGTTAATTTCCATAGGAAACTTTAGACAAGGCTACAGGTCGAACGGGTGAACAGAATTATCCCAAATTTGGCAGGGAGAAGGGTCTTGGTCTAGAAAGCACGCTTTTATTTGGTGTATATCCGTTCACTAGTTTTTGAGAAATATCGAAATTTACAGATATCGATATTTGGGAATTCTGCTATCTGATTGGCTGAGTCGTTACGAGCACGAGCTTGCTGCTGATTGACTGCGAGCTCTGTGAGGGGTTGCAACTAGGAAGTGTTGGCTGCCATTTTGTGATTCAGTTGAAGCGGGTAAGGGGAAAAGGGTGGAAAAAGTTGGAAAGGAGGGTATGAGCACTGTAATCTCTGTAGGGGAGTGTGAAGCGAAGTAGTCACTCTTACCGGTCTGAAAGTGCGGTGTTGCTCAGAGTGGCATGGTGCTGATATGATATTGTGCTACACTCGGGTATGAAACTGAGAGCCTAAACCGTGAGCTCATTGCTGTAAAGAGATGTGGTCTGGTCTTTGTAGCATATGTGTGCAAGTTGTGTTAGTAGGCGTTTATACCATACAGGGAGTGGGAAGCGAACTACTGAACCGTGTCGTGCGTTTATACTATACCGGAAGCGGGAAGCGAAGTACAACGCCTACCGGTGTGAAGACTTGGGGATGAAACCGAAGTGATTGCTGTAAAAGGATGGGCTCTGGGTGCTGTAGTATATGTGTGCAAGTAGTGTTAGTAGGTGTTTATGCCATACAGGGAGTGGGAATCAAACTACTGACCGCTACCGTGCGTTTATAGTATACCGGAAGCGGGAAGCGAAGTACTCACGCCTACCGGTGTGAAGAGTTGGGGATGAAACTGAGCTGATTGTTGTAAAGTAATGGGCTCTGGGTGCTGTAGAAACTTAGCAGCTGTAGTATAACTGTGTAAGTAGTGTTAGTATGCGTTTATAGTATATAGGGAGTGGGAAGCAAAATAGTCACCCCTACTAGTTTGAAGACTCTGGGATTAAACTGTGAGCCTAAATCGTGAACTCATTGCTGTAAAGTGATGTACTCTGGGCTCAGTAATATACCTGTGGAAGTAGTGTTAGTTTGCGTTTATACACTACAGGGAGTTGGAAGCGAACTACTCACCGCTACTCACCGCTACCGGTCTCAAGACTTGTGGATGAAACCATGAGCTCTTTGCTGTAAAGTCATGTGCTATGTGTAGTATTCCAATGTAAGTCACAGTAGAATGTTAGTATGTAATTCTACTAGAATGTAAGTATGTAATGTTAGCATGTAGGGCTGTCATGAGGGGAACCTTGGGGAGTTTGTACACGGTGCTGGAGAAGACGGTTGCCTAACTGTCTGCTACTGTTGGTGGCTGTTTAAGGTGTCTTGTTTGCCTGCAATAAATCTACCTATCGGATCCACTGCTGTTTGCCTCTTCACTACATAAATTTGGCGACGAGCGGGAGAAGGTAAAACGGCGGCAGCACTCACCAATATTTCAAAATTGCTTATCTTGTGCTGAAGACCCGTTTTCTTCGTGTAGCGGTTTCTACTCATCCCAGGGTCGTCCGCTCATTGAACTATGTCATCCGATCTCTGGTAGGATATATATTTTTTTATTTTGCGCTTCCTCTGCCTCTTCACTACACTCTGGTCACTGTACTACACATGTGTAAGTAGTGTTAGTATGCGTGTATGGCTTCCACCCAGTGATAGCAAATCCTTGTTTGACTAGTTGAAGCGAGAGGAGGAAAACCTTGTATCGCTTTAATAGAGCGGATCCGGATGGCAAAAATGGGAGAGAAGAAAGAAAAAAAAAGCTGAGTCTCACCCGTTCATTTAAATGAGGCTCCTGGTGGGTAATGTTCCATGGCCAATCCTATCATTATACTGCGGGGTCTCTGTAAGACTGAGGAACTGAATGTCACAGGTAAATTAGGGGTGTGAGAGCACAGAGATCTTTCGCAGCCTGTGGGACCGTCACCTTTTCGGGCATTGTTTACTAGTTGTTGGGGAGGTTTGAGGCCAACTGAAGTCCGGGGATCGCCACCCTCTGGGGCTTTACTTAAATATGCAGGTTGGGCCTCGGCAGTCCCTGAAGCCTCGGCGGTCCTAGACCGTGCCTTATTGGTTCTGTAATGACACGAGAAGTACTCATGGTGTTATAAAGTGATACACTCATAGAACACTTGCAGTTGTAGATTTACCCAGGCTTCATTTGTGTAATAGTCAGTTGGATAATGTTTGGTACGTGCACAGCTAAATTACAAATACTTGTCCTCATAATCTCCGATAAACAGACGATTTTCACAGTAAACCATAGACAAGTGCTGTCAGAAAAAGAAGACCTATACACTCAGTTATTTTTTGGAAAAAAAATAACCTTTATTAAAACACAAATAAATGGAAGCATAAGTTTATTAGAACAAACAGTATAAAACAAAATACGTGGGTTGGACTCCTGTGGCAGCAGCGTTCAAAACCTGCAAGACAAAAATGAAACATAAGTATGTGTGCCATGTGGGAGAGGTTAAGAAAGGTAGTCCGAATGAAAGGCGATACTGATAATGGGAGGGAGAAGGAGTAGGTGGAAGGGAGAAAGGGAGGGAGAGCCAAAAGAACAGAGGGAGGAGGAGACAGCGCGTCGGCCTACTGTAACCAGCCCTCAGTGTTTACCTCCCGTTTGTGGCGGACGCTGGGGTCCGAGACAAAGGGTGTGGTCCAGCTAGGTGTGGGCGGAAAATCCGTTACGCTCGCGGATTTTGCGGATTTTTGGGAAATTCGCAATCCGCGAGATTTGCGAATTTCCCGCAAAATCCGCAAATTCGCACGCAGCGGATTTTTTTGGCGGCGCGCGGCGTTGGTGATACAATTTTTGCGGCGCGCGGCGTTTATCATCGTTTGCCGAGTTGTTTTTTTCGATAGTTTGCGAGTGCTGCGCCATTTTGGATCTTGCTGTGTGATCCCGCGGGAATTGGCGAGCGCGATTACGTCATCGCGGCTTGCCAGCGATAGTTTGTCAACGCGAGTACGGCGAGATCACGTCTCGCGGTACTTCGCAATTGCGAGATTTGAGATGCGGCGAGCGAAAATATAAATTTGCAATTCTGCACAAGAAATCCACCAGCAAGCAGCATAAACCTTCTAGAAATGATGATTTTTATGTGAATAACTCCTTAGTTTGACATTTGCCTGCACTTTTTTAGCGAGGAGTCCATTTTGGGGAGGGGGGCAGGGGGGTGGGAGGAAGGAAGTGCTCCACAGTCTTCAACTTCCTGTTCCTGTTCAGCAGGCTCCTCCCAGTGCTTTGTCCATCTCCTGGTCACTTTTCATTAGGATCTGGAGCTGGAAGGATTACTTTTTGTGGATGCTGCTGGATCTTTGGATTTGAGGCCTTTTTGACTTTCTTTGGATCACTGTTGGATTAGAAATTTTACAAGTAAGTTTGTTTGGGGCATTACAGTTGCTGCAACTAAAATTTTGGAATTTTCGATTTTTGGGCTGTTTTGGGGCCTTTTGCCCAGGGGTACTCAGTGGTGGGTGGACTGAGTCTTTCTGTGGGTTGTCTTGAACTTAAACATCATGGAGGCCATAGATGAATTGGGATTGTGCTGATTTTTCTGTGTTTTTCGATTTTTGACCTGTTGTTGGGGCCTTGACCAGGGGTAGTGAGTGGTGCATGGGCCTAGTCTTTCTGTGGGCTGTCTTGAACTTAAACATCATGGAGGGCATAGATGGAATGGGATTGTGCTGATTTTTCTGTGTTTTTCGATTTTTGACCTGTTGTTGGGGCCTTGACCAGGGGTAGTGAGTGGTGCATGGGCCTAGTCTTTCTGTGGGGTGTCTTGAATTTAAACATCATGGAGGGCATGGATGGAATGGGATTGTGCTGATTTTGCAGTGTTTTTCGATTTTTGGGGGTGTTCATGGGGAGGGACATGCCATGTGGCTGGTGGCCATTTTGAGTGCAGCTACAGGCACTGGCCATGTGCTGGCAGGCAAGTGGCCATTTTGAATGCAGGCTTTGTTGTTAGGCCTCCAACCATTTTGCCTACCTTTCAACCTTTATTTATGCCCAGGGGTAGTGAGTCTTGCATGGGCCTAGTCTTTCTGTGGGTTGTCTTGAATTTAAACATCATGGAGGCCATGGATGGAATGGGATTGTGCAGATTTTTCAGTGATTTTCGTTTTTTGGGCCTGTACTTGTGGCCTTTTCACCAGGGGTATTTGAGTCTAGCATGGGCCTAGTCTTTCTGTGGGCTGTCTTGAATTTAAACATCATGGAGGCCATGGATGGAATGGGATTGTGCTGATTTTGCAGTGTTTTTCGATTTTTGGGGGTGTTCATGGGGAGGGACATGCCATGTGGCTGGTGGCCATTTTGAGTGCAGCTACAGGCACTGGCCATGTGCTGGCAGGCAAGTGGCCATTTTGAATGCAGGCTTTGTTGTTAGGCCTCCAACCATTTTGCCTACTTTTCAACCTTTATTTATGCCCAGGGGTAGTGAGTCTTGCATGGGCCTAGTCTTTCTGTGGGTTGTCTTGAATTTAAACATCATGGAGGCCATGGATGGAATGGGATTGTGCTGATTTTGCAGTGTTTTTCGATTTTTGGGGGTGTTCATGGGGAGGGACATGCCATGTGGCTGGTGGCCATTTTGAGTGCAGCTACAGGCACTGGCCATGTGCTGGCAGGCAAGTGGCCATTTTGAATGCAGGCTTTGTTGTTAGGCCTCCAACCATTTTGCCTACTTTTCAACCTTTATTTATGCCCAGGGGTAGTGAGTCTTGCATGGGCCTAGTCTTTCTGTGGGTTGTCTTGAATTTAAACATCATGGAGGCCATGGATGGAATGGGATTGTGCAGATTTTCAGTGATTTTCGTTTTTTGGGCCTGTACTTGTGGCCTTTTCACCAGGGGTATTTGAGTCTAGCATGGGCCTAGTCTTTCTGTGGGGTGTCTTGAATTTAAACATCATGGAGGGCATGGATGGAATGGGATTGTGCTGATTTTGCAGTGTTTTTCGATTTTTGGGGGTGTTCATGGGGAGGGACATGCCATGTGGCTGGTGGCCATTTTGAGTGCAGCTACAGGCACTGGCCATGTGCTGGCAGGCAAGTGGCCATTTTGAATGCAGGCTTTGTTGTTAGGCCTCCAACCATTTTGCCTACTTTTCAACCTTTATTTATGCCCAGGGGTAGTGAGTCTTGCATGGGCCTAGTCTTTCTGTGGGTTGTCTTGAATTTAAACATCATGGAGGCCATGGATGGAATGGGATTGTGCTGATTTTTCAGTGATTTTCGTTTTTTGGGCCTGTACTTGTGGCCTTTTCACCAGGGGTATTTGAGTCTAGCATGGGCCTAGTCTTTCTGTGGGCTGTCTTGAATTTAAACATCATGGAGGCCATGGATGGAATGGGATTGTGCTGATTTTGCAGTGTTTTTCGATTTTTGGGGGTGTTCATGGGGAGGGACATGCCATGTGGCTGGTGGCCATTTTGAGTGCAGCTACAGGCACTGGCCATGTGCTGGCAGGCAAGTGGCCATTTTGAATGCAGGCTTTGTTGTTAGGCCTCCAACCATTTTGCCTACTTTTCAACCTTTATTTATGCCCAGGGGTAGTGAGTCTTGCATGGGCCTAGTCTTTCTGTGGGTTGTCTTGAATTTAAACATCATGGAGGCCATGGATGGAATGGGATTGTGCTGATTTTGCAGTGATTTTCGTTTTTTGGGCCTGTACTTGTGGCCTTTTCACCAGGGGTATTTGAGTCTAGCATGGGCCTAGTCTTTCTGTGGGTTGTCTTGAATTTAAACATCATGGAGGCCATGGATGGAATGGGATTGTGCTGATTTTGCAGTGTTTTTCGATTTTTGGGGGTGTTCATGGGGAGGGACATGCCATGTGGCTGGTGGCCATTTTGAGTGCAGCTACAGGCACTGGCCATGTGCTGGCAGGCAAGTGGCCATTTTGAATGCAGGCTTTGTTGTTAGGCCTCCAACCATTTTGCCTACTTTTCAACCTTTATTTATGCCCAGGGGTAGTGAGTCTTGCATGGGCCTAGTCTTTCTGTGGGTTGTCTTGAATTTAAACATTATGGAGGGCATGGATGGATTGGGATTGTGCTGATTTTGCAGTGTTTTTCGATTTTTTTGTGCTCTATAACTGAACTGATGTTCCTCTGTCTTCCATTTTTTTTAGGTGCACAAGACTCAAGAGAACCACCAGTGCCAGGAAGAAGTCCTGCAGCGGTGTGTGTGTGCAGCATAACGTCACGCGACGTCACGTCTGGCCTCAGACAACTCTACAATTCGTGCAACTGCGGCCTGCTGTCTGACCTGCTCTGAAGAAGATGGCCCCGCCCCCAAAGAAAGTTCTCCGTAGCTCCTCTAGCAAGAAAGTTGCTAGTAAGGAGCAGAAGAAGCAAGTTACCAAGGAGGCTGGTGTGCCACCCGCCACTTTTTTTGGGAGCAAAAAAAAAAGTACGCCTGCAGCAGCAGGATCTGCTGGGGACCAAGCTGGGAGCAGCACCCCTGCTCCATTGGGTTCAGTGCCTCCACCACCACGCCAACTTAAGTCAAAGCCCTTGAGTGCTTCAGAGGCAGTCAGTGTACTTCTCCAATCACCATCGACCAGTGATGTTGGCTCATCGCAAGAAAGTAGCAGCAATGTCCCTGAATCAACACAGGTTGTTGTAACTCATCTGACAAGTGTTGAACAACCACAGCCGCAACAACAACACCATGTGCAAGTACACGCCCAAGTACATGTGGAAGGAGAGGCAGCAAAAGGAGATGCGCAAGCAAAGGTGCATGGAGGTTCACAAGTGCCCACAATAGTTGTTCCTCCCGAAGTAGGGGCACATTTGGAAATCGACAATGAAGCCGAGGTATCATTGGAAGCCACTCCTCCTGATGATCATTCATTGTCTTCCACATCCCTAGCAAGGAAAAGATCAAGGGGGGTGTCTACATCTTCTTCAAGCCCACCTCGTTCTGATGCAAGTGATCTGTCTTGGGAACCACAACTGCGGTCTGACAGTGAGGCACACCATGATCTGACACCGGTACCTAAGCGTAAAAGGAAGGTCGTCCAAAAACTCAAACCTATGGAGTGTGATGAGGCTCAACAAGAAGTGACAGATACTGCTGGTGATGAAGCCTCTCACGATGACGACGAGCCAGTCATCACAAAGGTCACTGCAGCCCCACCGGGCATGCAGCAAAGAGACATTTTGACCCTATCCCGAGAAGCTGCTGAGCGTGATGATGATGTCGGCGAGGAGGCAATGGAAATGGAATCATTAGATTTGGAGTTAAGTAGTACACCAAAACCTACCGCTTCCATATTTCTTCCTCGCAAGAAGGTACCCACCTCGTCCTCGACCTCAATTCGTGGTGGTGAAAGTGCAAAACGTACTGAAGTTCGGCAATCCACATCCTCCACTTCATCTGGCATTAGCAGCAGGACCACCACCACCAGTATCGCCGCCTCCTCCGGCCCCCGAAGACATTTCAAGTCTCCAGTTTGGGACTTCTTTAGTGTTTGCCCAAAAAATGAAAACGTAGCCATTTGTAGCATTTGTAAGCTTCGAGTTAGTCGTGGTAAGTTGGGTTCCAACTATGGTACCGGAGGCCAGAGAGGTCATCTTAGGAGAACGCACGATGTCCAATGGTTTGCGCACCTACACACGATCAAGGAAGCCGCAATTGCACGCAATGAAAACGTTGTTTTTTCATCTGGTGATGACGAGGAGGTAGAAGACGATTCAAACACTTCACTTACACCCAGTTCCCCTGTCAGCAGCACACCCCATGGGAGCCACACTAAGAGTGTGGGAGAGAGTGAGACATCAATGCGGAAAAGTTCATCAGCGAGCGTAACTGGGTCGAAGAGATCATCATCATCCCGTAAATCCTTGGTCCAGGGCAACATTAAAAAGATGTTGTTTACAGAAGCGCAATATGAACGCTTCTTGGCGGGTGGGTTGCCGGGTCTTGGGGCATTCCTGGGAAGGTCTAATACCGGGTAGAAGTGGTTGGGACAAAATCCAGGCCGATTATTTTTTTGGCTATTTCTGACATTTTGCTCTATGTAGCGTTTTCGGGGGCCTGTTTGGGGGGCTTCCTGGTGTTTGTGGGTGAGTTTCGTGGTCTGGGAGCACTGCTGGCTATATATACTTTACTTTGCAAGAGGTTTGAAGCAAATCCATGGTGGCAGAGGGGACTTAGGGCCTAGCTGCAGAGCGCGCGCGGAGTGATTTGGGAAATTTGTGAAAAATTGACTAAGTCCCCATTTTTGTACTTTTGCTCTTTGGCTGTTTGGGGGTCTTCTACTCGTTTTCTCCTGGGTTGACGGCTCTGGGGCCATTGCTGGGAAGCTCTAATACCGGATAAAAGTGTTTTGGACCAAATCCCAGGCGGAATTTTTTTTGTGTTTTTGATGACTTGCTTGCCTTTGAGGTGCTCTTAGGGGGGGTTCCGTCTGTTTGTGGGTGAGTTTCGTGGTCTGGGAGCATTGCTGGGACACTCTAATCTTGATTGCATTTGCTTTTCAGGAAATCCGTCGTGCCAACCCCGACTTATGGCCTAGCTACGCAGCGCGTTTGGACCGAAGGCCCAGGAATATTGCAAGTATGAGATTTTGCTTTTGGCCTGTTTGGGGGTGTTATGCTTCTTGGCGGGTGGGTTGTCGGGTCTTGGGGCATTCCTGGGAAGGTCTAATACCGGGTAGAAGTGGTTGGGACAAAATCCAGGCCGATTTTTTTTTTGGCTATTTCTGACATTTTGCTCTATGTAGCGTTTTCGGGGGCCTGTTTGGGGGGCTTCCTGGTGTTTGTGTGTGAGTTTCATGGTCTGGGAGCACTGCTGGCTATATATACTTTACTTTGCAAGAGTTTTGAAGCAAATCCATGGTGGCAGAGGGGACTTAGGGCCTAGCTGCAGAGCGCGCGCGGAGTGATTTGGGAAATTTGTGAAAAATTGACTAAGTCCCCATTTTTGTACTTTTGCTCTTTGGCTGTTTGGGGGTCTTCTACTCGTTTTCTCCTGGGTTGACGGCTCTGGGGCCATTGCTGGGAAGCTCTAATACCGGATAAAAGTGTTTTGGACCAAATCCCAGGTGGAATTTTTTTTGTGTTTTTGATGACTTGCTTGCCTTTGAGGTGCTCTTAGGGGGGGTTCCGTCTGTTTGTGGGTGAGTTTCGTGGTCTGGGAGCATTGCTGGGACACTCTAATCTTGATTGCATTTGCTTTTCAGGAAATCCGTCGTGCCAACCCCGACTTATGGCCTAGCTACGCAGCGCGTTTGGACCGAAGGCCCAGAAATATTGCAAGTATGAGATTTTGCTTTTGGCCTGTTTGGGGGTGTTTTTGCTTCTTGGCGGGTGGGTTGCCGGGTCTTGGGGCATTCCTGGGAAGGTCTAATACCGGGTAGAAGTGGTTGGGACAAAATCCGCGCGGAAAAGCCTTTAGTTTTGGCACTTTTTGTAACTTAGGGTTCGTTAGGGTTAGCCCTAGCAGCAGGATTGCATGTGTTTCGGGGTGTTCTACATTTTTCCAACTGAGTTCTGGGGTCTTAGAGCACTCGTGAGAATGTGTAATTTTGGTTGCAAGTCATTTGAAGAAAATCCATGGTGGGAAAGGGGGGATTTGGCATAGTTAAAGAAAGCCTTTGCCACTATTCTTAACTTAGGGTTCGTTAGGGTTAGCAGTATTTCTATTGCATGTGTTTGAGTGGGGGGGATTTCGAGTCTTGGAGCGACGCTGGCTATGGCTACTTTTGCTTGGTTGCTTGCAAGTGGTTTGAATGCAATCCCCGGTGGGTAATGGGTAATTAGGAAGGGGGTACTTCGGCCTACTTTTACTTTCAAAGTAAGTTTTGTCACCAGTTTTCTGCTAGGCCTCGTTTTTTGAGATTTGATTGGGGGTCTTCTACATTTTTGCAACTGGCTTTAGTAAGGGTCTGTGTTGGACAGGCCACATGAAGGGCCGCTCTCCCCCGGCCCAACCAGGCCTGAGTCCCGTCACGCAAGTACCACACACCACCATTGCACGTCCTCCATCCTCTCAGGGCCCCTGCCCTCGAGCACGTTAACCTCGTGGGTCCGATCCACTGCCGGCCCACGCGCCCAGCCTGGGCCGCCATCTTGGACACTTCACCACGAGGCCGCCTGGCCCCCGATCGACCTCAACCCTGGGCCTAGCCCGGCCTCAGACATTCCGGCACCACCCTCCACCCAGGAGGTGAGCGGGCTACTTGGCAAGTCAATGGGAGAAAGAGGTGCCGATGGCTCTCCCCCGCCAAGTGCCGCTCGCCCATCGCCTCCCCGGGCGCTGGCTCCACCCCCCTGCTGGGTGTCTGGACTCCCTCATCCCGGACCTCCCGACCTCCAAGTGCGAGGGTCCGGACATCAAAGCACGCCAGCCCTATAACTGGGGCAGCTCCAGAGCAGGAAGGCAGTTGTATCTTGGAGTCGAGAGACGTAAAGAGGAACTCATCCTTGACAGACTACTGGCGCTGCCGTAGCTCTGTCCTGTGCACCATCGTCCTGCCTGTTGGCGCTGCCACAGCCTTCGCAACCTTCCAATCCATCATCGTCGTCGGGACCTGCTGGCGTGGCCGCGGACCGTTGTAACCGTCATCTTCACCGGGACCTGCAGGCTCCGCCGCGGACCGTCGTCCTTCCTTCGTCCATCTCGGGACCTGCCTGGCTCCGCCGCGGCCCGATCATCTAGAACGCCGAAGCTCGAGGATTGAGAGCTATTTTCCACTCATTGGTAACAAAGACTGTCCCGCTACCCCTTTCCTCAGCCAGAGACTAAGAACCGAGGGGACCCCTGAGTCCAGACCTCCTTGTATCTGTTAGACGGACCGGGAGGGTCGGCCGAGATTACGGGGAGAGGTCTCCAGGGAGAGCCGTCTCCAACGACTGTACAGATAAGTAACTTCCCCCCCACAGACGGACACCACACAAGATTGAAGGTTAACGAGACTTTATATGCACTTCTTAGGTTACGTTGATATAATACAAGGAGGTCTGGACTCAGGGGTCCCCTCGGTTCTGATCTCTGGTTGAGGAAAAGGGTAGCGGGACAGTCTTAGTTACCAATGAGTTCAATAGCTCTCAATCCTCGAGCTCGGCGTGGTTGCTGATCGGGCCGTGGAGGAGCCAAGCAGGTCCCGAGATGGATGAAGGATGGTCGACGGGCCGTGGAGAAGCCAAGCAGGTCCCGAGATGGATGAAGGATGGTCGACGGGCCGTGGAGAAGCCAAGCAGGTCCCGATGCAGATGACAGTTACAACGGTCCGCGGCCTCGCCAGCAGATCCGGACGACGGTGAAGGATGAAGGTTACGACGGCTGTGGCAGCGCCACCAGGCAGGATGATGGTGCACAGGACAGAGCTACGGCAGCGCCAGTAGTCCGTCCAGGATGAGTTCTTCTTTCGTCTCTCGACTCCAAGATACAACTGCCTTCCTGTTCTGGAGCTGCCCCAGTTATAGGGCTGGCGTGCTTTGATGTCCGGACCCTCGCACTTGGAGGTCGGGAGGTCCGGGATGAGGGAGTCCAGACACCCAGCAGGGGGGTGGAGCCAGCGCCCGGGGAGGCGATGGGCGAGCGGCACTGGCCGGGGGAGAACCATCGACACCTCTTTCTCCCATTGACTGGCCAAGTAGCTCGCTCACCTCCTGGGTGGAGGGTGGTGCCGGAATGTCTGAGGCCGGGCTAGGCCCAGGGTTGAGGTCGATCGGGGGCCAGGCGGCCTCGTGGCGAAGTGTCCAAGATGGCGGCCCGGGCTGGGCGCGTGGGCCGGCCGTGGATCGGACCCACGAGGTTATCATGCTCGGGGGCAGGTGTCCCTGAGGGGACGTAGGACGTGCAATGGTGGGGTGTGGTGCTCGTATGACTGGCTCGGGCTTGGTCGAGCCGGGGGAGAGCGGCCCGTCACGTGGCCTGTCCAACATGCGTCCCCCCCAGCTGAAGGCGGGGAGAGTTACCCATCCTCTTGGGGACTCTCTTCGTCGAGGCGGAAAAACCGGGACAGGCCATCCGCGTTGGCGTGGTCAGACCCAGGCCGGTGTTCAACGGTAAAGTCCATACCTTGCAAGGAGATGGACCAGCGTAGCAGTTTTGGGTTTTCCCCCCGCATATGCATCAACCACTGCAGGGGCCGGTGGTCAGTCTGCACCCGGAAGTGGGTGCCAAAAAGGTAGGGTCGGAGCTTCTTGAGGGCCCATACCACAGCGAAGGCTTCCCTCTCTATGGTGCTCCAGCGTTGCTCCCGTGGTAGGAGTCTCCGGCTGATGAAGGCCACCGGTTGATCAAGGCCTTCGGTGTTCACCTGGGACAGGACCGCCCCAATGCCCTGGTCGGAGGCGTCCGTCTGGACGACGAACTCCCGGCTGTAGTCTGGGGCCTGGAGTACAGGAGCGGAACACATGGCGGCCTTTAGCTGTTCGAAGGCCGCTTGACACTCTGGGGTCCAGTTCACCTTCTTGGGCTGATTTTTCGACGTGAGTTCGGTGAGAGGCCCCACGATGGTACCATAGTCTTTCACGAACCTTCGGTAGTAGCCCGTGAGGCCCAGGAAGGCTCGCACCTCAGTTTGAGTGTTAGGGGGTTGCCAGTTCTGGATGGCGGCAATTTTCAGTTGAAGAGGGGCCACTAGACCGCTTCCCACTTGGTGTCCGAGGTAGGTCACTGACCCTTGTCCAATTTGACATTTGCTGGCCTTGATCGTGAGGCCAGCTCGCTGAAGGGCTTGCAACACTGCCTGGAGGTGGTGGAGGTGCTCGGTCCAGTGGTGGCTGTACACAGCGATGTCGTCCAGGTAGGCGGCGCTGAACTCTTCGAGCCCCGCCAGGACCTGATTGACGAGCCGTTGGAAAGTCGCTGGGGCATTTTTCATGCCGAAGGGCATGACCGTGAAGTGATAGTGGCCATCGGGGGTGGAGAAGGCAGAACGTTCTTGTGCTCGGGGTGTGAGGCCGATTTGCCAATAGCCTGCCGTTAGATCGAAGATGCTGAGGTAACGGGCAGCGCCCATTCGGTCGACCAGTTCATCTGCCCGGGGGATGGGGTGTGCGTCCGTTCTGGTGACTTCATTCAGGCCCCGGTAGTCGACACAGAACCGGAGTTCGGGTGTGGTTCCGGGGGCGGCTGCTTTGGGGACCAGTACGACCGGGCTGGCCCATGGACTGTCGGAGGGCTCGATGACCCCGAGCGTGAGCATCTTAGTTACTTCCGCCTGGATGCAGGCCCGTACCCGATCAGGTACGCGGTAGGCCCGGTGGCGGATAGGAGGGCTGTCTCCGGTGTCCACATCGTGCACACACCAGGAAGTGACACCTGGGGTGAGGGAGAACAGGCTGGCAAATCGTGATAGGAGGGCTTGGCACTCTTGGCGTTGTTCCTGGGTGAGGGTCTCCGAGAGTCGGACCCCATCCACGGAGCCGTCTTGCTCCTGGGTCCGCAAGAGGTCAGGGAGAGGCTCGGAGTCGTCCTCAACCCCGTTGTCTGTGGCCATCAAGAGGCTGAGTTCTGTTCGTGCAAAGTGGGGTTTCAGTCTGTTGGTGTGGAGGACTCGGAGCGGATTCCGGGCGGACTCCATATCGATCAGATAGGTGGCGGGTCCCTTGCGCTCGATTACCTTGAAGGGTCCCGTCCATTTGTCTTGGAGAGCGCACGGTTCTGTGGGGGACATTACCCAGACCTGTTGCCCCGGCTCGAATTCAATAGATGAGGCGTTCTGGTCATACCATCTCTTCATGTCCTCTTGACTGGCCTCTAGGTTGGCTTTCGCTAGGTCTCTGAACCGCTGGGACTGGTTGCGGAGGGTGAGGAGGTACCGGAAGACATCTGGAGGACTCTTGGCCGGAGGCAACTCCCAGCCTTCTTTGATCAGGCTGAGTGGCCCCCGTACTGGGTGCCCATAGAGCAGCTCGAATGGGCTGAAGCCTAGGGACTTCTGTGGGACCTCCCGGTAGGCGAAGAGGAGGCACGGCAGCAGCACGTCCCACTGGCGACGGAGGGGTTCTTCCAATCCCCCGATCATCCCTTTTAGTGTGCGATTGAACCGTTCAACAAGTCCGTTTCCTTGGGGGTGATAGGGGGTCGTGAAGCGGTAGGTGACCCCACACTGTTGCCAGAGGGACTTCATGTATTTGGAAATAAAGTTCGTGCCTCTGTCACTGACGACTTCTCGGGGGAACCCCACACGGGAGAAGATCCCCATCAGGGCCCTGCCGACCACTGGGGCTGTGACGGTCCGGAGAGGAATAGCCTCAGGGTAGCGGGTGGCGTGGTCCACTAGTACTAGGATGAAGCGATGGCCTTGTCTTGTACGTGGGTCTAGGGGTCCCACAATGTCTATTCCGACCCTCTCAAATGGGGTTGTGACTACGGGAAAGGGTTGCAGGGGGGCCTTTAATTTGCGGCCGCTCTTCCCACTGGCTTGGCACGTGGGGCAAGATCGGCAATGCTGGTGCACATCGTTTCTCATTTTTGGCCAGAAGAAGTGGGTCACTAGGCGGCTGTAGGTTTTATCTTGTCCCAGGTGCCCTGCCAGGGGGACATCGTGGGCCAGATTTAGCAGGAAGTCTCTAAAGCGGAGTGGCACCACTAGTACTCGGTTGGCCCCCAGCTCGGCGATTCGTTGCTCGCTGTACAGTAGGTCATTGTCCCAGTAGACCCAATGAGCTCCGGAGGTATCCCCTGCGCTTTGGGCGAGCGCTTGTTGTCGGAGTCCCTCAAGGGAGGGACAGGTCTTCTGCTCCTGACGAAATTGTTCTTGTGTGGGCCCCCCTTCTTGAGCCCACTGGTCGAGATTAGCAAGGTCGGAAGGTTGAGCAGGTTCGAGGGGGATGCACTGGTCGGGGGTCTCGGCGGGGGCGACCGGAGGCGGAGGCGCCGGCCATTCTGGTTCTTCCGGGTGATGGTTGGCACGGGCGGCCATAGACCGGGTGGTGACGCACGCCCAGTCTGGGACGCCCAACATCCCCAAGTGTTCTTTTCGCTCCACGGCTGCCCACGGGGAGCTTTCCAGGTCATTTCCGAGGAGGCAGTCCACGGGGGCGTCGTCTCGGACCGTTACTTTCAACATGCCGGAGACCCCTCCCCATTCAAAGGGGACGCAGGCCATCCGACACAGACTCTCCGAGTTGTCGGCTGATCGTACAGGGCAGAGAATGTTCGGTAGATATTGCTCTGGGGTCACCAGATGACAGCGGACGGCTGTCACACTGGCCCCGGTGTCTCGAAGGGCTTCGGCCCGTTGTCCATTGATGCTCACCCATTGGCCGTACTTCTGGGTGTTAGCGGGTAGGGGGACCCGCGGGACCATGTCTCTTCCCCCTAAGCACGCGAGAGTCATGGCGGCTGGCTCCCACCCTTGATACTCTTGCTCGTCTGTTTCTTGTTCCTCGGAGATCTGTTCTTCCCCTAGTGCCGCGGCGGTCACCTGGCGGGGTCTTGGGCTCTGATACTGCGGGCAGCTTGGGTCATTTGCATAGTGGCCGACTCGTTGGCATCGGTGACATGTAACATTGGCTCTGTATCCCGGTCGCGCCGGGGTGCTGGTAGTGGGGGCGGCCGGAGTGTTGTCTCTTCCTCGTCCTTGGCCCCCTCCTCCTCCTCTGGATCGGTGGTGACCATTGTTGTTCCTGTTCTGCTCGTAGGACCCATTCCGGCCCACTCGGGTGATCTCCCACCGGTCAGCTTCGGCTGCGAGCTGCCGGGGATCGGTTAACTTGCTGTCGAGGAGGTGTTGGCGTAGTTCAATGAAGCAGTTGTTGGACAGATGCTCCCATACCATCAGATTGAACAACTGCTCGTAGGTCGTGACGTTGTTCCCTCTGATCCAGCCTTCGAAGGCTCGGCTAAAGTACGTTACATAGTCCACCCAAGTTGTACCTGGAATGCGTGTGCAGTCTCGGAACCTCTGACGGTACATCTCGGGCGTGAGGCCATAGCGAGTGAGGAGGGCCGCTTTCATATGGTCGTAGGAGGTCATCTGGTGGTCTGGGAGCTGTAACAGAGTATCGCGGCCCTCATTGAGGAATTTGCCCCATAGGCCGGCTCCCCAGTCGGCTCTATCGATCCGGTGCGCAGTCATCGCGATTTCATATGCTTTAAACCATTGCTGGATGTCGTCTTCTCGAAAATATTCTCGGACCACATCCTTGGGGATGTGCACTTTTTTGTCCGTGGTCCCGGGGGTGGACGGTCTGTCGGGCACCCCTAATTCTTTATTCTGTTTGCGCAGGTTGATCTCGGCTAGGTTCCGCTCGTGCTCGTACGTTAGTCTTTTTTCCTCGAGCTCCCTTTGCCTCTGTTTCTCCTCTCTTTCTTCTCGGAGGCGAAGGTGCTCTAAGTTTATTTTTTGCTCGGCCAATTTGAGTTCTATGTCCATCTTGAGTCGGGCCATTTCAAGTTCGTGTAGTCGGGCTTTTTCTCTTTCTTGGATCTCGTCTTGCGAGAGACCCGTTCTTTGCTCTTCAGGGGCCGTGTTGGTCTTTTTCGCGGTGCTTTGCTCCGGGGCTTCGACATCCCCGGTCTCTGCCCAAGATTCTAGGGCATGCTTAAAATCGTCCTTGGTACTTAGTCCGGTGGTAGCGATACCTAGTTCGATGCAGAACTGCTTTAGTTCACGATGGCTGTATTCCTCTAGCTTTTCCATTTGGAACTTCTCAGTTGATCCGCTCTCTTTAGTCGACATTGTTGTTCGTTGTGGGGTGAGCTACTCTCTGTACGTTATGCGGTGATTCGGATCGCGCCGCTGGCCACCAATGTTAGACGGACCGGGAGGGTCGGCCGAGATTACGGGGAGAGGTCTCCAGGGAGAGCCGTCTCCAACGACTGTACAGATAAGTAACTTCCCCCCCACAGACGGACACCACACAAGATTGAAGGTTAACGAGACTTTATATGCACTTCTTAGGTTACGTTGATATAATACAAGGAGGTCTGGACTCAGGGGTCCCCTCGGTTCTGATCTCTGGTTGAGGAAAAGGGTAGCGGGACAGTCTTAGTTACCAATGAGTTCAATAGCTCTCAATCCTCGAGCTCGGCGTGGTTGCTGATCGGGCCGTGGAGGAGCCAAGCAGGTCCCGAGATGGATGAAGGATGGTCGACGGGCCGTGGAGAAGCCAAGCAGGTCCCGAGATGGATGAAGGATGGTCGACGGGCCGTGGAGAAGCCAAGCAGGTCCCGATGCAGATGACAGTTACAACGGTCCGCGGCCTCGCCAGCAGATCCGGACGACGGTGAAGGATGAAGGTTACGACGGCTGTGGCAGCGCCACCAGGCAGGATGATGGTGCACAGGACAGAGCTACGGCAGCGCCAGTAGTCCGTCCAGGATGAGTTCTTCTTTCGTCTCTCGACTCCAAGATACAACTGCCTTCCTGTTCTGGAGCTGCCCCAGTTATAGGGCTGGCGTGCTTTGATGTCCGGACCCTCGCACTTGGAGGTCGGGAGGTCCGGGATGAGGGAGTCCAGACACCCAGCAGGGGGGTGGAGCCAGCGCCCGGGGAGGCGATGGGCGAGCGGCACTGGCCGGGGGAGAACCATCGACACCTCTTTCTCCCATTGACTGGCCAAGTAGCTCGCTCACCTCCTGGGTGGAGGGTGGTGCCGGAATGTCTGAGGCCGGGCTAGGCCCAGGGTTGAGGTCGATCGGGGGCCAGGCGGCCTCGTGGCGAAGTGTCCAAGATGGCGGCCCGGGCTGGGCGCGTGGGCCGGCCGTGGATCGGACCCACGAGGTTATCATGCTCGGGGGCAGGTGTCCCTGAGGGGACGTAGGACGTGCAATGGTGGGGTGTGGTGCTCGTATGACTGGCTCGGGCTTGGTCGAGCCGGGGGAGAGCGGCCCGTCACGTGGCCTGTCCAACAGTATCATATCATCGTAACCTAAGAATTGCATATAAAGTCTCGTTAACCTTCAATCCTGTGTGGTGTCCGTCTGTGGGGGGGAAGTTACTTGTCTGTACAGTCGTTGGAGACGGCTCTCCCCGGAGACCTCTCCCCGTAATCTCGGCCGACCCTCCCGGTCCGTCTAACATTGGTGGCCAGCGGCGCGATCCGAATCACCGCATAACGTACAGAGAGTAGCTCACCCCACGACGAAATCACAATGACAACTAAAGAAAGCGGATCAACCGGGAAGTTCCAAATGGAGAAACTAGAGGAGTACAGCCATCGTGAACTAAAACAATTCTGCATCGAACTAGGTATCGCTACCACCGGACTAAGCACCAAAGATGATTTCAAGCATGCCCTAGAATCTTGGGCAGAGACCGGGGCTACCGGAACCCCCGATCAAAGCACCGCAGAAAAAACAACCACGGCCCCTGAAGGGCAAAGAACGGGTCTCTCGCAAGACGAGATCCAGGAAAGAGAAAGAACCCGACTACACGAGCTGGAAATGGCCCGACTCAAGATGGACATTGAACTCAAGCTGGCTGAACAAAAAATCAACTTAGAGCACCTGCGTCTCCAAGAAGAAAGAGAAGAGAAACAGAGACAAAGGGAGCTCGAGGAAAAGAAACTGGCGTACGAACACGAACGGAACCTAGCCGAGATCAACCTGCGCAAGCAGAATAAAGAAGCAGGGGTGCCCGAGCGACCCCACACCTCAGGGGCCACAGAGAAAAAGGTCCACATCCCCAAGGATGTTGTCCGAGAATATTTCCGAGAAGACGACATCCAGCAATGGTTTAAGGCCTATGAAATCGCTATGACTGCACACCGGATCGATAGAAGCGATTGGGGAGCCGGTCTATGGGGGAGATTCCTCAATGAGGGCCGCGATACCCTGCTACAACTCCCGGACCACCAGATGACCTCTTATGACCATATGAAAGCGGCCCTCCTCACCCGCTATGGCCTCACACCCGAGATGTACCGTCAGAGGTTCCGAGACTGCACCCGCATCCCGGGTACCACTTGGGTGGACTACGTAACCTACTTTAGCCGAGCCTTCGAGGGCTGGATCAGAGGAAGCAATGTCACGACCTACGAACAACTGTTCAATCTGATGGTATGGGAGCATCTGTCGAACAATTGTTTCATTGAACTCCGCCAGCACCTCCTCGACAGCAAGTTAACAGATCCCCGGCAGCTCGCAGCGGAAGCTGACCGGTGGGAAATCACCAGAGTGGGCCGGAATGGGTTCTACGAACAGAACCGGAACAACAATGGTCAGCACCGACCCAGAGGAGGAGGAGGGGGCCAAGGACGAGGAAGAGACAACGCTCCGGCCGCCCCCGCAACCAGCACCACCCCCCCGGCCAACCGGGGCCGCACCCCGGCGCGACCGGGGTACAGAGCCAATGTCACGTGTCACCGATGCCAACGAGTCGGCCACTACGCAAACGACCCAAACTGCCCACAGTACCAGAGCCCAAGACCCCGCCAAGTGGCCGCTGCGGCCCTAGGGGAAGAACAGACCTCCGAGGAGCAGGAAGAATACGAACAAGAGCATCAAGAGTGGGAGCCAGCCGCCATGGCTCTGACATGCTTAGGGGGGAAAGACATGGTCCCGCGGGTCCCCCTACCCGCTAACACCCAGAAGTACAGCCAATGGGTGAACATCAATGGGCGCCGGGCCGAAGCCCTTCGTGACACCGGGGCCAGTGTAACAGCCGTCCGCTGTCACCTGGTGGCCCCAGAACAGTATTTACCGAACATTCTCTGCCCTGTACGATCAGCCGATAACTCGGAAAGTTTGTGTCGGATGGCCTGCGTCCCTTTCGAATGGGGAGGGGTCTCCGGCATGTTGAAAGTAACAGTCCGAGACGACGCCCCCGTAGACTGCCTCCTTGGGAATGACCTTGAAAGCTCGCCGTGGGCAGCCGTGGAGCGAAAAGAACACCTGGGGATGTTAGGCGTCCCGGACTGGGCGTGCGTCACCACCCGGTCCATGGCCGCCCGTGCCAACCACCGCCCAGCAGAGCCCGAATGGCCGGCGCCACCGCCTCCGGTCGCCCCAGCCGAAACCACCGACCCTGACATCCCCTCCGAACCAGCTCAACCCTCCGACCTCGCTAACCTCGACCAGTGGCCTCAAGAGGGGGGGCCCACGCAAGAACAATTTCGCCAAGAACAGAAGACCTGTCCCTCCCTCGAGGGACTCCGCCAGCAAGCGCTCGCCCAAAGCGCAGGGGATACCTCCGGAACTCATTGGGTCTACTGGGACAATGATCTGCTGTACAGCGAGCAAAGAATCGCCGAGCTGGGGGCCAACAGAGTATTAGTGGTGCCCCTCCGTTTTAGAGACTTTCTGCTAAACCTGGCCCACGACGTCCCCCTGGCAGGGCACCTGGGCCAAGATAAAACTTACAGTCGCCTAGTGACCCACTTCTTCTGGCCCAAAATGAGGAACGATGTGCACCAGCATTGCCGATCCTGCCCCACGTGCCAAGCCAGTGGAAAGAGCGGCCGCAAACTAAAGGCCCCCCTGCAACCTTTCCCAGTGGTCACTACCCCATTTGAGAGGGTCGGAATAGACATTGTGGGGCCCCTGGACCCGCGCACGAAACAGGGCCATCGATTCATCTTGGTACTAGTGGACCACGCCACCCGCTACCCTGAGGCTGTTCCTCTGCGGACTGTGACAGCCCCGGTAGTCGGCCGGGCTCTGATGGGGATCTTCTCCCGTGTGGGCTTCCCCCGAGAAGTCGTCAGCGACAGAGGCACGAACTTTATCTCTAAATACATGAAATCCCTCTGGCAGCAGTGCGGGGTCACCTACCGATTCACGACCCCCTATCACCCACAAGGGAACGGACTTGTTGAGCGATTCAACCGCACGCTAAAGGGGATGATCGGGGGGTTGGAAGAGCCCCTCCGTCGCCAGTGGGATGTGCTGCTGCCGTGCCTCCTCTTCGCCTACCGAGAGGTCCCTCAGAAATCCCTAGGCTTCAGCCCATTTGAACTGCTATATGGACACCCAGTGCGGGGGCCGCTCAGCCTAGTCAAAGAAGGCTGGGAGATGCCTCCGTTAAAGAACCCTCCAGATGTTTTCCGGTACCTCCTCACCCTCCGCAACCAGACCCGGCGGTTCCGAGAACTAGCGAAAGCCAACCTAGAGGCCAGTCAAGAGGACATGAAAAAATGGTATGACCAGAATGCCTCATCCATTGAATTCGAACCTGGCCAACAGGTATGGGTAATGTCCCCCACGGAGCCATGCGCTCTACAAGACAAATGGGCGGGGCCCTTCAAAGTAATCGAGCGCAAGGGTCCTGCCACCTATCTCATCGACATGGAATCCTCCCGGAACCCTCTCCGGGTCCTCCACGCTAATAGACTAAAGCCCCACTTTGCACGAACAGAGCTCAGCCTCCTGATGGCCACAGACAATGGGGTTGAAGAAGACTCCGAGCCTCTCCCTGACCTCCTACGGACTCTCGAGCAAGACGGCTCCGTGGATGGGGTCCGACTCTCGGAGACCCTCACCAGAGAACAACGCCAAGAGTGTCAAGCCCTCCTGTCACAGTTCGCCAGCCTGTTCTCCCTCACCCCAGGTGTCACTTCCTGGTGTGTGCACGATGTGGACACCGGGGACAGCCCCCCTATCCGCCACCGGGCCTACCGCGTGCCAGATCGGGTACGGGCCTGCATCCAGGCAGAAGTAGCCAAGATGCTCACGCTCGGGGTCATCGAGCCCTCAGACAGTCCCTGGGCCAGCCCTGTCGTACTGGTCCCCAAAGCAGCTGCCCCCGGCACCACACCAGAACTCCGGTTCTGCGTCGACTACCGGGGCTTGAATGCGGTCACCAGAACAGACGCACATCCCATCCCCCGGGCAGATGAACTGGTCGACCGAATGGGAGCTGCCCGCTACCTCAGCATCTTCGACCTGACAGCAGGCTATTGGCAGATCGGCCTCACACCCCGAGCGCAAGAACGTTCTGCCTTCTCTACCCCCGATGGCCATTACCATTTCACGGTCATGCCCTTCGGCATGAAGAATGCCCCAGCAACATTCCAACGGCTCGTCAATCAGGTCCTGGCGGGGCTCGAAGGATTTAGCGCCGCCTACCTCGACGACATCGCTGTATACAGCCACCATTGGACCGAACACCTCCACCACCTCCGAGCAGTGCTACAAGCCCTTCAGCGAGCTGGCCTCACGATCAAGGCCAGCAAGTGTCAAATTGGGCAAGGGTCTGTGACTTATCTCGGACACCAGGTGGGAAGCGGCCTAGTGGCCCCTCTACAGCTGAAAATTGCCGCCATCCAGGACTGGCAGCCCCCCATCACCCAAACCGAGGTACGAGCCTTCCTGGGCCTCACGGGCTATTACCGAAGGTTCGTGAAAGACTATGGTACCATAGTGGGGCCCCTCACAGAACTCACGTCAAAGAATCAGCCCAGGAAAGTCAACTGGACCCCAGAGTGTCAAACGGCATTCGAACAATTGAAGGCCGCCATGTGTTCCGCTCCTGTGCTCCAGGCCCCAGACTACAGCCGGGAGTTCGTCGTCCAGACGGACGCCTCCGACCAGGGCATTGGGGCGGTCCTGTCTCAAGTGAACACCGAAGGCCTTGATCAACCGGTGGCCTTCATCAGCCGGAGACTCCTACCACGGGAGCAACGCTGGAGCACCATAGAGAGGGAAGCCTTCGCTGTGGTATGGGCCCTCAAGAAGCTCCGGCCCTACCTTTTTGGCACCCACTTTCGGGTGCAGACCGACCACCGACCCCTGCAGTGGCTGATGCATATGCGGGGGGAAAACCCAAAGTTGCTACGCTGGTCCATCTCCTTGCAAGGTATGGACTTCACAGTCGAACACCGGCCTGGGCCAGACCACGCCAACGCGGATGGCCTGTCCCGGTTTTTCCGCCTCGACGAGGAGAGTCCCCAAGAGGATGGGTAACTCTCCCCGCCTTCAGCTGGGGGGGACGCATGTTGGACAGGCCACATGAAGGGCCGCTCTCCCCCGGCCCAACCAGGCCTGAGTCCCGTCACGCAAGTACCACACACCACCATTGCACGTCCTCCATCCTCTCAGGGCCCCTGCCCTCGAGCACGTTAACCTCGTGGGTCCGATCCACTGCCGGCCCACGCGCTCAGCCTGGGCCGCCATCTTGGACACTTCACCACGAGGCCGCCTGGCCCCCGATCGACCTCAACCCTGGGCCTAGCCCGGCCTCAGACATTCCGGCACCACCCTCCACCCAGGAGGTGAGCGGGCTACTTGGCAAGTCAATGGGAGAAAGAGGTGCCGATGGCTCTCCCCCGCCAAGTGCCGCTCGCCCATCGCCTCCCCGGGCGCTGGCTCCACCCCCCTGCTGGGTGTCTGGACTCCCTCATCCCGGACCTCCCGACCTCCAAGTGCGAGGGTCCGGACATCAAAGCACGCCAGCCCTATAACTGGGGCAGCTCCAGAGCAGGAAGGCAGTTGTATCTTGGAGTCGAGAGACGTAAAGAGGAACTCATCCTTGACAGACTACTGGCGCTGCCGTAGCTCTGTCCTGTGCACCATCGTCCTGCCTGTTGGCGCTGCCACAGCCTTCGCAACCTTCCAATCCATCATCGTCGTCGGGACCTGCTGGCGTGGCCGCGGACCGTTGTAACCGTCATCTTCACCGGGACCTGCAGGCTCCGCCGCGGACCGTCGTCCTTCCTTCGTCCATCTCGGGACCTGCCTGGCTCCGCCGCGGCCCGATCATCTAGAACGCCGAAGCTCGAGGATTGAGAGCTATTTTCCACTCATTGGTAACAAAGACTGTCCCGCTACCCCTTTCCTCAGCCAGAGACTAAGAACCGAGGGGACCCCTGAGTCCAGACCTCCTTGTATCATATCATCGTAACCTAAGAATTGCATATAAAGTCTCGTTAACCTTCAATCCTGTGTGGTGTCCGTCTGTGGGGGGGAAGTTACTTGTCTGTACAGTCGTTGGAGACGGCTCTCCCCGGAGACCTCTCCCCGTAATCTCGGCCGACCCTCCCGGTCCGTCTAACATTGGTGGCCAGCGGCGCGATCCGAATCACCGCATAACGTACAGAGAGTAGCTCACCCCACGACGAAATCACAATGACAACTAAAGAAAGCGGATCAACCGGGAAGTTCCAAATGGAGAAACTAGAGGAGTACAGCCATCGTGAACTAAAACAATTCTGCATCGAACTAGGTATCGCTACCACCGGACTAAGCACCAAAGATGATTTCAAGCATGCCCTAGAATCTTGGGCAGAGACCGGGGCTACCGGAACCCCCGATCAAAGCACCGCAGAAAAAACAACCACGGCCCCTGAAGGGCAAAGAACGGGTCTCTCGCAAGACGAGATCCAGGAAAGAGAAAGAACCCGACTACACGAGCTGGAAATGGCCCGACTCAAGATGGACATTGAACTCAAGCTGGCTGAACAAAAAATCAACTTAGAGCACCTGCGTCTCCGAGAAGAAAGAGAAGAGAAACAGAGACAAAGGGAGCTCGAGGAAAAGAAACTGGCGTACGAACACGAACGGAACCTAGCCGAGATCAACCTGCGCAAGCAGAATAAAGAAGCAGGGGTGCCCGAGCGACCCCACACCTCAGGGGCCACAGAGAAAAAGGTCCACATCCCCAAGGATGTTGTCCGAGAATATTTCCGAGAAGACGACATCCAGCAATGGTTTAAGGCCTATGAAATCGCTATGACTGCACACCGGATCGATAGAAGCGATTGGGGAGCCGGTCTATGGGGGAGATTCCTCAATGAGGGCCGCGATACCCTGCTACAACTCCCGGACCACCAGATGACCTCTTATGACCATATGAAAGCGGCCCTCCTCACCCGCTATGGCCTCACACCCGAGATGTACCGTCAGAGGTTCCGAGACTGCACCCGCATCCCGGGTACCACTTGGGTGGACTACGTAACCTACTTTAGCCGAGCCTTCGAGGGCTGGATCAGAGGAAGCAATGTCACGACCTACGAACAACTGTTCAATCTGATGGTATGGGAGCATCTGTCGAACAATTGTTTCATTGAACTCCGCCAGCACCTCCTCGACAGCAAGTTAACAGATCCCCGGCAGCTCGCAGCGGAAGCTGACCGGTGGGAAATCACCAGAGTGGGCCGGAATGGGTTCTACGAACAGAACCGGAACAACAATGGTCAGCACCGACCCAGAGGAGGAGGAGGGGGCCAAGGACGAGGAAGAGACAACGCTCCGGCCTCCCCCGCAACCAGCACCACCCCCCCGGCCAACCGGGGCCGCACCCCGGCGCGACCGGGGTACAGAGCCAATGTCACGTGTCACCGATGCCAACGAGTCGGCCACTACGCAAACGACCCAAACTGCCCACAGTACCAGAGCCCAAGACCCCGCCAAGTGGCCGCTGCGGCCCTAGGGGAAGAACAGACCTCCGAGGAGCAGGAAGAATACGAACAAGAGCATCAAGAGTGGGAGCCAGCCGCCATGGCTCTGACATGCTTAGGGGGGAAAGACATGGTCCCGCGGGTCCCCCTACCCGCTAACACCCAGAAGTACAGCCAATGGGTGAACATCAATGGGCGCCGGGCCGAAGCCCTTCGTGACACCGGGGCCAGTGTAACAGCCGTCCGCTGTCACCTGGTGGCCCCAGAACAGTATTTACCGAACATTCTCTGCCCTGTACGATCAGCCGATAACTCGGAAAGTTTGTGTCGGATGGCCTGCGTCCCTTTCGAATGGGGAGGGGTCTCCGGCATGTTGAAAGTAACAGTCCGAGACGACGCCCCCGTAGACTGCCTCCTTGGGAATGACCTTGAAAGCTCGCCGTGGGCAGCCGTGGAGCGAAAAGAACACCTGGGGATGTTAGGCGTCCCGGACTGGGCGTGCGTCACCACCCGGTCCATGGCCGCCCGTGCCAACCACCGCCCAGCAGAGCCCGAATGGCCGGCGCCACCGCCTCCGGTCGCCCCAGCCGAAACCACCGACCCTGACATCCCCTCCGAACCAGCTCAACCCTCCGACCTCGCTAACCTCGACCAGTGGCCTCAAGAGGGGGGGCCCACGCAAGAACAATTTCGCCAAGAACAGAAGACCTGTCCCTCCCTCGAGGGACTCCGCCAGCAAGCGCTCGCCCAAAGCGCAGGGGATACCTCCGGAACTCATTGGGTCTACTGGGACAATGATCTGCTGTACAGCGAGCAAAGAATCGCCGAGCTGGGGGCCAACAGAGTATTAGTGGTGCCCCTCCGTTTTAGAGACTTTCTGCTAAACCTGGCCCACGACGTCCCCCTGGCAGGGCACCTGGGCCAAGATAAAACTTACAGTCGCCTAGTGACCCACTTCTTCTGGCCCAAAATGAGGAACGATGTGCACCAGCATTGCCGATCCTGCCCCACGTGCCAAGCCAGTGGAAAGAGCGGCCGCAAACTAAAGGCCCCCCTGCAACCTTTCCCAGTGGTCACTACCCCATTTGAGAGGGTCGGAATAGACATTGTGGGGCCCCTGGACCCGCGCACGAAACAGGGCCATCGATTCATCTTGGTACTAGTGGACCACGCCACCCGCTACCCTGAGGCTGTTCCTCTGCGGACTGTGACAGCCCCGGTAGTCGGCCGGGCTCTGATGGGGATCTTCTCCCGTGTGGGCTTCCCCCGAGAAGTCGTCAGCGACAGAGGCACGAACTTTATCTCTAAATACATGAAATCCCTCTGGCAGCAGTGCGGGGTCACCTACCGATTCACGACCCCCTATCACCCACAAGGGAACGGACTTGTTGAGCGATTCAACCGCACGCTAAAGGGGATGATCGGGGGGTTGGAAGAGCCCCTCCGTCGCCAGTGGGATGTGCTGCTGCCGTGCCTCCTCTTCGCCTACCGAGAGGTCCCTCAGAAATCCCTAGGCTTCAGCCCATTTGAACTGCTATATGGACACCCAGTGCGGGGGCCGCTCAGCCTAGTCAAAGAAGGCTGGGAGATGCCTCCGTTAAAGAACCCTCCAGATGTCTTCCGGTACCTCCTCACCCTCCGCAACCAGACCCGGCGGTTCCGAGAACTAGCGAAAGCCAACCTAGAGGCCAGTCAAGAGGACATGAAAAAATGGTATGACCAGAATGCCTCATCCATTGACTTCGAACCTGGCCAACAGGTATGGGTAATGTCCCCCACGGAGCCATGCGCTCTACAAGACAAATGGGCGGGGCCCTTCAAAGTAATCGAGCGCAAGGGTCCTGCCACCTATCTCATCGACATGGAATCCTCCCGGAACCCTCTCCGGGTCCTCCACGCTAATAGACTAAAGCCCCACTTTGCACGAACAGAGCTCAGCCTCCTGATGGCCACAGACAATGGGGTTGAAGAAGACTCCGAGCCTCTCCCTGACCTCCTACGGACTCAGGAGCAAGACGGCTCCGTGGATGGGGTCCGACTCTCGGAGACCCTCACCAGAGAACAACGCCAAGAGTGTCAAGCCCTCCTGTCACAGTTCGCCAGCCTGTTCTCCCTCACCCCAGGTGTCACTTCCTGGTGTGTGCACGATGTGGACACCGGGGACAGCCCCCCTATCCGCCACCGGGCCTACCGCGTGCCAGATCGGGTACGGGCCTGCATCCAGGCAGAAGTAGCCAAGATGCTCACGCTCGGGGTCATCGAGCCCTCAGACAGTCCCTGGGCCAGCCCTGTCGTACTGGTCCCCAAAGCAGCTGCCCCCGGCACCACACCAGAACTCCGGTTCTGCGTCGACTACCGGGGCTTGAATGCGGTCACCAGAACAGACGCACATCCCATCCCCCGGGCAGATGAACTGGTCGACCGAATGGGAGCTGCCCGCTACCTCAGCATCTTCGACCTGACAGCAGGCTATTGGCAGATCGGCCTCACACCCCGAGCGCAAGAACGTTCTGCCTTCTCTACCCCCGATGGCCATTACCATTTCACGGTCATGCCCTTCGGCATGAAGAATGCCCCAGCAACATTCCAACGGCTCGTCAATCAGGTCCTGGCGGGGCTCGAAGGATTTAGCGCCGCCTACCTCGACGACATCGCTGTATACAGCCACCATTGGACCGAACACCTCCACCACCTCCGAGCAGTGCTACAAGCCCTTCAGCGAGCTGGCCTCACGATCAAGGCCAGCAAGTGTCAAATTGGGCAAGGGTCTGTGACTTATCTCGGACACCAGGTGGGAAGCGGCCTAGTGGCCCCTCTACAGCTGAAAATTGCCGCCATCCAGGACTGGCAGCCCCCCATCACCCAAACCGAGGTACGAGCCTTCCTGGGCCTCACGGGCTATTACCGAAGGTTCGTGAAAGACTATGGTACCATAGTGGGGCCCCTCACAGAACTCACGTCAAAGAATCAGCCCAGGAAAGTCAACTGGACCCCAGAGTGTCAAACGGCATTCGAACAATTGAAGGCCGCCATGTGTTCCGCTCCTGTGCTCCAGGCCCCAGACTACAGCCGGGAGTTCGTCGTCCAGACGGACGCCTCCGACCAGGGCATTGGGGCGGTCCTGTCTCAAGTGAACACCGAAGGCCTTGATCAACCGGTGGCCTTCATCAGCCGGAGACTCCTACCACGGGAGCAACGCTGGAGCACCATAGAGAGGGAAGCCTTCGCTGTGGTATGGGCCCTCAAGAAGCTCCGGCCCTACCTTTTTGGCACCCACTTTCGGGTGCAGACCGACCACCGACCCCTGCAGTGGCTGATGCATATGCGGGGGGAAAACCCAAAGTTGCTACGCTGGTCCATCTCCTTGCAAGGTATGGACTTCACAGTCGAACACCGGCCTGGGCCAGACCACGCCAACGCGGATGGCCTGTCCCGGTTTTTCCGCCTCGACGAGGAGAGTCCCCAAGAGGATGGGTAACTCTCCCCGCCTTCAGCTGGGGGGGACGCATGTTGGACAGGCCACATGAAGGGCCGCTCTCCCCCGGCCCAACCAGGCCTGAGTCCCGTCACGCAAGTACCACACACCACCATTGCACGTCCTCCATCCTCTCAGGGCCCCTGCCCTCGAGCACGTTAACCTCGTGGGTCCGATCCACTGCCGGCCCACGCGCCCAGCCTGGGCCGCCATCTTGGACACTTCACCACGAGGCCGCCTGGCCCCCGATCGACCTCAACCCTGGGCCTAGCCCGGCCTCAGACATTCCGGCACCACCCTCCACCCAGGAGGTGAGCGGGCTACTTGGCAAGTCAATGGGAGAAAGAGGTGCCGATGGCTCTCCCCCGCCAAGTGCCGCTCGCCCATCGCCTCCCCGGGCGCTGGCTCCACCCCCCTGCTGGGTGTCTGGACTCCCTCATCCCGGACCTCCCGACCTCCAAGTGCGAGGGTCCGGACATCAAAGCACGCCAGCCCTATAACTGGGGCAGCTCCAGAGCAGGAAGGCAGTTGTATCTTGGAGTCGAGAGACGTAAAGAGGAACTCATCCTTGACAGACTACTGGCGCTGCCGTAGCTCTGTCCTGTGCACCATCGTCCTGCCTGTTGGCGCTGCCACAGCCTTCGCAACCTTCCAATCCATCATCGTCGTCGGGACCTGCTGGCGTGGCCGCGGACCGTTGTAACCGTCATCTTCACCGGGACCTGCAGGCTCCGCCGCGGACCGTCGTCCTTCCTTCGTCCATCTCGGGACCTGCCTGGCTCCGCCGCGGCCCGATCATCTAGAACGCCGAAGCTCGAGGATTGAGAGCTATTTTCCACTCATTGGTAACAAAGACTGTCCCGCTACCCCTTTCCTCAGCCAGAGACTAAGAACCGAGGGGACCCCTGAGTCCAGACCTCCTTGTATCATATCATCGTAACCTAAGAATTGCATATAAAGTCTCGTTAACCTTCAATCCTGTGTGGTGTCCGTCTGTGGGGGGGAAGTTACTTGTCTGTACAGTCGTTGGAGACGGCTCTCCCCGGAGACCTCTCCCCGTAATCTCGGCCGACCCTCCCGGTCCGTCTAACAGTCTGGGTGGGAGCACTGCTAGGAAGATCTAATTTTGTTCTAAAACACAGTTTACAGTACACCTAGCTTGAGGGGCAAGATCCGCTACATTAATTTGCCCATACTTATTTATCCTTCAAAAGGTGACTCAGAGTACGCACTTTCAAAAATATTGTACTGTCTACTAGGAAAATCAAATTGTGACTTTTTGCACTCCACAGCCTACATACCTTATATTTATTTATCAGTGGTGTTGTAATATTATATCACTTCCTGTTTTTCGTTGAATAATTACAGGCCGGGTTTCAGTCTCTGCAATGGGGAAAAAAGGATGGAGTCAGGCTTCACAGTAGCGAGCCACAATTCAGCATCAGGCAGGCAGTGGACAGGGTGTCTTCTGGTGACCAACATCGATGGACGAAGCGTCGGCTGCAATGGAGGAGTGCCGCTAATAGGAGGATTTTTTTTCTGCAGGCAACTTACTTACCACTTCCAACAGGACCACTACAACCACATAGATACAGTATCCCTTGCCTTTTTCTCTGACTGTGACTGCATTTCTTGGCTCTCTCTCGGCTTCTACATTGATCCCTTAACACATCACTTAGTCCACTCCACTATCACATCTGCACCACACATAGTCATTTGTAAGTGCTCCTACGTAATTCGCAAGTCGCAGCACGCCCCAGGCCGTAGAGGACTGGTATGGCCCCAATGATGAAGCATGTCACCAAGGGGCAACCCTGGTGAGTGAGGGGACACCTAGAAAAAAAGCAATTTCTCCTTTTCTATCTACTATACCTTCCAGACCAACCCCATTGAGTGTTGTTGTGAATGGATTTATAGTGACCAGCAAGGCTCTCGGGTATCTGGCTACAGAGACCTTATGTTGAATATCGTTATCAATAATTCCACACAGGCCCTGTACTGTCGCATTCTTTCTTCCACAGTTGTCGAATGTACTACTTACTTTTCACTGACATGCATGCAGTAGTGCATGCACTTTCAAAGATTGATGGATAGGTTTGTACCCAAAGAATTGTTTATGTTCAATTGTTTGTCTATGCTGTGCTTTTTTTTACAGGGTGTCTTCTGGTGACCAACATCGATGGACGAAGCGTCGGCTGCAATGGAGGAGTGCCGCTAATAGGAGGATTTTTTTTCTGCAGGCAACTTACTTACCACTTCCAACAGGACCACTACAACCACATAGATACAGTATCCCTTGCCTTTTTCTCTGACTGTGACTGCATTTCTTGGCTCTCTCTAGGCTTCTAAATTGATCCCTTAACACATCACTTAGTCCACTCCACTATCACATCTGCACCACACATAGTCATTTGTAAGTGCTCCTACGTAATTCGCAAGTCGCAGCACGCCCCAGGCCGTAGAGGACTGGGATGGCCCCAATGATGAAGCATGTCACCAAGGGGCAACCCTGGTGAGTGAGGGGACACCTAGAAAAAAAGCAATTTCTCCTTTTCTATCTACTATACCTTCTGTCAGGTTACGCAGCCCCTAAGCGCCTACCGTACTATGAAACTACATTTCCCATGAGTAGGCGGGAGACTTGCAGGAAGTTTATCTGGGGAACAGACGCGCTTCCTGTTGCGCGTTATTCTGGTTTCTGTTCTGCACCGGCATGAGAGCGGACGCTCTGCATGCTTTTCTATCGTGTCTCCTGTGGACTATCACCTTCCCCCCCCCCCCCTGAGGCTCAGTGGGGAGCGCTTCCGTGTTCTGTCCTTGGCGGTAGACGGACTTCACGCGTCTTCAGGTAAAGCCGCTCTAAACTCTTCGGCCGCCCGTGCGGTCAGCTGATTACTGCCTGAACGGATTGTTAAGGGAGGTTCTGTGACTGTTTTCTAACAGAATTCTACCTTTGCTGAATTCCTGTTTGGTTGAATTGTGTGTGGCGGAGCACAGTGGCGGTCTATACCACGTGTTAGCGTTCACATCGGGGATCGTTTTTGTACTATTAAAACGGAGCACGGTAGTAAGGACAACTACGCGTCTCCGTTGTATAACTGTGTATTTCAAAGGACCTCCATAACTGGGCATGTAGTGAGGTAACTACAGGCTACCCCAGTTCTCTTTGTGTAGTGCACCGTGGGGTGTGTTGTTGGCAGAATTCAGTGGTGGTCGCAACTACGTTTTTCTGTTTGACCTTCACCAAAGATTCTCTACTGGGTCATTACTTAGAGAGCGCAGTGTTGTAGTTCTTGCTTCCTACACACTACCGTTTCCCTCTTCCTTTTTGTTGGACCATACATCTTTGCTTTGACTATTTGGAACCCCCTTTGTACATTGAGTCCTCTACCATGTTTGTGGTATGTTGTGAGTAGTGGGTTTGATGTCTTAGTATAACGCGAGTGTGTTTGGTGCGACAGGAGTGTGTTCGTTAACTATATGTTTATGTGTTTCTTAGGCCTTCCTCACAGATTGTGGCAGAAGGGCTATAGTATTTCCTATCCAAGGTCATGTTTTCTTGGTGCTCAGGTACTTGTCTACTTCCTTGGTTATTTAGTGAGACTATATGAGAGTAGCCTTGTATGTTAGGACAGCACTTCACTGATGCCTGTCTTGTCTTCTGTTACAGGTATCCTTTCCCTGCTGACCCTACCTTTACCCATCCCACATTTTTTATTTTAGTTTGTTATTTTTCTCCCCCGCCTAATGGCTCGAACACCCTGTGTTTACACTTCTGGGTGTTGGTGACATTTGGAGGTGGAACCATATTTGCATCGACTGGATCACGGGGAGTAAACCTGACACCTTCCAGACCAACCCCATTGAGTGTTGTTGTGAATGGATTTATAGTGACCAGCAAGGCTCTCGGGTATCTGGCTACAGAGACCTTATGTTGAATATCGTTATCAATAATTCCACACAGGCCCTGTACTGTCGCATTCTTTCTTTCCACAGTTGTCGAATGTACTACTTACTTTTCACTGACATGCATGCAGTAGTGCATGCACTTTCAAAGATTGATGGATAGGTTTGTACCCAAAGATTTGTTTATGTTCACAATTGTTTGTCTATGCTGTGCTATTTTTTCTTGTCTCCCAAAACCTTTCCCAAAAACCCCCGTACCCATCCATTTTTCAAACCCTAACCCTCTTCCCCCGGGCTGTGTGGTTTTGATTGATGTGTGACTAAATTATTATTACAGCAATAAATCCACACACTTGCTGGGGAGGATAAGGTGATAGCAACAGGCTGGTGAAGAAATCCGAGGATATATTCTTACTCTGCTTGACAAAGAACCATTGCTAATGTGAAAGAACTTCAACCGAATTAGTAGTTATACTTTACCATTTGTTAGGCTACAATGTGGCACTGCTCTACTGTACTTCTGTCACCTGCTATATTCTCAGTTGTACCGTTGAATTGCTCAGGAGGACAAACCAGATTTCATTTTCTTTTTTTTCATAGGCATGCAACTGCCACTGTGTCACACCACTAGTACCACCGCTATGAGGAAATTTTATCCGACCAAGATTGCCAACCTTATTCGGTGTTTCCCGTGGAGCCAGCCCTGGGTCTAGCCCTACTTTCAAACACAAATTACAGGTAAGATAAGCGTTTGGTGGTTTGGGGGTATAATGGAGTATTAGTACGAGAGACGAGAGACTGAAGGTAGTACTACTAAAGTCCTAGGACTCTTGGATTCACTTCACTTAGTCTGTGAGAGGCACTTAGTGTTGAAAACATTTGGGCATTTACACTTAAAGGAAGAAAATGGAACTAAACTGTAAGGAAAACAGTCAACGTTAAACCCCCACCCACCAGGCAAGCAGTAAAAAACAGGTATGCTCAGATAAAGTTTGAAAAAGTATATTTATATCCCTAACAAAATAATCTCCCGCAAGACCCTCCCTAACCCCAACGATTGTCCTTCAAAAGTCCCCAAAAACCCAACTCCCAATTCCCACCCCCCAAAAGTCTCTAAAAAAGGGGCAAGGGACACTATGGGTGGATGCTGTTAACTTTTTGGGCCAGGGCATCATGCTCCTCGCGGAGCAAGGCGAGCTCCTGCTGAAGGCGGGACACCATCAGGGTAGTGCGGCGCAGGCGTGCCTCACTGCCTTGCAGGTGCAATGCCTGTGAGAGGCAGCTGTTGGCCCTGCTGCTCGGCGGTGGCGTTTGCCTTTGGCAGCCCGGCTCAGTCTGGGTGGACCACTGTGCTGGGTGGCAGCCCGTGGGGCCACGGAGGCCGATGCAGACGACGTTGTTGTTGTTGTCGACTGCACACTTTCCTCGTCCTCCAGGGCCACCAGCCGCCGATATTCCGCAACAGTGGCCTCGATCCTCCGTTGCCGGGCCGCTCTAGCCAGCTCCTTCCTCCTTGTTCGTTTGGAAGGAGCATCTATATGAAGAAAGAAAGACATAGTCTGTAACCAATGCTCTTTAAGATTAACTCAATCATTCAGCAGAAATTTGTGTTGCAGTACAACTAGCAACTTGCAAGCGCATTACATAACTATTGAGGCCAGTATCTATCTAACCTCACACTTCTTCATCCTTGCTCTAACATTAGTGGGAGTTTAAGGAACAAATTCTACGAGCACTGTGGACTTCCATTGGAGTCGACTATGAAAGTACACCAGTCTTATTCTTCTTCTTATCTCTTGTTTTGGAAAATTGGTACGTTATTTTCTGCAAGCCGGCATAATGCCAGCGCAGTAAACTTGCACCCGAGAAAAAGAGACGCACGCCATGAGGAGTGACCTAGACTTGCGTTGCGTTACTGTACCCGTCCAGTACATGCAGGTGGTGAAGCTCTTACTTTTCTATTACGGGTGGCACTGAGAATACTCTGTTACAACTCAAGGGCTACTGCTTAATTAATTTAACTTTCACCCTACAGTGGAAATGAGTACTAGAAATGGAAAATTGAAGAAGATAAATAATCTGATTATCTATCACTTCACATGGGATGTTTTTGCTTATATATGGGATGACTTTAGGTGCTTTGCTTTTTATTGAGTGACCAGTGATACATCCACACATGAATGACTGAGTACTACTAAACTTATTAAGAGAGGTAGGGAGTGGCCACCGTAATAACCAGATCTATGCAGTGCTTGCAATACAAACTACTGCTACTATTTATGGTAGTATTTGGACAAAATTAAAAGTTCTTTTCCTTGCCTTTCCTACACTGGAACGGACGTGCGGGTGCAGTGTTACATGCTCTTCAAAGTTACACTTAGTTCATCCACTGACCGTCTACTCTCTCTAGATCATGGGTACTCACAAACTTTCTCTCAGGGGCTACATTTACAGTGTAGTTTGGGGCCGAGGGCCGCACTGGTGGGGGCGGAGTCAGAGGGGGCGGGGCTAAAGCAAAACGATAACTTGTGACCATGAGGTTGCACACAGGTCCCTGCAGCAGATGCCCTCATCCACTGAGCCACCAGACCCAGCATTTACATACATCTCTCTCCCTCCTGCTCTCCCTCCTGCCCTCCCTCCATCTCTCTCTCCCTCCTGCCCTCCCTCTCCCTCCCCCTCTGTCATCTCACTGTGTGTGTGTCTATCTGTGTCAGCCTTCAGCCCGGGTTGAGACCGCTTCCTCAACGCGCACACACAGACAACAACACCAAAGTACTTAACAGGTCTTTAAAAGACCATTAACATATTATTGAGGCTTTGTTTGTTGTAGCGCCCCTGCTTCTCCACCCTGACAATCACTGCTTGCCCGGCCCCACAGAGCAGAGGCTTTGTTCTATTTCACCTCTTTGTGGCCTTGCATCTCCACTCTGCTCTGTGGGGGCCGGGGGAGCAGTGATTGTCAGAGTGGAGATGCAGGGGCGCTAACAGGTGAAATACAAAAAAGCCTCTGCTCTGTGGGGGCCGGGGGAGCAGTGATTGTCTGCAAGGTCTGCGCACCGCCAAGGAAGGCTTGCCGGGCCACCACCGGCCCGCGGGCCGTACTATGAGTACCCTGCTCTAGATACACATATGCTATCTAAGAGTCAGATAGTAGCATGATCCAGGTATATGGACACATACAGTTTCTGTGTCACCCACCCAGGCTGTTGTCCTTCCACCCATCATTGCTTCATCATTCACCCAGCCATGCATCTCATATTCTTGCCTTCCCAGCTAGTCTTCAATCTCAATAAGTAAGGAATATATAAGAGCTTACCTCTGGCCGCCACCACCACCGTCTCAACTCTCACAGCCGTCGCCTCCTCCCCTGAAGAATCGCCCTCCGCCTCCGTGTCGAGCACCACCACCTCCACACTGGCCCCGCCACCAGATGTTCCACCTACAAAGTACATTTAAGAATGTTAGAATAAAGCACTCACTAGTCTTTGGTCTAGGAATGAAGACATGTGAAAACAATGTAATTTGTGACTGTCTACGTTAAAGTTAAAAAAAATGTCCCTTTTTCCAGGGAAGGTTGTCTTGCTGCACTTTTTGGCACAACTGATGAAGGCTGTTTTTTTAACACGCACCATTTTTCTCCACACAGACAGAAGATGGACTTCTAACAACAGGATCAAGTTGAAACCAGGTGAGAGCTCGGCTCGACCACAAGAAATGTCTTCAATTAATCGTCAGCACTAACCACTTTTCCATTATCAGTTAAACGTTTAGTTTTATTATGACTTCATTTTAATAAATGTGTTTACTTTTAATAAAGCTTTTAAACTTAAATACAATCTGTGTTTTTTGGTCCAGACTAGAGTGACTGAGCGAAAGGTTTTGCAATTTTTGCAAGCATGAGTCCAGATAGAACACTTCAAAAGACATTATGGACAATCCCAGAGGACTGCACTAAGTTGATAGAGCTATTGCTGACTAGAATCATGGGAGTTTCGCCAACCGTGCAATCTTAGTTAGCTACACAGACAGACTAATAAGAATAATCTAGTAATACCACAGGGAGTCATAGTAGAGGCAGGATAAGAATTTAGATACAGTCTACAAGAAGAGCAAAGACAATTTTGAAAAAAGTCAAATGAGGAACGCTAGGAAAAATAGGTACTAGTCTAAAATGAAAACTTACTGGGGCCAGCAGAGGAGCCCTCGCCTGCCCGATCCTGGCCCTGTTGAACAGCATCCGCCGCCTGCTGCTCCTGTGTCCTCCTCTCGCCCCTGGGGGGAGCTGACGTACAACATGAAAGAAAGAACAGAAAACATGGATGATTGTTGCTTGTCAATGTCAACCAAATCAAACATTTCAAAAGAACAATAACAAAATATTTCCGCGAAATTATATTGATTATGGTTACTTTTCATTTATTTGCGGACCTGTGACTTCGAAAGTCACGTAACTCACTAAACAAAGTACTGAAACGTTCACCTAGGACTGGCAGGCAGCAGTCCGCAGGCAAGACGCAAAGTGACAGACAAACTCCATTGTGATTTCAGTCAGATCAGTGACAACACTAACAGTTGCCTGCTACATTACCAGTCATTTAAATAGTCAAACTATCAATCCACCGCCACTATTTTTCTTATTGTCAGGGGTACAAAGGAAGGGGCAGATTTAAGCCCTTGCGGCTCTTTTGCGCCGTTCTTGCGTGACTTTTGTGACGCAGCAGCTAAACAAAAAAGGGCGCCATGGTGCGGCGTATAATATTATAACAACGTGACGCATTTGGGAGATGCATCCCGTTATAAAGCCCTGCGCCATCAGGGGGCGTTCCGGCGCAAGGGAGGGCATTCCTGCGCTGGAACACATCCTAATAGTGGCTGAGGGAAATCTACAAAATATCAATCAGTCACCTTTAGGACAATGATGCGTCACACAAACCCTGCACCTGCTTGAAGCAGACGTACGGCTTGACCCAGCATTGGGGAGATAGGGTACCCCAGAGCATTGATGGAGCTGCGCCATCGTTGCGACGCAACTCCAGCAGTAAAGCTTCGGTGACGTTTTGGGCCCATGGTGCGCCGCATTGCAAATACGCCGCACCATGTTTGGTGGTGGTAGCGGGCCGCACAATTAATGGCGCATCCCTGCTACTTTGCAGGGATGCGACGGTAATTGCAATTCTGCCCCTTAGGGGCATACTTACTTACGCGTTCTGGCGCATCTCCAGAGATGCGCCAGATCAAATGCGTCACGCAAAACTACCCTTGCAACACGGCAGATGTGCCTCATTTACAATGCGGCGCGCCCTGGCGCAAGGGTAGGCACTTGCGTGACGCATCTCGTCACGTAAGAGCGACGCATCGCTGGAGTCACGTCGCCAACGCAATGCAACTCCAGTAATGCTCAGGGCCACCCAATACTTAACATGCTGTGTCAGTCCTTTCGCCTGCTTCGAGCAGACATAAGGAATTGAATTGACGTAGCAGCGTCGCAGAAGTGCCTGCGTTAAATCTTGTAGATTTCACGCAGGCAATTTTGCGAGGCGCACAGCCACTGGACCGCCCACCCTGCGTACTAGGAACGCACCCATTGTGGTGCAGGCCCATGGCTTTATAACGTGACGCATCTCCCTAGATGCGTCATGCTGTAAATGACTCGCAGGGATGCGGCACGTTTACGCCGCTGTTGCGTCACGCAAGGCAACGTAAACGTGGCGCAAGGGGCTTGTAAATGTAATCTGCCCCCTAGTGTCTAGCATTACGCAGTTCTGTAAAGTACACTCATACATAATAGTTACTCAGGCCAATGAGACCACGAAATAGAAAACAAATAAGCATAGTAGCAACGCCACTGAGAAGGAGAGCAGTGCACCTGAAATGCACAGAAGATTTTGAAATATAATTTAACTACAATGTAATCGTCATCAGCGGCATTATTGGCTTGCTCCATGTAAAAAACAAATATTTGCAATACAACAACACAGAGCAGGAGAAAACATCATAGTAGTGAGTGATTAAATGGCTACTACTACTCACCAAGCCCGGGGATCTCCAAGCCGAGCTGGTCCAGCAGGTCGCGCTCGCGGTCCAGGAGGTCCGTCCAGCGATGGGTGACCTGGCTTTAGGTGCGCTGGACCCCGTAGAGGTGGGATATGGCCCAGCACACCTTCTCCCACCGCTTCCGGCGCTCCCGCATGTTGTAGCCGCCGGCCGCGATCCTGCCGCCTCCCGCGATGGTCCTGGGCAGGCGGCGCTGGACGAAGTAGACCAGCGCGCCCACTTCCTCCGGGCTGAATATCTCCCGTCGCGTCACCTGCTCCCCCCTCAATCTCCCGCATGCTGTCCTGCCACTGGGTCCAGCACTACTCCCCGCCGCCGCTACGGCCCTCAAGTGCCTGGGCAGCTTCACGGCGCCTGGCTTGACCATGGTCTGGGCAGGTAAGGTAGGAAGAAGTAGAAAATTAAGAAAGAATAGGATAGGGAAGAAGAAAAGAAAAGAGTTTAAAAAAGTAGTTTAAAAGTAAAGAAAAATAGCAGAAAAGACAAAAATATACAGCTAGGAAAAGAGAGGGATAGATAAGAAGCAAAATCGTAAAAAAAAAACTGAAAACAAGCAAAGGATGGCAAAGATACCAAGAGGATTAAACACCATGCCCAGACACAGGAAATGAATGAAAAACAAGATGGCCGGCGCCCGTTCACGAGCGCGAAAGTAAGTTCGCGCGAGATTTTCCTCGCGATCTCGTGCGAACCTCTAGATTTCCCGCGCGATCTCGTGCGAACCTCTACTCGCAATGCGCTTACTGCGCGAGATTATACATAGCGGGCGGAAACGGAAATACGTCACGCAAACAAAATGGCCGCGCCCGTACTCGACCTTGGGGTAAATTCGCGTGTTGCGCTGCAAGCGGCTTGCGAATACTGCAAAAAAACTCGCGAAACAACAAGCCGCAAAAAAATAAAATGCTCATTCGCACGAATTGGCGGCTTCCGCGGTCGGTTTCGCACGACGCCGCGCCCCGCGAATAGCGCGAAAAAAACCGAAAAACGATTTCAGCAAAAGCAAAAGCAATGAGCAGGTGCAAAAGGTCAACCTCATGATTTGTAACGATTCTTTGTAGTGCTTCCTGAGGGGGCCCTCCAGAATTCGGTTGCCTGCTTGCAACTATTGTGTGACCCTGCTCTGACCTTAACTGTATGCCACAAAGGTACTGATTTACAGCTAAAGGCGCAGACAAGCAGGTGCCAGGCTGGAACTTTAAATTCTTTCAGTGACACATTAATTAGCCCCTAATTCATTATTGTCAGTTGGGGCAGGGCAGGTGTTGTTAATAAACTAACCCCAAATTAATTCATGTCAGTTCAAGCAGGGCAGGTGGGCTTGCTTTTCCCCCCCATCTTCTACAGTGATGATGAACCAGAGGGTGGCATTGATGTAACAGAGGGTGGCATGGGTCAAAGAGAGGGTGCCAGTGGTAAAACAGAGGGTGCTGGGAGGCTGTGATGATGAACCAGACGTAGAAACAACATAGTCGCGACCGTTGCGAGCCGACAAGTAAGTTCGCAATTGCGAACTAGTACCAAATCCTCGCGAACTGGCAGAAACAATTGCGAACACACAAAAAAAAAAAAATCCGCAAATTCGCGGGAATTCGCGGATTTTGCGGATTGCGAGTTCGCTAATCCGCAAAATTCGCGAACGCGAGATCCGCAAAATTCGCCCATGCTTAGGTCCAGCAAGTCCTTAAAATGAAACATATGAATGAGGGCAGAGATTACATTAATAGGTACGGGAAAATTGCTTGCCTGCACCTGTGCACCCAGGGTGCTGTACCCCAGCCCCTTCCCCTGCACTGTGCTCAATTGTAGGTCCTGGGCCCAGAGGCTTCACTGCTCACCTGCCACCACTGGTGTGTCCAACGACGTCCCGGTGCAAGCACCATGTCTGGGGTGCCTCTGTAAGGTTGGTACAGCAGGTCTCCGGTTGGGGACGGTGTCTTGATACCACGATGGAAGGCGTACGAATGCCCAGGGCATCATCACGGGGTCAGCTCCCGCTCTGCCCATTTTGGGTCCACCAATTCAGTATCTGAAAGGGGAGAAATAATTTAATGGTGGAAACGTCTGGAGGTAAATGAATGTTTATTTTAAGCTTAATAGAAAACAGCAGTTGAGTGCATCCTTCGTTTTTTAAGTACGATCTACCAACTGTTAGTGGTAATCATGGTTCAAAGAGGAGTTGGAGTGCACGAGAATAGACAAGGTTAAATAATAATATGTTATACGAAGTTCAACATACAAAAAAACAGAGCACATGGTAGAAGCATAATGTGCGCGTGTAATGCAGTGGCGGAAGGCTTTATGCATGTACACTTAGTAATGAGCTCACTATAGTGCCCTAAAAACCAATGCCATGTGTCTGTAGGGCAGCGCTGCCCGCTGGCTCAGGCCTGCAGGAGGGTCCAGCAGGTCCTTAAAATGTGACAGAGATGTGACTGAATGAGGTCAGAGATCACATCATTACGCACTGCAACATCGCTTATTCGCACGTGCACACTCAGGCTGATGCACCCCACCCCTCCTGCAGCACCGCGCTCAACACGTTTTTGTAGGGCAGCGCTGCCCGCTGGCTCAGGCCTACAGTACGGCGCAGCAGGTCTTTAAAATGAGACAGAGATGAGACTGAATCAGGTCAGAGATCACATCATTACGTAGGGCAACACCGCTTGTTCGCACCTGCGCAGCCAGGGTGATTCACCCCTCTCCTCCCGGCGCACCACGCTCAATTGGAGCCCCTGTGCACCCAGGCCGCTCTGCTCACCTGCTGTCATTGTTGTGTGAGCAAACACTATGGGCAGCAGTGCGCACAATTCAGATGGAGTGTTGATTGCAGGATGGTGTACACCTCATGGATCCGTTTTGTAGACGACGGGCAGTAGGGCTCACAATTTAGAGCCACTGTTGATTGCCAGGATGGTGTACACCTCATGGATCCCTTTTTTTTATTGCGCATTGTGATATGCGAGGTGGATGTGGCCATATCACCTGAGGCAGTGTGGAAGAAGTGAGACATGTGGCATTGCCGTTATCCTATTTATACGTACGCAAAGTGGGCTGGGCTTGCGTACACCAGGCTTGCATAGGGGTGTGAATAATTATTCCGCGGACCTGGGCGTTGTTCGGTTCCTGCCTGGCCAGGAAGTGTACTTATGTGTGTTTCTTTTGTAGTTTTGACGTCACAGAATGCGCAATTTACATTAATGTAGCATGTGTCGGGAGGGCGGCAACTATCGCTAATGAGATGCTGTTCTAAAAGATTGAATGGCGAACATCACATGTCGTTGTCAAGGTTGTGGATATGCGAAGAAACTCACGTCAATGGTGTGCGGTATTATTGAAAGTGTTGGTATTGCGAAGCGTACACATGTGAATGTGCTCAGATGGAGGAAGGATCAGCAGTGAGGCTACGTCATACACAGTGATAACGCTCTTTACAGTCAAGCAATGCATGTCAAACGTGAACCTGAAAGTCTCACATATAACACCCTACTATACTGGTAAAGCCTGGCAACAGAGCGCACAGCAAAGGAAATCTACACAAAGCTGTTTGTCACATGTGATCTAGGATGTGCACTCTGCCCGTGGCTTCTGATACTTCTTAGAGCGACCAATACCCAGGCCGAAAGCGAGCACAATAATGTGCACGCACACACGCACCAGGGGCATTGTGTAACACACATTTGTTTTTTGATGTAACGTTTTAGATGCATGGCCATCACACGTGGAAGGCTAATGTACAGACCATGAATATTGATCAAGATGATCGTTGCATGTTGTGTGTTGTATAAGATATGTGTATACAGGAAAAAACTTATCAAAAAAGCTCTTTAAGCAGAAGAGGTGTCTCTCATCAAACGTTGTCGAGAGAATGAGTAAAATGGGTGGGGTCCTCCAACTGTTACAATGGGGAATGTAATGAACAAATCAAATGCTTTTTTTCACATGGCAATCGCGCACTGAGCGCGCAAGGATGCCACACCGACGCGATGTTGACAAAATATATTCATCATAATATGCTTCTTACAGTAGAAATATATAAATGTTTAAAATGTTTTAGATCATCACTTGCTCTCATATACTGTTTAAAGTTATTTAGATATACTTTTGAGACAAAAAGAAAACGAGGGAATGGCGTACCCGGCGCAACACTATACGTGTGTAAGACAGGGCCAGGAAGCGTTTATTCGTTGCATACACAACGCGCAGCAGCCGCGACCCCTTACGTACATGACGTAACGCGTGGCTTGGTACTGCGTACCCGTTGGATACCAAAGTTGCAGTTGGGGCGACTTCATGCGTATATGATGTTAAGCGGGGAGTGTGCCACAATATCGTCGGATACGAAATGTGCATCATTTACGAGTTTAGCAATAGGGTGGGTAGGATTCGCGTGGTGATGGAGATTGGTACGCTACCAGTATAGGAGTGCAGTTTTCTCAACAAAAAAATATATATACATATTTTTTGGGGAAGATATAAAACATTACATAATTTTTTAAGTTAAAAAAAAAGTATAATAGAGTTACAAATTATTTAAAAAATATAGAAAAAATATAGGTTTTATAAACATTAAAATATGAAATTATTATTTTAAAAACCTTTGAAATTCACTGAAAAAAACACAGGTTTTACAAACGTTATAGTTAGAAATTAGCATTTAAAAAACCTTAGAAATTCACTTAAAAAACCATAGGTTTCAGGGACGTTATAGTTAGTTGAACATTTGACTCATATATAAAACCAGAGAAATTCGCCTGTTATAGTAAGTTAAGCTAACTATAACTCGCGTGACCGCAATGCACTGCTGATGATGTCATATATTACATCACTCATGACATGGTCAGTGACATCACTGATGACATCCAAATGACATCACTGATGACATCACTCATTACATCATCCACCTGATAATCTGATGCACATACTGATGCTCTAATATAAACTTTGATACACCCATTCTAAAATGTAGACTACTATTTTTGAAACCGTACACACAAGAATGCCATATACTACATAATAACACTCACTATTTCCTAGGTCTACACACACACATCCAGTCACTTATACTTGTAGTTACTCTTCAATACAGGACTATATTATGCACTCATACATCTATACATGTAGTCACACTCTGCCACTCATCCATAGAGTTACTCACACACCTATTCAGTAAAGCAAAGAATCAATCACAGACCCATTTACTCATGTATACAGTTATACACACCAACTTCGTTGTTTTTAGACATACCACATCACTTATTTATACAGATACTAACACGTATTTACTGTCTAATACAATCACTGATAGAAGCAGACACTTATTTATACACGCACTCTTCAAATAACTTAGTCTCATGTATACTAATTTATATACTCCAACACTCACATATAGTGGCTTAAAACATATGTAGGTAGTCAGTAGTTAGGGAGAGTTGTGGCGCCGCGCCCAGGGCGACTGGCGCTGGAATCTGGGGATCACAGTTCGATCCCCGGCTCCGGCGGCAGGTTAGCCCAGCACCATGTGACTCTGGGCAATAGCTTGCTTAATCTTCCCAACGGCCCCCAGCGCCTAGAGACCCTTACGGGTGATTGTTCGAGCTTTACAAATGTGGATTATTATTGTTATCATTATTATAAATGTCACAGATATACCACTGAGACTTTAATACACTCACCAACACACCCATACACACACTAACTCACCCATACATTCCTTCCAAGATGCACTTTTTAATCCATACAACCACTGAATGACCCACTCAAACATCTATGCACAGACTCATATACCCACCCACCCACAAAGACACTCAGGGACCCATACAGATACTCAGACAACAAATCAATAACCTATATAGACACTCATGCAGGTATTCAGCAACCCATGAAGTTGCTTACACACCAACGGAGAGACTAATACAGAATTTTACACAGTTTAGATACTAACCCATGCATTCAGTAAGACACGTTCAATCACTCACTTATACAGTCAGTCACCCACATATGAAATAATTCTTTTAGGCACTTGTAAATGCATTCATTCTTCAATACACCTTGACGTATATATATATAAAACGTATTTAACCTTTACAGTAACACACATTCACTGGATGATGTCATGAGTGATGTCACTGACCATGTCATGAGTGATGTAATATGTGACATCATCAGAAGTGCATTGCGGGCGCACAAGTTATAGTTAGCTCAACTAACTATGACAGGCGAATCTCTCTGGTTTTATATGAGTCAAATGTTCAACTAACTATAAGGTCCCTAAAACCTATGTTTTTTTAGTGAATATATATATATATATATATATATATATATATATATATATATATATATATATATATATATATATATATATATATATATATATATATATATATATATATATATATATATATATATTGCTTCACGTGGCAGGCAATTTTCTGGCTTGCAGAATAAGAGGCACACTCTGAGTTGATTTATAAAGCTAGAATGCTTTATTTGGTGCTAGAGTCCTCTCCCCCCCTCCATATCGACAATATGACAAAATATATTATATGTATATATATATATATATATATATATATATATATATATATATATATATATATATATATATATATATATATATATTCCACACACTCCAGGTTCGAGTTCCCTTGTAGAAAAACCAGAGTCGGAGCCCAAATGTAGAACGGTGTTGTCAGAGTTTAATTGACAGAAGAAAAACACCCTACGCGTTTCGAGATCAGCCGGTCTCTTGCTCACGGGTGGAGCTTACCGGTACCATCGTTCTTTTAAAGAAACATACAGTGTTATGCTTAGTCACACGTGATCATAGACATAGTGGAAACATTTTGTATAAACAAATGTGGCCAACAAAAAATAAAGGTTTCATGTGAACACCCAAATACTTATCCACTGCGGAACGAGCGATTAAGGTCACAGTTCATTAGCAGTTAATTTAAGCAGTATAAACAGTAAGGCGCTGGCCAACCAAAATTAATTAATAGCCATGTGGCTGTTAAATATCGATATGCTCCGGTAAAGAGTCCCCCGGCAGCAATGGCTGTGATGTGTCCAAAACATACAGTCAAAAGCCAGTCCTTGAAATAACCATACAGCCCAAGTGGGCATATGCTGCAGAATTCAAAAACTGCCATTTGCAGTGACTTATCCGATTATGCCCAAGTGGGCAAATTCACAGTGGTGTCCCCGTTCCTGCAAGGAAAGAAAAGAGCACATTGCTATATGTAACAAGTATTTCCTTACAGATCACTATTAAAACCATAATTAAAATATCATGTCAAACTTCAGTTACCCAAGAGGCAGCAGCTTCTCAATAAACCAGTTTCAATTCCAATTTTTAATTTTGGAGGTGAATTGCTAATTCTTCCCCCAAGTTATGTCCTATAGGCTGCATTGTGTTGTACATGATAATGTACCTTGATTCCAGTTTCCTCAGCTCCAACCACCTGTTTCCACCCCTCACGTTACTCACAACACTGTCAAGAACACAGAATTTCATCAAGTTAGGTTTTCTGTTGTGTTCCTCTGCAAAATGCCTGGCTACAGGATATTGCTGGTTTACGTTCCTGATTGGTCTTTGATGCTCCAAAATTCTAAGCTTGGCTTGTTTGGTGGTACAAGTCAGAGGGAAATCCCTGGAGTGCGCTAATAGACTTCACATACCCTTACAGTTACACTTATACATTTAAATAGCAGACACCTATAGTTTGCTGTGCTATAGGGGAAACTTAATATTAATTTCCACAGAGAAATAAAGTCGTTCACAATCTATTTTTAATAAAAACCATACATCTGAACAATAAAACTGCAAGACAATTAAAATTTCAAAGAAATATTCTTTGAAAAGTAAAAATACATAGAATCAATATCTCATATGCACAATTAGACAATACAGCAATTAAAATTACAGGGCAAAGAAATACATACATGACATATCTGCAATTCATAAACAATTAATAATGAAAAACACACTACAAAGTAATTAACCCCTAATGTGACTGTGGCTCCTAGATGTTTTTGCCACTATTGATCTATAGATCCAAAGGCCTATGATTACATTGACTTTTGTAGACAACTGTGACAATAATACATGTACATCCAGTGTGTACTAGGCCTTAATTGGATTCTTTATATCTAGGAAATGCGTCGACGCGTTTCGGTGCAGTACAGTGCAGTACAGTGCAGTCTCCTCTTAGGAGAGTGAATCGAACGAGGCAGAGACGCAGCGCCAAAAAATCCGAGAACATATCCAGTTCCCGGGAGGATCCCTGATATCCTATGCCCGTTCGAAGAAGGTTTTATAACATTTTAAGATACACGAGCCTATACAGCAAAAAAAGACTGAATAAACGGAAAAAGATACCCCAATACGAGGAGTTTTGTCAAAAAGAGGAAGAGTAGCAAGAGACTGCAGAAATCGAATCATACGCTACACAGGCCCCGGTCGGATTCCTTACCATATTCAATGGTGAGAAAGTAAAATCCGAAACTCTCTTGACACAAGAAACCCCTACCAAGAAGTCCTGAAGAAGGTGCCACAGAATCTAATGTACTGCACCGAAACGCGTCGACGCATTTCCTAGATATAAAGAATCCAATTAGGGCCTAGTACACACTGGATGTACATGTATTATTGTCACAGTTGTCTACAAAAGTCAATGTAATCATAGGCCTTTGGATCTATAGATCAATAGTGGCAAAAACATCTAGGAGCCACAGTCACATTAGGGGTTAGTTACTTTGTAGTGTGTTTTTCATTATTAATTGTTTATGAATTGCAGATATGTCACGTATGTATTTCTTTGCCCTGTAATTTTAATTGCTGTATTGTCTAATTGTGCATATGAGATATTGATTCTATGTATTTTTACTTTTCAAAGAATATTTCTTTGAAATTTTAATTGTCTTGCAGTTTTATTGTTCAGATGTACGGTTTTTATTAAAAATAGATTGTGAACGACTTTATTTCTCTGTGGAAATTATTATTAAGTTTCCCCTATAGCACAGCAAACTATAGGTGTCTGCTATTTAAATGTATAAGTGTAATTGTAAGGGTATGTGAAGTCTATTAGCGCACTCCAGGGATTTCCCTCTGACTTGTTGTCACTGTGCCCTGTTCCCTGGTGTAAGTGGGGTACCCTCTCTTTTGAAATCAATTTGTTTGGTGGTACACCCTATATAAAATCTGTTGCACGGACATTCTAGTGCATAGATGACATATTCAGTTGTGCAACTGAGGTGTTTAGTGATTCTATGTGGACAACGGTCCTTCGATAGTTGTATAGTCTTACAGTTATTGCTGTATTTACAAGCCTTACATCTACGACAAGGATAGAATTCTTGTATTCTGTCCGCCCTTTGGTTTTCTTTCAACAGTGTAGTACTGAGTGCATCTTTCAGTGACCTGGCTTTTCTGAAAGTCAAAGAGGGAACGTCATGTATCACTTCTTGTATATCTTTGTCCAACTTAAGTGTATCCCAATACTTGGATAAGCCTTTACGCAGTTTCCAAGATTGGCTGTTATATGTGGTGATAAAACGTATTTTTTCATCTAGTACACGTTGTTTTGGGACTAGAAGCTCATCTCTGTCCATATTGTTGACTCTAACTAGAGCCTGTTGAGTTACTTTCTGACTGTAGCCCCTCTCTGAGAACCGCTCCACCATTATCTTGCTTTCACTGGAGAAACTCTCAGCAGAGCTACAGTTCCTTTTGGCTCTGATCAATTCCCCCACCGGTATACTGCGTATTAAACTGGGGGGGTGACAGCTACCCGCATGGAGAAGGCTGTTTCCTGCGGTAGTCTTTCGAAATAAGGAACTTATTAGCTTTCCCTCAATGATTTCAAGTCTAATATCCAGGAATTCTAACCTGTCTTTACTGGTAACATGGGTAAACCTAAGGTTCATAGAATTTTGGTTCAGGATGGACTCAAATTCCTGTAGTTGGTCAAGGGTGCCCTTCCAAATACAGAAGATGTTGTCAATATATCGTCTCCAGAAGGTTACGTGGGTACTGAAGTGGGAGATCTTATTCACCACCAGCTCCTCCCACCAGCCCAGATAGAGACATGCCAGGCTGGGGGCAAAGCAAGTACCCATCGCCACCCCCCTGGTTTGTTTGAACAAAAGTTTATCGAAGAAGAAGAAATTATTTGTCAGGCATTCCCACATCATGTCAAGGAGCATGTTGGTGTGTGACAGATGAGAGATAGATCTCTCCTTGAGATAGTATTTACATGCTTCCACCCCGAGTTCTTGTGGAATGCTTGTGTACAAGCTGGTGACATCAAAGCTCACCAGCCAGTACTCAGGACTCCATGTCATGTCTTTTATAAATCTTAGGAAATCAGATGAGTCCCTCACATATGAGGGCAAACTAGTGACAAAGGGTTGCAGGAAGTGGTCTATGTATCTAGAAGTATTTTCATACAGACTCCCTATCGATGAAACAATAGGTCTACCTGGTGGTGTCTGAAGGCTTTTGTGCAGCTTGGGCAGTAGATACAGTGCAGATAGTTTGGGATATTTTACATAGAGGTAATTGTACTCATTATCCTCTATCAACCCCCTTGCTTTCCAATCTCTCAGTTTATCGCCATATGCACATTTTGCCACATTGTATTCCTCCTTAGTTGCTCTAACATAGTTATTTACATCAGACAATTGTATACGGCCTTCTTCTAGATACATATCAAGTGGCCAGACCACCACATTCCCACCTTTGTCACTGTTCTTAATGACCACATCAGCCCAACCCTCCATCTCCCTTAAAGCCAGAAACTGCTGTTTGTTAAGATTCCAATTCACTTTGGGCTTCATTCTGTCCATCCTTCTCATCTCCTGTATCATACCTTGTTCAAAGCTATCGATATAGCTATTTGTGATTTGCGGTACAAAAACTGATTTGGGTTTAAACCCACTTTTGCTGCTCATGTCGACTGAGACCTCAGTGTCTACTAAGTTAAATAATGCGTTATCGCACACATTGTCACAACCTGCTAATATATGCACAGATTGTAAAAGTTCAGCATCGTTTGCACTTAGCGCACTGGGTTTATCAACCATTAAATCTTTTCTCAGTCGAGGTTTGGTCGCAAACCATTTCTTTAACTTGAGTTTGCGTGTGAAGCAAAACAAATCAATACGGGCATTAGTAAAGTTAAATGTGGATGTAGGACAGAATGATAGCCCTTTAGATAAAACTTCAAGTTGTGTAGGAGTTAAAGTACGTTTAGAAAGGTTTACCACAGTCATGGGGTTCACTTCTTGGCCGCTTTGCCTCTGGTTACGACGCCCACCGGACTCTGTGCTGCCTCGGATGATTTGTTGCCTCTTCCGTATCCGCCTCTGCCGCCTCTGCCTCTGCCGACCTCGGATAAATCACTGCAAATGGCAGTTTTTGAATTCTGCAGCATATGCCCACTTGGGCTGTATGGTTATTTCAAGGACTGGCTTTTGACTGTATGTTTTGGACACATCACAGCCATTGCTGCCGGGGGACTCTTTACCGGAGCATATCGATATTTAACAGCCACATGGCTATTAATTAATTTTGGTTGGCCAGCGCCTTACTGTTTATTCTGCTTAAATTAACTGCTAATGAACTGTGACCTTAATCGCTCGTTCCGCAGTGGATAAGTATTTGGGTGTTCACATGAAACCTTTATTTTTTGTTGGCCACATTTGTTTATACAAAATGTTTCCACTATGTCTATGATCACGTGTGACTAAGCATAACACTGTATGTTTCTTTAAAAGAACGATGGTACCGGTAAGCTCCACCCGTGAGCAAGAGATCGGCTGATCTCGAAACGCGTAGGGTGTTTTTCTTCTGTCAATTAAACTCTGACAACACCGTTCTACATTTGGGCTCCGACTCTGGTTTTTCTACAAGGGAACTCGAACCTGGAGTGTGTGGAATTTAAGGGGCTGGCGAACCCCGACGTGAGCCCGCCGTCCAAGTGGCTCGAGCACGCCATCCCTGCGTGTGTTGTATATATATATATATATATATATATATATATATATATATATATATATATATATATATATATATATATATATGTATTTATATATATATATTGTGAGAAGTTGGCCTGATATGCAGTGCTCACTATTCTAGTGATCACTATGTATCAGTCCAAACAACCCTTATTGATGATTGGTTGTAAGTCAACCGATAGACCAGCTATCCTAGTAGCATGGACAAGAGCAGTCTTTAGGCTAGACTCTAGAGGGCATGTTAAGCCAGCTGTTATACATTCACATATACCCCTTGAACACCAGTGAAAGGACACCACACAAGTTGTTATGAAAATAAAGTGTATTTATTTATAACACAACAACCCTGGACTCTTTATTAGGTCAGGGTGCTAAGCACAATACAAAGCTCTTAGGAAAATACGCAAAGTTGCACAATTTACACAAATGCCCGAGGGGCACGAAAAACCATATACTCTAAAAGTAGAATGCGAAATTACTAGCAGGTAAATACTACGCTAATAGGCTTTGGGATCGCTAGGACTGGACTACTGAACCTTCAGATTACTAGCAGGAGGCCTAGGGAGATCGGGTGCAGAGTGTGCACTCTCACGCGGGATGCGGGACAAAGTCTATGGTTGCTAGGAATTACAAAGTTAGTGTTATCGGACAAATCCGACTAGGTTGAGCTGAAACAAAAAAGGATCTTGACCCTTGGATAGTGAGGCTATGCTGGGGCACCGAAATGCCGAAGTTACCTAGCCCAGGGGCTGCGGCTGCATAGGTCTGGAAAGACGTCGGGAATCCTCGTTGCAGTCTATGGAGCCTGAAAGAAGAAGTTGCTGGCAGGCGACCAGTGAAGAGATTTGGATGGATCCAAGCCTGGATCGAAGATGGAAGACACCTGTAAGCAGAGGGGACCAAGTTCTGAATCACTAGCCAGTGATTAGATGGGCACCAGGATGGCACCGGATGGAGTCACCTCGACCAGGTGAGTGGGCGACGCTGGGCTCTGCAGTCTCACGGACCAGGAGGCGTTGTCGGCAACCAGGATGGAGGTGCCAGCTGTCCCACGATGGTATCTGCTGTCGACGTCGCTGGACCCAGGATTGGGGCAACAAGTCTTGGCAAATGCAAGCCCACGCGGTGGACTCAAAATGGCGTCTGGAGTGGACCAGGAGGGTCCGGGATGCTCCTCTTTTGGAGGGGAGCTAGGGCCAGTCTGGAGCAACCAGACCAGTGGTGTTGATGTCGTCGTTCGTCGTCGGGAAGGCCACAAGCCAGCGGGCTAGTAGCCAGACAACGCGGTGAGCAGCAAACAGGCAGAAGGGCCCCACGCAGATCTCGTAGAGGCTGGGAGGCTGAACTTCGGTGCTGGAGCTGCTCAGGGTTGGGGCTTCTCGGACCCCAAAGCACTCACCAGAGGATCCCTCGGCGGTCGTGCTGGGCAAGCGTCGTGCAGTCCTGAAGATGGCCGGTCCCTCGAGGTCTCGTCACACCCACGAATCTCAGCTGGGCTGATGATGCAGGTTGAGGTCAGAGGTGCCAGGGAATCCGGTTCTCGTCGAACTGGGCAGTCTTGATCCGGAGGAAAGACTTACAGCAGACCGCGATGCTTGGATGGTGCCTGCGGATGCAGGGTGACTACTCCTTAGTCACAAGGGAGAAATCTTGAGAAGAAGTCGAGAGTTCCTTTCGTAGAAAGTAGTTTCAGGATTCAAAGATGATCTAATTTGGAAGGGGGCCCGCTCCTATCTTTATACTAGGAAAAGGGGCTGGCACGCGACTAGGTCCTGCCCATGGGTGGGACCAGGAAGGGGGGTGGTTACACCCCTCTCCCATGCCGGACTTTCCCCAGCTCAGGGGCTGGTGTGCCCCTGGAACTGGTTCTAGCCGGCAGATGCATAGTGAGCACCGGGGTGCCACTTGCAGTCACCTTCCTCTAAAGCCCTGCCTACCCAGGATACACAAAACCCTGTCTGGGATGGTGCTTGCACCGCCCCTGAAAGGAAACCCTTTGTCCAAGCCTCCCTCGCTGGAAGGACTCCCAGCAGCAGGAGGTCAGACTTGTGTCTGTGGTGGCAGCATCCATTTTGTGATGCTGAGGCTTGAGTTAACTTTAACCGGGGTTCACAGTTACATACATGTCGTGTCCCTCTAGAAGGGTGGAATGCTAACCCCGTCGCCAGAACTGGCGAGGGGTTAGTATTCCAATTCGTATGACACCTTACTCGACATGTCTTGATAAAGCGATACCAGAGTTAGCATATAACCGCGAGGATTATAATGCACTTAAGAGTATATGGTACGCGTTATCATGGAACAGCTATTAGGACTTGGTTCCGCAAGCTGCAAACTGGCTCAGCTCATGCCAGAGAACCATCTCACATGATTCCAAGCACTCTGCCTTCAGGATTGTCAAGGCCTGCCATAGGAGTGACTGATAGGAATCTATGTGTCCATTTTAGGGTTAGATATAGGTATACTATATCTAAAGCAAAGGATGAGTACACCACCTTGCCCCAGCTGTCGTGCAGCCAGTTGTGTCAGATTTAGATGGCCAGCCAGGGGTGGCATAATACATGCTGCAGCCCCTGGTAGGCCCTGGGTACACCTATGCCCTGAGTTGCAGGGTCTGATAAGGTGGCCCAGTACCAATTGGATATGTACCTAAGGTACATGGAATCCATTTTACAGAGAGAGCAGTAGGCCTGGGGCCCTGAATAGCAGGGTCCCAGGTCAACTAAGTCGAAAAACCAGCAAAACACCAGGCAAAAAGTTGGGGGTAACCATAGTCAGGTATCCACCTTCCTACACACATATATATATATATATATATATATATATATATATATATATATATATATATATATATATATATATAAATATATATATATATATATATATATATATATATATATATATATATATATATATATATATATATATATATATATAATCATGTGATCAAGCCTCTGGCTAGAGGCGAAACGCGTCATGCAGGACTGCTTGGGTGTTATTTGATGAAAATAAAGAACACTTAATTTTGCACGAGATCTTGGGTCTGGCTTGTTCGTTTTTCCGGAGCAGTGGAACTGGGATGCTGGTGGCATCAAGCGATACAGGGCTTCATATATATATATATATATATATATATATATATATATATATATATATATATATATATATATATATATATATATATATATATATATATATATATATATATATATATATATATATATATATATATATATATATATATATATATTTATATATATATATATGAATATATATATATATGTGTGTATATACATATATATATATATTTTTATAAGTGTGTGTGTGTATTACCTACTGGCGGTCGCCAGTAGGTAGTTATAGTTAGGACCTATTATCCATAGGAAATCCGCAACATTCTATTTGGAATAGCTTTGGCGCCGGTCGACGAATTTCCGGGAAATTTTCAAAACCTGTGGGCTGCTCCGGTCCGCTCTTATCCTGAAAGTTTCATGGTGATTCGTCAAACGGGGGCCGAGAAGAAAGGGGGGTCCCAAAACGTGTTTTCCCCATGCAATTTCGAAAGGAACCTTTGTCGCAGCTACAGCTCGAACTGCTGAACGGAATTACACCAAAGTTGGTAAAAAGGTAGCCATTGGTTCAGAGTCATGCCTTTTGGTTAAATGGTGTATCCGTTCATAGTTCCTGAGAAAATCAAAATTAAAATCACATATATATCTATAGTCGCTGTGGATCCGCGCACCCTGCCGAGCACGAGCTGTGTGCTAATTGGCTGTCAACACTCCAAACCAGGGAGTGTTGGCAGCCATCTTGTGCCTCGGTAGAACCGAGGCACAAAAAAGCAGAAAATAAAACTTGCAAAACGCAAAATGGGGGCCCGGTAGAAACACTTTGACCCCTAGGCCTGCTCAGGGGGTCCTGGCCAAAAAAAGCATTTTTTTTAAAATCGGCGAGATTTGCGCACCCAGCGTGAATTTTGGCTGAAATTTTAAAAAACGAAGCGCGGGCTCCCGGGTGGCCAAGTCCCTGGGGCAATGTGTATATTGTAATGAGGGTCCCATAGGGGCCCCCAGCCCCGGGGACCACCACCCCCAGGGGCTTTATAAAATTATGTGGGGGGGCTCTCAGCCACCCCTAGCCCCGGGGACCGCCACCCCCAGGGGGTTTATAAAATTATGTGGGGGGGCTCTCAGCCCCCCCTAGCCCCGGGGACCGCCGCCCCCTGGGGCTATACAATGAAATGGGTGGGGGGGCTCTCAGGCCCCCCCAGCCCCGGGGACTGCCACCCCCGGAGGCTTCTTTAAATTAGTTACAGGGGGGCTCACGGCTAACCCCGCAGCCCTGGGGACCGCCACACCCCGGGGCTTTTTTTTGTTTATTACCCTGTGTGGGGGGGCTCCATGCCCAGGGGACCACCACTTCCCCGGGGCTCTAAATGTGTAAATTGGGGGGGCCGTGATGGACCCCCAGTCCCGGGGACACTCACCCCTGGGGCTTTGTAGGTTGTGGGAGGGGGGCCACGCAACCCACCTCCTGGAGCCTTGTCGTTGCCCTAGGGACTGCCACCCCCCAGGGCCGGCTATTGCAGTGTCCAGGGGTGCCCACCCCTGGGACACCGTAGTTTGCTATGGCAGGGCGGGTCCCACCCTGCCATAGTGGGCTAGTTTGACACTAGGGACTATGAGGATTCATGGGGACTTAAACTCCCAACTTAAAACAGACACAGGGCGCGTTTACACAGGGGCGAAGGGAGGGAACGGGTCCTGAGGTGACGTGTGCACACACCCCCTATGGCGTGTTTTAAGTTGGGGAAATAATTCCCCTTCAATCCTGAGAGCCCCTGTGGGTCAACTAGCCCACCAAGTGCTTCCAATAAGCGCCATTGTGCTGTGTTGCAGAGAGGTGGTCGAGGCCGTACCCCTTTTTACACCTTCTGCAACAGCGCTTACTGGAGGTACCGGGTCGGCTACTTTGACACCACTGTGTAAACGCGCCCTGTGTCCATTTTAATTTGGGAGATTAAGTCCCCTTGAATCCTGACTGTCCCTAGGGTCCAAGTAGCCCAGTAGGTAGCCGCCACACAGCTGCATTGCAGAGAGGAGTAAAAAGGGGCACGGCCTGGGCCACCTCTCTGAAACACAGCGCAGTGGTGCTTACTGTAAGCACCTGGTGGGCTAGTTAGCCCCCAGGGGCCCTCAGGATTGAAGAGGAATTATTTCCCCAACTTAAAACGCACCACAGGGCATGTTTTCACACGTCACCTCGGGCCCCATCCCCTCCCTTCACCACTGTGTAAACGCGCCCTGAGGCCTTTTTAATTTGGGAGATTAAGTCCCCTAGAATCCTGAGCGTCCCTTGGGTCCAACTAGCAAACTAGCCCACTACGTACCTCCAGTAAGCGCCACAGAGCTGCGTTGCAGAGAGGTGTACAAAGGGGCACGGCCTGGGCCACCTCTCTGAAACACAGCACAGTGGCACTTACTGGAAGCACCTGGTGGGGGAGTTGGCCCCCTGGGGCTCTCAGGAGTGAAGGGGAATTACTTCCCCAACCTAAAATGCGCCACGGTGTATTGAAGAATGAATACATTACAAGTGCCTAAAGGGAGTATTCAGTAGGTGCGTGACTGACTGTATAAGTGAGTGGTTGAACATGTCTTACTGAATGCATGGGTTAGTGACTAAACTGTGTAAAACTCTGTATTAGTCTCCGTTAGTGTGTAAGCAACTGCATGGGTTTCTGAATAGATACATGAGTGTCTGTATAGGTTATTTTTGTTGTCCGAGTATCTTTATTGGTGCCTGAGTGACTGTGTGGGTGGGGGTGTTGGTGACTGTGCATAGATGTCTAAGTGGGTGATTCAGTGGTTGTATGGATTAAAACGTGCATCTGCGAAGGGCTGTATGGGTGAGTTAGTGTGTCTATGGGTGTGTTGGTGAGTGAATAAATGTCTCAGTGGTATATCTGTGAGTATCGACATATGTTTTAAAGCAGTAGATGTGAGCGTTGGAGTATTTTAATGACTATACATGAGAGTAAGTTATTTGAAGAGTGCGTGTATAAATAAGTGTCTGCTTCTATCAGTGATTGTATAAGACAGTAAATACATGTTAGTATCTGTATAAATAAGTGCTGTGGTATGGTAAACTGTCAAAATATCGATTTTTTTATTTCGACTTACACTTATATCGAGTTGCTAATATCGATGGGACAGAATATCGATGTCCAGAATATCGATGGCCAGAATATCGACCCTAAGGTAAGTAATATCGAAATTACTTATATCGATAGCATATATATCGATGTAAGTAATTTCGATTTACTAATATGTGTTAGAAATATTAGTTAAGTATTTAAATTAATTGTTATAATATGTGTTTAATATGTTTTTATAAATAAAAAATATATAAAAGTAAATAATATGTTTTACTACCAGAGCGGGTTGTGGGTTTATAGGGGAATAGGGTGGGAAGTAATTTATTTGTAATTAAATAATTATTTTTCAATGATTAATTTATTTTGAAATTAAATATTAATTGGCAATGAATTATTTTAATTGATTAATTGATTAATTAATTGCTAATTTATGTATTTTTTTAAGTAAATTATATGTTTTACTACTGGAGCGGGTTGTGGGTTTATAGGGGAATAGGGTGGGAAGTAATTTATTTGTAATTAAATAATTATTTTTCAATGATTAATTTATTTTGCAATTAAATATTAATTGGCAATGAATTATTTTAATTGATTAATTGATTAATTAATTGATAATTTATGTATATTTTTAAGTAAATTATATGTTTTACTAATGGAGCGGGTTGTGGGTTTATAGGGGAATAGGGTGGGAAGTAATTTAATTGTAATATTTATTAATTTTGGGTAAAGGAGTATTTTTAGGGTTCAGGGTTAGTTTTCAGTTTTTGGGTAAAGGGGTATTTTTAGGGTTCAGGGTCAGTTTTTAGTTTTTGAGTAAAGGGGTATTTTTAGGGTTCAGGGTCAGTTTTTAGTTTTTGGGTAAAGGGGTATTTTTAGGGTTCAGGGTCAGTTTTCAGTTTTTGGGTAAAGGGGTATTTTTAGGGTTCAGGGTCAGTTTTTAGTTTTTGGGTAAAGGGGTATTTTTAGGGTTTAGGGTCAGTTTTCAGTTTTTGGGTAAAGGGGTATTTTTAGGGTTCAGGGTCAGTTTTCAGTTTTTGGGTAAAGGGGTATTTTTAGGGTTCAGGGTCAGTTTTCAGTTTTTTGGTAAAGGGGTATTTTTAGGGTTCAGGGTCAGTTTTCAGTTTTTGGGTAAAGGGGTATTTTTTGGGTTCAGGGTCAGTTTTCAGTTCTTGGGTAAAGGGGTATTTTTAGGGTTCAGGGTCAGTTTTCAGTTTTTGGGTAAAGGGGTATTTTTAGGGTTCAGGGTCAGTTTTCAGTTTTTGGGTAAAGGGGTATTTTTAGGGTTCAGGGTCAGTTTTAGGTTTTTGGGTAAAGGGGTATTTTTAGGGTTCAGGGTCAGTTTTCCCTACTGTTGCACCTACTGGAGTGGGAATAGTAATTATTGTTAAGTAATTATATATTATATATGATTTTTAATTATTATTTTTTAAATTAAATATGTATTATTATTATTTTTACCATTATTACATCTATTTAAATATGTTTAAGTAATTAATAAGTATTATTTACAGTATTTTTTATGTTATTTTAAATAAAAAAAATCGATATATTTAACAACGATATTTTTAACATCGATATTATTTTTTCGATATTTTGGTACTTACCATGTTGTACATAGGGCGTCGATATTTTTGCTATCGATATAATTACGCCGATATTTGTGTAGGTCGAAATTCTGTCTGTCGAAATTCTGTCATAGATCCCTGTGGTATGTCTAAAAACAACGAAGTTCCCGATCTCCCCCAGCCCTTCTTCAAATTATTAATGATTTTTCCTCCTTTTCTGGTTATAAAATAAATTGGTACAAAAGTGAAGCGTTACCTATTTCAGTTGGCACTACGAAATCAGCAATTTCTGGATTCCCTTTTCACTGGCAATCTTTACACCTTAAGTATCTCAGGATTCTGATTAATAGAGGTTTGGAAAATATGGTTGCGGATAATTTTGCTCCTTTATTTTCTCAAATACAGAGGGATTTTGATAAGTGGAAAGCTCTAGGATTATCTTTATGGGGTAGAGTTCAAGCTATTAAGATGGTTACTTTACCAAGATTCATTTATGTTTTGGGTATGCTCCCCCTCCAAATTCCTTTCGTTACTTTTAGATCAATGGAATCTAAGATAAAGCTCTTTATTTGGGGCACAGCTAAACCGCGCCTTGCTGCTGCTAAATTAAAGGCCCATCAGTTATACGGAGGCATGGGTCTTCCATCCATTGAACATTATTCACTTGCCCTACACATTTCTCAACTCTCATATTTTCTACCCAAATCTAAAGACATTCCACAATGGGTATCAATTGAACGTCATCTTCTATCTCAGGATTCAGGACTATCCCTTTTATACAGTACTGGTACTAGTTCTTTGGATCCTAAAAATTCTATCTTATCAGCCATGCATAGATCTTGGCAGAGGGGTCATCGCATATTAAGTTCGAATCCACGAAATCACATTAAAGCTCCCTGGTGGGATAATTCAGCTATTTGTATCAATGGTCGTACTTTATCCGGGCCTTTGTGGAGAGAAGCCGGCATTTCTTCTCTGGATCAACTCTTACATGATGGAGATTTTAAAACTTTTCCCCAACTTTGTGAGGAATTTAATCTTCCACTTCTACATTCCTCTAAATACGTTCAACTTCAACAATGTCTTAAAAACCAATTAGGCTCTCCACCTTGGTTGCTTCAGGTTTCTCCAATATTATCTTATCTGCAACTATGGGGAAGTTTAAGGGGGTGACCTCTGGTCTTTATAAAAACCTTTTTGCTCCCTCTTTTTTCACAACCTCTCTCACATACTCTTCGGACTAAATGGCAATCTCGCTTATCTATTTTGTACTCCAATGCTCAATGGAATCAAATTCTGGAGGGGTTGCACAAAGGCGTTCGAGAAGTGCTTCTCAAATGCTGTATCTTTAAAATTCTTCATGATTGGCACTGGTCACCGGTTAAATTACATCCAGCTGGGTTATTATCGCACACTTCTTGCTGGAGCTGTTCTAATCCTGGTTGTGACACAACACATATCATTTGCGAATGTCCACGCACCAGACCCTTCTGGATCTTTGTTGGCAAAACGTTGAACTTTACAATGGCATTCATTTTACCACTTACATCTGCCACCATTATTTTACATGACTTCCGGGGTTTTCCAAAACTTTCTAAGCCACAGACTTGTCTTCTTCACACTGCTTTGGCTACAGCCAAAATTAGCATTTTACGCCATTGGAAGTCTTCATCTGCTCCTTCTCAGGAAGGATGGTTCGTGGCAATGATGGAGACAGCCTTACATTGACGCACAATTTACAATCTTCAGGACCAAGCTGACATCTTTCTTCAAACTTGGTCCCCCTTTTTGGAAACCACATTGGATGACGATTCTAACCCAACTCCCTCTTCTAATGTGCATCCTTTACTTACTTAATTTTATTATCTCATAGGCTTTTCCTGCACTATTTCATTCTCTTTATCCTTTCTCTTTCCTTCCCTCTCCCTCCTCCCTTCCCCCGTTACTCTGGCACCTTTTTTTTAAATCTTTCTTCTATTTTTCTTTTTTTTTTTTCTTTCTTTAAATCTTGATTATATTTATTTAGTCATTCCGTTACTTACATATAAGATGCATTCATACCTTTTGTATTATTATTTTATAACAGATTGTAGAGTATATACTGTGAACCTTTTCCTTATCTCTATTACTAGGAGTAAATTTCATAATCTATCAATGTATTATTCTTTTCAAATATTTTGCAAATAAGGTTTTCTTATTTACCGTATTCACGTTGATATTTACTATGTATTTTATTGCATAATTCAATCAAAAATGTCAACACAAAAAAATAAAAACAATGAAGTTGGTGTTTATAACTGTGCACATGAGTAAATGGGTCTGGGATTGATTCTTTGCTTTACTGAATAGGTGTGTGAGTAACTCTATGGATGAGTGGCAGAGTGCGACGGCATGTACAGATGTATGAGTGCATATTATAGTACTGTATTGATGAGTAACTGCATGTATATGTGAGTTGATGTGTGTGTAGACCTAGGAAATAGTGAGTGCTATGTAGTATCTGGCATTCTTGTGCGTACGGCTTCAAAAATAGTCTACATTTTAGAATGGGTGTATCAAAGTTTATATTAGAGCACCAGTATGTGCGTCAGAATTTCATGTGGATGATGTCATCAGTGATGTCATCAGTGATGTCATTTGGATGTCATCAGCGATGTCATGAGTGATGTAATATGTGACTTCATCAGCAGTGCATTGTGGGGGCGTGAGTTGTAGTTAGCTCAATTAACTATAACAGGCGAATTTCTCTGGTTTTATATGAGTCCAACTAACTATAACATCCCTGAGACCTATGGTTTTTTTAGTGACTTTCAAAGGTTTTTAAATGCTAATTCCTAACTATAACGTCTGTAAAACTTATGGTTTAATCAGTGAATATATATATATATATTCTTTTTTTCAACTTGAGGAATGTTTTATGGGAAATGTAATATTGTTATCCATGTCATCCGTTTCTGCTCTTCTGTTTCCCTGTGAGGCGCTGTGTTTCATTAGGGTCTTTTAAGTGGCTTGTGAAGGATGACTGCCATGACCTGCAGGGCTGATGGGGCCGAGAATCGTAAAGACCCCTCTCGTGACTTCTGGCGGGGGGGGGAGGGGGGTAGGGGGGGGGTTACCACTCAATCTCCCTCCTTAATGAGCCGCTGGTTCTGGCCTTCACTAAGAGCCGCGTTTTATTTCCACCCCTCGCCCGTCAGGCCTGGTACTAACATTTAAAGCCGGCTTCAAAGAGAAGCCCCCCGGCCGCCGGGGCCCCCCCGCCCCCGGACTGGCATCTGGGGAGCCGCTGCGGGACAGAGGTGAGCGGGGCTTGCAGGCTTCAACTCTGCCCGGAGTCTAATTAACTCATGGTGGGGTGCGGGGGCAGCCCCCCACCCCCATGGGAGGGGTGGGGGTCCTGCCCTCGAGGCGCTGGCCTGGTGGGGGGCCGGGGGCAGCCGCTGCTCAGGCTGACTCAGTCACAACTCTTTTTGAAGTGAGAAGTGCTGTTTTGAGTGGTTTTCCTCCCGTGTTACATGTGGTCCTCGGTGTCAAGCAGGGTCAGGCCCTCCCTCCAGTGGAATCCGAGACTCTCTCCCCCCCCCCCCACCCCCCTACCCCCCCCCCCCCCCCTAGACCCCTGGACACTGCGCACTGAAGCCCCCGCAGCACCTCTGCGCCTGGCAGCATCACCGCTCGGGAGTCTGTGCCCAGAGCTGGGGCAGTGTGTTGGCTCTCATCTCTCTACCGCCCCCCCCCACACACACACACACACACACATACACACATCTGGAACCCCTGTACTCTCAGTGCTGCCTCTGGCCCCCCGAGCACCCCCGCAGCAGGGGGCACCCGTGAGTCTGCACCCAGGGCGTGGGGACCCTCACTGCTGCCTGAGACCCTCTGGGCACCCAGCTCTTGGCAGGGAAGGGCCCTTCACTCAGGGGCAGTGTTTCGGCTCTGCCAACGACTGACAGGGGCTTACTCAGGACACGTGGACCCTCACGGCTGCCAGACCCCCTCAGAGCACATCACCCCTCTGAGGAGAGCAGGAGCCGGGACTCAGAGGGACAGACATCGGGCCAAGGGACCCTCACTGCCGCCAGACACCCTCAGAGCACATCACCCCTGTGAGGGGGCAGGAGCCGGGACTCAGAGGGACAGACACCGGGCCAAGAGACCCTCCTGCCGTCAGACACCCCCAGAGCACATCACACCTCTGAGGAGGGCAGGAGCCGGGACTCAGAGGGACAGACACCGGGCCCAGCCTCACCGGACTGCGAGACGCCGGGAGTCAGAGGAGAATTTTGGAAGAGCGAGAAGAGAAGGCGGAGGAGGAAGAGGGGGCAGAGATAGGGGGTCCCCAGAGGAAAGAAATTGGAGAAAACATTTGTTTTCTTCAAGACGTCAGCAAGGCGGAACAGAAAGAGAGAATCAGTGAGGGAGAGGGGGAGAAAGCTACCAGGACCAAGGAGGAGGAGAGAGGGTCCGAGGAAACTTCTGGAGTGAGAGGGACCTGAGAGGGAGAGATGGAAGGAAGAGAGAAGGGGGGACAGAGCAGCTGGGAAAGAAGAAAGTAGAGGAAAAGAAAACAATCTCAGGAGGAAGAGAAACAAAGACATAAAGAACTGAGGAAAGAGAGCGGAGCGGAGCGGAGGAGAGGGGGCGGGGCCAGGAGGGAGCAGGAGAAGGAAGGAACGGAGGGGGGCAGAGGCGGAAGGGAGGAGGAAGCAGGACGAAGGAGGGAGGAGAGGCAAGGGAGCAAGAAAGGAAAACAGAAAGAGCCGTTAGAGGAATTACACAAGGAGGGGGTGATAAGGAAAGTAGGAAGTGAGAGAAAGAAGCGGAGAAGAGTGAAAGGAGGGGGGGGGCGAGGAGGGGGGCATAGGGAGGGGGAGCGAGAGAAGGAGAGATAGGTGAGGACGGAAGAGGAGCGGAGGGCTGGGACTCCGGGGCCATGGACCGGGACTACTTGACCATGGAGAAGGCGCCCGGGGCCCCCTGTGGCCCCCAGGCCCTGCGCATCCTCGACCCCCCGCAGAGCAGGAAGAACTTCAGCGTCAGCCACCTCCTGGACCTGGAGGAGGCGGGGAGGGTCGTGGAGCGGGACCCCCCCGAGGGCTGCGAGGACCCCGAAGACGAGGGCAGCAGCGACAGCGAGAGGGCCCCGGGCCCCGGAGGTCAGTGCTGGGGATGCGTGGGGAGGGCTGGGGTGGGGTCCAGTAACTGCTCAGAACGGCAAACTAATGGTAGAAGCATAGCAGCCCTGGTGAGAAGTGCCGGCACTGCCCCATTAAAAGTATAACTGCCCTGCTGAGAAGTGCCGGCACTGCTCCATTAAAAGTATAACCGCCCTGCTGAGAAGTGCCGGCATTGCCCCATTAAAAGTATAACTGCCCTGCTGAGAAGTGCCGGCACTGCCCCATTAAAAGTATAACTAACCGCCCTGCTGAGAAGTGCCGGCACTGCCCCATTAAAAGTATACCTGCCCTGCCGAGAAGTGCCGGCACTGCCCCATTAAAAGTATACCTGCCCTGCCGAGAAGTGCCGGCACTGCCCCATTAAAAGTATAACTGCCCTGCTGAGAAGTGCCGGTACTGCCCCATTAAAAGTATAACTGCCCTGCTGAGAAGTGCCGGTACTGCCCCATTAAAAGTATAACTGCCCAGCTGAGAAGTGCCGGCACTGCCCCATTAAAAGTATAACCGCCCTGCTGAGAAGTGCCGGTACTGCCCCATTAAAAGTATAACTGCCCTGCTGAGAAGTGCCGGCACTGCCCCATTAAAAGTATAATTGCCCTGCTGAGAAGTGCCGGCACTGCCCCATTAAAAGTATAACCGCCCTGCTGAGAAGTGCCGGTACTGCCCCATTAAAAGTATAACCGCCCTGCTGAGAAGTGCCGGTACTGCCCCATTAAAAGTATAATTGCCCTGCTGAGAAGTGCCGGCACTGCCCCATTAAAAGTATAACCGCCCTGCTGAGAAGTGCCGGTACTGCCCCATTAAAAGTATAACTGCCCTGCTGAGAAGTGCCGGTACTGCCCCATTAAAAGTATAACTGCCCTGCTGAGAAGTGCCGGCACTGCCCCATTAAAAGTATAACCGCCCTGCTGAGAAGTGCCGGTACTGCCCCATTAAAAGTATAACTGCCCTGCTGAGAAGTGCCGGTACTGCCCCATTAAAAGTATAACTGCCCTGCTGAGAAGTGCCGGTACTGACTCATGAAACATATAAACTGCCCTGCTGAGAAGTGCCGGCACTGCCCCATTAAAAGTATAACTGCCCTGCTGAGAAGTGCCAGCACTGCTCCATTAAAAGTGTAACTGCCCTGCTGAGAAGTGCCGGCAACGACCCTTAATAAAAAGCATAGCAGCCTGCCCTGGGAAGAAGTGCAGCCCTGGAGAAAGGTGTTGCTACTGTACCGTTACAGGTATAGCAGCCCAGGTGGGAAGTGTTTACACAGTACCTTTCAAAAGATAGCAGCCCTGAATAGAAGTGTCACCCTGATAAGAAGTGCAGCACTGATTAGAAGTGCAACCCTGGTGACAAGTGTAACTCCGATAAGAGTGATGGTACGATACTATTCAAAGGGCAGCCGCTCTGGCAAGAAGTGCTGGCACTGTAAGGTTCAAAGGATAGCAGCCCTGATAGGAAGTGCAACCCTGGTGAGAAGTGCAACCCCGGTGAGAAGTGCTGGTACTGTCCCATTCAAAGGGAAGCAGCCCTGACGAGAAGTGCTGGCACTGTAAGATTCAAAGGATAGCAGCCCTGATAGGAAGTGCAACCCTGATAGGAAGTGCAACCCTGGTGAGAAGTGCAACCCCGGTGAGAAGTGCTGGTACTGTCCCATTCAAAGGGAAGCAGCCCTGACGAGAAGTGCTGGCACTGTAAGATTCAAAGGATAGCAGCCCTGATAGGAAGTGCAGCCCTGATAGGAAGTGCAACCCTGGTGAGAAGTGCAACCCCGGTGAGAAGTGCTGGTACTGTCCCATTCAAAGTGAAGCAGCCCTGACGAGAAGTGCTGGCACTGTAAGATTCAAATGATAGCAGCCCTGATAGGAAGTGCAGCCCTGATAGGAAGTGCAACCCTGGTGAGAAGTGCAGCACTGATGAGAAGTGCAACCCTGGTGACAAGTGTAACTCCGATAAGAGTGATGGTACGATACTATTCAAAGGGCAGCCGCCCTGGCAAGAAGTGCTGGCACTGTAAGGTTCAAAGGATAGCAGCCCTGATAGGAAGTGCAACCGTGGTGAGACGTGCAACCCCGGTGAGAAGTGCTGGTACTGTCCCATTCAAAGGGAAGCAGCCCTGACGAGAAGTGCTGGCACTGTAAGATTCAAAGGATAGCAGCCCTGATAGGAAGTGCAGCCCTGATAGGAAGTGCAACCCTGGTGAGAAGTGCAACCCCGGTGAGAAGTGCTGGTACTGTCCCATTCAAAGGGTAGCAGCCCTGGCGAGAAGTGCTGGCACTTTGCCATTCAAAGGCTAGCAGCCCTGATAGGAAGTGCAGCCCTGGTGAGACGTGCAACCCCGGTGAGAAGTGCTGGTACGGTCCCATTCAAAGGGTAACAGCCCTGGCGAGAAGTGCTGGCACTTTACCATTCAAAGGCTAGCAGCCCTGATAGGAAGTGCAGCCCTGGTGAGAAGTGCTCGTACTGTACCGATACAAGTATAGCAGCCCAGGTGGGAAGAGCAGCCCTTGTTAAAAGTGCTGGCACTGTACCATTAAAAGTACAGAATCCCTGCCTAGAAGTCTGTACTGTGCCATTAAAGGAGAGCTACTTGCAGAGAAGTGCAGATACTGTATACTTAAGACATACCAGCCCTGATAAGAAGCACTGCCTCTGAAACTGAAAGTGTGGCATCGCTGCTGAGAAGTACTAGCACAGTCCAATGGAGGTATAGCTGCCCTGATAAGGAGTGCCAGCACTTCCCCATCAAGTGTACTGCATCTCTCGTAAGCATTAAGTGCTCTTCATCCAGAATAAGAAGTGCTAGCACTGTCGCTTTAGGCGCTCTCCAGCCCAGGTCAGAAGTGCTGGCACTGTCCCATCAAGTGTACTGCATCTCTGGTAAGCATTAAGTGCGATTCATCCCTAGTAAGAAGTGCTGGCAATGTCCCTTTATGTGCTCTACTGCCCAGGTCAGAAGTGCTGGCACTGTCCCATCAAGTGTACTGCATCTCTGGTAAGCATTACGTGCGAGTCATCCCTAGTAAGAAGTGCTGGCACTGTCCCTTTAGGTGCTCCACAGCCCAGGTCAGAAGTGCTGGCACTGTCCCATTAAGTGCCCTGCATCCATGGTAAAAAGTGCTGGAATTTTTCTAATAAGTGCTCTTAGCCCTTGAAAGACGTTCTGTTACTGTCCCGTTAAGTGTTCTTCTGCCCTTGCACTTCTGTCGCTCCCATGAAGTAAGAAGTGCTGGCATTGTCCCATTGAATGCACTGCATCCCTGGTAAGAATTGCTAGAATCTGTGGTCTAAGACTTTGAAAGGCGTTCATTTATTGTCATGTTAAGTGCTCTTCTGTCCTTGTAATGCTGACATGCTCCCATGAAGTAAGAAGTGCTGGCATTGTCCCATTAAGTGCACTGCAGTTCCTGTACGAAGTTTTGGCTCTGTCCTCTTTCGGTACTGTTCAACCCCGGTAAGAAGTACTGACACCTTCCCATTAAGTTCTATGCAGCCCTAGTAAGAAGTGCTGCCACTGTCCCATTTAGTGCACTGCATACTAGGTACGAAGCGCTGACATTGTCTAATGAAGTGCTCTTCAGGCCTGGTAAGAAGTGCTGGCACTGTCCCATTAAGTAAAATGCAGCTCTGGTAAGAAGTGCTGGCACTGTCATATTAAGTGCTCTTCAGTTCGGGTAAGAAGTGCTAGCACTGTCCCACTGAGTGCTCTTTAACCCTGGTAAGAAGTGCTAGCACTGTCCCACTGAGTGCTCTTTAACCCTGGTAGAAGTGCTGTCACTGTCCCATTGAGTGCTCTTTAACCCTGGTAAGGAGTGTTGCCACTGTCACATTAAGTGCTCTTCAGTTCTGATAAGAAGTGCTGGCACTGTCCCATTGAGTGCTCTTTAACCCTGGTAAGAAGTGCTGACAGTGTTCCATTTCGTACCCTGCACCCCTGGTAAGAAGTGCTGGCATGGTCTCATTAAGTGATTTCAGCCCTGATATGAAGTGCTGGCACTGTCATATTAAGTGTACCACGGTAGAAAGGGATGGCACTGGTTCATTAAATGTTCTTCTTACTGCCAGTAAGAAGTGCTGGCACTGTCCCTTAAAGTAGAATGCAGTGCTGATATTGTCCCATTGACTGCTCTTCCGCACTAGTAAGCAATGCAGGCACTGTCCCAGGAAGTGCTCTTCAGCACTGGTACGAAGTGCTGGCACTGTCCTAGTCATTACTCCTCAGCCTTGGTTGAAGTGCTGGCACTGTGCTGTTAGGTGCTGTTCTGCTCTAATAAGAAGTGCTCACACTGCCTCAGTAAAATGCTCTTCAGCTCCGGAAAGAAGTGCTGCTTCTATCCCATTATGTGCAATACAGCCCTGGTAAATAGTGCTGGCACTCTCCCGCCAAATGTTCTGCAGCAGTTAATGGAACATTGCCAGCACTTCTTATTGTCTCTGTCCCATTATCTAGACTGCACGCTTGGTAAGAAATGCTGGCACAGTCTCAAGTGCTTTTCAGCCCTGGTAAGAAGTGCTGCACTGTCCCATTAAGTGCATTACAACCATGGCAGGAAGGGATGGCACTGGCTCATTAAGAGTTCTTCTTACTGCCAGTAAGAAGTGCCGGAACTGTCCTATTAGGTAGAATTCAGTCCTGATAAGAAGCGCTGCCATTGTCCCATTAAGTGCTCTTCAGCACTGGTAAGAAGTGCAGGTCCTCTCCCATTGAGTACGCAGCACCTCTGGTAAGAAGTGCTGGCACTGTCCTACTAAGTACACTGCATCCTTGGTAAGAAGTGCTGGCACTGAACCATTAAGTACACTGCACCCATGGTAAGAATTGCTCGTCCTGTCAAATTAAGTACGCTGCACCCCTGATAAGTGCTGGCCCAGTCACATTAAGTACACTGCACCCCTGATAATGGCTGGCCCTGTCACATTAAGTACACTGCACCCCTGATAAGTGCTTGCCTGGTCAGATTAAGTACACTGCATCTCTCATAAGTGCTGACCCAGTCATATTAAGTACACTGCATCCTTGATAAGTGCTGGCCTGGTCAGATTAAGTACACTGCACCCCTGAAAAGTGCTGGCCTGGTCACATTAAGTATATTGCATCTCTCATAAGTGCTGGCCCAGTCATATTAAGTACACTGCAACCCTGATAAGTGCCTGCCCTGTCACATTAAGTACACTGCACCCCTGAAAAGTGTTGGCCTGGTTACATTAAGTACACTGCACCCCCGAAAAGTGTTGGCCTGGTCACATTTAGTACACTGCACCCCTGATAAGTGCTGGCCTGGTCACATTAAGTACACTGCACCCCTGATAAGTGCTGGCACTGGTCATATTGAGTGCACTGCACCCCTGAAAAGTGTTGGCCTGGTCACATTAAGTACACTGCACCCCTGATAAGTGCTGGCCTGGTCACATTAAGTGCACTGCACCCCCGAAAAGTGTTGGCCTGGTCATATTAAGTACACTGCACCCCTGAAAAGTTTTGGCCTGGTCATATTAAGTACACTGCACCCCTGATAAGTGCTGGCACTGGTCACATTAAGTACACTGCACCCCTGATAAGTGCTGGCCTGGTCACATTAAGTACACTGCACCCCCGAAAAGTGTTGGCCTGGTCACATTAGGTACACTGCGCCCCTGATAGGTGCTGGCACTGGTCACATTAAGTGCACTGCACCCCTGATAAGTGCTGGCCTGGTCATATTAAGTACACTGCACCCCTGAAAAGTGTTGGCCCGGTCACATCAAGTACACTGCACCCCTGATAAGTGCTGGCACTGGTCACATTAAGTACACTGCACCCCTGATAAGTGCTGGCCTGGTCACATTAAGTGCACTGCACCCCCGAAAAGTGTTGGCCTGGTCATATTAAGTACACTGCACCCCTGAAAAGTGTTGGCCTGGTCACATTAAGTACACTGCACCCCTGATAAGTGCTGGCACTGGTCACATTAAGTACACTGCACCCCTGATAAGTGCTGGCCTGGTCACATTAAGTGCACTGCACCCCGAAAAGTGTTGGCCTGGTCATATTAAGTACACTGCACCCCTGAGTGTTGGCCTGGTCACATTAAGTACATTGCATCTCTCATAAGTGCTGGCCCAGTCATATTAAGTACACTGCAACCCTGATAAGTGCCTGCCCTGTCACATTAAGTACACTGCACCCCTGAAAAGTGTTGGCCTGGTTACATTAAGTACACTGCACCCCTGAAAAGTGTTGGCCTGGTCACATTAAGTACACTGCGCCCCTGAAAAGTGTTGACCTGGTCACATTAAGTACACGGCACCCCTGATAAGTGCTGGCACTGGTCACATTAAGTACACTGCACCCCTGAAAAGTGTTGGCCACATTAAGTACACTGCACCCCTGATAAGTGCTGGCACTGGTCACATTAAGTACACTGCACCCCCGAAAAGTGTTGGCCTGGTCACATTAAGTACACTGCACCCCTGATAAGTGCTGGCCTGGTCACATTAAGTACACTGCACCCCTGATAAGTGCTGGCACTGGTCACATTAAGTGCACTGCACCCCCGAAAAGTGTTGGCCTGGTCACATTAAGTACACTGCACCCCTGATAAGTGCTGGCCTGGTCACATTAAGTGCACTGCACCCCCAAAAGTGTTGGCCTGGTCATATTAAGTACACTGCACCCCTGAAAAGTGTTGGCCTGGTCACATTAAGTACACTGCACCCCTGATAAGTGCTGGCACTGGTCACATTAAGTACACTGCACCCCTGATAAGTGCTGGCCTGGTCACATTAAGTGCACTGCACCCCCGAAAAGTGTTGGCCTGGTCATATTAAGTACACTGCACCCCTGAAAAGTGTTGGCCTGGTCACATTAAGTACATTGCATCTCTCATAAGTGCTGGCCCAGTCATATTAAGTACACTGCAACCCTGATAAGTGCCTGCCCTGTCACATTAAGTACACTGCACCCCTGAAAAGTGTTGGCCTGGTTACATTAAGTACACTGCACCCCTGAAAAGTGTTGGCCTGGTCACATTAAGTACACTGCACCCCTGAAAAGTGTTGGCCTGGTCACATTAAGTACACTGCACCCCTGAAAAGTGTTGACCTGGTCACATTAAGTACACAGCACCCCTGATAAGTGCTGGCCCTGTCACATTAAGTACACTGCACCCCTGATAAGTGCTGGCACTGGTCACATTAAGTACACCGCACCCCTGAAAAGTGTTGGCCTGGTCATATTATGTACACTGCACTCCTGAAAAGTGTTGGCCTGGTCACATTAAGTACACTGCACCCCTGATAAGTGCTGGCCCTGTCACATTAAGTACACTGCACCCCTGATAAGTGCTGGCCCTGTCACATTAAGTACACTGCACCCCTGATAAGTGCTGGCCCTGTCACATTAAGTACACTGCACCCCTGATAAGTGCTGGCCTGGTCACATTAAGTACACTGCACCCCTGATAAGTGCTGGCCTGGTCACATTAAGTACACTGCACCCCTGATAAGTGCTGGCCCTGTCACATTAAGTACACTGCACCCCTGATAAGTGCTGGCCCTGTCACATTAAGTACACTGCACCCCTGATAAGTGCTGGCCTGGTCACATTAAGTACACTGCACCCCTGATAAATGCTGGCCCTGTCACATTAAGTACACTGCACCCCTGATAAGTGCTGGCCTGGTCACATTAAATGCTCTTCAGTTCTGGTAGGAAGCAGTGTGGGATTAAACCCTGTGGGGGCCCCTGGGCAGTCCAAATTTTACCCCCACATATTATCTTCTAATGCCCAATGCTCCAGATTTTTTTTTACAAACTGAAGCTGCCCGAAGATGAGCTCGAAGAGACAGACTGTGATGTGAATCTAATGTGTCAGGTGTATGTCCTTTAAGTTGTTAATGGGTGCATGACATCATACAGTATTGTCTCTATCCAGCCTTTAATGTAAAGTTTTCATATTTTTCGAGTTTATTAAACAATAATTATGAAAGCTTAATTGTAAATTTATTTCAAAATCAAATTACTATGACTGTGATCCGTTGTCACGGGGCCCCTCAAAGGGTTGGGGCCCATGGTCCGGTGCCTACTTTGCCTATTCGGTAATCGAACCGGTAGGAAGTGATGTCACTGGATCGGAAGTGAGGATTGCAGCCCTGTGTGGCTCGGCCTGGCCCTCCTCCCCCAGGCCCTGTGTCTCCGATACTGACATCAACCCACGCAGGGCAGCGGGGGGAGCAGGCAGGGAAGGGCGGAGCTCAGAGCAGTTCACGCGCCGACGTGCGTGAGAAGTGGAGATCAGGACACGCCCAATGCGTGAGCCCTATAACCCCACTAATTGTAATAACAATTGTAGTGGCGTGAATGGAAGAACAGCTGATGATGAGAAACCGACAGCAGGAGTCGGAGTAAGAAGGATCCTCCCGGCCATGCACTGGTCGGAGTAATTCTAAAAGATATTTAATATTCCTTTTGATTGAAATACAATTTTTATCCTGCTGTGCTCTTATTGATATCACTGCTACTACAGCTCCGACTTCTATTGGTACTGCTGCTACTACTAATGCTACTACTGCTAGTACTGTTGCTACTACTGCCAGAGGCTGTGGGGCAGTCAACTTCATTGATCTGTTTGAGGGTCACTCACATGTTACTCCCACCCACCACAGCTTACAGCAGGAGACAGTGAGCCAGGCCACTTCATCCATTGGTCTGTTTAGGCGTCATTCACATATTACTCCCACCCACCACAGCTTACAGCAAAAGGCTGATGGTCAGGCCACTTCCGCCTTTAGAGACAGTATCCTTCCCGCTCACATGTACACCGCGGCCAGGAGTGGAGTGCACTTAATTTACAAGACTCGTGTTCCTGGGCTGCTGACACACTCCTTTATTTTAATTTTTTTCTCGTTAATTTGTTTTTAACACTGCACATATGGGCCCAAAAAAGTAAAAAGAATTGCAGACTTGCCAAGGCCTGTCCCGTTATCTTTGTTATCGCTTGTTGTTAATGCTGTTATGAAATGGTATTTTCAGATACACCTCAGCACCATGACACACAATAACACAAGTTATCAAGATGGCGTTTCTGTGCCTTCAGTTATTGTGCAGTGGACATAGGTGATGTGGTGCAAGGGGAGGGGGCAGAGGCCCTCCTACACACGTTAGATCTCTGAACACAGATGTGCTCCTGTCCAGAGCAGGTCCTGGCCCTGTCCAGAGTGAGACAGTTGCTGCCAACGGATGAGTGTGTGAGTCCTTGCCTGGAGACTCGCCCGCGGGAGGAGATTCACTGAAATGTGAAATGCCAGCAGGACACGGTAATGCTTCTTGCAAGTCCATTTCAGAGTGCTGACTCCAATTGCTCATTTGAACTTGTAAGCGCTGCTGTCTGTGCGCATGTCACTGGGTGTGCAGATGGCTCTGTGCATCGGGGTCTCAGAGCTGGGACTTAGTTTACTCCACTAAGGCATTCCAAGTCTGTGCAGTATTACAAGTAGACTTCAGGGCTCACTGGATAGACAGCCTGCTGAGTCAGCAAAGACCTTGGTCTCCTCCCCACTGGTGGATGACCCACCCCTACATCTGTGGACCCCTCCCTGCTGAGTCAGCAAAGACCTTGGCTCCTCCCCACTGGTGGATGACCCACCCCTACATCTGTGGACCCCTCCCTGCTGAGTCAGCACAGACCTAGGTCTCCTCCCCACTGGTGGATGACCCACCCCTACATCTGTGGACCCCTCCCTGCCGAGTCAGCAAAGACCTTGGTCTCCTCCCCACTGGTGGATGACCCACCCCTACATCTGTGGACCCCTCCCTGCTGAGTCAGCAAAGACCTTGGCTCCTCCCCACTGGTGGATGACCCACCCCTACATCTGTGGACCCCTCCCTGCTGAGTCAGCACAGACCTAGGTCTCCTCCCCACTGGTGGATGACCCACCCCTACATCTGTGGACCCCTCCCTGCTGAGTCAGCACAGACCTAGGGATCCTCCCGCTGGTGGATGACCCAGCTGTTGGATGACCTGTCTGCATTTCTGTGGACCCCTCCCTGCTGAGTCAGCAAAGACCTATGCCTCCTCCCCACTGGTGAAAGACCCGCCTCCATGTCTGTCAAATCCGCCCTGCTGAGTCAGCAAAGGCCTTGGTCTCCTCCCCGCTGGTGGATGAACCACCTCCATGTCTGTCAATCCAGTCTTGCTGAGTCAGCAGAGACCTTGGTCTCCACCCCATTGATGGATGACCCACCTCCATGTCCGTCAAAACAGACCTGCTGAGTCAGTAGACCTTGGCCTCCATGCCTGTCAATCCCACCCTGCTGAGTCATCAAAGACCTTGGTCTCCTCCCCTCTGGTGGATGACCCGCCCCCATGTCTGTCAATCCAGCCCTGCTGAGTCAGCCGAGACCTTGGTCTCCTCCCCATTGGTGGATGACATTGACCCGCCTCCATGTCTGTCAATCCCGTCCTGTTGAGTCAGCAGAGACGTTTGTTTCCTCCCCTCTGGTGGGTGACCTGCCACCATGTCTGTCAATCCAGCCCTGCTGAGTCAGAAGAGACAAATGTCTCCTCCCCTCTGGTGAATGACCCGCCCCCATGTCTGTCAATCCAGCCCTGCTGAGTAGGCATAGACCTCTGTCTCCTCCCCTCTAGTGGATGACCCGCCCCCATGCCGGTGGATGCCGCTTTGCCTGTAGATGGCCTCTGATGTCGATGGATGCCACTTTGCCTGTAGATGGTCTCTGATGTCGGTGGATGCCGCTTTGCCTATAGATGGTCTCTGATGTCGGTGAATTTTATTTATTTATTTATTTATTTATTTATTTAAAAAGTTTTGTATAGCGCGATCAAGACCCTTGGGTATCAGAGCGCTTTACAATGCATGAGGTAGATTAGATACAATCAAGCCTATTCCAACAAATACAGCTTTCTACAAAAGAACTATGTCTGGTTAAGTAACGTCACCAAGTACAGCTCAGCAGAACAGAATATCCAGTTACCATGGTCTAACGTGGAGCTTCATAACAAAATGACTCATCTATGGAAGGTATTTGCTCATTAGAAAAGTTTTTAATTCCCTCTTGAATGAGTCTGTGTGTGTTATTTTTCTAATGATTGGTGGTAGAGAGTTCCAGATTCTGGGTGCTGCTCCTGAGAAAGCTCTATCATAGGTTTTGTTCTTCCGGAAGATGGGTGGTTTCAGTACTAACTCCTTGGCACTCCTCGCTGGTCTGCTTCCTCCCGATAGTTCAACTTCGTACGGTAACCAGTTTAATGCTTTCAAGTGTGGGGAGATATGGTCGAACTTTCTCGACCCGGTGATCATTCTTGCGGCTGCGTTGAGGCATGCTTTTAGTGGAGCTGTGGAGATTTTGGGTAAGCCGGCTAAAGTTGTGCAGCCATATTCAATCCTCGAGATTACCAAGGATTGGATTGCTAGTTTAAGATCCGCCTGAGAGATGTAAGATTTCATTTTTCTAATGTAGTTCAAATGGTAGCGGGCACTTTTTGCCATTGCTTTGATGTGAGTTTTCATGTCAAGGTTCTCATCGAGTGTGATTCCAAGCGATTTCGCCGACTCAACTAGCGTAGGGGTGCAGTTGAGCGCCGTGATCATTTTTGACCATTCCTTGGACTCTGTGCGGTTCTTTAGCGGTGAGATTAGTAGGAATTCTGTTTTCTGGTTGTTTAGCTTCAGATGATTGCTTGTTAACCATTGTAATGTTGATTGTAAAGCCTCGTTCATTCTCTTGATGTCTTCCAGAGAGGCAATTTTAATGTATAGCTGTGTGTCATCCGCGTACATATGAAAGGCTATTTTTGAATTTCGAAGAATTTCGGTGAGCGGTTCAACATACAGGTTAAACAATGAAAGAGATAATGTAGATCCTTGTGAAACTCCAATCGAGTTAGGACATGAGGTCGATAATTTTTGGTTGATCAGGATTCTTTGCGTTCTATTTTTGAGGAAGGAGTCGAACCAATTCAAGACAGTGCCCGATATTCCCATCCTGTCCTGGAGTCTGATTAGCAATTTTTCATGGTTTACCGTGTCAAATGCAGAGGACAGGTCTAGGAGGATGAGTAGATATGATCTTTTTTGGTCTAGGGCCTGTAGAGCATCGTCGACTATATGTAGGATTGCTGTTTCCGTGCTGTGTCCTGTTCTGAAACCCGATTGGTATTCATCCAATAGGGAGAAATTGTCTATGTGTTCGCTAAGTTGTTTTTGTACACATTTTTCTATTAGCTTGGCAAGAATAGGGATGTTGGTCACTGGATGAAAGTTATTCGGGTCAGCTGGGTTTGCAGTCGGTTTTTTTTGATAATGGGGACTACTTGTCCGGTTTTTAGACATTCCGGAAGAATCCCTTGTGAGAGAGAGGCGTTAATAATTTTTGTCCATATAGGAATCAAGATGTGGCTGATTTCTTTCGTGAATTTTGATGGGCGATGGTCATTATAATGGTTATTAGGTTTGATGTCTACTAGCATTTTGGTGATGTAAGTCTGGTCCAACAACTTGAATGTATCCCAGTGGGCCTTATTTTTCGTCTTGACCTCTTTAAATATTGCGTTGGTAGAGTTGGTGATGTTGGTTCTGGGTCTTTGGGTGTCAAGTGTGTCCTCTGCTCTCCAAAGATCTTTTTCCAACGAATTGGCTTTGTTGGTGAAGAAATTTGAGAATTCATTGCAGCTTAGCTGTGTTTTTGTGATTTCTTGTGAAGATTTGGCAAATTTGTTGGATTGTTGTTTTAAAATTTCAAAAAGTTTCCGTGGTCTGTTTTTGGCGAGATCTAGTTTTGCTCTTATACATTCTTTTTTGGTGTTGAGGATTTTCTTATTATATTCTTTTCTGGTTTTTCTGAGAGTTTTCAGTTCGGGAGAGGATGGGTGTTGTCTCCATTTTCTCTCTGCGTGTCTCAATTTCCTTCTTTCCTCATTCAGTGTATCGGTAAACCATGGGTTTTTTGTCCTTCTCTGTGATTTTTTCAGTTTCAGGGGCATAGTGGAATTCACTATATCCTTTATTGAATTAGTGTAGTGGTCAGTTAGGTCATTCACATTCTCCAAGTTGTTAGGTGGGTACAGGTCCTTCTCGCATCTATCAATTAGGAGTTCGAAGTTCGTGTCTCTTGTGTCCCGTATCCATTTTTTTTATTTTGTTTGGTTGTGAGTGTTTATTCTTTTTCCATGTAGGAATCAGGAAGGTTATGGCATGGTGATCCGACCAGTCGCAAGGTTCAATTGATAGGATTGACGTATTCTCTTTTTTTGAGATTATCCAATCCAACGTAGCTCCTTTCGAATGAGTTGGCAGTCTGCATGCTTGTAATAGGTTTAGCGCCGTTAAGAACTCTTTAAGAATGTTGACCTGTTTGTCATTGCTGTCATTCCAATGCAGATTAAAATCTCCTAAGAATATAATATTCGCGTCGGTGTTAGAGTTTGACGTAATGATCTCCATTAGTTGTTCAATAAAACAGATATTGTTACCTGGTGGGTGATAAATTGCATGTAAGTTGCAACTTTGGTTGTTTGCCGATCTTATATTTAGACCTAAGTATTCACAGGATTTGAGTGGTTCCGATTGGATTTGGTTTACTTCTATGTTAGAGCGGTGTATGCAGGCTAAGCCGCCTCCTGTTTTTTTAGGTCTATCCAGTCTTACAATGTTATATGAAGGGGGCACGAGTAAGTCCATGACCGGAGATGATGATTCCGTTAGCCATGTTTCTGTGAGGATTGTTAAATCAATTTCCTTGTTAATGATGATGTCCGCTATGTCTGATGCATGTTTAGTAGCAGATCTACAGTTGATCAGAAGACCTTTTATTGAATTCCCAATGTTGATTAAGTTTAGGTTTTGCGGTTCGGTGTTTATATGTATTTGTTGTAGGTTGTTAAAGTTGGGTTTCCTATCATTCTGTCTTGATATTCTATTGGTATTGATCTGTACTGTTTTGATTACCTCCCCTATCCTGCTTTCCATTTCCTCATACTCCCGAAGTAATGATAGGGTTTCTTCTTCAGTTAAGTCATTGCGTTTCCTGTCAGGTCGATTACGCCTGTTTGATAATGGCATCGCAGTCACCTTATTCTTTCTTTGTGCGTTATACAATAAATCTATGATGTGCTCAATTTTCTTGTGGGTGCTGTCTAAAGCTTCATGTAATTTTTCCATCTCCTGCAAAGATCTTGTCGTGACTTGTGCCATTTTGTCCACTTTTAATTGAAGTTCTTTGATATCTCTCAGGGTCTGGGGTGGTGTGTTGAGTTCGTTCCCCTGTTTTATTCGAGATTGATATTTTGTTTTCCTCTTTTTTGGTTCTGATCTCTTCATCTGGGTCTTCTTCTTTTTGACATTGGTTCGATTGGCTGTTTGTCTTTTATTTATGTTGTTGGATGAGCTGTCCAAGCTTTGTGCAGTTAATACCCTGGTTGGAAGAGATGCATTTCTTTTCGTTCTCGGATACCTTTGAGCTGGATTAGACTGGGGTACAGCTGGAGAGGAGTCTTCTATGCCTTGCATTTCTCTGTCTTCAGCGTTCATCCTTATCGTTGGAGCATCGCTTTGATTTAGGCGTGGTGATGTTTCCTCTCTTTGATTTCCTATGATGTTTCCTGTTACGTTTTCCTTCCGAAGTGTAGACAATTCTGATCTGTTATTGACCTCTTCGAACGACGAGTTTCCAAATTCGCTAGATCCTACTACTTGTGTGGGCAGTTGTGGCTCTTGGGATTCTCTAACTGTTGTGATGGCTGTGTTAGTAACTACCCCGTGGTCTGTATTGATAACTAATTGATTCAGGTGTTGTCCCTGACTTGAGTTCTCTCTTTGTCTTTTTAACGTTGGGAATATGTTACCAAATTCTTCTAGTTCGATGTTAGAGGCTTGAATCAGAACTATTCCGGTCTTGTATAACGTTATGCAGAGGTCTGCTCTGCATCTCGGTGATGAGTTGGTCATAATTTTTATGCCATGAGGTATTTTGTTGATTGCTTTTGTGTTGAGTGTATTAACAATGGCAACGCGCCATTTAGCCGTTCTTCTTGTAAAGAATATCATGTCATTAATGATAATGCCATTAACTGTGTTCACTGTGTTGTTAGTAGGGTCAGATATCAGTATGTCAGGGTTATTCCTCAGTAGGTAATGCTTGAATTTTTTAGATGCATTCTTGGTCATATTGGTGGGGTACTTTATTATGAAGGTGTTCATGCTTCCTGGCTCTAGATAATCGTCCGTCATGATAGTTTAGAGGCCGGGGGCGTGGAATTTTACATAAAAGTAGTTATTTATTTATTACTCGTGATGAAAGTTCCAGTAGTCTCCCTATTTGGTTAGACAATAGTTTCCTTTTGTTGCTTTAAACATGTTTAAGATGGCCGACGTTTTTGATGGAGGCGGATGCCGCTTTGCCTGTAGATGGTCTCTGATGGAGGCGGATGCCGCTTTGCCTGTAGATGGTCTCTGATGGAGGCGGATGCCGCTTTGCCTGTAAATGGTCTCTGATGTCGGTGGATGCCGCTTTGCCTGTAGATGGTCTCTGATGGAGGCGGATGCCGCTTTGCCTGTAGATGGTCTCTGATGGAGGCGGATGCCGCTTTGCCTGTAGATGGTCTCTGATGTCGGTGGATGCCGCTTTGCCTGTAGATGGTCTCTGATGGAGGCGGATGCCGCTTTGCCTGTAGATGGTCTCTGATGGAGGTGGAGGCCGCTTTGCCTGTAGATGGTCTCTGATGTCGGGGGATGCCGCTTTGCCTGTAGATGGTCTCTGATGGTGGTGGAGGCCACTTTGCCTGTAGATGGTCTCTGATGTCAGTAGGTGCTGCTTTGCCTGTAGATGGTCTCTGATGTCGGTGGATGCCTCTTTGCCTGTAGATGGTCTCTGATGTAGGTGGATGCCACTTTGCCTGTAGATGGTCTCTGATGTCTGTGGATGCCGATTTGCCTATAGATGGTCTCTGATGTCGTGGAGGCCGCTTTGCCTGTAGATGGTCTCTGATGTCGGTGGATACCGCTTTGCCTATAGATGGTCTCTGATGTCGGTGGATGCCCCTTTGCCAATAGATGGTCTCTGATGGAGGTGGATGCCGCTTTGCCTGTAGATGGTCTCTGATGGAGGTGGAGGCCGCTTTGCCTGTAGATGGTCTCTGATGGAGGTGGAGGCCGCTTTGCCTGTAGATGGTCTCTGATGTCGGGGGATGCCGCTTTGCCTGTAGATGGTCTCTGATGGTGGTGGAGGCCGCTTTGCCTGTAGATGGTCTCTGATGTCGGTGGGTGCTGCTTTGCCTGTAGATGGTCTCTGATGTCGGTGGAGGCCGCTTTGCCTGTAGATGGCCTCTGATGTCGGTGGATGCCGCTTTGCCTGTAGATGGTCTCTGATGTCGGTGGATGCCGCTTTGCCTATAGATGGTCTCTGATGTCGGTGGATGCCGCTTTGCCTGTAGATGGTCTCTGATGGAGGTGGAGGCCGCTTTGCCTGTAGATGGTCTCTGATGGAGGTGGAGGACGCTTTGCCTGTAGATGGTCTCTGATGGAGGTGGAGGCCGCTTTGCCTGTAGATGGTCTCTGATGGAGGTGGATGCCGCTTTGCCTGTAGATGGTCTCTGATGGTGGTGGAGGCAGCTTTGCCTGTAGATGGTCTCTGATGTCGGTGGATGCCGCTTTGCCTGTAGATGGTCTCTGATGGAGGTGGAGGCCGCTTTACCTGTAGATGGTCTCTGATGGAGGTGGATGCCGCTTTGCCTGTAGATGGCCTCTGATGTCGGTGGATGCCGCTTTGCCTGTAGATGGTCTCTGATGTCGGTGGATGCCGCTTTGCCTATAGATGGTCTCTGATGTCGGTGGAGGCCGCTTTGCCTGTAGATGGTCTCTGATGGAGGTGGAGGCCGCTTTGCCTGTAGATGGTCTCTGATGGAGGTGGAGGCCGCTTTGCCTGTAGATGGTCTCTGATGGAGGTGGAGGCCGCTTTGCCTGTAGATGGCCTCTGATGTCGGTGGATGCCGCTTTGCCTGTAGATGGTCTCTGATGTCGGTGGATGCCGCTTTGCCTATAGATGGTCTCTGATGTCGATGGAGGCCGCTTTGCCTGTAGATGGTCTCTGATGGAGGTGGAGGCCGCTTTGCCTGTAGATGGTCTCTGATGGAGGTGGAGGCCGCTTTGCCTGTAGATGGTCTCTGATGGAGGTGGAGGCCGCTTTGCCTGTAGATGGTCTCTGATGGAGGTGGAGGCCGCTTTGCCTGTAGATGGTCTCTGATGGAGGTGGAGGCCGCTTTGCCTGTAGATGGTCTCTGATGGAGGTGGAGGCCGATTTGCCTGTAGATGGTCTCTGATGGTGGTGGAGGCAGCTTTACCTGTAGATGGTCTCTGATGGAGGTGGATTCACGGTGCTGCAGAGGGTCTTCCACCACTGGTGAATGTTGAGCATGTCGACGTGTTCATTGCGTGGTAGTTTTCTCTTCGCTCGTCACAGACATTTTCTTTTAGGGCCGCCCATGCCTCCTCCCTTGAAGGACAAAGCCGCGTTTGTAGCCTGACCTAAAGATGGCGGGCTACAGTTACAGCGACCAGAGTGTCTCAATGGAGAGCAGGCCGCTTGGTCAAGGGTGTCAACGTACAGCCAGCTGCAGCTCTGCCGGCGGAAACCCTATGGTTCCCTTACCTCTGGAGTGTGTGGGGTGCATGCAAGCATGTCAGGGCAGGGTCATTGGCAATGTATGCTGGTACTCCAGGTCCACCAAACTCTATAGGAGTCCCTTCCGGTGCTGCAGCGCGCGCATCAGGGACATGCTTACTTGTCATACTCTGTACTCTACCTTTAATGGCCTTGGAAAAAGAAATACATAAAAATCATTCCTTTATGATTTTCCTTCCAAGAAATCTACAACAGGGTCAAAGAGATGCATGAAGTCAGTGAGTGAAAGGGGGGTGGCTGGTGTGTGGACTATTGTGATGTACTGTTTCTGAAGAAGGCGTGTCTTCAAATCCTTCCTAAGTTGGAGCAGCTTTGAAGGGGGGGCATGGGGAGGGGGGGGATGGATATAGGGATGTTGTTCCGGATCCTTGGTGCATAGATGGAAAAGGCCTGTTGCCTTGTTTTTCTTTTTTACACTTGTTTGTCTTGGAGTCCTGGCTGTGGGTCGGCCAGAGACCACCAGAGACGTGGAGCTTGCCTGAGAGATAACCAGGGTTGCAGGTTGCGATAGCGTTTGTAAATGATGCAGCTTGTTTTGAAGATGCTTTGGGTAGACAAGGGACCAATGGAGTTCCGTCAAGTTGGGGGTAATGAGAACCTATGTCTTCAAGCACTAGATGAGATGTGCCACGGCACGTAGGATGCCCCTCGAGGTGCCAGTGTGGAGGCTGAGAGGCCTTGGAGTAGGGCATGACCACAACCCAGATACAGGAGTTGGAGGGGTTGATCAGGAGTTCTGAAGTTACTTTCTGGAATAAACTGTTCCACTTCTTTTAAAGGTGAGAACTGGTACTTGACTGTCTTTATTTTTGCAAAAAGAACAATTGATGGACAGAATGCAGAACAATGTCTTACATTCACCCCCAGTACAGAGATCTGAGCTTTAATCCATCGTTTTTATGCTCCCCATGCCATTCCAGTTTGGACCCAGCCATATTCAAATCAGTCTTAACCCTGCGCCCAATGAGAACAGTCCAGCCCGAACTGCCAGGCCAGGTCCTCCTTGGACTGGAAACAAGCATCCTAGGACCGGTTTCGGGCTTTCAGCCCTCATCAGCCAGGATAGCTTGACTCCTGTGGCATGGAGAGCACAGTACCCACGTTTGCATATTCCCGCCCCACTCTGGGTGACAAATGCAAAAAGAACAATTGGTGGACAGAATACAGAACAATGTCATACATTCACCCCCAGTACAGAGATCTGGGCTTAAATCCATCATGTTTTGCTCCCCATGCCATTCCGGTTTGACCCAGCCATATGCAAATTAGTCTTGACCCTGCGCCCAATGGGAACAGTGCAGCCCGAACCTCCAGGCCAGGACCTCCCTGGACTGAAAACAAGCATCCTAGGACTGTTTTTGGGATTAAGACTGATTTGCATATGGCCATGTCTGACATGGGGTGGCAAATTGAGCTAAAGAATGATGATGGATTCAACCCAGATCTGTGACTGGGGGTGGCATCATTTCCTTGTGTTTGCTTTGTTCGCCCTAAGTTTCTTGGCTGATGAGGGGTGTTACCCCGAAACCGGTCCCAGGATGCTTGTTTCTGGTCCAGGGAAGATGGCTTGGCAGTTCAGGTTGGACTGTTCCCATGAGCACAGGGTCAAGACTCTTTGCATATAGCTGTGTCTGACCTGGGGTGGCGAAGTGAGCTAAAGAATGATGATGGATTGAACCCAGATCTGTGTCCGGGGGTGAGTGTCTGAAATGTTTCAGCGCTCCGTCCATAATCTCCTTGTGTTTGCTTTGTCTTTATTTCTATCCAAGTGTTCTTTAGAGCAGAGGTTGGTGTCCAGGGTGAATACAAGTGACTTGGCATTCAGTAAAAGTTGGGGTTCAAAGCCATCAAGTTTTATGTAAATGTCCTTAAGCTAGGTTTGGGGGTTGGGGGACAGGGGAAAGGTATAAGAGAGTAACAGCAGGCGCAACATGTCTTCCATTCTCACTCTTCAGTGGACTTTTCGTCTTAAGGGGTTCCTGATGATTCTGCGAAAGATGAGACCTTTACTCCAACCAAACAAACAAACATTAGACCTGAAAATAGTCTAAAATTAAAAATACCTTTAGGTGAGGAGGATTATGCTCTTTCTCAACTGTCTTCCCTTTAATAACTAACACTGGTCCTACATATCAGAAAGAAATGAAAAGGAGGGGCTCATTCTGACACTGTGTTCAATGATTCCTTAGGTATTTGTTACCCTTCTTACACTCACCCTTTTCAAGTTATGGTCAAAAGTGTAAAGTTACAACAGGGATAACTTCAAAATATAAACCACAATGAAATAATTGTTCAGTACATGTCCTATCCCCAGGTGAAGAGTCTCTTCTCATAATTCTTTCATCTCATAACAATTTTAAATCTCTTTAGATAATCTGATGTTCCTCAAAGTACTTACCTAAGTTTCCCAATAACACCTGGGGCCAAATCTATAGGAAACAGGAATTCAAGAAGACTGCTCAATCGCACATGTTGTCTCCAAAGCTCCTCCTACTGCACTGATGCACTGGGAGCCTTACAATCATAGACAATATGATCTTCACACTTGGAAGGGGATCAAAGGTCTCCCCCAAGTATTGGGGAGCAGCACCCACATTTGTGGCCTCCCTGTGACACCATATGAGAGGAGTTGGCCTAACGGCTAGAGCGGTCGACCTCGAATCTGGGGAACCATGTTTGGGTCTCAGCAACGATGCTCAACATCCTGTGATTCTGGGCAAATCACTTCATCTCCCCGTGCCAAACAAAAATGAATGTGTCCTTGTGTAATGCAACTGGTGCTCATGTAAAGCGCTTTGATACCCAATACCGGGTCAAGTTTGAGCTTTATAAAACTACGTAAAAAAAAACCATAGATGCCGCGGTAATGCACCGCAAGTCGAGGTTTTCGACTCTCGAGGTCCTTCACTTAGTTTCGCCTTCTCTCCATCCTCAATCATGCTGTGCCATAGTAGAAATGCAGATTTTTATAGACAAAACCTTCTGCTTCGGCCAACCCCATCAAGGAAGACATGAAGGTGAGAACCACAATAAATCTGTGTGTAACATGACAATCTTTTATGATATATGTCAGTGTTTAACCGGTCGTCTGGGGATTCTACAGGGTCGAAGACGCCTACTAATGGGGTCCACGACTGCCTAGAAAATTAATTAAAAGGTTAAAATCAAGTGATGTGGTGATTTGCATGTGTAATGGATACAGTATTGTCACTCTTCGTATAGCATGAGTGTGGTGCAGGCAGTGTTTGTTGGATGTCTGAAGCAAAGGAGACCTTCAGGTAGAGTTGTCATCGACCTATCGGTGAACCTTGATGCTTTATCCGTGAGGACACGCAGATGTCCAAGATGGCGGGGACATTATGGAAACCAGGGGCACTCTGGGGGGATGGGGAGCTTTTGTGACCTGGAGGTGCGCGTGTGAAGAACCTGGTGTTGGTTGTGTAGAGGGAGAATCAATTAAGGGCATCACAGCTCAATTCCGTCTGAAACACCAGGGTGTGTATAAGGGTGGAATAGGGTGGAATGGTCAGCTGTGTCGAAGGCAGCTGAGGGTTCCAGTAATATCAGGATGCCGGGGTCATCTTCATCCGTGTTCATTACAGCATCATCTACAGAGTGTACGTTAGCGGTCTCCGTTCTGCAACGAGATCCGAAGCCAGTGGGATCCGAAGCCAGCGGGATCTGAAGCCAGCGGGATCCAAAGCCAGCGGGATCCGAAGCCAGTGGGATCCAAAGGCCAGCAGGATCGGAAGCCAGCGGGATCCGAAGCCAGCGGGATCTGAAGCCAGCAGGATCCAAAGCCAGCGGGATCCAAAGCCAGTTGGATACAAAGCCAGCGGGATCTGAAGCCAGTGGGATCTGAAGCCAGCGGGATCCGAAGCCAGCAGGATCTGATGCCAGCGGGATCTGAAGCCAGCAGGATCCGAAACCAGTGGGATCTGAAGTCAGTGGGATCTGAAGCCAGCGGGATCCAAAGCCAGTGGGATCCGAAGCCAGCGGGATACGAAGCCAGCGGGATCTGAAGCCAGTGGGATCTGAAGCTAGCGGGATCCGAAGCCAGCCTGAGAGTCGGAGAGGAGATGGTTATGACTGATGTGATTTTGGGGCTGGCCGTAAGCTGCTTTTTCAATGATCTTGCCGATGAAGGGTAGATGAGTGATGGGTCGGTAGCTGGTGAGTGGGAGGGTCGGGCCTGTCTTGAGAGCTGGGAAGATGCCTTGAGTGAGGGAGGCCTTGACAGTGGTAAGCAGAGGTAAGAGAGCATCTCCAGAGAGAGCTTTGATGAAGGACGGGGGTAAGACATCATCTTCATAGGAAGGGGTTTGATCGAGTTGAGTGTGTGTTAGGTCTGATAAAGAGGGCTTTGGAGGGTGGCCATGGCATACGCCTGCAGAAAGGGGCGGGTTTAAGGGATGAAGCACCTTTGTGTTGTCGAGGGGCTGCTGATCTTTCTTCACTGAAGAAGAGGTTGATGGCACTGCGCCGTTCTGCGAACTGAGGAATAGGTGGTTAGGCAGAGGGTTGATGCAGTGCTTGATGGTCTTGAACAGCCTTCTGCCTCTGTTGGTGGCTTCATTGATGGTGGCGTGGGCTACTTCGCTTTCGCTGGATTTCAATATCATGAGGTCATCGGGAGTTCTGTTCTCGTTCATATTTCTTTACTTGCTGTTTTATTTGCTCTAAGTTTTCTCTATGGAATTTGTACCGGTCCCCGTGTACACTTATTTTCAAATAAATTTAAAAAAAGACAAAAAGATGTGCTGGTCAAGAAGGCGCTGAATGATCTATTTGGGAGCTTTTGTTGATCAACAACGGAGTCCCCCACCTTCACCTGATCCACGCCACTGAGGCAGACATTTCTAGGTGCTAGGGATGCTGTAAGATTGAGTCCTATGGTTAACGATAAGTGAATGCTAACATGGGGGCATATTATCAAGAACGGAGTTAAAATTATCTCCGCTTTAGCAGCATAAAACTGCCGCTAAAGCGGCGATAATGGGCTTGATAATATGCCCTTGAGAATTCCAATTGAAGCCCAGGTTGACACCAGAACATGGGCTTCTATTGGAACTCTCAAGGGCATATTATCAAGGTCATTATCGCCGCTTTAGCGGCAGTTTTCTGCAGCTAAAGCGGTGATAATTTTAACTCCGTTCTTGATAATATGCCCCACGGTGCTCACAAGTAGTTCTTGTCCAGGGCGCTGCGGACAGGGCTTGTGTCTGGGGAGGTCAGTAGCACTGAAATGCAATTTCCTAAGCAAACATTTATTTTATAAAATCCAAAGCAGTGTTTCTTTGAGTTCCCAGTCAAATCGTAAGGAGGCCGCTGAGCCGCCAGGAGGGATTGGTGCCGAACTTTGTTTGAGAACAGCCTGTGCTTTGCACCACCACAAAGGAGCGAGTGAACCACTTCCTTGAAGATAACTACGAGGCGACAGGGATTTGGGAGAAAATACAGGGCCATATTATCAAGCCCAATATCGCCGCTTTAGCGGCCGTTTTCGGTTGAAAAGCGCAGATTAAAATATCTCACTATTATCAAGGACACGCTAACGAGTGTTTCCTTGAGTTGGCAGCCGTTTTTACTCCACTTTGCATGTCAGCGATTATTATCGCTAATGACATGCAATTTGGGCGTTCCTCGCAATGTCTGCATGTTAGACCATGCAAAAACAACATCGCACTATTTACAATGTGGCCCCGGCGATAACAAAAGCCGCGCTTACCGCGGTTATCGCAGGATTGTTACGTCTGCTTTCAACTTTTCTGAGCTATCTTCGCAATAGGAGGTGGATTGACAGATCAAATCCACACTCCCCCATTAGCAAGCTTCGCTGACATTATCGCCAGATTTCCCTCTGTCATCTTGATTATCGCCGTCTGTCCCTGTGTTTTAGTTCGCCTAAGTGCTAAGCGTTACTGATATGCCGCTAACACGGTGAAGTAAAACAGCGATAGACGGCGACACACGGGGCTTTAAATAGGCAGGTCACTGCGAGTCACTGCAAGTCCCTGCACTTTCATATTTCCATTTCAAGCCCAGTCCGCTCAAGTGACGGTGCATGTGACACACAGTCCCTGTTCTGTTCTCAGTTCATCTGCTTCCAGCTGGCTCCGGGGGCCAGGGACATGTTAAGGATTTTGGGGACCCTGGGCCAAACATATTTTTGGGGCCCCTGTTCGGAACAGATTTACATTCATGACCAAATGTTATCATTTTCACGCTGGTTCAAATTCTAATATCAGCGCTGGGAGGCCTCATGGTAGCCATGCGCTTTACAAATACCTTTCTATTCTATTCTGTGACACCAAAGCGATAAAAACAAAGGAGGGAGGGGGTGGGCGAGAGAGAAAGAGAGAGGGAGAGAGAGAGAGATAGAGAGGGAGAGAGAGATAGAAAGGGAGAGACAAAGAGAGAAAGAGAGGGAGGGAGACAGAAAGGAGAGGGAGAGAAAGAGGGAGGGATAGAGAAAGAGGGAAGGAGAGAGAGAGGGAGAGAGAGAGAGAGAGAGAGAGAGAGGGAGAGAGATAGAAAGAGGGAAGGAGAGAGAGAGGGAGAGAGAGAGAGAGAGAGAGAGAGAGGGAGAGAGATAGAAATCGAGAGACAAAGAGAGAGAGGGAGGGAGAGAGAAAGAAGGAGAGAGAGAGAAAGAGGGAGGGAGAGAGAAAGAGGGAAGGAGAGAGAGGGGGAGAGAGAGAGTGTGAGGGAGGGAGGGAGAGAGTGAGAGAGCGAAAGAGAGAGAGGAGAGAGAGAGGAGGAGAGAGAGAGGAGGAGAGAGAGAGAGCGAGAGAGAGAGAGACACACACAGAGACAGAGAGTGAGAGAGAGAGAGAGAGAGACAGAGAGAGAGAGAGATATCTTCATCAGTCACAGATTCCTTGCTGCCTTTGAGGGTTACCTTGATGGACACTTTGTTTCCATCTCTTGAATTTGTCTGGCGCTCCTGTCAGTGCTCCTTTCAGTGCTCCTGTCAGTGCTCCTGTCAGTGCTCCTGTTAGTTCTCCTGGCAGTTCTCCTTTTAGTGTTCCTGTCAGTGCTCCTGTCATTGCTCCTTTCAGTGCTCCTGTCATTGCTCCTTTCAGTGCTCCTGTCAGTGCTCCTTTCAGTGCTGCTGTCAGTGCTCCTGTCAGTGTTCCTTTTGGTGCTCCTGTCAGTGCTCCTGTCAGTGCTCCTGTTAGTTCTCCTGTCAGTTCTCCTTTCAGTGTTCCTGTCAGTGCTCCTGTCAGTTCTCCTGTCAGTGCTCCTGTCAGTGCCCCTTTCCGTACTCCTTTCTGTGCTCCTTTCTGTACTCCTGTCAGTTCTCCTTTCAGTGTTCCTTGTGGTGCTCCTGTCAGTTCTCCTGTCAGTGCTCCTGTCAGTGTTCCTTTCGGCGCTCCTGTCAGTGCTCCTTTCAGTGCTCCTTTCCACGCTCCTTTCCATGCTCCTTTCAGTGCTCCTTTTAGTGCTCCTTTCCGTGCTCCTGCCAGTGCTCATGTCAGTTCTCCTATCAGTGCTCCTGTCAGTGCTCCTGTCAGTGCTCCTGTCATTGCTCCTTTCAGTGCTCCTGTCAGTGCTATTTTCCGTGCTCCTATCAGCCCTCTTGTCAGTCCTCCTGTCAGTGCTCCTGTCAATGTTCCTTTCCGTGCTCCTTTCCATGCTCCTTTCCGTGTTCCTTTCAGTTCTCCTGTCAGTGCTCCTGTCAGTTTCCCTGTCAGTCCTCCTGTCAGTGCTCCTGTCAATGTTCCTTTCCGTGCTCCTTTCCATGCTCCTTTCCGTGTTACTTTCAGTTCTCCTGTCAGTGCTCCTGTCAGTTCTCCTGTCAGTGCTCCTTTCAGCCACTTCCCATGTTCTCTCAACTGCACATTCTTGGCAGGAGACGTTTTTATGTCTCTGGATTTTTCCTGCAGGTGGTGGTGTGTTTTAAGACCACATTCTCTAGTTTTATTAAATGAACATTGCCCCGCAAAGTGGCAGCCAAAAGAGTCCATATCTGGGGTTAACTGAGCCACACAATGACACTTTACGTGGTTTTGTAAATACAAAGTAACACAAGGCAGTTACCTGCGTCACTTCCCTCAGGGAGGTGTTCCATGGGGGGTGCATGTCCATTCCCACGCGTCCACCCTCGGATATTCTGGGCACACACCCAGATCTGCTAAGGTCAGTAATGCTGGGATTGTGCCCTGAAGCTGCACCTCCCAGATCGAGGCGAAACGAGGAGAAATATCTTCATTTCACCTCATTACCTCCCTTCTCCATGTCTGATGTATTCTGCATCACACATAGAACAAGCATTAGAAATGCAATAGGTCTCGGTTTTTTTGAGTTAGAGAAAATGGCCTTGTAAATGGCAATGTATTTTATGAATGTGTCTTGGAATGTGAGCATGTGGTGTGTGTTGGAAAAATGTGTTTTGCATTTGAATATTAGTAATGGTGGTGTGCTGTGCTTTAACGTATTATCTTGAAAAGGTAAAGTGTAGCATAGAGCGATTGCTACAATATTTTATGGTGGATGCATTAACAATTGATAGGTACATTGATGGGTGGTGGATGTGTGTGCCTGTAGGAATTGTGCAGTGATGGCTGGTGGTGTGTGTGCTTGTGTGGCTGTGAAGCGTACAGAGATGGATGGTAATGCGTGTGTTTGTAAAAGAGTGCACTGACAGCTGTTGATGAGTGTGCTTACTGAAAGAGTGAACTTTGGTGGTGTTGTGTGTGACTGATGAAAGTGTGCAGTGACAGCTGCTGGTGTGTGTGTGTTTGGTGAAAGCATGTACTGACATTGTGTGTTGTGTGTGTGGTGGATTTGCGGGACTGATGCATTGTCGTGTTTGTGTTTGGTGAAAGCGTACATTGATGGTTGTTGGTATTTGTGCCTGGTGAAAATTACAAAGTGCTCCTTATATTCCTTGAGGACCAAATTGTTGACCATGAGTCTGGTCATGAGGTTCTATACATGGAATTTCTCGCTTTGAGTAAACCTCTGCTAGTTAGGTCTGGTGCAGAGCCATCTTCAGTTGTCGGCCTGAGCTCATGTAATCAACACAATCAGTATACAAGGAGGAATTTTGTGCCCGACTCCTCTAGCCAATGCTTGTTTGGAAGTGCCATTCTTCTTTCATAGCACCTTACACAACAGCAATTCGGTGCTGGAAGTGTCAGCCAATGGCCTTCTTCCTCTTAATCGCAGCTCAACGTTTGATTGGGTAGGAAGTAGTTCAGTGTGTTTAAGAGATGCTTCCTTTTTAGGTCTCGTCTAGTGTTGCAGCGCACATGCGCTGCACGCTCTGTGAGAGATATTGTGGATGAGGAGATTTCAGAAGGGGACTTGAAGCCCCGCCCCTCATTTTCATTGGCTGGCGTCATCATTTATGTAAAACGGTGGCCTCCAATTGAAACTGAGGCTTTTTGGTCACCCCCTTTCCCCTTTTCGTCCGGCCCATCCGGACTGGATCGTCTGCTTTTCGGCTGTCGTGAAGCACTTTCTTATATTTAGGAGGCGTGTACTGCCAGATCATGTTTCCGTCAGCTTGTTTTGAATCTGCTCTGTTTCTCTTTCTCCCTCTTCTTTGTATCTGTGCAGTTCCTGAATGAAAGTGTGTAGGAGAAGTTCAGCCCCCATTCAGGGAAGAGAAAATGTTGTACTAGTAAAGAACAGGCAGGGCTGAGGCTGCGGCTGGTATGGTTGCTGTTGAACAAGATCCACACGATTTCAGTAAAGCACCACACAGCGGCGCAGCTGCTTTCGACTTCCCGCCACCACGCTCTGTTTATTTATTTATTTATTTTTTACTTTGATTCGGAGCACAGCCCCGCTTCTGGGTCACCGCGCTCATGCATACCTTATCCCAAACGATTATATGAATGTGCTATGTATTGATGGTTAAGGTTGGCTAACTAGATATTATTACGCTTTTGAGCATATGCTGTCTAGCTACTGTGTGTCCTCTGCGGGGTGAGGTTGGGTGGCAAAAAAGGGTAGAACAAGGGGTTGGGTCCTTGCTCAATAGACACAGTCCTTCTATTTCATAACGCACTCGAGATTTTTATCCACTTTACTGGCTTGTCTCTGGAAGGCACTCTATGCTTTGAAGCCCTAGAGGGGGAAATTGGACTGGTGATTTATTTTCCCTTCTTTTTTTTTTTTTTTTACTGCATCTCAAAACTGTTAGTAATTTGAAGGGAAATGTAATAAAAATTGGGTGTTCTCTCACGATAAATTAATCGTGGACAGCTTAGGAAAACGTTAATGTGTTCTACAACTTGGAACTGTGCTGAAGTACTTGGCAAAGTATAGAAAACTTTGCGGGTGCGGCCCTGCTTTGGTTTAGGGGCTAGAAGGAGTGGTGTGGCACCATAGATCTGCTCACAGAGAACCGGCGCAGCCGCTGCCGTGTCCTGCATGGATGCCCTTGGACTCTCGTACCGTGGATTCAGCATCCCCGCTTCTGGGACCGGAAACCTCCAGTGTGCACGTACAACTAGACCAGAGTCACATTGCTCAAACAGTCCAGGTATGCCACAGATTCTTCCCCTAGCACCTTGAGGCACTTGCGCGGTTTTAGGAAATTTTTCCACATTCACTCCTTCTGCCCCATTACTCGCAAATGCCCCATCTACCTGATTTTCTACAAACTGTCCCTCTGGCCCTTTATCCACAGCCAGCCCCTCTGGCCCCTTTAATATGACCCCCTCTGCCCCATGAACTACGGCTGCCCCCAGAGCCAATTATCCCACAGCAACCCCCTCTGTCCCATTTTCTGTAGCCACTCCTTTTGCCCCTTTTTCCCAGTCGCCTTCTCTTCTCCTTTTCCCACAGCAGCTCTGTCCTTTAATTCCCACAGCGACCTTCTCCGCCCCTTTTCTCACTGCCCCTCCCGCCCTGTATCCTCGCTCACCTTTTTTTCCAGAGCCTTCTTGTCCGACTGTTTCTCAGCGTCACCTTTGGTGCCCCCTGGAGTGCAGTTTGTGAACAGCAATGAGCTTACTCTTTTTTGGTGGGTGTCCCTCCCGAGACCACCCCAGATTTCCCTAAACCCCTCCCTTTTAGTAGTAGATACTCCCCATTTTCCCACCACTTCCACTTCTCATGCCCACGTTTATAGTAACCTAACACGTGTGAGGCTCTCGCCAAAGAAAAGACTAGAGAGGTGGAGGGTTTCACCTACAGTACGCTGACTTTGTGCTGCGTCATTCTTGGCGACGGAACTTAGAGGAGAGAGACGTACACACACATAGAAGTGAAGTGAAGTGGAGTGGAATAGAGGGTGAGATGGAAACCAGGGCAGCGCGGGAGGGAGATATACACAAGGGGTCAAAAGTGGAAGAGATAGAGAGGGGGAGAAGGAAACAAGGGCAGAGGAAGAGAGACACTGCTGGGAGTCAGAAGGGGGGCGAGATTAGATTAGATTAGATTAGATTAAAATACTTGTAGAGCGCATGGCTGCCTCGGCAATGAGGCGTCCCAGCGCTGAAGCTAGACGAAGTGGGGGGTAGACGAGGGATTAAAGTTGAGAGAAAAGCCAGGTTTTCACAAGCCGTCTGAAGACCTGGTGATCAGAGTTGCTGCGGATGTGTAAAGGGAGAGAGTTCTATAAGGCAGGGGCCAGTCGCCTGGTCTTTCGAATGCGTGAGATTTGTGCGAGGATTAGATTTGCTGAGCGCAGTGCTCTCGGTGGAGAGTAGGGGGTGCACAGGTCGCTCAGAATATCTGGACCGATGCCTGTCAGAATCTTGTGTATGGTGCAGAGCTCCTTAAAATGCACTCGGTGTTCAAGGGGCAGCCAATGCAGGCGGTAAAGGAGATTGGAGACATGGCTGTACTTGGGTAGATCGAAGATCGCACATGCTGCAGCGTTCTGGACCCGCTGCAGTCAGTTCAGCGCAGACTTATTAGAGCCCAAGAGAAGCACATTGCAGTAGTCCAATTGGGCCAGTATAAAGGCTTGGATGCTCAGCTGTCACGTTTGGGCATCAAATAGACCAAGTATCGGTTTAAGGCCGTGCAGCAGCCCCAAACATTTCCCTGCCACTGATTGGGCATGCGTCTCAAAGGTGAGATCTTTGTCAAGCATAAAGCCCAGGTTTTTCACTGCGGGTTTGGGGGCAGGAGGGACTCCAAGGGCCGGAGGCCACCATTCATTGTTCCAAAGATGAGAGTCTTTGCCAATCAGAAGGATCTCAGATGTTGCAGCGTTCAGATGCAGGAAGTTAGCTGTCATCCACTCTGCAATGGCAAATATGTCTTCTTTAAATTTCACTCTATCCTGGCTGGGATTGTTAGACAGGGTGATCACTAGTTGGATGTCATCAGCAGGGAGATTCCCCTCGCTTTGGCTATCCGTGCCAATGGGCTCATATATATATATATAAGAGCGTGGGGCTCAGCGCCGAGCCCTGAGGGACCCCGCAGTGCAGTGGATGGACACGGGAGGCGAAGGATGGAGCTATCACTTGGAAGGTCCGATCAGCCAAGAAGGAGGAGAACCACGACAAGGCTTTATTGCTGATCCCGTTCTCCTCCAGACGGTGGAGCAGGATTTCGTCGGAGACCGTGTCAAATGCCGCGTTCAGATCCAGCAGGACCAGAGCTGAGGTCCTACCGGCATCCAAGGCGGATCTTAGTTGCTCTACCACCGCCAGCAGTGCAGACTCAATACTATATCGTGGTCGAAAACCGTTCTGGGAGCTATCAAGTATATGATTGACTTCCAGAAAGTGAGTTAACATCGAATTCACATAAGCTTCCATGATTTTGCATAGAAATTGAAGCAGTGATATTGGACGATAGTTTTCTGTCTTGGAAGTATCCAATGTTGTTTTTTTAAGTAGGGGGACCACTTTTTCATGTTTCCAGGATTTTGGGACCCCCGTTGAGGTGAGGGATAGATTGAGCAAGTCCAGACACTCAGGTAGGAGGCCCTGTTGAACTTACCTGAAAGCGTCCGGTCTTAAGGGGTCAAGGGCAGAGGGTGAGATGAATGGAAGTCAGAAAGGGAGAGAGAGACAGGGGGGTGGAAACAAGGGCAGAGAGAGACACACCCAAGAATTAGAAGGGGAGTGAGCGAGAGAGGGAGAAGGAAACCAGGGCAGAGAGAGAGAAACTCATGGAGGTCAGAAGGGAGAGAGAGACAGGGGAGGTGGAAACAAGGGCAGAGAGAGACACATGGGGGAGTGGAGCGAGATAGTGAGTGGGAGGGGAACAAGGGCAGAGGGAGAGATGCATGGAGGTCAGAAGGGGAGAGAGAGAAGTGGGGAAAGAAAGAGAGGGCAGATGGAAACGAGAGCAGAGAGAGTGACACGCATGGGGGTCAGGCATGGAGCGAGATAGCGAGGGGGGGGCGGAACCTCGGGGAGGGAGACGTACACACACACACACACACACACACACACACGGGGGGTCAGCAGTGGAGAGGAATAGAGGGTGAGATGGAACTAGGGCAGTGGAAAAAAGAAAGCATCATTCATTGCGGAGCATACACAGGCGCCAAGAGCAGTCGATGTTCACCCTGCAATGAAATGTCCGCAGATCTTTACCTACAACTGTCGTACACTGCGTACTACAAATGAAGGTTGTGACCACACTCGCAGTGTTGGGAGTCACATGCCACATTGCGTGTATGTGAGGTGTACCGTCTAATATGTTCATGTGCCTAGTTGGCAAACAGTGCGGAATTCGGGTGATTGACGGCTATACGCAGGGCCACTGGAATTATGCGATTGTGCTGCGATTTTCGCAGAATTATAGATCTACCACATTTGCCACATAATTCATCATCTGCCGCATAATCTGCAGATTTTAGCAACAATAAAAATAGCTTCTAGGTCTAACTGTTCAAAAGTTACTAGAAAAGCATTGATGTGTTGCCGCGCAGTGAAAGGGCCTTTGCAAAGGTTGACTGGTCACTTTTCTGTTGCTTATTGCAATATTTGGGTGTTAAACTGGTACTAATGAGGTGCAACCAATGCCCAGACAGTGTTACTAAGTTTAAAAATTATGAAATAAAGAAGTAGTACTATTTGAGAATGTGGCACATTATGCCTCCACATTTGGCTTTTCATGCCGCATTATTTACTCAACCCTGCTGCATAATTTAGCCCTCTCCTGCCGCATAACTCCAGTGGCCTGGCTGTACGGAAGGACTAAACCGAAGAGGTGGTCCTTGAATTCACCTCTCTCTCCACCCTTTGTCTCTCTTTCCTTCTCTCATCGTCTTTCGCTTGGTTTGTCTCTCCCCCCTCTTAAGTATGTCTCTCTTCTCCCTTTCTCCTCTGTCCCTTTTCCTCTCTTCCCCTCTCTCTCCAGCTTGTATCCATCTTGCTGTCTACCTCTTCCTCTCTGTTCCCATCTCCTCTCAAGCTCCCTCCACCCCTACTTGTCTCTCTGGATCCTGCTACCAATACATTAATCATTACCATTACATTTTGTTCGGTCTTTGCTTTGATATACATACTACTATACATTAGTTCCCAGACTTCTGACTGGGTCCGAACATTTCCTGCGCCCCCTCTGAAAGAATTTCTAGACAACTTCTGTATGTCTGGGACTTCTCCCAGAGTGCACTCGGTCCCCGCGCAACAGTGTGATTTTGTCTCGCAAATACAGAGTATTTCAATTTCAATTTAATTTGAGACACCTTTCAGACACCGGTGCAGCAGTGACACCTAGTGGTCAAAGCCTGGCACCGTCTGATGAGCTGCAGGGATCAGGCAGACACCGGTGCAGCAGTGACACCTAGTGGTAAGAGCCTGGCACCGTCTGATGAACTGCAGGGATCAGGCAGACACCGGTGCAGCAGTGACACCTAGTGGTAAGAGCCTGGCACCGTCTGATGAACTGCAGGGATCAGGCAGACACCGGTGCAGCAGTGACACCTAGTGGTAAGAGCCTGGCACCGTCTATTGAACTGCAGGGATCAGGCAGACACCGGTGCAGCAGTGACACCTAGTGGTAAGAGCCTAGCTCTGTCTAATGAGCAGCTTGCAGCATTCGGACACCGGTGCAGCAGTGACACCTAGAGGCCAGTCTCTATAAGGCATTCGCTGGGAGCCCCTCCATTCTCGGGGGGCGGTGGGGTGTTGCTGACAGCCTGGCATGATGCGCCCCCTCTCTCGGAGTGACTGGCTGTTTTATATTATTTCTCATATTGTTTTCAGTTCTGGCTGGGCGCGCTCTCCAGGCGCTTTGCGGTGGAGGCGCTTTTACAAAACTCTATAAAATAAATTCTCTTCTATGCTGGGTGACTCTGGCGCCAAATATGGCCGCCCCTTGGCCCAGAACAGGACGGCTGGCCTCCTTTGAAGGGAAGGGCGCTGGTAATGGGGGGTCGCGGGCGCCCCCTCCCCGGCAGCTCGTTAAGGCTGCCGCTCTCTTCCTGTGGCTGAGGTCGGCGCCAGCTCCCGAGGCAGCTCCAGATGTGCGAGGCGCCAGTACCTCTGGAGCCCCCGGGCTGCCAGGAACACGATCCCCCTCCCAGGACCAGGGGGCGCCCGAGGGCAGGGGGCACCCGGCGACCACTCCACTCCCCCCCCCCCAGGAGTCTGGCAGGAGCAAAAGCCCCCACGCTGCCCCCCCCCCCCCCCTCCAAGGAGTAGGGGGCGCTCGAGGGCAGGGGGCACCCGGCGACCATTCCCCCCCCCCCCCCCCCCCAGTACTGTGGCAGGAGCAGATCCCCTCACCCTGTCCTCCCTCCTAAGACCAGAGCATCCCGGCCTGGGGCAGCTGAAGGGCAAAGGTCACCTGGAAGCGCCTGCTAGAAGCTCCCTTCAACCCTAACTGGAAATCTTATTTTATTCGTAGTGCAATTTAAACTTTTGTTACCTATCTCCGAAGTTTCTAAAAAAGTATGGCAACTGTGACCCTGACTGGAGTGGGGTGGGGTGAGGCCAGCGAGCTTGCTCCCTCCATGGGGGGGGGGGGGGGCGCTGCAGCGCTTACCCACGTGTCTTGCAATGCCGCTGCTATGGGTGTGTACTTGGGAGAGCCTTGTTTTAACCTTTGACTTACAGGTGACTACAATTAAAATAAGATTCACCTTTGAAACGAAAAATAAAAGCCACTTAAACTAATCTGTTTGGAAAGGCACTCTGTCCAATAGGAAAGCTCAGTTGGTTCGTGTGTATTGTGGACCAAATCAGTAGTATCGAATCAGACCCGGCCTAGAAGGACCTTCCATTTTAAAAGTTGGAATTAAAAGGATGCATTTCAGGTTTCAACACCATTAAAGAACCTTAAACGGAATACATCTTTGTCGCCTCGAGGCCTCGAGTGACGTCATCCTTTAAACTCTCTCCTGGCTCCCGAGCAGCCCTCAAATTTGGTGGTTAATCGATCACACGGATGCACTTTCCTCTCAAGGAGCGGGTGCCACAGAGAGAGGGATTGTTTATGCTTTATCCCCCCCCCCTTTACTGTACAAGAGACCCCCCCCCCCTCTTCCCTTTCCACCTCAGGCAACTCAAGGCCAGTAGGAAGGGGCGTCTGTTACTCTGAAAATGATATTTCATGTTAAAAAGCAGTTTTATTGTATTAAGAACATAACAACAGAAAAAGGTGAACTTTTGAAAGGAGCGCTTCCCTCTTGGGAGCCCTGGAGGATTTGTACCGGGTGATGTTCAGTTCCTTTCACAGCTCTGTGAAACATTGCCAGTGGTTAGACTACTTGCAAGCATTCATCCCATCGCCTTTTGTGTGTTTAACTCTATGAATCCTGTTGAGTTGTGCTTTGCTTTCAGACTTGAAGATAGTATGGAAGCAGGAAGAAGCCTGGGACATTGGTTGTAGCTGGGGAAGCTGTCATAGATTGCACATTATTATGACGAACATCTCTTGGTTTAAACAAATACCCATTCGATAGCTCCTGTTCAACTCTTTTCTTTGTCTTTATTAGTCTTCTCGTAATAGCAGTATTTCACTTCGTTTACATTCTCTTAATCTTTTAACAATTCAGTCAATATGTGTTTCGGCCCTTTGCCATGAAGCCGAGGGCTTCCTCAGGGCTGATATTGCTAGAGCGCGCAGTTTTCCCCAGGTCACCCGGGATACCAATTCTCTAACACGCACTGGGCCCTCGGCGTGAAGAACACATTAATTTCGTTTGGGTGAAAACTGGGTGAGGATTTCTCCTCCTGCACGCTGCTAGGAGTAATCAAGTTTGGATTTACCTCTGCTTACCATGCACCCGACTTACCACGGGCGCAATTCCTTGACGGACCTGGAGCTGTTAAGAAAAAGTAGACAGGCCTAACATCCAATACACCTTAAAATCCTTAAAATACTTTCCACAGTTTTGTAAAATGACCACAGACACCTGATTAAGTTCAAGTTTTTATATAAGATTTCAAAGTGAAGAAGCCAAAATAATAAGCGATACACAGAGTAATATATCAAACATCAAAATCAGTACCAAAAGGTAACTTTGCACCAAAATTATGACCATTTAGAATATATGGGAAACTACAAGGAGAAGTTTAGCACATACTATTCACTGCAACGTTATACTAGAACATAGGAATGAGATGGGACCTAGAACATGTACTTAACCTAAGTGTTCAGATTATTCTTGCTAAGCTCACTGCAATCCACTAAAGGAAAGGGAAAAACGGGAACATGCTATGATTTTATAAAATCAATGAATTTCTAAAGGAGAGGGGGAGAGAAGGAACCAACTAAAATTCAGGCACATATAAGTTCAATGGCAATAAGGCAATAACTCAGGTAAGAATGCTTTAACAGATCAGAGAGAGAGAGAGAGAGAAAAGAGATACGCAAACCCACAATCTATATTTACCTAATTTAGATTGAAGACCAACCCTGGCCACGGGTCAGTTGGGAAGACGGGGACAGGGACCCTCAGAAAAGGAATGCCAGACTGTGAGCAGGTACAGCTCACGGAGAATAAGGACAGGATACCCCTCAGGTTCGGATCAAGGACTGGGCCTCCCAGGGTACGACCAACACCCACAGCTTCGGACAGCAACGCCTGCGTTACCCCCTCCTGCAAGTAATCCGCCAGGAACCCTGATTGGATTTTCGAATTCCCCAGCAAAGTGCTTCGCCAGCACTTAGGATTTTCCACCCCTTGGGAGTTTGTGGAAAGTATGGACAAAGTGCTCCGCAGCACTTTCAGAATGAGCACCTATTGAGATCGTAGGGTCAGTGACAGGTCTGCTACTCGGACAAGTCGGACAATTTTCCTAAGCTAAACTAGGGTAGTTATACAGTTTGGGGACCCTTAGACCACCCATAAATGTTGCAAGTGACAGTTTCCCACATTGTGATTGGTCAGGAGAGGTGGTGCGGTCTTTACCACCTCCTAGAATTCAGTTTCACATGATTAAATATGCAATTTTGAATACCCGCCCCTCAGGTTCACGTTCCCATGCATAGAATACAGCAGTACAGGACAGTTTTCAATAAGTAGCAACAGTATTGCTTCTTTCAAGGTGAGACTCCGTATTCCCAGCGGTGTTCCCAGGCGCATTGTGCTTCAGGAGCCAGCTGGCTAAGTTTAGCTTCTGCGCAGTTGGAACTTTCTCTGGTCAGGTGACGGTGCCCAGCAGAGCTTCAAGTATGGCTCCGCTCATGAATACCCAGCCCACAAAGACGCGGTACATGAAAAGTAAGCGAAGACAAATTAGAATCATACATAAAAATGATCGCACTGTATACCATGATAAAGGAAAACCAACCCTTACTTTTATAATAACTATAGCATTAAGGATTAATGCGAAAGAATAGATAGGCTAAAAGCTGCTGCAGTAAGCAGAGAGCGTGGTGAGAGACAAGCGGCCATATTTAGCATCAATGCGCATGAGCACAAAATCCCTCCAGAATGCGAGTGCGTCACATCACATGGGTATGACCGACGCATGCGCAGACTGAATTTGCGGCAAAGCAGCCATTTTCAGTGCAAGCTTCGTTAGTACGTGAAAAGACAAACAAGCAAGCATCCTAGGGACACCCGCGTGTAGGGGAAAACACTTTACAAATGACGAACAATGGTGTTAATATTATTATGCAATTATAGACAAGGGTTTTGCATACGAGCAAGGCGCTATGCGTGCGAATCCTTGCTCCATCAATATTGATTTATCATTGATAGTTTCTAGTTGGGGGGGGGGTGTTATGGGATGGTACTGCGGCTAAGAGGCTCCTGTATCTGATGTGAACTCCTCTGTGATGCAAAGATTATGTACATAGAGCCCGGTTCAGTGCTTGGTGGATGCGGAACAGCCACCAAAGAGCGGACTCCAGCAGCTCGGGCCGGACTTGAGTGTATGGTTTGTGATTCTTGTGTCTCACTCTGTGGCATCTCTTAGAAACATACCCCCATCTCCTGGAGTGGGCTGTGGCTGCCTCACCACTCAGAGCTCAATTGTGCAAACGGAGTAACTTGATTATCTAAGTGGAGTAAGAACCAGAGACACTGTGGTAAATTCACAGTGGTAAATTCCATTATTTACTACTAATACGACCCAGGAAGCACTCTCGGCGGAGAATAGGTCTCGTAAATTAGTGGGATATCCCTTTTGCATTAGTAGAATTGACCACATTAGCATAATCACTTGTTTTATATAAAGCACTTTACATCACAATTCCGCAGCTTCTAAGCCCTGTAAATTACTCACATAATTTGCCATGTAATGCTATGTTTTCAGCATTTGTGCAGCTCATGCGCCTGGTTCTGTAGATCCTTCGGAGTGCTGGAACCATCTCCCCTCATCTCAGGAAGTTTCATTGGCTGCTTAAGTTTGGATGTTTCTGATGTACGAATATCTGTCCAGAGTATTAATCAATCATGATTGGCGCAGCTCAAATGTGTTTGATCTCGTAACCAATCTCTGCGGTGCACTAGCCTCGTGATGAGGGGGTAAGACAGCTCAGTGGGTCAATGTATCCACTGCTGAGATGTCTGTTTAAAACGAAAAAAAGTTACAGTTTTGAGTCCTTGTCAGTCCACTCAGCTTTTCATCCTTCTGAGGCTAATGTAGTGAGTTCCATTAGTTTGGGTAATATTTAAGACCTACTACTAATGCCTAGATAAATGCCAGAAAGCGCTGCATAACTGCAGTAATAATCATGGGCGTGCTGAAGGGCGCAGAAAGCTAATTTGTTGTCCTTTGCCGGGTCTGCAAAACAAGGAGGATGATGTACGGAATGTTGTACAATGGCAAAACATTCACCCCCAATCACAGGTCTGGGTTTAATCCATCGTTATTTTGCTCACCAAGACACCCCAGTTCAGACATGGCCATATGCAATTCAGTCTTGACCCTTTGCCTCATGGGAACAGTCCAGCCCGAACTGCCAAGCCATGTCTTCCCTGGACCGGAATCAAGCATCCTAGGACTGGTTTCTGGCTATCAGACGTCTTCAGCCAGGATAGCTTGACTCCAGTGGCATAGAGAGCACAGGATCCATGTTGGACATACCGTTCTCACATAAAGTGAACAGCAAAACAAGCCAGATGATGGACGGAATGTTGCACAATGGCAAAACATTCACCCCCAGTCTGGGGGTGAATGTTTTGCCATTGTGCAACATTCTGTCCATCATCTTGTTTGTTTTGCCGAGTCTGACCAGACAGTTCCCAAGACTGACATCCCTTGCCAATGGCACTCCAAGTACTGGCTTCAGAAGAATGAGAGGCAGAGCTGGTCTTGCTGAGATTGAAACTTGTGACGTGCAGATCACAGCAGATATCAGCAGTGAGGGTTAACTCATTGAGACATTGTACCACATGAGGGCCGGTGTGCATGAAGACTCTATTTAGAGCCTTTTTAAGTGCTCTCATTGCCGTAATGTAGAATTTAAGTGTTGGTTTCGTAGCTGGAAATGTTATCTGATTAAATAATCATTTGCAAAGCCAATAGCTCTTGCTTTTGGGACCTATCGGTTTAGCCAATGGGTTTTAGTGATACTGTGCAGCATCCCCAATGCTCTGCGGAAGCTAAAGAAGAATAAAAATAGTCTTATGATGTGGCCGCCCACGTCATTTGTGGACACGCACACAATGCATGCAACATGGCGGAGGCAGTATGCGGAGCAGGCGGGGCGGGGCAACATGGCGGCGTGGAGAAAAGCAAATGGGTGCAAAAGAGAGCAATGTAGGATGTAGAGGAAGCATCCATTGAGAGAGAGAGAGAGAGAGAGAGAGAGAGAGAGAGAGAGAGGGAGAAGAGAGAGAGGGAGAGAGAGAGAGAGAGGAGAGAGAGAGAGGAGAGAGAGAGAGAGAGAGGAGAGAGAGAGAGAGAGAGAGAGAGAGATGAGAGAGAGAGAGAGAGAGAGAGAGAGGGAGAGAGAGAGAGAGAGGGAGAGAGAGAGAGAGAGAGGGAGAGAGAGAGAGAGAGAGAGGAGAGGAGGAGAGAGAGAGAGAGAGAGAGAGAGAGAGAGAGAGAGAGCAGCGTGGAGATGTGGGGGAGAAGCACAGGAGGGTAAACGCATCATGGAGGGGTGCAGGGAAGACATACACAAGAGAAAGAGCAACATGGAACATGGGGGAAAGAGAAGCTGCTAAGCAGACAGCTCAAAAACACATGCAATCTCATGGAGTGCTTGAGTCGCAATAAAAAAGTAGTTCCCTAAATGTGTGCAGTGGGAGGACACAGTAACTTGGCCCTGCTCCAGGGGAAGGACTGACACAAAATGGACAAGGAAAGCCATTGAATAAGACGCAGGCTAATAGCAGTACCAGTAACACCAACCAGTGGTAAGCAAGGGGCGGGCTAAACTCCACTGTATGTTCTTGGTAAGCCCACAATGTGTCTTTCGCAACCAGACATGCGCTGTCCGCTAGGCTCGACCT